>NC_045427.1:364667525-365997525 GCF_902635505.1 Sarcophilus harrisii | reverse complement strand
ATGATTTGTAATAAAAGGAAAAAGACCTCTTTGTACAAAATATTTATAGTAGCTCTTTTGGTGAAGAATTTGGTCAAGAAATGGAAAATGAGGGTGTGCCATTCTCAACTGGAGAATGTCTAACAAACTGTGGTATATGATTGTAATGAAATATTATTGTGCTTTTAAAAATGATTAGCAGGTTTGCCTAAAGGGCTAGGGCTTTACTCCTTGCTTATCATGGGAGTGGGTTTTATTGCTTGCCCTGGGAGCAGGGCCCCACGGCTGGCCCCAATGCTTAAAAATTTGCTGCTGGTACCCGCAAGTGCAATCTGGGGCTGACTTGCTCTGGTGTTGCATTTTTTTCAAATTCCAGTGAGATAGATCATTCCTGCTGATTTTCCAAGTTGTATTGGACTACAAAATTGCTTTACTGCTCCAAAATTGTTTTTGAGGTATTACTACAAGGTTGTTTGGAGGAGAATTTCAAAACAACTCAGGTGAATTTTTGTCTCACTCCACCAACTTGGCTTTGGAATTGAAATACTATTTATTTAAATTACATTATTTAAATGATTTCAGAAAAACTTGAAGAGATTTACATGAACCAATGCAGAATGAACTGAGCAGAAGTAAGAAAAAAAAATGTACATTTTAACAGCAAAATATACAACTGAATGATTGATAACTATGTATTACTAAGAATAGCTAATTACTAAGAATAGCTAAATAGCTAATAGCTATATGCACATATCCTAAAGGATATGTGCATATCCTTTGATCCAGCAGTGTTACTACTGGGCTTATATCCCAAAGAGATACTAAAGACGGAAAAGGGACCTGTATGTGCCAAAATGTTTGTGGCAGCCCTGTTTGTAGTGGCTAGAAACTGGAAAATGAATGGATGCCCATCAACTGGAGAATGGTTGGGTAAATTGTGGTATATGAATGTTATGAAATATTATTGTTCTGTAAGAATTGACCAGCAGGATGAATACAGAGAGGTTTGGAAAGACTTACACAAACTGATGCTGAGTGAAATGAACAGAACCAGCAGATCATTATATACTTCAACAACAATACTGTATGAGGATGTATTCTGATGGAAGTGGGTATCTTCGACAAAGAGAAGATCTAATTCAGTTCCAACTGATCAATGATAAATAGAATCAGCTACACCCAGAGAAGGAACACTGGGAAATGAGTGTGATCTGTTTGAATTTTTTTGTTTTTCTTCCCAGATTAGTTTTGCCTTCTGAATATAATTCTTCTTATGCAACAAGAGAACTGTACAGTTCTGCACACATATACTGTATTTAGGATATACTTTAACATGTATAAGACTGCCTGCCATCTAGGGGTGGGGGAGAGGGAGGGAAGAGAAAAGTGAGAACAGAAGTAAGTGCAAGGGATAATGCTGTAAAAAAAATTACCCATGAATACGTTCTGTCAATAAAAAGTTATAATAATAATAATAATAATAATAATAAAAACAAACCCATGAACAGGAAAAAAAAAAAGTTATCTCTCCACTGACAAGAGGCCTACAGAGTGAAAGCTGAAAAGAAAATACTAAGAGCAAAGTTCTCATCTTCAGAGTGTTGTTAAGATGCACCTGGAAAAAGTAGAAAATAACAAGAAAGGAAGAAAGCTAATCTTAATTGCCTCAGCCACCTTTTGAGTTATTTGAGAAGTGAAGGCTGGGCCATTGTTGGTCTGCAAAAAGCTGGGCAGGCCATAAAGAAGTTCCCATGGTCTTGCGGTTGGGGATTAGCAGCTGGCCTGAGGGTGTTTGAAACTGCCCAGAATGAGAAAGGGTGTATCCCCTTTCTTCTGCAACAAGCTATATGAAGGGGTGTAAGAGTCAGGGAGCTAGGGAAGTAAAAATGCCATGCTCAGAGGCAAATGGGCAGCAGCAGGGGCAGCTGAATCTGCAAGCCTGTTTCCTTAGTCTGATGTGAATCTCCCTTCTGATGTCCTTTATATAACAGAAATCTCTCTAGATGCGTGAACAATTTGTAATACCTGGAGAATTTCTCTTGTATATTTAATAGGCAAAATATGAAAAGCATATTTGGAATCTGTATAGATGTTCACTCTCAATGCATAGTGAAAAAGTCTTTAGGTAGGGTTATGATAGGGCAAGAGATTAGTTTAGCTTTCAGGGTCTTAAACAGACTCTCTTTGGGCCTTTTGACAAAGAAACTTCATAGCCCTGCATCCCTGCATTGGGGAGGGTGGCTGAAAGGGAAGGGTTTGTATGACTACATCCAGAGAAACCTCTCAGGTGGGGCTGTAGATTATGATATCATCTAACCCATAAAGACAATGTTCATTGGTGGAGGTTATGCTCTCCTGGATTTGCCTCTTCAAAGGCAAAAATAAATTATGACTCTTTATGCAATAGTATGTAAAGGAAAACATCTTTAAGATCTAAGATAGAAAATCATTGTGTCCCCAGGGATACTTATATAGGGCTCATGATTTCTATTGACCATTTGCTCTGATTATAGAAATTTGCTGTAAGAGGAAAAAAGGACATGATTATATAATAGCATCAAAATACATCCTTCAGGCCTCAGCCTGAGAGCACATATATTACTAGATAAAGCATCCTTAGATCTGTTTGACAGTGGATCATGCAGTAATAATTAGCCAGATTCAGAAATATTCAGGTGGAAAACAAAGAAATAGAACTGGGAAACTGAGTAAGAATGATCCTCCCTTAAGTAGAGGCTAAGGTTGTCCTCCCAACTATTAACCAAATAAGACATGCACCCAGAAATTTTGGCATTTCTCTCAAGGGGTGGACATATATTTTTAAATTTAACATTATTTGTTTTATTTATCTGTACATATATTTTTTATTAGAAATGTTTCTTTTCCTTTTTTTTTTCCCATTCAGATTCAATGTGGGAAGGAGAGAAGAAATTTCTATGGTCTTGCTACAGAAGTAAAATGGTATATGCACTTTTAGATATGGTCCCTGTATTAGCTTCTTAAAGTGTTTTACTTAAATACTTAAAGGAGCTCTCTTAATTAAAAAGAGAAATTGGCACCAACAAAACTTTAAAAGGAAAAAGGAAAATCATCATCATCATCATCAACATCATTCCTGACATTCATATAGTGTTTTAAAGTTTAAGTTTGTAACAAAAGATCTGGAATCTTAAGGGAAATAATAAAATAAAATTTTTGGGTGGAAATTAAGTTTAAACCACTACCTTTTACACCTAACACAATATGCTCTACATGGACATAAGACCAAATTATAAAAGGTTTTTTCATAAAGAAAATAGAAAAGGAGAAGAGATTCCTTTTATAATTATGAACAGAAGAATATTTCTTGATCAATCAAGGTTTAGAGCAAGTCACAGAAAATAAAATGGATAATTTTGGATAGCCACATAGAAACAAAGACAACATGAGAGAAAAAACAATTCTGAGCAAAATCAAACAGTTCAAATAAGAAAGGAAATAATTAATCTGAAAACTTTTGCAGCAAATTTTTTCTGATAAAAATCTGACATTTAGTATATGTAGAAATTGTGAAGAATAAAACATTCAAAATTAGATGAATTGTGAAAAGATATGAACAAGCACTGTTCAAAAGAAGAAAGACAAGATGAAAACAAATATATTTCAAATCATTATGAAACAGAAAAATGAAAATAAAAAATATTTTTAAATCCTACTTAATTCTTATTCCATTATTAAGGTGATTTTTTTAAAATGACAATTACTGAAGCATCTATGGAAGGACAGACACATAATTAATTCTTAGTGAAGCTGAGCAATTAACAATTCTAGAAAGCAATTTGGAGCCAAATTCAATATAACAAAACTTTGTGTGTGTGTGTATATATATATGTATGTATATATATATATATATATATATATATATATATGTCTGTGTGTGTGTGTGTGTGTGTGTGTGTGTGTGTGTGTGTGTATTACTCAGGGATACCATTACTAAGCTTATTCTTCCAGAAAACTTTTAAAACCAAAATGACAGGATTCATATGTATAAGAATATTTATACAACTACTTTTTATGGCAAAGTGCTAGGAACAAAGTAGAAACTCATCTACTGAGAAAATGCTAAACAAATCAAGACATATAAATATATTAGAATATCAAGAAGAGCCAAGATAATAGATCAGAGGTAATAAACCATACATTTTCTCCATACATTATTCCCTCCACTCACCAAACAACTCTAAAATAATGCCTCAAGTGAAAATTTTTAGTGGCAAAAACAACAGAATGTCAGAGAGACTTTTTTTCTAGTTCTGGACAATTTAGGAGGTTGGCAGGAGATGCCTGTGACATCAGAATGGAGAACATGCAGGAAAGCATAGCTAAGGATCTGGAAGTAGCCACAACAGTGGTAGTAACATCAGCAGCTTCAGGAACTCTTGACCAATGTATTTCTTTCTTTCTTTCTTTTTTTTTATAATAACTTTTTATTGACAGAACCCATGCCAGGGTAATTTTTTTTACAACATCATCCCTTGCACTCACTTCTGTTCCGATTTTTCCCTCCCACCCTCCACCCCCTCCCCTAGATGGCAAGCAGTCCTATATATATTGAATATGTCATAGTATATCCTAGATACAATGTATGGGTGCAGAACCAGTTTTCTTGTTGCACAGGGAGAATTGGATTCAGAAGGTAAAAATAACCCGGGAAGAAAAACAAAAATGCAAACAGTTTACATTCATTTCCCAGTGTTTTTTCTTTGGGTGTAGCTGCTTCTGTCCATCATTGATCAATTAAAACTGAATTAAGTCTCTTTGTCAAAGAAATCCACTTCCATCAGATTACATCTTCATACAGTATCGTTGTTGATGTATTTAATAATCTCTTGGTTCTGCTCATTTCACTTAGCATCAGTTCATGTAAGTCTCTCCAAGCCTCTCTGTATTCATCTTGCTGGTCATTTCTTACAGAACAATAATATTCCATAACATTCATATACCACAATTTACCCAACCATTCTCCAATTGATGGGCATCCATTCATTTTCCAGTTTCTAGCCACTACAAACAGGGCTGACAAACATTTTGGCACATACATTGACCAATGTATTTCAATGGGAGTCACACAACTGATCATAAAGAAAATACAGGGAATCCTTTAGTGTCACTGATTTGTAACTCTATTGCTCAAAAGAAATTCAGGGCAGAGAAAAGAGTTTTTGGTCTTTCAAAAGAAAACAGAGGTCCCCATCCCAGTTTCAAGAAGCAATGAGTTCTAGTGCTTACTACTGTAGAAGAGCAGGAAACTTGGTCAAAATTCTGAGGCAAAGAAATGTGCTAGATTTTGTATCTGCATGAGTTGCAGGGTCTTTTACTGAGTAAAGTTCATGAGAGCAGTAATTGTACTTCCCCTTGCATCATACCACCTTGGAAATGAAAACTTGCAGACCTCCTTAATTAACTCTGAAAACAGAAGCATAGAAATACTTCAAACTCAAAACAATAATTCCCCAACCAAACAAAGCCCAAATTTAACCTAAAGTTCAAAGAAATAGAATGGAAGTTGAGCAAAAAATTCCAAACAACAACAAAACACAACTAAAAACCCTGCAGTGATAGGAAAGACCAAGATAAAACTCAAAAGAAAACAAAAACATGAAAACAGCACAAAAGAAGCCTCAAAAATTACTAATAGGACCCAAAGCCAGAAAACAGTTCCTAGAAGAGTTAAGCAAATAAATGACTGGCAGGGGAAAAATGGAGAAAGAAAACATAGTGATATAAGGAAATTATGAAAAAAGAGGCATTTGCTAAAAGAGGCACAAAAATAATGAAGAAAACATTACCTTAAAACACAAAATTAGTCTAATGGTAACAATAAAATAATCAAACAAAGAATCAAACAAGAGAAGAAAATATAAAATGCCTTATTAGAAAAAAAAACTAAAAAAAAACTGAACTTGAAAATAGTACAAGGAAAGATAATTTTAATGGTACTTGACTACCTGAAAACCACTATCAAAAACATGGCCTCAGCATCATATTTCAAGAAATTATTAAGAAAAACTGCCCTTATAATTTAGAATTAGAGGACAAAATAGAAATGGAAAGAGTCCACCTAGCATCTTCTGAAAGTGATCCCAAAGTGAAAACTCCCAGAAATATTATCATTATTTTCAGTTGGATATAGAAATCTGTTATCCAACTGAGAAATCAGAAAGGAATGGGATAAGAAACAAGAGAAAGGTGGTAAAAGGGAGGGCAGATTAAGAGAGATAGTGGTCAGAAACAAAATAGTCTTTTGAGGAGGAGTAGGTTTAAAAAAAAGAGAAGATAAAAAGAAGTAACTAGGATGGAGGAAACAGCACCATTAGACATTCTAATTGTGAATACAAATGGGATGAACTTACCTATAAAATGGAAGTGGGGAACAGAATGGATTAGAAACCATAATTGTAAATAAAAAGGTACCTTTTAGATACCAGAATGACAAAAACACACAGAGAGAGTTAAAACAAAATGAAACAATGTTATGCTTCAACTGAAGTGAAAAAAAGAGACAAAGAATAATAATTATGATAGGAAAAGCAAAATAGACCTAATTAAAAGAGATAATTGGGAAAACTACATTGTGATGAAAGGTTGGTTGGTTGGTTGGTAGTTGTTTGTTCTCAAAGAGGATCAAAATGACATTGCTATGTTTGACTTGAGTTACAGTGTATTTGATTGTAGTTGATAATCACAGAGCTCAGAATGCTCTGCCATAGATTAGACACAAATATTCTACATGAACATTTGGAATGGCTCCTCTCACTGTGTGAATCTTGTGTTTCTTCTGGGCTAATTCAATTCTGCTTTGCTAATAGAGCACAGCACTGTCTCTAATGAGGGTACACTGTGCTGGGCACACCTGTGCCAGTGTTTCCCATGTCATACCATTGATTCTAAAGTTCTTAAGAGATAATTTGAGTGCCCTTGTATCACTTTTTCTGACCATTTTGTGGGTGTTTGTCCTGTGTATGTTCTTCATGGATTTTTTTGGGGGGTGGGGCAAGTGTACATTTGGCATTTAAACAACATGGCCAGCCCAATGAAGTCGTGCTCTCTGAAGTAGAGTTGGATTGATTGGTAGTTTAGTTTGAGTAAAAATCTTAGTATTCAGAATCTTCCTAAGACAATTCAAATGGAAATGATTTAGTTTTTTGGCGTGGTATTGGTACACTATTCAGGTTTCACAAGCATTCAGCAATGAGATCAGCACAAAGGCTCTGTAGACTTTTAGTTTGGTAGTCAATCTAATAATATCTGTCCTCTCCCACACTTTCCTTAGGAGCCTTTCAAACACTAAACTAACTCTAGCAATTCATGTGTCAATCTCATTGTAAATGTGAATATCCCTGGAAAATATTTATTGCCAAAGCAAGTGAACTCCACAGCATTCAAAACTTCACCATTTGCTGTAATGGGTGGTTCCACAAATGAATAGTATGGTGATGAATGATGGAGGACCTGTATTTTCTTGGTGTCAATTTTTAGGTCAAAATTAGCACAAGCATAAGAAAATTGATCCACAATTTTTTGCATCTTAGCTTGGGAAGCTGCATTGAGTGCACCTTCATCTGCAAAAAGTCATGCACCAATTCTCTCTCTACTTTAGTTTTAACTTATAGTTGAAGAATTTACCATCAGGGTAGTAGCTGACTTTGACTCTGTTTGTCCTCTTTGAAGACATAAAGGTACCGTAGGAAATTATATCATATAAAAAATTTGAAGTAGATTTCTGTATAAAGGCCTCTTTTCTCAAATATTTGGGTAACTGAATCAAATTTGTCAAAATAAAAGGCATTCTCCAAATGACAAATAATCAAGTGATATTAACAGTCTACAAAAGAAGAAAATAATAGTATCTATGATCATAAGCATAGCTAAATCATTATTAATTGGGCAAAATGCAAATAAAAACATTTCTGTGGTGCTACATTATGCCTATCAGAGATGATGAATGCTGAAGGATGAGAGAAAATAGGAAGACTGAAGAAACATTGGTAGGAGTGTAAATTGGTCCAACAATTTTAGACAGCTATTTGGATCTATGCCTAAGGGATTATTAAATTGCATACCCTTTAACCCAACAATATCACTAAGGAACTATATGTACAAAAATATTTATAACAATCCTTTTTGTAGTGGCAAAGCATCAAATGGGGAATGACTGAATAAGTTGTGACATGATTATGATGGAGTACACTGAATTCAAGCTGAAGTAAATTTTCTCCTATTATTTTTCTTGGTTTTTTGCATAAT
Source organism: Sarcophilus harrisii (assembly GCF_902635505.1). Taxonomy (NCBI): domain Eukaryota; kingdom Metazoa; phylum Chordata; class Mammalia; order Dasyuromorphia; family Dasyuridae; genus Sarcophilus; species Sarcophilus harrisii. The sequence continues at coordinate 365,989,260 of NC_045427.1, read as the reverse complement.
ATGGCTTATAATGGAAATGTTTTTAAAATTATTTCACAGGCATAATGAATATTATATTGCTTGCCTTCTCAGTGGTTAGGATAGCAGCAAGAGGGGAGGAGAAAATTTGAAATTCAAAATTTTATTTAATTTTTTTAATTTTTAAGAGTATTTTATTTTTCCAAATACAAAGATAGTTTTTAACATTCATTTTTGTAAGACTCTATGTTTTAAATTATTTCCCCTTCATTCTGTACCTCTTCTTTCCCTGAAACAGCAAGCTATCTAATATGTTAATTATGTGCAATTTTTTAAACAAATTTCTATATTTGTCATGTTGTTAAAGAAAAATCAGTTCAAGAAGGGAAAAAACATGGAAAAAAATATAAACAAAAGAAGTGAAAAGACTATGATTTGATCCATATTCACTTTACATAGTTCTTTCTATGGATGCTGATGGGATATCCATCCCAAATCTATTAGAATTGCCTTGAATCACCTCATTATTGAGAAAAGCCAAGCCCATCACAAGTGATCATCACATAATCTTTTTAATGTGTACAATGTTCTCTTGATTCTGCTCACTTCACTCAACATCAGTTCATGTAAGTCTTCCCAGCCTTTTCTGAAATCAGCCTGCTCATCATTTCTTATAGAACAATAATATTATACTATAATGTATTCAGCTATTACCCAATTGATGGGCATCCACTGAATTTCAGTTCTTGAACATATGGAAATGCCAATGATTTATGTGGGTCTGTTTTATGTACTATAATTTTGCATTGGTCAAATTCAAAATTTTAAAAGAATATTTTTAAAATGACATTTTAAAAATAAACAAATATTATATATTTTATATGATTGCCTATTTAAAATATCTAAATAGGGGCATCTAGGTGGTGCAATAGATACAGCACCAACCCTGAAGTCAGGAGGACCTAAATTCAAATCTAGACTCAGACTGTTAACACTTCCTAGTTGTGTGACCCTGGGCAAATCACTTAACCCCTAGGTTAAGATCATTTTCAGTACTACTTATCAGATCAAATTTTTCTCTTCATGTTGACATCTCTAGTTCATCTTTTAACCCAAACTCTGCTTAGCTCCATAAATATTTCAGAGTATGGTTTTTACTTTAGGCTTCTTGGATTTTGTCCTATTTGAGGTTCTAGATAACTCAACTCCTATTCTTTCAATTTGGAAGCTTGTATTTATGAACCTAGTTTTAGGGTTATAAAAATGCATCTTCAGTATAATTCCATCTTTTCCAAAGACCTCCTTGAACCTGATTTCAACACACTATTTTACCAGTATCTATTTTATGTAATAGTAATTCCTTTTTTTCTTTCTTCAGAAATTTACACAAGGATACAAATGAAGCACTTTCTTTCCTCTTCCAAAACATTCAGATATTTCAACAGCAAGATCATCACTCCTGATAAAAGTCTAGAAACTGGAAGTAAATACAAAACCAAAAACCAACTTTTTGTTGCTTGTTAAAAGTTGACAAAATGATGAGGGAGAAAAAAAGCAGAAAGAGATAAAACCTGAGAAACAAAAATTCACATGTGCAATTGGTGTAACCCAAAACTGAATCATCATTTTGAAAAAAAATAAGAACTCTTTTCCTTTTCAGGCAAATAATCAAACACCCAAAGCCACATCTTTTAGCAAAGCAAAAACTAGTTCTATTTTGATTATTTGTGGGTGATAGTTGACTGTATGTATTTAATAGGAGCCTGTTTAATAGAGAGTCTCAATTGTTCTTTGATTATGAATAGTATTTTAGCTATTGTAGTCGTTTGGGTTGTTGCCCTATTTTCATTCTATCTCTAAGCTTATTAAATTTAATTCCAGGAATATGTAAATGGAGGGCCTTGTCTTCTATTTCAGATTATGTACAGGTAATAACTGTTTATCTGTTATCTCATTATATGCTGTTGAAAAGTTCTTTTAGTTTTTTGCTGGGCTGGAATTGATATGCATCCAAAAGGCTTTAACAGATGGGAACTCTTGCTCTTCCTGGAAGCTCTGAGGAGGAAAAAACTCTTTCAGGGGCCTAAATGGCACCCTAAATGAGTGAGTATTCTTAGAGTAAGAATACTCAGACTCTTTCCCACTGGGGCCAGTCCATAGTTGTGAATAGTGTGTCTATTTATTTGTCTTTTTGTACTTGCTCTTTTCTCATCTTGGATGAATATGTGTTATGGATAAAATGACCTTCAAAAGATTGTATGAGCTACTTGTGGTCCAGTGACTATGATTCAGAGAATATGGCAGAAGCTCTTATAGCTAAAATAATTAAACCAAGTGAATAATCAATATGGCCACAAGAAGAGACCCCACATAACTGAGCCCAACAGCAAATCAATCAAATAATTGAGACTCCTCCTATAAATAAAGTGATCAGACTTATCCATGAACTATACTGCATATGAAAATTAACTTGGTATATGGAATGTTTGTAGTAAATACTTTAAGTTTGAGCCTACCACCTCAAGGATTGAGCCTACATCTCAAAGTGTGTGTGTGTGTGTGTGTGTGTGTGTGTGTGTTGGGGTTCCAGAACCAGTACCAGAGTTACCAGAGTTTCTACTTCAATTTTTGTAATATTTTATCTATAAATCCCTTTGAAAAGTTAATTGGTATCGCTTCCTAAGATGTCAGTTGATTGGAATTATATTCTGGAGCTAATCACAGTTAGTTGATATGAAAAAATGTGTTCATTTGGTATTGGGAAATAGACTAGATAAGCGCTCATGACAAATGGAATTTGTAGAAAGTCATACCAAATCCTAACTACTCCTAGAACCCTTAAAATGACCAAAAGTTGGGTTCTGGGTTCCTGACCTGCTAATACATGTATGGATTAGTAAAGTTAGCCCCATCATATATTTTCCACATGCATCTTTGTATGAGTATCTGTGTCTATTTCTTGATATTTGTGTAACTGAGTCTATGCATCTTTGTTTCAGTTTTTATCTAGGTTGAATGGAACCTGAAATCAAATACTGTCTATTTCATTTGCTAACTATATGACCTTAAATAAATTAATTAACCTCTTTGGGTCTTAGTTTATTCATCTATAAAATGAAAGCAGGTTCACTAAGATTGTCTCTAAGATGGTTTCCAGCCTTAAATATGTAATTCCATGATCTGTGTTCTTTTCTTTGTCCATTTCTTAATCTCTGTGTTTGTGCGTCTGCATTGCTGTACCTGTGTGCTTCTTTTTTTAAGTTTCTCTTTTCCTTGTATTTTAATCTCAATGTCTGTATCTTTGCCTCTGTTTTTTTTTTGTGGTTGCATGTACATTTTTGCATCAGTGTGTCTGTGTGTTACACATATTTTCAGATTCTTTAGTCATATTTTTTTAAATAAAAAAAAAGAATTCATAAAGATCTATCAAAAAACAGTCATTTTAGTAAAAACCATCAGTCCCTTAAAGGATCTCAGCATGCATTTCTTTGAATGTAAGACTAGCTAGGGAAGAACACTATGAATAGAAACAAGGAAGAAAACAACATATTTCTCTGTTTTATTTTTATATACCAAATTGCTAGTTAACAGTGGAGGCAATCAATAAACTTTAATAGAAGGCTATTACTTTAGGGCTGTAGTAAACTGAAGAATAAAGAATAATAGCTTTCAAACCTTTTATCAGTCTGGGGAGCTTATTTAATATGCACAAAGAATGCATTACAATAATTTTTTATAACCATGTGGCCCAAGCCACTCTAAAGATTTTTAGGAAATAAGTAATGTAAGAGTACAAGGACCCAAATATATGGAAGGGAAGTGGTGACTGGGAGGAGTAAAATACTGCCTAAGATGTTTCCATTAGGAATCAAATGCTATAAGCATTATAAATGTCACTAAGCTCAGATCCTTTGGTAGATGTACAACAAAATTTTTTTTCCCCACCACCAGCTTCAGAGAAACAAGTCGACTGATCTTTTCCACTTGAAATCCTTCATACTGTAGATAAATGTGCTAAAGTCTTAAGGGTATAATTTTTAACCTCTGGGAAAGGTTGAATGATGTGTTATGAAACTATTACTATTTGCAGTTTAAACTCAGAGGCCACAAAAGAACCCCATTCATCCTAATTTAACATGCATCTATTCACAACTGAGAAGGAGAAATAGGCCAAAAGCAGGAGCTGAAGTCCTTCATCTACCGGAACTGCAATAGCTTTCTGCCTACTGAATCTGCAATATTTACTCTTTTTCATAGATCTCCCAGGGATATTCAGAACATCCCCACCTTCCACTCCCTTCTTGTTTTTGTTTATTTGCATTTACCAAAATGATTTTGGATATAGTTTCTTAGAACTCAGACATTTTGAGAGACTCAACTTAGTTTTGGCTGATGTGTTGGATTGTTTCCTAAAATACTGAGCAGCTAAGTGATTTGTACAAGAATACACCAAAAATATTTCACAGGTAAAACTTGAGCCGAGGTCTTTTTGGTTCTGAGGCCAGATCTCTACCCACAATGCTATGACTGCCTAAATTTATTGTTCAATCATTTTAGTTGTGTCTGACTCATCATGACACAACATCCAACAAAGATTTTGGAGTGGTTTGCCATTTCTTTCTCTAGCTCATTTTTTCACAGATGAGGAGCTAAGGCAAACATATTTGAGTGACTTGCCCAAGGTTAATTACAGCTACTGAGTATCTGAGAATAGATTTAAACTTGTTGGAATCTTTACAAATTGTTAAGCCATTAGAGTTGATAGAGACAATAATTATCTAATTTAGCATGGTTCAATATGATTGATTTGATCTTAGAAGGAGATATTTTGGGCCAGAACTTGAAACAAGGTACTAAGTACAGCTGATAGAAATGATGCTTGTGTTTACACCTTTAGAGGGCTCATAGAAGCAAGAAATATTTAAGTACTCATTGGAGTTCACATGTTTGGGAGATTTCAGTGTTTAGAAAGAGATATCTGAATTCACACCTCCCTTAATCCCTGCCTCCAGAAGGCGGAGTCAGCCTTTTACACTCAGCATAAATAGAGCTTTAGTGGGCCACTTGGAAGTCTTATTTCAGAACATTGACTGGGGTGAGAGAGGAGCACTCTGGGAGGAGTGCTCTGGGAGGAAGCACACAAGCCCTCTCTCCAAGGCAAGAGAGATTCATTGCATCTTCCCCCTTGGTGCTGGCTGGAGGCTGAAGAAAGCAGAGGCAGTAGCAAAGGACAAAGCTGCAAGAGCTCTTGGAACCAAACAGAGATAGGCCTTTGAGCTAACCGGGCTATATTTAAGGACACAATAAAAGATCTGAACTTTTATTAGCTGGCTGCGATTTTGGGTGATTATTTCCTTTCAACTAAAACCAAGATAGTCAGAAAACCTCCCCGAGAAACCTTTTCCCCCAGAAAGAACCATTTTGTTATTTTAAAGAACAAGAAAAAACACCACATAAACTCATGAAAAGAAATCTTGCAAATAATTGCAAGATTAATGTTCTTTCTATAGTATCTTCTACCTTCCCCTACATATTTTTATTACTCTCTTTAATTGTAGCTGATTATATTTCATTGTCTGAGAATTGAATCTAGACTTGGGTTTGGGTTGTAATAAGTAAAGAATAAACTTTTCAACCTTTTATCAGTTAAAGATTTGTCAAATTATTTATCGGTCACATTTCCTCAAAGATTAAACTTTTTGAAATTTTCTTCAATTTCTTCCAAATTTCAACAAAATTATTTTTTTTAAATCATTATACTATTACCCTAAACTTTTCTAAGTCATCTTCATGATCTCCTTTTCCTTACTGGCTTAAATCCTCCTCTCTTTTCCCATTCCTTTTCATATAATCTCTCCCACAATAAATGAAATTATTGGATAAACCAATTAAGAGAGAGAAAATCCCTCTTTTCTTCCTAATTTTCCCTTTTTCATTCCTTTTCTTAAGATCAAGAAAAGAGAACAAAAGCACAAGTTGGCTTTCCATTCATCTTTCTTTACCCCACTGAACTTTGAAAATATTGAAAATCTGAAGAAACACTTATCTCCCTCTAATATAAGCTTATTTAGCTTTTTCCAGTTGCTCAAATAAATTTAACTGTCTAAATTTCTCCTGTTGCTCATGTAAGCCTTTTAATACTCTACTCAGTTCTGGTCTATTAAAGTTTTTTTTTTTTTTTTCCCCTGTGGGATTGTATTTAGTTTTTCTGCATAACTTGTTATTGCTTTGAAACCTTTTTTTCTTATTTTCTTAATAGCAGTTGCAACATAGTTTTGTGTGATTCTTATTCCAGTTCCTTGGTACTTAATGTCTTTTCTTCAGGAAACCACTGGCATTTACTTTTTTTTAAATATCTCAAAGTCCCAGATTTTGACGATGAAAGTGTTTTCAGCTTGGAATTTTACGTTTCTTTCTGGGTCTAATGTAGCTGATCATTTTTATTTTGCAATTTCTTGAAATGCAAACCCTGGTCAATAGATGATTTTCTAGGAGACAGTTTTCTGGGAGAGTTATTTCTTTTCTTTTTTAAATTATTAAAACTATTTTAAAAACTTTTCAATTTGGTATAGTCGAAATTTTCTATTTTGTGATCAATAATGAGCTCTAGTTCTTCTTTGGTCATAAATTCCTTCCTCTTCCACAGGTTTGAGAGGTAAACTATCCTTTGTTCCTCTAATTTATTTATAATCTCATTCTTTATATCTAAGTCATGAAGCCATTTTGACCTTATCTTGGTGTATGATGTTAAGTGTGGTTCCATGCCTAGTTTCTGCCATGCTAGTTTCCAATTTTCCCAGTAATTTTTGTCAAATACTGAGTTCTTATCCCCAAAGCTGGGGTCTTTGGGTTTGTCAAACACCAGATCATTATATTTATTGACTGTTTTGTCCTGTGAACCTAATCTATTCCACTGGTCAACTAATCTATTTCTTAGCCAATACCAAATGGTTTTGGTAACTTGCTGCTTTATAATATAATTTTATATCTGGTAAGCTAAGCCATCTTCATTTGATTTTTTGTTTCATTAATTCCCTTGAAATTCTTGATCTTTTGTTTTTCCATATGAACTTTGTTGTTATTTTTTCTAGGTTATTAAAATATATTTTTGGGAATCTGATTGATATAGTACTAAATAAATAGAATAGTTTAGGTAATATTGTCATCTTTAATATATTTGCTCACCCTATCCAAGAGCATTTAATATTTTTCCAATTGGTTAGATCAGACTTATTGCGGAAAGTGGTTTGTAGTTTTGCTCACAAAGTTTCTGATTTTCCCTTGGCAGATAGATTCCTAAGTATTTTATACTATCAGTAGTTACTTTAAGTGGAATTTCTCTTTGTGACTCTGACTGTTGGATTTTGTTAGTGATATACAAGAATGCTGATGACTTATGTGGGTTTATTTTGTATCCTGCAACTTTGATAAAGGTGTGGATTATTTCTAATAACTTTTAAGTAGAATCTCTAGGGTTCTCCAAGTATATCATCATATCATCAGCAAAGAGTGATGATTTGGTTTCCTCATTACTTACTCTAATTCCTTTAGTCTCTTTCTCAACTCTTATTGCCACAGCTAACATTTCTAATACAATATTGAATAGTAACGGTGATAGTGGGCAACCTTGTTTCACTCCAGATGTTATTGGGAATGGTTGCAGTTTGTCCCCATTATATATGATGCTTACTGATTGTTTTAAATAGATGCTACTTATTATTTTAAGGAAAAATCCATTTTTTTCCTATAATGTCAAGTGTTTTTAATAGGAATGGATGTTGGATTTTATCAAATGTTTTTTCTGCATCTATTGAGATGATCAGATAGTTTTTGTTAATTTGGTTAATAATGTGGCCAATTATACTGATAGTTTTCCTAATATTGAACCAACTCTGCATTCCTGGTATAAATCCTACTTGATCATGGTGTATTATCCTGGGGATGATTTTCTGTAGTCTTTTTGCTAATATCTTATTTAAGATTTTAGCATCAATATCCATTAGAGAGATTGGTCTATAATTTTCTTTCTCTGTTTTCAACCTACCTGGTTTAGGTATCAGTACCATGTCTGTGTCATAAAAGGAATTTGCTAGGACTCCTTCATTCCCTAATTTTTCAAATTGTTTATATAGCATTGGGGCTAATTGTTCTTTAAATGTTTGGTAGAATTCACATGTAAATTCATCTGGTCCTGGGGATTTTTTCTTAGGCAGTTGATTAATAGCTTATTCTCTTTCTTTTTCTGAAATGGGACTATTCAAGCAATTTACTTCCTCCTCTGTTAATCTGGGAAGCCTATATTTTTGGAGGTAGTCAATCATTTCACTTAGGCTATCAAATTTATTGGCATAAAGTTGGACAAAGTAACTCCTTATTATTTCTCTAATTTCCTCTTCATTGGTGGAAAGTTCTCCCTTTTCATTTTTAAAACTAATAATGAATTCTTCTTAAACTGTGATGCTAAGAACTGAACAGATAAACTCTGACATCTCTTCTTAGTAACTATGTCCTTTTTCCTGCAGATCAAGTTTGTCTTAGTATTCTGGACTGCCACCTCACACTGATAGCTCATATTGACCTCGAAGTCCACCAGAATGTCCAGACATTTTATAGAACAGCTGCTATTTATCTATACTTCCTCCAATGTAGACTTATGAAATTTATTTTATGCATCCAAGTTATTAATAAAAATGTTAAATAGCCAAAGTCAAATTCAAAGACATGTAGTTTCTGATCTTTTCCCTTTTTGAAAACTTTGAAGACATTTGACTTCTTTTAATATTATGATGTTTCCTCTTTTAAAGTGTTCCCCACCCCCCAAATATTCCTAATAGTGTCTCCATAAAGAAATCTGTCAGTTCTTTCAGTATGCAAAATTCATCTGGGCCAGGTGACTTGTATTAATAAAAAGTGACTTAATGCTCTCCTATTTCCTCATTTGCCTCATATATTAAATTTGTTCTTTATCTTAAATACATGGGTTATTCCCTTTGACAAAGTAAACATGCAAAATAAGAATTTAGCAGTTTTTTCTATGTTCTAAGTTAGCATTATTCAATTCATTCCAGGGGCTGATCATGTTGTCTGAATACTGCCTAAAAGACTATTTAATGGAGAGCTCACATAAGGCAAGCATTAACATAAAGGTGAGTAGAAGTGATACAAGATGCTGTCATGGTCTCTCTGAAGAATTTTGGAATCAATTATAAGACACAGGAGACACTGGCACAGGACTGTCCAGCATGAGATGTCCTCATCAAAGAAGGTGCTGTGATCTAGCAGTGAAGCAAAAAAAAAAAAAAAAAAAAAAATAGCTCAAAAGAAATGTGAGATGCACAAATTTAAAGAGATCTCCACTCCAAATCTTCTTACGGACTATTTATGTCTGATTTGTAGCAGAATTGGTTTGATCAGTCATAGTCAGATCACAACATAGTGATGACTTTTTTTTCCTCTTCGAGAATAAAGAACCACAACTGAATCAATGAGAAGCACATGTCCCTGGTTTTGTCCGCCTTTTGCTTTCAACATAATTTTTTAACTGGCATTTTGTTTTCCTTAACTTTGCTCACCAATTTCAACTCAATCTGAGAATTAGCATTTTTATACTATTTTTGTGGGAATGTTTTAGTCTCTTATATTCATCCTCCTTTACCTGGCATGGTTTCCATATTCTATTCATATCTTTTTTCAAATCTAAATTTGTTTTTGAGTTCCCAGTGTTTCCACATTGGTCTGTTGAAAAATTAATCCCCCCACCCTTTTCACTAGAATTGTATTCCTTTATATCTTCATAATTTCCTTGTTGAGCATTTCCCATTCCTTTGAAGTATTTGACTTTCTCTGAAATATTTTAATTCATGATTTCCACCCATTTGTCAAAACAAAAAAGATCCAAAGATCTTTTAAAACCTGCCTTCCCAAACTCTTGGGTGCTTGTTAGACTATAACTTGTTTGTCTCCCCTTTATCACAAATACTACAAATCTGCTCTGTTATTGTTGTTGTCCAGTCATGTCTGACTCTTACTTAGTTTTTTTTTTTTTTGTTGTTTTAGGGTTTTTTTTAAAGATATAGAAATGTTTTGCCATTTCTTTTTCCAGCTGATGTAACAGATAAGGACAAGGAAAATAGGATTAACTTAACTCTTCCTGACTTCAAGTCTGATGTGACATCTGCAAATCTCATTTGGTCATTATTTGAGTTTTGATAGGTCTGAATAACTGTTAAGTTGCCATTGTTTCTAGTCTGGCCAGAAACTCTGAGGATCTTCCCTTCCCAGATTAATTTTTTTTTTTTTTGAGTAAGCAAAATGGACCACCTTTTGCCTCATTTATCACCTATCCTTAAATCCCTCTGGCAAACTGAGACCTGGAAAGACCATAGCTTAAAAAGACCTCCCACTGCTTTTGGAATTATCTCCTGTTGTTCTGACCTATGTCTTGCCACTGAACTCAGATGACTCTGAAAGAGAGAATGAAGCTGATGACTAGTTTTTTTAGTTTTTATTTTCAAAATATATGCAAAGAAAGCTTTCAGCATTCAACCTTGCAAAACCTTGAATGATATAAATGAATATTTCTCAAAAGTAGAACATACCTTAGGTTCAGGAAATCATGCTCTCAGAAGATTCTAGGGCAAATAGGTTGAACCCTAGGCCTGAGCCTCAGGAAGTTATGTGACCCACAGGAAGTAGACAGTGTCACTGACTATGGTCAATAGTTATTTCCCTTTTAGTCCATCCAATGAATTTAAAAATCAACAGGGAGGGGGAGTGTACTTCCATCTTGGTACTATGTAAGTTCCTGCCTTCAACAAACATCACTCTATTCTGAACTGCCCAGATAGTATGTTGACCCTCTTCTTACAAGAACTGAATTAAACTTTTCTGTTGTATCTAGATATTTTTCCAAGAAGTCAAATTGGATAAGAGGGATTTGTGCTTTCCAGGATCATGTCACTTCCTGGGGAAATAGCTGGAGTTCCAGTAAAGGGGGCAGGCACCTAGGAAGAGGGTTTTCTCCAATGATCCTCGAGATTAGACTTCCAGCCTCCTTCTCCATGAAGCATCAACCTGAAGGGAGGAACTGAGCAAAACAGAAGGTGATGAAAAGTCTCTGAAGAAGTCTGACAGGTCTGACAAGAGCACAGTCAGGCAACTTATGGGCATAACCCAGAGGAAGTAAGAGGCACTGCCTGTGCCCTTATACTGTCTTTGGCTAAAAAAGAGGACACTGGGGCTTAGTGACCCAAGAAAAGGGGTGGCTCTTAGTCAGTTAGAAGGAATTCTTGATAAACGGTCCAGAGGAGGGGTACTCTGGGTGACTACTAGTGGGAGTGACCCTCACCAGACCTGTGGATCTAAATGGAGAAGTTGGCTCTGCATTTTATAGGATCACAAGTTAGATTAGAGCTGCTCTCCCAGAAGGAAAGCCTTCAGTGTGGGGGGAAGGAGCAGTCTAAACCCAAATCTTAAGAGCAAAAATCTAAAATGTCACTACCTAGTCTACTAGGTAATTGGCTACAAAATTATAACTAATTGCCAAATTATTAAGGGAAAGATAGAAAGAAAATCATAAAATATTGCTGTCTTGTCTGAAGGGACGGCAAGACATTGGAGGAAGAATGATTTGGCCAAAGTATGGATCTTCTGAAGATTGGGTATGTCAGAAGCTAAACTTATATGTGAATGGGAAAGATCCTCTAAATCCAGAGGAAACAGTTTATGCAAATCTGTGTTTGCCTAAGGTTCATCTCTTCCTTTCACAAATCAAAGAAGAGTGGGAAGGGGAAGGCAGAACAGAAATCTGTCCCACCACACACATGCGACACTCTTCTCTCTCCCTTTCCATATGCTTCTTCTCAGGTAGCTGTAGCTGTACCCCTCCCCCCTTAGCTCCACTTCATCCCCTAGACATTTGAGGAAGTAGAGCAAACTTAAAAATGATCTAGTGAATTTTCCCATCCCTGATCCAGCTACATCTGGGGCTCATATGTACCCATTAAGAGAGGTACTCTTAGCCCAAGATTGTTAGGTTTTGTTAGTCCTACACAGGTGAGGAATTTTAAGAGATAAAACCATTTATGGAAGCGCCAAGGAATCTGTCAGAACAATTAGTTCAGTTTCTGGGGCCCAATATATAGTAAAATGGGAGAGGAGGCATCTTCCTATAGCTGGGGTAGTACCAGCTAATCAAAAATACCTCCTTCAGGAGCCCTACGGGACCATAACAATGAGGTTCATGAGGGTCAGAGTCAAGATCGAAGGGATTTAATAATTATAAGAATTAAAAGTGCAATGCCCAAACCACAGAATCTGAAAAAGGCATTCAGGATAATGCAAGGGAAGGAAGACTCCGCTTCTGAATTCTTAAAGAAATTGAAAGAAAATATGAGAAAATATTTGGGTCTGAATCCCTCAGACCCAGATAATGAATCTATGTTGAGGGTACATTTTGTAACAAACAAATGGCCAAACATAAGCAGGAAGTTAAAAAAAATATATATATATATATATATACACAATATATACAATGTGTTGTGCCACAGTTCCCTTTTATTGTCCTGCCTCAGTTTCCCTAAATTGTCCTGCCTTTGTTTCCCTGAATTGTTTGGCCTCAGTTCCTAATTGTTCTGCTCAATCCTCCAACACTACCCCTCCCTCCTAATCATGATGATCCAGATAAGGAGAAAGATCTTCTATTGTAGACATCATCAGAATGTCTGGTACCTCTCCCCATTCCAATTTATCAGAATGTCCAGTACCCCTCCCCACCCTGTCAGAACCAGATTGGTAGTCCCGTTCCCACACTCAGTGCTCTGATGCCTCTGCCTCAGTCTATCTCCATAGCTGAGCCATGTGTCTATATATACTTCATGGAAAGCACACATTAGTTGATTTGGACATCAGCCCTTGGGGCAACATGCACAATCTCTCCCTTTCAAAAAAATATTAAAAACTCTCTAATCTCTATCTTGTCTGAGTTTCTCTGGCATTACATTTTGGAGGTCCCATGAAGATATGAGAGCAGGATTAGAAATTAGGGACCACCGGGTCTCCACCTTGGGCCTCAGGGTGGCTGGAGATCTGAATTCTTAGCCTGGAGAGGCTGGCCTTCTGGATTTCTCCAGAGTCTCCATAAAATAGAGCAGTTTTTAGCCATAGCCACACCTTCATTTCAGCCACAGGAGAGTAAGTCTAGATGTTTTAGGACATAAATTGATCTGTTTACCTGTTCTGTCTGTGGTAACAGTTGGAATCTTAGAAAAATAGAATGCTGATGGACATTAAATTCTGAGAATGGGATCATTCCAGGACACTGAATGATGCCCTCTGGTTTGGGTGTTTTCTAAGACATATCTGCTCTGATCTAATTCTGAGCACCTTTTTGGGCACTTTCTGGTTATATGTGTAAAATATTTTGTTTAATGTTGTAATTGTGCATTCTGTGTGATTTGTGTTCTGTGTGATTTGTCTGTTCATTTTGTTGGTTAAAGAGCTCTGCTAAAGGTTTAAGAACAATGATTAAGAATTGGTTATTTCAATGTTGCAATGGTGCTTAGTATAAAATTTGCTTGTGATTTCTAACTCCTTAATCTGTTGTACTAATTTGTAAGTAATAGGAACAGAAAAGCTTGACTATTTTAAAACTGGCAGAAGTTTTTCCTTGAAGTAGATTTCCAAAGCCTGCTAGAGTAAAAGGCAATAAAACCTTATTTGATTGAAACTCAGGCAGGAAAATAGGTTTGATTAAGAATTTTAGGATGATACTGAAATTGTGGGAAATACTTTTACTGTTGCCTATGCAGGCTAGATTTGGTTATCTTTGAGTATAAGATCTTAAGAACAATGGCTTGTTAAAGAGAAGTTCTGTTAACTTGCCTGAAAGGGGTCACATGCCTCTAATTAGGTAAAGTATGTTATCTTCTGAAACATATTGGGTAATTTGTTAACAATATAAGTTATGCTTTGCTGGACATATGTAGGTTTTGTGGAGTTATTTAACCATTCACTGTTGTGAATCTTAACAGTTTTGAAGGAAAAAGGAGAAGAGAATGTAGGTAATTTTCCCTGTTTGGGAATTATCTGAAACTTTGGTTAATGGGATTTGTTATTGGAGGTAAAATTTCTTGGGCTTATATAGTTAATGCTTTTTGGGAGTTTTAAAGGTCCACCTTCTGACAGTTAGTGGGATGTTATAGTCGTGTACCTGCATTTTTTTCCTCTTGTGACTGATTTCTGTAATCAGAGCAATGGTCAATAGAAACTGTTAATGCAATTCAATTATATCATACCTTGCTGTTTTCACTCTTGGTTATATGTAATCATTATATCCTAAATACTTGGGCAAATAAGTATTTAGTCTGGTCATTTTTCTGTTACTGGATCTTGTATCTATGATATTCAAGTATTTTTAAAAGACAATTAACATTGGTCTGTGAGACTTAACTGCTGTTTTTTATTGAGACTACAGCCATTTGTCTGTCCTGTGAGACAAGCTTGTCTCCTTACATAGGAAGCTGCTGGCTAATCTATTTTGGCCTCCCCACATCTTGTAGCAGTTCTTTCTATCTCAGATTGGTCTAACCTTTATTTGTTAGATTTAATTTTTTTTTCCTCCTAGATTTTGGTTAAATTACAGCTATCTGTAATCTGAGATCAAGATAAGCTTTGATTGAAAGCAGACCACACCACACCCATCCCTCTCCCTAGACTGAGCTTCTCCGCCCATCCTCGTCACAAAGCAGTTTTTGAGTGAGAGACCATTACCCCTGCTCCTAGTGCACTTTGGACTGATATGGGGGATTGGGGGATGGTTGATGAATGACTGTTAAACCCTGACTGGGCCATCTATTACTGTGTGTTTAAGATTTGGGATGGAAATTGTTAACTTTTTTAAATTATAGCTTTTTATTTACAAGATATATGCATGGGTAATGCATTGACAATTGTTTGCCTTGTATAATACAATAAATCACTAAAGTAGTTAAGCATTCTTTAGCTAAAATGGTCTCAAAAAAAGACCTCAGTAAAGATGCTAGTCTTGAATGGACAAGGGTGGATTCCCATAGATAATGAGGAAAGAAATGAACTAGAAAGTGGGGATAACACAGAAATCTTTGTAGAAGAAATATATGAGGACTGGTATGAGAAATCTTAAATGAATATTAATAAGAGGAGAGATTGAATGAAACAAATGAATATTTCTCAAAAGTAGGACATACCTTAGGCCTGAGGTTCAGGAAGTCACATGACCCTCAGGAAGTACACAGCATCACTGATCATTGCTTCCTTTCCAGGGTATTCAATGAATTTAAAAATCAACTGAAAGTAGGAGTATACGTCTACCTTGGTGCTATATAAGTAATTTACTGCCCTGAACACACACCACTGTATTGTGGACTCTCCATATAGTATATTGGCCCTCCTCCTCCAAGAACTGAATTAAAACTTTCTGTTGTACCTGGAGATGCCTCCAAGAAGTTAACGGGGTAAACCGGGTTTAATACTCTGTCCCACAAAACTTTATGTTCCAAATTTTTCTCTCTCCCTTCCCCTACTCCCTCCCTTAGACAGCAAGTAATGTAATATATGTTAAACAGGTACAATTCTTCTATACACATTTTCACATTTATTTTGCTGCACAAGAAATATCAGATCAAAAAGAGAAAAAATGAGAAAGAAAACAATAAGCAAGCAAACAAAAAAGGTGAAAATGCTGTGTAGTGATCCACATTCAGTTCAGACAGTTCTCTTTCTGAATGTAGTTGACTCTCTCCATCACAACTTTATTGGAATTTGACTGAATCACCTCATTTTTGAATTGATCATAATATAATCTTGCTGCTCTGTTCTTGATTCTACTCACTTCACTAAGTAGACTTTGTAAAGCTCTGTCTCACATAAATAAAATTTACTTGCAAGCTAAGATGAAGTATTATAAAGTACCAGGTGAGTACTAGGTGATGGGACAGTGGTTTGGAAAGTGAAAATTTTACATAGGCATTATTCATGATCACATAGGATGCCCTTTACTGATATGAAATGGCTCATGGATTTCAATCAAAATGATTAAAAAGTGTGCTTTGTGTGAAGTAGCTTTTTAACGCTTCAGAAGGAAGAGGAGCAGGGAGTAAGAGTGGGATCTAAGAAGTTAGGAAGGAATTTAGGGAGGAGTTAAGGTGGTCCTAGTGGAGAACAAACTTATATTAGCTTCTACTTGAGCAGCAACATAAATGAGATAGGAGAAGCAGATTATGTTAATAAGACAGTCTGAGGAATTAGAACTAACTTTGTGAATGAGGATGGTAACAGAATGGGTCTATTAAAGTTTGACAATGACAATAATTAAAGTTTCTGATCCATATCTTTCTCTCCTCTTAACTATTAAAAAAAAAAAAATCTTTGGAAAAGTGCTTCTAAATAGGAGGAAGATCAATCTTAGAGACCAACTATGAAATTCTTTAGAGGCCAAATCCAGAGCTAGAAAGTAAGTGCCCAGAAACTAGAACTGAAATATTACGGGGAGGAGGGGGAATATTACAGGAAACAGGGAGAAATTCATACCAATGTTTGGTGACACTGTAGGGATACAAAATGGTGTTGGTTACTAGGGCACAACAGTGGTCATTAGTACAGACTATTTTCCATCTGTGTATGATAAAGTCAATAATTCCACAAGATCAGTTTGCTCCTCACTGAGATCCACTCAGACATTGGGTAGTATTTTGCTGATGTGCATTTACCCCCTCATCCAGTTCCTCTTTCAAATAAGGCCCCAAATCTTTTCGGGTATGAGGTGATGGTTTCATCTTCTAAAGATTCTTGGTGGGAGCCAACAGTCTGCCTTACAAAGTCCCATTGGAAGGATAGTAAGTTTGAGGAACCAGGAACTAGTGGAAGCTCCATTAAGTTCTAAGTCTCAGATTCAAGATCCCTGGAGTTGTAAGATAAAGTGTCCAGTGCTGGTTATTTGAACATGAATTGCCCAAAGTCTAGAGGAAGCAAATCTAGCAAGTAAGGGGTTAGGCACAGAAAAAGAGGTTAGACATTGGGCAGAGAGGATGACTGGTTAAGGGGCGGTCTCCATTAGAAATATTTTTCTTGCTATTCTATGATCCTCTTGATCATAGAGCAATAACAATTGCTTCTTCTTGAGAACAAAGGACAAACAACAATTCTACCACAGAAAGCAGTTCCTCCATTTAAGATCTAGAATAAAATTTCCTCTCATGTTTTCTCACTTTTTGAAGGATAAAGTTATCAATAAGAAAAATCATGAAGTTATTTGCTACTCTGGTTCTGGTAAAGATAGAGGTTCAGTAGATTCCTCATCCAAGTCTTTCACTAGTATATCATACCTTTATGTCACAAACAAAATACTTCCTTTCAGTTCCTGACATTCTCTGTAGCTGACCCCCATGCCTGAAATTCTCTCCTCCCTCTGCTCTGATTATTTCTTGCTGGCTTCCTTTAAGTCACAACTAAAATTCCACCTTCTATAAGCTGTCTTCCCCAGTCTTCTTAATTCCATTGCCTCCCCTCTATTAATCATTTCTGCTTTATCTTGTAAATGCCTTGATTTGTATGCTTTCTTTGCATGTTGTTTCCTCCAGTACATTGTAAGCTCCTTGAGGGGAGGAGTTCTTTTATCTCTCTTTATAGCCTAAATAAATGCTTATTGATTGATTCACTATTTCTGGTACATGATGTTTACCAAAGTTCTCATCTACATAATATTTCTGTCTAGATGGTACATAGAATTTTCTTTTTTTCTTTCCTTTTTTTTTTTAAATAACTTTTTATTGACAGAACCCATGCCAGGGTAATTTTTTACAACATTATCCCTTGCACTCACTTCTGTTCGACTTTTCCCCTCCCTCCCTCCACCCCCTCCCCCAGATGGCAAGCAGTCCTATACATGTTAAATAGGTCACAGTATATCCTAGATACAATATATGTGTGCAGAACCAAACAGTTTTCTTGTTGCACAGGGAGAATTGGATTCAGAAGGTAGAGATAACCCGGGAAGAAAAAACAAAAATGCAGTTTACATTCATTTCCTAGTGTTCTTTCTTTGGGTGTAGCTGCTTCTGTCCATCATTGATCAATTGAGACTGAATTAGATCTTCTCTTTGTCGAAGAAATCCACTTCCATCAGAATACATCCTCATACAGTATCATTGTTGAAGTATATAATGATCTCCTGATTCTGCTCATTTCACGTAGCATCAGTTCATGTAAGTCTCTCCAAGCCTCTGTATTCATCCTGCTGGCAATTTCTTACAGAACAATAATATTCCATAACATTCATATACCACAATTTACCCAAGCATTCTCTAATTGATGTACATCCATTCATTTTCCAGTTTCTGGCCACTACAAAAAGGTCTGCCACAAACATTTTGGCACATACAGGTCACTTTCCCTTCTTTAATATCTCTTTGGGATATAAGCCCAGTAGTAGCACTGCTGGATCAAAGGGTATGCACAGTTTGATAACTTTTTGGGCATAATTCCAGATTGCTCTCCAGAATGGCTGGATTAGTTCACAACTCCATCAACAATGCATCAGTGTCCTAGTTTTCCTGCATCCCCTCCAACATTCATCACTATTTTTTCCTGTCATCTTAGCCAATCTGACAGGTGTATAGTGGTATCTCAGAGTTATCTTAATTTGCATTTCTCTGATCAATAGTGATTTGGAACACTCTTTCATATGAGTGGAAATAGTTTCAATTTCATCATCTGAAAATGGTACATAATATTTTCCAGTTACAAAATCACTTCCATTTCTTCTTCCTTTGACTTTCATGCAAATATACTCTGTCACATTTCACTCCCCTCCCATTTCCTTGGATTTCCTCACATGTATAACTTCTCAATCTATGATGCTACCCCACTCCTAATTTTATCTTTATTGTTTATTTTGTCTAAGATAAATCCATCCAAGATTATAGTTCAATTATGAGTTTCATCACTAAATTTCAGTGATATATATGAGGCAAAATTTGACTTCTTGTGTTACAACCTCTAGTTTCTTTCTTTTCTTTTCCTTTTTAACCTAAACTTTGGCCATAAATGTATAGATATTTGACAACACTTTGTTTTCTTTTGAATGTTTACACTAGCACCTTTTCTTCAGTGCTCTTTATTATTGCACACACATTCTGTTCTCATGCCTCAGTCTGAAGGGAATTTATGAAAGTCTCACTGGGTTCTCAACTGCAATGCCAGAAAAATGCCAAAAATATGGTGGAGGAAGGATTTTGAATAAAACCCTTTTGAAGAGACCACATATACAAGTTAACTGTTGATAATAATAACAGCAGTCAATTGTTGTAACGGTAAAAGACTAGTAATTTGTAAAGTGCTTTGAAAACCTTAAAATGCTACAAAATTTCTAGTTTTCATTAATTTTTTTTATTTCTTTCTGCCTTTTTGTTTATGATATCACTCTTTAAGGGAAAGGTAGAGCAGATTTAAAAATAAAAGTGATATAAAAATAAGATATTAATAAATATTTTAAAAGAAAAAACTCCTATTCAAAATTTAGAAAGACTAAAAATAAGAAACAGAAATTTAAGAAATAGTTAAATGAAGTTTCATCTCTCACACAACAAATTGTCAAAGATAGAAAAAAGAAGTTAATAGCCCATGTTGGAGAAACTACCTAATATTAAGCACACCAATACACCATTGGTAGAACTATAAATTGGTCCAATCTTTCCATAAAAATAATTTGGAATTATACATTCAAGATATTTATAAACTTTGACCCATAATCCCACTATGATACTTAAAAAAGATTAATGATAAAAATAAAGCTTTTATATATATATATATATATATATATATATATATATATATATGCCAGAACATTCATATCAGCACCTTTTTGTAGTAATGAAAAACTAGAGGCAAGTTACATATTGATTGAGAATGGCTCCAACAAGTCATAGTACAGTGTAATGAAATGTGATTATTACATAAAAATGACAAACATTACATTATATATCATTCATATTATTGTTTTAGATGCATGTTTACATATTGGTAAATGCACATGAATATGCATGTGTCTGGGTATATATTGATATGTATGGTAAGAATACATGTGTGTATTAGAGATATATGTATATGTGGGTGAGTCTGTGGGAGGATATGAATATGTGTGTATATATATGTATATGTGTATATACACATATGTAACAGTAGCCTACTTGGGGAAGTGGGGGGATGAAAAGGGAACAAGAATAGAAAAAAAAAAAGAGGATATTTATGAATATAATTTATTTTATTATTGCATATGCTTTCTAGAAATGAAAATTTATTGCTATATAATATTTTGAATATTCCCTGATATTTTGTTGGGCATATGTTATGTTTTGTTTTCCTTTTCTGTCTCTTTATTTTGTTTTTTCTTAATTTATATTTAGTTTAATAAATTAACAATAAATATAAACAGAAAATAAAAATTAGTTAAAATATAAAAAAGACAAACATTTGTGACCACTCACAAGGGATCAACCTAATAATTGAGAGAAAATCAAGGGGAAAACCCAAAAGGAAAACCAATTGTTCACATTTGACATAGCTGTGATGAGGTTTGGGGCAGGGGCAGGGAGTTGTGGGAACCCTCTTCTGGTTGGCACAGGTCCTTCATAAATGAATTTACAAACCCGAAAAGTTAAGCTAGCAAAAGAAGTTTATTATTAGAACTGAGAAGTAAACTTTTGCAGGTTGACTTCCTTAGTGGCAGGGTCCCAACAGAGAAGTAAAGATCTAGCAGAGAAATTCCTATAGAGAGGTAAAGAGGGGTAGGGTCCTCTTAGGGAAATAGGTGAGAGAGATAAAGAGTGAGTAATGCTGAATAGAGAATGTCTTTTCAGCGGGCAGAGGGTCTCAGCTATGCCAAGGAAAGAGAGGCTCCTTGGCATGATTCCTGCTTTTGGGTCCTCTGCACAGGATTAAACTGAAGGAATCATGCTTTATAGGCAGCTCTTGGTGGGGGTTGGGAGCAGTTTGAGGTGGAATCAGAATAGAGAATCTTGGAATTGAATGAATTTCCCTGGACTAATCTCCAACTCAATAGAGTTGGATAGAAATCTCGATCTCCAGCTCTGGCTAAGTAGTAGTGATCCTAGACTCAACTAGTCCCACCCAGATAACAGAATGAAACCACTTTACCTTGATTCCCTGGGGCGGGTTTCTCAGGGGAGAACTTCTCTGAGTTCCCCAAGCTTTCCCCCCAAAGTCTAAGAGGGGGAGTGAGAGAGTTTTGGGGCTCCTCTTAGTTCTTAAGAACATCAGGTCTTCTTTCTTGGACAGACACTACAGGTGGGTAATTAATGTGCCTGGGAATTGAATGGTAAAAAGATAGTGGACTGAATTTTTTTTTTTTGGGGGGGGGAAGGCGGTAATTGGCAGAATTTTCAGATTCCAAGTTGCTCTCACACACAAAATCATCTATTTTTTTTAAATCAACAATTCTTCCACTTAAGCTTATTTATAATGTGAATGAAACATCATGTAAAAATCAAATTTGTAGGTGATCAAAAGAGAAATAGAGGAAACTTTAATGTGGAAAAAGTTAATTTCTATGAGCAAATTATCAATGATGACTTGAAAGCAACAAATGTCATAAAAGATACCTCCCAGGAAATGCATTTAGAAAAGAAGGTGAGGTGGTCATGTAAGACATAGACATATGTAACACCATATTGGTAATCAGGGCAGTGAAGTGGCATAGTGGATAGAATGCCTGCCCTGCAATCAGAAAAAAAATCTTTGAGAATTCAGATCTAGATTTAGACACTTACAGTGTGATCCCAGGCAAGTTACTTAACCTTTTTTGCCTCATCTTTAAAATGAACTGGAAAAGGACATGGCAAACCATTAAATATCTTTGCCACAAATATCCCAAATCAGTCAGTTGGACATGACTGACTCAATTGAACAATAACTGATAACTGTGGAATTTTGAAATGATGCAGAAAAATCTTCCAATATTTTGACTAGATCACCCAGGCATTTTGGATAAGAATAGCATGTGATAAGAAGGAATAGGGAGTTTATGATCAGTGGAGAGAGTGCCCACATGCATTGCTGAATGAGAAGCAACTTTTTTTAAACGTTCAATTTAATTTTTACATGACATCCATAACAATTTCAGTCTTATTTCAGTCAATATTTTCTGTATTCCAAACTCTCAAAAATAGCTATATAACTCATTTTAATTTTAAATATAAAACTAAAAATTCTGTTAAGTATAGTGGATAGCCACATCACTTACAGAATACAATGCTTAACATAAGGACTTCTGCAAATTCAAAGACACTTTGTCAGAGAAGCTTGATTTCAATGTCTGTTCCCCTTGCTTCAAATTAGAAGACACAAACATATTAAAGCCTGATTTATTGTTTTCTTATCTAAACTTAAGAAAGTTATGGAGAAAATGACACTAATGTAGATTAAAGTTAAGAATTAAGGCATTTGAGTGGCTTGGATAAAGCTTTCAGACCCAAGTGAAGACCTGAATTCAAA
The DNA here is from genome assembly GCF_902635505.1 of Sarcophilus harrisii. NCBI lineage: Eukaryota > Metazoa > Chordata > Mammalia > Dasyuromorphia > Dasyuridae > Sarcophilus > Sarcophilus harrisii. The sequence goes on along the minus strand of NC_045427.1, from coordinate 365,966,757 downwards.
TCTGATCTTAAAGATTAGCTGTGTGAAGCTGGACAAGCCATTTAACCTCTGTGTGCTTCAATTTTCTCTCAACTATAAAATGAAGATAATAATAGCACCTAATAGGCTTGTTGGGATGAGAAAATGATATCACATTTGTAAAGTATAGTGCTTAGCATATAATATGAGATATGTTTAATGCTTTTAGAGAGCAGATATTTAATCAGCACTTGAATCTATATGTTCAGTGGTTAATTTTCAATTTTTTCAGCAACCTGTGTTCAATGGGAGGTAGAAAAAGGAGGGTGAATGGGGGGGGAGAATAAAAAGAGGAAAAGGGGAAAGGGAAAGAAGGGAGAGTAGGTGGATGGGGGAAAGGGGGAGATGGGGAAAGGAGAAGGGGTAAAGGGTGAAAGAGGGAGGGAAGGAGAGAGAAAAAGGGGAGAAGAGGAAGAAGGGGAAAAGAGGGCAATCAGAATAAATCCGTTTTAGGAGATAAGGCAAGAGTATAGGAGTTCTCCTGGGCTTCCAGAAGAAGGGGGTGAGGTGGTGGAAAGGGAGAATTCCCTAGGCTCTTGCTATCTCAATAACCCTGTAGGTCTGAGAACAAAAGTAGGAGCAGAGTTATTTGGCTCCTATTCCCTCACCAGCTGCCAAGCCCGATTAAAAAAATAGGAGCAAAGCCTCTAGGCTCTTGTTTCTTTGGTGGCAGCTAGAGAGAGGGAAATTGGGAGCAGAGGCACCAATTTTCAGGTCTCTTTAAAGTCTACAAACAAGAGAGGTGTCAGAAGGGAAGAAAAGAGTTCAAACTCAAAGATCCCTGTTTTCTACTTAAGATCAAACTAAATCCTATGTTTGATCATTTGGTCTATTCCCAGTTGCACTTCCTCAGAGGTGACATCATGCTTACCCATATCAGAAGCTTGGAAGTAATGAAATGTCCATGCATATTAAAATTTTATTGGTAGAAGTCATTTTGGAAGAGAGTATTCTTCTCTAATAAATGCAGAGATTCCTCTGATCCCTCTGTAATTTCAGGTCCATAGGATTAAGTCAAGAGAATCCTGTTCCATGTTTAGGATTTTTTTAAAAAGCTAAAATAGGATCCTCAAGATGCTTACAATCTAATGGGAAAGGCAACATATAAGGAACAATGTTTATTCTTTGCTGTATACAGATGAGAAGGAAATTAAGCTCAGAGGGGCCATGTTCATCTACTGATGTTATTTCCTTTCAAAGGGAGAGAAGGCATCAACTATCATATATAACATTGCAAGGGACAATGGATCTGGAGACACTTTATAACAAGAGTGCTATTAAGAGGTTCAGCATACCAAATCCTGAGATTGATATAGGCATCAAATGATGTGATTGAAGAGAGCAATTAGCACCAAATGTTGGGGTTCTTTCATGTGAATTATTCACAATGGTCATTTTCTTTACCAAAAAGGACATTTAGGAGAACTTATAGACAAAATGAAGGATACAATAAACACCAGGAATAGTAAATATGAAATATATTTGGAAGAATATATAGTTAGACAGGAAAGTGTTTTTTTTGACAATTAACAATGGAAAAGACAAGTTCCCTGGTGGAACTTACAATTAACCAAGAGAAAGAAAATACGCCATGAGTTGGGAGTACTCCATTGACTATCAAGCTAAATCCATAGAGGAGTTTAGCACCATAAAAAATTTAGCTACCTATAAGAAGGAAAAAGACACCATGAGGCATGTTGGGATGATAGGAGGAAAGATACCATGAAGAATTTCATGGCAAACTAACCTAAAAGTATTCAGCAAAGATGATGTGGGTCATAGAAAAAATTATGGGGGAAATTTAACCTTATGGGTTTGACATAACTTGGCTTTCTGTTGGATACAGTAAAGTGGGGTTATATAAGACCGCCATAGGCTGAGTCTATAAGAATGAGCTGATTTCCCCCAGTGTCCTTCCTTGCTTGCCTCACTAATTTTATCAGTACTTCAGGCTCTCTCTGCCAACCTCATCTAGTGGCCCACAACCTCATCACTGATATAGATTATCATGCTTACCATAATTCTTAGAAAAATCTAGGTGACTATAGATAGCAGGCTGTATGTACCTACTCAGATCAGGAAGATCTGAGTTCAGATTTTATTTCAGACACTTATGACTTGTGTGACTTTGAGCATATAATAAAACCTCTGGATGTCAAAGTTTCCTCATCTATAAAATGGCTATAACCAAACAATGTAATTCCCAGAGTTGTGATGAAGATAAAAATGAAATGATACTGATAAAAAGCTTTGCAAACCTTAAAATGTTCTATAAAGGCTATCATTAAAATGAGAGGAGTGAGGACATGGTTACATGGTATCACCAACCATGAAATTACCATGTAAAGTGGGGAACTGAGGGTATCTTGTAATAGTTCTTGTTTATTAATGGTGGGATTTGAACCCAGGTCACTTGACTGTCAATTTCACCAAACTACCTTCATTCATTAAACTTAATCTCATTAAATCACATTTTATTCAGTCTGAACAAATATGTTTATTTCAGCCTGTCAAGAACGTTTTAGATCCCTACTCAGCTATCTAACAATGACCTAAAGTAAACTTATGAGCAAATTTGAACCCCAAAAACATGAAATGAATTTGTTCATCCTTCCAAACGTAGTAAATAGCAGATCTAGAACTGAGTCCAAAGTCGCTGATTCAAAATTTAGTAATGATGTGATCTATGATGTAGGGTTTGGTATCAAGAACTGGGGTTTGGTCATGAGAAGAATTTGCAATGGATATTCTCTTTGGCAAAAGGTAGATTTATTTAGGAAAGAGGTTACAGAAAAAATAAAGGGATATAATTGACACCAGGAATGATAAATATGAAACAGAGTGGGAGACCATATGAAAGACAAGTTCCTCAGTGGAATTCACAATTACCCAGTAAAAAGAGAGCACTCTATGAGGTTAGAGCAAACCTTTTACTGGCAGGCTAAATCCTGAAAGGTATTTAGCACCCTAAAAGATTTGGTTAGCTGTAAGGAGGAGAAGTGGGTTTGGGAAGCCTAGTGGATTAGGCAAAGTACCATAGTGGACTGACCCAAAGGAGGGCAGTAGCAAAGCCATGGACCATAAATTGTTTTATAGGGAACATTTAGCCCCAGGGACTTGACATAACTTGGATTGCTGACTGGATTGCCTCCAGTGAGTGGGACCACCGAACTAAACTGACCTCGAATTATCAGAGCCTCCTTCCTGCCAGCCCCAGAGATCAATTCTTTGTTTTAGTTTCTCTTGATTCAAAACACCGTTAAGGACCTCATCAGTACTATGGCCACTACATAGATAGGCATGTTATGGACCAAGTGTCCCTTTTCTTTCACGCATACATGGCTTTCAATTTTTGTAGATGAGTTAGAGTAGAGGTTAGAGTATTTAAGTATTAGAAGAGTATTAGTAGGAAGTTAGAGTATTGAAGTAACTTATCCAAGCTCACACAGTTGGTCATGATATAATAAGGACTAAGGCCAACTGTCATTATGTCCACTTCTAGCTTCTCCCATTATTCTCCACTTTTCTGTATACATGCATTTAAAGAATAGTAAAAAAAAAAAAAAAAAATTAAAATTAAAAATGCACTTGACCTTTTTATTATAAGGTATAAATTGGAAACCTAACCCTTGACATCCCTGTAGCATATGTGACACATGCATTTGCATGTATTGCAATATTCTTTAAACACTCATTTTAATGGCCTATACATTATTTGGGAAAGACTTTAGTTGTGTCAATGATTAGCAATGGAATAAAACTATTCACCCAGCCCTGTTTTCTCTTTTGTTACAATTCCAAATTGATGTTTCCATCTCATTGTTTTTCTATTTGTTTTTTAACTTTAGCTAAAGAGTTTTAAAAATGAGAATTATTTAACAAAGACTCAAACTTTACCACTTTCTTATGTAAAGCTGGCGTGACAATAAAACTGTCAACAAGGAGGCAAGATCAGTCTCACAAAAATCTTGAAACCTCTAAGTGGAATTTGCATGAAATAGTTCTGGTATTATTATTCACTATTCTTCCCCTGACAGCTATGTCAAGGCCTTAAAACCTAAAAGAACAATTATGCTATTGTATCTCTCAGAGGATTCAAGGGGTGTGTCTTTGGTGAACAAGTGCTATTAGAGCTATGAAAAGCAGTTAAAAGACAGCCCAAGGGACTCCTTACCTAGTCATTTTACAAAGAATGCCTAGGCCTTAAGTGTCTTAAAGTACACTTATTCAACTCTTTGTGCTTTTTTTTTTTTTTAAGCTGATAGTAATTAATGACTGAAACATTTTTTTTTTAAACTTTTACATTAGCTATAAATACAAACTCTTGCTAAGCCCATTATTGATTAAGTTAAACTCTGATTCTTGGACAGAATGGGTCTGCCATTCTATTCTGTCAAGCTGATTGCTAAGATTTAAACAAGCCTTTTCCAGTTAAGCTAAGTTTGCAGAAATCATTCAACAATTACAGACCTAAACAGGAACTAATCAGTAAATCCAATCTTTGAACAAGGTAGCTTAACATAACATACCTGAATATCAAAAATGAAGGAATGATAACTCTTGTAGCATCCCTACACATAGGATGGGACATAAGAGTAGGTGATCCATATTTAATTATGTGATCCTGTAAGCATCTGGACTACTAGGGCTTTGTGAGAAAATGGGAGCTTTTCAGGGGAGATAATTTCCAAAAGGAAAGAAGAGATGGAAAATACAAAATATATTCCCATTATACAATGACCACAGTAAAATATGTAAAATGAATTAGACATGAAACTATCTATCATATTGTTGCTGAGGAGAGGAATTGATTTTATGATTTCACTGGGATTCAGGAATCCAGAAGAGAAGATATTATTTCTGACAATGCAGATCAGTACATTCTCTGCCACTCAGTTTTAGAGAAATACTAATAGCACCGAGAGGTTTCAGAGACTTTCACAAGAGTGTTAGAGGTAGTACTTGAATACATGTCTTTCCTTTAAGATGACTTCTCTATCTACTCAACTATTGACCCCTGAAACCTCACAAAATAGTTTGGACCTAGATTTATTTCTTAAGGACTATGCCTTGAACCCAAATCATCTACCCCTTGATTGGCCAAAAATAGATGTCAGGTCAGATCCTGCTTGGTCATTGTTTTATATTTGATTGTCTCAGAATGAATATAAAATAGCAATTGTTTTTGTTTTGGCAAGAAATCCTGAGGATCTTTGCTTTTATATATATGTGTGTGTGTGTGTGTGTGTGTGTGTGTGTGTGTGTGTGTGTGTAAAAGAGGGCATTCTTTGCTTCATTTCTTGCCTAGCCTTAATCTCTAATTGCATTTTGTCTCAGTCAACCTGATGCATGTGTGGTCCCTTTAAGATTCCTTTCTTTCTGATTCCCAACCCCTCTTAGTTAATGTAATTACCTTTTGATTCACAAATCCTGCTCCCTTTAAATTCCAATAGAAGATCCGGACCTGAGCCAACCTGGGACTACACCCACAGGCCCCTCTAGCAAAATCTCCCATTATAAAAGGGCCACGCTGGGACCCCCTCTTTGCAGAGGTCCCAAACATGCCAGCCTTATACCTGGCATGTCAGGACTTTCTGTCCACTGGATCCTCTGTCCAGTGCCCTTCTTACCTCTACCTTCACCTATTTCCTTAACTATACCTTAACCTTACTTCCAAACTCCATAATAAACCTCTTTTATCAATCTAGCTTTTTGGGCCAATAAATGCTTTTATTGGGGACTCACACCACTACTAGACTTCATTTACCACAGTATCCTTGTGCTGACTCCAATGGGGTTGCAGGGCAACTCTGTTTGACTCCCTGTACCCTGAACCTACCACTAGACCTCAACTAAACCCTAATTTCATTTAGGTACCTCATATCTATCCCTCATCAAACCTGAGACCCATTAAAGACCTTACTTTAAAAAAGTCAAGTTCATCCATTGCATCCAGTTTCATTTCCACTCTATCTTCTGGGATGAGGAGCTAACTAGCTCCAGAGGAAAAAGGGAAGTTGGTGACTTTGCACAGCCTTCCCTCACTTAAATCCAGTTTAACTTGCATGTCATAGCAACACATCTCTGATGTCGCAGTTCTCTTTGAGAATAAAAAGCAAGCAACACTAGCAGCAGAGGAGGAAACTGAGACCTTAGAGACTTATTTTCAGAGAAAATAAGTAACAAGTAGTAAGACACAAAGGCAAAATTTGTACTTAAGTTCTCTGACAATAAAGCCAGAATTTAATTTAAGTCACAGCTTTACTACTTAACTCAAAGGAATATTACCAAGTTCAAATAAGATAATGAACATAAAACACCTTCTGAATAGTAAAATGCATATATTTCTGTTTAAGACATATACTCATTTAAAGATGATTCACATGTACACATTATATATAATATGTAATATATATTTATAATTATGAGTTTAGTATCTAATAGTGGCATTGATTTGATCCTATATTAACTCATATTGTATGGCAAAAAAAAAAAGATTCACTAAAATATCATACTTGTCTTTTTTGTTTCTCTCTAGGATTTCTGTATTTCAATAGGAAGTCAGAGAAGAACAAGTGTTATCTGCTGCCAACTGCTGCTCAGTTGGAAATATATGCATTATCTTGACATATGTTGAAGCCTGTGAATTATCAGGAAAATGAGTGATTTTGAAAATGGAATTTTGCATTACATTTTACAAATGGAAAGGATGATACTCTCCAGGAGAGGTTGTGGGCAAAAAACTCCATGGAGGTGATAGTGTTTCTGCTTGATACTCCATATCATCAAACATAACTAGAGCTTATTTTGTTCAGTGCATTGTTATTTGCACCTTGTAATTCAATTATGCGAAATAATGAGACTCTTTATATGATCATTGTCAACATTTATAAATTATGAAAACAATTCTTTTGGCAGATATTTTGCATAGAGACATTAGAAAGTAACTTTTCTTTCTAAATTCCTCAATAATAGCTATATTGTGTTCTTTTAAAAAATAACATGAAATAAGGACTGGATATGGTAGTGTATGTTTGTAATTCTAGGTACCAAGAAGTCTAAGGCTGTTAGATCTCTGGAGACGAGGAGTTTTGAATTGCAGTGGACTATGTCAATGGGATGATTGCACTCAGTATGTATGAATATAGTGAGCCCACAGAAACAATTAGAAGCAAACTAACCCCATATCAGTAACAGACTAGGTCAAAGCTCTTGTGCTGGTTAACAATGAGATCTAGTCTATGAATATGTTTTTGCTTTTAGCATAGGTAAGATGAGAGATTCAGTTTTAGAAAGAAAAAGAAGAGAAAAAAAAGAAAAAGGAGAATATGGGGAAAAAAGAAAAGAAAGGAAAGGAAAGGAAAAAAGAAAAGAAAAGGATAAAGGAAAATAGAAAGAATAAATAAAGGAGAGGACAGGATAGGAAAAGAAAATAAAGGAAAGAAGAGGAGAGGAAAAGAGAGGAGAGGAGAGGAGAGGAGAGGAGAGGAGAGGAGAGGAGAGGAGAGGAGAGGAGAGGAGAGGAAAGAAGAGGAGAGGAGAGGAGAGGAAAAAAGAAAAGAAGGGAAGGGAAGAGAAGGGAAGGGAAGGGAAGGGAAGAGAAGGAGAAAGGAGAAAGGAGAAAAAGGAGAAAGGAGAAAGGAGAAAGGAGAGGAAAGGAAAAAAGGAAAAGAAAAGAAAGAAAAAGGGTGAGGAGAAGGAAGGAGAAAGGAGGGAAAGATGGGCAAGGTGGGAGTGAGGCATGAATAAAGTGTACTCAGAAGACCACTTTATTTGGAACAATAAATGAAATCCATGATCGTCATTGCTTCTCTGAATGTGAATGAATATTTGCAGGAAAGAGCTGTATAGGTAATTTTAAATAAGATCATAGTATCAAGATATAGAATAGAATATTTCAGGATATATAAGGAAATTTAGGTATCACTCAATATAACTCTCCCATTTTATAGATTATGAAAATGATTCATAGAAAAGGAAGAATGACTTGCCTAAGATCATATAAAAGTAAATTTATTTGAATATATTTATAATTTATGTCAATTTTTTAAAACTTAAAGATAAAGGGAGGGGCAGCTAGGCGGTGCAGTGGATAGAGCACCAGTCCTAAAGTCAGGAGGACCTGACTTCAAATTTGCTCTCAGACACTTAACAGTTCCTAGCTGTGTGACCCTGAATAAGTAACTTAACCCCAATTGCAACAACAACAACAACAACAACAACAAAGATAAAGGGAACCTAAGAACCAGGACTAGATTGCTTGTTCTTGTGTCCTTAACAGAATCTTGTATGATCTCTTCCTTCTTGAATTTTCCTTTTCCATATCACATTTTTACTTGTATTTATTTGTGAATATGTGAGCTCTTTGATAGCAAGACTATATTGTTTATTATCTTTGGGGAGCATAACATATTAGGCACTTTATATATATTTGTTGAATTCATGGTGGGGAGGAATATTATGTAAGGAACAAGGACAAGTAGTCTTGTCCTGGCTTTCAAGTTCCCTTTAATTTTCTTTTAAGTTCATCTTTCATTCTTGTAACATCAGAAAATGAACAAACACCACTGGCTCCTCTGCTTCCATATCAGTCTGATTATCACATTGATTTTGAGTAGGAACAAGCTGTAAACCTCTGTGATTCCATCACTTTCTTATATTTATGTAACTAATTTCACCTCATTGCTGTAAGTGCTAAGCCAGTCACTGGTATTGCCAAAGCACCTTCACAACTACTGTACTAGTTGTAGGGCATGTAGAGTTCCCATTATACATCACACTGGCTGGTATTAGCATTACTGTACTTTATCTTTCCATTCCCTCTAATCTTTATGATGGGTTTAGGTTTTAAGGGAATTATTATTATCATGTTATTATAGTTATTATTATAATTTCTTCTCATATATATCATATTTTTAATGGATTTCAGATTGAACCAATCCAAAGATAAGTCACTAAATTGCTATTATTTTTTCATAGTTAATGTTCTGCAGACTATTGTATATCTGGATAAAATGACTATGTTCTGCAGAATAAATGTTACAATATGGACTGTTACAATGGACTGAAAGCAATTTTGCTCATAGGGTGACAGGTATGGTATGGACTTTGTCCTGTTGATAGGTGTTTTAATTTCTTCTGCTGCATTGTTTTTTTGTATTACTATTATTGCTGCCCTTGCTGCTGTTATGAACTATTACCACTAGTATTATACCTACTTCTATTACTATTCTTGCCTTGGAAAGTATACTGAAATAAGAAATATTTAATAGAATATTAGAAATAAAAAAAAATTGGTTCTAGTTTCAACTCTTTCACTAACTTACTATGTGACACAAGATAGGTGACTTACTCTTCCTGAGTCTCTGTTTCTTCCTCTGCAAAAATTAATATCTTAGGTTAGAATACCTATATGTCCCCTTCTAACTTTGAGATGCTATGATTCTAACACCTGGGTTTCTGTATTTTTAGTTTCACATTAATTTTTATTTTTGTTTTTCTAAATATATGCACAGATAATTTTCAAAACTCACCTTTGTAATACCTTGTATTTTCTCCCTTACATCCCCTCCCAGAGACAAGCAATCCATTAAAAGTTAAACATAGCATCTAGGTCTCTTGACTGCTAATCCAATGATTCCTGCCTCCCATAACATGTCTTTGACAAGGTATTTCATTTTGTCATTTTACAACTTCTTCAGCTTCTTTTTTTTTTTTTTTTTAAAGAAGTAAAACCAGAAAATGCAACTTATCCACGTTATAGCAAAATACAGATGTCCCAAAATCAAATCTCAAAACTTTGGGAATCAATGATATTATATGATTATTCAAATTAATATGAGCACTAATGAAAAATATTTTAATCTTTTTATTTTCAAGACACATGCCTAGAATTCATTACCTTTATAATTTATGTCAATTTTTTAAAACTTAATGATAAAGGGAGGGGCAGCTAGTTGGTGCAGTGGATAGAGCACCAGTCCTAAAGTCAGGAGGACCTGATTTCAAATCTTCAACATTAACCTTTGTAAAACCTTGTGTTCCAAATTTCTCCCCCTCTTTCCCCTCCCTTAGATGGCAAGTAATCCAATACATGTTAAACCTGTACAATTCTTCTAAATATATTTCCACAATTATCATGCTGCACAAGAAAAATCAAATCAAAAAGGAAAAAAAATGAAAAAGAAAACAAAACAACAACAAAAAGGTGAAAATATTATGCTGTGATCCACATTTAGATCCCACAGTCCTCTTTCTGGCTAGATATGGCTCTCTCCAAGTCTTTGAAACTGGACTGTATCACCTTGTTGAAAAGAGTCATATCCCTTAGAATAGAACATTAGATAATCTTCTTGTTGTGGTATATACAATGTTCTCTTGGTTCTACTCACTTTACTTTGTATGAGTTCATATAAGTTTTCCAGGTCTCTCTGAAATCATCTTACTGATTGTTTTTTATAGAAGAATACTATTACATAGCATCCGTATAACATAATTGATTCAGCCATTTTCCAACTAATGGGCATCCATTCAGTTTCCAGTTTCTTGCTACTGCAAAAAGGCCTGCCACAAACATTTTTGCACATATGGGTCTCTTTCCCTCCTTTAAGATCTCTGTGGGATACAAGCCCAGTTAAACATTGCTGGATCAAAGGATATGTACAATTTGATAATCCTTTGGGCATAATTCCAAATTGCTCTCCAAAATGGTTGGATCTGTTCACAATTCCACCAACAATTTATCAATGTCCCAATTTCCTTACATCCTCTCCAACATTTCTCATCATCTTTTCCTATTTTCTTAGTCAATCTGAGAGGTGTGTAATTGTACCTTAGAATTGTCTTAATTTGCATTTCTCTGATCAATAGTGATTTAGAGCATTTTTTCATAAGACTAGAAATGGTTTTAATTTCTTCATCTGAAAATTGTCTGTTCATATTCTTTCACCATTTATCAATTGGAGAATGGCTTATATTCTTATAAATTTGAGTCAATTATCTATATATTTTAGAAATGAGGCCTTTATCAAAACCTTTGGATGAAAATTTTTCCTAGTTTATTACTTCCTTCTATTCTTGTCTATATTGGTTTTGTTTGTACAAAACCTTTTTAATTTAACATAATCAAAATTATCCATTTTGCATTCCTTAATGTATTCTAGTTCTTCTTTGTCCAAAAATTCCATCCTTTTCCACAGATCTGAGAAGTAGACTAATCTTTGTTCTTCTAATTTGCTTATAATATCACTCTTTATGATTAAATCATGAACCCATTTTGAATTTATCTTTATATAGATGTTAGATATAAGTCAATACTTGGTTTCTGCCATAGTAATTTCCAATTTTCCCAACAATTTTTGTCAAATAGTGAGTACTTATCCCAGAAACTGGGGTCTTTGGGTTTATCAAGCATTAGATTACTGGAGTCATTGAATATTGTGTCTTATGAACCTAACCTATTTTATTGGTCGACTACTCTATTCTTTAACCAGTACCAAATGGTTTTGATGACCTCTGCTTTATAATATAGTTTTAGTTTTGGTACAACTAGGCCACCATCATTTGCAATTTTTTTCATTAATTTCCTTGAAATACTTGACCTTTTGTTCTTCCAGATAAACTTTGTTATTATTTTTTGTAGCTCTGTAAAATAATTCATGTAGTTGTTTTTTGGCCATGAGGTTATCTAGTACTGAAAAGACTTTGTGTTTTGGCATGGCATAGAAAGTTATTGTTGTTCCCTTAGTTTTTCCTCTTCCTAGGTCTCACTCACTTGTCACATAATTTTAAATCGACACCAATTAAATTAAATTAAAAAAAATAGTTTCCATCTTAGACTCTTTGTTTGATTCTTCAGGTGGGATTCTCTAACTCTTAAACTTTGAGTAAAGGATGGGAAAAAGTCATTTTCTCTTTAGGCATCATGGTATCTTGCTAGTATCTGAATCTCATATGCCTTTTCTGCTTTTGTGTGTTTTTTTTTTCTTTCTTGATCAGAGATGAATGAATATCTGCCCTAAGATGGACATCTTCCAACTTGGTGATGATCTGTGATTCCTCCAATCTGTCCTCTCAGAGAGAAACAGAATAAGACTCATTCTTCTTCCATATAATAACCCTTCAAATACTTGAACAGATAAAACATTTCCAGTTCCTTCAACTTTCTCTCAAATGAAATGAACTCAAGGTGCTTCATAATACTGATTGTTTTATCTTTTATTATGATTATCTTTCTTAAATTGTAGAGCCACACACTGAATAAAATGATCAAAATGATCATCGCAGAATACTGAGGGACTGTGACTTTTTGTTCTTTGAATCTGTTTCTCTTAGCACAATCCAAAATTTAGTAGTATTTTTTGAATGCCATATCATCCTACTGACTCAAATAAAATCTAAAGTTTTCTAAAAATTACTGATTTCCCCCCACAAATTGTTATCTTATTACAGCTCTTTCATCCTTTTTTTTTGGTGAAAATACTTTTTGAAAGTCAAATGTAGAAGTTTAGATTTATCACTACTGCATTTCATCTGAGTAGAGTGAGCCCAATAATCTAGCCCATTTGGATCCTATTTCTACCATACAGTGTTTTGGTTATCATTCCATATTTTCTATCATCTGTAAATTTGATGACTGTGATAACTATACTATTATGTAAGTAATTGGTAAAAAATATTAACTAGAATGGGGGTAAATACAAATCCTTTGGCTACTTACTTTAGAGCTCCTGCCATAATGATATTAAAACATTCATAATGATTCTTTGACAACAATCATTTAACTACTGAATTCAATTGAACATAGACCAGATCTCTCTTTGATTTCCAGGTAACACAATAGTTTTTGGTGAAACGTGTGTCATTTTGTTGTCTTTATATCCTTGTGTACAAGCATCGGGATTGGAAGTTAGGAAAAGTGGGTCAAAGTTCTGCTCAGACACTCCTGTGTGATTGAATGCAAGTGTTTCAACCTCTGAAGTTCAGTTTCTTTATTTGTGAAATGGGGCTAATGTCCATATTACTTCTCTCACAGGAATGGTGTTAGGAAAATACACAAGCTATAGAAATGTGATCTAATTATTCTGAAATCAGTTGCTAATCACTATGATCATGGACCACAGTATCTTGTTGTGATAACATCAGCAAAAATAACTTTATCAAAGAACAAATTATAGAATCTAATCATTTCTCTGGAACGCCTTAAAGAGAAATCCATATTCAAGGTTAGCTAAATCAATATAAATCCATAATACTTAGAATTCAGTGGGTTGGTCAATCAACATTTACTAAGGATCTACTATATGGCAATCATTACTAATCACTGGAGACACTTTTTAAAAAAGGTAAAAAATTGTCCCTGCTCTCAAGGAGTTCATAGTCTAATGAAAGACACAGTATTAAATTACTATGGACAAACAAATTATAGACAGTATAAATTGCTTTTGTTTTCCATTTCACAGATTTTTTTTTCAATGCATTGGCTTCTTTTTCATATCTATTTTGTAAGGAGTTATGTGCTTTTTCCCCATTTCATTAAATCTATTTTTTAAGAAGTTTTCTTCAAATAAATTCTGGTTTTCCTTTTCCATACCTTCTTGCAGAGATCTTATTTTCTATCCCCATTTTTCTTCTAGCTCTCTTTTAAGATCCTTTCTGAATTCTTCCAAGAGAGCCCTGTGAAATGAGAACCAACTCATATCACCCTTTGGGGCTTCATTTTGCCTTTAGGATCCTCAGGGTTTGAAGTCTGTTCTCTTTCTCAAAAAAAAGCTGTCTATGGTCAAAGTTCTTTTTGCTTTTTTTTGCTTACTTTTTAAAAAGTTGAGGTCTGCTATTAAGGCAAAGAGGCAACAGCCACTTTAGTTTACCCTGGGGCAATTCTGCTAACTGACTTCTGGGGCTAGGTAAGTGCAGCCAAGTCCCAGCATTCTTTCAGGGCTCAGTGGCTCACAATTTGCTTTGGTATTTGCTTTTGGGTGTCTTACAGAAAATCTGCTTAATTATCAGCTTGCAGGACAGAATAGCCTAAGAGCCTCACAGTAAATACCCTAGCCCTCAGATGCAGCAACACCCTAGCTCCCACCCTAGATCCCTGTCCCCTGACTCACTGTGCTATGGTCTGGGCTCTGCAACCTCTCCCCCTGCCAAATTGAAACATACCTTTTCTGAAGTTTCTCCAAAGTATCTTCTTCTGGAAATTTGTTGTACTCCAAATATTTGTGGATTCTGTCACTCCAAAAACAGTTCAGAGGCATAATCTGCTGTTAATTTGAGGGCAGCTCAGAGGAGGTCACAGAGACACTTGTCTGCGCTCTCTCTCTCTCTCTATCATCTTGGCTCCTTCTCTCTCCCCCCCCCCCCAGATAAATTGGAAACAATATCTGAGGAAGAGAGGATGCATATAATTAAAGATATCTGAGAAAACACTTATTATAGAAAGTGAGATGTTATCTGAGACTTGAGGGAAGCCAGAAAGTAGAATGAAGATGGAGAGTTTCCCAGACATGAACATGTCTCCTTCAAGGAACAGCAAGGAGAGTCATAATCACTGAATTGTAGATTATGTGGGAGTAATAAGGTGAAAGAAATAAGGAAAGGTAGAAAGGGACCAAGTAATGAAGGGCTTTATAATCAAACTGTAAATTTTGTATTTTATCCTAGAGATAGTAGGGAGTCACTGGAGTTTATTGTATGGTGAAGTATTATTTTTAGAACTATATTTTAAGAAGTCAATTTGACTGCTGAGTGGAGGATGGATCAGAATGGGTAGAGATTTTAGGCAGAAAAAAACACTAGAAGGCTACTTCAGTACTCAAGGTCTGAGGTGATACACCATAGGGTATTTTTATAGTCAGAGGAGAGGAGTATAACAGAGATGTTAAGAAGGTAGAAATGACAATACTTGGTGACTGAATGGATGTAGGATGTAGAAGAGATTGAAGAGTTAAGAATTATATCTCAATTGTGAGCCTGGATGACTGGGGGGATAGTGATCATTTTAATAATGAGGACTTAAGAAGGGAGAGTTTGTCGGGGGAGGAATTGAGTTTAAGATATCTGTGGGATATTCAGTTTGAAATATCGTATAGGTAGTTGGAGATGTGAGACTGGAGATCAGTAGAGATACTGGAGCTGGATAAATAGATTTGAAAGTCATCTGCATATAGATGATAATTGAAACCATTGGAGCTGATGAATTCACCATGTAAAATAGTGTAGAGGGAAAAGAAAAGAGAACCTACCACAGAGCCTTGAGGGACTCCCAAAGGATATGATGTGGATCAAAATTCAGCAAAGGAGACAGAAAAGGAGTAATTAGACTTATAGGAGGAGAAGCCAGACAGACCTGTGAAAAAACTTAAAGAAAAAGGTGATTGTTAAAGTATTTAAATAGAACAAGAAGTTTGAGAACTGAGATCAGATTTTGGTTTATAAGTTAAAATATCATTAATCACCTCATTATAAATTACTAATTTAACTGATTCATTATGACTAAGGGCTATATGTATGTGTACATATATATGAATATATATATATATATATATATATGCATGTGTGTTTTTTCTTCTTCCTTTTCCTTTCTCCTCCCAGAGATTCATCCCTTATAAGTAAAGAATTAAAAGAAATAGAGAGAGAGATGTAACAGTTCAGCAAAATTAATGAATACATCAACTAACTCTGACATATACAATGTCTTATACCCATAGTTCTCCATCTCTATAAACGATGAAGGGGAAAGTATTTTAAAATTTATTGTTTTGGAGCCAAGCTTAGTCACCATGATTTCAAAACTTTCAAGTTTCAATTATTTTGTAGTTTTGGTTTCCATTTACATTACTGAAATCACTGTGAATAACATTTTTGTACTCACATATATTTCATTTATTACAGTATAATAATTTTCCATCACATTCATATGCAATACTTTGATTAGCTATATTCTGCTGTTTATGGAACCTTTTTTTTTCCTCTTTAATTTTCTAGGAATATATTGTATATGGCAGAAATTAGATTTAGATTAAGATATTAATCACAAAAAGCTCAAAATGAATACAGGAGATAAATATTAAGATTCATATCATTTTTAAAAAGAGAAAGAGAACAAAATCATAGGTATCAGAACAAAAGGGAAAAACCACAAGAAAGGAAAAAGAGTAAAAATAATATACTTCTATCTGCAATCAGACTCCATCATTTCTTTTTTCTAGTCTGTATAGCATTTTTCATCATGAGTCTTTCAGAATTGTTTTGTAACAGTATTGCTGAGAAGAGCTATGTCTATCACAGTTGATCATTGCATAATTGTTCTTGCTGTGCACAATGATTTCCTGATTCTGCTCACTTCACTCAGTATAAGTTCACGTTAAGACTTTCCAGATTTTTCTGAAATCTACCTGCTCATCATTTCTTATAAACCAATAATATTCCATTAAATG
Source organism: Sarcophilus harrisii (assembly GCF_902635505.1). NCBI lineage: Eukaryota > Metazoa > Chordata > Mammalia > Dasyuromorphia > Dasyuridae > Sarcophilus > Sarcophilus harrisii. Next base: position 365,950,303 of record NC_045427.1, on the reverse strand, counting down.
TAATCACAGCCTGCTCATCCATTCCCCAAATGATGGACTTTTCCTTAATTTTTAATTCTTTGTCACCACAAAAAGAGCTGTTATAAAGATTTTTATACATGTGATTTCTTTTCTAATTTTTAAGATTCCTTTGTGATATAGACCTAGGAGTAGTATTGCTGGATAAAAGGATATGCAGTTTTATAGACCTTTGGGAATAAGTTCATTTCACTCTCCAGAACTGTTGTATTAGTTCACAACTCCTTCAACAATGCATTAGTGTTCCAAAGTTTCCCACATCTTCTCTAACATTATTATTTTAAATGGAATTTCTCTTTCTATCTCTTGCTCCTGGGCTTTGTTCTAATACATAAAAATATTGATGACTTTTGTGGGTTTATTATATACCCTGCAACTTTGCTAAAGTTGTTAATTATTTAAAGTAATTTTTAAGTTGATTGTTTAGGATTCGCTAAGCATACCATTATCAAATACCTTTCAAGAGAAGAATTGCAAACTATACTAATTAGGAAAAAATGTTCCAATTGAATAATTTTTAGAAAAAAACAAATGAAAAGAAACTAACATTCTTTTTCATGTTCTGAATTTTAGGAAAGATGGTCAATAAACAAGATTAACCAGTGTGGGAAGATAGTCACACTAATATGATATTGATCAAACTGTGAATTTATTCAACAATTTTGGAAAGCAATTTGGAATTATGCCAAGAAAGAAACTAAAATGTCTGTATGCACTGACAGAGAAATACCATTACTGGCATGTATCTCTGAAAAAGTTAAAGAGAAAAATAAAGTCAAATAATCATAAGCATATTTATAGAAAAGAATCAGAAAATTCAATCTTACCTATTGCATAATTCACCTAAAATTCTAGAGTGTAAATTAATTTTCAGTAAACAATCATGCATGGATAATAGGAATTCAGAGATACATAGGAAGAATTGTATAAAATGATACAGGATAAAATAAGCAGAACCAAAACAGCACCTCAAGTTAACTTTTATCAATAATCAAAATCAGTTAGAGTCAATTCCATAGTGTATATTCTAATTCAAAGCAAACAAAAACAACAACAATTTTCTATAAATTTCTTCTTATAAAATTGTTATGACGTTTATTGATTTAAAAAAAAATTTTGGAGTATAGACTGTGGGGAAAGAAATCTCACAAACAAATGCAAACCAAAACAACCCATTTAAATAAAAGAAGCAAGTAGAAAGTACAGTTGGAGATAATAGACCTTAGAATCAGAAAAAATTCAGTTTAAATTCTGCTTCAGACATTTAATAGTTATATGAATGAGATACTTAACTTATTTCTCACTTTGTTCTTCAAAGTTGGGGTAATAATTGTGAGGATAAAATGAAATAATATTTGTAACATGTTTTGAAGAACTTAAAATGCTAAAAAATTAAATGTTAGCTGCTATAATTCTTACTAGTTAGAAGTTTTTAAGTCCCAGAATCTTATACTCCTCATTCTCTTCTATATCACTCCTGTTAAACCTATTCTTGCTCATGAGCTTTTGTCCTTTTATATATCCTTTTTCTTCCAATTCATGCCTCTCAGTCTGACTTTTTTCCCACCACAGTCTTGACTCTATGAACCTTTACTCTTAAATCCTTTCACCTCTTACTTGTGACAAGTCATGTATGTTTGCTAAACTCCTGAGTTCCTCCTACCATCTCTCTTCTCTTCTGCTCAACTACAGCTGAAAAATATATCATGTTATCTCCTTTCTTCTAGCCCAATTTCTTGAAAAGTCATTTGTACTTGTTTATTCCATTTTCTCACTTCCTACTCACTTTTCAATGTCTTGCAGTTGAACTTCAAACCCCACTACTCTATTGAAACTGCTCTTTCTAAGGTTAGCAATGATCTCTTAATTGCAAAGGCAGGCCTTTTTCATAAGATGTACTCTTCTTAATCTATCTGGAATTTTTAGCAATGTATACCATACACTCCTCCTATATACTCTTTCTTCCCTTAGCTTCTATGATTATCTTTTAGTTTAGCTCCAAATCATCTGACTATATCTTTTTTACTCCATTTCCAAGACATCATGATTCACTTCTCCATTAAGGATGGGTATTCATCAAGCTCTATCCTTATGCTCATTTTAAAAAATACTGTTTCAAATGAACTTGCCACTACAATAAACTATTATTTATTTTCCTTCTTTTGTAGAAGTGCTTAATATAGAGCCAGACACACCGTTAACTACTCAGTAAATTGCCTGAGGAAACATAGGCCATGTCAAACTCTAGTATACTTTAGGAAAAAGGTCTTAGAAAATCACTGAGAAGAGTGCCCAAGATATACTTTATCTTGGAAAGCTTTGTTTTTAAAAAGAAGGTTGAAGAATGATCTAGGGAAATGAAGGAAATCAAGAATATAGAAGCATCAACATTCAATAAAAAGACTAGCAAAATTTCTTTCTGATCAAGAAGGACTAGGAGATTAGTAAAGTGACATTTTCTTAGAAATAAATCCTATGTAACAGGTGAGAACAACCATAAAAGTGGAAAGAACTTTCTCCCGAGACATATTCTAAAACTTAAAATATGGAGCTCTTTGCGCTCTGAGTCAAAAGCAATTGGACATAAATGAAAATGATGGAGTCTTGAAATTGACAATAGAGAACCATCCCAATAAAAAAAAATTCCCTCTCTAATATAAAGACAGAATATTTAAATAGTAGAATATTTAAAATTATAGAAACTCAATTTGAAGCAGCCTCAGAGATAATCTAGTTCATACTTTAAACTCTGTAAGAATAAACCTCTATAATATAGAATTTTATGAATCATAGATTCTAAGTGTTAAATGGGAGATAAATGAATAACTGGTCAAAGCACCTGGAATGTTCTTTTGTATATGTCCAACAGGCCTTCTCTAATCTTTTTTATTTGAATTTATAGATAATTAAATCTTGACACAATTAATTTTATTCTAAGATCTGGTCTTCAAATTGTTGCATGGAGTGATGACTGGGCAAAGCCAATAGTGACAGAAATATGGTGTCTGTTTTGTACACTTTCATGTTCAGTTTGCACTCTGGTAAGACAAGGAGCTCTTTTTTCCTCATATTTGTTGATTTATTAACAACTCCTAACCTATTTCCTAGAAATGATGGTAATTAAAAATGGGAGGAAATGACCAAGATTCCCTATGAATTGGTATGAGACAAATAATTTATCCTTAAATTCACACAAAAAAGAATGCTAAACAACAACAAAAAAAGTCACACTGTGTATTAACAGAACAATTAGAACAAATTTAATCAACTTTAAAATAATACAAATTGTTTTAGGGAACTAATCTTTGCTTCATTAGTACATACAACAGTTTATATTACCCATTGTGCATTTAATATTGAATTAGAATTGTTCAAGGCCAATTTGTCGTCCCATAGCCACTATGCTTGATGCAGAAACTTACTTTCATACCAGGCTACATCTGTTATTGCCACTGTCATAACCAATTCTTCTAGTGGACTATATATCCTCCATTGTTCTTGCAGATTCTTTGTTAATCTTCTGAATTTGCAAGGTGAACTACTTAAGGAAAAAAAACATAAGAGAAGCAGAAACTGCCAGAAAGTTAGGCAAATGGTTACCTAGAATAGCCCTCAATTCTAAATATCACATGGGTGGGATTACTATGATGCACTATCTTTTTCCACCCTTCATTGTAGAGGTTGCTAGTTACAGAGTTACAAGGAGACCCAAGCTAGAAACTACTTCTTTCTTTTCTTTTCTTTTTTAAAGCAGGCATAACATACAACTTTGCAATTATCATGGGATAGCAAGATATAACAATGGGATTATACAAGGTTTTTTGTATCATACTAAAATGGCTTCATTTTGGTACTGGGTCATTACATGACTTGAAGCAACCCCAAAACTCCCACATGGTCCACTGGTAGACAGAGAATCTTTGTATATGTTTTGTATAATCCATATAATCCAAGTAAAGTCTTTTGGAGGCTATGTACTTATTTCATTCATTTAACCTCTTATTGAAAACATCCTCCTCTCTATAGCTACTTTCAGAATCATAAAAAAAAAAAAAACTATCCTGGCAGAATGTACAGAAGAAGAAAAGTCAAGTTTAGGAAAGATCTAGTTGCCTAAAACAGAAAATATGAAGTGGAATAAAATGAAATAAAACAAAAAGAGAAAAATTGGACTCAAATTGTATGACTTTGAATGGCAGAGGAATCTGTCTTTTATATTGGGGGCAAGCAAGGAAGTATCATTGAAGATAGAAGAAAAATGTCTAAAACATCTATTGTTAGGAGTGTGATAGAGAATTAATCAATTAACAATGATAGGATATCTGTGCTTCAGAGAAGACTCCCTTGAGATGAGATCAATAGTTTGCTAGAGCTAGCTTATACTAGCTCTGAAAGACAGTTGTTAATTTTTCAGAGAATTTGCACTGTGGAAATCATCAAATCCCTTAAATTAGTGCTTGATTTGATGTTCTTATTGTTTTAGTGATTGTCTAAACTTAAGAGAGTGGTGGAGAAAATGTTAATTATGTAAATTAAACTTAAAGTGAATTGTACATAAAATTTCTACTCCCCAGAGTCAGTTGTTAAATATTTTTTGGCACAATCCTTGATTAGATCTTTTGGCATTAGAGTTAATATAGTTGTCATGGTTATGCCTGAGTTCCATAGCTGCAGAAAAGAAGCAGAGAGAGCATGTTGACAAGGCATAAAAAGGGGAGGAATCAAAGAATAGAGGATAGTACATAATTGAACTGGATTATATACAGTAAATATTATGAAAAGAAGAAAATGAGGGAGGAATGGCATGGAAAAACATGGAAAAAAATTTTGGGAGATATATGATGAAAATGAATAGATTTTAAAAGCTTAATGAGTTAGGGAAACAAGTGACAGATTTGAGAATAATCATCAGAATTCATGATTATGATCACAGATGTGAATTTCAATGCTGACCACCTACATACATTATTGAAATAGATTTAAGATGTAGGTCACAGGAATCTTTAAAGGCTGATGAACAGGAAGGAGCAGTTTGAGTAAAATAACCATGAATATAAAATCCTCTAGGGTTAAGGGCAAGAAGTTGGAATAAAAGATGATTGAAAGACAGGTTGCTTCCAACCATCTTCTTTTGTGGTAGGTTTTTGGGGGAAATGAAAAAAAAAATACAAAGCACAACATGAATGACCAGATTTATTTGTAGTGAAACACAATTTTTTTTTCACTATTTTTCAACAAAATTTTTCTCCCTTCTACATATTTAATTTAGTGAAAAAATAAATGCATTTCTATTAAGGACTCAAATATACAGATATACTTGAAGCTTTCTGGCACCAGAGGAAGATTCTTCAAAACGTTTTATACTTGAAGCACTTGAATTCTGAAACTTATTAGAATGCATTTTACTGATTCTGTTGATCTTTTTTTCTCCTCACTACACCAAACCCTTTCTTCCTCTCTTTTATTTCTTCCTCATTTATCTTTCCCATCATTCCTGGAAAGTTAATAGCTAAAAGATTTGAATTTCTGCTTTATTTTATATTCTCCCAGTAAAACATAAGCTTTATGGGATTAGGACCATTTAAACATCTGAAGCTATCAAGATTAACATTTGAAAATGATATATAAGAAAAGAGACCTGGAGTTTACAATTAGGGAGGCAAACAAAATGGCCATTGGTAGCTGTGCTTCTCATGCAAGAAAAAGCTGAGAGCTGAGTGATAATACTTTTTTGAATGGTAGGTGTACTTTCTGTCATAACCCTGAAACACTGATGGGGATTGTTGATGAAGCAGGGATGGTGCTTGCTCCTCACTGCTACTTTCCTCCTCTTCCACTAATATCTTCATTTAGTGACCTATCCATTTTTGAGATTTGTTATGATATATCAATCTAGATAGATCCTGGTGGTTATCAGTCTATTTTTCTTCTTTCACAATTTCAGTACTGCAGGCATAGTTTTTTCTAACCATTCCAAATATTGCCCTTGTACTTGAGGACTGTAAATTTATCTGTGGATTTTTCCTCAAATATCTTGGCTTTTCCAAAATAACGTTTTGGTCATGTATACTTATTGTGTATCTAAGTTATATTTTAATATATTGAACATCTACTGGTCATCCTGCCATCTAGGGGAGGGGGTGGGGGGGGTAAGAGGTGAAAAATTGGAACAAGAGGTTTGGCAATTGTTAATGCTGTAAAGTTACCCATGTATATATCCTGTAAATAAAAGGCTATTAAATTAAAAAAATATATATCTTGGCTTTTCTAATCTCGCCAGCTCTTTAGTCATATAGGAATGGTTATAGTCTTAATCTCATCCTTATCAACAAGTGTTCTTCCTCTTTAAATTTTATCTCCAACATTTTTCCTTTTGATAACCTGAGTCCTTATAGCTCTTTATTGTGTAGCAACCTATTGAAATCTATTCCCCATTCTCCTCCAACTGTCAGTTATTCCTCTCCTTGATTTTCACCACTTATTCTTTTCTGAAATCCAAGCCTGAATTGCTTTCACAATTTGTTTTCTCTACTCCTGCTCAGTTTGTTTCTTAACTCCACTGAAGGATGACATGTAACTATGCTGACTGGGTCCATTAACAACTATGCTGACTGGGTCCATTAACAATTTTTGTAACCCAGTTTCAACTGGACCCTTACTGCTTCATGCAATTTTTTTTACTCTCTCCTGATCATGTCTATTCTGTTCCCCTCTTGTCTTGCCCTTTCTATTTCCCTTTCTCCCTCCCTTTCTTCTCTCTTTTCCCTTCCATCCTCCTCTTCTTTCCTCCCCTCCTCTCTTTTCCTTTTCTTACCTTTACTCTAATTGTCCCTTTGCTTTTAGTTGAGAACTTTTCCTCACTTTATATTTTTTTAAAAAAATTGTGAGTTACATATCCATCCTAACTCCACATTTCAAATCACCTCAAAAACATCCCCAAGTTCAACCACTTTGCTTAAGGCTTAAAGTTGTCTTTTTCCCTGCCAAAGATAATCTACTTGTCTCTACTAGAACTTGTCCTTTTGGTCACTCCCTCTTCCTAATTCTCAGTTTCTTCTTAACCAATCTCCTTCCCTGTTACTTTCAATCAAAACTAAATCATTCTCATTTTAAAGCTATGCTTTTACTGACCTCCCCAAAACATCCCCCTCCAATACTGCATTTTTCATTACCATTCCACCAAATTATTGTTCAATTTTCTCTCTTCCCTTTTACATTCAAACTCCTAGAATAAAAGATACTTAAACTACCTTTATTTTCTCATTTGTTTAGATTTTGCAAATTGGCATCTTTCCAAGCTCAGCCATGATCTATTTTTTACTAAATCCACTAGTCTTCAAACTTCATCATCTCTGAAGTTTTGATAACTAACTATACCTTCCTTCTAGAAGAAGGATTCTTAATATGGGTTCCATGGACCCACAAAGAATTCATGGATGGATTAAAGGAGGATTTATGAACTTGGATGGGAAAAATAACCATTTCTTTTCTTTTTTCTTTTTTTTTTTTGTTTTGTACATGATAAGGAGATTTATTTTGATAACCTCTGAGAAGCAAATAAGAAAACAAGTTGAAATAATTCATTAATTCAGCAAAGTTGTAGGATGCAAATTAAATGCCCATAAATAATTTCCATACATAACCAGCAAAATGCAACCAATAACCATTTATTTTCACTAACTTTTGCCTTCCTTTGTTATCTAGGTGTGTAATTTATTTTGTGTATATAAGAACATTATTCTAATAAAGAGTATATAGTACTGATTATAAAATAGAATTTGGACTAAGATCATTATTAATTAACCCTTGGGAGAGTGCTAAAAATACCACATAATTGTCTTTCAGGTGCCATGTATAAGTAGAAGGATAGTCTGTTGGTTATTACAGAGACTATGTAGTTTAGTAAATATGATGCTGACCTAGTCTTGGAGTCAGAGAGACTTAGGATGGAATCCTCCCTCAGTCACTTACTAGTTGCTTAATTCAGAAAAAAAAGTCACTTAATTACTTTGAGAATTATTTTCCCAATAGCTTCTAATTGCACAGGGTTATTTTAAGGATAATATGAGATAATAAATATGAAGTGTTCTTCAAACCTTGAAACATTGCATATATTTCATCTCCTCTCTTACCGACAGAGGAGATCAGGGACAACATTCTAGAACTGGTGATACTTAAACTGACTTTTAACAGTGGGTCAGAATTCAATAGGAAAGATAAGGAAAAGAAGGAGAATAATATAGGAACAGGGAACAGCAACAAAAAAAGAAAGGCAGAAAAATAAGAATGCACAGGACTTATTCTTGGGACAATACATAAAGAAGTATAATGTAAGGACAGAATTATAGTATGATTGCAAGTGGTAGAGTGCTCAGAATGCCAGTAAACATGCTTGAACTTGCTAAGTAGAGACTAGGCAAACACTGAATGATTTTGAGATGAATAAGGCAAAAACAAGTATCAGAAGAAAAGACTAGGATCAGGAGGAAGAACAAGACCAGATCCCTAAAAAAAATAGAAAATGAGTCTAGTAGCATGTTGAAAGATAAAAAGAAGAGAGAGAATGAAAGCAAAAAGACCTAGTAGAGAGCTGGGGTTATAATTGCCCAGGGAGACAGTTAGATTCTACACATAAAATTGGACAGTCAAGACTTTATTCTTTAACAAAAATGGGCCTCTGAAATAATCTACTTTTTACTATGAAAAAAAAAAAAAACAACACCACCAAAACTTATTTCTAATGTTTGGCCTTGCATCAAATTGCTCAGCATACTTTTGAATTTGAACTAATGTTATTTCTAATTAAAAAATGATTTAATGGAGTAAAACACAGTTATGATATAGAAAAAGATAGATAGATGAGTGTAATAAATTTATTTTAGAGGAAAATGCCTGGAGAAAGTAATGAAGAAATATTCAACTAGGTAAACTGAATTCCTGATGGGAGCCCCAATGCTTTATCCACTGAGTCACTTAGCTGCCTCCTTCAAAACAAAACAAAAACTGTGGTTCTGCCATCATTTTTCACTTTCTTTGACTCTATGTTTTGGTTCTTCTTGGCAAAGATATTAGAGTGGTTTGTTTTTTCCTTCACCCGCTCATTTTACAGATAAGAAAACTGAAGCAAACAGGGATAAGTGACTTGTCCAGAGTCATATACATAGTAAGGCTCTGAAGCCAGAATTGAAATTGGGAAGAAATTGGTAAATTGGGAAGAAGTCTTCCTGACTTCTAGTATCACACACTGTGCCTCTTATATGCATAGGATAAGTAGGAAATAATAGATAAAACAATAGACAAGTAAGTAGAACAGCTTTTGAAGCATAAATTTTTGCAGACGAGTTTATTTCTTTTTTTGCTTGTACATTTATTTATTTATTTCCTTATTTATCTATATATGTATCTATGTATGTATGCATTATATCTATGTGCATGCCTATGAGAGAACTTTATTTACAAATATTTTTCTCCTTCAATTTATAGCTAAGAAATAGTCAATGGATTTTTTAATTTTTGTTTTTTAATAGTATTTTATTTTTCCAAATACATGTAAAGATTGTTTTCAACATTCAGTTTTATAAGACTTTGTGTTCCAATTTTTTCTCCCTCCCTTGAGGATTTCTTTTTAGCTATGGCAACTAATGGCAATCATTTACTGAAGTTGAAATCGATGAAGGCAGTACATATACTGATAAAATCATTGATGTGTGTGTGTGTGTGTGTGTGTGTGTGTGTGTGTATTTGGGGGGAATGATAATAATAGTTCTTGTAATATTTTGAAATTTAGAAAGCACTTTTCTCCCAAGAATTTTCTAAATTTTATTGTTCAAGTACTACAATCTCCATTTCACAGATGTAGTTCAGGAATGATGCAGTAATTTAAGCCTTGAAGCTGGGATTAGATTTCTTGATTCCTGTTTTAGTGTACTTTACAATAGCCCCAATTTCCTCTCCTAAAAGTAAATAAGTAAAATCTCAGATATGTAAGATTAAGTAGTGCATATTACACTGGGAATTCATTGCAAAATTCAAAAGGTGAATTAGCCTATATTTATTTATTTTATTTTTTATTTTCTGCAGCCAGAGAAGTGATTGATTGAAATCATTCATATTTTACTGTAACCATTTAAAGAATTACAGGCTTGACAAATGAAGACCACTCAGTCTTCAGCTAGTAAGACCATGAGTCATTTCAAGCACGTTCTGTAAGAGTTATGTAGGTCACTCTGGCTTCCTGTTTGCCTCCAAGCAATACTCAGGGCAGTGATTCTCATCTATAAAGCCCAACATGATCTGAGTTCTGGCTGATTAAGGGGATCAACTCCCTGCATCTTTTCTGCCCTCACAACTAAGGTGAGCTTTGGTGTTCCTACTGACAGCCTCTGAATCTGAACTCCCACATCTCTGCCCCACCCCCAATCTTCTCTGAAGCCAGTCACTGAAGGAGTTTCCTCTGAGATTTCACCAGATTGTTTGAGGCTGGAGTGTGTTCACTTAGGGATGAGACCTGTGTCTGTTTAGGTAAGGAAGTGTAAGCCTGGGTAAAGAAAGTTTATAGGGAGTTGGTTTCTCCCTCTCTTATATCTACCACCAACACAATTCTTCTCTGAAGTCAAAGTCATTCATATATTCCTTTCCTTTCTTGCGTGCAAATAAGAGTGAGAGAAAACATTTTTAATGTCTTAAAAATTTTAAAGCAATATTCTCATATATAACTTTGGGTCGGGAGAAAATCTGTATGATCTTTGGAAGCACAATTCCACTCTCAGAGCTGCAATTTACTACTCCATCAAGTGGAAGAAAGAATTTATTGAAATTATAATGATGATGATGATGTGATTATGAACTGAAACTTCACACTCACAAGACCATAAACCAATTCCCACCACTGATCAGCAGGGAGGTTTGGACTTTCTCTTTTCTACTCTGGGTCAGCTCTTACTTCTTTAAGTAATGGCTGCCCAGTTCCCATGTGACTGACCACATTAGTGTGAGACCTGGGTAGATAAGTGGATTTCTTCTTTTTGTTAGCCCTCCTGCAGCTCAGAAATTCTAAGCTCAAGCAATCCACCAGTCTTAGCCTCCCCAGGAAAAGGACTAGAGATATGTGCTACTATGGCTGGCAAATTTATCTTTAAATTGCATTCATTTCTAACAATTTATTTTCTAAAGATATTTCTACCTTTAGAATTCTTTGTTAAATGATTGTAGTTCTTATATACATTTTCAAAACTTGTACAACAGGTGAGGTTAGCTATTCCATTTCTAGTCTGGGAGAGATAGAAAATCAATCTCCAAAAAAACCCAAACAAAAATACAAGAAAAAAATTCAGTGAAATAATCAATATAAAATGCTTTGCCAGTCTTAAAGCACAACATAAGGACTATTATTATTACTGAACATTTTTCTTTTTAAAATAATATTTATTTTAAATACACATTGCTTTTTGAATCATGTTGGGAGAGAAAAATTAGAACAAAAGGGAAAAACCATGAAAGAGAAGAAAAACAGAAAAAAGAAGTGAACCTAACATGTGTTGATTTAAATTTGATCTCCATCATTCTTTTTTTTCCTTTTCTTTTTTTCTTTTCTTTTTTTTCTTTTTTTTGACATGCAGATGGCCTTTTCTGTGCAATGTCTATCGGGATTGTTTTGGAATATTGAACCATTGAGAAAAACCAAGTCTTTCATAGTTGATCATTGAACATTCTTGCTTTTATTGTGTACAATATATTTTTGGTTCTGCTTTGCTCAGTATCAGTTTGTATAAATCTTTCCAGGCCTTTCTAAAATCAGCTTGTTAGTCATTTTTTAAAAATAGAATAATAATATTCCATTACTTTCATATACTACAACATATTCAGTCATTTTCCAATTGATGGGGATCTATACATTTTCTAGTTTTTTGTTAATATAAAAACTGGTACTATTTTTGCACATGTGGGTCTTTTTTGCTTCTTTATGATTTCCTTGGGATGTAGACCCAATAGAGGCACAGCTGGGTCAAAGAGTATTCACATTTGGATAGCCCTTTGAGCACGGTTCCATATTGCTCCCCAAAATAGTTGGATCATTTCACAACTCCACTAACAATAAGTTAATGATCCAGTTTTCCCATACCCTTTATCATTATCTTTTCCTGTCATCTAACCAATCTGAGAGGTGTGTAGTGGTACCTAGTTTTCTAGTTTTTCTAATCAATATGATTTAGAACATTTTTTTTCATATGACTATAGATGGCTTTGACTTCATCATTTAAAAATTGTATGTTCATATCCTTTGACCACTTAGTAAGTGGAGAATGAAATGTATTCTTATAAATATGACACAGTTCTTTATGTATTTTAGAAATGAGACCTTTATCAGAAACACTGGCTATAAATATTTTCCCCAGCTTTGTACTTCCCTTTTATTTTTGTTTCTGATAGTTTTGTTTGTGCAAAACCTTTTTAATTTAATGTAATCAAAGTTATCCATTTTGCCTTTCATAATGTTTTCTGGTTCTTTGGTCATCAAATCATCCCTTTTCCAAAGATCTAATATGCAAATTATCCCTTATTCTCCTAATTTATTTATGGTATCATTCTTTATGCCCAAATCATTTGCTTATTTGGACTTATTTTGGTATGGGGTGTAAGAAGTAGGCCTATGCCAAGTTTCTAACACATCATTTCTCAGTTTTCTCAATTTTTGTCAAATAATGAGTTCGTATTCCAGAAGCTGGACTTTGGGCATTTATCAAATACTAGATTATTATAAGCCTTGATTATTATGTCATGTGTATTTAATGTATTTCATTGATCCACCATCCTATTTCTTAGCCAGTATGAAATGGTTTTGACGACAGCTGCTTTATAATATAGTTTTAAGTTTGGTACTGCTAAGCCACAAAACTTTGGATTTTTTCCTTCATTAATTCCCTTGATATTTTTGACCTTTAGTTATTCCAAATGAATTTTCTTATATATATATATATTTCTAGTTCCATAAACTAAGCTTTGGGTAGTTTGATTGGTATTGCACTGAACAAGTAGACCAATTTGGTAGAATTGTTATTTTTATTATATTAACTTGGCCAACACATAAGCAAATGGTGTTTTTCCAATTGTTTAGATCTGACTTTATTTGTGAGAAAAGTGAATTGTAATTGTGTTCACACAGTTCTTGGGTTTGTTTTGGCAGGTAAACATAAATATTTTATTTTTTGTACAGTAATTTTAAATGGAATTTCTCTTTCTATCTCTTACTGATGAATTTTGTCAGTAATATATAGAAATGCTGATGATTTGTGTGGGCTTATTTTATATCCTGCCACTTTGCTTAATCTGTGAATTATTTAGTGTAGGTATTTGGATGATTTTCTAGGATTCTGTAAGTATATCATCATATCTTCTGCAAAGAGTGATAGTTTTATTTCCTCATTGACTGGTCTAATTCCTTTAATTTATTTTTCTTTGTTTATTGCCAAATACAATATTTCTAGTACAATACTGAATAATAGTAATGATAATGGCATCCTTGTTTCACTCCTGATCTTATTGGGTATGCATCCAGTTTCTTTCCATTACAGATAACGCTTGATATTAGTTTTAGATAGATATCACTTATTATTTTTAGAAAAAGCTTGCTTTATCCCTATGCTCTCTACTGTTTTTATTAGGAATAGTATTTTGTCAAAAGATTTTTCTGCATCTATTGAGATTATCCTAAGATTTCTGTTGGTTTTATTATTGATATGGTAGATTATGGTAATTGTTTTCCTGATTTTGAACCATCCCTGCATTCCTGGCATAAATACTTCTTATTTATAGTGTGATATATTGCTAATAAGTTGCTGTAATCTTTTTGCTAATATTTTATTTAAAATTTTTGCATCAATATTCATTAGGGAGATTGGTCAATAATTTTCTTTCCCTGTTTTGGTTCTTCCTGATTTAGGTATCAGTACCATATTTGTGTCATAGAAGGAATTTAGCAGAACTACTTTTTTGCCTATTTTCCCATAGTTTACATAGTGTTAGAATTAATTGCTCTTTAAATGTTTGGTAGAATTCACTTGTAAATTCATTTGGCCCCGGGAATTTGTTCTTAGGGAATTCATTAATTGCTTGTTCAATTTCTTTTTCTAAAATGGTGCTATTTAAGTGTTTTATTTCCTATTCTGTTAATTTGGGCAATTTATACACACACACACACACACACACACACACACACACACATATTTGCTGAGGCAATTAGGATTAAGTAACTTGCCCAGGATCACATGGCTAGGCAGTGTTAAGTGTTTGAGACTATATTTGAAATCAGGTCCTCCTGACTTCAGGGCTGGTACTCTATCCACTGTACCACCTAGCAGCCCTAGCAATTTATATTTTTGTAAATATTCATCCATTTTGTTTAGATTGTCAGATTTGCTGCCATACATTTGGGCAAAGTAGATCCTAGTTATTGCTTTATTTTCTTTTTCATTGGTGGTAAGTTCATCCTTTTTTTTTTTTCTTTCCTTTTTCTAATTGAATTAACTAAAAATCTATTTTGTTGGTTTTTTTTTTTTTAATAAAACCAACTCTTGGTTTTATTTACTAGTTCAATAGTTTTCTTAATTTCAATTGTATTATTTTTCCTTTGAGTTTCAGAATTTCTAGTTTGATATTTAATTAGAGGTTTTTAATTTGTTCTTTTTCTAATATTTTTAGTTGCAAACCCAATTCATTGATCTCCTCTTTTTCTATTTTATTCATGTAATTATTTAGAAATTTAAAATTTCCTCTAAGAGCTTCTTTGACTGCATCCCATAAGTTTTGGTATGTGGTCTCATTATTGTTATTCTCTTGGATGAAATTATGGATTATTTCTGTGTTTTGTTGTTTTACTCACTCATTCTTTTGTATTCGATTTTTAAATTTCCATTTGGTTTTTAGTTTATCTTATCCTGCTCCTTTATTGAATATAAATTCAATTTTGGTCTTTGGTATTTTGGTTTGAAAAGGAAGCATTCATTATTTCTTCATTTGATTGTGAGGTTTTTATGCCCTAATACATGGTTAATTTTTGTGTAGGTACTCAGCCATATATTGCTGAGAAAAAGGCATATTTCTTTCTATCCCTATTCAATTTTATCCAGAGTTTTTGTTTGTTTATTTTATAGTTACATTTTTTTTTTTGATTCTGAGAGGTGAAAGTTGAGGTCCCCCATTAGTATAGTTTTGCTGTCTATTTCTTTCTATAACTGGCTTAAAATCTTCTCTAGGAATTTGGTTGCTCTACCACTTGGTACATATACATTTAGAATTGTTACTACTTCTTTGTTTATGATACTTTTAATCAAGATGTACTTTCGTTCCTCATTTCTTTTAAGAAGATCTATTTTTACTTTTACTTTGAGATCAAAATTGCTACTCCTGCTTTTGTTTTTTACTTCAACTGAAGTATAATAAATTCTGTTCCAGCATTTTACCTTTACTCTGTATGTATATCTCTTTGTCAAATGTTTCTTGTAAACAACATATTGTAGGATTCTGTTTTTTAATCTACTCTATTCACTTTCATTTTATGGGAGAGTTCTTGCCATTCACATGCACAGTTATGATTACCAGCTTTGTATTTCACTCCATCCTATTTTCTTTCCTGTATATACTTTTGTTTTCTCTTTCTACCTTGTTCTTAGAAGTATTTATATTACCCACCCCACACACTATCTTATTTCTTATCATCCCTCCCACTTCTTTTTGTAGTGTTTTTTTAACCCACCCAACCATTAATTTATCATTTATCACCTCTTTACCCCTTATCTTACTTTTTCCTTGTTTCTGCCCTCCCTCCAATACTGCCCCACCCTTTTCTTTCCTCTTTATACCCCTACTTCTTTATAAGGTTAGATAAATTTCTATTCCTCCCTTATGCCCTAATGATTCCCCCTTAAAGCCAAAACTGATGAGGTCAAGCTTCAGAATTTATTATCTCTCTCCCTTCTTTTCCTCCTTTGTAACAGGTCTTTTGTGCCTTTTCATCTGACCTAATTTGTCTCTTTATCTCTCTCCTTTTTTCTTCTTCCAGTGCAGGCCTTTTTCTACAAATGAATGTCTTTTTCTTTGATGTCATCACATCAGAGTCTATTCACAACCACATCCTCAATTCATGTGATTGCCTCCCCCACCTCCGCCTTCCCCACCCCCTCCTCCCGCCCATTTGCTTCAGTGGTTCTCAAGTGTTACATTTATGATTTTCCCACCTAGGGATGTAGAGCATGTAACCTTTAAGTGATATGTATTTTCCTCCTGTTTATCTTTCTATAACTCTCTTGAATCCTGTATTCGTAGATTAAATTTTCTGTTTAGTTCTGTTTTTTTTGTTTTCAATAGAAATGTTTGAAAGCCTCTTGCTTTATTGAAAATCCATTTTCTCCTCTGAAAGATGATGCTGAATTTTGCTGGATAGTTAATTCTTGGTCAAAAGCCCAGGTACTTTGTCTTCTGAAATATGATATTATGATATTCTAGGTTCTCAGATTCTTTATTGCGGAAGCTGCCAGATCCTGGTTGATCCTTACTATTGCTCCTTGATATTTTTTTTTTTTCTTTCTTTTTTTTTTCTGGCAGCTTGCAGTATTTTTTCCTTGAGATTGTAGTTATTGAGTTTCACTACAATGTTCCTTGGCATTTTCCTTATAGGATCTCTTTTTAAAGGTGATGGATTGATTCTTTCAATGAGTATTTTTCCCCTTTGTTTCTAGACTATGTGGGCAACTTTCCTTAATGGTCTCTTGTAGAATGCTATCCAGACTCTTTTTTATAGTCATTGCCTTCATGTAAATAAAAAATTTTGAAATTGTCTCTTCTGGATATATTTTCCAGGTTGGCTGTTTTTCCAATTAGATGTTTCACATTTTCTTTCAATTTTTCATACTATTTAGTTTGATTCTTGATGTCTTCTAGAGTCATTAGTTTCCATTCCATTTTGAATATGTGATTTTTTTCAGTTAGCTTTTGTATCTCTTTTTCCATTTGGTTAACTCTACTTTAGAAGGTGCTGTTTTCTTCAGTGGACTTTTTTTTTTTTTGCATTTGGCCAATTGTATTTTTTACAGAGTTGTTTTCTTCAATCATTTTTTTCCCCTTCCTGTTCTAAATTGTTGACTTTCTCTTGCATACCTTTCATTTATTTTCTCATTTTTTTCTATCTCTCTTCTTTGCCTTTTAAAGTCTTTTAAGAGCACTTCCAAAAACCCTCTTTGGGTTTGAGACCAATTCATACCAGTCTTTGAGATTTTCTCTGGATATTTTGTCCTCATCTGAGTTGGTGTTTTTGGTCTGCTATGTCACCACAGAATCATTTTATGATCAATATTCTTTTCTGTTGCTTGCTCATTTTCTTTCCTTTTCTTTTACTTTTTCCTCTTTTTTTCCTTTTGTGGTTGAGAGCTGCTCTTGTGGTAAAGGGGGCATTTTCCAAAGCTTTCTGTGCAGCTTTGAGCCTTTGCTTTGAACATAGGGACCCCTTGTGTTTGCAGGGGGTACTTTTGCCTGATCTTTTCAGGAATCTGCTGATTTCTCAGAGTTTGCCTTCTCAGCTGTTACTGGAGGCTGCCCCCACTGCTCTTTTCTTGACTCAGCCTGGGCTAAGGTATGTAGTTGCTGATTTGCATTGTTGTGTATATATTTTATATTTCCCTATTGGTGAACATATTGTTTCAGCCAATCAATCAACCAGCTTTTACTAGTAACAGTTTTTTTTTTGTTAATTTACTATTTTACTATCATATATCATGTTACAAGTTGTATTATGTTATATACTATGTTATATTTTGTCATGTTACTGTCATCTTGCATTGTTATATTATATTGTTACATTTCATTTTTGTATTCCATTAGCTAGTCCTATCCTAATCACTATGTTTTACATACACATAGGCTGAAAAAGATTTTGAGGTAATTTTAACAAAGCAAATTTTTCTCATTGGTTAAGTTTTTAAAATGTGACCAAGGACATGGGACATCAGAACTGGAAAGAACCATTAGAGAGGTCATATACTCCAACTGTTTCATCTTTCAATGAAGAAAACTGAGGTCTAGAGAGAACTGATAAATTGTTGATTATAAGTGAATAGCATCTTTGGATCTTATTTTAAATAAGCTACAACACACTGTTTCTTCTATCAAGAGGGATAGAAAGCAGAAATGGCACTTTAGGCAATGGTTTAGCAGCACATGAGAACTGGAGGCTTGATCCAGCTAGTCCTTTCTATGTGCTTGTCTCTGCCTCGGTGCATAATGGGAAACAAAGAAATGCTGATGACAAAGAAAAATAACACTTTTAAAACTTTCCTTGAGTCTTTGGAATTTACTTTGAAATTTGTGCCAGATACAGTAATTAGTAAACTTGTTCTTAATAGTGTTGTTAAAATGTAATTTTTTCACACCTTCTCTGACTTTGACACTGCTGCTTTTGAAACTTCATTTTGCACTTTGTTCCATTGTTCTCTAATCTGCTGCACTTTGCATTTAGTATCACTGAAATTTCGCACTTACTATGTCAATAACATCTGGCAAAATTGCCACCTATTAAGAGTAAGTGTTCTTTTTTCTCCTGTGAGAAATGTGATGGTGTATTATATTGGTTTCCCTTGAGAGGCTAAGGAGACAATTTTAAAGCAGATAAATGCATTAAAGAAATAACCTGAACTATAAGAGAAGGTTAACGAAAGTCAGAAACTTTTTTTCTTATTCTCAATTTCTTTCTTTTCCTTTCTTTTTTTCCCCTATAAAAGCACCCTTTTTATGTGGTGGGTGACAACACAGTTGAATTATACATCTTTTTGCATATTTAGATATGGAACACCTTTCCATCCTCTTGCACTTAAATAAGCTGCACAAGGGGGCAAGACTTTAATCTAGACCAGTATTTTTTCTTCCCTACTCTATGAATATTGGATCTTTAAAGGACATTGGCAAATACGTTAAGTAATTTTTTTAACCTCATTAAATATTTAACAAGAAACAGAAGACTATTTTCCAGTATTTAAGGTCTTAATCTTATAAATGGCTTTCCCTTAAACTTTAAAAGGATGTGATTCAATTCATGAATCCAAATTTCTCAATAACTTCTTAAAATTAACTTTCGTCTCTCCTTTGAAGAAGTGAGGTCTATGAGTTTGAAACATTGTGTATGTTCTCAGATAAGGTAGTTGTTAGTTAATTTTAATGTCAGTTGATCTGACCAAACTGCTTCCCCCACTTTTTCTTTTTATTACAACTTTATTTGGAAATGAATTCACTGGCTTAGTCCCTCCTCTCCCTAAGGCACAATAGAAGAACAAAAATTCTCTCACCCAGTGGGATAAAATCAGAGGGAGATAAAGGCTTTTGGATCAGAATGAGTCGTGAGTGTGTGGTCACCTTAAAGGAATGGGATTTCCACTGAAGCAAAGATGGAAACTTGGGAAGCTGTGGAAGGTCCTTCTTCTCCTTTTCTCTCTCCCTCCCAGAGTTTTAAGTTCCAACTGCTTCAACTACATAACTTAAAGAACAAGAAAACCAGACAGAGTTTTTGGGAACCAGCTGCTACAATTACTGTTTCTGTTGCTGTCATAAGCAAAGGCTAAACCATGTTCAAGCCACCTGGTGCTAACTTGGGAGACATTGTAGTTTTCTATGTTTGTTGAGAATGATATTGATCAAGTTCCCTCACTCCTGGTCTATCCCCTCTCCTCTGAACTGTGTATGATTGTTCCAAAGCTTAATTTTTTTAGTGTGTGTATTTGTGTATCCCACACACTCACACCCCTTTACTTCATTATTTTATTTATTTATTTAATAAGCTTAAAAAACTGATATTAAGCTAAATCCTTTTTCTACTCCATTTTCAAGGAACCCCACTCCCTCAGGGTGGAAGCAAAAGTAAACCAAAACCAAAAAGGTGAAAGAGACAAAAAGAAGGCTAAATACCTTCAATCCGAGTTATTATTATACAAGCAATAGCCTTCTGGGGAGGGGAAGGAGAAGGAGAAGGATGCATTTGTAAATGAAAATGATGTAAACACAAAAAATATTTTAAAATATGTTAAAATACACCCATTCTCCTAAGAAGCACGCCTTGTTTCATTCCTTGTTCCAGCTTCCCATATAGAAACTTATGGAGGGCTTGCTTTCTGCAATGAGAAATTATCACTATGAGGTTTAGCCTGGGAGATGATGCTTAGTTTCCTAATTGATTATTGAGCCACAAGAATTAATAATGGCTTAGGGTTTGTGATATAAGATAATGAAAATTTCCCTATTGACTTCTGGGTCTTATTCAATGATCATACAAAAGAAAAGACATGCTCCTCAGTCTTTCTCTATTTCTTTTAATTCTAAATGAGGAATAGGACTTTGAATTGCCTCCAGAAAACAGGATGGGAGAGGGGTAGCTAGCTCCATTCCTCTATCCAGCTCCATTTAGGTGTAAGACCATGTTCTTATTAGAGAAGCCTGAGCCCACTTCGGGCTTTTTCCTTTTTGTTTCTTTTCTCAAGTAAGTGATTGAACAGCAATTTTTTTTTTTTTTAAATAGCCTTTTATTTACGGGATATATGCATGGGTAACTTTACAGCATTAACAATTGCCAAACCTCTTGTTCCAATTTTTCACCTCTTACCCCCCACCCCCTCCCCCAGATGGCAGGATGACCAGTAGATGTTAAGTACATTAAAATATAAATTAGATACACAATAAGTATACATGACCAAAATGTTATTTTGCTGTACAAAAAGAATCATACTCTGAAATATTGTACATTTGGCTTGTGAAGGAAATAAAAAATGCATGTGGGCATAAATATAGGGATTGGGAATTCAATGTAATGGTTTTTAGTCATCTCCCAAAGTTCTTTCTCTGGGCATAGCTGGTTCAGTTCATTACTGCTCCATTGGAAATGATTTGGTTGATCTCGTTGCTGAGGATGGCCTGGTCCATCAGAACTGGTCATCATATAGTATTGTTGTTGAAGTATATAATGATCTCCTGGTCCTGCTCATTTCACTCAGCATCAGTTCGTGTAAGTCTCTCCAGGCCTTTCTGAAATCATCCTGTTGGTCATTTCTTACAGAACAGTAATATTCCATAATATTCATATACCACAATTTATTCAGCCATTCTCCAACTGATGGGCATCCATTCAGTTTCCAGTTTCTAGCTACTACAAAAAGGGCTGCCACAAACATTCGTGCATATACAGGTCCCTTTCCCTTCTTTATAATCTCTTTGGGATACAATCCCAGTAGTAACACTGCTGGATCAAAGGGTATGCACAGTTTGATAACTTTTTGAGCATAGTTCCAAACTACTCTCCAAAATGGTTGGATTCAGATTGAACAGCAATCTTGAGGTAGGTTTTTTCAGGTGGCAAATCTATGAGGTCTGAAAAATATGAAAAGGTCCTTTGAGGCCTATGAGTGCCTGTCAACTGTAGTGTTATTGGAGGTTGCAGTGGTTGATATCTAGGGAAGCATCTGCATCAAAATAAACACACAAACAAACCAGTAACCGAAATAAAATGGTGGTGGTTGGGAAGAGGCTGACTCAACATGACCATTTCAGAAACAGACAGGTACTAAGTATGACTAGACAGTGCTCAGTGCCAAAGAAAATATGAAATGACTACTTAATATTGTAAAATTACTTTATGTTTCAGAGTTCTATTAGATCATTGAAACTACTACTAAATTAAGATACTGTAAGTACTCTGTTAATCCTATTTAAATGATCCTATTAACCCATTGTGTGATTCTCTTCTGCTTAGCATTTTGTGTTTTAGAGTGGAGGAGGGAACTACCTGTCATATAAATGATTCCTGTTGTACCTCTTTTCCTTTTCCTTTTGTAGATCCCTGGATATAAGACTTAACTTTTACTATAATTAACATTATCCTCAAGATAATAGGGTAGGGTTGAAATGAATCAAAGGAAGGTACTCCCATTAATGAACTTGGTCCAGGACTGCATGGCTGGATATGAGTCAGGAAGTAGCATCAACTTCTGTGATAGGTGACTTGTTCTCTCAGTAGCATTTCTATATTTGGATATCTATCTATCTATCTACCTATCCATCTATCATTTGTCATCTCCATCCATTTCTGCTTATCTTTTAATGTGTTGTAACTTCTATATGATAGGGGCCCTTCAATCCACCCTTTCATACAGAATTCTTATTATAACAAGGACTATACAAATAATGTGTGAAGATAAGAAGTAAGCTAGGAAAAAAACTTACTTAATCCTACAAATGTAGGATAAATGCAATGTCAATGAAAATTATGACCATGGTAGAAGTTTGACTTTATTTAAATTAAAAATCAATAAGATTTATTGAATTCCTACTTTGTCCGAGGCCTTATAGGACTAAATACTAGTTAATTGCACATTATTTCAAAGTCCAATTCTTCTTGTGCAGCAAATTAACTGTATGGATATGTATACATATATTGTATTTAACATGTACTTTAACATATTTAACATGTGGTGGTCTACCTGCCATCTGGGGGAGGGGTTGGGAGGAAGGAGTGGAAAAACTGGAACAAAAGGTTTTGCAATTGTCAATGCTGAAAAATACCCATGCATATATCTTGTGAATAAAAAGCTATTAAAAAAGGACTTAAAGCATTTTATTTCTCAAAAAGAAATTTATGTAAGGTGGTTATCTATTCTTCTTTAAAAGTTTGATAGAATGCTTCTGCAAATTCATTTGGATCAGTATTTCCCTCCCCTTCCACTTTGGTAATTCCTTTATAACTTGTTTAATTTCCTTTTAAAAAAAAATTATCAAGCATCTCTTTTTAGTATTTTGTTGCTTTAGTTATTTTTTTCTGTGGCTAATCCTTTATTTCTAATTAAGTAGTAGTTGTGCTGGCATATAAGTGTAGTAGGTTCTGATAAATTTTTTATTTATTTTCTTTTGTGATTTTGAAGGAACCACGAAACTCTAAAACTCCTTGAATAACAAATTCTCCTTGAATTCTGCTACTGTGGGAACCCCACTCTAGGACAAGCAACTTCATTCTGTTGTCTGGGTGGGGCTGGCTGAGTTAAGGAGCTTGGGTTACCAATTCTATTGAATCAGAGAAACACCCTATTCAATTGAAGATTTTCTATTCAATTCCAACTCCACCCACCAGACTAATGGGGAGAGGGAGCAGGCCTTGGCTTGTAGCCAAAGACTTTCTTACAAAAAGGGCAATTTTAAACTCATTTTTTTGCAGAGGTCCTAAGATGCCATGCCATGTTATGTTATGCCATGCTATGCCAAGGAAACCTCTGCCCGCTGGAATAATATTCTCTGCCAATACTACCCTTTCTTTATCCTCACCTATTTCCCTAACTAGACTTTACTTCTCTGACAGGACTCCTCCATTACTTTACTTTTTGTTGGGACTTTGCTACTAAGGAAGTCAATCTTTCTGTTCATGCATAGCAAAGGCTGATTTCCCAATGCCAATAATGAGCCTAATCAATTTCATATTTTCATTTCTTATTTTGAAAACTTGATTATGCTTTCTTTTCTTTTTAATCAACTATGTTGGCAAAGCAGCACTTCTTGAGGTAGGAAAGAACTGATATAAAGTAGGTATATACCCACTGGGGAGTAGTTAAACAAATAGCTGTATGAAAATAATAAACTATTCACTGAAAACTAAGAAAAAACAAACAGGATCCTGAGAAGTACAAAGATTCTACCTCCACCTTAAGTGATATAATAATGGAATGCTCTGATATCTTGATTGTATCAATTAATCAAAAGAGTATCTATATTACATGTGAATAAATTGTTATTAATTTTGAGAATATCATTAACCATTGGATAATATCCGATAATGCCACATGGACAGAATTTATGTCTTGCTGAAGGAATTAGACATACTTATAGATCTATCTATATAAATATCAGTTAATATAATAATTATTGAATCATTTGGCAAATCAGTTTAATGCTGAAAGAGTTCTAGTTTAGAGGATTGCAGCCAACACTTCAGAGGAAAAAGCTCTTGGGAAAAAAAAACAAAAAAACAAAAAAACAAAAACAACTCTACATATTGCCCAACCAGCTCTATTGACTATTTTATAGAGAAGTTTGAACCAGGAGCAGTATACCTGCTGAAATTAGAGAGACTGAATCATTAGAAGATGAGATAATAACAAGTAGCAATAGTCACATGAGAAAAGGCAGCTTCAGAAAGTGTAATACTTCATAGCTGAGAATAATTCTAGCTATGGATTTCACAAAGATATTGATCCTTTAGCTAGAGGTACTCTTGATGAGGTATGTGACTGAGTGTGATTTCTTCTGCTCAAAGACACAGGTCCAGAAGCTAAAGAATTTGCTAAATTCAAAGTCTGTGACAAAAATAGGAGGGTTTTATTATTATTTGCCAAGAGGCATTCTCTTATCAGTGCCTATTTCTCAATGGAGAAATCTGAAAAGAAAAGGTTAGCAAAAGACCTATTTTATGGGTAAATCCAGGATTTCTCAATGGAATGTGAAAATTTTCCTGAGGATGTGATTTCCTAAAATATCAATAGGAGTTTGATTTGCCCTTGAAAGGTTTTCCTTATCTCATTCTAAAAGGATGTGAAAGTATTTGGAATCTGGGATTTTTGCAGATCAAGAGGACATAGTTTTTGTGATTTTTTCATAATTTTACAGAGTTCACTCAGGTTATACAGAGTTCACTTAAGTCACTCTGGCTTTTTTTTTTTTTTCTTTTTTTTTTAATTTATAGTTTTTATTTACAAGATATATGCTTGGGTAATTTTTCAGCATTGACAATTGCAAAACCTTTTGTTCCAATTTTCCCCCTTCTTACCCCCCTTCTCCTCCCCCAGATGGCAGGTTGACCAATATATGTTAAATATGTTAAAGTATAAGTTAAATACAATATATGTATACATATTCTGGCTTTCTTTCAATCTCAACTCAAATTCAAACCTTGCAGGAAGATTTTCCCAGTTCTCTCAACTATTAATGTCTTCCCCTTTCAGATAATCTATCCATTCTCTTTATATATCTTATATGTACCTACCTCTTATTGCTGTCTTCCTCATTAGAATATGAAGTCTTTGATGAATGGGGACTATTTTCATCTTTTATTGCCAAGCATATGCTAAGTGTAGTGCTGGATATTTTTTAAATAAACACAAAGAATAAACATGAAGGAATGGAACAAAAGTTACTATTCAATGGCCGATTCAATTGAGAAGAAATTTAATCAAGCTATTAGATATTTATAATTATAATAATGTTGCCAAATAAAAGAAATATAAAACATTTTCCTTCCAGTACACTTAGAGTATACTTGACCTTCACACGGATTGCTTTCCTCTCATTCTAGAATACCTTGCTTCCCATTCTCAAACATCCCTTTTATGTACTAGCTTTCTCCATAAGCTTTTTGAAAGAAGAGACTTTTTTGTTATCTTGTTTTTATATCCCTAGCACTCAGCACAAGGCCTACCATAAAGTACTTAATAAAAACCTCTCTCTGTCTCTGACTTTGTGTGTCTGTCTGTCTGTCTCTTTTGGTGTCTGTGTTTCTCTATCTCTGGCTCTCTCTCTTGCTCTGTCTCTTCTATGTAATTGTTTTGTAGTAAGCACCTAATAAATACTTGTTGATTGGTTGATTTCAGATATAACGTATACTTTTGCTTAATAATCCTTCTTTGAAACAAGAACACAAAAACCAGTAGAAAGGTGAAAAATGGTTGTGCTGTAAAAACAAAAAAAAAATCTATTAAATGTACTTAAAATAAATTATTAGTTTGGATGGAATATTATGGATTGTGATAATTCTTTTTTATATTCTGTTCTTTGTAAAATTATGTACTTTTAAAATTTTTATTTCTAAAATTAGCTAAATATTTCTCAATCTTATTAGACATATAAAAAAGCTGTTTTATTTGTTTTTTTTATTTTATCCAGTTATCTAATGTTTAATATGCTTATATTTATTTTGCATTAACTAATTTGATTTACTTTTTTACTTTAAAATTTGCTATCATAAGCTGTTTAATAATTGTTATTGCATTTTACTTATATATTGATGTATTTATATTTTTATATTGTTAATTATCATTCTTTTAAAAATAATTTATTAATTTTTACAAGATTTATTATTATATTATTATTAGTAGTATATTATTAGTTGCCATATTGGCCTCTATCTTTTGCTTATTTTCCATGAAATGATAATGATTTCTATTGAATTGTATTTTATAAAAGATAATGTTTAATATTTCTCTCTTTTAATATATTTAAATTTTCTGTGTCCCAGCATTTTGTTTTTTATAAAATTTCCTTTGCAAAGAAATATCAATATTTTTCAATGTTTCCAAGATATAATTTTTTCAGATATAAATTTTCCAATAATATGTTCATGTTTTTCCCTTTTTCTTTTTCTGTTACTTTAAGATTTTATTCTGAACTGAGAGAAAAATATCAAAGTTTTCTATGGTTATTCTACTACTATGTCTTTTTTTTTTTTTTTTTTTTTTTTTTTGCATTTCTTCTCTACAATTGTTTTTTTTTTTTTTTATGAATTTACATCCGGGGCTACTTAGTGTACACACATCTATTAATAATATTCCTTTATTCTACATTGTCTTATGTATAATATAGTCTCTTTGCTTATTTCTTTTGACATGATCAACTTTTGCTTTTCCTATATCTGATAACATGATTTTAATTTCTGCTTTCTTGGAATTATCTAACACTAAGCAAGTTGGGTTCCAGTCTCTTATTTTTATTTTTTATGATTATTTTTATATGTGCTTTCTTGTTAAAATCACAAGGTTACGTTTTCTTAATCAGTCTCCCATTCCTTTCATTTTAGAGCGTTTTAATCTATTCATTTTATTTTTTGTGATTTTTTTTCTAATTCATCATTTATTTGTTTACTTTGTTTTTAAATTTGAGGTCCAGATTCTCTTCCTTCCTTCCATATTTACTCTTCCCCCTGAGAAAACAAACTACATATCATTTATACATGTAAAATCATGCTAAATCATGTTAAACATTTTATGTAGCTGCTTTCTAATTATCCTAGTGATAAAATATTTAAAAGATACACATATAATCTTCCTTTATAGGATTGTAAACAGTTTAATTCCATTGAATCTCTTCCAATTACTCTTTCATGTTTACCTTTTTATGTTTCTTTTGATTTTGTATTTAAAAGTAAGATTTTCTGTTAAACTCTGATCTTTTCATTAGGAATGCTTCAAAGTCCTCTATTTCATTAAATATTCTTTTTTCTCCCTGAAAAATTACACTCAATTTTGCTAGATAATTTATTCTTGATTATAATCTTAGCTCCTTTGCCTCTGGAATATGATATTCTAAGCCTTCTTCTCTTTTAAGGAGAAGCTGTAAATCTTGAGTGATCTGACTTTGGCTTTATGATGCTTGAATTTAATTTATGATGCTTGAATTGAAAAATATCAAGTACTCATGGGTAAGCTGAAGAAATATAATAAAAATTACAATACAACCTAAATTAATCTACTTAGTGCTATCCCAATCAAAATGCCAACAAATTATTTTACAGATCTAAAAAAAAATAACAACAAAGTTCAAATGAAAGAACAAAAGGTCAAGAATTTCAAGGGAATTAATGAAAAAAAAAGTCAGTGAAAGTGGCCTAACTGTGCCAGACCTACAATCATATTACAAAGTAGTAATCATCAAAACCATTCAGTCCTGACTAAGAAATAGATTAGTGGATCAGTGAAATAGGTTAAGTTCACAGGACAGAATAGTCAGTGACTATTAGTAATCCAGTGTTTGGCAAAACAAAGAATCCATCTTTTGGGATAAGAACTCATTATTAGATAAAACTGCTAGGGAAATTGGGAAGCAGTACAACAGACACTAGACATTGATCCACACCATATATCAAGATAAGGTCGAAATGGATTCATGATTTTGACATAAAGAGTGATATTATAAGTTAACTAGAAGAGCAAAGTATAGTTGCCTCTCAGATCTCTGGAAAAGAAAGGAATTTGTGACCAAAGAAGAAGTGGAGGTCATTATTGAAAAGACAGATAATTTTGATTATATTCAGTTAAAAAGTTTTTGTACAAACAAAACTAATTCAGACAAGATTAGAAGGAAATCTTCTGGTATTTCCCATAATAATAAATAAACTGGGAATAATTTTTACATTCTAAGGTTGTGATAAAGGTTTCATTTCTAAGACGTAGAGAGTTGTCTCAAATTGATAAGAATTCAAGTCATTCTCCACTTGATAAATGGTCAAAGGATATGAATAATTTTCAGATAAAATATTTAAACTTTTTCTAGTCATGTAGAAAAGGTGTTCTAAAACATTATTGATCAGAGAATTGCAAATTAAGACAACTCTGAGACACCACTATATACCTCTCAGATTGGCTAAGGTGATGGGAAAAGATAATGACAAATGTTGGAGAGGATGTGGGAAAACTGGGACACTAATACATTGTTGGTGGAAATATGAACTTATCCAATCATTCTGGAGAGCAATTTGGAACTATACCCAAAAGGGTATCAAACTGTACATACCCTTTGATCTAGCAGTGTTTGTACTGGGCTTGTATTCCACAGAGATTAAGATAAGGAGGGAAAAGGACCCATATGTGCAAAAATGTTTGTTGCAGCCCTTTTTGTAGTTGCAAGAAACTGGAAACTGAATGGATGCTCATCAGTTGGAGAATGGCTGAATAAGTTATGGTATATAAATGTTATGGAATTTTATTGTCCTATCAGAAACAATCAGCAAGATGATTTCAGAGAGGCTAGGACAAACTAACATAAACTGATGTTAAGTGAATGAGCAGAACCGGAAGATTATTGTACATGGCAACAAGATTATACAATAACCCATTCTGATGGATATGGCTCTTTTTTTCTTTTTTTTTTTTTAGCTTTGAAAACAATGTGTGATATCAATTACATATTTTATAATTTTTGCTTTTTATTGACAGAGCATATGCATGGGTAATTTCTTTTTTTTACAACATTGTCCCTTGCACTCATGTCTGTTGCAACTTTTTCCTTCCCTCCTTCCATCCCCATCCCCTAGATGGCAGGCAGTCTTATATATGTTAAACATGTTAAAGTATATCCTAGATACAAAATATGTATGCAGATCTGTACAGTTCCTTGTTGCACAAAAAGAATTGGATTCAGAAAATAAAAATAACCTAGAAGAAAAACAAAAATGCAAGTAGTCCACATTCATTTCCCAGTATTCCTTCTCTGGGTGTAGCTGATTCTGTCCATCATTGATCAATTGGAACTGAATTAGATCTTCTCTTTGTTGAAGATATCCATCAGAATACACCCTCATACAGTATTGTTGTTGAAGTGTATAATGATCTCCTGGATCTGCTCATTTCACTCTACATTAGTTCATGTAACTGTCTCCAAGCCTCCATCCTGCTGGTCATTTCTTGCAGAACAATAATATTCCATAACATTCATATACCACAATTTACCCAAGCATTCTCCAATTGATGTACATCCATTCATTTTCCAGTTTCTAGCCACTACAAAAAGGGCTGCCACAAACATTTTGGCACATACAGGTCCCTTTCCCTTCTTTAATATCTCTTTGGGATATAAGGCCAGTAATAACACTGCTGGATCAAAGAGTATGAACAGTTTTACAACTTTTTGAGTATAATTCCAAATTACTCTCCAGAATGGCTGGATGTATTCACAATTCCACCAACAATGCATCAGTGTCCCAGTTTTCTCACATTCCCTCCAATATTCATCATTATCTTTTCCTGTTATCTTAGCCAATCTCACGGGTATGTAGTGGTATCTCAGATTTGTCTTAATTTGCATTTCTCTGATCAATAGTGATTTGGAACACCCTTTCATATGAGTAGAAATAGTTTCAATTTCATCATCTGAAAATTGTCTGTTCATATCCTTTGACCATTTATCAATTGGAGAATTGCTTGATTTCTTATAAATTAGAGTCAATTCTCTCTATATATTGGGAATGACGCCTTTATCAGAAACTTTAACTGTAAAAATGTTTTTTCAGTTTATTGCTTCCCAAATTGTTTGCATTAGTTTTGTTTGTATAAAAGCATTGTAATTTGATATAATCAAAATTTTCTATTTTGTGATCAATAATAATCTTTAGTTCTACTTTGGTCACAAATTCCTCCCTCCTCCACAGGTCTGAGAGGTAAACTGTCCTATGTTCCTCTAATTTATTTATAATCTAGTTCTTTATGCCTAAATCATGGACCCATTTTGATCTTGTCTTGGTGTATGGTGTTAAGTGTGGGTACATGCCTAGTTTCTGCCATACTAATTTCCAGTTTTTCTAGCAGTTTTTGTCAAATTTTGAATTCATATCCCCAAAGTTGGGATCTTTGGGTATTGCTGGATTGCTATAGTTATTGACTATTTTGTCCTGTGAACCTAACCTATTCCACTGATCAATTAATCTATTTCTTAGCCAATACCAAATGGTTTTGGTGACCGCTGCTTTATTATATAATTTAGATCAAGTACAGCTAGGCCACCTTCATTTGATTTTATTTTTCATTAGTTCCCTTGAAAGTCTTGACCTTTTGTTCTTCCATTTGTTGTTATTTTTTCTAGATCATTAAAATAGTTTCTTGGGAATCTGATTGGTAGAGCACTAAATGAATAGATTAGTTAAGATAGTATTGTCATCTTTATTATATTTGTTCAGACTATCCAAGAGCACTTAATATTTTTCCAATTATTTAAATCTGACTTTTTTTTGTGTGGAAAGTGTTTTGTAACTTTGCTCATATAATTCCTGACTCCTTTGGTAGATAGATTGCCAAATATTTTATGCTATTGACAGTTATTTTGAATGGAATTTCTCCGTGTATCTCTTGTTATTGGATTTTTTTGGTGATGTATAAAAATGCTGAGGATTTATGTCGATTTATTTTGTATCCTGCAACTTTGCTAAAGTTGCGAATTATTTCCAATAGCTTTTTAGTAGAATCTCGGGAGTTGTCTAAGTATACCAACATATCATCTGCAAAGAGTGATAATTTGGTTTCCTCATTACCTATTCTAATACTTTTAATATCTTTCTCAACTCTTATTGCCAAAACTAGTGTTTCTAACACAATATTGTATAAAAATGGTGATAGTGGGCAACTTTATTTCATTCCTGATCTTACTGGGAATGGTTCCAGTTTATCCCCATTTCATATGATGCTTACTGACGGTTTTAAATAGATGCTCCTGACTATTTTGAGGAAAAGTCCATTTATTCCTGTACTCTCAATTGGTTTTATTAGCAATAGATGTTAGATTTTATGAAATGTAAGGTTGAAGTCTCCCACTATTAGATATTGATATTTCTATTGAGATGATCATATGATTTTTGTCTTTCTGTCTCCATTTAGTTTTCTCCAAAGATCTACCATACCTAACTTTTCTAATATTCTACTTACCTCTTTGACTTCTTTCTTATTTTTTGTGGTTTGTTTTATCTAATTATGAGAGTGCAAGGTTAAGGTCTCCCACTATTATAGTTTTGCTGTCTATTTCTTCTTGCATTTCTCTTAATTTCGCTTTTAAGGATTTAGATGCTACACTACTTGGTGCATATATGTTTAATATTGATATTACTTCATTATCTATGCTACCCTTTAGCAACATATAGTGACCTTCCTTATTTCTTTTGATTAGATCAGGTTTTGCTTTTGTTTGATCTGAAATCAGGATGGCTACTCCTGCTTTTGTGATTTCACCTGAAGCATAGTAGATTCTGCTCCAGCCTTTTACCTTTACTCTGTAAGTATCTCCCTGCTTCAAGTGTGTTTCCTGTAAACAACATATTGTAGAATTCTGTCTTTTTATCCAGTCTGCTATCTACTTCTGCTTTATGGGGGAGTTTACCCCATTCACATTTATGGTTAAAATTGCTAATTCTGTATTACTTGCCATCTTGTTCACTCCTATTTATGCTTGTCTCCTTTCTTTCCCCTTTACCCCCTTCCTCAGTATTAAACTTGGGAGCACCACTTGCTTCTCACAGCCCTCCCTTTTTAGGATCCCTCCCCCCACCTTAGAATTCCTCCCCTTTTCTTACCCTTTTTCTCCCAATTTCTCTATTTCCTTCCACTTAGCTTACTCCTTCCCTTTTCACTTTTCCCCTTCCACTTTTCAATGAGGTGGGAGAAGTTTCTCTGTAAATTGAATATGTCTAATATTTTTCTCTTTAAGCCAATTCTGATGAGAGTAAGATACACATTATATTCATCCTTCTCCCTTCTTTCCCTCAGATATAATAGGCTTCCTTTGCTTCTTAGTGAGATGTAATACCACTGCTTTATCCTTTTTCTGATACAATTTCCTTTCCACTTCTAGTTTCTAGAACAAATTATACATGTGTTCTTTATGTATATTTATAACAGAAATATAGTTCCCAAGATTTCTTTTTACCTTTTTATGTTTCTCTTGAGTCCTATATTTGGAGATCAGACTTTTTGTTTAGTTACATTTTTTTCATCAGAAATAGATGAAATTCACCTATTTCATTGAATTTCCATCCTCTTCCCTGGAAAAAAAATGCTCATTTTGGTTGGGTAAGTTATACTTGGCTACATACCAAGTTCCTTAGCCTTTTGGAATATCAGATTCCAGGCCCTGTGATCTTTTAATGTGGATGCTGCTACATCTTGAGTAATCCTTATTGTGGCTCCTCTATATTTGAATTTTTTTTTCTAGCTGCTTGTAGTATTTTTTTCCTTGGTCTGGTAGTTCTGGAATTTAGCCACAATATTTCTTGGAATTTTGATTTTGGGGATCTCTTTCAGTAGGTGATAGATGAATTCTTTCAATGTCTATTTTATCCTCTATTTCTAGAACATCTGGGCAGTCCTCTTTGATAATTCCTGGGAAATAGTGTCTAGGCTGTTTTTTTCATCATAATTTTCAGGAAGTCCAATAATTCTCAGATTATCTCGCTTAGATCTATTTTCTAGGTCTGTTGTTTTCCCAAGAAGGTATTTGACATTTTTTCCATTGTTTCATTTTTTTAGTTTTGCTTGACTGATTCTTAGTGTCTCCTTGTGTCATTCATTTCCATTTGTTCAATTCTGTTTTTCACTAATTATTGTCTTCATTTACTTTTTACTTTTTTTTTTTTTTTTTTTTTTTTTTTTTTTTTTTTTGGTAATAGTCCAGTTGAGTTTTTAAGTGAGTTGTTTTGTTCTATGAAATTTTTTCCCATTTCACCAATTTTATTTTTTAGAGAACTATTTTCTTTTTCCAATTCACTAATTCTGTTTTCCTTGGAACTGTGTACCTTTTCCAATTCACTAATTTTGTTTTCCTTGGAACTGTGTACCTTTTCCAATTCACTAATTTTGTTTTTCAGGGATTTGATTTCTTTATCCACGCTATCTTTAAATGAGTGGTATGACTTATCCAGACCCTATTGCCAAGCTTCCCTTTACTTTCCCCATTTTTCTTCTAGCTTTCTTGTAAGAGCCTTTTAATTTCTTGTATGAGAGTCTTATTTGTTGGAGACCAGATCATATTCCTCTTTGGGGATTCATCTGGAGACAATCTGTTTTTAGTCAGTGTGCTCTCTATCCACATAGAAGTTATCTATTTTTAGAGAGTACTTTAATTTTTTGCTCATTTTATCAAAGAAGGATCAAAGAAAACAAACAAACAAACAAAGCAAATGTGGTCTGATTTTTTGGGCTGGATGATATTAGCAAGCTTCCTCTACAGACTGCAGGAGATAGCAGTGAGACACTAGCAGGACAGCAATGGCTGTGCTGTGTCTGCACTCTGAGACTCTGAGACTATGCTGAGTCACTCCTGGTGCTGGGTGGGTATATTCAGGTCTCAAGAGATACTAGCTTTTTGGGGTTAGAGTCTTTACCCATTGTGTTTATAGTTTCTGCTTATCTACTGGCTTGCTACCAGGGCAAAGTAGCCACACTGTGGTAAAGTTCTCCCCACAGATTTTCTGCTGGTTGAGATCATACCCTAACCCTTTCTGGTGTGCTCAGTATGACTTGCCTTCTGTGTTCTCGCTGCCTGCCAGCAGTCTGTTCCTGATCTAACTGTCCCCGCCCACAAGCAAAAACAGACCTTTTCTGGTGAATTTCGAGGACATCTTCTGTTAGTAATGTATTTGTGGGTTTTTTCAGTCAAGCACTAATTCCAAGGCCTTGTCATGAAAAAAAATATTCTGAGGTCAAGAAGGAGCTTAGATAGATGCATGTGTCCTCTCTGTCATTTTGGCTGGATGTCTGGATGTGACTCTTTTTAACAATGAGATGATTCCGGCCAGTTCCAATGCTTTCGTGATGATGTAAGCCATACTGAGTATGGATTACAACACAGTAGCATTTTCACTGTTTTTGTTGTGATTTGAATATTTTTTCTTAATTTTTTTCCTTTTTGATTTGATTTTTCTTGTGTAGCAAGATAATTGTATATACATATATACATACACACACACACACACACACACACACACACACATATATATATGCCTATATTGGGTTTTATATATATGTGTGTATATATATATATATATATTTTACCATCTTTAATATATATATGTGCATATATATATATATATATTTTTTTTTTATTTTTATTTTTTTGGATTACATGCAATCTGGGGGAGGTGGTAGGTAAATAAGGGGAGAAATTGGAACACAAGGTTTTTCAAGGGTCAATGTTGAAAAATTATGCTTTCATATATTTTGAAAATAAAAAAACCCTTCAATGAAAAAGAATTCTTAATCTTTATTGAATCTTTGTACTATATCTTCCATTTGTCTTACTCTTATTTTAAAAGAGCTCTTTCTTTGGTAGTTTTTTGTCTTTCTTTTATCATTTGGCCAATTTTGCTTGTTAGGTGTCATTGTCTTTTTTTCTGTGTATGCTTCTTTTACCAAGCTATTTTTTTCCATAAATTTCTTGCACCATTCTAATTTTTTTCCTATTTTTACTCTACCACTCTACTTTAACTTTTCCAGGAATTCTTGTTTGTTTTGCATCCAATTAGCATTGTTTTCCTGAGGCAACTGGGGTTATTTGACTTTGCCAGGGTCACACAGTTAGGAAGTGTTAAGTGTTTGAGGCCAGATTTGAACTCAGGTCCTCCTGACTTCAGGGCTGCCACTCTATCCACTGTGCCACCTTGATGCCCCTAATTAGCATTTTTAAGGCTTTGTTTGTAGATGTTTTCATATTGTTTTGTTCTTCTAAGTTTATACATTGGACTTTAAGGTGATTTTTATTTTTTATTTGATTTTTATTGTCAAGTTCTCCTTTTTTCCCCCCTTGTTCATTTTCCTAATGTATCTCTTCCCTTTGAACTTTTTGTTAAACTTTGTGCTTGGCTCACCTGAGACTTGGAAATACTTTTTCAGTATTGAACCTTTTTTTTTTTTTTTTTTTTTTTTGAGTCTGTGCTAATTCTTGATGTCTGCAAGTTTTCTGTGCTTCCAAGGTAGTATTATTCTGGGAGTGGTCTGCATATTACTCTCCTGCTCCGATTTTTGCTCTTAACTTAAGAAAAACTTCTCCTCTCTTATAACCATGTATGTCAATCCTCATCCAGACTCTTGAACTGTGATCAAAGCTCCTGCTCTATTGTGATTGATCACAAACATATGCAGTAGAATTGTTGATCAGCAACAGCTATATACATGGCTAGAAAAAAAAAAAAAACTAATTGTAATTTCCTTCTAACCAGTTGGCCAATCTCCTTTTCTATTTCTAGATTTTGAGATTTTTATGCCCTAATACATGGTCAATTTTTGTATATACTCCATGTACTGCCGAGAATATGGTATGTTTTTTTCCGTCTCCAATTTTCTCCAAAGATCTATTTATCTAGTTCTAAGACAGCAAGGTTGAGATCCCCCACTAGCATGATTTTGCTGTCTATTTCTTCATGCAGCT
Source organism: Sarcophilus harrisii (assembly GCF_902635505.1). Lineage (NCBI taxonomy): Eukaryota > Metazoa > Chordata > Mammalia > Dasyuromorphia > Dasyuridae > Sarcophilus > Sarcophilus harrisii. The sequence continues at coordinate 365,914,327 of NC_045427.1, read as the reverse complement.
CTCTTAACTTCTGTAGGAATTTGGATGTTATAGACTTCTTGCATATATGTTTAGTATTGATATTACTTCATTATCTACAGTACCTTTTGGCAAGATATATTTTCCTTCCTTTTCTCTTTTAATTAGATTAATTAGATCTCTTTTTGCTTTTGCTTGATCTGAGATCAGATTTGCTACCTCTGCTTTTTTTTTTTAACCTCACTTGAAGAATAATAGATTCTGCCTCAGCCTTTTGCCTTTACTATAAATGTATCATTCTGCTTTAAATGGATTTCTTGTAAACAACAAATTGTAGGATTCTGATTTTTAATCCAGTTTGCTATCAGCTTCTGTTTTATGGGAGAGTTCATCCCATTTACATTCACAGATAAAATTATTATCTCTGTATTTCCTGCCATCTTGTTTACCCCTAGTTATATTTTTCTCTCCCCTTTCTCCCTTTCCCTCCTCCCCACTATTTTTTCACTGATCACCCCCTCCCTCAAACAGCCCTCCCTTTTTGCAGGCCCCCCTTTTGCTTTGGTATTTCTTAAAGCATACTAATCTTTCATTACATTAATACAGTGAGTGTATATATATATATATTTACACTCACTGTATTAATGTAATGAATATATATATATATTTATGTACATATATACATATACACACACACAGGTACATATATACATATGCACATAAATGTACATATACATATACTATTACTCTTCAAGTAGCTATAATATGTGCAGTGGCCATGCCCTTACAAAATAATCCCTAAAGTCAGCTTAAACTAGGATAACTAACAGGCCTCAAATGCAACAGTGAATTGCTAGCCCCAAGTATAAAAATTTCTCTTGACAGAATGGATTGATGAGAACAATTTGTTCCAAAAACCACAGAGGTGGTTGAAATCGGCACTGTGTAGTACTTAAAACTTGGTCAGACACTAAAGATATCAAAATTTTCTACTACATCCTGGACCTTCACTAGTCATTTTGATTTTTGTCTTGCCACTAGACTTTGATGACTAGAAGAAAATAAGACTGATGACTTTGTGCATCTCTCCTCATTTAAATCCAATTTATATTCAAGTAAAAACTTCACTCTCTGATGTCATTAATACTCTTTGAAATCAAAAGAACAGTAAGTGCTTCTATGTATCTATCTACTGTCTATGTATCTATCTGTCTATCTTTCTATCTCTTTATTTAGGTTCTTTATTTTGTCTTTTAATTTCTGTTCAAAATTTCCTTTCTCATCCAAAGTCTTCTTAATCTTTATCCCATTCAGTCTTCCAGTGTTTTCTTGTTCTCTTCTTGTTTTTGATGATCTTTCAAATTTTTTCTTTTAATCTTTAGCCAAATTTCTTTAAACACCATCAACAACAATGACAACAATTTGGTCTTGTCCTAGACACTTGGGTGAATTGATTTTATTATTTAGACTTTTCATGATAATTATGTATATTTACATACATGTCTATATGTTTGTAAATATATATATTTATACATACATATGTATGTATAAATATATATATTTGCCTTTCAGTTCTCTTTTAAAGAATATTTGGTAGTTGAATGTTTCACTCACTTCTAGCTTCTATTGTAGGAATGATAGGAATGACTCATATGGCTACTTTTATTTTCTTTTTAAAGGCACGTACATATGTTTTCAATGATAATTAGACTCAACTTTGGGTTATGTGTTAATTTGGGTGACACTTGTCAGTAGGGTTTCTTTTCAAGATAAAAAAAATAGGTAATACTTGTAAATTGATTTGCCAGCCCTAAAGCTCTAAATAAATATGAACTTTAAAAACAAACCACATTTTTAAAGGTTCAGTAATCAAAGATAATATAAAGATAGATATGACAAGGATACTGCTCTCATGGAGTTTATAGTCTAGTGAAAACAGCAAGTACATGACTGTTGAACTATTAAAAAAAATAATTCTATACTAATTACTGCAATGGAGAGGTACAGGCAAAATGCCATAAGAAATCTGAGGGATAGATCAATTAGGGGAAAGGTTCATGGGTAATATATGAAAAAGTTAAGGTCTAAAGTAACCTATAAAGGAAAAGAGATAGTAATAACATATGGGGTGGTACAAAAGTGAGAAAGAAGTTAATTGTAGGCTTGGTATATCATGATCAAAGGCAAGCAGGTGTCACTAAAGAATCTGAAACTCAATATGTCTGAGACAGGATTCATTATCTTTTCCCCTCAAACTCACCCATTTTCTTAACTTCCATATATAGATATGACTATCCTTTCAGACTATAGGTCACAATATCCTTCACAATATCCTTGATCTTTCACCCTTACAGACATTAATCCTTGATTTACTTCCCTGTAAATATTTTGGTCTACTTGCTGTTCCTCAATATGATACCACATATTTTGTTCCCATACATTCATACTGGAAGTCCTCCACGCTTGGAATAATCTTCATTTTTTTCTTTTAGTTTCCATGAATTGTTTTTAAGACTCCCCTGAAATCTCTGGACCTGCTCTTTCTCCCATTGGTGAATTCTTCCTAGGACCTTTTAATGGAAGGCTCCAGATAAACTTGCTTTTAATTCTTTCCTGACTGTGTTCTTTAACATTTTGAATTTCAAAATCATGTTCCTGAGCTGGATAGCCTTCACTATCTCCTCTCCATATCTTTTCCAATTCCCTTTAGTGTGCTATCTCCACTAAATTTTTTTTTTTCTTCCAACTTCTGGACTAAGCTTTTCCTGGTCCTGCCAGATGGTAAAGTTTTTTAGATTACCTTCCATTTAATCTCTCTCTCTTTCTCTCTCTGTGTGTGTGTGTATATATATATATATATATATATATATATGTGTGTGTGTGTGTGTGTGTATCTCATATTTATCTAACTATTTACATGTTGCATCCTCCATTAAATCATTCCTTGAAGGAAGTTACTGAGGTTTTTGTTGTTGTTATTGGTCTTTATTGTTATTTTTGTTCCAAGTATTCTTGCTTACTTAAATGTCTATGGTTTTTGTTTTTCTGAAATAACTACCTTGAGAAGAGAATATATCCCAAACAACCACAATGACTAGGGCATTTTATTATAAGCTGATTATTTAAAATTGTGCTTATGGACTAATAAAGTCATTTAAAGAAGAAGCAGGTATAATTATTCTCAACATAGTGTATGGCACATAGTAAGCACTTAATAAAACCTTGTTGACTGATCTGGGACAAGTCACTTAGTATTTCTGGGTCTTAGTCTCCTCCTCTCTAAGATGAGGATATTGGATCTTGCTATCTAAAGTCCCTTCAATCTCTTTTGGATCTCTATGATCCATGGAAGTTCACTGTTAAACAATCCTAACAACATGACATAGCAATTTGTCGGCAGAGCTGCAGCTTGAATGCAGACCCTCTGAATCCCAAATATAGTATATTTTTCATTGGAGTATTCTTTTTTCTTCCTATAATTTTTGCCAGGACATCAATTCTAGCAAAGGCTCAAAATAGTGAGAGACATCAGTAGTGAGAGACAAAAACTAGGGTTTAAACTAGGGTAGTTACTCCTCTGTTCAATGACCCCAGAAAAATGTGACAAAAGATTTGTTAATGTAATAATAAGCTTGAAGTCATATAAAAGATTTCCCCAGTTACATGCTTCTAGTTTATAAGGTGCACTGAACTGTTAATCCCAAGCTTCACCAAGCCTGACCTATGTATGCTCTTCTGCCAGGACAACTGGCATTAAATCTATTTGTTTCACTATAGTATGATAGAAGTCAGCCTGCTAAAAATGATGTCATTATGAGCCTACTAATGAATCTGTATGGTTGATACTATTATAGATTTAGAGATGGAAAGAGACCCTAGCCATCATACAATTGAATCCTCTCATTTTATAAATAAGGAAACTAAGGCCAAAAGTGATTAATGATTTGCCTAAGATTACACAGCAAACAGAACAAGAAATCAAATCTTTATCCTATTATTTCCAAAGGCAATCCTTTCTACTGTACCACATGGCCTCCCACATTGAGACATATTTGTTTAAACTCCTTTCAGTCAGAGGCCCTGGAAACCAAGAAACCAGTCACTACACTATATTCAAGTGTTAACCTCTGGTTAACCTCAATCGCTTCCAACTAGCATTTTGTGGAAGAGTGGACTACTATCAAGAAGCAGGTTTCTATTCTTAATTCTGCCACCACCAGATTTTGTGATTTAAGACAAAGCATTTCCTGTCTCTTAGCTTCAATTCTCTTCTATCTAAAACAAAGGAATTAGGCCAGATGATCTCTGAGGTTTCTTAAGGTTCTGAAGTTCTTTGATTGTTGAGAGCATGAAGGAACAAGAAACAAGATTTGTGACTGTTGCTGTAATTTCATACAATTTATGAGGGGGAGAAGCAGGGCTGAAACCTGATGAATAGTAGTGTTTTTAAATTAGCTTCAAAGGTTTATAGTAGCAATAATGATCTGTTTATCTGTCTTTACCAGCCTGTAATGACCAACTAGAAGGTCAAGCCTTAAGCCTTTAACATCTCATTATATGTCCTGTGAAGACTTTTGACTGGGTCATTATTGCTTAATTATACCTGCTTCCTCTTTTAGTGACTTTATTAGGCCATAATCACAACTTTTAAGTAATTTATTTATGATAAAGTTCCCTAATCATTGTGTCTGTAGGGGAGATAGTCCCCCATCCCTTTTTTTAAAGTTATTTCAGAAACATAGAAACCTTAGACACAGATGCAAGAAACCTTGTAATATAGAATGTTATCATGAGAAAGGGCCTTAGAAGTGATAGAATCTAATTCCTTCATTTTTAGGAGATATTAAGGTCTATGGGAGAGAACTGAACTCCAAAAGGCCACAAAACTAAGTGACAGGAGTTAAGCCTTCCTTCCAGGCCTATTCTATCAAACTCCCATGTCCAAAAAAAGGATATCATGTTCAGTGTTGTGCTCTTTCCCTACTTTTGCCTAGGATTTCTCTGGGCCAGACTCTAATCACCTCGTTTGTTGGTTATTTTAAAAACTACATAATTGTCAAGCTAACCACTTTTTTCTTTTTTTTTTTTTTTAGTCCATCCAATACAATCTATGTTTTCTTTTTTAAAAAAGTAGTTTTGTGTTGCTTTTCAAATTAAATCAAATGCTGTACCTTTTACTAATGAAAGCCAATTTCCAACATTTTTGGATTTCTTAATATAAATTGTTACTGCTACTGCTGGTTGTTTTTGTTTTGTTTTGTTTTGTTTTTGCCATAGCAGTCTTAAATAGTACAAAATGTACCACTTATCACATCTTTAAAAGGATCTCAGTGAGTGCCAATTCTACTAATGCCTTCCTATGTGAACTAGAAATTATACAACATCCCTGTTTTTAAACTTTTCTTGTCTTTTGTTATTCTTTCACATTAATATGATTTTTTTTGTACATATCTCATATGAATTTTGTAGGTGTTCCTAAAGCAGTAAAGTAGTACAGTAGATAAAGTACTAGTTTTGAAGTCAGGAAGATGAGAGTTCAAATCCTCTCTCAGTTTCATTGAGACCTGGCTGAGTTATTTATTTTCTCTCAGTTTCAATTTCCTTATCTATAATATGTGGATAATAATATTGTGTATCTCACCAAGCAGCTATGTAGATTAAAAGAGGTAACGAATGTAAGGGCATTTGTGAATATAAAAATGTGTGTATATATGCATACACACATACATATATACATGCATAGTAGTTATTAGGCTCATCTGATTCATTGGTACATATTTAGGGAAGTCTTAATAAATTTCATTTTATTATTCTCCTTATAAATGAAAATGAAACATAAAGAATATGTAGAAATCACTTAATCAACAAGTATTTATTAAACACCAGTCCTGTTAACTGTGCTAGGCACTGGGAATACAAAGATAAAAAAAATTAAATAATACAAAAATAAGAATAAAAAGTTAAAAAAAATTAAAAAACAAAGATAAAAAAAATTATTCTCCAAGAGCTCATTCCAGATAAATAGAAGAAATTCTTGTGGAACATGCTGGTGGGTTGGATTTTTCATGATCTCAAAAGCAACATAAGAAGTATCAGCCCCTGAATCATTTTGTGTTTTAATATGTATATAAACAAACAAATCACCATGAAGATAGCTTACACATTAACATGTATTACAAATGATGAAGTTGCAAACCTAGGAAGAACTTGGAAATATCCTTCTCAGTCAACATATACTTTGTGACATTGCCTCACAAATTAGAATATGACATTGAGAAGATAAAGAAAAAATATCTTTCAATACACCAATAATTTCATGGATGTAAGAATTTATTTATCTATCTATATAAATACATACATACATATATGTACGTATACATGTGTGCATACATATACATGTTTATATGTGTATAGGTCTTCCAAAGAAGATGTACATAGTGGATTAGAGTCATTTCTCTAGATGTTTTAAAAACTTTCTGGTCATATATGTCCTCCATAATAAATTTTTTTTTTCCTGCCACTTTCCACATGTGTGCCATTATTGCTAATATGTTTGCTAACACCTACATTGCATCTTCCTATTGCGCTTTAGTTGTCTGTCTCTGTAGTTTGGTGAAAAACTGTTGAAAAATATGGTTAAGTCATAAGAAATGCAAGAAATCCAAGGCCTGTATAGATTAGTCAGAAGTGTCACAATTGTTATGGGGATTAAATGAGATAATGTTTGTAAAAACATTTTGTGAAGTTTGAAGTACTCTACAAATATAAATAAAATATATTTTTGTTTATATATGTGTATATCTATAAATAATATACTATGTATGCATATGTATATAGTCTTCTGATTGACTAGCAATGTTAATGAGATTTAGACTTAATTTCACATAATTTAAAAATTTTAATTTTTAAAAATATGATTTTGTTTTTATAAGTATCCATCTTCTCGCTCTCCTACTTTCCCATTTCCTAAATAAGAAATTAAGAAAAAAAAAAAAAAAGAAAACTCCTGTTCTAAACATGTATAGTCAAGTAAAATAAATTCCTGCTTTGGGACTTACATTTGAAAAAAAAAATTGTGATTTCATATATATATATATATATATTTCAAATATATATGTGTGTGTGTGTGTGTGTGTGTGTGTGTACTCTATGAAGTATTATTTCATTTCCACAAAGAACTTGTGAAATTAGTAAAAATAAATGTTATTTTCTCAATTGTAGAGGTGAAGAAACTAAAGTCCAGGGAGGGTGAAACATTTGCATAAAACCAAGTGAAATAAATGGACCAGGGAGTTAAAAGGCAATAATGCCCTGTCAGTGAGCCTAGCTGATGTCATGTCATTGTCTCACTTGGAATCACTTGAAAATACATAGAAATAAATACAAATGATGTAATAGACTGAATACTGCTTTTGGAATTAGAAGATCAGAGTCTGGATCTTTGCTATGGCATTTATTCATTTGGTAAGTGTGGGAAACTCCTTGACCTTTCTAATCTTCAGTTTCCTCAGTGGATTATTTTTTAACAAGGAAAAGAGGGATCTAGATTTGTGATTTTATTAATGTAAGAAAATCTCAGTATGGAAACTCTCTCTATTAATGTCTATAACTTAGAGTCTCACAAAATTGCTTGCAAAGACATCAAACAACTTGCCCAAGGTCACATAGATAGCATGTGTCAGACCTTGAATCCAAGGTCATCTTGACTCCAAAACTATCTCTCTCTTCACTGTGTCATACTGTCTCTTTCTCATTAGTAAAACTGGCCTTTTGCTAATTGTGCTATCCTCACAAGGTTGTGGTGAAGGAAAGGCTTTCATTATGTTTTCAATAGTTTGCTAAATTATTTCTTCACAACAACCAAATCAAATGATATTTGAAAAGTGCTTAGTAGCACTTTTCTTGAAATTCTTGAGTTCTTGAAATATAGAAGATGTTTAATAACTGCTTGCTCTTTATTTTAACAATTCTGTGAGGTAGGTGGTGTAATAATAAACAGAGTATGAAGATGGGGAAACTGAGGTTCAGGGAATAAGTGCTTTGAATGATATATTTTGAACTTAACTCCAACATAAATAAACTTCAGATTAAGTGCTTTTTTTTTCTACAAAATCTCCTCAGTGTAGACAGTTTCTCTGTATCCTTCAAAGTTCAGTTCAAGTTTTACTTCCTCCACAAAGTCTTCCCAGACTACTCTAGCTTTTATTTCTCTGTCTTCTCTGAACTTCTATTTGCTCTATTGCCAATTAAATTGATTTGAGGTCAATGACATTTTCTATTATATTGCTGGCTAACTTGTTTTTGTGTGTGTCAGTACAATCACTTCAAGCTGATTATCAGCAACTTGAGGGCAAAGAACTGAACTTACACAGACCTCTAATCCTCCTCTCCTTCCATATTTTCTTAGTGAACCATAACAAATATACAACAAATATTTGTTGAGTAGATAAAATATATCCTCCAAGGGAATGAATATATTACTACAATCACCACCCCACATATACCAAATGCTTTCAGGTTAATGAATTCTGATAATCAGGTTTCTCAAACAAACATACTTTCAGTTTAATCAAGGGAGTCTTTAGTTTAAATTTGTTTAGATTTAAAAACAAAACAAAACAGGATGTTTCCAAATTCTGTGCCTAAACCTAAAGCCAGACAAGTTGCCCTAAAACCAGACAAGTTTTGCAGAGTTGCACATTTCTGGAAAAAACGTTTTGCATGTGTTTGGTAATGAGAATAATATGTCTAACTTAAAGGGGAAAAAAATCCCCTAGTAATTTCCAATAGAGAAATTTCTGCACTTCTCCTAAGCTCTTCTTGTGTATATGATTGTGCTGGTATAGATTGGGGGACCCCATGAAATAGTGCTTATGAAATAGTGACTTTGATGTCATATCAGCTTGTAAAATATTTTGGAAGCTGCCAGGCCAGGAAGTTTTCACAAATATGAAATTCTTTTCTTAAATGATTCACACAGAGCTATTCTTTGGGGGTATAAGGAAGCAGCCATGCCCATAAGGACTTGCATATTTTGTATATCATCTGCACATTTCTTTAGTGTCATGTTCTTCTCAGTGTAAACCTCATCCTAAAATCCTGGAGAGATGCCAAGGGGTTTGAAGAAGAAAAAATAAGTCAAAAGTTGCTCCTAATTGAAATTCATGACAAATTGGAGACAGGAAGGTTTTTTCTTCTCCCTTTTAAGATAATGCATTCTTAGAATCTAGTCCATTTACTAAAACTAAAACTAAAGAATGTTGAAACTTTGTGTTTTAAAAGCCAGGAGTGACATGGTATTTTGTCTTTCCAAGCTATTGATGTATGAACAGACCATCCTGACTGCATGAGAAACTAATTAGTGTTTAGTCATCTATTGCTTTATTGACAGAGTGTACTAGACTCTAGTCCCAGCTTTTCCATTCGCAATCTCTGTTACCCCAAAAGAAGTCCCTTTGATTCTTTCAGCCTCATTTTCTTCACCTATAAAATAATTCCAGTACTACTTGTAATATCTACCTCATTGAGATTTGGTGAGATTTATATGAAATAATAGATGATAAAATGTTTTGTTAACTGTCAAGTCAGTATATATTTTGCATATACTTTTACAAATGTACATGACAGGGACTGTAATTTTTGTTTCATAAGTTCAACACATAGTACAATTTCTTGCATATAGTTAGTACTTGGTAAATGTTTATATAGTATATACATAGGTAAGCTATTGTTATTAACATGTCTATGTTTGTTTTTTCCCCAAATATATTATTTATTCATAAAACACTTCCGTGGTCACTTTAGACAAGTCACTTAATTTGCCTGGACCTGTGTCTTCATCATCATAATCATAATACTAACTTTCAAATATTAAAGTTCTAAAGGCTTGAAAAGGATTACCAGAATGAATAATAAACTAAAATTTTTCGATATTTTTTCAATGAGATTAACTTCTTTTCTGTGAGTTAGGTAGTACAAACATTTTTATTCTAGTTTTACAAATGAGTAAACTGACACAAATTATATAATTTTCACAGGATCATATACTTATAAGCATAAAGAGCCATTTATCGAGCTTAGGTCCTATGATTTCAAATCTAGTGTTTTTACCTAACACTGTTTCCCTCCCCAAATATAACTCTGAAAAATCTGATTTCAACTCTGGGGTTTTTTATATATATATATATATATATACATATGTACATTTATACACACACACATGCACACACATTTGTGCTTTTTTCTTCTATATAATGTACAAGGTGTCCCAAAAGTCTGTTAAGTTTTAAGCTATACTTCATCAAGGCTGCTGGGACATCCTATATATGCTTTTATGAGCATATGTGCCTTATTTTACTATATCAAATTGTCTCCTTTAAGAGCTGGGAAATAATAGTTATTTCAACATATTCATGAGACAAATTCTAGGGAAATACTCCAGAAAAAAAAGAGAAATGGATGAATAACAAAATATGAAGTCAAGAAGTAACATTGTGGTACATCCGTTCCCTATATACAGTTTTTAGAAGAGCTATTTTTGGTGCTTAGAGAAGGAAACCTCTTTCTCCTCCTTCCCCCTCAACAACACATACATGCACACTTCAAATAGATGGTTATCTTACCATGTCATTATAACTTAGCTCAAATATTACTGTTTTCTGAGTATCTTCACTGATTCTCTTTCTTCCTTCTGGATGCTTCCCCTAACCCCCAAGTTGGCAACAGATTTTTCAACAATCTTTCTTATATGCCATTTTATTTTGTAACTGCATATATTATTATGTATTATTGTTATCTATAAGGGACAAGGATAGGGACTAGACCTATGATCTATAATGGTGTCAAATCCTCTTATTAGATTATAAACTCCATGTAGGGAATGATTTTTTTTTTATCTAAACATTTTATTCCCTTCATCCCCCAACCCCTTCAGTATTTATTATAATTCATATACTAAGTAATCACCTTTTTGTATTCAATTACAAATTTTTAAATGCTGTTTTTTTTTTTAAATCACCTGTGTGTATACTCATGTGTATATGGATCAGTGTTAGTTCGACCCTTAATAATACTATCTTTCATTGTTTCCTCAATCACATAAAAATGCCCTTAAAAATGTGTGAATTTGGAAAAAATCTGTTCTTTAGTTTTCTGACTTTATTGTCTGCAGATCTTCCTACTGAGTATAATATGTATAATATTCTGTGACGTTGAGTGAGGGAAATATAATTCAAATCTAGAATTTAAGTATCTTCAAGATAAATCTTGAAACATACAATCCGAAGTTGAAGAGCAAATTATAATAAAACTTTTTTCCTAGACCAGTTTTTGAAACCCCATTTCAGTTAATGTTTCTAAGAATGATTTCTGTCTAAAGGTTGACAGGTTTAAGTCCTTAAGACTCCATTAGTTGAAACTGTTTTCCAATTTCTCCCTAGCAAATATTTAAAGTTGTTTTTTAAAAAAAAATATTCCAGGGGGAGCCAGGGAGTAGAGTAGTAGCAAAAAGTACATAGACTCATTTTACACAGGTTTTTTTGTTTTTGTTTTGTTTTGTTTTGTTTTGGCTATGGCTGGGGAGGTAGAGGAAGGAGGATTAAGTGGAGGTATTTGATTTGGTGATGTACTTTGCATTCAGAATTGGCCAACCATCCCAGAGGGTCAAATAGCTGTCAAGGTCATTGTCAAGGACAAGAGAGTCAATTAGTATGCAGTTCAGAGGCAAGGGGTTCAAAGGTATTGTTCCCATTCAATCACATTAGCTAGGTCAGTAATGAACAAATGGCATGACCTTAATCAGGAAGCCCAAACCATTTATTGCAAGTAAAGTCTGTGTATGTGAATGTGTGTAAAATTATGGGGGTGAGAATGTCTGCCTGTGAATGTGTGTGTTTAAGGGGCTAAGGATGGTACAAAGATTATCTATATATCTATCCATTATTTTGGAAATACAACACGAATACTCCTGGGCATTAGATCTGCTAATAAGGAGGAGATCTATTTCCATTTTAGCATCAGTATATGCACTTTGATGTGCATTTGAGGAATGATTTAATTGAATCTGACTGAGCTGGACAAGTATTTCACCGTGAACCTTCTCATATACACTCACTCACTTGTTAAAGGGTTTGTCAAAGGATGCTTTCACAATACCAAGGTAACATTTTTTTTTTTCATTTAAAGACAATCCTATTCTAAATACATATAAAATTTTGTCAAGATAACACAAAGACTTGGAATTTCTATATGTAAAACATGCATTTGTCACTATAAACAGCTTCTTCAAATGTATGGTTATCAAAAAGGGATATGTGTGTTTGTGTGTATGAATTTTTTTAAAAAAGATTTTATAATCAATAAAATAAAAAAAAAAGTCCTCTGTTTCTTAAAAGAAAACTCAATTACTTTTCAGTGGTCAGTTTTACAAATTTGTTAGCTACATATTTATTATGTGGGCAAATCAAAGAGAAAAATGCACTTTAGGGTTTGTTTACATATCTCCATGTATGGGTGTGCATTGATGTAACTTAGAAAAGAATGCAGGCATGCTAATTAAAATGAGATAGTACACAGGATATACTTTTCCAGGGTTCGGCAGGGGGTGGACAGGCTTTGGTGGAAATGAGTAGCAACAAGGGGAGATAAACCTCTGAAAAAAATGTGACATGAATTGGTTCACCTGATTTTAAAACGCTTTGTTCTGAGTTATTGCTTATTTGGGCAAACAGGTAAGTTTTTGAGCTTCAATCTGGATAACATTTGATAAACCCAATGATGATTTCCCTTGGAGTTGCTCAACCCGGGAAGCTGCAGACTCAAATGGGAAGTGTGGCAGGAATATCTTAATTTCTATCTAAAATAAAACATGATAAGCAACTAAGATTTTTTTTTCAGAATCAAGTCATCTCTCACCCCCCTCATGAGCCCCCAACTTCCTTTTCCTCCCTGTTGGGGAAATGGTTAATAGTAACTCACTAAAATGAAAGATGCCTATAGAAAAGAAATTCTCTGAAGCAAAGAAGCACCCTAGGGGTTCATGGATGCTGGGGGAGGAACCCTGATTATACAATGCAATAACATATTGAGACACTCTCAGTTTTACACTCTCTATCATGTAAATACAGGATATCTCACCCATGAAGGATGATTATCTTTCATGAAGGGAGGAAATGACTTATTAAGGTCTTGCTCTGGAGCCAAAGAAAGATAAGAATCATTATTAACTGAAGAAACAATTTGGGATTTTCCCTATAGAAATACACTTAAAAATAAGATCTTCATTTTTGGGGGGGAGGCAAAGGGGTGGAGAAAATCTTGAAATTGATTCTATTTTAGCAAGAAAGTCACATTCATTTCATCGGGCATTTCACTTCTCCCTCTTCTTGTTCTATCACCTTTTACTTGTCATTTTTATTGGTATCACAATTTATACCATTTAAAAATGTAAACCTCCTGTCCAGTCCCATTAAAATATTCATTCTCTATTTAGTAATTTATTTGAAGATATTAAAAGATTTTATAAAAACCAAGCCCCTATGCCTTGGAGCTGATAGGTCTGCAATTATTCATGTAGGCACCAGGTCCCCTTTGATTCTCTTATTGTCATGCTCCTACTGGATTTCAGTCAAAGACAGGCATTTCCCCTGCTTTTTTTCCTCCTAAACAAGGTCAGAGAGTTTTTTTTTTTTTTTAAATGAGGACCAGAAGTCCTGAGTACAAGATTAAGTGAGTTCTTACAGTATTGTAAAAGTGAGTGCTTTTTCCCTATAATAAAAGGTGTTTAAAAGGTTTGCTACAGCTTTAAACAGAATTACAATTTACTTCTTTCAAGTGTCCAGGCCATAAATTCTTCTCAATTCCCTCTCTCTCTCCTTGTCGGAATTAATGAGATCAGATTTGATCAGGGCAGTGATGTGTTCAGAGCCAAATCACACAACAGCGCGCGTACCGTAATGGAATTTGCATCTAATGCATACATAAATCAAACATCTTTCTGGACATTTTCATATGCATAATGTCATTTCATCCAGTTCTCTCTGTGCAGAGGGGGAGATTTCTCTCTCTCAGAGAATGACTTTCTTTAATGCGCTCATTTTATTTTCGCTGACTACAATCCCCGAGTATGCGCTCGGTCGGAGAATCTTTCGGGGCGCGGTTGACAGTTCCTTTTCCAAGAGGGGTCCTTCACATTTATCATGCCTCCTCCTCGGGGGCTTTGTTATGCAAATGTGGCTGAAATTGATAATTCCAAAGTGCTTCATTTCGGTTCCTTGGCGGTTGGAGATGGTAGATAAAAAGAAACTGACAAGACACACTGATTGCCCTCAATGCTTGTAACTCTCTTGCTAACAAGGCTCGATATTGTTAAAAATTCCTATTGTTATCAGGGTGGCAGTTCTATTATGCAGGCCTTGCAAATTTCTGATTTGAATATTAACCCTTTAATCACCCCCCTCATCAATTGCCATTAAATGGCTTAAGAACACAAAACATTAAATTATTCTCCTATTGTGGGAAACAGCTGTGGTACATGGTGTGTGTGTGTGGAACTCCATTAATCATCTCTCAAGGTAAACTTGCACATTATTTTCAAATATGAAAAAAAAATTTCTTTGAGCAAAAAGAGAGGGCCTCAGCAGTTATTGGAATAAAATAGGGAAACTCGGATCATTTTGAGTTTGTAAAATTGACTTAAAATTAATTATTGAGAGTTACAGTTTATAAAATGAACGCCGCATTTTGTTTTCCCCAGTAAAACCACCCATACCCCACTCCCTGCACTTGCTAATCCCAATGTTTTAACTTGCATCTAGTTCCCCTCTTATGTTTTGACCAAAGTAGGCCTCAGGGAGGGGATCATGTCTCTTCTGATTTGAAAGCAACATTTATTTTACCTGTCTGCCCAGGTTTCCAGCAAACCTTTTAGCCTGTGAAAGGACACAGGGAAAGGAATTCCTTTTTCCAATTAAGAATTCCAAAATGAGTGTACCATGGAAATTAGCATCGAAATAAGGAACTGCAAACAAATGAGATTTGTAAGGTGGCCATCACTTGGGTTTTCAAATTGATCAGCTGCTGTAGTAACAACCACAGAAACATTGCTGAGCTTGGCAGCACATTTTAGAAAGGTGGCAATTGGGAGATCTCAGTGGAAAATATGGGCCTGTCCCACCCAGGAAGCACAAATCAGAAGCTGAAAGAACCTGTGCCTATGAGCATGCACATACTCACATATATTCATACACTCCCTGGAAATCTGGTTAGATTGATGCAGCATATTTGCTTACAGAAAAATGGAAAGTTATTAAGGATTTACTTGTCAGCTAATTAAAATTTTGTTGCTAGAATTTTCAATGGCTTTCAAAAGTTTATTACCTCTCCAGAAATGTCCACTGGTGTTGAATGTCCTGAAATTGTCCAGTTGTAAAACCTTTAGGATCATTTTAAAATTCCATTTTCCTCAGTAACTGTTATTATTGCCTTACAGAAAGAAAATTTTGGGGAGGGAGGAAGGGAAACACACATATATACACATACATAATTCCTGTTAAGTGAAGAACCACGTATGGAGAACATCACACAAATATGACAATATAGATGATATATAGATATCCAACTCCTGTCAGAAGGATCATTAAAGTTTTCCATCTCCTTAGTTTTGAAGTCTTATAGAGGAATGCCTGCCAAATTGTAAATGTGAGACATGTACTCAACAGTTCTTTCTTTTACCCCAACTGAAATTTTCCTTTCATTTACTTAATGAACATCTAAACATACACACACACACACACACACACACACACACACACACAAATACACATAGCCCTTGAGTTGTTATTGTACCAGTATCTTGGTAGGATTTTTTTGTTGTTCAGCCTGAATGGCACAAGAGTCATTACAAAACAATGCTAATGCTTGCTGCACAGGTTTGAGAGATGGCTGTTCAGTTTCTCTATCAATATTTTGCTTTTCAATAAATACTTGAAAACATTCACTTATTGTTTTTGTTTTGGGGTTCTTTTTCTATCCCCTGGAAGGGATTTTTTATTTTTTCATTCACTAGTTTATTTTTTATTTGTTCACTAATTTGGTGAAAGCAGAAGATCATGCTATCATTTCTTTTGTCCATTAGAGCTTTCAGCTTTAGTTTCTTCCCTTCCTTAATTATGTAATTCTGTCAAGTCCTGTTATTTATGCTAGATGTTATTAATATCACTAGTAATGCTTGGGGTATATAATTAAAATTGCTACTTATACTACCTAAACTTAGTGTTTGTCATTACATCAGCAAGTGATAATCAAAGTTGAAGTCAAAACAATGCTTATTCATTAAAAATAGATTCTATTAATAAGTGTCAATAACCATATAGGTATCCATCGCCTCACCCCATTCCCTCTTCCCATCAAACCTCCAGCAAAGCTAGTCTTGAAGAGGTTTCCTAGTCTAAGGAAAAGAGAATAGTAGGCTTAGCTTTGCAATGAGTTTTGGAGGATATAAGATTTAAATGTGTGTGTGTGTGTGGGGGGGGTATGTGTGTGTTTAATTTTCAATTAAACTTTACAGCAAATCTAGATTAGCCTGAACACACTATGCTATCTGCTGATATGGAGACATATATGGATACTTAAAAGGGAGTTTCTTTCTATCTATTTGATTTTTAGGTATTTATTTAATTCACCAGAGAAAAACCCTCCTCCCTTTTTAATTCCCCAAAGAAAATTTGGTAATTAATTTGTGAACATACTATTAAAGAATTCACCAGAAGTCCTAGAGCTCTAATGGCTTACTTAGGGGTGAGAGTAAGCACACTGCACTTTATAGTCCAAGATACACAAAGCACCCATTAGGATGAGCTGGCCTGTGATGTGGCTTCATGTGCAGAGTGTAAAGGTACACGAGTGTCCTTGCTTGTTGGCATTTCATTTACCAGTTGCCTCTGTACTTGGGCCCTGGCAGATTCCACAGAAATCTGAAAGACAGGCTGTCATACTGAGAACCTGCTGCCTACTGCTGAAATTGAGAGGCTTGGCAGTTATGCAAACAGTAACTGGGTTTGAGTTGTTTTGATTACAAGTTAAACAGAAAGTCATTGGCAGGGCCAATATAAATCTGCAGAGATTCTTCTCCCCCCTCCCGAACTCTTTCTTTCTGTTTCTCTCTCTCTTTCTCTCTGTCTCTCTCTCTCTTTGTTTCTGTCTTACTTTTTTTCAGGAAAATTTGTTTCTAGATGTTTCTATGATTTCTATAGGATTCATTAGGAAGGAAAAGAAGAAAACAATCCGCCTTTGGTCAGATTTTGTATATTGGTTGAAATTTTGAATTTATTTCTTAAAAGAAAACATAGTAGACTTTGCATTCTGAATGGTCACTGAGTGTTGGAGCTTTTGGTATTCTCTTCATAATTATGCTTCTTTATGATATGGGGAAACTAATGGAGGGAATACATATTTGAGAAGACCTTTTAAAATATTCTATTTTAAGCTTATACACCAATAAAAAGCACCCTATTTTCAGTTTCCAGTGACCTCCTTGTTTCTGAGTCAAACCATCTGCTATATATAAAATACTTTCTTTCTCTGTGTCTCTCTTTCTTTCATTATGCCCTTCAGTGAAAGCTTCTATCTCTGGATCCTGCTTCATATTTTGCTTAGTAGTTTGAATTGATAGAAAGGGCCCAAACTAATATCTATAGGCAACAAAAAGGAATCTGAGTGTATTCATTATATATTCCCATGTAGCTCTCTGTATTCTCTTCCACTAGGGGCTTTCCAAATCACTTGATCTTGACCTTAGTCAATCCTTGCAATTTTAAAGCAAAGCCGTGTTAATTTCAGAAAGGGGGAAGGAATACATTTAATTCTGACACCTATTGTTTTGAGCTAGAGGCAGGTTTCCTTGCTCAAGTAACAAAGTGAATTTCATTTACAGAACTGAAATTTTCCATATATAGTAAAAGGTCCAGTCCTTACATTAAGAAATTGAAACTCTGCATTATGTGACAAAGTTCTTGGAGATAGCCGTAACTATAAGAGGTTGGAATTAGTTTATTTATTCACCAGTTCTTCCATAAAACTTTATGGGCAGGGAGGAGGAGGCAGACTCAACAAACTTCAGCTTATACTGGCCTAACTTTCAATAACATGTCTCTGAAGAAGCAGAATTCTAAAAGGGCTTCATTTGGACAAAGTTAATTACTGTAAAATAATTGCATTCTAAATTCAGTTTCTTTCTAGATATAGCAAATTGAAAAGCACATGATAAAACAATCCAAAGTTACTGTATTTGCAAGTTGTTAATTGCATTTGTCATATGCTGAATGCCCACTGCAT
Organism: Sarcophilus harrisii; assembly: GCF_902635505.1. Lineage (NCBI taxonomy): Eukaryota > Metazoa > Chordata > Mammalia > Dasyuromorphia > Dasyuridae > Sarcophilus > Sarcophilus harrisii. The sequence goes on along the minus strand of NC_045427.1, from coordinate 365,896,039 downwards.
CTTCTCTCCCTAAAAAGGGAAAATTTCCAAAGTTCTCTTGAATGCTTCCTTCTGAAGCATGGGGTAATGAACATTTAGTGATTTTGAACATTTGGGGAAACTGCTAGCTGCAGATTGCAACATGCCTCAATTAGGCAGTGAGGCAGCATAATGTAACGTAAAGACAACTATTAAAGATGAATTTATCAGCCAATTGACCTTGGACAAGTCAATTATACTTTCTGAGCTTCAGGTTTCTTACCTATAAAATGGGAATAACTAAATTTTCATTACCTGCTACTCAGGATTGTTGCAATAAAAGTGTTTTTGTAAATTCTTAAGGGATATGAACTAGACTTGGGGTTTACTTGGTGTAGAAAAATCCTTCTATCATTGCAGTTAGTTTCTTGGCAAGTCATAGACTTAGAAATTGTTTGAAGATTTAAGGTATTTGCCTAGGGCTACACAATCAGTATGTCAGAAATAGGCATTGAATTTAAGTTTTCCTGGCTTTGAAGTCACCTTTCTATGTACTATAGCAATGGAAAACACTATGCAAATGTAATATATCATATATTAATTCTATATTAAGCATATCATATTATAATAATTATATCATATTATGTTAATATATAGTTCACATAAACACACATACAAACACACACACACATATATATATAGTATGCTTACATAATGAATTTTATATATGGATATGTGTGTGTATACATAAAATTTATGGATCCAAGGTGAAGAAACCCTAGACTAGATGATTTTTAAGATCTCTTCTAGTCTTAAATATTACAATCCTATAATCCAGTCAAAATGCTATTATTATCAGTGTTGTGATTCAGGGTGATTCACAGACCCTCCTACACATGCAGCACATTCCTTTTGTGCCTTCTTACCCAACAATGCCTAAACTTAACCTACAGTACTATGTGTGTGGACAAAGATACAAAGAAATACTTATTTGAAAAAAAAAAAACACAAAATTATTCTTAGTAGTAGTAACATGTTGACACATTACTCTATTGTTTCAAAAACATTTTCTTCACAGTAACCCAAGCTTTTGCTGGATGCCAAATGAATCATCCAGGGTTAAAAAAATGTCTACCCATATTTTATTAAGAAACTAACAAAAAAAAAATAAGCTCTTAAATAAAACAGCCCCTTGCTTATATTGTGTATAATGAGTGTTTCTTATGGGAAATAATATTCAATCTGAGTTAGTCTTAGTCTTATCCCTTACCCTGAAACCTCACACACGTCACTTTTCCTGTAGGGTGTTTAGTTTTTTTCCTCTGTAAAAGTAGGGGTGGGACTAGGTAATTTCCAAAATCCTTTCTCAATCAAAATTTTTAGAACTGCTCTTCTGATCTTCCTAAATCCTAAGTTCTTTGACTGATGCCAATATTGTAATGTGGTTCCAAATGAAAATTTTAATATTGTGAGTATTATTGAGATTCCTATATGGCATGGATCCTGTATTGAAGATAAAATATACAAAATGCAGACAAGTTGTATCCAAGCTGATTTCTTGTGGAAATTCTTTTTTTTTTTTAAATAGCTTGTTATTTAGAAGATATATGCATGGGTAATTTTTCAGCATTGACAATTGCAAAACCTTTTGTTCCAACTTTTCCCCTCCTTCCCCCAACCCCTTCTCCCAGATGGCAGGTTGACCAATACATGTTAAATATGTTAAAGTATAAGTTAAATACAATATATGTATGCATGTCCAAACAGTTATTTTGCTGTACAAAAAGAATCGGACTTTGAAATAATGTACAATTAGTCTGTGAAGGAAATCAAAAATGCAGGTGGACAAAAATAGAGGGACTGGGAATTCTATGTAATGGTTCATAGTCATCTCCCAGAGTTCTTTTGCTGGGTGTAACTGGTTCAATTCATTACTACTCTATTGGAACTGATTTGATTCATCTCATTGTTGAAGAGAGCCACGTCCATCAGAATTGATCATCATACAGTATTATTGTTGAAGTATATAATGATCTCCTGGTCCTGCTCATTTCACTCAGCATCAGTTCATGTAAGTCTCTCCAAGCCTTTATGAAATCATCCTGCTGGTCATTTCTTACTGAACAATAATATTCCATTATATTCATATATTGTGGAGATTTTTTAGGTAGCTCTATTTTATGCACAATGTTTATGGGTATTTCCTTTCAAGACAATTCCATGCTCCTGGATTTTAATTTCATCCAATTTCTTTGACTCTTTCATCTTCACCTATTATTGTTTTTTTTTCAAGTTTTTAATTTTTATTCAGACTTTACCATTTCTTTCTTTGGATGTTAATAGCATTTTTCATCATGAATTCTTTGGAATTGTCTGAGATGATTGTATTGTTGAGAAAAAGCTGAGTCAGTCATGGTTAACCATCAAACAGTTTGTCAATTACTTCTTAAAAAAGGTTCTCTTGGAAAAATGCAAATTAAGACATCTCTAAGATACCACTACACACCTGTTATATTGGCTAAGATTGACAGGAAAAGATAATGGTGAATGTTGAAGGGGATGTGGGAAAACTAGGACATTGATACATTATTGGGAATTGTGAACTGATTTACCCATTCTGGAGAGCAATTGGGAACTATGCTTAAAATGTTATCAAATTGTGCATACCTTTTGACCCAGCAGTGTTTCTACTGGGCTTTAAAGAAGGGAAAGGGATTCACATGGCAAAAATGTTTGTGGCAGCCCTCTTTGTAATGGCTAGAAGTTGGAAACTGAACGGATGCCTATTAATTGGAGAATGGCAGAATAAATTATGACATATGAATGTTATGGAATATTATTGTTCTTTAAGAAACAATCAGCAGAATGATTTCAGAGAGGCTTGGAGAGACTTATATGAACTGATGATAAGTGAAATGAGCAGAACCAGGAAAACATAGCAGCAACAAGATTATATGATGATCAATTCTGATGGACATAGCTTTCTTCAACAATGAAATGATTCAAACCAATTCCAATTATTTGGTGATGAAGAGAGCCATCTACACCCAGAGAGAGGATTGTGGACCAAAACATAGCATTTTCACTTTTTCTGTTGTTGTTTGATTACATTTTGTTTTCTTTTTCAGTTTTTTTTTCCTTCTTGATCCAATTTTTCTTGTGCAGCAAGATAACTATAACAATGTATCCATATATTGGATTTAACATATATTGTAAGATATTTAACATGTATTGGACTATCTGCCATCTAGGGGAGGGAAGGAAGGAGGGGAAAATTTGGAACAAAAGGTTTTGCAAAGGTCAAGGTTGAAAAATTACCCATTCATATGTTTTGTAAATAAAAAGCTTTAATAAAAAACAAACAAGCAAACAAACAAAAAAGTTCTCTTGGTTCTGCTAATATCACTTTATATCAGTTAATGCAAGTTTTTCCAGGTTTTTCTAAAATCTTCTGGCTCATCATTTCTTATAGCACAATATTATTTCATTACATTTGTGTACCCCATAATCAGTTCTCTCAATTAATTTCCAATTCTTTGTGAAAACAACAACAAAAAGAGCTGCTATAAATATTTTTGTACATGAAGGTCCTTTTCTCTTTTTTATTAAAGCTTTTTATTTATAAAACATATACATGGGTAATTTTTCAACAATGACACTTTCAAAACCTTGTGTTCCAAATTTTTCCTTCTTTTCCCCCCTCCCCTTCCCTAGATGGCAGACAATCCAATACATGTAAAATATGTTAAAATATATGTTAAATCCAATACATACATATATATGTATATATATATATACACATATTTATACAGTTATCTTGCTGCACAAGAAAAAATTGTATCAAAAAGGAAAAAAAAAACTGAGAAAGAAAACAAAATTCAAGCAAACAACAACAGAAAGAGTGAAAATGCTCTGTTGTGGTCCATTCCCAGAGTGTGGTCAGTTCCCACAGTCCTCTCTTTGGGTGTAGATGGCTCTCTTCATTACAAGATTATTGGAACTTAATCTGAATCATTTTATTGTTGGAAAGAGTCATGTGCATCAGAATTGATCATTGTATAATCTTGTTGTTGCTGGGTACAATGATCTTCTGGTTCTGCTCATTTCACTTAGCATCAATTCATGTAAATTTCTGAACTTTACATAGCTTCTAAAATCATCCTGCTGATCATTTCTTATAGAACAATAATATTCCATAACATTCATGTACTAATCTATTATTATTTTAAAGTGGTAATTTGATCTCATTTTGGGGTGGAATTTTCCCTTATTTTTTGGAAAATGAATATTATCATTATTATTGCTACTGCTGCAACTACTGATATAGCAAAACTGTGATTCCATTGCCATATAGGAATCTGAATGAGGAAATTAACCAATGTAGCAAATGCTTTGCAACTTACAGACTCAGAGAGTTTCTGGCATATGAAGAACAGGGTATGGTGTAAAAAATTAAGAGTCTAGTTTAAAGTCACACACCTAGGTTCTATAAGAGGCAGGATTTGAATGTATACCTTTATGACAGCAAGATAAACTTTACACAACATGAAACCAGAAGAACAAGAGCAAACATTTGTAAAGTTGTATTACAATCATGAAACTAAGACTGAATGTTTTTTTCTAGGTGAAAAAACCTCAAGTTAAAAGGGTCATGCAAAACGATGAACTGTGTTGAAAGTAAACAATTAAATTGATGTTATTATTTGGAAGTTACCCTTGCCATCAAATGGGGAGAGGGATTATCTTAAAAATTTACTAGCAATGAAAATGTTGTTAAAAATAAGATGAATTTTCTAATGCTTTATTGGACAAACAAGCTGACAGCCATTCAACCCTGTATGCAATGAGATGACATAGAACACATACTTGTCCAGGATCTCATAACTTGTAAGTGTTAAGTGTCTGAGGCTAGATCTGAATACGGGACTGACAGTATATTCACTGTTTTATGTAGTTACCCTTTAGTTTCTTACAGCATTTTAAAAAATGTCTTTCCTAATGTGCTTATGAAAGTCGCAGGAAACAGCAAACTCCTGGAGGTCAGACATCACATTTTCTTGACTTTTCAATCCTTGACACTGATTGCATCTTGAATCTATATAATATAGATAGGACCTAAATTCAGTCACTTTGATGACAATCCTGGCAATATTTTATTACTTGAAGATTTTGTTTAGATTTGCAAAATATAAAATCATGTGAATTTGGACTTTTAGCTTAACTGGTTAAAATGCTTTTTCAGGATATAGGTGAGCCTTTAATCCAAATTCCAAGAAGAAGTTCAAAGCCAAATTTTAGATATATTCATACACAAACACACACATATACATATGTGTCTGTGTATACATAAGTGCATGTATGCACACACACACATATATATACCGAGAGAAAGACAGAGAGAATATATGAGCAGCAATATAACAGAATGCAAAAAGCACTATAATCATCCTGAAAACATCTTTATTTCAGTTGCAATTTATCATTTAACAGTTGTATTATCTTGGTTTTTCTGAACTTCAGTTTTCATCTGACATGATAGGAATAGAAATATTTGCACTATTTATCTCACACATAGTTATGTTTTAAGGAAAAAGCCTTTTGTAAACTTCTATATATACAAAATTTATACCCAGTATTCTAGGAGCAACTTGTTAGCCATTGGTTGTAGAAAATTTTCCATGAGACATTTCACATTATCTTGTATTCTTAATATATTACATTGTACATTTTTTATTCCATGGGAGAAGTAGCCTTGTTTGGAGGAAGAAAACTAAACAGGAGAATAAATTTTGAAAAAAATGCTAATGACATAACTTTGTACAATAAAGAAATTCTCCAGAAGTAAATATATGGCAAGAAATATTCGAAATGGATGTTTTTCTTAGTAGCAATAAAGTTCAATGATTTGGGTGGACAGAAGTTCAAAATGGTTAATAGCACTTGAAATTTACTTTTAAAAATAATTTCATGGGAAAAATAACAAAAGCTTATTATTATTCATAGATTGGATAAAGCAACTCAAAGCTAACTGCAGATTATAATAGCTATTTCCTAAAATAACTTTATTATTCCAATTATTTAAATTATTTAAAAAAATCTTTTTTTGGAGACAAGAATACATCATCTTTTAAATGTAGTCTCATTTTAGTATGTATTTGAATTCCATTAAAATTGTCCATCCTTTCTCCTTTTCTGATGGTACAATGCTTAGTTTCAGCTTACTGATAAGATATTTAATGATGGTACTTTTATTTGAGTTACCTGAAGTTATTAACTCTCTGTAATGAACATAGACATTCTCTATATTAAAGAAATTTATAATGTAGAATTGAGGGGGAAAAAAACAACAACTCCGTGTTAAATGACATAAACTTTGCAATTATTTTGTCCTCCAATGACAAAAATACAGTCTTTATTTGAAAGCCAACCTAAATGGATGCTACCATTGGTTTTAAAAGCATCCAAATTGGTTTAACGCATCTTCACTCATTAGGCTTTTATGTACACTGTGTGGGCTGAATAGTTAGAAAGCACTAGAGCATTGTGTATAAAATACACTTTAGTCCTTATGATTAGGAATCAAAGTAACAGGCAGCATTTGGAATATTAGCTGATTATGGCATACTGTGATATTTTCCTTAAAAACAAAATCAATTTGATTTAATCTAGCTTAACCTTCCTTAAACCTTCACTGCTTTTTATTGTGAATTGATAGAGAAAGTAGAGCTATAACTAGGGTGATATGACTATAGAGTTGCCTCAGGGCTCCAAAATTTAGAGATTGTTGATAGCTTATGTATTTGTCCAGCTATATGGAAACAACTGAGCTAATAAGCACAATTATGCAGTATTGGTTGAATTGTGAGACTGGAAAGCAATTTGTAATCATTTCTCCAAATCACTAAACTGCATTCTTTTTGACCCAACAGTATCATAACTAAGATAAATAGATCAAATAAAAAAGGAAAAGAGCTGATATATATATATATATATATATATATATATATATATATAATAGCAGGCTTTTTCTTATAGTGAATAATAATAAACAAAGGAAGGGAAATCAATTGGGGGATATCTAAATTATTACACAAATATAATGAAATATTGTTTCATTCTAAGAAACTATGAGAAAGGAATAGTTTCAAAGGAACCTGTGAAGATTTTAATGAATTGATGTTAAAGTGAGCATGAACAGGTTAAATCCTTGTTTTTGTTTACACATGTCTGATTCTTTGTGACTCTATTTGGGATTTTCTTGATAAAGATAATGAATGGCTTGCCATTTTTTCTAGCTTCTCCTGTAGATGAAGAAACTGAGGCAAATAGGATTAAGGGACTTGCCTAGGGTTATATATATATATATATATATATATATATATATATATATATATTATCTGAATCCATATTTGAATTCAGTTAGCTAGGTCTTCTTGAATCTAGATCTTTTTATGGAAAAGAAAAATGAGAATCAGAAAGGGAAAGTTAATTGAGCAAAATTTTAAAATTAATTTTGAAATGTCAGTGCCAAAAGTCTCTAGAAAGAATCTAATGTAAATTCCCCTCAGTTATAGACAAAAAACTTATATCCCAGAAAGTTAACATTCACATAAGGATCTCAAGAGGACTCTACAACAGTGATTCTCAATCAATAAGCCATGGATCTCTAGGGATCTCTGGAGTTATTATATAAGGGAAAAGAAATCCATGTGGAAATTACATCAATAAATCTGTAATATGAATAAATAATTTATTTCTCATATCTATGTATTTTATATTTTTCAAACACATAGGTAATTTTGTGATTAATAAATTGCAAACTCATTTCAAACCCTTAATGTGTAGTAGTATTTGTACATATTTTTTTGAGCATAGAAAGTAATAATTCACTGATTAGTATTTGTGTGTGTGTGTGTGTGTGTGTGTGTGTCTGTACCAGTCAACAAGATTTTTTTGATGTTAAAAGACATTTTTGTACTCAGTTTAAGATATTCTGCTCTATACTTTGAAAATCAAATATATTCCAATAAAAATACTTTATTTTGAATGATGCTGCCAGATTATGGAAGTATTGATGTGTGCCTTGCTTTCTTATTATAACTAGTATCTTCAGCTTTGATATATTTGATTTTCTGGGAATATGTTAATGTCTAGTGTGCCACAGGAAAAAAAATTCTCAGAAAATACCTATAAAGTAAAGATGCTTTAATTAAATATCATTGTCTTGCATTAATCTTTCGAGTTCCTATTCCCTGTGGAAATGAGTGGATTCAATTTGTTTTGATTACATATGTATTTTAACAGAAGCTTTATTTGTATATTTCTATGTTCTTCACAATGGAGGCACATTTGTGTCGACTGCAAGCCATTCAGGAGAGAATTCTGTATTAATTTCAGGGAAGGATGAGTCATTTTTATTGTGTGTATGGAGTAGCAATGAATATTAAAAAAAAAAAGTTAAAACTCTACATCCAAAAGTACACATCATTGAGTAAGAAGAGAAATCCCTGCATTTATCCCCAGTCATTGATATAAGGTGTTAAGATTTTTGTTTCAAATGGTAAGAATTAGACATTTTATCAGGATATGTAAAAAGACAAATATATTGCCAGTTGTCATTGATAGAAAGAATCTTTTTTTCCTCCTGGATATTGCTATAAATGTTTGCTTGATTTTATTTTTATTGAGTAGCATAAAGGAAAAGCATCAATTTGGAGCCAAAGATATGGATTTCAATCTAACTCTGGCATTAATTAGCAAGGCAATACCTTAAGCAAGTCACTTATTTCTCTGAATCAGACTTAGTTTTCTTTTCTGAATAATGAAGGTAATGACTCCTAAGGATGTCATGAAAAAAAGCATTTTATATAGCATAAGATACTTTTGAAATAAGAAATGCTCATATGAATAACAATTCTAAAAAAGAGCAAATCCCTAGAATCAAATGAATCTCATTGTTACTCTTTGTAGTTCTGCAAGTCTTTAATATTTTGTTATATTTTATCTAAATTCCCCAATTCTCTGTCCTGAAAACTATAAAAGCTGCCTCATGAAATTAGAGAAAATAAAATTATTAAAAAAAATCCCTACAATTTAATACAAAGACTCTAGTGTTAACAACCATATGTGTGCTGGAATATTTCCAGATGCCTTAATACACATAAGCATTCTTCACTATCATGTGCTTTGCTATTAGGAGAGAAATCATATAGAACCATAGCATGTCAAAGCTGAAAAAGTCCTAAGAATCTGAGCATATAGAATATCGAAATTAGAAAGAGTGTCACAGTCACAGACTTTCAAAGTTGGAAGATGTCTTAAAAATAAATAATTCAACCTTTTCACTTCACAAAAAAGGAAAACCAAGCCCAGAGAGACAAAGTAATTTGCCCAACATCACACAGCTAATTACTATCAGTGTTGATAATAGGGGACAAAGACTCATAATATCTTAGACCCTTTGAATAGCAAGGGTCCTCAATGGTCATTGATTCATCTTTAACTAAAATTATGAATCTTATTTATAGCATAACCAAGAAGCAATTTACCCAGATTCAACTTAATTAATTCTCAGACCACTCTAATAGGTTTTATGTATGGTAAGACAGAAACTGTTCATCTTTTACTCTTATATATTATTTGTAGTTATATTCTTTGCATCCAAGTAAAATAAATTCTGCCTATAAAATAATTCATATTTACATGAAAACCCTTCAAATGGTTGAAGACTATGATCACAATTCATTTTAGTCTCTTCTCTAATTCTTTCAATTAGTCCTTTTATGACACTAAGTTCTGTCACCATATACCCCTGGGCTTTCCTGTCTTCATTAGTAAAATGAGGAAGTTGGATCTCTCAGGCCCTTTCTGACTCTCTATTTATGGTTTATGGCAATTCTTATCATTTTCTGGTGGTATGTTTTTTCTGTCATTGCTTCCTGTAAAACATAGAATCCAAAACTGAGCACAATACTACAAATTCAGGTAGAGTAAATTAGGGGACAAAGATTTTTGAAAGAACAACTATAGTACTTCAAAAGGACATCTGCCACTTCTGTCATAAAAAACAGATCTGGATGTTTTAGGTCTGGTGACATCAAGAACAATTTGGTATTTTATCTTTTACCATCCCTTTATTTATCTTAGTTTCCAATAACTTGTTGGCCATTTTTGTTGTATCTTTCCCACTGAGTGAAGAAACACTTGACTTTCATTCCAGTGTCCTTTGCATTAGATTATATTCCTTTTTATACCTCTAGAATTTCTAATTAGGTCTGAAATGAAGCTAGATTATTTTAGGAAATTTAGGAAATTTTCAATTTGCAAAATCATTTTATATCCATATTGGATGGTACCCAACATGTATCCTATTTATTGTATAACTAAGAAGCTTCATTTAAATATTTTTGGTGATGGAAACTTTTTTGTTTGTTGTTGCTGCTATTGGTGTTTTGTTGGTATTTTATTCTAAGAAACAATGATATATCAACAATAATTTATTCTTTTTTAAATAATTAGAATCCAGTCAGCAATTAAAATACTGGTAAAAAATAAGTAGTTTATAAATCATGATTAAGCAGACATTAATTAACCAAAAATTTAATTTAAAAACTCCCCTTCCTCCACCTCCAATATCTGTATTCTTAATCATCTTTCAAGGTCCAACTCAAATATCATTTCCACTATGGAACATTCCTTGATCCCACGAGTCAGACATTTTTTCTTTCTCACATATGAATTCTTAAAGTTGTCATTTTTCAAATGTCACACACTTCACTCTTTAGTTTTTAATATGTTTAAGTGTCTGGCACATAGTAAGTATTTAATAAATGTTTATTGATTGAAGGATTTACTTGTCTACATTCTTTCTTACCTTGTTTCCTACATAAATTTCAAGGAAAAAAGGATTGAGTCTTATTTATCTTTGTATTTACTTGGGTAATTAGCATAGAATTTTTAATGTAGTAGATAATAATTGTCCATTGACTTCAAATTATGCTTATTCACTAAAACACACCACAGGGCTTGCCTCTTCATTCCTGATGTCTGCCTCTTATAATATTTACTATATGGCCCTAATGGTAAAAGGATAAATTACTTCATTCCTATAAGTACCAATAAAAACAGAACCTCTCTAAACCTTAGTGAATAGTCTTTGTGAATTGGTATTTCTGAAAATGTTCATTGCTCAACTGTCAAGGACTTGGTGATGAAACTCTATACTTTACTAGTCTGGTTCTAGAATTATAAACTGAATCTACATTTATATTCAAGTATCCCCTTGTTGGGTAGGACCTTCAAGAGATGTGTTCTGGTATAACCTTCAAGAATCCAGGGCCATCTTCAAATCATAAGAAATTAGTAGAGATTATCTTAACTGAAGGATTGGCTTTTCATGCACATTGATAATTTTTTCTATCACATTGTTCTCTAATTATTTCATATATGTCTCTCGAGTGAAATTGTTAGACAGGGACCATGACATTTATTTCTTTTATATTCCCTATAATGCCCAGTAGGTGTTTGTTAAACTCTTATTTGAGTTGAATTATGGAAACCCATAATGCTTAATACCTTTCCAAGTATTTGTTGCCCTTAGTAACTCATTTGTTAGCCAGAATTAAAATTCCTGTCAGTTGATTTTTGACAATGCTTTTGTGACATGTTGGCAGCAAGAAAACCCTCAAGGACAAGACATAATTTTATATTAATAGGTTAGGTTTTCATTGGTACATTTTCTCTAAAATTATTTCCATCTTCATATCAATTAAAAGTGATTAAAAAGAGATTTTATAGAAATCACTTTTAGAAATAGAATAGTTCTATGTTCTGAAAAATCTCAACTCTACTTGGATATTGCCAGCTCACTAGACAATATACCAAAGAGTCTAAAAGTGATAATACATTTAACTATAAACTTTTATTTAATCACATTTAATATAACTCACCAATTTTAAACAAATTATTTTTATGTAGAAACTTTAAAAAATAATCAAATCAGACTACATATAAAAGAGCAGAATATATTTGTTTATAATGCTGAAATAGAGTTTATCATAAAATTAAACTTTCTATAAAATAAATTAATTTAGAGACCTAATGGTTGATTATAAATAAACATATAGGAATTCTCAACCCTGAATCTAACTTTCTGTGTGATCTCAGATAAGTCATTTAATGTCTCTGAGTCTTAGTTTTAACATATCAAATAAAGGTAGTAAGGGAAAGAAGAAAGACACACACACACACACACACACACACGCACAGACAGAGACAGAGAGAGACAGACAGACACAAAGAAACAAAGAGAGGCAGAGAAAGAGACATAAAGAGACAGAGAAAGAGACACAGAGAGACATAGAGAGGCAGAGAGAGACAAAAAGGGAAGGAGGGAGGGAAGTTAACCATCAGAGTAAGGATATTTGAAGCCAGTCACTTAATCTTTCTCTAAAACTTAGTTTATTGACCAATAAAATGAAAGAAAATTTTACTTGCTACTTATATCTTCAAACGTTTTTGTCAGGAAACACTTTGGAACACTTAAACGCTGTACAAGGGTAAGTTTTAAAGTCCTTAATTAGATTTTAAGTACTTCAATGTCATAACCCAGGATATTATGTCTACAAGATTTTCATGAACATATGTGGACTCTATTTTAGGTCATTTTCCTATTTAAAAATACTGGGCAAATGTTATATATGACTTTACCATTTTTACAATCTCTAATTTTATGCCTAAAATTTATCCTTTCACTGATTAGATAGTGAATCCTCCACACCTAACTTAAACAGTGCCTATAACTTGCTGTGGTTTGAAAAAATCTATACCTTTGTGGACAATCTAACCAGTAGAATATAAATAGGAAGAGGGAAGAGATGGTCTTGATTTTGTTTTGTGTTTCTAGTATCCAGCCCAGTGCACGGCACATTGTAGGTACTTAATATTTATTGATTAATATGACCTCTTTACACTTGCTTGACTAACTTTGGGATTATAGTCACATAATTCTATAATTTCTCATGATAATTTGTTATTCCATCTCTCCCTATTCTTCATTCCTTCTAAATATGTTCTTCATCCTCATGGAGATTATAAATTTTTCTACCTTTTAATACTCTTCTAGGCCATTATTACCTCTATTCTTGTTTCTTACTTTCCTTACCTTGACCTTATAAATTAACTTTGGTCTTGACTCTTAAATTCCTTATCCTCAAAGCCTGCCAAGCTTCAATCTGGATTATGCTATCATTTTCTTCTTTAGTTCCTTCTTTAGTGTACTTTAGGATACTGTTAAAAGTGGTCAAGGATGTTGCCAAAACTTTTTGTTTCCTATGGAAATGGATGTGATGCAATCTCAGAAGGACACTCACTGCTTCAAATATTTCCCTTCAGACTTTATGACCAAAGAAGAACTAGAGATCATTACTGATCACAAAATAGAAAATTTTTATTATACCAAACTTAAAAGTTTTTGTACAAACAAAACTAATGCAGAAAAGATTAGAAAGGAAGCAATAAACTGGGAAAATATTTTTACAGTCAAAGGTTCTGATAAAGGCCTCATTTCCAAAATATATAGAGAATTAACTCTAATTTATAAAAAATCAAGCCATTCTCCAATTGAAAAATGGTCAAAGGATATGAACAGACAATTCTCAGATGAAGAAATTGAAACTATTTCTAGTCATATGAAAAGATGCTCCAAGTCATTATTAATCAGAGAAATGCAAATTAAGACAACTCTAAGATACCACTACACACCTGTCAGATTGGCTAAGATGACAGGAAAAAATAATGATGATTGTTGGAGGGGATGTGGGAAAACTGGGACATTGATGCATTGTTGGTGGAGTTGTGAACGAATCCAAACATTCTGGAGAGTAGTTTGGAGCTATGCTCAAAAAGTTATGAAACTGTGCATACCCTTTGATCCAGCAGTGTTACTACTGGGCTTATATTCCAAAGAGATACTAAAGAAGGGAAAGGGACTTGTATGTGCACGAATGTTTGTGGCAGTCCTCTTTGTAGTGGCTAGAAACTGGACACTGAGTGACTGAGTGGATGCCCATCAGTTGGAGAATGGCTGAATAAATTGTGGTATATGAATATTATGGAATATTATTTTTCTGTAAGAAATGAGCAACAGGATGATTTCAGAAAGGCCTGGAGAGACTTACACAAACTGATGCTGAGTGAAATGAGATCATTATATACTTCAACAACAATACTATATGATGACCAGTTCTGATGGACCAGGCCATCCTCAGCAATGAGATCAACCAAATCATTTCCAATGGAGCAATAATGAACTGAACCAGCTACGCCCAGAGAAAGAACTCTGGGAGATGACTAAAAACCCTTACATTTAATTCCCAATCCCTATATTTATGCCCACCTGCATTTGTGATTTCCTTCACAAGCTGATTGTACAATATTTCAGAGTCTGATTCTTTTTGTACAGCAAAATAACGGTTTGGTCATGTATACTTATTGTGTATCTAATTTATATTTTAATATATTTAACATCTACTGGTCATCCTGCCATCTGGGGGTGGGATGGGGGGTGAGGTGAAAAATTGGAACAAGAGGTTTGGCAATTGTTAATGCTGTAAAGTTACCCATGCATATAACCTGTAAATAAAAGGCTATTAAATAAATAAAAAAACCAAATATTTCCCTTCATTATATCACTACTTGTTTTTATATTTCAGTGATCAATAAATTGATTAATCAATAAATATATTGAACATTTATTATGTGCTATACACTGTGTAAGTTATTAGGGACATTCAAAGAAGTAATGAAACAAAACTCTCAAGAAACAAACATTTGAATAAGAGAGACACAAGTATAGATTTAAATAATGCTTCTCTCTCTGTTTCTCTGTGTGTGTGTACATATGTGTGTGAATATGTACATCCACCCACACACATATATACACATACATACATATATGTGTATACACATACACAATATTTAAATAAAAGTAATAATGGAATAGAGTCGTTAACAGTGGCAAGATCAAGAAAAGCTTCTTGTTGTTCATTCTTGAACTGAATCTTGAAAGAAAGCTTGAAGGATTTAATGAGTGTATTTCAAACATGGTGGGTGACCAATGTAAAGACATTTAGCTAGAGAGTTAGTATAAATAACAAAGAGAAGACCAGTTTGACTAAATCCCAGAGGGTAGGATAGGAAGAAATGCATGATGAAGATGGAAAAACAGGCTGGGGAAAGGTTCTGAAATAAACTACAACGAAAGAGGAAAATTCTATTTTATCTCAGGATCAGGAAAGCACCTCTGAATTTAATAAAGTATGATTATGACAAGGTTACATTTGTCCATAAGGAATATCACTTTTGAAATGGATATATTAGGAAGGAAAGAAACAAGCCTTTGTTAAGTACTTGCCATGGGCCAAGCATTTATTGGAAATAAATATTATTTCATTTATTTCCCCAAAAATATTTTGCAAGAATGCTATTATTATCTCCATTTCAGAGTTTAGAAAACAGGCAGATAAGTAAATTGATTTGCTCATTGACTACACAGCTAGTTAGTTTCTGAGGTGAGATTTGAATGTAGTTCTTTCCCATTAGTGTCCTAGTGCTCTGGGTGTCTGCATAGGGAAAGGAAAAGGCCTGAGAAAAGATTAGCAGACATGGCAATTTAGAAATGTTTGATAATGTTGGAAAGATCAGTTTCTGTTAAATAATTTCTTAATCTAGATTGCATGGCATTGAAATGAGTGAGTAGAAGAAATGAAAAATTCAGGATTTTCGCTGTAAAAAGAAAGAGAAGAGTTTGAGGACAATAGCTGGAAATGGAAGGGTCTAGTCTTGTTTTGAATGAGGTAAGTTAGATAGAAAATTAAATGAACTGGGTATGTACAACATACATTTTAGTTAAACATTATTCATAGATAATAAACTAAATTCATAATTGAATAATATGAAGAAAACAGAATGAATTATATTTGGGAAAGTGTGCAGAACTTTCTCACTTTCTCTTTGAAACTAAGCCCATCTCTCTCTTTCTCTGTTTTTTTGGTTATGAATAATCTACTAGTCAAATTCTAGTTTTGAGACATGAAATTAAAGTTCTAGGTTAACTAAAAACAATATAGAGGTACTTGGTAAGAATAGGTTGGCTATCATATTGACAATGAAGCATTTTCAAAGAAAAGTTGTACAATAAAGACATCATTAACAAAAAATCTAACTAGAATTAACTAGAATAGGAGACATGTTGGTCACAAACTTAAAGCAAAAAAGTAAATGGTATGCAAGTTAATGTATGTGTATGTATCTGTGTAAAATACATACTAAATTCCAATTATCTTGCAAAAAAGACATATTTGACAAATTTATTGGAAGATTAAAAGAATTTGTAAATATTGTTTACTTGGATTTTAGCGAAACATACATAGCAAAGTGCTGAAAAAAATCTCATATTATCCTTGTCAAAAAACAATAAGGAGATATAGACTAGATAATAGCATAACCATGTGATTACATAATTTGTTGGATTAGTGAACCCCAAAGTTAAACACTGATTATCTCATGTCTACTTCCTCTATGTTTCCCAAAACATTTGCCAAAGGATAAATGCTTGTCTGTGTGTTCTTTAGTGATTTTTAAATAATGATTTAAATAAAAACCATAAATGACAGGCTAATAAAATTTGGGGGAAACAAAGAAGGAATAGCTAACAAACTGGTATCAGAATCAGTATCTTGACAATTATAGAAGGCTAGAATAAAGAGATGGATTTAAAAACAATGAAATTTAATGGGGAAAATGGCAAGGTCATAATTTAGATTAAAAATTAACTATATCAGTAAAAGCTGATGATGACTGGTTATTAATTCAAAGAAAAATTTCTCTAATTGTTTTTCTGGGCTGAATGTTCAACATGAATCAAAAATATGATATAACAGACAAAACAGCTAATGAGGTCTTAGACATCTTGAGCCGCCTCATGTCAAGAATTAAGGAAATGATAATTTTGACTGTATTCTACTTTGGTCAGACCATACCAGGAAGCTCAGTTATGGATACTGTATTTTAGTAAGGATATTGTTAAATATCCAAAGGAAATCATGTGTTATGGACTGGATCTGATGCATTGCATTCTTTTGCTTTTCTGTTATTGGAATCAAATGAGATATTTATGTGTTATTTAAACATTCACAAAAAATGAAGTTTATAGTTATAGGAGAGAAAAGGCATTGAACAGGGAAGTTGGGTGAGGATACAACATTGGTTCAACTGAGCATTATAATGCTAATTATTTTCAGGGATTAAAGTGAAGCTCCTGATGATCTTTTGTAGGCAGGTAACCAGAAAGCCATATCAACAATAGAAGTCAATTTCCTTGGCCAATCACATCTCAAGAATAGTCTCTATTCCCCTTAAGGAAAAGAGATAGTCTAATTTTTCTGGGATAGAAGCTTAAGAAAAGTTAGTCCAATCTATGTATCAGCAACCTAGGAAATATTCACTTACTAGTGATACAAGAACATGTTTGTCTTGGGATAAAAGACAAACATAAATATTTATTTTTAATAATTAATATTTCATACTTTGGTCAATATAGATTGCCAGACAGGTAAATTTCCTTTTTTGTGTTTTATTTATTTTTTTGTTGAAAGAAACCCAATATAACAGTCAGGTAATATTCTGCAATTATTTAGCAGATTACATATTTTCCTGTGTGTATATATATTCACAAATCATCATGCAATAATAAACCAAAATGAAGCACCAACTACAGTATTCTCTAATAATGTTCTGGCTTTGAATGGATCTATTTATTGAATGTTATCATAATTTAATTTCCTATTAAGTTTCAGATATTTTAATTGTGTTTTTCTATGAGTGTGAAGAATATTTAGAAAGACAATTTAACCAAATTACAGAGACCAGGAAGGAAACTGCTGGGTAAGAAGAGCAGAAAAGTATTTGGGACTAAATCCTAAAGGATTTTAAATGCTAAATAATTAAATTTATATTTCATATCAGAATCTTTAAAAAGCTATTGGGATTTATTTATTTGGATAGTGAAAAAATAAAACTTGCATTTAAAAATTGCTTTGGAAGAGAACTGTTTGGTTCTGAACACATATACATTGTATCTAGGATATACTATAACATATTTAACAAGTATAAGAATGCTTGCCATCTTGAAGAGGGAGTGGGAGAGAGGAAAGGGAAAAGTTGGAACAGAAGTGAGTGCAAGGGATAATGTTGTAAAAAATTACCCAGGCATATGTTCTGTCAATAAAAAGTTATAATAAAAAAATTGCTTTGGCATTTTGTGGAAGATAAATTAGAATGGCGAGAGAATGAAGATGACGGTAACTGAGGTGATTATAGAATGTAGAAAAGGAAATAGATTCAGGAGCCGTTGTAGAGATAGAACCAAAATTTGACAATAGCTTAGATATAACAAGTAAGTAAAAATGAAGAAATGAGAATAACACTAAATTTCAAAAGTTTCAAAAGTCTGGGGGAACTTCAGGATGGTAAGAAGAAATAGGAGCTGATAAATATAATACAAAGAGATTTGTGATACAGATTGTTTCTTCATTCATTTTTGATCTTTTGGTGTAATTCACTCTTTTTTATTCTGAAATGAAAAGGTTGGCTTTTTTTTTCTTGTTTTTAAAGACATCTCAGTCATTGGTCACTGTTTATGAGAGCGGAGTGGATAGACTGAAAAATACTTTGCCTGACAGAAAGTGGGTGAACTGGTGGTAAGGAGATATTCTTATGTCAATAATAGGGGGTTATAACTTTGAGGGGCTAAAGCTTTGTAAACCTATTACTTCAGGATAAAAGGGAATGTTGGGCAACCATGGGTAAAAAATTAATGTGGTGTATTGGATAAAAGCCCCACACTTGACTATTTTAGGCAGAATGTGATGTAATCCATCTTCTGTCCTCTGATATCCCAATTACATACAACTTGGTGTCATAGTGCATCTATCTAGGGAGCTGAGTCCACATTCTAGAATACACCAATATAGTGTTTGAGAGTAGCCTTGGGAATTGAGAAGTTAAATAACTCATCCAAAGTCAAAGGGTTTCATCAGGAAAAAAAAGTTTCTTGGACATAGATCTTCTTGGTTCCAAAGCTGACTTTCTTTGCACAATGCAATTTGCACTTTTTAGAAATATAATATTGTAAAATAATTATCAATCTATAAACATGAATTTTGGTGGAGCTAAGGTGGCAGAATAGAGAAGTAACTCAGCTGACATCTCCCAATAATACCCTCCTAACAACTCTAAAAGGGCATGTCAAATCAAAATCTGAAGAGACAAAGTCAACAAAAAATCATGGCATTCTCTCAGCCTAAGACAACTGGAAAGATATATCTGTGACACAGGGATGAAGGCTTACCCAGAAACCACTTGGATAAAACCCCAATGGTAAAAGTAAAAAATAGTGACAGCAATACAACAGCTTTTTGAACTTTTAAGTCAGAGATAGTGAGATGATCTGGCAACTAGTCAGAAAGAGATTATGAGAGAACCATATGCCAGAAGTGGATATAGGAGCGCAAGTTATATGATAACTTCATTATTGATACTAACACTTATACTCTGAGGTCACAGTTCAAGTGAGCTGGATCCAAGTCCAACAAGAATTTTCAGGACATCTAAAAGGTAGTTTTCAAAACCAAATAAAATTGGTAGAGAAAAAAAATAGGTAAAGAATAAGAAGGTGGTAAGAAAATTATGAAAAGATAATTAACAGCTTGATATAAGAGGCACAAAAATACTGAAGAAAATAACACCTTAAAAAAAGAATTATCCAAATGGAAAAAGTAGCATAAAACTTATTAATGAAATTAATTGGTTAAAAAGCAGAATTTGCAAATGGAAAAAGAGGTATAAAAACTCAATGAGGAAAGTAATTTCTTAAAAATTAGAACTGGACATGTGCAAGCTAAAGACTCCTTCACACTTCAAAAAACAATAAACCAAAGTCAAAACAATAAAAAAAAAAAGAGAAGAATATATGAAATATCTCATTGGGACAATTGATTTAGAAAATAGATTAAGGAGAGACATTTTAAGAATTATCGTTTTTAAAAAAAGAAACTAGACATATTTCAAGAAATTACCAGAAAAAAAAAAAACTAGCCCAATTTCTTAGAACCAGACAGTAAAATCAAATTTGAAAGCATTCACTTATTACAACCTGAAAGAAGTCTCAAAATGAAAACTCCCAGGAATGTTTTAAACTAATTTCAATGAGGCAAAGTAAAAAATAAAATATTTCAAACAACCAGAAAGAAACCATTTAAATGGTGTGGAACTAAAGTCAGGATCACAAAAAAAATTAGCATCTATCATGTAATTAGAGAAGAATGCTTCGGATATTTTATTTTGGCAAAAGAAATAAATAAAGGCAAAAGAGCTAGGATTACAACCAAGAGTAACCTGCCCACCAAAACTCAGTATAATCCATAAAGGAAAAAAAGTTATCATTCTATGAAATAGTGGACTTTTTCAACAATCCTGATGTAAAGACTGGAGCTGAATAGAAAATTTGAATTTCCAATACAGGACTCAAGATCAACCATAAATAGGTAAACATGAAAGAGAAATCAAAAGAGACTCAATAATGTTCCCAGTTTTATAGGGGAAAGATATTACATATAACTTCTAAGAATTTTATCATTATTGGAGTAGTTAGAAAGATTCTACATAGACAGAGGTCATAGGAGCAAATTGGTTATGTGGGGATGATCTTAAAAAATTAATGGTTGAGAAAGTGAAAGCTTGGGAGAAGGGAAAAGGGAGAGGAATAATGGGGAAAATATCTCACATAGAGATAAAAGAAGAGCACAAGAAAGACAGTGGGGAGTTGAAAAACATTTAAACCTCACTCATATAAATTGATTAAAAGCTGGTAATACATGTACATATACATCCATACTCAACTGATAATAAAAATCTATCTTACCTAAGGAGAAAGTTGAATAAAAGGAGAAGACAATAAGAAAAAGTGGGAATAATTAAAGAAAGGGAAGATAAATGGCAGTTATAAACAAAACAGACTTTAAATGAGGGATGGGATAAAAAGAGAAAAATAGGATGGAGGGAAATACACATCTAGCTAACTGAGAGTATGAATGGGATGAAATTACCCATAAAACAAGAAATTGGCAGAATGGACTAAAAATCAGAATCCATTAGTTTACAAGTTATTAAAAACACACTTGAAATTCACATGCACACACACACATATACACACACACACACACACACACACCACACACACACCACACACACACACACACACACACACACACACAGAGTTTAAGGAAAGTACTAAAACTGAATTGAATATGCTTCAGCTGAAATAAAAAAAAAATTCAGGGACAGCAATCATGACCTTAGGCAAAACAAAAGCATAAGTGGACCTACTTAAAAGAACTAATCAGGAAAACTACACTTTGCTAAATCTACACTTTGTAATGTTTGGGCTAGCTCTCTGGAGGGTCTCAGGATGGGCCTTAGTCTTTAGGTGGAAAAGTGATAAAGGCAGGAGTGTCACCAAGAGTTGGTCAAAGATGTAGTCCTGAGTCTTCTCTGAGTCTGTGTCTGAGACTCTTCTGTGTCTGTGGCTGAGAAGCCCCTTCCAAGTCCTTCCAGCCTTTAAATACTTCAGTATAGTTGCATCGCTATAGCACACTGAGCATGTGCCAACTGTAGCCATTACATCACCATATTATACTAAGTATGTGCTTAACTAGAGTGATTACATTATTATATTATACTAAGTATGTGCTTAACTAAAAAAACATTATCTCATCAATCACACTGAGTAGATGCTTAACTATAAGTATCCTGCCGTAATTATCTTAAGTATACCTTTTCAGAGTTCCAGCTTTCTACCATGGGCAATGATGGTTTATCAATTGGCCCAGCATCCAAATTCCTAAGGAAAAAATTAAATGGATCACAATAGGGAATAGAAAGTAAAACTCTTCTAGGAAAGGACTTCAACATTTCTTTTTCTGTGCTAGATAAAACTAACCTTAAAATAAATAGGAATCAATTTAAGATAAATGGAATATCAGAAAAGTTAGATATGATATATCTCTAAAGAAAAATTGAATGGTAGTAGAAAGGATATACTTTTTTGGTTTACTCAGTAGTACATGGTGCCTTCACAAAACTTCACACAAAAAAAATCCAGAAAGCAAAAATACTAAATGCATCCTTTACAGATAATCATAAAGTAATCATTTTTAATGAAAAAAAAAAACCTGGAAGGATAGGTTAAAATTAATTTGATAGTAAAAAATTTAATGATAAAGAATGAGTGGGTCAAATAATAAATTATAATAATATTCAATAATTTCACAAAGGACAATCATAACAATTAGACAACACCCCAAAATTTGTGGGATGCAGCCAAAGCAACTATAAGGGCAAATTTTGCATTTGAAATGCATACATCAATAAAAGAGAGCAAAAACAAATCAATAAATTTAAGATGCAACTAAAAACAACTAGAAAAAATAACTAATTAAATATCCCCAATTCAATACCAAATAGAAATCCTGAAAATCAAGGGAAAGATAAGTGAAACTGAAAGTTAAAAAAAAACCAAGATCAAGTTAATAAATAAAATTAAGAACTGATTTGGTGAAAATACTTATGAAATCCCAAAATTGTGGGCTTATGTGATTTATTTATTCTTTGAAAAAAGGATAATTATCATTAATTCTAAAAATTAATATTTTTATGTTCTTTTCAATCTATAAATCTTAAAATTAACAATTTTTCTTTTTGTTAATCTGTAAATAAAAGAATTTCATTGGTTTTTTTCCTATACATGTATTTTATTTTATTTTTTAACATGGATATTAACTTTTTAAATGCACATTGCTTTATAAATCATGTTGGGAGAGAAAAATCACAACAAAAGAGGAAAACACAAGAGAGATTAAAAATAGAAAGAAACTGAACATAGCATGTGTTGATTTATAATTAATCTCCATTCTTCTTTTTCTGGATGCAGATGGTGTTTTAGATCTAAAGTTTATTGGGATTAGTTTGGACCACTGAACTCATGAATAGAACAAAATCTGTCATAGTTGATCATTGCATAAACTTGTTGTTCTGTACAATGCATTGCTGACTCTGCCTGTTTAGCTCCATATCAGTTCCAGTCCTTTCTGTGGTGTTCTTTTTCTTTTTTTTTTTTAATTAAATAACTTTTTATTGACAGAACCCATGCCAGGGTAATTTTTTACAACATTATCCCTTGCACTCACTTCTGTTCCGATTTTTCCCCTCCCTCCTTCCACCCTCTCCCCAAAGATGGCAAGCAGTCCTATACATGTTAAATAGATTACAGTAGATCTTGGATACAATATATGTGTGCAGAACTGAACAGTTTTCTTGTTGCTCAGGGAGAATTGGATTTAGAAGGTATAAATAACCTGGGAAGAAGAACAAAAATGCAAGCAGTTTACATTCATTTCCTAGTGTTCTTTCTTTGGGTGTAGCTGCTTCTGTCCATCCTTGATCAATTGAAACTAAGTTAGATCTTGTCTTTGTTTCTTTTTCTTTAAAATATAATAAGATGGTTCTCTCTGGAGGAGAGGGTTTTTTGGGGAGGTTTTCTGGAGGCGGCTTTAGTTTCAGTTACAAGTAAATAATCATCCAAAATCACAGCTAGCTAATAAAAGTTCAGATCTTTTATTGTGTCCTTCAATATAACCCAGTTAGTTTTCTTAGAGGCCTATCTTTCTGCTTGGTTCTAAGAGCTCTTGCAGCTTTGTCCTTTGCTCCTGCCTCTGCTTTCTTCAGCCTCCAGCCAGCACCAAGGTGAAAGTTGAAAATGAATCTCTCTTGCCTCAGAGAGAGGGTTTGTGGGCTTCCTCCCAGAGTGCTCCTCTCTGACCCCAGTCAATGTTCTGAAGACTTCCGAGTGGCTCACTGAAGCTCTATTTATGCTGAGTGTAAAAGGCTGACTCCGCCATCTGGAGGCAGGGATTAAGGGAGGTGTGAATTCAGATATCTCTTTCTAAACCCTGAAATCTCCCAAACATGTGAACTCCAATGAGTACTTAAATATTTCTTGCTTCTATGAGCTCTCTAAAGGTGTGAACACAAGCATCGTTTCTATCAGTTGCACTTAGTACCTTGTTTCAAGTTCTGGCCCAAAATATCTCCTTCTAAAATCAAATCAATCATATTGAACCATGCTAAATTAGATAATTATTGTTTCTATCAACTCTACTGGCTTAATAGTTTGTAAAGATTCCAACACTTTCTAAAACCAACTTGTTCAATGCTTTTTAAAGAACAATAATATCCCATTACTTTCATATATCATAACTTATTCAACCATTCATTAATTGATGAGCATCTACTCATTTCCCAAAACTTTGTCTTTTACCTTTATTCTGTAAGTGTCACTTTGTGTCAAATTGCTTCTTGTAAACAACATATTGCAGGATTATGTTTTTTAATCCATTCTGCTATTTGCTTCCCTTTTATGGAAGAGTTAATTCCATTCACATTCACAGTTATGATTATCAGCTCTGTATTTCCCTACATCCTATTTTGTCCCCTGAATATATTTTTGTTCATTATTACCAACCTATTTTCGTTGTGTTTGTTTTGTTTTTTTATCCATCCCACCCAGTACCTTACCTTCTATCACCCCTCCCCCTTTCTCTTACCTTTTTTTCTCTAGGGTCTCTACCCTCCCTTTTATCTACCCCCCCCCCTTCATTTTCTTTCCTATTTCTACTCTTACTTCTTTATAAGGTAAGATAAATTTCTAAACCCAAATGATCAATTAAGTTATTCCCGCAAAAACAGATGAGATTAAGTTTCAGACAATCCTCACCCCCCCCTCCATTTTTCCCTTTATTGTAAAAGGTATTTTATGCCTCATCATGTGATCTGGTCCCATTACACCTCCATTTTCCTCTTCCCCCTATACAATCCTTTCCCCACCCTTTTTCTTTGATATCAACACATCATAGTCCATTGACAACCACACCTTCCATGCATGTGTGCCCCAAAAACAAATTAAGTTCTAAGTTTTTTTTCATGAGGGCAAAGACTTTTTTGTATATCCAACTGTTTTTTAAGCATGGGTATATTCATAATACACATATACATATACAATATACATACACACATATATCTATATAATCACACACATAGACATATATATATATGTATACTTACATGTACACATACCTACATATGTCTTTCCACATATGTAGACATGCATCTAAAACAATATTAATATGTTATATACAATGTAGATTTCTCTCTTGACTGAATCTTTAAGCATTATTTAATCTGAAATCAATGATTATTACTCCTGCATTTTTTCCTAATAAATTCTGCTTCTGATCTTTTTTCTACTGTTTATGTTTATCTCTTGTTTCCTATCCCTGCTAATTCTTAGACTTTAATTCTATTTCTTCCTTAGTTATTTATTTTTAATACACATTGCTTTATGAAAAATCAGAACAAAAAGGAAAAATTAAGGGAGAGAATAAAAAACAGAGAAACGAAGCGAATATAGCATGTGTTGATTTACATTCACTATCCATAGTTCTTTTTCTGGATGCAGATGGTAATTTCTATCCAAAGTCTATTAGAATCACTGAAGCACTGAGAAGAAACAATTCTTCCATAGTTGATTGTTGTACATTTTGCTGTTATTGTATATGATGTATTTCTGGTTCTGCTTGTTTCACTTAGCATCAGTTCATGTAAATCTTTCCAGGTCTTTTTAACATCAACTTGCTGATCATTTTTGTAATAGAATAGTTATATTCCACTGTTCCATACACCACAACTTATTCAGCCATTCCCCAATGGATGGGCATCTGCTCATTTTCCAATTCTTTGCTACCACAAAAGCTGCTGCTGCATATATTTTTGCACATGTGGGCCTCTCCTTTACAATTTCCCTGGGATGCAGACCTAGTAGGTGCGCTACTAGATCAAAAGGCATGCACAGTTTGATAGCCCTTTCTTTGGGCTTAGTTCCAAATTACTCTCGAGAATGGTTGAATCATTTCACAACTCCACCAACAGTGCATTAGTGTCCCAGTTTTTCCACAACCCCTTCAAAATTTATCATTATCTTTTACTGACATCTTAGTCAATCTGAGAAGTGTGAGATGGTATCTCCGAGTTGTTTTAATTTACATTCATATCAAATAGTGATTTTGTTTAGGTCTGATTTTATTTGTATGAGAAGTGTTTTATAATTGTATTCATATAGTTGCTGGATTTGTTTTGGTAGGTAGACATTCAAATATTTTATTTTGTCTACAGTTAATTGTAAATGGAATTTCTTTTTGTATCTTTTGCTACAGGGCTTTGTCAGTAATATTGAGAAATATTGTTGGTTTGTGCAGGTTTTTTTTTTTTTTTTTTTTTTTTTTAAATAACCTGTGACTTTGCTAAAGCTGTGAATTGTTTCCAATAGATTTTTGGATGATTTTCTAGGATTCTCTAAGTATGTCATCTAAGTATATGCAGAGTCATAATTTTGCCCATTGTTATTTCTTTAGTTTACTTTTCTTTTCTTATTGCTAAAGCCAACATTTCTAGTACAATGTATGGTGATAATTGGCATCCTTGTTTAACCACTGATCTTTCTGGTTCTCTGTATTCAGCTTCTTTATATTATAAATAATGCTTTTTGTTGATTGTAGATAGCTACTACTTATTATTTTAAGGAAAGCTCCCTTACTCTCTTGACTCCTAGTATTTTTTAATAGGAATGGGTGCTATATTTTGTCCAATGATTTTTATGCATCTATTGAGATGATCATATAATTTCTATTGTTTTTGTTATTGATATGCTCGATTATGGTAATAGTTTTCTTGATTTTGATCCAGCCCTGCCTTCCTGGTATAAATCCCACTTAATCATGGTAACTATCTTGCTGATAAGTTTTTGTAATCTATTTGTTGATGCTATTTAAAATTTTTGGATCAATATTCATTAGGGTGATTGGTCTGTAATTTCCTTTCTCTATTTTGACTCATCCTGATTTAGGTATCAGGACCATATTTATGTCAAAGAAGGAATTTGGCAGGACTCCTTCTTCACATAGTTTTCTTTTTGTAATTGAAGCTTTTTATTTTCTAAATATATGCAAGTATACTTTTTCAACACTGATACCTGCAAAATCTTGTGTTCTGATTTTCCTTCCTTTGCCCCCACACACTCCTCTGGATGGCATATCCATCCATATATGTTAACCATATATGTTAAACATAGTAAATATATATGTAAATCGAATACAGGCACATATATATACATATATAGATATACATATATAGATATACATATATCTATAAATCTCTATTTATATATACATAATTATCTTGTTCCACAAGAAAAATCTGATTAAAAAGAAGGAAAAATGAAAAAGAAAATAAAATTGAAGCAAACAACAACAAAAGAAATGAAAATGCTATGTTGTGATCCACATTCAGTTCCCACAGTCCTCTTTCTGGGTGTAGATGGCTCTTATCCTCACAAGATCATTTGAACTGTCCTGAATCATCTCTTAGTTGAAAATAGTCATGTCCATCAAAATTGATCATTGTATAATCTGGCTGTTGCCATGTACAAAGAACTCCTGGTTCTGCTCATTTTACTTAGCATCAGATCTTGTAAGTCTCTCCATATCTCTCTGAAATTATCCCACTGATTTTTTCTTATAGAACAATAATATATCATAACATTAGTATACTATAATTTATTCAGCCATTCTCCAATTTATGAGCATCCACTCAGTTTCCAGTTTCATGCCACTACTAAAAGGGCTGCCACTATCATTTTTGCACATGTCAGTCCCTTTCCCTCACTTAAGATTTCTATGGGATATAAGCCCAGTAGAAACACTGCTGTTTCAAAACATATGCACAGTTTGATAATCCTTTGGGCACAGTTCCAAATTGCTCTCCAGAATGGTTGGATCAGTTTACAATTCCACCAACAATGCATTAGTGTCTCAGTTTTTCCACACCCCCTCCAACATTCATCATTATCTTTTCCTGTCATCTTAGCCAATCTGAGAAGTGTATGGTGGTATCTCAGAGTTGTCTGTATTTGCATTTCTCTGATCAATAGTGGTTTAGAGCACTTTTTCATATTACCAGAGATAGTTTCAATTTCTTCATATGAAAATTATCTGTTTATATCCTTTGACCATTTATCAGTTGGAGAATGTCTTGAATTCTTATAAATTCGAGTCAATCTCTGAATATTTTAGAAGTGAGACCTTTATCATAACCTATGAATGTAAAAATATTTTCCCAGCTTATTGCTTCACTTCCAATTTTATCTGCATTAGTTTTGTTAGACTAAAAACTTTTTAACTTAATATAATAAAAATTATCTTATTTTGTGATCAATGATGATCTCTAGTTCTTCTTTGGTCATGAATTCCTCCCTTCTCCATAGATCTGAGAGGTAACTATCCTACTTTCTTCTAATTTGCTTATAAAATGATTCTTTACATCTAAATCAAGAGCCCATTTTGACCTTATCTTGGTATAAGGTGTTAGATGTGGGTCATTGGCTAGTTTCTGCCATATTAGTTTCCAATTTTCCCAGCAGTTTTTTGTCAGATAGTAAGTTCTTATCACTAAAGCTGGGGTCTTTGGGTTTGTCAAACATTAAATTACTATAGTCATTGAATATTTTGTCCTGTGAACTGAACTTACTCCATTATTGATTACTCTATTTCTTAGCTGGTATCAAATGACTTTGATGACCACTGCTTTATAATATATTTTTAAATTTGGCACAGCTAGGCAAATTTCATTGGAATTTTTTCATTAATTCCCCTTGACCTTTTGTTTGTCCAAATGAACTTTGTTATTATTTTTTCTAGATCTGTAAAATAATTTCTTGGGAGTTTAGTTGGTATGGCGCTATATACATAGATTAATTTAGGTAGTACTGTTATTTTTATTATATTCATTCAGCCTACCCATGAGCACTTAATATTTTTCCAATTGATTAGATCTGATTTTATTTGTATGGAAAGTGTTTTGTAGTTGTTCATATAGTTTCTGACTTTGCCTTGGCAGATAGACTACAAAATATTTTATATTAACTTCAGTTGCTTTGAATGGAATTTCTCTTTGTATCTTTTGCTGCAGCTGGACTTTGTTGATAATACATAAAACTGATGATGATTTGTGTGAATTTACTTTGTATCCTGCAACTTTCTAATGTTGTGAATTGTTTTTAGTTTATTTTCTATGGTTCTCTAAATATACCATCACATCATTTGCAAAGAATAATAATTTGGTTTTCTCTTTACCTACTCTAATTCTTTTAAGCTTTTTTCTTCTCTTATTACTAAAGCTAACATTTTTAGTGCAATATGGAATAGTAAAGGGGACAATGGACAATTGTGTTTCACCCTTGATCTTATTGAGAAAGGTTCTAAGTTGTCCCCATTACATATGGTATTTGCTGATGGCTTTAAATAAATGCTACTGATCATTTTAAGGAAAAGTCCAATTATTGCTATACTCTCTGGTATTTTTAATAGGTATGGATGTTGGATTTTATGAAATGCTTTTTCTGCATTTTTTTGAGATAATCATATGGTTTTTGTTAGTTTGATTATTGATATAGGCAATTATGCTAATAGTTTTCCTAATATTGAATCAGCCCTGGATTCCTGGTATAAATCCTACTTGGTCATAATATATTATTCTGGGGATGACCTTCTATAATCCCCTTGCTAATATTTTATTTAAGATTTTTGCATCAATATTCATTAAGGAAATTGTCCTATAATTTTGTTTTTCTGTTTTCATCCTACCTGGTTTGGGTATCAGCAACATATCTGTGTCATAAAAGAAATAGGACTTCTTTCCCTATTTTTTCAAATAGTTTTTATAGTGTTAGAATTAATTGTTTGTTAAATATTTGGTAGAATTCACATGTATAATCCATCTGCTCCTGAAGATTTTTCCTTAGGGAATTAATTAATAATTTATTCTATTTCTTTTTCTAAAATTACTATTTAAGTAATTTATTTCCTCTTCTGTTAACCTGGGCATCTATATTTTTGTAGGTATTTGTATGCATTTCACTTAGGTTATCAAGTTTATTGACATATAGTTGGGCAAAATAACTCCTGATTATTGCTCTAATTTCCTCTTCCTTGTCATATTTGAGATTATTTCGTTTACTTCTTTCCTTTTCCTAATCATATCAACTAAAGGTTTATCTATTTTGTTGGTTTTTTCATAAAACCAACTCTTGTTTAGTAATCCAATTTTCTTACTTTTGAGTTTTTTGATCTCCCCTTTTATTTTTAGAATTTCAAATTTGGTTTTTAATTGGGGGTTTTTGATTTGTTCTTTTTCTAGCTTTTTTAGTTGTGAGCCCACTTCATTGATCTTCTCTCTCTCTATTTTATGCAAGTAAATATCTAGAGATATATTTCTTCTAATTACCAGCTTGGCTGTATCCCACAAATTTTGGTATATTGCCCCATTATTGTCATTCTCTTGGATGAAATTATTGATTGTGTCTATGATTTATTGTTTCACCTAATCATTCATAAGATTTGATTATTTATTTTCCAATTAATTTTTGGTCTATTTTCTCCTGGCCTTTTATTGTATGTAATTTTTATTGCATTATAATATGAAAAAAAATGCACTTTCTATTTCTGCCTTTCTGCATTTGCTTTTGGGTCTTTTATGCCCAAATATATGATCAATTTTTTATAGGTTTCATGAACCACCAAGAAAAAAGTATATTCCTTTCTGCTTATGTTCAGTTTTCTGCAGAGATTTATTATGCCTAACATTTCTAAAATTCTGTTTACCTCCTTAACTTCTTTCTTATTTATTATTGGTTTAATTTATCTAGTTTTGTGAGAGCAGGGTTGAGATTCCCTACTATTATAGTTTTCCACCTATTTCTTCTTGCAGTTTTCTTAACTTGTCCTCTAGGAATTTGGATGCTTTACCACTTGGTGCATATATGTTTAGTAATGATATTACTTCATTATCTATGATATAGATATAGTTTAGCAAGATATAGTTTCCTTCCTTATCTCTTTTAATTAGATCTATTTTTGTTTTTGCTTTATCTGAGATAAGGATCACTACCCCTGCTTTTTTTTTTTTAACTTTATCTGAAGCATAATAGATTCTTCTCCAGTCCTTTATCTTTACTCTAAATGTATCACTCTGCTTTAAATGTGTTTCTTGTAAACAACATATTTTAGGATTCTGGCTTTTAATCCAGTTTTCATTTTATGTGAGAGTTCATCCCATTCACATTCAAAGTTAAAATGACTAATTCTATATTTACCAACATCTTTTGTACTCCAACTTACACTTTTTTGCTTCTCACCACCACCTTCCTCAAACAGCCTTCCTCCTTTACAGCCCCTTTGTCTTTCTTATATCTTTCCCCAACCACTTCTGTTTTCCCTTCTATTAGCCTCCCCTTTTTCTTTTCCTCTTTCCTCTCCCATTTCCTTATAAGGTGAGAGAAGTTTCTCTTTAAAACCAATTGTGTCTAATATTTTTTCTTTTTGGAGCCAAATCTGATGAGAAAAAGATTTACACAATCTTCATCCCTCTCCTTTCTTTTTCTCAATTATAGTAGGTCTTCTTTGCCTCTTCTTCATGAGATGTAACTTCCCTCATTTTACCTCCATTTTCTTTTTGCACTACAAAACCCTTTCCACTTCTAGTTTTTTTTATATTATCACAGCAAAATCCAATTATACCTCCACTCTAAACAGACCCATAAAAGAGACATAGTTCTCAAGAGTTCTTTCATTCTTACGTTTTTATTTTTCTCTTGAGTTTTGTATTTGGAAATCAAACTTTTTGTTCAGTTCTGGTCTTTTCATCAAAAATAGATGAAATTCACCTGTATCATTGAACGCTCATTTTCTTCCCTGAATGATAATGCTCAATTTAGCTGGATAGATTATTCTTGGTTGCAATCCAAGATCCTTGGCCTTTCAGAATATCAGATTCCAGGCCCTTTGATCCTTTAAGGTGGAAGCTGCTAGGTTCTAGGTTATCCTGATTGAGGCTCTTCAATATTTAAATTGTTTCTTTCTGGCTGGTTGCAATATTTTTTTCTTCCAGTAATTCTGAAATTTAGCTATACTATTTCTTGGAGTTTTCATGTTAGGATCTTTAGGAGGTGATCAGTGAATTCTTTCAATAGCTATTTTGCCTTCTGATTCTAGTATATCAGAGCAGTTTTCTTTGATGATTTCCTGAAATATGATGTTTAACATTTTTTTTTAAATCATGGTTTCAGGAAGTCCAGCAATCCTTAGATTGCCTCTCCTAGATTTATTTTCCAGGTCATTTGCTTTTCCAATGAAATATTTTGCATTTATTTCTTTTTTTTCATTTTTTTTTGTTTGACTGATTTTTGTAGTCTTATTCAGTCATTCATTTCCATTTGTTCAGTTCTAATTTTTAGTGAATTATTTTCTTTAATTATCTTTTTTTTTTTTTTTATTTTTTTTTTTTTTTTTTTTTTTGCTCCTTTTGTATTTGGCCAATTGAGTTGTTTAATGAGTTGTTTTATTCTATGGGTTTTTTCCAATTTCACAAATTCTGTTTTTCAGGGAGTTGTTTTTTTTTTCATATTTATTTTGTAAGAAATTATATGCCTTTTCCATTTCATCAAATTTATTTTATAGGAGTTATATGCTTTTTCTATTTCAGTAAATCTATTTTGTAAAGAGTTTTTTTTAAGATAATTTCTATTTCTTTTTCTAGATCCTCTTGCAAAGTTCTCATTTCCTTTCCCTATTTTTCTTCTAACTCTTTTTTATGATAGTTTTTGAATTCTTCGAAGAGAGCTTTGTGAGATGAGTACCAATTCATATCACTCTTTGGGGCTTCATCTGAAGATGATCTGCTTTTAGTGAACTCAGAGTTTGACATTTGTTCTTCCTTTTTTCCATAAAAACTATCTATATGGTCAGATGTTTGTTTGTTTGTTTTGTTTTGTTTTTTTTGCTTTTTTGATAAGTTTTTTAAATTGATGGGTGTGGTCAGGTTCAGATATTCTGGCAGGGACTCACTATTTGTCTTTCATATTTATATTGACTATCTTCCATCTAATCTCCTGATCTTCTGGCTTGCAACCAGGACAGAGCATCCCAACACTGCTGTAGATTCCTCTCATTAGATTCCCCCACAAGTAGAGCTCACATAGCCCTTGGTCTCTTTACTGCCTGTGCTCAGGTTTCAACATGGCTGCCTGTGCTTGGCCTGCTTCCCACCATGCCTGATTGAAACAGATCTATTCTGAAGATCTTTCCAATTATTTTCTTTTTGAAATTTGTTACACTCCAAATATTTGTGGGTTCTGTCATCCCCAAACCAGTCCAGATTCTTAATTTGCTGTTACTTTGAGGGATATGGGTAGAGTTCAGAAAGAGTAGTGTCTCTTCTTCACCATCTTAGCTCCACCCTCACCTATTTTTTCCAAATAATTAACATAGTATTGGAATTAATTGCTATTTACATATTTGATAGAATTCACTTATAAATCCATCTGATCCTGGAGATTTTTTTCTTAGGGAGTCCATTAATGGCTTGTTCCTTTCTTTTTCTAAAATGGGATTGTTTAAGTAATTTATTTCCTCTTCTGTTAATTTGGGCAATTTATATTTTTGTAAATATTCATCTATTTCAATTTAATTATCAGATTTGTTGCCATTCAGTTGGGCAAAATAGCTCTTAATTATTGCCTTAATTTCTTTTTCATTGGTGGTAAGTTCATCTTTTTCATTTTTGATGCTAGTTATTTGGTTTTTTCTTTCCTTTTTCTAATCAAATTAACCAAAGGTTTAACTATTATGCTTTTTTTCCCATAAAGTGAATCATTTTTATTAATTCAATAGTTTTCTTAGTTTCAATTTTATTAATTTCCCCTTTGAGTTTCAGAATTTCTAATTTAACATCTAATTGGGGGTTTTTAATTTGTTCTTTTTCTAGCTTTTTTAGTTGCATGCCCAATTCATTTATCTCCTTTTCCTCTATATAATTTGTGTTACTATTTAATTTTCTTTCTTTCTTTCTTTTTTGCAAGGCATTTGGGGTTTAGTAATTTGCCCAGAGTTATACATCTAGGAAGTGTTAAATGTCTAAGGCTAGATTTAAATTTAAGTCCTCCTGAATCCAGGACTGGTGCTCTATCCACTGTGCCATCTAGCTGTCCTGTCACATACCTAATTAGAAATATAAAATTTCCCCTAAGAACTACTTTGGCCACATCCCATAGGTTTTGGTATATTGAGTCATTATTGCCATTCTCTTGGATGAAATTATGGATTGTTTTTATGATTTGTTTTTTGACCCATTTGTTCTTTAAAATTAAATTACTTAATTTCTAATTGGTTTTTAGTTTATCTTTCTCTGCCCCATTATTGAATATACTTTGTACTTCATTGTGGTCTGAAAAGGAAGCACTTACTATATCTGTCTTTCTACATTTGATTGTGAAATTTTTATACCTTAACACATGGTTAGTTTTTATTTTAGTGCCTTATACTGCCAAGAAAAAAGGTGTGTTCCTTTATTTCCCTATTCAATTTTCTCCAGAGGTATATAATATCTAGGATTTCTAGGAATCTTTTAAGCTCCTTAATTCTTTCTTTTTTATTTTGTGACTGGATTGTTGGATTATGAGAGAGGAAGATTGAAGTCCCCCACTAGAACAGTTTTGCTGTCTATTTCTTCGTGTAATTGGCTTAATATCTTCTTTAAAAATTTGGATAGTCTACCATTTGGTACATATACATTTAGTATCATTACTACTTCATTGTTTACAGTACCCTTTAAAAAGATATAATTTCTTTCCTTGCTTCTTTTAATTAGATCTATTTTTACTTTTGCTTTATCTGAGATCACAAGTGCTATACCTTTTTTTTTTTTTTTACTTCACCTGAAGCTTATTAAATTCTGCTCCAATCTTTTACCTTTACTCTGTATCTGTCTCTCTGTGTCAAATGTGTTTCTTGCAAAGACTATATTTTAGAATTATTTTTAAATCCACTCTGCTATTTACTTCTGTTTTATGGGGGAGTTCATCCCATTCACATTCAGAGTTATGATTGCCAATTCTTTATTTCCCTTCATTTTGTCTTTTTCCCTGTATATAATTTGTTGTCTCTATCCTATTCCAAGTAGTGCTTTTTTTTTAAACACACCAGCCAATATCTCATCTTCTATAATTCCTCCCCATTCTCTTAGCAGTGTTTTGTTTTTTTAACCCACCCCATCCACTCTTATCTTCTATCAGCCCTCCCCCTTTCTCTTACCTTTTA
Organism: Sarcophilus harrisii; assembly: GCF_902635505.1. NCBI lineage: Eukaryota > Metazoa > Chordata > Mammalia > Dasyuromorphia > Dasyuridae > Sarcophilus > Sarcophilus harrisii. Next base: position 365,860,706 of record NC_045427.1, on the reverse strand, counting down.
TTCCTTGTGTTTCTGCATTCTCTTCTACTCTTTCCTATCTTTTCTTTTCTTTTTATCCTCCTGCTTCTTTATAGGGTTGGATAAATTTCTACACCCACCTGAATGATTAAGATGTTCCTTCTTTGAACCAAAACTTATAAGATCAAGCTTCAGGCAATACTCATTCCCCTCCCTTCTTTCCTTTTATTATAATAGATCTTTTGTATCACTTCATGGGTTCTAATTTGTCCCATTATACCTTTCCTTTCCTCTTCTCCCAGTACTGTCTTTTTTCTGCCCTTTAATGTCTTTTTTTTTTTTTTTGATATCATCACACCAAAATCCATTCATGTGATGCCCTCTTCTATGTGCCCCAGTACCAAATATAGTTCTGAGAAGTTACAGATATCACATTCACATCTAGGGATGTAAACAGTTCAACCTTTTGATAACATTCATTTTCCCTGTTTGCCTTTTTATGCTTCTCTTGAGTTCTGTGTTTGAAGATTAAATTTTCTGTTTAATTCTGGTTGTTTCAATAGAAATGCTTGAAAATTTCTTATTCATTGAAGATCCATCACTTCCCCTGAAAGATGATGTTCAGTCTTACTGGGTAGTTAATTATTGATTGTAACCTCAAGACGTTTGCCTTCCAGCAATTCCAAGTCCTCCAGTCTTTTACTGTGGAAGCTGTTAGATTGTGGAGAATCTTGACTTTTGCTCCCTGATATTTGGATTGCTTTTATCTGACATCTTTTTTATGTTCCTTGAGATTGTAGTTCTGGAATTTTACAAAAATGCTCTTTCTTTTTTCTTTTCTTTTCTTTTCTTTTCTTTTCTTTTCTTTTCTTTTCTTTTCTTTTCTTTTCTTTTCTTTTTTCTTTCTTTCTTTCTTTCTTTTTTGTTTTGATGGGATCTCTTCCTGAAGTTAATGACTACTTCTTCCTTTTCTCTAGAATATCAGGGCAGTTTTCCTATGCAGTCTCTCTTATTTTGGTCATGGACTTCAGGTAGAACAATCATTGTCACATCTTCTCTTCTGGATTTATTTTTCAAGTCAGCTGTTTTTTCTAATGTGGTATTGTATATTTTCTTCCATTTTTTTCTTTCTTTTTAGTTCATTTGACTGATTCTTGATGTCTCAAAGAATCATTAGCTTTCATTTGCCCCATTCTAGTTTTTAATGTGTGATTATTTTTTCATTTAATGTTAGTATATCCTTTTCTATTTAATTAATTTTACTTTTCAATGTGCTTTTATCCTCCCGGTAGATATGTTGTTTTTGTTTTTGTTTTTGTTTTTTAATTTGACCTATTGTGTTTTTAAAAAATTATTTATTTAGGGGATTTTTTTTTTTTTTTTGCCATTGGCAATTATATTTTTTAAGGAATTGTTTTCTTTGGTCATTTTTCCCATTTCTTTTCCAAGCTATTCACTCTTTCTTTTTTTGATTTCTTGCTCATTTTCTTTCATTTTCTTTTGGTATTTCCTTTTTTGGTTTTGTTTAACTTTTATGATGCAGCTCTACTCTTGGGATAAAGTGGACACTGTTTCAAGCTTCCCTGCCACTGTGAACCTTAGTTTGAGCACAAGGCCTCTTTGTATGCACAAGGGGTAGCTCTGAATGCTTTAAAAATTTTTTTTTATTAAAGCTTTTTATTTACAAAGCATATGCCTGGGTAATTTTTCCAATATTGATCTATTGGAACCTTTTGTTCCAAACTTTCCCTTCCTTTCCCCCACCCCTTCCCCTAGCTGGCAGGTAGTCCAATACATGTTAAATATGTTGAAATACATGTTAGATCCAATATACATATACATATTTTTACAGTTATCTTGTTGCACAAGAAAAATAAGATCAAGAAGGAAGAAAAAGAAAAACTGAGAAAGAAAACATAATGCAAGCAAATAAAAACAGAAAGAGTGAGAATGCTATGTTGTGTTCCACACTCAATTCCCACAGTCCTCTCTCTGAGTGTAAATGGATCTCTTTATCACTAAACAAGTAGAACTGGTTTGAATCATCTCATTGTTAAAGAGAGTCGCACCCATCAGAATTGATTGTTGTATAGTCTTGTTGTTGCTGTGTATAAAGATCTCCTGTTTGGCTCATTTCACTTACCATCAATTCATGTAGGTGTCTACAAGCCTCGGTGAAATCATCCTGCTGGTCGTTTCTTACAGAACAATAGTATTCCATAGTGTTCATATACCATAATTTATTCAACCATTCTCCAATTGATGGGCATCCACTCATTTTCCAGTTTCTTGCCACTACAAAAAGGGCTGCCACAAACATTTTTTTTTCACATGGGGGTCCTTTTCCTTCCTTTAAGATCTCTTTGGGATATAATCAAAGGGTATGCACAGATTAATAACTTTTTGAGCATATTTCCAAATTGCTCTCCAGAATGGTTCGATCCGTTCACACTTTGACCAACAATGTATCAGTGTCCCAGTTTTTCCATACCACCTCCAGCATTCATCATTATCTTTTCTGTCATCTTAGCCAATCTGACAGGTGTGTAATGGTATCTCAGAGTTGTCTTAATTTGCACTTCTCTGATCAATAGTGATTTGGAGCACCTTTTCATGTGGCTCCAAATAGTTTCAATTTCATCATCTGAAAATTGTCTGTTCATACCCTTTGACTATTTATCAATTGGAGAATGGTTTGAACTATTATAAATTTGAATCAATTCTCTATGTAGTTTAGAAATCAGGCTTTTATCAGATCTTTTGGATGTAAAAGTGTTTTCCCAGTTTATTGCTTCCCTTCTAATCATTCTCTAAAATCCCTTCCATCCCCCTTAAGTCCCTCCCTTCCCCTTTCTTATACCTTTCATTATTACTCTTTTCCTTTTCCCTTTTCTTCTCCCACTTTTTAATGAGTTAAGAGAAGTTTCACTGTAAACCAAATATGTCAATTATTTTCTTTTTGAGCCAAATCTTATGAGAGTAAGATTCATACAATGTTCCTTTCCGTCCCTAAATTCCCTCAGATATGATAGGTTTCCTTTGCCTCTTTATGGGATGTAATTTTACTCTTTTTATCTCCCCTTTTCCTTTTTTCTGATACTATCCCCTTTCTACTTCCCTTTTTTATATTATATAAGTAAAATCAAATAAAAAAAATGGACAAATTATGTCTGTCCATAACAAAAAAAAAAAAAAAAAAAAAAAAAAAAAAACAGTTCTCAAGAGTTCTTTTTATCTTTTTCTGCTTCTCTTGAGTCCTATAGTTGGAGGTCAAATTTTTGTTTAGGTTTTTTTTTTTTTTTAAATTAGAAACAAATGGAATTCATCTATTTCATTAAATGTCCATCTTCTTCCCTGGAAGAAAATGCTCAGTTTAGTTATTTATTTTTGGCTGCATTCCAAGTTCTTTTGCCTTTCAGAATATCACATTACAGGCCCTTCAATCCTTTAATGTGGAATCAGCTGGATCCTGGATGATCCTTACTGTGGCTCTTTGGTATTTGAATTGTTTTTTTTTTTCTGGCTGCTTGTAATATTTTTTCCTTAGTCTGAGAGTTCTGAAATTTAGCCACACTATTCCTTGGAGTTTTTATGTTATGATCTCTTTCAGAAGCTGTTCAATAAATTCTTTCAATGCCTATTTTACCTTCTGATTCTATTACATCTGGGCAGTTCTCTTTGATGACTTCCTGCAAAATTGTGTCTAGGCTCTTTTTTTCATCATAATTTCAAGAAGTCCAATAATCCTCAGATTGTCCCTCCTAGATCTATTTTTCAAGTCTGTTGTTTTTCCAACTAGATATTTAACATTTTTTTTCATTTTTTTGGTTTTGCTTGGCTGATTCTTGATGTCTTAATGAATCATTCATTTCTATTTGTTCAATTCTGATTTTTAATGAGTTATTTTATTCATTAGCTTTCTTTTACTTCTTTTTGTATATGTCTAATTGAGTTTTTAAATGAGTTTTGTTCTATGGAATTTTTTCCCCATTTCATTAATTTTTTTTTTTTAACTGGAATTATTTTCTTTTTCCAATTTACAAATCCTATTTTCCTGGGAGTTCTTTATCTTTTCCAATTCAGTAGTTCTGTTTCCTTGGGAGTTCTTTACCTTTTCCAATTCACATTTCAGGAAGTTGTTTTCTTTTTCCACTTTATCAAATTTTTCTTTTGCTAATTATATGCCTTTTCTGTACTCTCCTTCAGAGATTCTCTTTCTTTTCTCCATTTTTCTTCTAGCTCTCTTTTAAGATCTTTTTTAATTTCTTCTACGAGAGCCTTGTGTAATAGAGACCAGGGTACATCCTCCTTTGAGGTTTTGTCTGGAGACTCTCTGCTATTTTTTCTCCTTGGGGTTGAAAACCTGCTCTCTTTCTGTATAGAAGCTATCAATGCTTAGAGTTTTTTACTTATTTTTTACTTTATTTATTTTTTAGGGGGGGCTTTTTTATTTATTTTTTAAAAAGCCCTTAGGGTCTACCTTCAGGGCAAGAAAGTTCTTAGCTTCCTCTACAGAACAGAGATAGATACATGAACAGTAGCTGTCCTGCAAATGGGCTGCAAAGGATGGCTGAGCTACAGAAGTGCCCTGGGAAGAGCCCTGCAGTGGAAGTGTCTCTGTCCTGGGAAGCATGCACTCTGGAAGTTCTACGGCTCAGGGTAGAGCCCCCCTGGTGTGCAGAAGTGTGACAACCCTGGGCAAAAGCTCCCCGCTGCAGAATGGGGCTGCATGGCTGTGCTGGGATCTGTGCTGAGTCACTTCTGGTTCTGGGTGGATGTAGCCAGATCCTGTTAAATTCTGACATTTTTTGGAGTACACTCTACCTTTGGCATTTGTGTAACTTTTCTGCTGATCTACTGCTTTGCAATTAAAGCAGAACAGTCAACTTGTGGTAGAGTCCTCTCTGCAAATTCTCCACCTCTGGAGACTGCCCATGCCCTGGTCTGCTCAGTTTGTTAGCCTCTGTGTTCTGCCTCCCTGTCTGCACTGGCCTGCTCCTGCCAATCAGGACAAAAGTTTTCTGGTGATCTTCCAGATTATCTTGGGCTGGTAATTTGTTGAATCTCAATATTCCTGTATTTTACCAGTCAAGCACTATTTCTGAGGCTGAATTTGGTAATTAGTAGTGAGGGTACTCACTAGAATGATGTGTATATCTTCTCTACCATCATCAAATTCTGTTTTTTTAAGTAGTTATTTTCTTTTTCCTATTTCACAAATTCTTTTTTTCAGGGAGTTGTTTTCTTTTTCTATTTTTTCAACTCAATTTTTTAAGGAGTTATATGCTTCCATTTCAGTAAGTCTATTTTGTAATGAATTTTCTTCAGATAATTTCTGTGTTTTCTTTTCCAATCCCTCTTTTAAAGTTCTCATTTTCTCTCCCCATTTTTCTTCCAGTTCTCTTTTAAGATCTTTTATAATTTCTTCTAGGAGAGCCTTGTGTGATGGCGATCTATTTATATCCCCTTTGGGTCTTCTTCTGGAGACAATCTGCTTTTAGTCTTCTCAGGGTTTGAAATCTGTTCATTTCTTTCACCATAAAAACTATCTTTGTTCATAGCTTTTTATTTATTTATTTATTTATTTTTGCTTTTTTACTCATTTAAAAAAAATATTGAGATCTGCTTTTAGGGCAAGAGAGGTTGTCCAAACTTCCTCTACAAGAGGCAGTAACTGCCCTGAGTCCATGCTGACTTGCTCCTGGTGCTGGGTGGTCAGATCATGTGAAATTTTGGGGATTAGGGGTTCACTATTTACCTTTTGTGTTTGTGTTAGATGTTTTCTGACTTCTCTGCTGATCTACTGGCTTGCAACCAGTGCAGAGTAACTAACACTGCTGTAGATTCCTCCCCATAGATTCTGTAGCTCAGAAAGTTTGCACCACCCTGGATCTAATCTTCTTGCAATACCCTGGGTCTGCTCTGCATGCATTCTACATCTGTGCTCAATCTGTTTCCCTTTGGCCCACCTCCCTCTGTGTCCAATTGAAACATGTAATGGGCTGAGGCTTCAGTTGATGCACTGAGGACCCAAGTACATGAGGCTATATAGTAATTGGACTATACTCTATTAATATACATGATTGGATAAAGAATGGTCCTTGCCCACTCTCTGTGCAAGTCCTGATGTGTTGTATAGGAAATGAAGATTTTGGTGGGTGGAGGCAGAGAGAGGAACAGGAAGAGAAGCTGGGAGAGATTGGGCCTGGATTCCATTCTCCTGGCTGCTGGTCGTGTGGCTGCGGGTCTAGCAAGCTTCTTGACTCAGCTGCACACACTGCTATCACCGATTCTCTTCCACCTCTGATCCTTCTTCACTGAGAATAAAGACTGATGATTTTCCCGTAACCTGAACTCCAGACTCCTGCTGATTTTAAAATACGCGATCTTCACAGAAACAGACCTTTTTCTGGTGATCTTTGAAATTATCTTTTGCTGGTAATTTGTTACCCTTCCAATATTTATGGGTTCAGCCAGTCTGGAACTAGTTCAGAGGCTAGCTTTGGTAATTAGTGTGAGGGTCATGGGAGAAGTTCAGAAAGAATAGTGTGTCCTCTCTGTGATCTTGGTTCCTTCTCTCTGCCATCTTGGCTCTGAAAAACAATTTAAAGGGGGAATGGTGTGAGAGAAAAATTGTGCATATGAATAGGATGAACTTTTTAATAAAATAAAAGTGGATAACATAGTGGATTAAAAACCAGAATCCAGCAATATGTTGTTTACAGAATCAAATTTGAAACAGAAAGATATACACAGAATAAAGATAAAAAAAATGGAGCAGAATACCAAATGCTTCAGTTGATTTTAAAAACAAGAAGTAGTGGTCTTGATCTCAGATAAAGCAAAAGCAAGTAAAGATCTAATTAAATGAGGTAAAGAAGGAAACTACATCTTGCCAAAAGTTACCATATACAATGAAGTTATATCAGTACAAAACATATGCACCAAATAGTATACCATCCAAATTCTTAAAGTAGTTGAGTGAGTTATAAAAAGAAATAAACAGCAAAACTATACTAGTGAGGCCCTCAACTGTCTCTTCTCACAACTTAATAAATCCAACCAAAAAATAAACAAGAAGTTAAAAAGGGGAGTAGAATTTTAGAAAAGTTGGATATGATAGAGTAAATGAAAAGGGATAGAAAGGTATATACCTTTCTACTGAGAGAAAGTACATGGCTGTACGTGGCACCTACACAACAAGAGACCATAACAAACCTCCCAATCAAATGTAGAAAGGCAGAAATATTAAATGTATTTTTTTCAGATCAGGCTGTAATAAAATTTTCACTTGAAAAAAGGCCATGGAAAGATAGACTGAAAATTAATTGGAGTCTAAGTAATTTAATCCTAAAAAATTAGTGAGTCAGGGGCAGCTTGATGGTGCAGTGGATAGAGCACCAGCTCTGAAGTCAGAAGGATTTGAGTTCAGATCTGGCCTCAGACACTTAACACTTCATAGCTGTATAACCCTGGGCAAGTTACTTAACCCCAATTGCCTCAGTCAAAAAAAAAAAAAAAAAAAGAATTAGTGAGTCAAAAAACCCCCACAGAAATAATAATTTCATCAATGATAACCATCACAATAATGAGACAACATTGCCAAACTTATGGGTCACAGCCACTATACCTCTCAGGGGAAATTTTGTATTTCTAAATGCTTATATGAATAAATTAGAAAAACTGAAATAGTCAATGAAGTAGGTATACAACTAAAAAAAAGTTAGAAAAAGAACAAATTAAAAATCACCAATTAAATACCCAAATATAAATTCTAAAAATCAAAGGAAAGAATAAGAAAACCATTGAACTAATAAATAAAACTCAGAACTAATTTTATTAAATAAACTAGTCAAATAGGTAAACCTCTGAGTAAATTGATTGAAAAAAAGAAGACAAATTACCAGTTATCAAAAATGAAAAGGGTAAATTTACCACTAATGAAGATTAAATAAAAACATTAAAACTTTTTTTGCCCACCTATATGCCAATACATCTGACAATTTAAGTGAAATCTATTAATATTTATAAAAAATATATAAGTTGCCCAGATTAATAGAAAAGGAAATAAAATACTTAAATAATCCCATTATAGAAAAAGACATTGAACAAGTCATCAATGGACTCCCTAGGAAAAAAGCCTCTAACTTCAGAAGGTTTTATAAATGAATTCCATCAAACATTCAGAGAACAATTAATTTCAATACTAAATAAACTATTTTGTAAAATCAATGAAGAGCCCTACAAAATTCTTTTTATGCCACATAAAAGGTCCTAATACCTAAACCAGGAAGAGTCAAAACAGAAGAAGACTATTTGAGACTAATTTCACTAATGAATATTGATGAAAAATTTTAAACAAAACATTAATCAAGAGATTAAAGCAATTTATCACCAAGTTAATACATTATGATCAAGAGGGATTTATACCAGGAAGATAGGTTCAATATTAGGAAACCTCTTAAAATTGACCATATCAATTATAAAGCTAACAAATCATATAATTATCTGAATAGATATAGAAAAAAATCTTTTGATCATGTACAGTATCTATATCTATTAAAAACACTAGAGAGCATAGGAATAAATGGAGATTTTTTTTTTTTAATGTTCGTTCAGTGGTACCTATCGAAAATCATCAATCAGCATTATATATAATGGCAATAAGCCAGAAAACTTCCCAATGAGATCAGGGATGAAGTAAAGAATGTCCCTTATCACTACATTCATTCAATATTGTATTAGAAATGATAGTTTTAATAATAAGAGAAGAAAAAAGAAATGAAAGGAATTAGAATTGGCAATGAGGTACAAAACTGTCACGCTTTTCACACAATTTGATAGTATACATAGAAATCCTAGAGAATCAACTATAAGACTACTTGAAATAATTAACAACTTTAGGAAAATTGCAGGATATAAAATAAAGTCACATTAAATATTAGCATTTCTATATATTACTAACAAAGCCCTGCAGGAAGAGATAAAAAGAGAAATTCTATTTAAACTAACCATAGACAATACAAAATATTTGGCACTTTACCTATCAAAACAAAGGAATTACATAAATGAAAATACAAAAAAATTTAACTCTACTAATGTATTGTTTATTAAACAAAGACTCCAACTTCTGGGTTAAGAACTCATTTGACAAACACTGCTGGGAAAACTGAAAAATAGTGTGGCAGAAACTAGGCATAGATCAACATCTCACAATCTATACCAAGTTTGAAATTATTTACACCTTAAAAGTGATAGCCTAAGTAAATTAGGAGAGGAAGGTATTGTTTACTTGTCACATCTATGCAGAAGGGAAGAATTTCCAAATACAAGATAGAGAATATTACGAAATTCAAGATGAATAATTTTGATTACATTAAATTAAAAAGTTTTTTTTCTTCTTTCTTTCTTTCTTTCTTTCTTTCTTTCTTTCTTTCTTTCTTTCTTTCTTTCTTTCTTTCTTTCTTTCTTCCTTCCTTTCTTTCCTGAGGCAACTGGGATTAAATGATTTGCCCAGGGTCACATAGCTAGGAAGTGTTAAGTGTCTGTGGCCAGATTTAACTCAGGGACTCCTGACTTCAGGACTGGTGCTCTATCCACTGCACCAACTAGCTGCACCAATTAAAAAGTTTTTTCATAAACAAAGCTAATGCAATCAAGATTAGGAGAAAACTGGGAAACTATTTTAACCAGTGTTTCTGATAAAGGCATCATTTCTAAAAGACACAGAGAAATGAGTGAAATTTGTAAGAATAAAATCATTCTCCATTTTAAAAATGGTCAAAGAATATGAATAGACAGTTTTTAGATGAAATAATCAATGCTATCTCTAGTCATTTGAAAAAATGGTCTAAATCACTATTGATTAGAAAAATGCAATCAAAATAACTCTAAAGTACCACCTCACATCTATGAGATCAGATAATATAACAGAAGGAAAATGATATATATTGGAGAGGATGGTAGAAAATTGAAATACTAATGGATTGATGAAATTGTTAACTTCCAACCATTCTAGAGAACATCATTGGGAAAACAGATGACCTAGAAAATAGATCCAGAAGAAACAATTTAAAAATTATTGGCCTACATGAAGGCCATGAACAAAAAGAAAAAAAAAAAGAGCCTGGATAGCATTTTTCAAGAAATCATTAGTGAAAACTGCACCTACTCTAGAAATAGAGTACTAGCTCTCTAGAGTATCTTGGTACCAGCCCAAGTATTTGGTCTTAGAAGAGGATTGATGAGGCAGGACTCACATGGATAGTCAAACATGGAATCTGTTTATTTAAAGTTCTCTCAGCCTTATATATCCTAATACCTTTATGTAACCATAGCACACTGCGCATGTGCTAACTATATACTGCTCATGTGGGGACCACAAAAACAACTTGCTATTGTATGTAGATGACTCTTTGCCACTTGGTATCACTCTGCTTTAATTATAATACAGGTTGTCACCGCCCCCTGACTCCTCAGGAAGGTTGAGAGCCCTTAGAGGAAATGGGGAGCTGAACTAGACATTGTCAGCAGGTTCTCTCTGGGCTGAAGGGGCTTATACCTCACCCAGAGTCCCCCCACATCTGTGGCTCTCTACAAACATTGATCACCTTGAGAAAGATATTCCACAAGGAAAACCCCAAGGATCATTTTTGCAAAACTCTAGAATTACTATCTTAAGAAAAAATTATTGCAAGATGCCAGACAAAAATAATTCAAATATCAAGAAACAACAGTCAGGATTATGCAAAATTTGGTGGCTTCAACAATTAAGGAATTGAGGACCTGTAATAACACATTCTTCAAGGCAAAGGACCTAGATTTACAATCAAGAATTAACTACTTAAAGAGACTTGGCATCATCTTTCAGGAGAGGGAATGGATTTTCCATGAAGTAAGAGATTTTCAATCATTTCTATTTTTTTTTATTTAATAGCCTTTTATTTACAGGTTATATGTATGAGTAACTTTACAGCATTAACAATTGCCAAACCTCTTGTTCCAATTTTTCACCTCTTATCCCCCACCCCCTCCACCAGATGGCAGGATGACCAGTAGATGTTAAATATATTAAAATATAAATTAGATACACAATAAGTATACATGATCAAACTGTTATTTTGCTGTACAAAAAGAATCAGACTGTGAAATATTGTACAATTAGTTTGTGAAGGAAATCAAAAATGCAGGTAGGCATAAATATAGGGATTGGGAATTCAATGTAATGGTTTTTAGTCATCACCCAGAGTTCTTTCTCTGGGCGTAGCTGGTTCAGTTCATTACTGCTCCATTGGAAATGATTTGGTTGATCTCATTGCTGAGGATGGCCAGGTCCATCAGAACTGGTCATCATATAGTTCAATCATTTCTATTAAAAAAAAAAACAGAACTAAAGAGAAAATTTACTTTACAAGTACAGGACTCAAGAGAAGCATAGAAAGGCAAACAGGGGAATATATATATATATATATATATATATATATATATATATATATATATATATATATGTCAAGGGGACAAAGGGTAATAAAAGATAAGGTCTTGGGTAGTGTGGGTTAAAGAAACATCACCAACAGAAAGGGTGATAGGAGATAAAATAGTGGGTGAGGAGAGGTTAAAAAAAAAACACTTACAAAGACAGGATGGAAAAAGAGAACAAAAATATATACAGGAGAGAAACTAGGATGGAGGGAAATACAGAGCTGGTAATCTTAACTGTGAATGTGAATGGGATATACTCTTCCATAAAATGGAAGTGAATAGCAGAGTGCATTAAAAAAGAATGCTACAATATGTTGTTTACAAGAAACACATTTGACATAGAGATAACATATAGAATATTGGTCAGTTTGGATCAGAATTTATTATGTTTCAACTGAAGAAAAAAAAAGTAGAAGTAGCAATTCTGATCTTGGACAAAGCAGAAGTAAAAAGATATCTTACTAAAAGAGATAAAGAATGGAAGTACATCTTGATAACAGGTATTGTAAATAATGAAATAATAAAGATACTAAATGTGTATGCACCAGGTGGTAGAGCAACCAAATTCCTAGAAAAGATTTTATGCCAGTTACAGGAAAAAATAAATAGCAATATTATTCTAGTGGGGAACCTCAACCTTCCCCCCTCAAAAACAGACAAATCTAACCACAAAATAAACAAGAAAGAAACTAGGTGGTTAATAGAATCATAGAAAATCTAGATACGATAGACCTCTGGGGAAAATTGATTAGGGACGGAAAGTATTATACTTTTTTCTTGATAGTAAATGGCACCTACACAAAAACTGATTATGTATTATTAGAGCATAAAAATCTCACAGTCAAATGCAGAAAGGCAGAAATAGTAAGTGTTTCCTTTTCAGATCAAAATGCAAAAAAAGTATATATTCAGTAAAGGGGCAGGGAAAGATATTGATTACATTAATTAAATTATCTAATTTAAAATTTTAAATTAATTAAGCAATCTAATTCTTAAAAGTGAGGGGGTAAACAAGAAATCACAGAAACAATTCTAACTTCATCCAACAGAAAAACAATAATGAGACAACATATCAAAGTCTACAATATGTAGCCAAAGCAGTTCCTAAGGGAAAATTTTTATCTCTAATTATCTAGGTGAATAAAAAAAAGAAAGAGGAGATCAGTTAATTGGACATGCAAGTAAAAAAAGCTAAAAAATGAATTAAAATCCTCTAATTAAATACCAAATCAGAAATTCTGAAACTCAAAGGAAATATCTATAAAATTGAAACTAAGAAAATTATTGAACTTCATTAATAAAACTCAGCTGGTTATGTGAAAAATAAATAAACAACAAAATTGATAAACTTTTGGCTTAGAAAAAAGAAAGAATAAAAAATAAACCAACAGCATCAAAAATGAAAAGGGTGAACTTACCACCAATGAAAAAGAAATTAAAGCAATAATTGGGAGTAATTTTGCTCACTTGTATGGCAGCAAGGCTGACAATCTAACCAAAATGCATGAATATTTACAAAAATATAAATTGTCTAAATTAACAGAATAGGAAATAAATTACTTAAGTAGTCCCATTTCAGAAAAAGAAATTGAGCAAGCCATTAATGAATATTCTAAACAATAATCTCCAGAGCCAGATGGATTCACAAATGAATTCTACTGAACATATAAAGAACAATTAATTCTTATACTATGTAAACTATTGGAAAAGTAGGTAAAGGAGTCCTTCCAAATTCCTTTTATAACACAAATATGTTATGATGCCTAAACTAGGAAGATCCAAATCAGAAAAAAGTTACAATCTTCCTAATTTATATTGATGCAAAAATTTCATTAAAATATTAGCAAAGAGATTACAGCAATTTATCAGCAGGATAATACACTATTGATCAAGTGGGATTTATATCAATACTGAACAGCTGGTCTAATATTAGAAAATTATTACCATAATCAAGCATATCAATAATAAAATTAATAAAATCATATGATCATCTCAATAGATGCATAAAAGTATTTGAACAAAATGCAACACCCATTCCTATTAAAAACACTGGAGAGCAAAGGGATAAAGGAAGCTTTCATTAAAATAATAAGTAGTGGCTGTCTGAAATCAACAAAAAGCTTTATTTGTAATGGAGAGAAGCTGTATGCATTCCCAATAAGATTAGTGGTGAAACAAGGATGTCAATTATCACCACTATTATTCAACATTGTACTAGAATATAAAGTTCTGCTTAGCTTTTTGGTTTCAGGACAAGGTTTGGTTTCAGCAGAATAATCACCACAAGAATAGTCAGAGATAAAGTCCAAAGTCTTTATTATCCCCTTCACAGTCTGTCTCCTTTGCCTGGGACCCCAGGGTAGCTTTCCAAAATGGGTTTGGGTTTTAGTGGAGAAGGCAGGAGAGCCACCACAAGGGTCTCTGTCTTAAAGTCTTTCTCTGGTTGATTTTGTCCCCAGCTTATATACTCTATTACAATTACATCATTACAGTATACTGAGTATAAACCAATTATTCTATCATTGGAGAACCATTATTTGTTGTAAGATTAAATCAATCATACTGTGAACTAGAGAACTTATATGTTAAACTAGATAACCATTGTTTTATTAATTCCACTGAGTTAACACCTTGTTGTAAGATTAAATTAATTGTACTGAGCTTTAAGTATATTTCTCCAAAGTTCCTGCCTTTTACACTAGAAATGTTGGCTTTAGCAATAAAAAAAGGAAAATAAACTAAAGAAATTACAATAGGCAACAAGAAGTTTAAACTATTGCTCTTTGCAGATGATATGGTGATATACTTAAAGAATCCTAGAAAATCATTCCAAAACCTACTGGAAACAATTCATAGCTTTAGCAAAGTTGTAGGATGTAAAAATAACCAAAATTTATCCAAAAAACATAAATAACAAATAAAAACTAAAAATTATCAAGGAAATTAATGAAAAAATATGTACAAAGGATGGTGGTTTAGCAGTACCAAACCTAAAACTATATTATAAATAAGGAGTCATCAAAAACATTTGATACTGATAAGAAATAGAGTTGAGGATCAGTAGAATAAATTAGACACACATGGCACAATAATCAGCATCTCTAGTAATATAGCATTTGATAAATCCTCAAACTCTAGCTTCTGGAAAAGAACTCACTATTTGACAAAAATTACTGGGAAAACTGGAAAATAATATATCAAGAACTTAGCATACACCTATATCTTATATCCCATACCTAAATAATGTCAAAATAGATTCATGATTTGAATATAGATGATGATACCATAAACAAATTAAGAGATCAAGAGCTAGTTTACCTATTAGATCTTTGAAGAAGGGAGGAATTTATTTATTTATTTATTTTTAATAACTTTTTATTGACAGAACCCATGCCAGGGTAATTTTTTACAACATTATCCCTTGCGCTCACTTCTGTTCCGATTTTTCCCCTCCCTCCCTCTGCCCCCTCCCCCAGATGGCAAGCAGTCCTATACATGTTAAATAGGTTACAGTAGATCTTGGATGCAATATATGTGTGCAGAACCGAAAAGTTCTCTTGTTGCTCAGGGATAATTGGATTTAGAAGGTATAAATAACCTGGGAAGAAGAACAAAAATGCAAGCAGTTTACGTTCATTTCCTAGTGTTCTTTCTTTGGGTGTAGCTGCTTCTGTCCATCCTTGATCAATTAAAACTAAGTTAGATCTTCTCTTTGTTGAAGAAATCCACTTCCATCAGAATACATCCTCATACAGTATCGTTGTTGAGGTATATAATGATCTCCTGGTTCTACTCATTTTACTCAGCATCAGTTCATGTAAGTCTCGCCAATCCTCTCGGTATTCATCCTGCTGGTCATTTCTTACAGAACAATAATATTCCATAACATTCCTATTCCACAATTTACTCAAGAATTCTCCAATTGATGGGCATCCATTCATTTTCGAGTTTCTAGCCACTACAAACAGGGCTGCCACAAACATTTTGGCACATACAGGTCGAAGGGAGGAATTTATGACCAAAGAAGAATTGGAAAACATTATGAAAGGCAAAATGGATAACTTTGATTACATTAAATAAAAAGTTTTACACAAACAAAATCAATAAAAACAAAATTAAAAAGGAAGAAGTACAAAGATGGGGAAAAATCTTTACAGCTTATGTTTCCGATAATGGTTTCATTTCTAAAATATATAAAAAACTTAGACAAATTTATAAGAATACAAGTCAATCCCCAATTGATAAATGGTGAAAGGATATAAACAATTTTCAGATGAAGTTAAATCTTGTATAGTCCTATGAAGAAACGCTCTAAATCACTATTGATTAGAGAAATGAGAATTAAAACAACTCTGATGTATCACCAAACATCTCTCAGATTAGCTAAGATGACAGGAAAAGATAATGATAAATGTTGGAGAGGATGTGGGAAAATTGCATATTAATGCATTGTTGGTGGAGTTGTGAGATGATCCAACCATTCTGGAGAGTCCAGAATGTCCAAAGGGCTACAAATATGTGCATATTCTTTGACCCAGAAGTTCTATTTTTGGATCTGTATCCCAAGGAAATTATAAAGGTGGGAAAAGGATTCACATCTGCAAAAATGCCTGTAGCAGCTCTTTTTAGTAGCAAAAATTTGGAAAATGAGTAGATGACTATCAATTGAAGAATGGTTGAACAAATTGTGGAAATGAAGATAATGGAAGATATATGAAGATAATATAAAAAATCATGAACAAGCTGATTTTAGAAACTCCTAGAAAGATTCATAGGAACTGATGCTGATCAAAAGTAGGCACAATGAGGAATATATTGTACAAAATAATAGCAAAGAAATGTGATGATCCACTATGAAAATCATGCTTCTTTTCAGTTGTTTAGTAATCCAAAGCAATCCCAACAGACTTTAGACAGATATTGCCACCTGCATCCAGAAAAAAGAATTATGGAGACTGAATGTAAATCAACACATGCTATGATAATTTCTTATTTCATTTTAAAAAATCTCTTCCATGGTTTTTACCTTTTGCTCCAATTTTTCTCTCCTCACATGATTCATAAGGTAATGTGTACTAAAATAAATAAATTTCAAAAAAAAAAAGAAATAAAGGGAGATTATCTGGAAAAAAGAATTAGATTATTTAGTTTCCCATACTTATTTTTATCCATATTCCCCTAGTTATTTTTTCTTTGTAATTTTTATTGCATCTTGATATGAAAAGAATGCATTTAATATTTCTGCCTTTCTGTATTTGATTGTGAAATATTTGTGATCTAATACATGGTCACTTTTTGTATAGGTGCTATGTACCACTGAGAAAAAGGTATATTCATTTTTATCCCTCTCATTCCTCTATCCCCATCTATTGTCTATCATCTACAATTCTATTCATTTCTCAACTTCTTTCTTTTTTATTTTGTAGTCAAATTCATCTGGTTCTGAGAAGGGAAAATCTATGTTCCTCCACTAGTATAGTTTTACTGTTTATTTACTTTAAGTTATTTAGCTTCTTCTTTACAAATTTGGATGTTATTCCATTTGAATCACATATGTTTAGTACTTATATTGTTTCATTGTCCATGGTACCTTTTGTCAAGGTGTAGTTTCCTTCCCTGTATCTTTTAATTTCATCTATTTTTACTTTTGACTTGTCTGAGACCAGTCTTTCTTGGTGGAGGGATTCTTCTTGAAGAATAATAGATTCTGCTTCAACCTCTTATCTTCATGCTGTATGTTTCTCTTAGTTTCAAATGTGTTTCTTGTCAACAACATACTGAAAGATTCCTGTTTTTAATCCACTCTGCTATATGCTTCTATTTTATGGGTGAGTTCATCCCATTCACATTCTCAGTTATTATTTCCATCTCTGTATTTCCCTCTATCCTATTTTCTCCCCTGTAGGTACTGTTCTTCTCTCTTTCCACACAGTTCTTAACAATTTTTTTTTTTATTTTATCCACCCCACTGTTACCTTATCTCCTATCACTCCTCACCCTACTACATTATCTTCTATCACCCTGTTCCCCTTCTTTTTCATTTTTCTCTAATATTTCTGTCTTCCCTTCTACATTAAGAATATCAAAGATTGGTCTCAGACATATAAAACTTCCTAGCTATGTGACCCTGGGCAAGTCACTTAACCCCAATTGCCACAGCAAAAAAAAAAAAAATATCAAAAGAATGAAAGAAAAATACAAAACATGAAAGGAAGCAACTTAATAATATTAGATTTCAAACTACATTTGGAAAGAAGTAATCATGAATCAAATCTGGTATTGGCTAATAAATAAAGTAGTAGGGAAAGTGTGCATAGATTAGATGTGCATTTGACAGAAATCTCTTGGGAAATTCAAGAGCAGTTTGGAAGAAACTAGGCATAGATCCTAGTGTGTTTCACACCATATACCAAGGTAAGGCCAAAATGAATAATTAAATTAGGCATAGATAGTAATATCATAAATAAATTAGGGGGAAATGGAAAAATGACCTATCACATCCTTTGATAAGGGAACAGTTTTTAATGAAAGAAGAGATAAAGAGCCCTCCAAAAAGTAAAACTGGTTGTTTTGATTATAAGAAATTAAAGATTTTTTTTCACAAACAAAATGAATCCAGTCAAAATTGGAAAGAAACTAAGAAAACTGGGGTAGGGAGATTATAGCAAAGTTGACTGTTACAAACCTCATTTTTCTAATATATAGGAACCAAGACAGATTTATTGAAAAAATCATATTTTTATCAAAATCATCAAAAGTCATAAAGCATTATCAAATGATAATGAACAGGTAGTTTTCAAAAGAAAGCAAAGCAATCAATAGTCACATTAAAAAGTTATCTAACTTCATATTGATTAGAGAAACAAACATTAAAATGAGTCTGAGATTTCTCACATCTGTAAGATTGGCAAATATGATAATAAAGGCAAATAAGAAATGCTGGAGAAAATATGATAAAATAGGTAAACTAATAAAAAATTACGTAGTCCTGTAAAGTGGTCTAACCCTTCTGGAGTACATTTTGGAATTAAATCCAAAGGGTTATAAAACTGCATACCCTTTAACTCACTAATGCCACTCTTAAGTCTGTATCCTAAAGCAATTGATTGAAAAGTACTGATTTATTTATAAAAATTATAGCAGATCTTTTTGTGGTGGCAAAGAATTGAAGATTGAAGGATGCCCACCAATTGGGGAATGACTGAACAAATTGTGGCCTATGCTTATGAAGGAATAGTATTATAGTGTTGTGAGAAATGATGAGAAAAAATATTTTCAGAAAAAAAAAAACAATAAAAAACACTTGAGGAGACTTTCTGAACTAATGCAGAAATGAAATGATCAGGATAAGGAGAATATTGTGCACAGTAATGGCACCATTGCAATTACAAAGCACTGTGAAAGATTTAGTTACTCTAATCAATATAAAAACAATTCCAAAAGCCCCCAGATGATGTCTACTTCACAGAGAAAACTGATAAAGTCTGAATAGAGATGGAAATACACTTTTTTTCAGTTTGTTTTCCTTACTTTCATATTATGCAGCATGGTTAACATATTAAAAAATTCATAACTGTAGATAGTATAGTTGATATATTGCTTGTCTTCTCAGTAAATGGAGTGGAAGTGGGAGGGAAGGAGAAAATTTGGTACTCCAATTTAAAAAAATAATTTTAAGAGTTTTTTTTTTTACAATTGGAAAAGATTTAATGAAATAAGCAAAATTTTATTTAAGATAAGTAATTATTAAGCACCTACTATATGCTGGACAGTGTAATAAGTGCTTGGGACATAAATAAAGAATTAAACAGCTTTTATTTCTAAGGAATTTACCCTCTCATGGGGGTGTCAATAAATACATTTATATGTATTTACAAGTTAAATAGAAAGAAAGGAAATATAAAAATACAAATATTACAGATTATTTCTCCAGTTCTACTAATACAGTTTTCTAATACCCCATTGTGATATAGATTTGAAGTTGTCTTTTTGCCTGTTTTAAGGCTGTACCATTAGATTGGAAACTGATAGGTTCTCAGCAGTCCTTTCTAGCTTTGGATATAGGCCTGTCTATCAAGATATGGATGAAATGGATTCAGATTTTCATATTAAGAGTGATATTATAAGCAAATTAGAAGAACAAAGGATAGTTACCTCTCAGACTTGTGGAGAAGGAAGGAATTTGTGGCCAAAGAAGAACTAGACTTCATTACTGAACACAAAATAGATAATATTGATTATATTAAGTTAAAAAGTTTTTGTACAAACAAAACTATTGCAGACAAGATTAGAAGGGAAGCAATAAATTGGAAAAAAATTATTTTTACATTCAAAGGTTCTGATAAAGACCTCATTTCTAAAATATATAGAGAATTGTGACGAAGAAAACCATTTACACCCAGAGAGAGGACTGTGGAAACTGAGTGTGGATCACAACACAGTATTTTCACCCTTTTTTTTTTTATTGTTGTTTGCTTGCTTTTTATTTTTTTCTCATTTTTTTCTTTTTGATTTGAATTTTCTTGTGTAGCAAGATAATTGTATAAATATGTATGCATATATTAGATTTTTAAAAAGCCATGTTTAATATATATTGAATTATTTGCCATCTACAGGAGGGGGTGGGAGGAAGAGGAGGAATTGGAATTCAAGGTTTTGCAACGGTTAATGTTTTTTTTTCTTTGCTGAGGCAATTGGGGTCTAGCGACTTGCCCAGGGTCCACAGCTAGGATGTGTTAAATGTCTGAGGCTAGATTTGAACTCAGGTCCTCCTGACTTCACAGCTGGTACTCTATCTACTGTGCCACCTACCTGCCTCACAAAGGTTAATGTTGAAAAATTATCCATGCATATGTTTTGAAAATAAAAAGCTTTAATAAAACAAACAAAAACAATTGGCAAAGTGGCAAAAAAGGCCAAAAATCCACTGAAGACAACACTGAAAAAGCACAATTTTTGAAAGAAAAAAATGGTCCAAAATTTATTTAAGGAACTAACTCTCTAAAAAGAATTGACCAAATGGAGAAGATATAAAAGTTTACTAAAGAAAAATTATATCTTCAAAATTTGAATTGAGAAATGAATGGTCATGACTCCATAAGAAAATAAGAAGCAATAAGCCATAGTCAAAAGCATTTAAAAAATTAAAGAAAATTTAATATATCTCATTGGAAAAAAAACTATCCTGGAAAATAGATCACAGAGAAATAATTTAACAATTATTACATCACCTGGGGGCCATGATTAATTTAAATAAGGCTGGACATCATATTTCAAGAAAATAACAAAGAAAACTGCCCTGATATCCTCAAAAGAGGGTAAAATAAAAATTGAAAAAATACATAGATCACCTCCTGAAAGTGACTTCGAAATGAAAACTCTCTGGAATGTTATAGCCAAATTTTAGAGCTCAAGGACATAGACAAAATACTTCAAACAGCCAGAAAGAAACAGTTCAAATATCTTGAAGTCACAGTCAAGATAACACAAGATTTAGAAGCTTCTATATTAAATGATTGGAGGGCTTGAGATATAATATTCTGGAGGGCAAAATAGATAGAATTACTACCAATGATAAACTTATCTAGCAAAACTGAGCATAATTCTTCAGGAGAAAAATAGCTGTTTAATGAAATAGAGGACTTTTAAGTATTTCTGATAAAAAGGCCAGACCTGAATAGAAAATCTGACTTTCAGATACAAGACTTGAGAAGCATAAAAAGAGAAGCAAGAAAATAAAATCATAAGGCTTTCAATAAAGTTAATATTTGTATTCTTATTCCTATGTGATAATATGATACTTATAATTTGTAAGAACTTTTATCATTAGAATATTTAGAAGGATGCATAAAGAGCATGGATGTGATTTGACTATAATGGCGTGATTAAAATATAAAAATTAAGGGATGCAAAAGAAAGATACATTGGAATTAGGGAAAAGGGAGAGAAAATATAGAAAATTATCTCACAAAAATGAGGAGTGAAAGGACATATGCAATGGAAAGGAAGATGGGATTGTGGACAACATCAAGACCTTACTTTTATTGGAACTGGCTCAAAGAGGAAATAGCATACAAACTCAGTGGTGATAAAAATCTGTCTTGCCCTATAGGGAACTGAGAGGGAAGGGTAATATAAAAAAGGGGGTTATCTGATTAAAGGAATGGCAGTTTGGGGAGATGGTTGTCAGAAAAAACTTTTGAGGAGGTATAGTGTGAAATAAGATATGGAGGATTAACAGGAAAAGAATAGGATAGAGGGAAATACACAGTAATCATCATTGTGAATGTGAATGGGATGAACTCACTCATAAAATGGAAGAAAGAAGCAGAATGGATTATATACAAAAAACACTTGAAGCACACACACACAGACACAGACATACACATTAGGCTTGAGCAGAATCCGTTATGCTTTAGCTAATGCTAAAAAACAATAGCAATCATGATTTCAGAAAAGGCAAAAGCAAAATAGAATATCAATTATGTATTAGAACATAGAATTCTCACAATAAAATGCAGAAAAGAAGAAATATTAAATACAACTTTTTCAGATCAGGATGCAGTAAAATTATATTCAGGAGGGGAATGAAACATTGATTTAAATTAATTTCAAATTAAATACATAATCTAAAGAATTATATGAAAGGTTTTCAGAAGAAATCAAGGCTATCAATAGTCATATTGAAAAAAGCTCCAAATCACTATTGATTAAATTAATTCAAATTAAAAGAACTCTGACTTACTGCTTTATACATGTCAGATTAGCTAATACAATGGAAAAGAAAACTAGAAAATGGTGCAGCCAATGGGAAAAATAGAGAAATTCAAGCACTCAGTTGTGAACTGAGCCAAACATTTTGGGAAAAAAAATTGAAACTACACTCAAGGGGCTACAAAATTATTTGAGCCAGAAAAACCATCATTAGATCTGTTTTACAAAGTGATCATGAAAAAAGGAAGAGAGTCTATTTGTTCTAAAATATTGATAACAGCTTCTTTTGTGGTGATATGATTGAAAATAAAAGTGATTCCCATCAATTGGGGAATGGCTGAACAAATTTGATGTGTTATGGTTGTGATGGACTACTATTATGCTAGAAGAAATGAGAGAGGCAGCTAAATGGTGTACTGGGTAAAACACTTTACCTGTAGTCAGAAAGATATGAGTTCAAATCTAGGCTCATACACTTAGAAGCTTTATAATAATAACAATTTTGTGTAAAAATCACCTGAATGACTTATCTATTCTCAGCAATAGTCATTTAAGGCAATTCCAAAAGACTTATGCTAATAAAAGTTATATACCTCCAAAGACAGAACTGAATAGTCTGAATACAGATCAAAGAATACTTTGTTTAAATTTTATTTTGCTTGTGTTTTTGGCCCATTTTCTTTTATAGCATGGTTAATATGAAAATGTTTTGCACGACTGCGCATGAACATTCTCTCTCAATATTGTTTGCCATTTTTAAGGTAGGAGAGGGATGGAGGGAAGTAATTTGTAACTCTGAAAAGTGAAAAGTGAATGTTAAAAATTGTTTTCTCATGCAATTGAAAAAAAGGAAAATATAAAACACTTTATAAAACAAAACAATTTTCATTATTTCTCCCCTATTGATTCAGTAATGTAGTGACCTGAATTGAAATTTATGGAATTTTGCATCTCTAGCACCTAATTTCTTCTTTTAAAAAAATGAAGAGAAATCTATTTTCTCACCCTCCTACTCTCATACTCTTAGAAAATAATTCCTCATACCAAATATGTTTGCAAATCAATAGCTCTTTTGGTTTACAAAAATATTTGTTTAATATTAAATATCAAATATATTTATCAAAATATATTTGATGAAATATTATATATTCTTAACTTTAATAGTAGTTTTAGTTCTCTTTTATTTGATTTATGAGTCTTTTAAGAGAAATAATTAGTGTGTATTCATTCTCATTTTGCTTATTAGGAAACTGAGTTATAAGGAGTTAAAGTATCCTGTTTAAGGTCTGTTCTGTTACAACTATATATCTATCACATTATATACTGTTTTAAAATACTCTCTTAATATCATGGCCATTTGCAAACAAAATATCCCCAATATTTACTATCTAGTTGAGCCTTGATTTACTTTAACTTATATTAGGACCTTTTAATCTTCAATCAGAGGTAGAGTTTAAATTTAACAATCCCTGAAATTGAAGATGAAAGGTTTTAAACCAAATCACATTCAGCTGAAAATGATTCATCTCGCAGTGGTCCTCAAACTTTTTAAATAGGGGGGCCAGTTCACTCTCCCTCAGACTGTTGGAGGGCTGGACTATAGTAAAAACAAAAACTTTGTTTTGTGGGGCTTTAAATAAAGAAACTTCACAGCCCTGGGTGAGGGGGATAAACGTCCTCAGCTGCCGCATCTGGCCCTCAGACCATAGTTTGAGGACCCCTGAATGGGATTTGTCCCCCATACACATGGATTATGTTTTGGCAGTGGAGTTAGGAGAAATGAACGTTAACTGACCCTGGACAACAAAAAGGAAATGGCATATAAGAGTAAAGGAGTATATAGAGAAAGGAATGAAAATTATGAACTCTTTTGTGAATGCCAGTAACACTAATCACCTTTACTGTTTTTGAGGCATTTATATTTTCACAGAAACATTTCTTATTCTGAATTTTAAACATTGTCCTTATCTCCATTAGCATATAGCACTATAATCCCCTTAATATTAATATTAGGGATTCTAAAAATATGGATGAATCCAATTCAAAATAAATTATCAAGCATTTGATTTGTACCATAACGTAGAGTTATTAAAAAGCATAAGACATGTAACTTGCCTTAATGAAGTATATAGTTATTTAGGAGATATGAAAAGTAGGAAGATCTTATAATTTATTTCTCCAAAAGATGTGATTTTGTTGATATGGATAATCTCTTCACCAATGCAGATTGCCAACTCTCTCTTTAGTAGCATAATGTTTCTTAAAGTGATGGCTAAAAAGTTTTTTTTAATCTTCAAGGTCTGCTTTATTTTTTTTTTTAACTTTATGTTTTATTATTATGTACATGTCAAACATGTTCTTTTTTCTGAGGCTTTGGCTGTAGCTGTGTTTACATTGTTGATTTCTACTGAATTTGTTTCTTGGTCTTTTGTGCTACTATAGTAGATTTTTATGGTGATGTTATTTTATTGCTGTTGTTGCTGATATTGTCTGCTCATTTTCCCAGAATATTTCTTGATTTTAAATCTTATGCCAAGCTTGGGCTTATTTACCTGAAGGCAGGGTTTTGGTGTTTCTAAGGCATTATGATCCAGGAAGAGGTGTGGTTATCATTCATCTGGACTTTGCTTTGATCTTTACTCAGGGAAGGGCTCCTGCTTTCTCCTACAAGTTTTGTTCTCTTCTCTTCCTTGGAACATGATCAGAGGTCAATCTTCCCTATGGTTGTTCATAAATTCTTCTTTCTTCCCTGAACCTGTGACATAGAATTTGATGCCAGCTGTACCTGATGCCAACAAAATAATCCATTTAATTCTTTGAGTTTTTGTCTGATCCTCTTACCATTTTTTTTTTTTTTTTTTGCTGAGGCAATTGGGGTTAAGTGACTTGCCTAGGGTGACAGCTAGGAAGTGTTAAGTGTCTGATTTGACTCAGGTCCTCCAGACTTCAGGGCTCTTGCTCTATCCACTGTGCCACCTAGCTGTCCCTTTTCTTACCATTTTTGAGAGAGAATTCCCAGAGTTGCTGCTGTTGTGGCTATTACAGTTGATTCCAGGGATGGTGTTGCCTTTGCACATTTGCTCTGGGCTGGCTCCTACATAGGTGTCACAGATCTCTCTCACTGACTTTCTAAATTTTCTTAAGCTGGAAAAATGTCTCACTTTTACCTTTGTTAGCTCTGCCACTCCAAAATTTGATTCAAAATCTTATTTCAAGCTTGTTTGGAGTAAAGTGTTTAAAAAGTTCATCTGAGTTATTGCCTCTAATCTACCATTTTAGCTCCACTCTTCTGTCTCAACTTTTATATGCAAATTTTTGTCAAATGAGATACTGACATTATTTTGTCCAATTCCAATTCGCCCACATTTCTACAGTACTTTAAAGTCTATAAATTCCCTTTCTTATTGCAGTCATGTGGGGTGGATGTTGTGAGTTTCTTACAATTGTGGGGCTTAAGGAATGAGGTGGCATAGTGATTTGCCCAGAATAACATTAGCAGTAAGTCTCAGAATTGGGATTCCAATTCAGCTCTTCATTTTTCAAGTTCAGTTTTATTTATATTTTATCCTGTTCTCCAGTCAGAGATCAGCTTTAGCTTAGAATTAAGAAAAAAAGGATGGGGTAGTAAACTGAAAATATCAACTAATTCACTCTAGTCATCTAAACTAAGTGATAAAAGATTATACCCTGACACTTGTATTAGATGAGTATAGATCTCAATGTGTTTTTTTATCTGTGAACTACTCTTATACAGTTTACTATATGCAACTTAAAGCCTGCAAAGAGTGACTGGACACTTGGTCACGCTTTCTAAAAACTGTTAAAATACTTTTATGTGTTGTAAATAAAAATTGTAATGTCTGGTAGCAGAAAGAATGTACTATATCAACTAAGCATGAGATTAAATTACTTGATGACAAAGAGGCCATCTTTTTTCTTCCCCCTAAATTTGATTTTAGGAGAATTTTTGGCACATTAAATCTTTTTGGAAATGAAGGCTTTTGGAATTTCCACCTCCCTATTAGCATCTTAGTAGTTTCCTTAAAACAAATGACAGAAGCATCTTTATTGGGAACCAAAATAGGAGAAATTTTAGATTTAGGGCTCTAGAATGAGCCTAGAAAAGTAAAGCTACATTGTGTCTTAGGAGAATATCCTGAAGATTCTAGCAATAGGACTTCTAGGAACTTAGAGCTACCCTTATGCCACATATATTCTCTAATTTTGAACATACCCTCCCCTTTCTTAAGTTTAATTGGGAAACTTTCTTCTCTCACCTGCTATATATATATATATATATATATATATATATATATATATATAATTGGCTTAATAGTTTTATACAGGTCCAAGAGAACATGATCATATTCTTCAACAAATCTGAATAGATTTATGCTCACATCTGATGGTGTGTGTGTATAAGCCTAATTCCTATGGAGCACTAGAGGTGTGCACTTATCTTTTACATGTATCAGTATATAGAATCTTATCACTAGGTGAGGTCTAATGATTTGATTGATTTACTCAATGTATCTCTACCCTTACAAGAGAATGAAGCAAGTAATAGAGAAAGAAGACTTTTACAATCCTCATTTCTGAAACATCAGTGAACTATATCATTGAAAATATTGGCAGTTTAATTAAGAATTTTAATGGTGATAATAGAGCTGGCACATTATAAATTCAGATTGACACTTAAGATGGGGGCATAAATTGTGTTGGTGCAGTAATGCTAGGATGCATCAGTCTTTGAGAGACTATTATTTCCAGAAAATTCAGAGATAGCATGGCCACATGTAAAGAGCACAAGGAAGAGATTCAGGGGAGATTGATGGAGCTGTGAGTGAAATAATACAGGTTCTATTACAACTGGAACCTATCCAGGGAGACTTGATCATTTTTTTTTTAAACCAGCTTCAAGGCCCAGGATATCAGACTTTTGCCATGAATCTTTTAAAGTTAAGAGAACATTATATTTCCTTCATAAAGCTATTCTTAACTACTTCAGCCCCCACTGAATTCTGTGTGCTCTAACATCTTAAAGCATGTCATATCTGTAATTCATAACAGAGTGCTTAATTAGTTACTCCTATGCATATGGTAGGATCTTTTACAATCTTATTCTGGATTCCTTGATATATTCAATAACCAAGATAACTTTGTTCAGCAATCTTGAGATTATCAATATGAAGGAAGGCATAAATCAGGAAGATCTATCTGAGTCTAAACACAAGGTGCTCATTGCAAGGAATACTTGTATGGAATTCAAATAGAAGAATAATTTTTTCTTGTTGGTGAGATCTTCCAGATCTGGTTTACTGCACTCAAAATATTACAAGACTTTCTCACTGAATTCCATCCCCAATTGAAACAGATCATTTTAGTGAGCCACAAAGGAAAGTAAAACAAAGCAAAATGGAAATGTTTGGAGGATGTACTTTCCAAAAGGACAATATGTGATTGAATGTGCAACCCTCTGATTTAGCATATTAGCACACAAATTTTAGATCAATTCTATAGATGGACAGGAGCTGGGTTTGTAATTGAAGAGGAAAGAAGTTGCAGCATAACCTTGGAGACATGTAGCACTTTCAGTGATTCTGAACTTCTCCCTTCTCCCTACCTCACAAGCACTTCAAAATGTCCTAGTCAACATGAGAAAAAAACTGGATAATTTAATATAATAATTGCAAAAGTATCAAAAGTGTAGGTTATCTGAAGAGAATTTGAAAGATGCATGATACATTTAAATAAACAATTACCACTAATTCAAGAAACATATAAAAAGTCATATAAAAATATATTGAAGATGTATCTGATAAAAAAGAACTGTCAGACAAATCTTCATAACAAGAATCAAGAGAAAATGAGGTTATAAAAACTCATGGAGGAGGAGTATTGTTGGTAGGATGGTTAATGATGTCATTTGACATCATTAAATGCTTCAAAAGGGTTAAGAAGAATGACATATGAGAAAAAGTAATCTGGGAGTGAAATTAAGAGATTAGTGGTAATATTGAAAAAGACAACAAGGAATTGAGAAGTATAAAGGACAGCAAGTGGAGACCAAAAGTATCTTAACATTAATTATGTTATTTTATAATATATGATTTATAGGTGGAGATATATGAAGTCAGTCTTTTGTGCCAAATCAATTTATTTTTTATTTTATTTTTATTTTTTTTTATTTAATAGCCTTTTATTTACAGGATATATACATGGGTAACTTTACAGCATTAACAATTGCCAAACCTCTTGTTCCAATTTTTCACCTCTTACCCCCCCACCCCCTCCCCTAGATGGCAGGATGACCAGTAGATATTAAATATATTAAAATATAAATTAGATACACAATAAGTATACATGACCAAAACGTTATTTTGCTGTACAAAAAGAATCAGACTCTGAAATATTGTACAATTAGCTTGTGAAGGAAATCAAAAATGCAGGTGTGCATAAATATAGGGATTGGGAATTCAATGTAATGGTTTTTAGTCATCTCCCAGAGTTCTTTTTTTCTGGGCATAGCTAGTTCAGTTCATTACTGCTCCATTAGAAATGATTTGGTTGATCTCGTTGCTGAGGATGGCCTGGTCCATCAGAACTGGTCATCATATAGTATTGTTGTTGAAGTATATAATGATCTCCTGGTCCTGCTCATTTCACTCAGCATCAGTTCGTGTAAGTCTCTCTAGGCCTTTCTAAAATCATCCTGTTGGTCATTTCTTACAGAACAGTAATATTCCATAATATTCATATACCACAATTTATTCAGCCATTCTCCAACTGATGGACATCCATTCACTTTCCAGTTTCTAGCCACTACAAAAAGGGCTGCCACAAACATTCGTGCACATACAGGTCTCTTTCCCTTCTTTATAATCTCTTTGGGATATAATCCAGTAGTAACACTGCTGGATCAAAGTGTATGCACAGTTTGATAACTTTTTGAACATAGTTCCAAACTACTCTCCAGAATGGTTGGACTCGTTCGCAGCTCCACCAACAATGCATCAATGTCCTAGTTTTCCCCCATCCCCTCCAACAATCATCATTATTTTTTCCGTGTCATTTTAGCCAATCTGACAGGTGTGTAGTGGTATCTTAGAGTTGTCTTAATTTGCATTTCTCTGATTAATAATGACTTGGAATGTCTTTTCATATGACTAGAAATAGTTTCAATTTCTTCATCTGAGAATTGTCTGTTCATATCCTTTGACCATTTTTCATTTGGAGAATGGCTTGATTTTTTTATAAATTAGAGTTAATTCTCTATATATTTTGGAAATGAGTGTGCCAAATCAATTTAAAAAAATAAGAAAAGTTAAAAGAGTCTATAATCTGAATTTTTAATCCTTTCTTTTTTTTCATTATTATTATAACTTTTTATTGACAGAACCCTTGCCTGGGTAATTTTTTTTTACAACATTATTCTTTACATTCACTCTGTTCCGACTTTCCTCCTTCCTTCCTTCATCCCCTCCCCCAGATGGCAAGCAGTCCTATACATGTTGAATATGTCAACGAATATCTTAGATATAATATATGTGTGCAGAACCGAACAGTCCACTTGTTAGTCAGGAAGAATTGGATTTAGAAGGTAAAAAATAACCTGGGAAGAAAAATAAAAATGCAAACAGTTTACATTCATTTCCCAATGTTCTTTCTTTGGGTGTAGCTGCTTCTGTCCATCCTTGATCAACTGAAACTGAGTTAAATCTCTTTGTCGAAGAAATCCACTTTCATAAGAATACATCCTCATACAGTATCGTTGTTGAAGCATATAATGATCTCCTGGTTCTGCTCATTTCACTTAGCATTAGTTTATGTAAATCTCTCCAATCCTCTCGATATTTGTCCTGCTGGTCATTTCTTACAGAACAATGATATTCCATAGCATTCATATACCACAAGTGACCCAACCATTCTCCAATTGATGGGCATTTTCCAGTTCCTAGCCATTACAAACAGGGCTGCTACAAACATTTTGGTACATACAAGTCCCTTTCCCTTCTTTAGTATGTCTTTGGGGTATAAGCCCAGTAGAAACACTGCTGGATCAAAGGGTATGCACAGTTTGATAACTTTTTGAGCATAGTTCCAAATTGCTCTCCAGAATGGCTGGATGTATTCACAATTCCACCAACAATGTATTGGTGTCTCTGTTTTCCCACATCCCCTCCAAAATTCCACATTATCTTTCCCTGTCATTCTAGCCAATCTGACAGGTATATAGTGGTATCTCAGAGTAGTGTTAATTTGCATTTCTCTGATTAATAATGACTTGGAGCATATTTTCATACAGCTAGAAATAGTTTCAATTTCTTCCTCTGAGAATTGTCTTTTCATATCCTTTGACCATTTATCAATTCGAGAATGGCTTGATTTCTTATAAATTAGAGTCAATTCTCTATATATTTTAGAAATGAGGCCTTTATCGAACCTTTGACTGTAAAAATGTTTTCCCAGTTTATTGTTTCCCTTCTAATCTTGTCTGCATTAGTTTTGTTTGTACAAAAATTTTTCAATTTGATATAATCAAAATTTTCTATTTTGTAATCAATAATGATATCTAGTTCTTCTTTGGTCATAAATTCCTTCCTCTTCCACAGATCTGAGAGGTAAACTATCCTATGCTCTTCCAATTTATTTATAATCTCATTCTTTATGCCTAGGTCATGAGCCCATTTTGACCTTATCTTGGTGTACAATGTTAAATGTGGGTCAATGCCTAGTTTCTGCCATACTAATTTCCAGTTTTCCCAGAAATTATTGTCAAATAATGCATTCTTATTCCCAAAACTGAGGTCTTTGGATTTGTCAAACACTAGATAATTAAAGTTATTGCCTGTTTTGTCTTTTGCACCTAACCTATTCCACTGAACAACTTGTCTATTTCTTAGTCAATACCAAATGGTTTTGGTAACCGCTGTTTTATAATATAATTTTAGATGTGGTACACCTAGGCCACCTTCATTTGTTTTTTGTTTTTGTTTTTTTCATTAATTCCCTTGAAAATCCTGACCATTTGTTTTTCCATATGAACTTTATTGTTATTTTTTCTAGGTCATTAAAATAGTTTTTTGGGGGAGTCTGATTGGTATAATGCTAAATAAATAGATTAGTTTAAGTAGTATTGTCATCTTTATAATATTTGCTCACCGAATTGAAGAGCATTTAATATTTTTCTACTTGGTTAGATCAGAATTAATTTATGTGGAAAGTGTTTTGTAGTTTTGCTCATAAAGTTTCTGATTTTCCCTTGCTAGATAGATTCCTAAATATTTTATACAATCAGTAGTTACTTTAAATGGACTTTCTCTTTGTAACTCTAACTGTTGGGTTTTGTTAGTGATATATAAGAATACTGATGACTTATGTCATTTATTTTGTATCCTGCAATTTTGTTAAAGGTGTGGATTGTTTTTAATAACTTTTTAGTGGATTCTCTGGGGTTCTCTAAGTATACCATCATATCATCAGCAAAGAGTGATAATTTGGCTTCCTCATTGTCTATTTTTATTCCTTTAATCTCTTTCTCAACTCTTATTGCCAAAGCTAGCATTTCTAATACAATATTAAATAGTAACAGTGATAGTAGGCAACCTTGTTTCACTCCTGATATCATTGGGAATGGTTGCAGTTTGTCCCCATTACATATGATGCTTACTGCTGGTTTTAGCTAGATGCTACTGATTATTTTAAGGAAAAGTCCATTTATTCATATACTCTAAAGTGTTTTTAATAGGAATGGATGTTGGATTTTCCCACATGTTTTTTCTGCAACTATTGAGATGATCATATGTTTTTTGTTAATTTGGTTATTAATATGGCCAATTATACTGATAGTTTTCCTAATATTGAACCAGCTCTGCAAAGCTGGTATAAATCCTACTTGATTGTGGTGTATTATCCTGGGGATGATTTTTTGTAATCTTTTTGCTAATATCTTATTTAAGATTTTAGCTTCAGTATTCATTAGGGAGATTGGTTTATAATTTTCTTTCTCTGTTTTCAACCTACCTGGTTGAGATATCAGTACCATGTCTGTGTCATAAAAGGAATTTGGTAGGACTCCTTCATTCCCTAATTTTTCAAATAGTTTAAAAATCATTGGGGCTAATTGTTCTTTAAATGTTTGGTAGAATTCACATGTAAATCCATCGAGTCCTGGGTTTTTTTTTTTAGGGAGTTGATTAATAGCTTGTTCTATTTCTTTTTCTGAAATGGGACTATTTAAACTCTGTTAATCTGGGAACCCTGTATTTTTGGAGGTAGTCATCCATTTATCTTAGGTTATCAAATTTATTGGCATAAAGTTGGGCAAAGTAACCCCTTATCATTTCTTTAATGTCCTCTTCATTGGTGAAAAGTTCTCCCTTTTCATTTTTAAGACTACTAATTTGATTTTCCTCTCTCCTTTTTCTAATCAGATTTACCAAAGGTTTATCAATTTTATTGTTTTTTTTTATAAAACCAACTCTTAGTTTTATTTATTAGTTTAATAGTATTTGTACTTTCAATATTATTAATTTCTCCTTTTAATTTTAGAATTTCAAGTTTAGTAATTGATTGGGGGTTTTTAATTTGGTATTTTTCTAGCTTTTTAAGTTGCAAGCCTAATTCATTGATCTTCTTTTTCTCTATTTTATTCAAGTAAGCCTCTAAGGATATAAAATCTCCCTAGCTTTGGCTGCATCCCACAAATTTTGGTATTATGTCTCATCGTTGTCATTATCTTAAGTGAAATTATTAATTGTGTCTATAATTTGCTGTTTCACCCAATCATTCTTTAAGATGAGATTATTTAGTTTCCAATTACTTTTTGGTCTATTTACCCCTAACTTTATGTTGAATGTAGTTTTTATTGCATCGTGATCTGAAAAGAAACCATTTACTAATTCTGCCTTCTTGCATTTAATTTTGACGTCTTTATGTCCTAATATATGGTCAATTTTTGTATAGGTTCCATGAACTGCTGAGAAGAAAGTATACTCCTTTCTGTCACCATTCAGTTTTTTCCAAAGATCTATCATACCTAATTTTTCTAATATTCTATTTACCTCTTTAATTTCTTTCTCATTTGTTTTGTGATTTGATTTACCTAATTCTGAGAGAGCAAGATTGAGATCTCTTGCTATTATAGTTTTGCTATCTATTTCTTTTCACAACTCTCTTAACTGCTTTAGGAAGTTAGATGCTATACCACTTGGTGCATACATGTTTAATATTGATATTGCTTCATTGTTTATAGTTCCCTTTAGCAAGATATAGTTTCCTTCCTTATCTCTTTTAATTAGATCAATTTTTGCTTTTGCTTGATCTGAGATAAGGATGGCTACCTCTGCTTTTTTGACTTCACCTGAAGCATAAAGATTCTGCTTCAGCCTTTTACCTTTACTCTGTATTTTCTCCCTGTTTTAAATGTGTTTCCTGTAAACAACATATTGTAGGGTTCTGACTTGTGATCCAGTCTGCTATCTGCCTCTGCTTTATGGGAGAGTTTATTTCATTCACATTTATGGTTAAAATTACTAATTCTGTATTTCCTGCTATCCTAATATCCTCAGATTATGCTTTTCTTTTTCTTGCCCTCCTTCTCCCCCTTCCCTAGTATTAAACTTATTGGTCCCCCTTGTGTCACGCAGCTCTCCTTCTTTAGGATCCCTGCCTCCTCCCTTTGAATCCCTTCCCCTTTCTTGTACCCTTCCCTTATTACTCTTTTTCCTTTTCCCTTTTCCTCTCCCACTTTTTAATGAGGTGAGAGAAGATTTTCTGTAAAACAAATATGTTAATTATTTCTTCTTTGAGCCAACTCAGATGAGAGTTGGATTCACACAATGTTCTTCCTCCTCTCTAAGTTCCTTCAGATATGATATGTTTCCTTTGCTTCATCATAGGATGTAATTTCCCTCTTTTTAATCTCCCCTTTTCCCTTTTTTCCAACACTATCCCCTTTCCATTTCTACCTCCTTTTTTTATGTTATATCAGTAAAATCAAATTATACATGTGGTTTTTATGTACATCCACAACAGAAATACAATTCTCAAGAGTTCCTTTTACCCTTTTCTGCTTCTCTTAAATTCTGTGGTTGGAGATCAAATTTTTTGTTTAAGTCTGGTTTTTTCCTTAGAAAAATTTGGAATTCCTCTGTTTCATTAAATGTCCATCTTCTTCCATGGAAAAAAATGCTCAGCTTAGCTGTTTATTCTTGGCTGCACACCAAGTTCTTTTGCCTTTTGGAATATCAGATTCCAGGCCCTTCAATCCTTTAATGTTGAAGCAGCCAGATCTTGAGTGACCCTTATTGTGGCAACTTGGTATTTGAATTGTTTTTTCCAGGCTGCTTGTAATATTTTTTCTTTAGTCTGAAAATTCTGAAATTTGGCTACAATATTCCTCAGAGTCTTTATTTTAGGGTCTTTTTCAGAAGATGTTTGATGAATTCTTTCAACGTTTATTTTACCTTCTGGTTCTATTACTTTTGGGCAGTTCTCTTTGATGATTTCCTGTAAAATAGTATCTAGGATCTTTTTTTCATCATAATTTTTTGGTAGTCCAATGATCCTCAGATTATCTCTCTTAGATCTATTTTCCAGGTCTATTGTTTTTTCAAATAAGTATTTGATATTTTTTTCCAATCTTTCAATTTTTTGGTTTTGCTTGACTGATTCTTGATGTCTCAATGAATCAGTCATTTCCATTTGTTCAGTTCTGATTTTTAGTGAGTTATTTCTTCATTAGTTTTTTTTTTTTTTTACTTCTTTTTGTATATGTACAATTAAGTTTTTAAATGAGTAATTTTGCTCTATGGAGTTTTTTTTTCCATTTCACTAATTTTTTTTTTAGCTAGTTATTTTCTTTTTTAAATTCACAAATTCTGTGTCCTTGAACTTCTTGGAAGTTTTTTACCTTTTCCAATTCACATTTCAGGAAGTTGTTGCTCTCTTGCATAGTTTCTCTTTCCTTTCCCCATTTTTCTTATAGTTCTCTTTTAAAATTTTTAACAGTCTCTTCTAGGAGAGCTTTTTGGGGACCAACAATTGTCTGGACACTGTCTGCTATTAGTCTCTTTGGGGTTGAAAAGCTGCTCTCTTTCTGTATAGAAACTATCAATCATCCTTTTGATTTTTTTACTCATTTTTTAAAGCCTGTAGGGTCTGCCTTCATGGCCAGGAGATTACCAGCTTCCTCTGCAGAGCAGTGAGAGGTGTATGGATTGGTTGCTGTCCTGCCAACCAGCTACAAAAAACACTGAGGTACAGGAGTGCTCTGGGAAAGAGTTCCCCACCCGGAAGTAACTCAGGTCTGCAGGGCAGAGCTGGGAAAGTGCTCTGCAAAGAACTCCCTCTGTGTGGGATAACAACTGCCCTGGGGCTAGATGCTGAGCAGTGAGAGTTTCACTACCCCAAGCCAAATCCCACCCTAGGGCTGTGGGTATTAGCAGCTGAGCAGTGAATGGATTTGCAGGGACTGGAAGTGTCTCTGCCCAGGGAAGCACAGTCCTGTTGGGGAAGTTCTATTGCCTCAGGCCGAGCCTCCCTCTGTGTAGATTAGAGGCTTCCCCGGGTTGTCCCCTGCTGCTGTGCAGGTACACAAAAGCCCTGAACTGCAGGATGTGGCTGCAGGGCTGCGTTACAATTTGCCTGAGTCACTTCTGGGTTTGGGTGGTTACAGCCAGATCTTGTTAGGTTCTGGCGTTTTTTTAGAGTACCCTCTGTTTTAGGCTTTAATTTCTCTGCCAGTTTACTGCTTTGTATTCAAGGCAGAGCAGTTAGCCTATAGCAGAGTGGTCTCTATAACTTCTCTAGCCACAGAGATCACCCCGCCCCTGGTCTGTTCAGGACTCTAGCCTCTTGCTACCTGAGCTAGTCTGTTCCTGGCCCTTCAGGACAAACCTTTCCTGGTGATCTTCCAGATTATCTTCCGCTGGTAAATTGTAGTGCTTCTAATCTTCATGAATTTTAGCAGTGAAGAGCTATTTTTGAGGCTGAATTTAATAGTTGGTTCAGGGGATGAGAGGAGCTTAGAAAGTTGCTTGTACCTTCTCCGCCATCTTGGCTCTGCCCCCCTTTCAATCACTTCTAAGTTTGATTGTGAAGATATGAGGTCTTGTAGGAATTTTTTTATAAAGATTCTCTGTTCATAGATTAATCTTATCTATATATAATTCTGATATTTTACACAATTCAGTTCGATAAGCTCTTCTTATATTCCTCTTACTCTCTGCCAGATACTTTTGGAATTGAGGTTCCCTGTTTACAGAGGAGAAAGTGAATCCATATATGAACATATATGTTCTCTAATCTTTTTAATAGGAATGGTTGCTGTATTTTGTCAAAATTTTTTTTCTAGCATCTTTTTAAGTAACCATATAATTTCTGTTGATTTGGCTATTGGTATGGTCACTTACATTGAGAGTTTTCCTAATACTGAGCTACTCTTGCATTCCTAGTATAAATACCATCTGGTTTTAAGGAATAATCTTTATGATATATTGTTGCAATTGTCTTGCTAATATTTTATTCAAAAATTTTACATCAATGGTCATTAGGAAAATTGGTCTATAATTTTCTTTCTCTATTTTCTTTCTTATTGTTTGTGTATGAGCACCACATTTATGTCATAAAAGGAGTTTGTTAGGACTTTTTGCCTGTTTTTCTTAATATTTCATATATTTGAAATTATATTGAAATAAATTGTTATTTACATGTTTGATAGAATTCACTCCTGAATATGGTCCTAAGAATTTTTTCCTAGGGAGTTCATTAATGGCTTGCTCAATTTTTTTTTTTCTAAGATAGGGTTATTTGGGGTTTCTGTTTGCTTATCTGTTAATTGAAGTAATACTTTTTTTTTATAAATATTCATCTATTTCACTCAGCTTGTGAGATTTATTGGCATATTGGCATTTCCCAATGATTGCTTTAATTTCTTCTTCATTGGTGGTGATTTCACCCTTCTCATTTTTGATACTATCTATTTGGTTTTAGCCTTTCCTTTTTTAAAATAAAATGAACCAATAACTCAATAATATATTTTTTTCATAACATAAGCTCCATGAAATATTTGTTGACTCTCTGTCTATCTTTCTCTGTCTTTCTCTTTGTCTCTGTGTCTCCCTGTTCCTATCTTTCTATGTCTTTGTCTCTGTCTGTTTTTGTCTGTCTTTTGTTGTCTCTATTTCTCTCTCTGACTCTGTTTTTCTGTCTCTGTTTCTCTGTCCCTGCCTCTGCATGTGTGTGTGTGTCTGTCTCTGTCACTGTCTGCCTCTCTGTCTCTGTCTCTGTCTCTGTCTCTCTCTCTCTGTGCTTTTCTCTATCTCTCTCACTTTTAAATATAAATTTCACTCTTAGGGTACAAGGAGTACTGTCTCAGGCTTATTCTGCCAAGGCCTACAGTTTCTTGCTGTTGGCCTGGTGCTGTACTGCTGTTGCCCTGATGCCTACAAGGGACCTCCTGTCTGGTGCTATTTTGAGAGTGAGTAGGAAGGGGTGACTAGTTCTTCTGGAGTCTGTAGGGGTCTGTCAACTAACATGGCACTGTTCTGGATTCCTACTGCTATTGTCTGGTGTATGGTGAGGACACTTGTGTTGTTTCTGTATTTCTTCCAGTGGTACCCTAAAACACATGATGGTTGGCCACAAGATATATTTTTTGCTCGGGTTACACCAAAGCATGTGATGATTTCAGAGCTGGAGTCCACTAACTTTCCTGTCAATGCTAAGGCACGTGGGGATTTTGATCCACTGCAGTAAAGTTTGTGATCTACCATTCGTTTTCTGAGGTAGGCTTGCTCCTAACTCACTGGAAAGCTTCTATTCCTGAACTGCATCTTCCCCCTCCCTTTTTTCTCAAGTGAGACTGATCCCCTCCTGCTGATCTTCAAATTTTCTTGAACTAGAAGACTATTTCACTGTCCCCTTCCTTGTTCTATTCAATCATTTCACTTTTGTTATTATTTATTTTCTAGCTTTATAAATAATTTAAAGCTAATTTGGTTGTAATGGTATTGAATAAATAAACTGATTTAAGTACAATTGTTATTTTATTACATTGATTCATCCTACTTGTGAGCAATTAATATTTCTCCAATTGTTTAGATATGACTTTATTTGAGTGAAAATTGTTTCATAATTTTCTTCATATTGTTCCCAATTTTGCCTTGGTAGGTAGATTCCAAATTATTTTTACACAATCTACAGTTATTTTAAATGGGAATTCTTTTTCTGCCGTTTCCTGCTGGATTTTGTTGATAATAAATAGAAATGATGATCATTTATGTAGACTTAATTTACATCCTGCAACTTTGTTAAAAGTTATTTCCACTAGTTTTTAAAGTTGATTTTCCAATAAGATATATCTGCAATAGTAATAATTATTTGGGCAAAATAGAGCAGGAACATAAGGATAATCAATGAAAAATAATGTTAAGAAAGACAGTGTAGCAGTATGAAATCTAAAGTGGTAATCATCAAAGTAATCTGGTACTGGCCAAGAAATAGAGTGGAAGATCAATGGAATAGATTAGGTACAAAATATATAGTAGTAAATGACCATTGTAATCTCGTGTCTGACAAACCTCTAAACCCAAGATGTGGGGACAAGAAATCACTTTGACAAAAATTGGTAGGAAAAGTGAAAAGCAGTTTGGTAAAACTAAGTATACAATAAACACCTGATACTGTATACCAAGATAAGGTTAAAATGGGCTCGTGATTTAGAAATAAAGGATGATATAAGCAAATATGAAGAGCATAGAATAATTTGTCTTTCAGGTTCATGGATAAGGGAAGATTTTATGAACAAAAAGTAAATAGAGAACATTATGAGATATAGAATGGATAATTTTATTAAATTAAATTTTAAAAAATTGCAGAAACAAAATCAATGCATTCACGTTTATAAAGAAAGAAGGAAACTGGAAAAAGTATAGCAAGTTTGACTGATAAAGGCCTCATTTATCAATATATAAATGAGTCAAATTGATAAGAATATTCCCCAATTGATAGTCAAAGAATATGGACAAACAGCATTCAGAAGAAATCAAATCTATCTGTAATATATGAAAAATGTTCTAAATCACTATTGATTAGAGAAATATAAATTAGAATAAGTCTGAGAGACCAACTTATACACATCAAGTTTGCTAATATGACAGAAAGGAAATTAAATGC
Source organism: Sarcophilus harrisii (assembly GCF_902635505.1). Taxonomy (NCBI): domain Eukaryota; kingdom Metazoa; phylum Chordata; class Mammalia; order Dasyuromorphia; family Dasyuridae; genus Sarcophilus; species Sarcophilus harrisii. The sequence goes on along the minus strand of NC_045427.1, from coordinate 365,821,376 downwards.
TGGAAGGGATGTTGATGGAGTTGTGAAGTAATCCAGTTATTTTGGAGAGCAAATTTGGAATTATGCCCAAAGGGCTATAAGACTGTGTATATATTTTGACCCAGCAAAAGTACTACTAGATATTTATTTCAAAGAGAGAAAAAAATGGAAAAATAACCTCTTTATAGAAAAATTTATTACAACTCTTTTTAGTGGCAAAAAATTAGAAATAGAGTAGATGTCCATCAATTGGGGGATAGCTGAACAAGTTATTGTATTGTGATATAAAAAATAAAGAGCAAGATGGTTTCAGAAAAACTTAGGAAGACTCATATCAATAAGTACTTCCACTTCACTCCTTTGAAATTTTAAATGAGAAGAATCAGGAGAACATTGTACAATATTAAAAGGATGGTCAACTGTGAAAAACTTAGCTACTTTAATCAAGACAGTGACCTAAGAAAATATTAAAGGATCCAAGATGAAAAACACTTTTGAGCGAGCAAGAGAGAGAGAGAGAGAGAGAGAGAGAGAGAGAGAGAGAGAATTGATGAAATCTTAATGCAGATTTGAGCAAATTTTTAAAAATTCTTCGTTTTTTCCAATTTGCTTTTATTTGTTTTATTTTGCACCATGCCTTATGTGGAAATTTGTTTTTCATGACTTCAGATGTATAATACATATAACATTTCTTGTCCCTCAAGATGGGGGGAGTGGCAGGAGGGAGAGAGAAAATTTACATCTCAAAATCGAAAAATAAATATTATTAGACATTTTACATATAAATTGGGAAATATTTAATAATATAAATATAAATAAATTTAAGAACAAGTACTCCCACTTTATCATTTTCTTCCCAGTGCATATATAGCATGGTGTCTGATACATGTCAACATTAGTAGATGAAAAAAGTGAGGAACTCTAATCTGACGATCTATAGATACACAACTAGCAAATATCATTCAGGAAGGTAGTGGGTTCCCTAGAAAAGACCTCTAGTTCTAAAGTCAGAGATCCAAATTCAAATCCATATTCTGTCTTGCTACCTACATGACCTTAAACAATTTTTTTAAGCATTTTAGGCCTAAGTTTTATCAGCTACAAGATGAGATGGTTGAATTCTTAAAATTTTCCTCCTTGTGACTCTTTTCACCTGAGAAATTTTTTATGTGACCCCAGGCATATAGATATGTAAAACAGGTATACAATTCAAACATTTGGTGATTATAAATCATAATATTTCAATCTTCACATTCAGTTATGAGATCCCATTTTTGCTCCCTTTTATGAGGAGCTCCCTTCTATATCACATGAAAGTCAATGATAATTCAGGGTCTAAAATTCTACTGAAGTTTGTCTGAAGGGGAAAAGATAAGATTAACAGATAAATCATATTAGGCTACACTAAACACATGTTTGCTGGTTGACTAATTACTTTATCTTACTAATTAGTGGATATCTTAGAGGATAACACTCTACTGGTACAACTATGAGAAAATATGGTTTTCATGATTAAAAGACATCAGGGCAAAATATTATTGGTGCATTATCCATATTATATATTATGTTTTTGGACTTGATGTTTTTTGTTCCAGAAAGATGATTTTAAAAAATGAGCAACCTTTTTTTTATGCAGTCAGGATGGTTGTTTCATGCACATTTTTCATTCGACATATATTGAGCAGATGCTATTTCCAAGGTCCCACACTAAATATTGAACTCTGTAACTGTAAAACATTAGTTAAATATGCATTATTACTATTTCTCTTATTGTTAGATACTTGACCTGTAATTTCATCAATATAGAGAACTTCAAAAGGAGGAATTTCTTTCTACCAAGGCAGGTCAGCACCTAAGTTGCACCTTAACTTTTTAAAGAGTTTCCTAGAGCAGGGCTTCTTAAACTTTTCCTGCTCATAATCCCTTTTAGCCTGATAGATTTTTATAAGGCCCAGATATATAAGTATATAAAATAGATATACAAATCAATGATTTACTGATAATAAATCATAATTTCATGATCCCCTACATTCAATTCTTGCAACTACGTATGGGGTTGTTGCCCAAATTTAATAAGCTTTGGTCTGGAGCATTGAGAGACAAGTGACTCATTTCCAGGATCATTCTGACTGTACAAATTAGAGGTTAGATTTGAACCCAGGTATTTCTGTCTCTGAGATCAGTATATTTTTCTCTACAGCCACGTGTCTGTTAGCATGATCAGCAATTAAAATAATATTTCTAGATGATCTAAATATTTTATAATTATTACCAGCCACTTGAAACATCAAAGTTGTGGTTTAATGTGATCGCACAATTTTTTGACTTGCAGTCAGCATTCTTTCTACATTTACATTTAATTTATAAGAGGAGTTGTGACAAATTACTAGTGACAGAGGCCAGTTTGGATAACAATTATTTTCGCGACTCTTAGATTAGCAAAAACTCCTGACTTTATTGAAATGCTATCATCACAATTGCCACACATGATTCCTGGTAAGTTGTTAATATAATCCTTTCAGTATTTTCTAGGAAGCTTCATTGGACTTAGAATACAAATTTTCCCTTGAAGACCTCCAAATTCTGTCAAACAACATGTAGAGTCAAGGAAAATTTATTATTATAAGACACTATATTAACTCTTGGAAACAAAGATGAAAAAGATATAGACTCTACCTCGAGGAGTTTACAGTATTATAGGGAATTAGACTATTAATTCCAATAACTATAATCTAAACTAAAAAAGTGTATAAAAATAAAACAGAGTAGTCTGAGAGGCATGAGGTGCAAGATTGTCCATTCAGCATAGACAAGAGGGAGAATAGAGGGAATACTTATTAGAAGAGTTAGCACCAAAATAACATTAATTTGGAAGTTTCACTCAATATGAAAAAAAATTCTAATTTAAAAAAGCTAAATAACTATAGAACTCAGTTTATGTTGTTCTCTAACATGTATGATTAACTTTTGAATTATGCCTTTAAATCTAGACTTGAAGTTCTCTGAGAACAGAACCTGAGATTTACACATTTTTATACATCTCCTAACAATTAGTGTAGGACTTTAGACATACCAGATATTCAATAAATATTTGTTTTCTTTTGATTCATTAATTTATTGATCATAGCTATTTATTCTGTAATTTTAGTTCACATGACCAAATAGATTAGAGCCATGTACACTATTGGTACTATATAAATATTAATTGAATTTTCCTGTTTCTATTAAGGGCATTTTTCTCAAGTTTACACAGTTACTAAATATTTGAGGCAACATTTAACTTCAGGTGTTTTTGATTTTGTTTATTTTTTTAATTATAGCTTTTTATTTACAAGATATATGCATAAATAATTTTTCATCATTGACAGTTGCAAATCCCTTTGTTCCAACTTTTTCCGTCCTTCACCCTGCCCCTTCCCCCAGATGGCAGGTTGACCAATACATATTAAATATGTTAAAATATATAAATATTTATATAATATATAAATATATATTTATAAATATTTATTAAATAAATATATAAATATAAATTATATATATTATATAAATAAAATATATGTATAAATATATAAAATATATAAAAATATATAAATACAATATATGTATACATGTCCAAACAGTTATTCTGCTGTATAAAGAGTCGGACTTTGAAATAGGTACAATTAGCCTGTGAAGGAAATCAAAAATGCAGGTGGACAAAAATAGAAGGACTGGGAATTCTATGTAGTGGTTCATAGTCATCTCCCAGAGTTCTTTCTCTGGGTGTAGCTGGTTCAATTCATTACTGCTCTATTGGAACTTATTTGGTTCATCTCATTGATGAAGAGGGCCACGTCTGTCAGAATTGATCATCATATAGTATTGTTGTTGAAGTATATAATGATCTCCTGGTCCTGCTCATTTCACTCAGCATCAGTTCATGTAAGTCTCTCCAGGCCTTTCTGAAACCATCCTGCTGGTCATTTCTTACAGAGCAATAATATTCCATAATATTCATATGCCACAATTTATTCATCCATTCTCCAATTGATGGGCATCTATCCAGTTTCCAGTTTCTGGCCACTAGAAAGAGGGCTGCCACAAACGTTATTATACATACAGGTTCCTTTCACCTTTTTAAGATTTCTTTGGGATATAAGCCCAGTAGTAACACTGCTGGATCAAAGGGTATGCACAGTTTGAGAGCTTTTTGAGCATAGTTCCAAATTGCTCTCTAGAATGACTGGATGTATTCACAATTCTACCAACAATGTATTAGTGTCCCTGTTTTCCCACATTCCCTCCAGCATTCCTCATTATCTTTCTCTGTCATTCTAGCCAATCGAGAAGTGTGTAGTGGTATCTCAGAGTTGTCTTAATTTGCATTTTTCTGATTATTAATGATTTGGGGCATCTTTTCATATGGCTAGAAATAGTTTCAATTTCTTCCTCTGGGAATTGTCTGTTCATATCCTTTGACCATTTATCATGGGAGAATGGCTTGATTTATTATAAATTAGAGTCAAAGAGCAGGGAGCCATGGGAAAACATTCCCCACCAGAAATAACCCAGGCTCAAGTACCTTGCAAAGAACCTGCTATGCAGGTTAATGACTGCCCTGGGTCTAGAAGATGAGTAGTGAAAGTGTCACTACTCCAGGGCAAAGCCTACTGTGGGGCTGTGGGTATTAGTGGCTGACCAGTGAAAAGTTCCACATAGACTTGAAGTGTTTCTGCCCAGGGAAGCAAGGTCATGCTGTGAAAGTTCTATTGCCCCAGGCCAAGCCCCCGCACTGTGCAGATTAGAAGCTGCCTGGGGCTGTGCCCCACTGTTGTGCAGATTTGAACTGCCCCTGCAAAAGCCTGGTACTGCAGAATATGGCTGCAGGGCTGTGTTATGGTCTGTGCTGGGTCACTTCCTGTTTTGGGTGGTTATAGCCAGATCTTGTCAGGTTCTGGCATTTTTTAGAGATTACCCTCTGTCTTTGGCTTTAATTCCTCTGTTGGTTTACGCTTTATAATTAAGGTAGAGCAGTTAGCCTATGGGAGAGGCTTCTCTAGCCACAGAAGTCACTCCAGCCCCTGTTCTGTTCCAGATGTTAGTCTCTCCTAACTCCCTGCCCAGGCTGGTCTGTTCCCACCCCTCAGGACAAATCTGCTCTGAAGATCTTCCAGATTATCTTTGGCTGATAAATTTTTATGCTTCTAATCTTTGTGAATTTTAGCAGTCAAGTACTTATTTTTGAGGCTGAATTTAATAGTTGATCATGAGGGCATGAGAGAAGCTTAGAAAGTCACTTGTGCCTTCTCTGCCATCTTGGCCGGTCTTTTTGATTTTAAATTATTTGCTTTTCTTATTCTGCATACTGTCTCTTTTTCCATAACATTATAAATGATCAACATATTTTCAATTTTTCCTCTTTTATCTGTCCTTCACACAGCCAACAAGATGATATTTCTAAGATATTTATCAACCATATTACTCTCCTAAAAAGTCTCCCATGATTCCCTAGTGAATTTATTAGAATTTGAAAAATCATTAGCTTCCTGTATTCCTAAGAGGTCATAAAAAAGGGAAAAGGACCCACCTGTGCAAAGTATTTGTAGAAGCTCTTTTTGTGATAGCAAGGAACTGGAAGATGAGTGGATGCCCTTTAACTGGAGAATGTATGAATAAGTTATGGCATATGAATGTTATGGAATATTATTGTTTTATAAGAAACTATCAGCAGGATAATTTCAGAAAGATCTGGAGAGACTTGCACGACCTGATGCTAAGTGAGTAGAACTAAGAGAACATTGTACAGATCAAAAACAAGATTATATGATGATCAATTCTCATGGATATAACTCTTTTCAACAATAAGGTAATTTAAGACGCTTCCAATGGTCTTGTGATGAAGAGAACCATCTGTACCCTGAGAGAGGACTGTGGGGATTGACTGTGAATCAAAATATAGTATTTTAATTTTGTTGTTTGCTCGCATTTTGCTTTCTTACTCATTTTTTAAATTTTTGATCTGATTTTTCTTGTGTAGCATTATAATTGTGGGAATAAATGTCGAAGAATTGCATATGTTTAACCTATATTGAATTAATTGCCATTAAGGATAGAGGGTGAGGGCAGGGAAGGTAGAAAAAAATTTGAATGCAAGGCTTTGCAAGGATGAATGCTGAAAACTCTATGAATATGTTCAAAACATAAAAAGCATTATAAAAAATCTTTAGCCTGATATTTAAAGTCCTTTACAATGTGTCTCTCTTACATTCATTTTGAATTTTATTTCTTATTACTTCTTTTCACCTATTCTGCTCATTTCAAACTGGCCTATTCTTTTTATATTACATTTCATTTCTCAGTTCTGTTGTATTTCCATAAAATATCTCCTATATCTGGAATACAACAAATTCTTCCATCTTTGTTTTACAGGCTCCCAGCCTTTTTCAAAGAATATTTCACATGCCACCTCCTATTTGCAACCTTTCATGACTCCCCTTACTGTTTAGGACTCCTTGCCTCTTGAAATTACTTTATACTTTGCATTTATTTATCGATTAACATGTTGCATCCTTAATGTATAATTTAGTCTTTTTGAGGGAAAAAGCCTATTTTTTCCTTTGTGGCTTAAACCTAGTTCAATACATTATACCACGTGAACACTTCACTGTGCCTTCTAATTTATCTTGTTAATATCTTGTTTGTATATAGTTGTTTGAATGTTGTCTTCCCATTTAAAGAGTGAGTTCCTTAAGAGCCAGAGCCATCTTTTGTTTTTTTTTTATTGCATCCCTAGCCCTTTGGTATGCTAAAATTAATTTTTTTGTCATTAAATACATTTATCATATAGGAAGTCAATATATTCGACATAAGACAATGTCCTCATAAGGGAAGGGTATTACAGGGCAGAAGTACAGAGTAGGTGCTTAATAAATGTTAGTAGTTAGTTGACTAATATGTTTTCTGAATTGAATCAAATTGGAAGTATATTGATCTTCAATTGTGAAAGAAACTTTTAAGGCTTGTCAAATTATTTTATTTATTGAGTCATAATTTGTTGAATTATAGTCTCAGAAATGGAAGTGGACTTCATAGGATCATCTAGTTCAAACTCTATTTGATTAGGAAAACTCTCTACAATATCCATGAGAAGTGATCATTCAGACCTTGAAAACCTCCAGTTGTGGTTGCCCATTACCTCCTCCTGATAATGATAATGTTAATAATTAGCCTTTATATAGCACATATAATTTGCCAGATCATATTTTTTAAAAGATATTATCACTATTATCTTATAATATTCTGGGAGGCAGGAGTTATTTTTATCTTCACTATATAATTAAGAAAACTCAGGCATATAGAGGTAGTGGGACTTGATGAAGATCATACAATTAGTAAGTGTTTGTGTTTAAGGATGGATTTTTAACTCAGATCTTCCTGACTCCACTCTGGGTATTCTATCTACCATGCCACCTAGGTGCTCATTCCATTTGAACAATAGTAATTATTATATGCTTATTCTTATAATACTAATCTTGAATAGTATTCTCTATATCTGTCCTTCTCCTAATTTTCCTCCTTCTCCTAGTCTTATTCCTCCTCCTTCTTTGTCTTCTTCCTTCTCCTCTCCATTCTGCTTTTTTCCCCGCACCCTTTATCTCTGTGTTCCTCTTTACCCACCTCTTTCTTCATCAAGGCCAAGTAGAATAAATTTGATCCCTATTACATATAATAGTTTTTCTTTGATACTTTTAAAAGACATCTCTGATGTCTTCAGTATGAACATATTCTACCTTACAGATCAAAACCCCTCCATGACTTAATAGGCATATACAGTGTCTAAAATAATCTCTTGTGGTCTGTTTTCTGAACATAATCCTCTTCCAAATTTGGCAGGATGATTCTTGACATACTCAGCAATTACCGAGGTTTGTGGATGTGTGAAATTCTCAACTTCTCTGGTACCTTCTTTGAGAAAGGTAACAATGTCAGTTCACCACTTGGTCTGTACCCAAAGCAATCTAGCTAAGTAGAACTTCCTGGCATTTGTAGTTTGTTGATATAATTTTCAAAAATCTAAAGCACCTTTAGGAATAAGAGAATAATAGGTTTATGGAATTTTAGAATTGTAAGGACTCACAAGAGACCTTAAAATAAAAACTTTTAGAGCTGAAAATGATCCATGGAGGAACACGAGGTCAATATTCATATGTAATAGGTAGGGCACAAAATGAGGAATTGATTTGACTAGGAAGTTTTCACCTAGGATCCAGGCACCCTTACTCCCGTTGCCATGCTTATTATAACTTAATGTCTATTTTATATTTAATAGAATGATGCTGGGATGCTTTGTGGACTATTATTGGAAACTGACTCCTCAGTATTTCAGTGATTATACTTTAGTTTCTTCCCATCAAGTAGTCAAAAATGAAATTCAGGAAATATTTTTTAATACCTCATATACTTCCAAGAGCCTTCTTCATAAAATACATAACCATTAAAAGATTCTCTAAAGCTTAATTCACCACATGAAATCCATAGCCATCTGCAGTGTGCCTGTTTGTGGATCAGTCTTCTATTTCTTGCCAAGTGCATTAGCAGATGCATGCTGGGAATGTCTTCCCCTCCTTTTTCTATTTCTACCTCCTTTAGTGAAGATAACAAGGAACTGAAGACTTCACTTATCTCAATAATTCTTTAGAGTTTCACATTCTGAAGTCACCTCAGGAATTAAGGGGAATTCAAGTTCTTATATAGCTAGAAAGCTATTGCTAAGAGTTACAAGATGTCCATAAATTCTAGAGCCTTGGGCAGACTATTGGATCAGTGTTTAGTTTGCAGGAGGTAGGAATCTTTGAGCTTAATTCTTACCAGATATTTATTATCTGAATCCTTTATATTTAGAAATCACATTGTAAATCTATTTTATTCTTTAGTTTCCATCCAAAATGCCCACCACCATTGAACAGATTGCACAAGTGTTCCATCTATTGGCAAGGACCACTTTTTCTTTGAGGGCAAATTATTTTTCTTACTACCTTAGTGCTCTTCCTGGAATTCCAAAGATTTTGTTAGAGAAATCTTTCAGAGACTATAATATTGCCTTCAAAGTTTATATAGGCAAAGGGGGGTGGTGGTCTCATCAACTAACTCTTATCTAATTACATCCAGTTTAAAGATATTGGTGAGTTGGATTATGTCCAAAGAAAGGTGAATAGCAGATTCCTTCCAGAAATGTAAGACTTGAATTATAAGGTTTTCTTCAAGAAAACTAGTTTAGAGGAGAAGTAGGAGCCACATAACAGATGTCTTTAAATATTTGAAATATCATTGGTTCAACTTAGAATAATGGATAGGAGTTGCAAAGGCAAATTTTTGGGGCAATGTAAGGCAAATTTTAGTATCAATTAGACTTGTCCAAAGGTGAGATGATCTTCTTCAATCAATTAACAACAAATATTTATTAACTACCCACTATGTGCCAGGTGCTATTATACTAAGTGCTGGACAAAATAGTTTCTTAAGTGCTCTAGATTAGAGTTAGCTATAAATGGTTTGGAGTGCATCTGAAGTAGGTTTCCTCTTGTTAGGTTTCCAAATGGAAACTGAATCACTTGCTGGAATTGTTGTTAATTATAAAATGCTTCAGATGATTTTAATGTTCTTTATGTTCTAATGGGGGGTGATTCCAGGACTTTGTTAATCAAATGGTAATATTTTAGCTAGCAATAGTTTGAACAGGAGATATTTTGGACAAAGGCTTGAGTTCCCCCAGGTCACAAAAATATATTAAGTAACAGGAAGTTAAGTTTAAGGCCAGTAATAAAATCTGGCATAATTGTCATCTGAGTTCCAGAGTATCTCTCACGCTGATAGCTCTGCAACATCCAGGCTTGTTGGTACTGCCAGCAGGCAGTGCATTACATTAGGATAGGACTTTGCCTGTTCCTGTAACCACCTTGTTGTAGTGACATTCTCATTGATTATCTGAGATGATCTTTATCTAGTATTCATGCTCTGTATGTAAGTCAATTTTGTTTGCTACACAAGCCCTGTTTCCATGAAAAAAAGGATAAAAATACAGAAATCTGGGAAGTGTTGACAGAGATATGAATGTGGGGATAGCAAGGTAGATAAGGTAGACAGTGAAGGAACTAAGAAGGGGCTGTCATTCACATCTAAGAGAGAGAACCAATTAAAACTTCAGATTAATTTTGAGAGAGGATAAATGGTAGAATTCAGGGGCAATTTGTGGGCTTTCTGTTGAAACCTGAAACCTTCCCTCTGCTCTGAATAGACCCCCCTTTGCGTTGCCCCATGAAAGTGCTTCCTTTCAGATAATAATTAATGCTCATAGTTGGAAACTATTTAACAAAGAATACAAAGCCTAGAAGAGTTGTATTATACCTGTCATTTGTAAGTGTCCAGTGATCCTCTAATGTACTGTGATTCATGGAGCTGAAAGAAATGATTTGCCTAAAAAATTATTAATGTTCATTCTGCTGGTAGAATCTCTTAATTCCCGTTAGACATGTCAGCATATTATGACTGGGAGCTGTCAAATTCTAATGACTAAAATTTCATTTTTCTGTCTCTTCATGCTGTGTTTGAGAACTATAGGTTGGAAATAATTCCCCCAGATAAATTTCTTCTTCATCTGATAAATGTGGACACCTTTTCTTTCTCTTCTCTTTTTTTTTGTTTTTCTTTCCCTTTTTTCTTGCACATTTTTTCCTTACTTTTACCCTCAAATCCTAATGTTTTACTTTATCAAAGGAAAGAGGAAGAAAAATAACCAACTAGAATGCTTTTCTTCATAGAATGAGCCAGTGCCTGTTTTATGGACCATAATGGAACGAGACAGCTGACAGATTCAATGCAAAAATATTTTTCCTCATTGAATTGATCAAAACAGGGGTTATTTAAAATAAAGAAGGCTAGTGTAATATAAAGTATAAAATATATAGCCTATCTTTTGTAGTGGTAAAATCCTTGACATTGAATATTCTTTTTTCCTCCTTTAATGTTCTTGAAATGGGAATTTGTTGACACAATTTTCAATAGAGGTATCACAGTAATGCTAACATACTGAAGATACAAGACCACATACAAACTATTGATCCACTTATTATTACTCCTGTTGCTGAAATGCTACATGCAGAGCAAGAAAATCCAAGTTCCAATTTAATTTGTTAAATGATTAGTTTCAAAATTTATGTTATACATGTCCAACAAATCATGAGGAAAAACACAGAGGAGGCTGTAGAGTCTGTATGAAATTACATTTTCTTTCTCCCATTAAAAGCCTTTCACTAGAGAGTGACCAAAAATATAAAATATATCTATGTATGTATCAGTATATATTTGTATATACATATCTAAGTACATACACACATACATTCCCGCATCTATTTATATGATACATTTCAGTCTATAGGGAAAAATAGAGGGATGGAAAATTTTCTAAATAAGTTCCCTACATTTTAATATAAAATTAATTATACCTGTCTTGATCAAGGGATTGATTTTTGTTTTAGATGGTTTAGCTCCCAAATATCAACGTCTTGTCTGACCTTCTTACTTAATTTATTAAAACAAGTCAAAAAAAGTTATGACCTGTGAGTTTCTTTTGTTAGAATTTACCAACAAACCCTTTGTGCAGCTTTTAACCAGAGTTCAGTCTATTTTTAGCTCTCTGTGTTTATAGTAGTTTACTAATTATAGTCATTCCTAACATGTAGGTTCTCTCACTTGGGGAATTCTGTATAAACACACACACATACAGACAGACAGACATATATATATATATATATATATATATATATATATACACACATATATACATGTGAGTGAATCTAGCTTTGGTAAGTAGAAGTAGCCTTGGAAACAAGAGTCATACAGAGTGAGTGGTATATGCTCTCTCCCTCTCCCTTCCTCTCTCCTTCCCTCCCTTCTTCCTTTCTTCCCTCTTTCCCTCTCTCTATCTCTCATTCTCTGTGTCTGTCTGTCTGTCTGTCTCTCCCCAAATGTCCCCAGCTAGATAGCAAAGTAGAACCTTAGGAAGAATAAAGAAATGCATAAATAAAAATACTTTGACCAAATAGATGGAATCTGGAATTTTAGAAACATCAGTTTTTAGGAAGGTGCTTCCATGATGCTTAGAAATATCAAAAGCAAAGCAAGACAAAACAAAACAAAAAAAACAAAGAATAATATTTGTGGTAGAAAAATTAATGGATTGGAAAAATAAAGAAGAAAGTGTTAAGAAATTTAAGTGTAGAAGAAAAGGGTATTGATTTAGTCACAATTTCTGTTGGATGATGATAAAGAATTATATTAACCACTCACACTCTTTCAGTCTTGAAAAAACTTTCAACTAAGTCACATGAGCAGTTTAAGTTTTATTATTCCCATTTTATGAAGAAAGAAACTGAGGCTCAGAGAATTAGATGATTTGACTGTTGGGTAAATTATATGTGTGTGGGAGAAGGTAACAAAGTTGTCCACATGACTATATTAGTGCTTTCTGTCAGTTTTGATAATGTAGAACAGAACTTACAAACTCATGTCTGCAGCCCTCTTTGGTTGCTTGTAAATTGTTAAGTTATGTAGATCTTTGTTCATTTGACTATGTAATTGGATTAATAAGTCTTTGTGAACAACAATAACAAAAAGATGTTGATAGGAGCAGTGTGCCATAAATGTAACAGACATTCAGTTTGGGAAAACTGGCATAAAGGACATTTCGGGGGGGGGGGGAAGATTTTCTAAGATAAGGCAACTTTGAATAGTTCTCTTACTGTCATCAGTTCAATTCAATTCACATAAGTTTAATTCAACAATCAGCTATTAAGCCTTTAACCCAGGCTATGTCTAGTCTTCCATCCCTGTTCTCCATCTCCACTATCTCCTTCTTTAGAATTTCCCTTTGCTTAGAATGTCCTTACTTCTTAAATTCTTTTCTATCATAATCCAACATGAATTACATATTGTTAAATTTCTTTATCTTAAAGTGAGAGGATCAGACCAGATGATCCATTATCTCTAATCTTGTTCACTTTGTAATAACTTACATTTTGTGAAGTGATGGGGGAGGTTGAGGAATATGGACTGACAATCGAAAGGCCAAAATATAGTTTATTTCCTTTTGAAAAATGATCTTTTCGATTAATGAATTGGGCTTGCAACTAAAAAAACTAAAAAAAGACCAAATTAAAAATCCCCAATCAAATACTAAATTGGAAATTCTAAAATTAAAAGGAGAAATTAAAAATATTGAAAGTAAAAAAACTATTGAACTAATTAATAAAACTAAGAGTTGGTTCTATGAAAAAGCCAATAAAATAGATAAGCCTTTGAAATCTGATTAGAAAAGGGAGGGAGGAAAATGAAATTAGTAGTCTTAAAATGAAAAGGAGAACTTTCCACCAAGGAAGAGGAAATTAGAGAAATAATAAGGAGTTATTTTGCTCAACTTATGCCAAGAAATTTGATAACCTAAGTGAAATGGATGACTACCCAAAATACAGACTTCCAGACTAACAAGAGGAGGAAGTAAATTGCTTGAATAGTCCCATTTCAGAAAAGAAATAGAACAGGCAATTAAACAACTCCCTAAAAAAATCCCCAGGACCAGATGGATTTAATGTGAATTTTACCAAACATTTAAAGAACAATTGGCCCCAATGCTCTATAAATTATTTGATAAAATAGGGAAATGAAGGAGTCCTACCAAATTCCTCTTCTATGACACAGACATGGTAATGATACCTAAACCAGGTAGGCTGAAAACAGAGAAAGAAATTATAGACCAATCTCCCTAAGAATATTGATGCTAAATCTTAAATAAGATATTAGAAAAAGACTACAGAAAATCATCTCCAAGATAATACACTATGATCAAGTAGGATTTATACCAAGAATGCAGGGCTGGTTCAATATTAGGAAAACTATCAATATAATTGGCCATGTTAATAACCAAATGAACAAAAACCATATGATCATCTCAATAGATGCAGAAAAAGCATTTGATAAAATCCAACATCCATTCCTATTAAAAAACACTTGAGAGTATAGGAATAAATGGACTTTTCCTTAAAATAATCAGCATCTATTTAAAACCATCAGTAAGCATCATATGTAATGGAGACAAACTGCAACCATTCCCAATAAGATCTGGAGTGAAACAAGGTTGCCCACTATCACCATTACTATTTAATATTGTATTAGAAACGCTAGCTATAGCAATAAGAGCTGAGAAAGAGATTAAAGGAATAAGAACAGGCAATGAGGAAGCCAAATTATCACTCTTTGCCGATGACATGATGGTATACTTAGAGAACCCCAGAGATTCTGCTAAAAAGTTATTAGAAATAATCCACAACTTCAGCAAAGTTGCTGGTTATAAAATAAACCCACATAAGTCATCAGCATTCTTATATATCACTAACAAAATCCAACAGTCAGAGTTACAAAGAGAAATTCCATTTAAAGTAACTACTGATAATAAAATATTTAGGAATCTATCTGCCAAGGGAAAATCAGGAAACTTTATGAGCAAAATTACAGACCACTTGTCACACAAATTCAGTCTGATCTAACCAATTGAAAATATTAAATGCTCTTGGATAGGCGAGCAAATATAATAAAGATGACAATATTACCTAAACTAATCTATTTATTTAGCGCTATACCAATCAGACTCCCAAAACTATTTTAATGACCTAGAAAAATAAAACAAAGTTCATATGGAAAAACAAAAGGTCAAGAATTTCAAGGGAATTAATGAAAAAAATCAAATGATGGTGCTTAGCTGTACCAGATCTAAAATTATATTATAGAGCAGCAGTGACCAAAACTATTTGGATTGGCTAAGGAATAGATTAGTTGATCAGTGGAATAGATTAGGTTCAAGGGATAAAACAGTCAACAAACATAGCAACCTAGTCTTTGACAAACCCAAAGATCCCAGCTTTGGGATAAGAACTTACTGTTTGATAAAATTGCTGGGAAAATTGGAAACTAATATGGCAGAAACTAGGCATTGATCCATACTTAACGCTGCACACCAAGATAAGGTCAAAATGGGTTCATGACGTAGGTATAAAGAATGAAATTATTAATAAATTAGAGGAAACAGAATAGTTTACCTCTCAGACTTGTAAGGGAAGGTCTTTATGACTAAAGAGAACTAGAGATCATTACTGATCACAAACTAGAAATTTGATTATACCAAACTGAAAAGTTTTTGTACAAACAAAACTAATGGACAAGATTAGAAGGGAAGCAAAATAAAATATTTTACAGTCAAAGGTTCTGATAAAGGCCCCATTTCCAAAATATAGAGAATTAACTCTAATTTATAAAAATCGAGCCATTCTCCAATTGAAAAATGGTCAAAGGATATGAACAGACAATTTCAGATGAAGAAATTGAAACTATTTCTAGTCATATGAAAAGACGCCCAAGTCATTATTAATCAGGAAATGCAAATTAAGACAACTCTAAGATACTCACACACACCCGTCGATTGGCTAAGATGAAGGAAAAATAATGATGATTGTTGGAGGATGGGAAACTGGGACATTGATGCATTGTTGGTGGAGTTGTGAACGAATCCAACCATTTTGGAGAGTAGTTTGGAATTATGCTCAAAAGTTATCAAACTGTGCATACCTTTGATCCAGCAGTGTTACTTACTGGATTATATCCCAAAGAGATTATAAAGAAGGGAAAAGGGACCCTATGTGCAATGAATGTTTGTGGCAGCCTTTGTAGTGGAAAATTGAAATGGAATGATGTCCATCAGTTGAGAATGGTTGAATAAATTGGGTATGAAAATTATGGAATATTACTGTTCTGTAAGAAATGACCAAAGGATAATCAGAAGGCCTGAGAGACTTACAACTGATGCTGAGTGAAATGAGAGGACCAGGAGATATTATATACTTCAACAACAATACTATATGATGACCAGTTCTGATGGATCAGGGCATCTTTCAAACGAGATCAAACCAAATCATTCTAATGGAGCAGTAATGAACTGAACTAGCTATGCCCAGAAAAGAATTTCCTGGGATGAAAACCATTACATTGAATTCTAATCCTATATTTATGCACACCGCACTTTTGATTTCCTCTTTACATTGGTTAATATTTCAGAGTTGATTCTTTTTAAATAACGTTTTGTCGGTATTTATTGTGTATCAATTATATTTTAATATATTTAATATCTATTAATTCCTCTAGATTGGGGAGGAGGGAAAATTGAACAAGAGGTTTGGCATTGTTAATGTTAAAATTACCCATGTAATATCATGTAAATAAAAGGCTATTAAAAAAAAAAAAAAAAAAGAAAAATGATCTTTTCTGCTTTGGATCTCACTTAACACTTTATCCCTCTTCTGTTAACATATCAAAATTTAGTTTGAACATTACTTAATATTTAGTTATTAAATATTTGTTTATGTGTCCTGTCTCTAATATTGATTATATTATAAATGTTTTTCATCATTTATTTATTTATTTATTTATTTATTTAATAGCCTTTTATTTACAGGTTATATGCATGGGTAACTTTACAGCGTTAACAATTGCCAAACCTCTTGTTCCAATTTTCACCTTTCTTACCCCTACCCTCCTGTAGATGGAGGATGACCATAGATGTTAAATAATTAAAATATAAATTAGATACATAATAAGTATACATGACCAAAATATTATTTTGCTGTATAAAAGAATCAGACTTGAAATATTGTACAATTAGTTTGAAGGAAATAAAAATGCAGGTGGCATAAATATGGGGATTGGGAATTCAATGTAATGGTTTTTAGTCATTCCCAGAGTTCTTTTCTGGGCGTAGCTGGTTAGTTCATTACTGCTCCATTGGAAATGATTTGGTTGATCTCGTTGCTGAGGATGGCCAGGTCCATCAGAACTGGTCGATATAGTATTGTTGTGAAGTATATAATGATCTCCTGGTCCTGCTTCATTTCACTCAGATCAGTTCGTGTAAATCTCTCCAGGCCTTTCTAAAATCATCCTGTTGGTCATTTCTAAGAACAGTAATATTCCATAATATTCATATACCACAATTTATTCAGCCATTCTCCAACTGATGGACATCCATTCACTTTCCAGTTTCTTTTTTTTTCTTTTTTTTCTTTTTTTTATTTAATAGCCTTTTATTTACAGGATATATACATGGGTAAGTTTACAGCATTAACATTGCCAAACCTCTTGTTCCAATTTTTCACCTCTTACCCCCCCCCAGATGGCAGGATGACCAGTAGATGTTAAATATATTAAAATATAAATTAGATAAATAATAGTATACCTGACCAAAATGTTATTTTGCTGTAGAAAAGAATCGACTTGAAATATTGTACAATTAGCTTGTGAAGGAAATCAAAATGCAGGTGTGATAAATATAGGATTGGGAATTCAATGTAATGGTTTTTAGTCATCTCCCAGAGTTCTTTTTCTGGGATAGCTAATTCAGTTCATTACTGCTCCATTAGAAATGATTTGGTTGATCTCGTTGCTGAGGATGGCCTGATCCATCAGAACTGGTCATCATATAGTATTGTTGTTGAAGATATAATGATCTCCTGGTCCTGCTCATTTCACTCCAGCATCAGTTCATGTAAGTCTCCAGGCCTTTCTGAAATTATCCTGTTGGTCATTTCACAGAACAGTAATATTCCATAATTTTCATATACCACAATTTATTCAACCATTCTCCAACTGATGGACATCCATTCAGTTTCCAGTTTCTAGCCCTACAGGGCTGACAAACATTCATGCACATACAGGTCCTTCCTTCTTTATAATCTCTTGGGATATAATCCTAGTAGTAAATTGCTGGATCAAAGGGTATGACAGTTTGATAACTTTTGAGATAGTTCCAAACTACTTTCCAAAATAGTTGGATTGTTCACAACCCACCAACAATGCATCAATGTCCCAGTTTTCCTCATCCCTCCAACAATCATCATTATTTTTCCTGTCATTTTAGCCAATCTGACAGGTGTGTAGTGGTATCTTAGAATTGTCTTAATTTGCATTTCTCTGATTAATAATGACTTGGAGCATCTTTTCATATGACTAGAAATAGTTTCAATTTCTTCATCTGAGAATTGTCTGTTTATATCCTTTTGACCATTTTTCAATTGGAGAATGGCTTGATTTTTTATAAATTAGAGTTAATTCTCTATATATTTTGGAAATGAGGCCTTTATCAGAACCTTTGACTGTAAAAATATTTTCTTAGTTTATTGCTTCCCTTCTAATCTTGTCTACATTAGTTTTGTTTGTACAAAAACTTTTCAGTTTGGTTATATTATAAAATGTTACAAATGATTTGAAGAATAAAGGCTTTCTATCAATTATATATTAGTTTTACATTTTTCTTGGGATTTAGAAGGATGTCCTGTTTCTGGACATAGTAGATTATTAACAAATGATAGTTGAATGATGGAATGAAACTCTAAAAGAGAAATTTAAAGAATGATTAGATACTTGAATTTAACCATAAGTAGATAACCTTGGCATAATGTTAGCATATCTAAATCATATCTAAAATTTTTACAACTCTGTCACTTTATATTTTCTCTGATTCTGGTCATTCTTTTTAATTCTAATATCATTATACATTCTATAATTTTGAAGTTTTTTCCAATCCATCAGTTCTTTTATTTTCTGATGTATAATTATGAAAAACAGAGAGACAGAAGAGAGAGACAGAGAGAGAGAAAGAGACAGAGACTGAGACAGAGAGAGAAAGACACACACACAGAGGTAGACAGAGAGACTGAGAGAGGTAGAAAAAGAGAAAGATACACAGAGACAGAAAGAAAGAGAGAGAGAGAGAGAGAGAGAGAGAGAGAGAGAGAGAGAGACAGTGACACAGGAACAGAGAGAAATAGAGAGATAGAGAAACAGAGAAAGACAGACAGGGGGAGAAGGAGAAAGAGGAGAGAGAAAATTAGTATGAAAGGAGATGATCAACTGTGTGAGGAAAACAATAGAGGAACTGAAGAAAAGGAAAATAGAGATAGGTGATGGACTCAGGTTTGATTGTAAGAGGATACTGGAGAAATGGCATCATTGCATTTCTGCTGTGAGAATTTGGAAAAGCTATATTTTTGTATTTGGTCTTCAAAGAACAACCTTGGGTTGCTGGTAGAGCCTGAAAAAAACTTTGATATGTTCTGACTCATCCAAGTTAGTGCCTGCTTTACTCATACCAACAAAGATAATCAAAGTACTGAATCTTGAGCACTTTGAAAGATATAAAGTGGGAAAGGTAAGGTTTGAAGTTACAGGCATTCATGCAGGTGCTACTGGGAGACTTAATCTTCTTAAACATCAGGATTACTCCTGAAATTTGATACAACCTAAATTGAACACATCTCTCCCTCCAGGATCTGTAGAGAATAGGAAGAGTTACAGAATATATACTGTAAAAGTCACATTAGGGCCTAATTACAAAGAAAAATTAATGGTGGTTTCTTGTAAAATTTTTTCTAAATCATATCCTAGGTTTTAGGTGTAATGAAAAGAAATGATAGATTGAGTGTTTGTCAGTATGGTACAGAACAGTATACAGAACAGAGCGGTACACTATATAAAATAGTGTTGACACTAGTTTTGACTGTTGAAAATAAAACCACTGTCTTTCTTAGGGTGATAGATTTAGAATTTGAAGGAGTGTTAGAGGTAATGTAGTACACCATTTTCAATTTATTAATGAGGAATATGTTGCCCAGATATAGTCAAATGACTTGGAAATAGATGAATTATGATTTGAAGCCAATCTTCTGACTCCAGATTAGGTGTTCCTTCTTTAGCACCAAATTACCTGACTTGGATATAGAAAACACAGAACTCTATAGGGACACATGTCCATGAAGTCTTTTCCTCTTATCATGAGCCCCTGGGATCTCTCCTTTTCTTCCAGTTAACTATTTGGATCACATACTCTATTAGCCCTAGATTATTTGTTATGCCTTGTTTTTTTTTTTTGTAATAATTATTTCATACATTTTGACACTGTTCCTGGATAATATATAAGCTTCTGGAGTCCAGCCTATTCTTAACTTAAGTTGCTGATTAAAGTGTGGTTTACAGATTCTGTGGGAAATAAATCTCATTAATGTTATAGAATGCATAGATTTGATGGCTTCTTAGAATATAGAACCTAGAGTACTAGAGCAGGAATAGAGTTTAGAATCATAGAAATGTAGAGTACTATTGCCTTATACTTTTCCTGATTTTTCATTGTTCATGTCATCTTCAGAAAAGAAAAAATATCCTCGTAATGAGTTTCAATCCTTTGTCACCCCTTCCATTCTTTATGATACAACAGTGTGGATTCCTTATTCATGAAGCCTTTCCTAATGCTTCCCTTCTGTCATGGAAAAGTGATTTCCCCTTTCTTAAATTTCTCATAGGATTTGACCTGACTTTACTTTGCCTATATGAAATTCTAGGTCACACACACTATACTATGTTTGTACATCTTGTTCCTTCCCACCTCATCCTAGACTGTAGATTACTTAAGGGCAGAATCTCTGTTATTTTAAAATTTTGTTTATCTTCAGTATTACACATTGCATATAGAAGGCAGTTAAAATTCTAAATTGAAGTTTGTCAAATGTTAAATATGGACTTTAGGATAAGATAATATAGAATTGTAGGGTCTAAGAGAGTTTTGAAGTTAAGTAATTTAAGGTATTGATTTTATAGAAGAAATTCAGTGACTTGTTCAATATCATATTAACCAGGTATCAGAGGCAAGATTATAATGCTATACTTTTGATCTGTACCCAGCACTCTGTACAATATCACCATCTCAGAAACGGCTAATGATAACAAATGGGGGTGGTTTGGGTTGTACAGAGGCCAAAAAGCCAAATGATAATATCATATAGACTAAAAACTACTCACACAGGGACTATACCTCTGTCTTCTCTTTGTAATCTCCCTACATCCTTTAAGAATTCCCTATCCATGGTGCTGCCTGCCTGTTTAATGCAGGATTTCTAGGTGTGAGCAATATACACTATTCTCAGGACCAAAGCTGCGTTAAAGGAAGATGGCATGCAGAAGGGCATTGTTGGAAAACAACCCATCAGGCTGTATTCCCCCACATGACAGACCCAGAGGCAGCGCCTGGGCCATTAACACAACTGCCTGAGGAGGTGGACAAGGAGAATGATTCTGACACTGGAGTCATACCTGCCAAAACACCCCAATCCCATGGTGGTTGTCCAGGCTCTCTGGGCTTTCACACAAATGTTGTATGAGGCAGAATAGGAGAGAAGGAGGGGGCAATTATTCCATGTTCTGTTTCAAATCCCAATATCCATTTGTAGAAGTACAAATTCAGGGCTATTTAAAATATTATGGATAATGACGCTTTTGGACTAATTTGGGTTCGTGTTATTCTGGGAGAACAAGGTCAGGGAAAACAAGGCAAGGCTTAATTGATTTTATGTTAAAAGTGCATAAACTTTTCATTATAAGATAAGTGACATTAATGGATTATTTTTCTGAGTCACTAAATTTTGGAGGAGCAAACTGTGTGCTTCTCTGTATCCTGGGCTCATTCCCATCTGGGGAAAAATTGTCTATATAAGCAATTATAATATTTATCATTTCAGAAACTGTGTATTATGAGGTTGTATGGATGAGATCTCAGTTCACATATAGTTACTCCCTTTGGCAATCATATTTTGGGGTTAAAGAAATCAGAGACTTCCTAAACTTCCTTTATTCTGTAAACTTTTGTCACACTATGAACATAGATATTCTGAAAACATACATATATTTCCAGTTGTTTTGCTACTGTTACACTGCAAGAAATCCTTGTTCATCATGGCTGCAATCATCATTACTACAGCAAACCACCAGTCCTGGAAGTAAGACCATGGCCCTAGAGAATAGAAGGCTATAGCCGCTAGCATGCTGTTACAGGCCACTGGCATCCTAAATAGACAGCTTTAATTTTAGCATAAAATCCATATTCCTAACCTTTTGGAGGAGGAGGCAGATTACACAGTTTCCATTGAAAGCATCAGACAGCATTATATGGAATTAAGAAGATTAAAAAATCTTTGAGCTGTTTGAATCCTTGCTCCTCATCTCAGCAGTTTCTTTGGGTATTCAGAGAGACACAGTTCCTAAGTTGGGCAAGTTACAAAAAGAGGGGCAGTAATAAACCACCTGGATTCAAATCCTTACCTTCTAGTTTTCTGACAATTACTTTGGTCTGAATTAAATTAAGTGATGGTGGTGGCCTAGATGATTTCTATAATCCTTTTAAAATCCAAATCTTGTGACCATGTGTAAGAGTTGGGATTGAAAGCATAAATTATTTAAATTATGAATGAAAATCTTATAAAAGAATGAGAAAGGACACAAATTCAACCTTTGGCATTTTAAAACATTTTTTTTCCTTTTTTTCCCAAAGGTAGAAACATGATTTCAGAGTCTCTATGATCTAATGGGATTGGTAAGTCCTACTTATGTTCCACCGTGTGTCAAAACCTCAAGAGGGAGTCAGATGTGTGCACGCCGGTGCTTGAGAATTTAAGTTAAATCTGTAATTTCCACCCCCCCTCACATTTCCTCAGAGAAATTAGCTATTCTATTCACTGCATAAATTTTCAGGTTTTGCTAGCACGACACTCAGGGTGTTGAATTTTTTATGACAAAAATGCTGTAATAATTGTTGAACAGATGTAAGTGCTGGAGAGTGGGCCCTGGCAGACCTCACGAAACCTCTATTAGCAATTTAACCCTGTTGTTGCCTCAGCCTGGCAAGCAAGGAGAGCTGTGATTTGGAATTTTTGTGTTTGGATGCGCACAAAGCCAAAGAAAGAGTTTTCCTGATAGGAAGAGAGGAACTTTAATGAGATTTTAGGCTTGAGTATGAAAGGCAGCATGAGTATATCTTAACCCTTAAATTATAACATTACCAAGTTGTCTGGCTGTGTGATTCAAACTAATTGTCATGGAAGGGCATTTGATATTGGTTGAATGGCTATGAACATAAGGGAGAAGCAACAAAGTATCATCTCTTGGTGCGAAAGAGAAGTTCAGGAGGTTTGAGTACTGACAAACAGTCTACACCTGCCTCTCTCAAGTAATGGCTTCTGGAATGAGTTTAGCATAGGCCAGCAGCAACAAGACTCAATTTACACCTCAAAGAACTAAGTCACATAGGGAAATACCTCTTTGTCAGCTGCTTACATAGGAGGGAGCCATCAGGGATGTGCACAGGACTTTGTCCACCCAATGATGAAAGCATGCAAATTCTTCTAAATCAAAAGGTAAATCAAAAGAAAATGGCGTCTAGCAAAATGAGGCAGCAATGACAGCCCGTCAGCAGTGTAACCACACGACAGACCTAGTGGTAACTCCAAAGCTGCCAACTGAACCGCCTGAGGAACCTGCCACAGAGACAGATGTCACCGTGAGGAGAAAAATCTTCCCTAGTTGTGTGTGTGTGTGTGTGTGTGTGTGTGTGTGTGTATGAGAATGCATGTGATGCATGTATGTGTTTTGGGAGTGGATGGGTTTGAAAGAAGAAAGGTGATGCTGTATATTGTCTATAACAGTAAAAGTCAAAACAGAATAATTGTTAATTACCTTTGGCCTTCACACAAACCTTATTTTGGCTATTTTAGAGGAAGAGAACATTGCCAAAAAAGGAAACTCTCAATCATCTAATAACCTTTGTTAAAGTAGTAGTTTTTATTTTAAATAGCTACATATAATGAAGCATTAACAAATTGTTTTGTGTGGTTGCATTTGTGACTACATATGTGTGTATGTGCATGTGTGTGTATGTTCTTATAGCTATTGTATAGAGTATGCACTTTCAAATGATGTCAACATATCTCTGGTGAAATATTAATTTTGTAATGCCCCTTTTACTACCTGGTTACATGTATTTGGTTGCAGCATATCTCTCATGTCATTCATAGCTAGTATGATGTTACTGTCCATGCACAAGGATCTTCATTGATTAAAAGTCTTACCCTTGAAGAGGAAACCAGGGTGAGGGAAGGGGACTGTAATGAGTGAGGAAAATATATAAAAATACCTCAGACTCCTTAAGTACAGAGAGTGCTCACTTCTTGGAAAGTATCAATGTTCTGTTTTGTTTATTTTTTTTATTGAATGGGTCAAAACTACACATTGCCCATTCTTTGATAGTTGACTTTTGTCAAGTGGTATGTATGTATAATAATAATAACAACAACAGTAGCACTAGTAATAGTAGTAGTAATAGTAGTAGTAGTAGTAGTAGTAATTGTAGTAGTAGTAGTAGCAGCAGTTAACATTTTTATAACACTTATTAAATGTCAGGTACCATACTAAGCACTTTGTAATTATCACATTTAATCCTCACATCAACCCTAGAAGGCAGGTGCTATTATTATTCCCATTTAAGAGATGAAGAAACTAAGACAAAGAGGTTAAGTGATTTGTCCAGGTTCACACAGCCAGGGTCTGAGACTGGATTTGAACTCAGGTCTTCTTAACTTCAGACTTGGTACTTTGTTCACTGTGTCACCTAAATGCCTCAGAGGTACAGATACCTCTTCCAACTATATAGGTTATACGTATTCTCATGCTACAATTAATATGTAGTAAACCTTCATTTAGTAACTCAGAGTCTCTGTGGCTGTCAAAAACCAAGGACTTATATAAGTAACATAGTTTATATAGCACTGGACCCAGAATCAGCAAAACCTGAATTCAAATTTATCTTCAGATATTTAATAGCTATGTGTCCCTGTGCAAGGGACTTAAACTCCATCTGCTTCAGTTTTTCAACTGTGAAATATATAATCACAGCACTTATCTCTCAAGGTTTCTGTGAGGACAAAGTGAGATAAAATTTGAAAATCTTAACATGCTATATAAATGCTAGCTATTATTATACTGATTGTGCACAAACAAGTGAGATTTTAGGACCAGTTTTAGTGCACCTTGAAGAATATACTTTGTAAACTTAAATCTTCAAAAATATTCTTTAACAGGACTGACTCATTTATCAGTTCACAATTGCATATGTGTGCTTGTATGAGAAATTCTTTTTTTTTTTAAACTTTGTCACTCCTTGCTTTTGGGTCCATCAGTTGAATCAGTGTTTGAGAATTTGCAAATCAGTTTAACTAATTATCCATTGGACTTGCTCCATGTTTCTGTAGTATTGTATTGCAGGGGGGCGGGGGGGAGATGATGTAAGAAAAAGAGAAAAGAATTCTGAGCTCCTGACAAATTTACTATGGGATCTTTTACCTTTCCAAGTTATCTTTAAGAAATGTCTTTGTACTTGTTTCTGTATGCTCTGGTGGAGGGTGATAATCATAATCATAATGATAATATATGATATGCCAGATATTGTTCTAAGACCTTTCCAAATATTATCCTATTTGATCCTGAGAAAATCCCTGTAAGATAGGCTGTGCTTTAATCCTCATTTTATATAAATTGAAAGAAATAGAGCTTTTTTCACCCTAGAGTATTTCTAGGCCAACAGACTGAAAATGAGCATTGCAGGCTTCATTCCTTTAGATGACAGAGCTAAGTGGTATAGTGGATAGAATATTGTGTCTGATGTTAGGAAGACCTAAGTTCAACTCTGGCCTAGACTTATTAGCTATGTGTGTCTCTGCCTAAGTCATTAAATCCTCTTTGCCTCAGTTTTGTCATCTGTAAAATGAGCTAGAGAAGGAAATGGCAAACTATTCCAATATCTTTGTCAAGAAAACCTCAAGTGAGGTCACAACATCATACACAACTAATCAATTAAATAAAACAGCAACAACCTATTAGATGGCTCACCATAATGTGAAAATGAATCTCTTTGATTGGCTATAGCCAGAATTGGGAGGCATTCAAAAGCGATTAGTAAGTCTTATTCCCTTCTTTTTAATTTTGACTTTTTTCAAGTTTGGTGGTGATGAAAGTTGGAATTTAAAAGTTTGTAAATTTTGAAAGGATGGAAAAGCATGACACACAAGGAACTATCTAAAGTCACTGGGATATCAAGCATATGATGAATTTTATAATTCTATGTTTAATCCATGATGGATGTCCCCAAAAGCAAGGAGTGACAAGCAACATTCAAGAACCAACCAGAAATAGACCATACAGAAGTTCATCCAAAGATGATGCTACATTAAAATGTGAACTTGATGGGTATAATGCTGTGTCAAAACTACATTAAACAGGAGCTCACTAACCCCAAAGACTGAGGTGGTACAGGA
Source organism: Sarcophilus harrisii (assembly GCF_902635505.1). Lineage (NCBI taxonomy): Eukaryota > Metazoa > Chordata > Mammalia > Dasyuromorphia > Dasyuridae > Sarcophilus > Sarcophilus harrisii. The sequence continues at coordinate 365,795,133 of NC_045427.1, read as the reverse complement.
AGGAATGATGGTAGTAAATATTTGTATTTTTGTTTTGTTTTGTTTTGCTTTTTCCAAAATTAATTCATGCTAATAGGTTAAATGAAACAGGTGCTTGGTCACTAGTGGCTAACTCTGGGGGCTTAAGCTAATAGTATTAAAGAAAGGATACCCCAATTGCTCACAGTTCTCCTGTACCCACAGAGTGATATATGAAACCAGTACACCTCTGGATAGTGAGTCTGGAGAGTACTTATTATAGTATTATTATTATTTGTTTATTTGTTTTTTGCTGAGGCAATTGGGGTTAAGTGACTTGCCCAGAGTCACACAGCTAGGAAGTGTTAAGTGTCTGAGATTAGATTGAACTCAGATCCTCCTGACTTCAGCGCTGGTGCTCTATCCACTGTGCCAATTAGCTGCCCCATCCTTATAATATTATTATGGAACAGTAACTACAGATATAGAAATGAGAAATAAATTCATTCATTCAATCATTTCATCTGTACGGTTTAGAATAACTTGATATTTCCAAGACCTAAAATGTGGGAAGTGATAGATTTGGGATTTAGAATATTTAGTTGGCCTAACTTTAAGCACAGTTTTTTAAATGTCTCAGAATTGAAACTAAAATAGATTTTATACCTAGGAAATTATTGAAAGGGTAAATAAAATAGCAATCTTTGTAAAACATGCTACTTCATACCTTTCTCAAATATCAAGAACTGTTTCCAGTGTCTGGCTAGACCTCTCCTTCATTTGAGGTTGAGCTTAAGTAGTTACAATAAAAAGGAGAAATGTAACTATTTTCAAATCAATCAATCAACTAATATTTATCTACCAGGTATTATAAATTTAACTATTAATAGGCACTGGGAGAGGTACCCAATTATTGTTGTCAAGGATATGCATTATTTTATAGCCCTTTGGGAATAATTTCAAATTTCTCACTACTAAGTTTGTGTCTCAAAAGTGATTACAAAAGGAAAAAGGACCCATAAGTACAAAAATATTAATAGTAACTTTTTTTTTGGTGGCAAAGAATTGGAAATTGAGAGGTTACCCATCAGTTGGTTAATGGCTGAATAGATTTTGGTATGTGATGTAGTAATAGTATGGTGGAATACTATTGTGCTCTAGGAAATTAAACAAGGATGCCCTCAGAAAAACCTGGAAAGACTTACATGAACTGATGTAAAATGAAATGGACTATGTACAAAGTTGCAGCAACATTGCAAGATAATCAGCTGTGAATTATTTGGCTTTTCTCAGCTATACGTGATCCAAGAAAAGCTTGAAGGACTCATGTTCTCCCTAGAGAAAGAATGTATGGTGTCTGATTACATACTGAAGCATATTTTAAAAAAAATAAACCTTTTTGTATTTTTCTTTAGTTATTTTGTTTGTTTTTTTCTATGTATTCTTTTACAACATGATTGTTAATGGAAATGTTTTGCATGACTACATATGTATAACCCACATTGAATTACTTTACTTCTCAGTGAGGTAGGATGGGGAAGGAGAAAGAGAGAATTTGGAACTCAAAGTTTTACAAATGAATTTAAAATTTGTTTTACAGATAACTGAGGAAAATAAAATACTAAATAAATTAAATAAAAACATGATCTATACTCTAAAGGATCTTGCAATTTATATGAGAAGACAAGAATAATGCAAAATAAAAAAATCAAAAATAGAAAAGAAGAAAGACAATGTTTAAGCAAGACTTTATGAAAAACAACAATACTGGATTTGGAGTCAGAAGATGTGGGGCCCCATCCTGCTTCCAGCACTCATTAGATAAAATATATGTCATTTCACCTTGCTCAGTCAACTTCATTTCCTCAAATAAAAATAGGGGGGAAATAATTATACTATCTATATATTATACCCACAAGATTGTTGTGAAGAAAACCCCTTGTATTCTGCTAACTCCATATAAATGTAAGTTATTATTAGGTTCATAGAATGTTAGAACTGAAGGAAAGTTTTTTTCTCATATATAGCCCTAGCCTTTCACTTGCTTGTCCCAAGTTACAGATCTACTAATGTACTATTATGGCCATCCAATATTAGAACTGAAAGCTCCTGCCTCTAGGTTCAGTGGTTCTTTCTATTTTAACCATTCTAATTATTCTTATTATTCATATATTAATGTACATGTGGAGTAAAGGAAGTATAAGATTTGATGAAAAAGGAAGACACAAAGGATGAGAAAAAAGGTTAAGAAAGAATCATTCTACTATACTTATAATTAATAATAATAGTGATATATTGTTAATTATAAAGCAAAAAGGAAGAAACATTGGGAAAGAAGGATGAAGAGAAGGAAAAAAATTAGGAGAAAAGGAGGAGAAAATTTCAATCTCATCATATGGAATTATGTAGCTATGTAGCTATCTTTCTTGTTTTCTTTAGTAGAGGAGGTCCCACTCCATCCTTAGCAGTAGATGACACTATGGTTACAGAGAATTCTGCCCAGGCTTTTGGCTTTAAGCAGCCTGCTGTCTCTGAATCTGAACTGGTTATTCTTTCCAGCTGAAAACAGTTCAAAAAGGAAGACTTCTGTATGTATATCTGACACTCAGAGTAGATTTGCTGATATAACAATTATTTGCACTATTTATATTCAAATGTTCTTTTCAAAAAGCAGCATCCAAATTTACTAACTGTGCAAATCAGAAAACTTATCTCCTTTTTATAGACTAAAATCAAATTACACTTTACATTTTTCTCACTTGCAGAAAATTAGATTGCAGTATCTAAATGACTTGTGTTTATGAAAAAGGTGAATTTTAAGAACAAAATTTTAAAGGGCATAGCACTTTAATGTATGCTTTTAGAAACCTGAAATCATCGTTAATGAGATTTTCTATTAAACTATGGCTCATATGCTTTAGTATGGTGAAAATAATACTGGTTTGGAGAGAGGACATATGTATTTACTCCTTTCTCTGTACTGTATTAAATGTATGACTTTGAACCAATCACCTTATCTTTATTAGTCTTGGTTTCCTGAGATGTAAAATAAGATTAATTTTCCTTTTAACTATTTCATCAGAGATTTTGAAAAGATCAAATATTATAATGACTAAAAAATGGCTTTGTAAACCAACATTTCATTTCTCACCACCACCACCACTATCATAATTGTCATTGTATTTATTCTAATTATTGTTATTTTATTATACAGTCCTTTCAAATATCCAACCAGAGTATATATTTATTATAAAATTATGGACTTGGATTTAAAAGGGTGGCAATATTATAAATAAAAATGTAAAAGAATTACATGGCTATCTTCATTTTAACCTAATGAATTAATTATTTTTTTCTGATTTGTAATTTGAGATTTGATTGAGTTTTGAATATACTTCAATTCACAGAATCTGTCTCCTTTTACCTGGATTCTGTAGTTGTCACATGGCTTTCTGTGTTCTTAATGAGCTGTTAACAAGCTTTCAATTACCTATGCAAATGAGAGAATCCAACACTGAGAAGTGGTTATATGTACAGATAAAATGTGCTACCTTGGAATGTTATGGAATCAATCACTCTCCTTTTCAGAGCTGTCTTGGCTCATGTGTCTTCTGTCAGGTGTAGGCTTTTTTCCCCATTAGAATACCTACCATGGAACAAAAAGCCTCTGGGAATTCTGAAGGTGGTTAGAAGGGAGCTTACCTAAATCTTTCATAACTTTCAACTTGACTTACATATTGCCTCAAATATAAGCTTATTTTTCTTATTCTCCTTTCTCCTATCTTAGCTGTCTTTCTACTTGCACACTTCATTTTAAAGTAGTTGAGAAGGTTATGGTTGTACCTCTAGTACAGAAGTGAAATGAATTATTTGCAGAGGTCCCCCAAAAGATTATTTCTCAGGTACACCATGTGAACTAGCTCTGAAAAATGTGTTCAATAGCAATGCTTTTAAATATAATCCACCGATCATTTAATTGAAAGTGCCTCGGTCAAATTTTAACAAATTACTCAGCTGTTTGCTGATAAGGAAAGTGATCCTTGCATCAACATAGCTTTATTATTATGTTGAAATTCTTTCTATGAATAATTTTTATCTGACCCTCAAAGAAAAATAGTGTTGTATGGTGAATAGAAAATTGAACTTGGAGCTTGGAAAATGTAGGTATATGAATGACACATTTTGGCTGTGTGATCCTGGGCAAGACACTTAACCTCTCAAGATGCTTTAAACAAATTCTCTAAGCCTATAATTTGTAGATAAGTTCAGTCCCAGAATTTAGAATTGAAGGGAACCTTAGAGATCATCTAGTCTCCAATGCTCTCATTTACTGATGAGAAGTGGTTTTTGTTTTGAGGCCCAGATAATAATTTTTGTTCCTCTTTACATGGCATTTTTCAGCTTGTGAAAAAAAAAATGTTTGCAGCAACACTGAGCTAGGTAGAAACATTATTATTATTGTTTTAATTTTAATGATGAACAAGTAGTCTAAAATAATGAAGTGACTTGTTCAAGATCACACAAAGAAGATCACTATTCATAAATATGGATCTTGACTTCTAAAGCTTTTTTTAACGAATAATCTCCCTGAGTGACTATAGTTCCTTTAGCTAGTTTTGTGAAAGTCTAGTTTTCTAATTAAGTTGATAATTAATAGAGATAATAGAGACCTTTGGCATTTCTGGGATGGGAATTTTGTGTAACATTCCACTTTGCTACATTGGTTCTCTCTAGTGTAAAAATGGTATTGTAGATTGTTTTTATAAACCCAGTTTCTTTTATTTACCCAAATGCTCTAGGGTGCCTAATATTCACTTGTCAGAACTTACTCCTACAGTAATGGGCCTGGTCCAAAGTTTTTCGATTTATTAGAAGGCTACATAAACTTATTGGGTTACTTAGTATCCTCATTTAGGAAATTCAAAGACTTAATTGTGAGTTGCCTATTTGAATTTAGAATACTTGATATTAAAGCTGATTGATTAATTCATTGATTCATTTATTGGTACAGTTATTATAGTTTTGAATGTATAACCAGTCAATAAGCACTTATTAAGTACTCACTATATTCCAGCAATTGTGCTTAGAGCTACAAATGAAAGCAAAAAGAAAGGTACTCCTTACTCTTCAGAATCTTACACTCTAATCAAGTATACAGCAAATAAAAGGAAAGAGGGGGAAAAAAGGGAGTGTGGAGTAGGGAGGTGTTGGAGAAGGGAGGCATGATGGAGAAGTCCAGAGGAGTACAGCTTGGTGGGAAATTCCTGAGCACTCTACTTAAATGGAGTAAAGAAGACCTGAATTCAGATTATGCCTTTGATGCATAGCAGTTGTATAATCATAATATTAGAGTTCTATCCATTTTCTTATCTGGAAAATGGAGATAGAGGGAGTGCCTACTTTATGGAGATTGTTATGCTATAATACATTTAAAGTGTTTTGAAGAATTTAAAATCCTATGTAAATGTTAATTATTAAAATTTATCTAATTTTTTTTGTTAAAAATTGTGTGTGTGTGTGTGTGTGTGTGTGTGTGTGTGTGTGTACAGAAGAAAGAAAAAAGAGCAGGTGAGAGATAATTATTATAAAATATGTAAAAGTAGAACCAGTAACAGTGGTGATCAGATATTGTGAGATTGGCAAGGAATGTTAAAGAATAACAAAAATGATTTTTAAAAAATCTATATATAGAAAAACAGACTACTCAAAGAATGGGTAGAGTTATTAATTCTTTTCTTTTCATTTTTGCTAATTTGAGAATAAAATCTTTGAGCTGGAAATGTTGAAAAAGTAGACAATAGGTTAGATATTATTGATGAGTACAGGTAAATGAACCAAATAAACTGTCCTTAGATATGGAAAGAAAAGAAAAAAAAAACTGGCCTATATCATTGTTATCAGTCATCTTTGAAAGGTCATGGATGTTGGGAAAGGTATTGCAAGATTGGAAAAAGACACATTTCTCAGTTTTCAAAATAAGAGAAGATAATAGATCCTACATTCTGCGATTCAATGACCTTGTCTTTGATTTTTGGAAAAATTCTTGAACATTTTATTAAATAGATGTTTAGTAAACATCTAGAAATGGATATGATGTTTACTAATTGTTTGCTAATTTCCTCTTTTGGAAATGATTGCTAGCTAGATCGTAAAAAACTTATCAAAATAATTGCTTAGTATATGTTCAAAATATTCAATAAATATGATTATTATGAATAAGATGTGATTATAAATATTATTATGAATAAAATAATGCTATTTGAGATAGATGATAGTATGTTTTCCATATATTTGAAGATATTAGAATGACTAGAAAAAAAGAAAAATCATTAATGATTTGATGTCCAGTTTGAAATTAGATTTGCAATGAAGCCCTCCCCTTTTCAACATTAATATCAAAGATTTAAATACAAACATAAATGATGGTTTTCTTAAATTTTCACATGACAAAAAGTGTGGATATATTACTAAAAATTCTGAAGACTGAGAAGAATCCATAAAGATCTTGAGAACTCCAAATATTTAAATAAATTTAATAACATACCAATTTTTAGGGATAACAACAAAGAATTGTTGTAAGCTACACTATACTACTCTACAACTACAATTCAGAAAGTAGTGAAATAAACAGAATATCAGGAGGAGAGACATAACAATTCCAAAAAATGGGACCTTTGATGGACTACATCCACAATATGAGTCAACATTCTATCATAGTAGCACAGCCTCCACCTCCCCAATTTGTAATACAATTTTAATGCATATTAATAAAAAACTTAACATCTAGCAATCATACAATCCAGACCATAATAGATAGTGTTTGTTATCAGACTACACTGGGAGTATTGTTTTCTATTTATTCTTTCTTTTAGAAGATGCAACAGCAGAAAACAACATAGTTCTTTATCTCTGTGGTATATGCTGAAGCAGAACTCTATGTCTCTCTCTCTCTCTCTCTCTCTCTCTCTCTCTCTCTCTCTCTCTCTTTCTTTCTCTCTGTCTGTCTTTGTTTCTCTTTATTTCCTCACTGTATAGCTTTTCTGAGCTCCAGTGGGTCAGTGGGGAAGGTATATGGATGTGAGATTATATGTTCATATTTAGCTAGATATTTTAAAAAAATCTGTTTACTTCTTTTAATTAGGTACTATACTTTATGGTAAGTAAAATTGTTTGTTTATTTACACTATTTCAGTTCACCACATTTCATATTGCACATTGCAAAAGCATTTTCAAAGTAAAATAGAGAATTAGTATTTTATAGATTTGATAAAGGAATTTGTCTATACAATTTTGAAAACTGATGTGCCATGGATAGAAGTTCTTAATAGACAAATTTCTGGGTGGGTACAAAGAAAGCCTTAACAATTGATTAAAAAATGAAGTGTCAGCCTTGGGAATAAATATGTGCTACATCACTGGAGGCTCAAAGAAAGTTAATTGCATGGACAGTTGTCTGGCATTTTAGGGAGGATTTCTTTGCAGGTGATGGTTGGACTATGTAGTACATGTCCTCTGGGGTCCTTTTCAGCTCTGAAATATTTTGTATTCTTAACTTGCCTATAGTAAGTAGATTTATATATTTGAATAATATTACTTGATCTTAGAAAATTATTAAAATTTTACAATTCAAATGAAAAGGAGGAAGGAAAAGTAGGAAAAAGAACTGAAAGAACACATAGGAGAAATAATGAAAAAAGAAAGAATGAGTGAAAGGAAGAAAAGAGAAAAGGAGACATTAAAAAGGAAAGAAACAAAATGATAAAAAAATTCACGAAAGATAGAAATCAGGAAAAAGAGAAATGAGAAAAGAAAGGAAAAGAAAGAAAAAAGAGAGAATGAACAGGAGAAAGAAAGGAAAATAAAGAGACTGTGAAATAAATATAGAAAGGAAGAAAGAAAAAGGAAGAATGAAAGGGAGAAAATATAGCTAACTAGTTGATGAGAGCAAGGAGTTCTGCATTAAATATTGTTATGGGTAGATTTCTTTTAAGTGTATGATAAATGTTGAAACCAGGATTTAAGAAAATTGGTCTAATATAGAACAATCTTTAAGAATATGCTGTAAAAGAAAACCTCACCAGATTGTGTGGTCAGAATTCCATTTCTGGCTTTATCATTCTGTTTTCTATTTGTACATGAGATAATCTTTCTTGCTCTCTCTTTTCCATCTGCAAACTCTAGGGGGTAAATTTTGCACATGACGCTGAGGGATTTAGCCCTGGGACTCCCATTAACACTAATGGGAATGACAGAGCTCAGTTCCAGAGTATTGGAACATTTACCCCTTGGATGATGTTGTTTTGTAGTTGTATTTTTAATTGTATTTACAAGAAAGTTGTATATACAAACATTCATAGCTTTCAGATTTTTTTTAATGAGTATAAACAGAAGGTTTTGAGAGCCTCTGCTATCTAGGAAACACATGCGCGCGCACACACACACACACACACACACACACATAATTACAATTAACTGGTGGTTAGAAGACCTCAATTCAAATCCTGGATCTGTGACTAACTCAGTGTATCATTGGACAAGTTATTTCCCCTCTCTGTGTTAGCACTCACCCAATTCTATAGTTGTGGCCCCAGGGATGCAGAATAACTTGAACACTTTAAAGATGCAAACATTTGGCATGGCTTCATTTGCTACTTAATATAAAGCCCACCAAGGGAGTAGGTCTGTGCACTCTTCAAGACAAAATTGGCTTTGCTTATCCTTGTAAAATCTGGATACTGCCCCAAAGCACACAGAGATCTTCTCTTAGCCTTTTCTTGACCCTTAACCCTTTGACTCAGCCTATTGATAGGATTTCTCCTTGCAGAGCTCTTAGAGTCAAATTCTTTGAAACAGTTTCCAATTAATCACTTCATGTTGTTCATTTATCTGCTATTCTTACAGAGTTAATTTTCTATAGGATCAAATTTTCTATAGGACCAAATTGACTGAAAATGTAGTTGTCAATTGTCATAATGCTCATCTCTTACTTTTGTTGATATATTTCCCATTCAAAATCTCTCATGAGGAATAATAGCCATTCCCAAATGGAGAAGTGATGAAAGAATATGAACAAAGTTTTTTTTTCTCTCCAAATTTATTTTATTTGAAGCAATAGAATAAGAAAAAAGAAAAACAGAAAAGAAATACAAAACAAAAGAGAACATTGTTATGTGCCAGCAGAACATCAGGGAGGATTCAAAATATATAAAAACAAATTCCAGTTCAAGAAAAAAATATATATATACACATTGCATATATGTATATATACATACATATGTATACAATATATACTATATATATATTAGTAGAAGAAATTATATTCACGATTGTCATCTTTGTTTTCTTGTAAATTGTTCTTTTGTTCTCTGATGTGCAACTTTTAAACTTTATTTCTCCCTTTTCATCTCCCCATCCCCAACCAGGTTTTAGCTAAGAAAAATTTTATACACACATACACACACACACACACAGACACACACACATATCTTTCCTATCCCTGCTGATCCTTTGCATTAATTCTACTTATAACTTGCTTACTATTACTTAAACTCCCCCCACCCATGAATCCCTCCCTTGTCTTTTTCCCTCTTCCTTTGCTTTTCTGTCTGCTCATGCCATTCCCCTTATTTCTTTATACATTTTGGAGGAGTGCTATATTCTTCATGATATATATGTAATGTTGTCTATTTAATCCATTCTCAGTGTAAGTTTTCAGAACTACAAGCCCTTCTTCCCCCTCTAATGCCTCTGCATCTATTCTTCCTCTGTATCTCATTTGTATGACATAATTACTATTTTTACCTTAATTCTGCCCCAATCTTTCTTTTGAGTTGTTGTATTGTTGATGTCTATCTTAAACATATGCTATAAATTTCTCATGTTAAAAAAAAAAAGACAAACAATTTATCCATGTTGATTTTCTTGCAATTTCTCTGATACTGGCTTATAAGTTAAATTTTCTATTAACTTCAGGTTTGGTTGATAGAAAGTCATGAAAATCTTCAAGTTCATTGAATGTTCATTTTTTTCTCCTCCATCATCATAGATGATTTTGCCAGACATGATATTTTTGGCTTGCAGGTTTTGTTCTTTTGATTGTTGTAGAGAGCAGGAACACTGAGAAGGTATTCTTAAGGCACAGTATGATTGATTTAATCCTATAACAAGGTGTTAACTCAGTGGAATTGATGAGACAATGGTTATCTAATTTACATACACTTACTACTTAGCATGGTGATGTAATAGTTCTACAATTGATGTAATTGTAATAGAGTATTTAAACTGAGGACAAAGTCAGCCACAGAGATTCCATCTTTGATCAGCCTCATGGTGGCTCTCCTGCTTTCTGCATTCCTCCACTGAAACCAGGACCCATTCAGGAGGACCTCCAGAAGCCTCGCCCAGCTCCAGGTGAAGGAAATAGACTGTGAAGGAAAGCCACCAGGATGGTGGTCAAGTCTTCTCTCTCTGACTGAGTTTGTCTCTAGTTTATATATTCTAAATCAATCATTATACTATCAGGGAACCATTATTTGTTGTAAGATTAAATCAATCATACCAAACCACAGAACTATTAATCACCATGCTAAACTAGATAATCATTGTTTTATTAATTCCACTCAGTTAACACCTTTCTGGCCCAATACAGACTGTCAGTAGATATGATTTCAGGACTTGTAGTCTTTAATTGTGGTTAGTGTTTGAATTATTTTTCTTTGTTTTTTGCAAAATGTTTTTTGGGTTTCAAAATTTGCCAATAATATTCCTATGTGTCATCCACAAAGGATTTTGTTGAGATGGTGATTGGTGAATTTTTTTTTTTATTTCTACTTTCTCCTCAGGTTCTATCACTCCAGGACAATTTTTTTGGATTATTTCTTGCATTATTGTGTCAAGGTCCTTTTTTTGGTCACAACTTTTGGGCAGTCCAATTATTCTTATATTTTCTCAATCTGTTCTTCAGATCTTTCACTTTTCTTATATTTCATATTCTGCTTTATTTTTTCATTCTTTATAATTTGTTATTTCTTGGTCTCTCAAAGCTTCACTAGCTTTCCCTTGCCCTATTCTAATTTTCAAATAGTTATTTTTATCTTTGAGACTGTATCTCCCTTTCTAGTTGGATAAATTTTTTTCATAATCTTATTGTTTTTCTTGGATGTTTTTAATTTTTGTAAATGTTTTAGTTTTTCCTCAATGTCTCTCATTTGACTTCTAAGTTCCTTTTTGAGTTCTTCAGCAAATTCTCTCTGGGCATGGAACAATTTCATGTTACCTTTTGGGGTAAAAGCTTTATTTTTTTATTTCAATGTTCTCCTCTGAAGATAAACCCAGTATTCCCTGTTCCCATATGATGTTTCTATAGTGGGATTCTTTCTTCTTTGTGGCTCATTTTTTTTTTTTAAGATAAGGGATATTAGTGTAATCACTTTTAATCCTGAAGTGGGGGATGTGGTGTCTTTGGCTTCACTTCAGCTTTCCCCTCTGACCAGGAACTCCAAACCAAGAACTCCATTCTCTAACAAGTGACTGCAGCCCTCAGCCTTTCTGCCCCACTGCCTCTGTACTCACAAGTGTTGGTTTCTTTTTGCCTAGAGCCATGTCTCAGTAGCATAGCTGGGCTTGAGCTGAGGTTCACCCATTTTTCTCAGAATCAGAGACCAATTTGACAAAAAATCCAGGTGATAAAAGTTTCTATGGCTCCTGCTGAGCTTTCAGCCACACCCAGTTTGCTCCAGGGCTCCCTATTTGGTTTTTCTGTGGAACTAGCCCAGAGATGTTTGCACTTCATACAGATTAATTCTCACACTAAGTCATTTATTATTATTATTATTATTATTATTATTATTATTATTCTCTGCAGTCTTCAATCTTCTTGGATTGCGGCAGGATGACACCTGTTCTAACTCAAATCTTCTTGATTTTTCAGGAATCTACATTTGCCCTGAGGTGCAAAATGATACTTTTTATATATTTTCCATTCAAAATCCCTGGTGTGGAAATATATGAGCAATAGCCCATTCCCAAATGGATAAATGATGAAAGAGTATAAACAAAGTTTTTTTTAAGTTTAAACTATTATTAATATCTTTTCTTCCTTCCTTCCTTCCCTCCTTCCTTCCTTCCTGCCTCCCTTTCTTCCTTCCTTCCCTGCCTTCCTTCCTTCCTTTCTTCTTTTCCTCCCTTCATCCTTCCTTCCCTCCTCCCTTCTCTCCCACCCTCCTTCCCTCCTTTCTTCCTTTCTTTTCTCCCTCCCTCCCTTCCTTCCTTCCTCTCTTTCTTTCTTCTTCATTCTTTCTTTCCTCCCTGGGTAAGAAAAAAGAAGAAATATATTCCTTAATGAAAGTGTTATGAAGCAAAGATATAAACACAAAATTTAAAGTAAAGGTGAGCCTGTTTGTACTCATCAAAGTCTATGGTCTCTATTTGAGCTGTAAAAATAAGAATAATGAGGCATTCTTTATTGACTTCATAAAGTATTTGTCTTAAAAAATCTTTTTGAAGTATAATACAATTGACACATTATCATTATTGTTATTAATATTACTTCAATATATTTCCTAGCTATTGCAGTCTATAATAAAATTCTACTTCTTATGTAAAAGTTTTACTATTGCATATTCATTTTTTTCCTGAGGCAATTGGGGTTAAATGACTTGCCCAGGGTCACACAGCTAGGAAGCATTAAGTGTCTAATACCAGATTTGAACTCCTGAATTCAGGACTGGTGTCTATGCACTGAATCACCTAGTTGTTCCCATATTCATGCTATTGAAACATATGCCATGGTGTTCAAATTCTGAAATTTCCTACCAATCTGGAACGACTTTAAGAATAGTTTAGAGAATCTGATAAGGAAAATACAAGGAGAATTTCTTTAGATTACGTGATGACTGCGTTAGCACCCTGAATACTTTAGAAACAGCCAGAGTCAGGATAAGCAATCATTATTCTTTTTTGAAATCAGAGGAGTGAGAGGGGACACAGGAATCTCCTCTTTCTTCTCCTGCCCAGAGCCACCTTACTTATCCTACTCCACCCTCTAAATCCTTCTCCCAATCTCTCTTTAAGCCAACAGATCAAGCCTGCATGAAGTTCTCCAAGCATATGCCAATAGAGTATTATCCAATTGGTAATTAGCCTTAAGTGCTTGGACCTCAGAGCATCAACTCAGTTTCAACCCATTACAAGATAACATTTCAACATGAAACCATCTTCCCAGCATCTTTTGCATTCTTACTTTTTCATAAGAAAGAATAATCTAAATTTCAAGAACTCAAAATCTACTTCGTGCTTCTGCTCTCTCTTTTTACCCTAGTCAATTTGATATTTTTTATGAATATCTGAATTCATAATTAAACATCTTTTCACAGAAATATTCTCATACCCCTATAATATAGTCATTATTAGAGACAATTTTAGATTCAGAAAATGTGGCTAAAATTGTGTAGATCCAAGTACAACAAACTAATAAAATAATACATTATTAAAATGCAAAGGACTTTTCTCACAATTATCCTGTGTTGTACATAGAGTAGGTTTTAGCTTCATTTTTCACTTTAAAAAGTTTCAGACAGAGGAAATAATTTTAATGAAATCTTACAAATTATCAGTACTCAGTTTGGAACCTAGGTGTTCTTTCAATCCAAATCCCATATTCTTTCCAGTATAACCCACCATGAAGAACCATTAATCTGATAAATAGACTTTCCATGGATAATTAGGTTTACTTAATAATGGAATGACCTTGTAGCTATTTTTTAAAATTTTATTCATTATTTATTTATTTATTTATTAATATTTTCCTAAATTTATAAATATCAAATTTCACAAAATATCAATATTAATAATATTAACCAAATCAACTCTTTGATTTATTTGGAAATTTCAGATTCTTAAAGAGCTTTGCATATATTTTCTCATTGACAGGTAAATGTTGCTGTTGTTATTGTTGTTGTCTCTTTTTTACAGTTGAGGAAATATGGCTTGTTGAAATGGATACTTGTCCAGATTCACACAACTCATAATTGTCTGAGGCAAGTTCCCAAAAAGGTATTTCTTAATCCAAGTCTGGCACTCCATTTATAATCTACAACTTTGGCAAAAGATGTTTGGTTTAGAAGCAATAAAAAGCACACTCACTTTCTGGATCTTATTCTCTTCTTTTGTAAAATGGAGACGATAATACATATGTAACTTAGTGGCAGGCATTTTCTCCAAGAACTGTTTTGTTCAGAAGCTTGTTGGTCATTTTCTAGTTATATTAAACCCTTTGTGACCATTTAGGGTTTTTTTAATGAATAATTATCTAGCGATACTTTATTATCTTATTACTATTTGGAGCAGTAATAGAACAATATGCCATGCCCACTTTTGATGAGGAACAGGCTAATAAAGCAAAGGAGAATATAATATTTGCTGGGCACATCTCTTTTGCAAAGTGATCTGACTACAAAAGTAGTAATTGTGACTCATAATTTATACAACCATTTAAAATTTACAAAATGTCAGAGTAGATTGGAAATTCTTGAGATAATACTTGAAAGAAATACATAGGACATCTCTCTTGCTGACACATAATAAGTACTTAAAAATTCTTTCTGGGAGAGTTTCTTGGGGGGGGCGGAGCCAAAATGGCGGAGAAGGCACACACGACTTTCTAAGCTCCTCTCATTCCCCTCATAACCAACTATTATCCAGCCTCAGAAATAGCTCTTCACTGCTTAAATTCATGAAGATCAGAAGCATACAGCTTACCTGATGAAGTCAATCTGGAAGATCGCCAGAAAAGGTTTGTCCTAAGGGGCCAGAAACAGACCAGCTCAGGCATGGAGAGGCTAGCGTCCTGAGCAGACCAGGGGCGGGGGTGATCTCTGTGGCTAGAGAAGTTATAGAGACCACTCTGCTATAGGCTAACTGCTCTGCCTTGATTACAAAGCAGTAAACTGGCAGAGAAATTAAAGCCTGGAACAGAGGGTACTCTAAAAAAATGCCAGAACCTGACACTGGCTGTAGCTACTCAAACCCAGAAGTGACTCAGGAGACTGAAACACAGCCTGCAGCCACATCCTGCAGTTCGGGGCTTTTGTGGGGGCAGTTACAAACCCACATGGCAGGGGGGCACAGCCTGGGCAGCCTCTAATCAGCACAGTGGGGGGCTTGGCCTGGGGCAATAGAACTTCCCCAACAGGACTGTGCTTCCCGGAGCAGAGACACTTCCGGTCCCTGAAAATCCATTCACTGCTCAACTGCTAAGACCCCAGGGTGGGATTTGGCTTGGGATTGTGAAACTCACTGCTCAGCATCTAGCCCCAGGGCAGTCATTATCTCACACAGCAGGGGTTCTTTGCAGGGCACTTTCCTAGCTCTGCCCTGCAGGCCTGAGTTACTTCCAGGTGGGGAACTCTTTCCCAGAGCACTCCAGTACCTTGCTGCTTTTTGCAGCCGGCTAGCAGGACAGCTACCCATCTATACATCGCTCACTGCTCTGCAGAGGAATCTGGTAACCTCCTGGCCCTGAAGGCAGATCCTACAGGCTTTAACAAAATTAGTAAGAAAATCAAAAGGACAATTGATAGTTTCTACTCAGAAAGAGAACAGCTTTTTAACCCTGAAGGGACTAATAGCAGACAGTCTCCAGACAATTGTTGGTCCCCAATACAAAAGGCTTTCCTAGAAGAGACTATTAAAAGCCTTAAAAGAGAACTAGAAGAAAAATGGGGAAAGGAAAGAGAAGCTATGCAAGAGAGTACAGAAAAGACATATAACTCACTAAAAGAAAAATTTGACAAAGTGGAAAAAGAAAACAACTCCCTGAAATGTAAACTGGAAAAGGTAAAAAACTCCCAAGAAGTGCAGGGAAACAGAATTTGTGAATTGGAGAAAAAAAATAACTCACTAAAAAAAAAAAAAAAAATTAGTGAAATGGAAAAAAATTCCATAGAGCAAAATGACGCACTTAAAAAATCAATCGGACACATACAAAAAGAAGTAAAAAAAGCTAATGAAGAAAATAACACGCTAAAAATCAGAACTGAACAAATAGAAATGACTGACTCATTGAGACAGGAAGAATCAGTCAATCAAAACCAAAAAAATGAAAGATTGGAAAAAAATGTCAAATATTTACTTGAAAAAACAACGGACCTGGAAAATAGATCAAGGAGAGAAAACCTAAGGATCATCGGACTACCCGAAAAATATGATGAAAAAAAGAGTCTAGATACTATTTTTACAGGAAATTATTAAAGAGAACTGCCCAGAAGTAATAGAACCGGAAGGTAAAATAGACGTGGAAAGAATCCATCGAACACCTTCTGAAAAAGACCCTAAAATAAAGACTCTGAGGAATATTGTGGCCAAACTTCAGAATTTTCAGATTAAAGAAAAAATTCTACAAGCATCCAGGAAAAAACAGTTCAAATACCAAGGTGCCACAATAAGGGTCACACAAGATCTGGCTGCCTCAACATTAAAGGATCGAAGGGCCTGGAATTTGATATTCCGAAAGGCAAAAGAACTTGGAATGCAGCCAAGAATAAACTACCCAGCTAAGCTGAGCATTTTTTTCCATGGAAGAAGCTGGACATTTAATGAAAAGGAGCAATTCCATCTGTTTTTAAAGAAAAAACCAGACTTAAACAAAAAATTTGATCTCCAACAACAGGACTCAAGACAAGTAGAAAAAGATAAAAGGAACTCTTGAGAACTGTATTTCTGTTGTGGATATATATAAAAATCAATGTATAATTTGATTTTACTGATATAGCATAAAAAAGGGAAGTAGAAATGGAAAGGGGATAGTGTCAGAAAAAGGGGAAAGGGGAGATAAAAAGAGGGAAACTTCATGCGTCGATGAGGCAAAGGAAACCTATCATATCTGAGGGAACTTAGAGAGGGGGAGGAACATTGTGCGAATCTTACTCTCATCAGAGTTGGCTCAAAAAGGAAATAATTGACAGATTTGTTTTATAGAGAATCTTCTCTCACCTCATTAAAAAGTGGGAGAGGAAAAGTGAAAAGGAAAAAGAGAATTAAGATCAAGTAAAAGCAAAAATTGATCTAATTAAAAGAGATAAGGAAGGAAAGTATATCTTGCTAAAAGGTACTATAGACAATGAAGCAATATCAGTATTAAACATATATGCACCAAGTGGTATAGCATCTAACTTCCTAAAGGAGAAGTTAAGAGAGTTACGAGAAGAAATAGACAGTAAAACTATAATAGTGGGAGACCTCAATCTGGCACTCTGAGATTTAGATAAATCAAATCACAAAACAAATAAGAAAGAAATTAAAGAAGTAAATAGAATATTAGAAAGACTAGGTATGATAGATCTCTGGAGAAAACTGAATGGTGATAGAAAGGAGTATACTTTCTTCTCAGCAGCTCATGGAACCTACACAAAAATTGACCATATATTAGGACATAAAGACCTCAAAATTAAATGTAGGAAGGCAGAAATAGTAAATGTTTTCTTTTCAGATCACAATGCAATAAAACTACATTCAACAAAAAGTTAGGTGTAAATAAATCAAAAAGTAATTGGAAACTAAATAATCTCATCTTAAAGAATGATTGGGTGAAACAGCAAATTATAGACACAATTAATAACTTCACTCAAGATAATGACAACGGTGAGACATCATACCAAAATTTGTGGGATGCAGCCAAAGTGGTAATAAGGGGAAATTTTATATCCTTAGAGGCTTATTTGAACAAAATAGAGAAAGAGAAGGTCAATGAATTGGGCTTGCAACTTAAAAAGCTAGAAAAAGACCAAATTAAAACCCCCAATCAATTACTAAACTTGAAATTCTAAAATTAAAAGGAGAAATTAATAATATTGAAAATAAAAAACTATTGAACTAATAAATAAAACTAAGAGTTGGTTTTATGAAAAAACCAATAAAATTGATAAACCTTTGGTAAATCTGATTAGAAAAAGGAGGGAGGAAAATGAAATTAGTAGTCTTAAAAATGAAAAGGGAGAACTTTCCACCAATGAAGAGGAAATTAGAGAAATAATAAGAAGTTATTTTGCTCAACTTTACACCAATAAATTTGATAACTTAAGTGAAATGGATGACTACCTCCAAAAATATAGACTTCCCAGAGTAACAGAGGAGGAAGTAAATTGCTTGAATAGTCCCATTTCAGAAAAAGAAATAGAACAGGCAATTAAACAACTCCCTAAGAAAAAATCCCCAGGACCAGATGGATTTACATGTGAATTCTACCAAACATTTAAAGAACAATTGGCCCCAATGCTATATAAATTATTTGATAAAATAGGGAATGAAGGAGTCCTACCAAATTCCTTCTATGACACAGACATGGTACTGATACCTAAACTGGGTAGGTTGAAAACAGAGAAAGAAAACTATAGACCAATCTCCATAATGAATATTGATGCTAAAATCTTAAATAAGATATTAGCAAAAAGACTACAGAAAATCATCTCCAAGATAATACACTATGATCAAGTAGGATTTATACCAGGAATGCAGGGCTGGTTCAATATTAGGAAAACTATCAGCATAATTGGCCATATTAATAACCAAACTAACAAAAACCATATGATCATCTCAATAGATGCAGAAAAAGCATTTGATAAAATCCAACATCCATTCCTATTAAAAACACTTGAGAGTATAGGAATAAATGGACTTTTCCTTAAAATAATCAGCAGCATCTATTTAAAACCAGCAGTAAGCATCATATGTAATGGGGACAAACTGCAACCATTCCCAATAAGATCAGGAGTGAAACAAGGTTGCCCACTATCACCATTACTATTTAATATTGTATTAGAAATGCTAGCTATGGCAATAAGAGCTGAGAAAGATATTAAAGGAATAAGAATAGGCAATGAGGAAACCAAATTATCACTCTTTGCTGATGATATGATGGTATACTTAGAGAACCCCAGAGATTCTACTAAAAAGTTATTAGAAATAATCCACAATTTTAGCAAAGTTGCTGGTTATAAAATAAACCCACATAAGTCATCAGCATTCTTATATATCACTAACAAAATCCAACAGTCAGAGTTACAAAGAGAAATCCCATTTAAAGTAACTACTGATAGTATAAAATATTTAGGAATCTATCTGCCAAGGGAAAATCAGAAACTTTATGAGCAAAACTACAAAACACTTTCCACACAAATTAAGTCTGATCTAACTAACTGGAAAAATATTAAATGCTCTTGGATTGGGCGAGCAAATATAATAAAGATGACAATACTACCTAAACTAATCTATTTATTTAGTGCTATACCAATCAGACTTCCCAAAAACTATTTTGATGACCTAGAAAAAATAACAACAAAGTTCATATGGAAAAACAAAAGGTCAAGAATTTCAAGGGAATTAATGAAAAAAAAATCAAATGAAGGTGGCCTAGCTGTACCAGATCTAAAATTATATTATAAGGCAGCGGTTACTAAAACTATCTGGTATTGGCTAAGAAATAGACTAGTTGATCAATGGAATAGGTTAGGTTCAAAGGACAAAACAGCCAATAACCTTAATTATCTAGTGTTTGACAAACCCAAAGACCCCAGTTTTTGGGATAAGAATGCATTATTTGACAAAAATTGCTGGGAAAATTGGAAATTAGTATGGCAGAAACTAGGCATTGACCCACACTTAACACCGTACACCAAGATAAGGTCAAAATGGGTTCATGATCTAGGCATAAAGAATGAGATCATAAATAAATTGGAAGAGCATAGGATAGTTTACCTCTCAGACCTGTGGAAGAGGAAGGAATTTATGACCAAAGAAGAACTAGAGATCATTATTGACTACAAAATTGAAAATTTTGATTATATCAAATTGAAAAGTTTTTGTACAAACAAAACTAATGCAGGCAAGATTAGAAGGGAAACAATAAACTGGGAAAACATTTTTACAGTCAAAGGATCTGATAAAGGACTCATTTCCAAAATATATAGAGAATTGACTCTAATTTATAAGAAATCAAGCTATTCTCCAATTGATAAATGGTCAAAGCATATGAACAGACAATTTTCAGATGATGAAATTAAAACTATTACTACTCATATGAAAGAGTGTTCCAAATCACTACTAATCAGAGAAATGCAAATTAAGACAACTCTGAGATACCACTATACACCTGTCAGATTGGCCAGAATGACAGGGAAAGATAATGCAGAATGTTGGAGGGGATGTGGGAAAACAGAGACACTGATACATTGTTGGTGGAATTGTGAATACACCCAGCCATTCTGGAGAGCAATTTGGAAGTATGCCCAAAAAGTTATCAAACTGTGCATACCCTTTGATCCAGCAGTGTCTCTACTGGGCTTATATCCCAAAGAGATACTAAAAAAGGGAAAGGGACCTGTATGTGCCAAAATGTTGGTGGCAGCCCTGTTTGTAGTGGCCAGAAGCTGGAAAATGAATGGATGCCCATCAATTGGAGAATGGTTGAGTAAATTGTGGTATATGAATGTTATGGAATATTATTGTTTTGTAAGAAATGACCAACAGGACGAATACAGAGAGGATTGGCGAGACTTATATGAACTGATGCTGAGCGAAATGAGCAGAACCAGGAAATCATTATATACCTCAACAGCGATACTGTATGAGGATGTATTCTGATGGAAGTGGATTTCTTCAACAAAGACAAGATCTAACTGAGTTTCAATTGATCAAGGATGGACAGAAGCTGCTACACCCAAAGAAAGAACACTAGGAAATGAATGTAAACTGCTTGTATTTTTGTTCTTCTTTCCAGGTTATTTATACCTTCTAAATCCAATTCTCCTTGACTAACAAGAAAACTGTTTGGTTCAGCACACATATCCAAGATCCACTGCAATCTATTTAACATGTATAGGACTGCTTGCCATCTTTGGGGAGAGGGCGGAGGGAGGGAGGGGAAAAATTGGAACAGAAGTGAGTGCAAGGGATAATATTGTAAAAAACTACCCTGGCATAGGTTCTGTCAATAAAAAGTTATTTAAAAAATAAATAATAATTCTTTCTGACTGACTGAGAGTCAGATTGAAAAGTCCAAAAATTAACTCTTGCTTCCAACTCTAGCTCACTATCTGATCAGCTGAAATGTCACTTTCTCTACAAAGTAATTGGCAAGAATTCTTATTTTTGACTCTCTTCCTGTGTATCTACTGGACCAATCACACATCAGTTTTTACTTTATTCATTCCTTAACTTCCTACTCTCATTTTTTTTTTCTTACTCAAATAGAATTTCAAAATACACACATTATTTTTTCCAAGAAGCTTATGAGGTTTATATGTAGACAAAACAGAATGTCCTTGTATCTCTCAGATTGCTAAGATGACAGGAAAAGATAATGATAGATGTTGGAGGGGATGTGGGAAAATGGAGCCACTGATACATTGTTGGTGAAGTTGTGAAGTGATTCTACCATTTTTGAGAACAATCTGGAACTGTGCCCAAAGAGCTATAAAACTGAGCATACCCTTTGACCCAGTGGTGCCACTACTGGGTTTATATACCAACGAAGTCATAAAGAAGGAAAAAGGACCTACATGTGTAAAAATGTTTGTAGCAGCTCTTTTTGTGGTAGCAAATAATTAGATAAGGAGTGGATGCTCATCATTTGAGGAATGGCTGAACAAATTGTGGTACATGAAGGTAATGGAATATTATTGTTCTATTTCTATTTCTATTATAGAAAGGCCTGGAAAGATGTACATGAACTGATGCTGTGACGAAACAAGCAGAAACAGGATTATATTGTACATAGTATCAGCAAGAATGTGTAATGATCAACTGTGAAAGGCTTGGCTCTTCTCAGTAGTTCAGTGATCCAAAGCAATCCCAACAGACTTTGGATTGAAAATGTTGTCTACATCCAGAAAAAGAATTAAGGAGGCTGAATTTAAATTAACAAATGCTATGTTCACTTCTTTTTTCTTCTTCTTATTTTTAATCTCTCCCATGGGTTTTCTCTTTTGCTTTGATTTTTCTCTTCCAACATGATTTATAAAGCAATGTGTATTAAAAACAAACTTGCTACAATAAAAAATAAAGTAATATGTTGACAAAAAATGCATACAAAATATGTGGGGATGGCATGGGGTTAAGAACCTTAACAACCCTAAGACCCCAGCTTTTGGGATAAGAACTCACTGTCTGACAAAAACTTCTGGGAAAATTGGAAACTAGTATAGCAGAAACTAGGCATTGACCCACACTTAACACTGTACACCAAGATAAGATCAAAATGGGTTCATGAAATAGGGATAAAGAATGAGATTATAAATAAATTAGAAGAAGATAGGATAGTTTATTTCTGAGACCTGTGGAAGAGGAAGGAATTTATGACCAAAGAAGAACTAGAGATCATTATTGATCACAAAATAGAAAATTTTTATTATATCAAATTGAAAATTTTTTTGTAAAAACAAATCTAATGCCGACAAGTGTAGAAGGGAAGCGATAAACTGGGAAAATATTTTTACAGTCAAAGGTTCTGATAAAGGCCTCATTTCCAAAATATATAGAGAATTGACTCTAATTTATAAGAAATCAAGCCATTCTCCAATTGATAAATGGTCAAAGGATATGAACAGACAATTCTCAGATGAAGAAATTGAAACTATTTCTAGCCATATGAAATGATGCTCCAAGTCATTAATAATCAGAGAAATGAAAATTAAGACAACTCTGAGATACCACTAGATACCTGTCAGACTGGCTAGAATGACAGGGAAAGATAATGCAGAATGGTGGAGGGGATGTGAGAAAACTGAGACACTGATATATTGTTGGTGGAATTGTGAATACATCCAACCATTCTGGAGAGCAATTTGGAACTATGCTCAAAAAGCTATCAAACTGTGCATACCCTTTGATCCAGCAGTGTAACTACTGGGCTTATATCCCAAAGAAATCTTAAAAAAGGGAAAGGAACCTGTATGTACAAAAAATGTTTGTGGCAGCCATCTTTGTAGTGGCCAGAAACTGGAAACTGAATAGATGCCCATCAATTGGAGAATGGCTGAATAAATTGTGGTATATGAATATTATGGAAAATTATTGCTCTGTAAGAAATGACCAGCAGGATGATTTCAGAAAGGCCTGGAGAGACTTACATGAACTGAGGCTGAGTGAAATGGGCAGGACCAGAAGATCATTGTATACTTCAACAACAATACTATATGATGATCAATTCTGATGGACGTGGCCATCTTCAACAATGAGATGAACCAAATCAGTTCCAATAGAGCAGTAATGAATTGAACCAGCTACACCCAGGGAAAGAACTCTGGGAAATGACTATGAACCACTACATAGAATTCCCAATCCCTCTATTTTTGTTCACCTGCATTTTTGATTTCCTTCACAGGCTAATTATGCACTCTTTCAAAGTCCGATTCTTTTTGTACAGCAAAATAACTGTGTGGACATGTATACATATATTGTATTTAACTTATATTTTAACATATTTAACATGTATTGGTCAACCTGCCATCTAGGGGAGGGGGTAAGGAGAGGGAGGGGAAAAATTGGAACAAAAGGTTTTTCAATTGTCAGTGCTGAAATTAACCATGCACATATCTTGTAAATAAAAAGCTATAATAAAAAACACACAAAAAAAGAACCTTAGCAGATGGAAAGATCTGGAAAGATCTCCTATAGGCAATAGCATTTTTTTCTATAATCTCTTATCAAGAATTCCCAGCAGTATCTTAAGATAATTATTGACTTGGAATATAACTTCATTTCCTTCAAAAGAATGATTGTGTGCTTGTCTCTTTGAAATTATTGTTTAAGACATGCACACATTCTTCACTTATAGAAATCATTTTAGAAAGATTTACATGTTCATATTGAGCTAGAAATTTACCTGAAATGCTATGTACTTCCTAGCCCATATAAATTGTTTTCCCCTTCAGGATATCTAGTCTGTTTTCTCAAGGATTAACCCAACACAGAATTTTATTGGCCCAATGATAAAGGTCTTGGGAATTATTTGCTGGGAAAGGGAAACAAATGGAGCCCAAATCACTTTTTCTGATATATTTATAGCAATTGTTTGGATCAAGTTAGATAACATATTGGCAAGGATTTTGTACATTGTAAAGGCTTTGTAAATTATTAATCAATTTATAGTTAAAAGTATTGAAAACCAGAATCACCTTGTTTTCATAAAAAATGCGTTAAGGATGTTTCATCATCACCACCACCACTATCATCATCATTCCTTAACTTCTTTTTCTCTCACACCATAGTCTTTTTTTGACCTCACTCTCTATGGACTTCTTTTAAACTCTGGGCTTTTCTCACCTTATAATGTCAAATGTTACACTCATGCCAGGCCTTCTAGTTCAGCTGCTTTTAGGAATTCCTGACTATAAACTTTCTTCTGTTTTCTATTTATCCATTTTAAACTAAGCTTGAACAAAGGTCTCTCCCACACTATTTTCCAGGTGAGTGCTCTCCCTTTGGCATTGTTAATCTCCCTAACCTGAGTTCTCTAAATTCAATTAAGGTAGATCAGGGCCCAACAATAACTTATTACTTCAGTTTTTTTTCCTTTGAAGCTATATCATTTAATAACTATTGATATCTTTCCATCAATATAATTCACAAACCCAATCCAAATTCGAAGGCTAATGTAAGAGTTATAAGGGTTAAACATTTTATCCCTTATATATAAGCTAAATATAAAAATGCAAATCCAACAAATTAGAGGAGAAAGAAGCTAATGCCTTCCCTATTCTGAGAGGAAGAGAGGAGGTTATTGAGAAAACCTAAGATAGAGATGATCATAAAAAGATGAAACTGACAATAATGATTTCATAAAATTTAAATATTTCTGTGAAAGCAAAATGAATACTGTTGGAATATGAAGAGTGAATGACTCTGAAAAAGATTTGATATCTAAGATATATGGAGTTGATGTAAATATGTGATAGAAATATAACATTATAATGTTTCAATAAATAAGTGATCAATGGTTATGGATAGACACTTTTTAATTTGATTTTTAATTTTTATATTAAAGGTTTTTATTTTCAAAATATATGCATGGGTAATTTTTCAACATTAATACTTGCAAAACATTTTGTTCCAAATTTTCCCCTCCTTTCCCCACTCCTTTCCCCATCTGGCAGACAGTACATGTTAGATATGTTAAATTATATATATATATATATATATATATATATATATATATATATATATATAAAATCCAATATATGTATACATATTTATACAGTTATCTTATTGCATAAGAAAAATCAGATCAAGAAGGAAGGAAAAAGATTGAGAAAGAAAACAAAATGCAAGCAAACAACAATGCTATGTTGTGGTCCACACTCAGTTCCCACAGTCCTCTCTCTCTGGGTATAGACGGCTCTCTTCATTACTGAACAAATGGCATTGGTTTGAATTATCTCATTATTGAAGAAAGCCATGTCCATCATAATTGATCATCTTGTTGTTGCTGTATATAATGATCTGGTTCTGCTTATTTCACTTAGCATCAGTTCTTGTAAGTCTCTCCAAGCCTCTCTGAAATTGTCCTGGTGGTCCTTTTTAACAGAATATTAATATTCCATAACATTCATATGCTATAATATATTCAGCCATTCTCCAATTGATAGGCATCCATTCAGTTTCCAGTTTCTTGCCACTATGAAAAGGACTGCCAAAATATTTTTGCACATGTGGGTTCCTTTCCCTCCTTTAAGATCTCTTTGAGATATAATCCCAGTAGAAATACTGCTGGATCAAAAGCTATGCACAGTTTGATAACTTTTTGAGCATAGTTTGAAACTGCTATCCAGAATGGTGGGATTCATTCACAATCCTATTAACAATGTGACAATGTCCCAGGTTCCCACATCCCCTCTAACATTGGTCATTATCGTTTCTTGTGATGTTAGCTAATATGACAGGCGTGTAGTAGTATCTCAGAAATTTCTTAATTTGCATTTGATCAGTAATGATTTGGAGCATCTTTTCATGTGACTACATATAGTTTCAATTTCTTCATCTGAAAGTTGTCTGTTCCTTTGTCTATTTATCAATTGAAGAATGGCTTGAACTATTATAAATTTGAGTCAATTCTCTATATATTTTAGAAATGAGGTCTTTATCAGAACCTTTGAGTGTAAAAATGTTTTCCCAATTTATTATTTCCCTTCTAATCTTGTTTGCATTAGTTTTATTAGTACAAAACCTTTTTAGTTTAATATAATCAAAATTATCTATTTTGTGATCAATAATGATCTCTAGTCTTTTTTTGGTCACAAATCCCACCCTCCTCCATAGATATGAGAGGTAAACTATCATATAGTCTTCTAATTTGTTTATAATATCATTCTTTATGTATATATCATGAAGTCATTTCAACCTTACCTTGGTATACAGTGTTAGGTGTGGGTCAATGGATAGGCACTTTTCAAAAGAAGTACAAGTTATCAATAATCATCTGAAAAAGTGTAATTAGACAATCATTAATAAGATAAACGCAAATTAAAGTATTTTTACAGTTTCAGCATATTCTCATCACATTTGCAAAAATGACACAAAAGAGAAAGTGGTAACTGTTGGAAGGGTAATATTAGCGTAGGTACACCAAAACACTGTGATTGCAAATGTAAGCTGGTCTAACTATTCTGGAAATTAACTGTCACCGAATTGTGTCTGTCCTTCACTCCAAAAGATCAAAGACAAAGGAAAAGAATATATATATATATATATATATATATATATATATATATATATATAATATTCATTATGTGTTGTTGTGGTTGTAGTAAAGAGTTAGAACCAAAGTGGTGCCTCATCAATTGCAAAATTTTTTGATAAATTATGTTCTACGAATCTAATGGATTTGTAATGCAATAAAATGATGAAAGGAATAGATTTAGATAAATTTGAGATTATGTAGATGAACTCTTGTAGAGTGGACTGAGCACAAGGAGAATACTAAGAGAATTATTTTTATAATGACACTATAATATAAAGAAAATATCTTTAAAAATTTAAAAACTCTGTGAAATGCAATGTCCCAATGAAAACTTCAAAACACTTATAGTGAAGTATGCTTTCTACCTAATAGCTAAAATTAGGTGGTGGAGAATCAGTCATTTTCTTTCTTTCGTTTTAGCTGAGGCAATTGGGATTAAGTGACTTGCCCAGGGTCACATAGCTAAGCAGTGTTAAGTGTCTGAGGGCAGATTTGAACTCAAGTCCTTCTGACTTCAGAGCTGGTGCTCTATCCACTGCACCAATTAGCTGCCACAGAACCCATCATTTTCAAACACAGTTTGTAAGTGAGTTTTATTTCCTACCTCTTTTAGAGGGGAAGGGAAGACCTGATTGCATAATCACGATTGAATAGTTATAGTGATGCAAGAAAAGCAAAGAATTCTAATGAAAAATTAAAGGATACTCAGTTGAAAAGAGGTAGGGAAAAAACAATTTTGTTACTATCATGTTAAATTTACCATTATAAGTATATAACTGTACTAGAACCATATAAGAAAAGCTCACAGTTTAATATATAATCCTTTTCTGTCCTTTGTATATTGTATATTGTCCTTTGTATGGTGTAACCTTGATTATGGTTAAATTCGTAATAAAAAGGGTGAAAGAAAGAATATCACTTTAAAATACTATTTTGAAATTATGGCTGGCTAAATATATTATTCAAGGCAAAATAAAATTGTCAAATAAGAAAATAAACTTCATTATATTATGTGTGAATCTTCCTAATGAGTATCTCTAAACTTTGATGGCTTGGTTTTGGATGACACAATGTATACTTTTTGGATGATCATTAAGCAGTTGTGCATTATTTGAATTTTTCAAGAGATTCTGTTCTTGACAGCATAATCTTTACTTCTTCAAGTTTAGTTCCACATCATTATGGGAAGAATATTTTATTGACAAATTACTATTAGCATTTTTATTATGGTTGGCTAATCTTTGTTGAACTCTTCCCTTCTCCCTTAAACTTTCAGCCTAAGGGTTTTGTATTATCCTTTTTTTCTTGTAATATTTATTCACAAATGAGAGAATGACATTCTCACCATGAAATGATCTCTTCTTTTTTCTTTCTTTGCTTCTGATTTTTCTTTACTATATTTACACACACACACACACACACACACACACACACACATACACACACACACACACACACACACACACACACACCCTCTGTAAAAAGTGAAAAGTAGGACTTATCCTATAAACTTTTATCTTATAAATTAAATGCAAACTTCTTTATGGACATTCCTGGTCTTCTGCAATCTTTACTCACCTTATCCAGCTTTTTTTCTAATATACATTTCCCACATATTCTACAGTGAAGACAAATAACTATTCTTTGTTGCCAAATTCTCTAATTCTTTTCTATTACTTCCTTAGAAGTCTCCTTAATTTCAAATTCACTGATTTTCTTACTACTTTTACTCTATTCATATATACATTCTGCCTAATTCTCTTGATAAGTTATGATCTCTCTGATTTTAAATTGTGCTCTGTTTTGAAGGTTTTTAAAATATTAATGATTAAAGTAATAAAATGCATTTATTTGGTACTTACTGTATGCCAAGCCTTATGATTATATACAAGAGATGAGGAAAACATAAGACAATCTCTACTTTTAAGGAGCTCACAGTGAAATTGGAGGAAATAGTACATATAAAATAGTTGAATTGTGCGGTAGATGGAGCAGCCTAGAATTCCTAAAAGTGAAATGTCAACAAGAATGGCAAGCATTAAAGACCTTGTGGTATATCAATAGATTATATAATAATGTACAGGAATCTTTGATGTCATTAATGTATGTATTCTAAGGTATATATTGAAATCTTCCTATGCCTTCTTATCTTTGTCCATATTCTATCATAAATCCTCCATAGTAGTCTACTAAACAAACCAGAGATATTATTCCATTACTATTTTTTTTGACCTGATATTAATTCAGCACTTAATCTGGCCATCTATTTTATCCTTTCTTCTTACTATATGATTAACTCTGTTCCTTCTCTTGTATATATAAACCTACACACATATATATATATATATGTATATACATGTACATATATAAAATATATAATATTTTGAATAATGTCTTTTATGTTGCTTTTTATATGCAACCAATTGTTAGAAAAACCCCATAGTTGATTTATGCATGCTATATTTTTCTGTTGTCCTTTGAGATATCTGCAAATTTAGTTTTCCAGAGATTGAAGTATTCAACAGTTCACAGATATATAGTATCACCAAAATAATTGATGTTAAAATAAGTTTTTGCCTCTAGGAACAGCTTAACATTGTCGAATGCACTGCCCAATTTCCCAAATATATATCCATCTATGCTTTTTCTCATATTCAAACATAGACCCATCTTATTATCCATCTACAGATTCTGGTTCAATTAAATATACTATCTGTCCAACTATATAAGTATTCTTATATAGTATTCTTTACAGTCTTTCAATGTTTCTCATGTTTATTCTTTCATCTGACTTAGAATTGATTTTGGTCTTTGATCTAACAAATTGTTGATTTTAATTTCTATTTTATTTTCCTTAACTGAACACCAAGATATCAAAAATAATTTTCACATAGGTACAGTTTTATGTTAAAATAGACAAGTAACATTTTTGTAATAAGATTACAATTCTATTGAATACTAATGACCTTCAACTCTATCTGAAGAATGTATTCATGAACTCTACATTTGATATTGTTGGGTTTTTTTTTCATTTATTATTGTATTCGTGCTGAGAAAATCCCAAATGGGGTCAGAAATAGTTGGATACAACTTAAAAACAATAGAGAAACTGTATTTTCGAACTTACTTTTTAACCTTGAGATACATTTTCCAAAATAGTTTTGCTTTTCTCTAGTGTGGAGTACGTTGGGGAAAGAGGAAAATAGAACCCATGACATCACTGACATATATCTTTAACCCAGACATATATCTTTAACCCAAACAACCATGTCTGCTGTATGACTGAAACACCATAATTAAAGATGAAAAACAAAACATTTTTTGCTAGTGACTTAAAATTTGTAAAGTATAGCAATAAAATAACATCAATGTAAATATAGAAGTGAGGAGAAATAAACTAAAATATCATTATTCTTTTTATTTGTGAAAGTGCTACTTCTCTTTATTCAGTTATAAATACATCCTTCTAAATGTTAATATTCATAACATAATTACCTTTCAATGAAAGTATTAAGGAAACTGAAAATAATACTTATAATGCCATACAATTGAAAAGGCACTAATGATAACAATAACAAATCTTTTCAAATGTTTAACAAATCAGTTGCAGCTATTTTGGAAAGAAGAATCTGACCCTTTCATTTTAGTTGGTGACCCTCAAGGAGAACACTGAATATCACTATTTGCTCTTTCTTGATTGCTAATCATTTAGTAAGCATTTTAGATATTTCATTTTTTCTTTTATCAGAGGAATTATACTACATAAGGGATAGATTCATGGAATGTGGAATATAATTTGGAAGCATCTCAGAGCACCTTAAGTGTCTTTGTCACTCTACTTGTCAGTTTTCTCATCCATTAAATGAGGTTGGAAAATGAACACTTTTAAAATATATTTTAGAATTCTTTAAGACTTAATTTAGGTCTCTCATTCTCTGTTTCATTATTTAATGCATTAAAGCCCCTTCCAGTTTTAATGTTTTGCATTCTAACATTTTCAGATCCAAGAACCATGTCTGCTCTCATACTGGACTTTCCACAGAAGATTTTTTGGCATATTCTCAAGTGCAAAGTGAATTGAACTAAAATATAATGAAGAGATACTTAACTAAACATATAAAAACGCAATAAGACATAGATGATTTTACATTTTAAAACTAAATTAATATGTGGCTATCATGGATCTTTATATTTCTTTTTAAATTTGACACCACTGTCCTACTGTATCATTTAACATTTTGTATTCTATATTAACCTCTCTTCAAGATTTCAATAATCGTATAGTGTCATAACTTAGAAAAGTTTTTTTTATTAAAGTTCAAAGTTTTCTTTAAGTGATTAGTAGGGTTTGTATAATTCTCTATTAATTTGTAGGTACATATTGAAAGTATATAGAAATGTTGGTGATTTATATAGCTTTATTTTGTTTGCTGCAACTCTGTTCAAATTTTTTAAAATTTTAAGTAATTTTACTTGATTCTCTAGGATTCTTCAATTATAACATTATGTCATCTGTAAAGAATGATAGTTTGTTTCCTCATTGCAGATCAATGAATTGGGCAGGCAACTAAAACAAAAACCCCAAAACAAAATAACTGGAAAATAAAAAATAAAAAAAAATCACGAATTAAGATCACATTGAAAATGCCAAAACTCAAAGGATAGTTTAATAAAATTAAAAGCAAGGAAAACATGGAATTAATAGATAAAACTAGAAGCTTGTTTTTTTTTTGGGAAAAACAATAAAATTGAAAAATCATTGATTAATTACTTTCAGAAAAAAGAAAGAAAATCAAATCACTAGTCTCAAAAATGAAAGTTGAATTAACCACCAAATATAGAGGAAATTAAGATAATTATTAAGGGTATTTTGCCTAATTAACATGCCAAGAAATCTGACAATCTAAATGATATGGATGAATAATTACAAAAATACAAATTATACAAAACAGAAATTTTGCCTCTTATAATTTCTTTATTTCTTCTTCTCTTATTGCTATAGAAAACATTATTTATAGATAATATTGAAGAATAGAAGTGATAAAGGCCATCCTTGCTTTACCTTTGATTGTAGTTGGGAAGCTAATAGTTTATCCCCATTATAGATAAGACTTGCTGATGGTTTTATATAAATATTATTTATCATTTTCAAGTAAGCTTCATTTATTCTTGTAATGTCTATATTTTTCAAAAGCTTTTTCTGCATCTGTTGAGATAATCAAGATTTCTCTTCATTTTGCTATTGATATGGTCAATTACCCTGCTACTTTTCCTAATATTGAACCAGCCCTGCATTTCTGGCATACCTGGTCATACTGTAGGATCCTTGTGATATATTACTATAATCACTTTCCTAATGTTTTATTTAAAATTTTTGGATCAATATTCATTAGGAAAATTGGTTTATAATGTTCTTTCTCTGTTTTGGTTTTTCCTGGTTTAGGTATCAGATTGTATTAGTGACATAGGAAATTGGTTGGATTTTTCCTTCACCTATTTTTTCAAATAGATTTTATAGTGGGATTATTCTTAAAATGTTTGGTAGAATTCACTGCTAACTCCATCTGTCCTGGAAGTGTTTTTCTTAGAAAGTTCAATTTAACTTAGATTGTCAAATTTATTGGCATACAGCTGGGCAAAATAGCTCCTAATAATTATCTTCTTTATTGTTTTCTTTATTGGTTATGAATTATCTCATTTTATTTTTGATACAAGCAAACTTCCCTTTTTCAAACCAATTAATGAAGTGTTTTTTCTAGCTTATTTTTCTGATAAAACAGGTTTTAGTTGTATTTGTTATATCAATAGTTCTCTTATTTTTGATTTCTATTAAATTTCCATTTGATTTTCAAGATTTCCAATTTGGTGTTTAAGTAGTGATTTTTAATTTGTTCTTTTTCTAGGCTTTTGTTGTTATTATTGTTGCATGAAAAATTCATTGATCTACTTTTTTCTTTATTTTCCTGATGTGAGCAATTAGACATATAAATTCCCCCTAAATACCACTTGGACCACATCCCATAAGTTTTGGTGTGCTTACTTGTTATTTTATTTAATGAAATAATTGATTATTTCTGTGATTGGCCTACTTATTTTTTTAGGATTGGATTATTTGATTTTCAATTAATTTTGTAATCTTTTCCATTGTCAATTATTGAATGTAATTTTTGTTACATTATGATCTGAGAAAAGATGCATTTAATATTTTTGCTTTTCTGCATTTATTTCTGAAGTTTTTATGTCCTACTACATGACCATATTTTGTATAGCTGACATTTACCACTGAGAAAAATATATTCCATTCTATTCCTATCAATTTTTCTCCAGAGAGCTGCTATACCCAACTCTTTTAGAATTTTATTCACTTCATTATTTTCTCTTTTGTCCATTTTAAAAAATTGTTTATTGTATCTTGTTCTGAGAAGAAAAAGTTGGTCCTCTGCTAGTATAGCTTTATTCCTAATGTAAAACATTAAACATCTTCAAAAATGTAGATGTTATACCATTGTGGCCATATATGTTTAACATTGATATGACTTCATTTTCTATAGTATATTTCAGCAATATATACTTTTCTTCTTGATTTCTTTTAAACAAATGTATTTTTGCTTTGCATTGTTTGAGATTAAAATTGATACCCCTACTTTTTTTGCTTCAGCTGACGCATAATAGATTCTGTTCCAGTCCTATACCTTTATCATATAGGTATATCTCTGCTTTTAAATGTGTATTTTTTGTATATAATATGTTACAGGAATCTGATTTTAGTCCATTCAGTTATCTGCTTTCATTTTATGGAGGAGTAACTAATTTAAAGTTATGATTACTAGCTTCATTTCACTTCATGCTATTTTTTGTTTGTTTATTCCCCTGTATCTCTTACACATCAATCTTTTCCTTTTCTCAAGTGTTTCATTTCTAATCATTGCTTACTTAATATACTCTCCCTTTTATTTATTTCCCTTTCCCCTTCTCTTATCTCCATCATTTTTTGCTTCCTTATACTGTAAGATAGATTTGTATATCCAATTGACTGTGTATGTAATTCTTTCTTTGAGTAAATTTTGAGGAGAGTAAGGTTTAAACTTTGCTATCTTCCCTTCCTTTATAATGTCTTTTTTTGAATTGTAATTTTTATTTTTTTTATTTTTTTAAAATTGTAATAGCTATTTTATCTTTCCAAATACATGCAGATAGCTTTTTAACATTCAATATTGAAAAACCTTTTTTTTCCTTCTATTCCTTTACCTCCTCCCCTAGACAGCAAGCATCCAATATAGATTAAACATTTTCAATTTTCCTAAACATATTTCCATATTTGTCATGCTGCACAAAAAATCTGATCAAAAAGAAAAAAATGTGAAAAATAAACAAACAAACAACAACAACCAAAGGTGAAGATAGTATACTTTGGAATTACATTCAATCTCCATGCTTTTCTCTATGTGCGAATGGCTCTTGCCATCACAAATCTATTGTAATTGCCTTGAATCACCCCAATATTGAAGAAGAGTCAAGTCCATCACAGTTGATCATCTCATAATTTTGTAATTGCTGTGGCAATGTTTCCTTGGTTCTGCTTACTTCACTTAGGATCAGTTCTTGTAAGTCTTTCCAGCCTTTTCTGAAATCAGCCTGCTCATCATTTATTATAGAACTATAATATTCTATTACATTATATACCATGACTATTCAGCCATTCCCTAACTGACAGGCTCATTGGTGGGTTTTGATGGCTCATTGATGGAAATTAATGGATTGATTTTCAGAAGAACTTTTCTTTCATATTGATAGTGTACTATTGGCATCATTTTTGAAATAATGAATAATTTCTAGATTATATACTCCTCAATTGCTTGGCCAATGTCATTCAGTTTCCAGTTCCTTGGCACTATAAAAAAGACTGCTACAAATATTTTTGTACATATGGGTCCTTTTCCCATTTTTGTTATCTTTATGGGATATAGACCCAGTAGTGATAATGCTGGATCAAAGGGTATGTACTGCTTTAAAGCCCTTTGGTCATAGTTCCAACTTGCTTTCTAGAATGGTTGAATCAGTTCATAACTCCACCAGCAATGAAGGGTGTCCCAGTTTTCCCACATCTATTTCAACATTTGTCACTATATTGTCTTGTCATTTTAGCTAATCTGAGAGGTGTGAAGTTGTCTTAATTTGCATTTCTCAAATTAATAATGATTTAGAACATTTTTGTCATATGACTAGAAATGCTTTAAATTTTTCATCTGAACATTGTCTGTTCATATCCTTTGGCCACTTATTAATTGGGGAATGACTTGTATTCTTATAAATTTGAGTCAATTATCTGCATATTTTAGAAATAAGGTCTTTATCAAAAACACTGGGTGTAAAATGTTTTCGCAGCTTATTATTTCTTTTTTAATCTTGACTGTTTTATTTGCATAAAACTTTTAAAATTTAATCTAATCAAAATAATCCATTTTGCATTTTATAATATTTTGTGTTTATTCTTTGGCCATGAATTTCTCCCTTCTTCAAAGATCTGAGAAATAGATTAACTTTTGTCCTCCTAATTTGCTTATAGTATCACCTTTTTATGTCTAAGTCAGGAACCCATTTTGACCTTATCTTGGTGTTAAATGTGGGCCAGTATCTCATTTCTGCTATACTTTTTTTTCCCCAGTTTCCCCAACAATTTTTGAAAAATAGTGAGATTTTATCCCCAAAGCTAAAAAGTTTGAGTTTATCAAATATTAAATTATTATAGTCACTGATCACTGAGTCTTGTTAACCTAACCTATTCCAATGATCTCTTACTCTATTTCTTAGCTAGTACCAAATGGTTTTGATAAGCACTGTTTTATGATATAGTTTTAGGTCTGGTACAACTAGGCCACCTTCCTTTGCAGTTTTTTTCAATAATTTCCCTGAAATTCTTGACCTTTTTTTCTTCCAGATGAATTTTGTTATTATTTTTCCTAACTCTATAATAAAATCTCTTTTTAATACTGCTTTTATGAAGGATAATTTCTCCCACTTAATTTTTCCCCTCCTTCTTCAAGTGCAAATTTCTTTCTCATCCCTTTATTTTGTTTTTGGGGATCATAAAACTCACCTTATATCCACGCCCTTTCTCTACATATACTCCTTGTAATTGCTCTTCTAGTAATAAAATTGTTTCAGTTACATAGATTATTTGTTATTTGGAAATATATGCAGTTTAAATTAAATTTCTTGTATTTCCTCTTATTTCTTTTTTAACCTTTTTCTGTTTCCTTTGAGTCTTGCATTTAGAAGCCAAATCTTTTCTTTCCTTTTTTTTATTATAACTTTTTTATTTACAAGATATACGCATGGGTAATTTTTTCAGCATTGACAATTGCAAAACCTTTTGTTCCAATTTTCCCCCTCCTTCCTCACCCCCTTCCCCCAGATGGCAGGTAGACCAATACATGTTAAATATGTTAAAATATATGTTAAATACAATATACGTATACATGTCCATACAGTTATTTTGCTGCACAAGAGGAATCAGACTTTGAAATAGTGTACAATTAACCTGTGAAGGAAATCAAAAATGCAGGCAAACAAAAATAGAGGGATTGGGAATTGTATGTAATGGTTCACACTCATTTCCCAGAGTTCTTTTGCTGGGTGTAACTGTTTCAATTCATTACTGTTCTATTGGAACTAATTTGTTTAATCTAATTGATCATCATATAGTATTGTTGTTGAAGTATATAAGCTCTCCTGATGCTGCTTGTTTCACTCAGCTTTAGTTCATGTAAATCTCTCCAGGCCTTTCTGAAATCATCCTGCTAGAAATGTCTTACAGAACAACAATATTCCATAACATTCATATACCACAATTTATTCAGCCATTCTCCAATTAATGGGCATGCACTCAGTTTCTAGTTTCTGGAAGCCAAATTTTTTATTTAGTGATGGTTTTTAATTAGAATTGCTAGAAAATCCTCATTTTCATTAAATACCCATCTTCCCCTGAAAAGTAATATTAATTTTTGTTGGGTGATGATTCTTTGTAGCAATAAGAATTCCTTTGCCTTCTGTTATATCATATGCCAAGCTCTTTGGTTCTTTAATGTGGAATCTGCCAAATCCTGTGTAATCATGTTTGCAACTCCATACTGTTTGAACTGTTTTTTTTTTTTTTTTGACGGCTTGCTTTTGCTCTTTTGTTTCAACATCTCAGGGCAGTGTTCCTCCATGATTTAAAATCATGAAAAATGTTTTCAAGGCTTTTTTTAATCATAATTTTTAGGTAGCCTAGTAATTCTTATATAACCACTTCTGGATGTATTTTCAAGGTTGGTTGTTTTCCCAATGATAAATTTCATATATTCTTCAATTCTTTTTTTAAAACTGTTTTGATTTTGTTTCATCATCTTGATATCTCATTTATTATTATTTTGCTTTCATTCTATTCTTATTTTTAAAGAACTACTTTCTTCAGTGAATTTTTGTACTTTTTTCCATTTTATCAATTCTAGTTTTTAGGGAATTGTTTTCCTTGGTAAATTTTTGTATATTTTTTAATATGCTATTGACTCTTTCCCCTCATTAATGTCCTTATTTACTCTCATTTGTTCTTCATTTTTCTTCTACTTTTCTAATATATTTTTTAAAATCTTTTTAAAGCTCTTTAAGGAATTCTTTTTGGATCTAAAACCAAATTGCATTTTTTCCTTTAAGCATCATATGTAGCCATTTTGAAACTTTTGTCCTCTTAAGTTTATGCTTTGATCCTCCCTATCACTATACTTTTTTGTTTGTTGCTCATATTTTTGTCATTTTTTTTGTACTAGCTCTCTGGAAGATCTTGGGACCAGCCTTGATCTTAGTGGAGGGGTGCAGGAGGCAGGAGAGCCACCAGGAGGATGGTCAAAGATGGAATGTCTCTACTTCCAATCCCCTCAGCCCTTATATACCTCAGCATGATTACATTATTACAGCACACAGCACACTAAGTATGTGTGAACTAGAGAACCATTATCTCATTAATCACACTGAATTAACACCCTGCTGTATCTTTGCTTCAAGTATATTTTTCTCAGAGTTCCCCAATATCTGTGGTTCTCTACAATTTTTGTCATTTTGTGTTTTTATGTGAGAGATGGCCTTTGATTCTTTAATGTTTCTTTTTTTTATATTATTTTTTATTTAATAGCCTTTTATTTACAGGTTATATGCATGGGTAACTTTACAGCATTAACAATTGCCAAACCTCTTGCTCCAATTTTTCACCTCTTACCCCCCACCCCCTCCCCTAGATGGCAGGATGACCAGTAGATGTTAAATACATTAAAATATAAATTAGATACACAATAAGTATACATGACCAAAACATTATTTTGCTGTATAAAAAGAATCAGACTCTGAAATATTGTACAATTAGCTTGTGAAGGAAATCAAAAATGCAGGTGGGTATAAATATAGGGATTGGGAATTCAATGTAATGGTTTTTAGTCATCTCCCAGAGTTCTTTTTCTGGGCATAGCTAGTTCAGTTCATTACTGCTCCATTAGAAATGATTTGGTTGATCTCGTTGCTGAGGATGGCCAGGTCCATCAGAAATGGTCATCATATAGTATTGTTGTTAAAGTATATAATGATCTCCTGGTCCTGCTCGTTTCACTCAGCATCAGTTCGTCAGGCCTTTCTGAAATCATCCTGTTGGTCATTTCTTACAGAACAGTAATATTCCATAATATTCATATACCACAATTTGATTCTTTAATGTTTCATGTAGTTTTTTGCTGGGGCTCTGAGTTTTACTGCTTCCTTTCCATGGGCTTTAGGATTTAGCTGCTTGCTTCCTTTGCAATGTAGGTTTCCCTTCTGGTTTATATTTGGGAGGTGGGCTTTCTTATTGGCCTTTTCTGGATTTAGAGTTTAGCAGCTTCTCTATTCCAGGAGTGAGACCCTACTACTAGGTTGCTATGGAAACAGAACTTGTCTGTCATCAGGCCCTGGAAAATACTTTTATTTGTGTTTGATCCTAAGGGTAGGATCCTGCTGTTGGGTTGCTACAAAAACAAGTTCTCTCTTCTAGTAGGCCCCAGGTGCAAGTTGGGCCTCTCACAGTTGGGCAGCTCTAGGATAGGGCCTTCCTGTGGATCAGCAATGGGATTAAGGACTCCTTAGTAGCTTGTGCTATGGGTGGGATCACTGTATTGGACATTGCAGTGGTGTGAAGACTGCTCAATTTCCTAGGGGGTTGCTAATTTACAGAAGGGTCAAACCTTGTAGGAAATTGCTCCAGGCACTGGAATTTGCTTCAGGTCTCTTGCTATGAGACTGGCTGATGCTATCCCATTTGGGCCTCACTCCTTTCCCACCCAAGTGAGATAGACCTTTTCTTAAAGACTAGCAAGCTGCTTGCATGATCCTAGGTCAATTGTGAAGCAATTTTCTAGTTTGGAAGAGAATTTTGGAGGGCTTCAGAGAGTGCTATATCCGGATTAGTTCTCTGGAGGATCTTGGTACCAACCGAGTCCAAAAGTTGGAAATTAAGGAGATGCCCATCTATTGGGGAATGGTTGAATAAACTGTGGTTTGTAATTATGATGGGATATTATTGTTCTATGGGAAATGATGAGCAGGATGTTCTCAGGGAAAAAAAAAACCTGGAAAGTCTTCCATGAATTCAAACAAAGTGACATGCACTGTATACAATATAATTGCAATGTTCTGAAAAGATCCATTGTAAATAACTTTGCTATTCTTAGCAGTGTGATTCACAGCTATTCTGAAGGACTTATGATAAAAAAAAAACATATCCATACCCAGATTCTCTCTCTCTCTCTCTCTCTCTCTTTCTCTCTCTCTCTCTTTATCTCTTTCTTTCTCTCTTTTTTACTTTTCTTGAGCATTTTTTAGAGTAGGTTATCTATGTTTTCTTTTACAACATGATTTTTATGAAAATGCTTTGCATATATTACATGTGATTTCTTAATGGGGACTGGTGGTGGTGATAAAAATTTAAAAACAGATGTAAAAAATTGTAACTGGAAAAAAATACAAAGAAACAAATAAATGAAAGAAATAATGACAATGTAGATTTCAGAAAAACCTGGAAAGGCTTTCATGAACTGAATGGGTAAAGAGTTTCTGAAGGATATTGTACAGAGTAATATCAACATTTCATGATCGACTATGATATACTTAGCTCTTTTTTGCAATGAAATGATCCAAGACAATTCTAAGGACATAAAATAAAACATGCTGTCCATATCCAGAGGAAGAACTGATGTAGTGAAAAGCTATTTTTTTCTCTTTTGTTCTATTTCTTCTTTCACAAAATGACTAATATGGAAATATGCTTTATATGACTTTACATATAAAACCTATATCAAATTGCTTATTATTTTAGGGAAGAAAAGGAGGGAGGGGAAAAATTTGGAACTCAAACTTTTATTTTATAAATTAATGTTAAAAATTGTTTTTGATGCAGTGTATAGAGCACTAACTCTGAAGTCAGGAGGAGTTGAGTTCAAATATGGTCTCAGACACTTAACATTTCCTAGCTGTGTGACTCTGGGTAAGTCACAACTCCAATTGCCTCCACAAAACAAAACAAAACAAACAAAAACAAAAACAAAACAAAAAAAAACAGGAAAGTAATAAACTGGAAAAATAAAATGCTAATTAAAAAAAATAAAACAACTCAGATATATATAAAAAAAGAATAATTGGTTAAAAGAAGGTACCAGTGAAGCAATATGGTTTCATAGGTAGAGACTAACCCTCAATCAGGAAGACTCTATCTTATCCCTGAAACATTCTATCTATGTGATTTTGGTCAAGTTATTTAACACCTCAGTGACCTAGACAACTCTCCTCTATTAATAGAGGGCTTTCCTCATTTAGATTTCTTAATAGTAATGAAATCAGAGGTGTAGTAAAACAGAAGGAGAAAAGAAGTTACAGAGTTATCCCATCATAGGCCATATTATCTGCTCCCAGTTTCCATATGCCAGGTTTGATTCACTTTCTAATATCCTTATGTTCTTTCCAGGGTCTCTGCCTGAGATCCTCTGATTCCATATGTAGCATATACAACCCATTGCACCAAGCTTATTGAAATGGATGTTAAATTCTAGTCCTCTAACCCATGAACTGGGCTCAATAAGGAATGGAGTTTTATTAGACCAGGTAGAATTAGGATGGGTTTTATTAAAGGATAGGATTTATTTCTGAAGATAGCCAATAGATTCACAGGGATTCATTAAAAATGACATCCTCCACATATTTTGTTAAGTCATCAAGTATTTATTATGTGTCTATTATGTACCATACACTGTGCTAAATGTAGGTATACAAAAATAAAAGATAATGCCTCACAATCTAAATGGGGTGAGAATACACAAAGAATTATGTACAAACAAGAGATAAATAGGATGAATTGGAGAAAATCAAAAGAGAGAAGGCACCAGCATTAAAAGAAAAGACATTTGTAGAAGATGGGATTTTTAGCAGGGAAAAAATAAATGTTTATTGATTATTTTGGGTACGACTGCCTTTTTATTCACAGACAAGAACACAACCTTAAGTCTTCTTTTTTAACCTTCTCTTGAATTTTCAAGCAATGAATATCAAGCTTAATTTGTATGCAGACCCACATATGGGATTCGACAGCTATTAGTTTTTTAAATCAGAAATGCTGAGATGATTCCCACTTCTTATAAGAAAAAAATCCTTATACATTATCTAGAAATGCTATGATACAAATATATTACTTAGAAATCTATGGAAATGTATTATCTTTATTTTATAAATAATGGATTGATATAGAGAAAATAAATGTAATCTCCCAGAGATATTATACACTCCTTTTAGGGAGTCATAAGAATTATTTGAGGAATTGATATGCAGAAGCAGAGTGATTTACCTGAAACTCACATTGTTTGTGTTCATGCAGCATTGCTTTTAAATTATCATTGGAGATCTTTTTTGTGAATGTATAAAATGCTGAGGTGGGAAGTGTTGGAATTTTGAAGGAAAAATAGCCATAGTCTCTCCAAAGCTTTTATCATCTCAAGGTTGTCAAGAGTGAGAAAAAATAGAGTTAATGTTAGATTGGATTAGTGTGATTCTTTTCAGATGTTTATTTCAATTACATTTTTTATTTTAAAAATATTTTCACTTTTGAATTCTCTCATCCCCTTTCCCAACAATTGAGAAGGCAAAAAAAAAAATACTCTATCTATATAAAGTTATGCAAAACAGATTTCCACACTATCCATGCAGCCAAAGAGGGGTAAAAAGCCAGAAAAATAAACAAAGTGAAAGAAAATATACTTCAGTTCATCATTTCTCTCTCTGCATGAGGCTAGCATTTTTCATCAAGAGTCCTTTGGAATTGTCCTGAATCATTGCAGTGATAAAAGTTACTAAATATTTCACAATTGATTGTCCTTAAAAGCAGCTGTTTCTATGCATGATGTTCTCTTAATCCTGCTCATTGTATTTTCCTTCATTTTATTTAAGTCTTCCTGAGTTTTTTCCTGAAGATTTCTTTTTTCATAATTTCTTGCATTACACTAGTATTCCATCATATTCATATACCACAACATAACTGGCTCTTCCTCAAGAAGTGGGCATCCTTTCAGTTTCTAATTCTTTGTAGTTGTTGTTTTTGAGGCATTTGGGGTTAGGTGAGTTGCTCAGGGTCACACAGCTAGGAAGTGTTAATTGTCTGAAAGCAGATTTGAACTCAGGTTCTCCTGACTTCAGGGCTGGTGCTCTATTCACTGTGTCAATTAGCTGCCCCAAGTTTTTAATTCTTTCCCACAAAAATGCTGCTTTAAATAGTTTTGGAGATATGTTTCTTTCCTTTTAACTTTGATATTTTTGGGGAACACTCTTACTCATGGTGTTGAGTTAGAGTATATACTGTTTTAGAATTTTGGGGCATACTTGAAAATAATTATTTTCCAAACTTCATCAACAATGAATTTTTCCAGCTCCCTTCCTGAATTTTTGCTTTTCTTTTCTGCCATTTTAGGAAATCTGATAGATGTGAGGTGGTATCTCAAAGTTGTTTTAATTTGCATTTTCATGTGACTATTGCTAGCTTTGATTTCTTTTTCTGAAATTGGCTTGTTAATATACCTTGACAATTTAAAAACAGAATAGTAGTTTGTGTTTTTTTATTAAGGATTTTTTAATTTTCAAAACACATGCATAGATATTTTCCACATTTACCCTTGAATGAATCAGAATTCTAGCTTTTCATCCAGTCTGCTTACCACTTCTGTTTTATGGGAGAGTTCATTCCATTCATATTCACAATTACAATTACTAACTTTGTATTACCCATAATCTTGTTTTCCCTAAATTATAAATTTCTCTTTCCTTTCTCCCTTTTTCTACTCCCCAGTATTTTAGTTTTAACCAGTACCTCCCTAAAACAGCCTTTACCATTTACAGCCTCTCCCTCTTTTTATACCTTTTCCCTTTTACTTTTGTTTTCCCTTCTACTAGCTCCATCCCCCACACCTTTCCATTTCCCTTTCCTGTCCTGCTTCCCTATTAAGTTAGACAAGTTTCTCATTGATATTCTCTTTTTGAGCCAAATCTGCGAAGAATAAGGTTCAAACAATGTTCATCCCCCCTTCTTTACCTCAATTGTAATAGGCCTTTTTTTTGCTTCTTTGTGAGATATAATTTATCTCACTTTACCTCCATTTTCCTCTTCTTCCACTACAATTTCCTTTCCACCTCTATTTTTTTGTATTATCACAATAAAATCAAATTTTATCTATATACTCTAAGTATGACCATAACAGAGATACAGCTCTCAAGAGTTAAGCATATTATCTTCACGTATATGGATGTAAACTTTTAAACTTTTTTTTAATTTTTTTTTTATTTTTTATTTAATAGCCTTTTATTTACAGGATATATGCATGGGTAACTTTACAGCATTAACAATTGCCAAACCTCTTGTTCCAATTTTTCACCTCTTACCCCCCCCCCCCTCCCCTAGAACTTTTTAACTTTTAAAAGCAACAGTTATTTTTTACTTTCCTTTTTACCTTTTATGCTTCTCTTGAGTTCTGTATTTAAAGATCAAATTTTCTGTTCAGCTCTGGTCTTTTCATCAGAAATAAAAGAAATTCACCTATTTCAGTGAATGTCCATCTTTTACCTTGAAAGATAATGCTTAATTTTGATGGATAGTTGATTTTTGACTGCAATCTGAGTTTGGTTGCATTTCAGAATATCAGATTCCAGGATATTAAATCCTTTAAAGTACAAGCTACTAAATTCTGGGTAATTCTGATTGTGGCTTCTTGATATTTGAATTGTTTCTTTCTGTCTGCTTGAAATATTTTCTCCTTGATCTGATG
Source organism: Sarcophilus harrisii (assembly GCF_902635505.1). Taxonomy (NCBI): domain Eukaryota; kingdom Metazoa; phylum Chordata; class Mammalia; order Dasyuromorphia; family Dasyuridae; genus Sarcophilus; species Sarcophilus harrisii. The sequence goes on along the minus strand of NC_045427.1, from coordinate 365,751,090 downwards.
ATTCTGAATTTAGCTGTGATGTTCTCTGGAGTTTTCATTTTGGGGTCTCTTTCAGAAAGTGATCAGTGAATTCTTTCAATGGCTTTTTTACCTTCTGCCTCCAGAAAATCAATGCAATTTTCCTTGATGATTTCCTGAAAGATGTCTAATCTCTCTCTTTTTTTTTTCATCATGATTTTCAGGTAGTTCAATAGTTCTTAGATTGACTCTCCTGGATCTATATTCTAGGTCAATTTTTTTCAATGAGGTATTTTAAATTTTCTTCTAGTTTTTATTTTTTGGTTTTGTTTGATTCTTGATGTCTCATTTAGTCATTCATTTCCTTTTGTTTAATTCTAATTTTTTGTGAATTATTTTCTTCAATTAAGTTTTTATCTCCTTTTTCATTTGAACAATTGAACTTTTTTATAAAACCTTTTTATTTTCAAAACATATATATATATATATATATATATATATATATATATATATATATAAACAGTTTTCAATGTTTACCCTTGCAAAACCTTCAAAATTTTCTCTTTTTCTTCAAACACTATCCTAGGCAGAAAGTATTCCAACATATGTCAAACATGTATAATTTTTCTACACATATTTCCACAATTATCATGCTGCATAAATAAAATCAAATCAATGAGTATGCAACAAGAGAATTGTATAAATATGTTTGCACATATTGTATCTAACATGTGTTAACATATATTGGATTGCATGCCATCTAAGGGAAGAGGTAGGAGGAAGGAGGGGAAATTATGAAACACATGGCTATGCAAGGGCCAATACTGAAACATTATCTGTGCATATGTTTTGAAAATAAAAACTTAAAAAAAAGAAAAAATAGATTAAAAAGGAAAAAAAAACTAGAAAGAAAAAACAATGCAAGCAAATAACAAAAAATGTGAAAATACTATGTTTTGATCCACCCTCAGTTCCCACAGTTCTCTCTCTGAGTGCAGATGGCTTTCTTCATCACAAGATCATTGAAACTGATTTGAATCATCTCATTGTTGAAAAGAGCCATGTCTGTCAGAATTGATCATCACATGATCTTGTTGTTGCCATGTATAATGATCTCCTGGTTCTGCTCACTTCACTCAGCATCAGTTCATGTAAGTCTCTTCAAGCCTCTCTAAAATAATCCTGCTGATTATTTCTTATAGAACAATAATATTCCATAATATTCATAAACCTTAATTTACTCAGACATTTTCCAACTCTTGGGTATCCACTCAGTTTCTAGTTTCTTACCACTACAAAAAGGGCCAACACAAATCTTTTTGCATATATGGGTTCAGTTTCCTCCTTTAAGATCTCTTTAGGATACAACCCCATTAGAGACACTGCTGGATCAAAGGTATGCACAGTTTGATAGCTCTTTGGGTATAGTTCCAAATTGTTCTCCAGAATAGTTGTTGAATCAGTTTACCACTTTACCAACAATGTATTAGTGTCCCAGTTTTTCCTCATTTCCTCCAACATTCATCATTATCTTCTCCTGTCATCTTAGCCAATCTGAGAGATATATAGCTGTACCTCAGAGTTATCTTAATTTGCATTTCTCTGATCAATAGTGATATAGAGCACCTTTTCATGTGACTAGAAATGTTTTCAATTTCTTCATTTGAAAATTGTTTATTCACAACCTTCGACCATTTATCAATTGAAGAATGGCTTGAATTCTTATTAATTTGAGTTAATTCTCTCTATATTTTAGAAATGAGGCCTTTATGAGAATTCTTGAAAAAATTTTCTTTTCGCAGTTTACTGCTTCCCTTTTAATCTTGTCTGCATTGGGTTTATTTGTACAAAACCTTTAATTTTTCTTTTATTTTTATTTTTTTATTTAATAGCCTTTTATTTACAGGATATATACATGGGTAACTTTACAGCATTAACAATTGCCAAACCTCTTGTTCCAATTTTTCAACTCTTATCCCCCCCACCCCTTCCCCTAGATGGCAGGATGACCAGTAGATGTTAAATATATTAAAATATAAATTAGATACACAATAAGTATACATGACCAAAACGTTATGTTGCTGTACAAAAAGAATCAGACTCTGAAATATTGTACAATTAGCTTGTGAAGGAATCAAAATGCAGGTGTGATAAATATAGGGATTGGAATTCAATGTAATGGTTTTTAGTCATCTCCCAGGTTCTTTTTCTGGGCATAGCTAGTTCAGTTCATTACTGCTCCATTAGAAATGATTTGGTTGATCTCGTTGCTGAGGATGGCCTGGTCCATCAGAACTGGTCATCATATAGTATTGTTGGTTTATATAATGATCTCCTGGTCCTGCTCATTTCCTCAGCATCAGTTCGTGTAAGTCTCTCAAGCCTTTCTAAAATCATCCTGTTGGTCATTTCTTACAGAACATTAATATTCCATAATATTCATGTACCACAATTTATTCAACCATTCTCAACGTGGACTCATTCCTTTCAGTTCTAGCCACTACAAAAGGCTGCCACAAACATTCGTGCATACTTCCTTTCCCTTCTTTATAATCTCGGATATAAGCCCGTGTAAACTGTGATCAAAGGGTATCATGGTTTATAACTTTTTGAGCATAGTTCACTCTCCAAAATGGTGGATTCGTCACACTCCACCAACAATGCATCAATGTCCCAGTTTTCCCACATCCCTCCAACAATCTATTTTTTTCTGTCATCTTAGCCAATCTACTGTGTGCGTATCTGAGTTGTCTTAATTTGCATTTCTCTGATTAATAATGACTTGAATGTCTTTTCATATGACTAGGAAATAGTTTCAATTTCTTCATCTGTGTCTTTCATATCCTTTATTTTTCAATTGGAGAATCGATTTTTATGAATTAGAGTTAATTCTCTATATATTTAGGAAGGAGGCCTTTATGAACCTTGACTGTAAAATATTTCAGTTTATTGCTTCCTTCAATCTTGTCTGCATTAGTTTGTTTGTCAAAAACTTTCGGTAAATGAAATTTTCTAGTTGTGATCCAGTAATGATCTCTGTTCTTGGTCATAAAGACCTTCCTTCCACAGTCTGAGAGGTAAACTATCCTGTTTCTTAATTTATTAATATTTCATTCTTTATGCCTAGGTCATGAACCTTTTGACCTTATCTTGGTGTACGTGTTAAGTATGGATCAATGCCTAGTTTCTGCCATATTAGTTTCCAATTTTCCACAATTTTTATCAAACAGTATTCTTATCCCAAAGCTGGGATTCTTTGGGTTTTCAAAGACTAGGTTGCTATATTTGTGACTGTTTATCCCTTGAACCTAATCTATTCCACTGATCAACTAATCTGTTCCTTAGCCATACCAAATAGTTTTGGTTTGCTGCTCTATAATATAATTTTAGATCTAATTTAAGCTAAGCCACCTTCATTTGATTTTTCATTAATTCCTTGAATTCTTGAACTTTTGTTTTCCATATAACTTTTTTGTTATTTTTCCTAGGTCATTAAAATAGTTTTTGGGGTCTGAATTGGTATAGCGCTAAATAAATAGATTAGTTTAGATATGTATCTTATATATTTGCTCGCCCTATCCAAGAGCATTTTATTAAATTGTTAGATCCAGACTTAATTTGTGTGAAAAGTAGTCTTAATTTTGCTCCTAAAGTTTCTGATTTTTTGGCAGATAGATTCCTAAATATTTTTATATTATCCGTATTACTTTAATGGATTTCTCTGTAACTCTGACTGTTGATTTGTTTAGTGATATATAAGAATGCTGATGACTTATGTGGGTTTATTTTTATAACCAAACTTTTAAATTTTGGATTATTTCCTAATAATTTTTTAGCAGAATCTCTAGGGTTCTCTAAGTAGCCATCATGTATCGGCAAGAGTGAATAATTTGGTTTTCCTCATTGCTATTCTTATTCCTTTAATCTCTTTCTCAGCTCTTATTGCTTATTCGTTTCTAATACAATATTAAATGCGTGATATGTGCTTGTTTCATCCAGATCTTTAAGGAATGGTTTGCAGTTTGTCCCATTACATATATTTACTGATGGTTTTAAATAGATGCTGCATATTTTAAGGGAAAAGTCCATTTATTCCCTATTTCTCAAGTGTTTTTTAATAAATGATGTTGGATTTTATCAAATGCTTTTCTGCATCTATTGAGATGATCATATGGTTTTGTTCATTTGGTTCTTAACATGGCCAATTATATTATATGGTTTTCCTAATATTGAACCAGCCCTGCATTCTTGGTATAAATCCTACTTGATCATAGTGTATTGTCTTGGAGATGATTTTTCTGGTCTTTTTGCTAATATCTTATTTAAAGTTTTGCATCAATATTCTTAGGAATTGGTCTATATTTTCTTTCTCTGTTTTCAGCCTACCTGGTTTTAGGTATCAGTACCATGTCTGTGTCATAGAAGGAATTTGGTAGGACTCCTTCATTTCCTATTTTATCAAATAATTTATATGCATTAGAGCCAATTGTACTTTAATGTTTGGTAAATTCAATGTAAATCCATCTGGTCCTGGGATTTTCTTAGGGAGTTGTTTAATTCCTGTTCTATTTCTTTTTCTGAAATGGGACTATTCAACTTCTTCCTCCTCTTTACTAGAAATCTATATTTTTGGGGTGTCATCCATTTCATAGGTTATCAAATTTATTGGCATAAAGTTGACAAATAACTCCTTATTTTCTCTAATTTCTCTTCATTTGGTGGAAAGTTCTCCTTTTCATTTTTAAGTTCTAATTTCATTTTCCTCCCTCCTTTTTCCTAATCAGATTTACAAGGCTTATCTATTTTATTGGCTTTTCATAGAACCAACTCTTAGTTTTACTAATTAGTTCAATAGGTTTTACTTTCAATATTATTAATTTCTCCTTTTAATTTTAAATTTCCAATTTTAGTATTTGATTGGGGTTTTAATTTGGTCTTTTTTAGTTTTTTAGTTCAGAACCCAATTCATTAATCTTTTCTTTCTCTGTTTTATTCAAGTAAGCCCCTAAGGATATAAAATTCCCCCTTATTACCGCTTTGGCTGCATTCCATAAATTTTGGTATGATGTCTCATCATTGTGATTATCTTGAGTGAAATTATTAATTGTATCTATAATTTGCTGCTTCACCCAATCATTCTTTAAGATGAGATTGTTTAGTTTCAATTACTTTTTGGTCTATTTCCCCTAATTTTTTTGTTGAATGTAGTTTTATTGCATCATGATCTGAAAGAAAGCATTTACTATTTCTGCTTTCTTGCATTTTAATTTGAGGTCTTTATGTCCTAATATATGGTCAATTTTTGAATAGGTTCCATGAACTGCTGAGGAAAAGTATATTCCTTTCTATCTCCATTCAATTTTCTCAAGATCCAACATATCTAATTTTCTTATTCTATTTACTTCTTTAATTTCTTTATTATTTGTTTTGTGGTTTGATTTGTCTAATTCTGAGAGTGCAAGGTTGAGATCTCCCACTATTACAGTTTTGTTGTCTATTTCTTCTTTAACTCTCTTAACTTCTCCTTTAGGAAGTTGGATGCCATACCATTGGTGCATATATTTTAATATTGATATTGCTTCGTTGTTTATGCTCCCTTTAGCAGGATGTAGTTTCCTTCCTTATCTCTTTTAATTAGATCAATTTTTACTTTTGCTGATCTGAGATGGGATGGCTACCCTCTTTTTGACTTCACCTGAAGCATAATAGATTTTGCTCCAGCCTTTTTACCTTTACTCTATATGTATCTCCCTGCTTTAAATGTGTTTCTTGTAAACAACATATTGTAGGGTTCTGACTTTGATCCAGTCTGCTATCTGCCTCCTCTTTTGGAATTCATCCCATTCACATTTACGGTTAGATTTACTAAATCTGTATTTCCTACCATACTAATAACCCCAGATTGTGCTTTACTTATTCTTGCCTCCCCCAACCCTCTTTCCCCCTTTTAAACTTATGTACCCCTCTTGTAACCGATGTTTCCCTCTTTATAATCCCTCCTGCCCCCTTTGAGTCTTTTCCCCTTCCTTCCCTTATTACTCTTTTCTTTTCCCTTTTCCTCTCCCCGTTTTTAATGGGGCAAGAAATTTTCTCTCAAACAAATGTCAATTATTTTTTTCTTTGAGCCAACTCTGATGAGGTAAAGATTCACACAATGTTTCCCCTCTCTAAATTCCCTCAGATATGATAAGTTTCCTTTGCCTCTTTGTGGGATGTGGTTTCCCTCTTTTTTATCCCTCCTTCCCACTTATTCTGCCATCATCCCTTTTCCATCTACTTCCCTTTTTTATTTATATCAGTACAATCAAATTATACATGTATCCTTTTTGTATATCCACAACAGAAATACAATTCTCAAGAGTTATTTTACCTTTCTGCATCTCTTGAGTTCTATGGTTTGGAGATTAAATTTTTGTTTTACTTCTGGTTTTCTTCAGAAACAAATGGAATTCATTTGTTTCATTAAATTCCATATTCTTCCCTGGAAGAAAATGCTCAACTTAGCTGGGTAGTTTATTCTTGGCTGCATCCCAAGTTCTTGTGCCTTTCGGAATATCATATTCCAGGCCCTTCTTTCCTTTAATGTAGAGGCGGCCAGATCTTGGGTGATCCTTATTGTGGCACCTCGGTATTTAAATGTTTTTTTTTTTGCTGCTTGTAAAATTTTTTCCTTAATCTGATAGTTCTGAAATTTGGCCACAATATTCCTTGGTGTTTTTATTTTAGGGTTTCTTTCAGAAGGTGTTCGATGAATTCTTTCAATGCCTATTTTACCTTCTGATTCTATTACATCTGGGCAGTTCTCTTTGATGATTTCTTGTAAAATAGTATCTAGGCTCTTTTTTTCATCATGGTTTTCGGAAAGTCCAATAATCCTCAGATTATCTCTCCTAGATCTATTTTCCAAGTCTGTCGTTTTTGCAAGTAGATAATTCATGGTTTTTCAGTTTGTCAATTTTCGGTTTTGCTTGACTAGTTCTTGTTGTCTCAATGAATCATTAGTTTCTATTGTTTCAGTTCTAATTTTTAAAATTATTTTCTTCATTAGATTTTTTACTTCTTTCTGTATATGTCCAATTGAGTTTTTAAATGTATTGTTTTGGTCTGTGGAATTTTTTCCATTTCACTAATTTTATTTTAGTGAATTATTTTCTTTTCAATTCACAGATCCTACTTTCTTGTGTTCTTTGTCTTTTCAATTCACAAATCCTACTTTCTAGTGAATTCTTTATTTTTTCCAATTCACAATTCTTACTTTCCTGAGATTTTTTTATTTTTTCCAATTCACCAATTTTGTTTCCCTGCACTTTTTCCAATTCGTATTTCAGGAAGTTGTTGCTCTCTTGTAAGGCTTCTCTTTCCTTTCCCCATTTATCTTCTAACTCTCCTTTGAGATTTTTAATGGTCTCTTCTATGAGAGCATCATGTAAAGGAAGACAGTCTGATGCATTTTTGCTGTTTGAGGTCTCTTCAGGTTTGCTGACCTGCTCTTTTTCTGCATAGAAGCTGTCGATCGTTCTTTTCATCTTTTTATTCATGTTTTAAAGCCTTTAGGGTAGGTCTCCTAGGCAAGGGGGTTACCAGCTTCCTCTGCAGAGCAGGGAAAGATGTAAACCGATTTCCGGCTCCGAGGTATGGGAGTGCTCTGGGTGAGAGTTTTCCCTTCCCCCAACAGGAAGTGGATTCAGCACTGGCCGAGCTATCAAACTGCTTAGTAGGGCTGAGTGGATTATCGATTGCCCTCGGCTAGAGACTAAGGGGTGAAAGTGTCACCGCCCCAGGCCGGAGCCTCTTGTGGGACTGTGAGTATTAGCAGTTGACCGCAGACCACAGACCACCCCGAACTCTGCCCCAGTGTCTCTGCCCAATGCAAATCGGCCCTGGAAAAGCTCTATGGCCCCAAGCCGAGCTCCCCACTGGGCAGATTGGAGGCTAATCCGGGCTGTGTCCTCCTGCCGTGCAGGATCACAGCTGCCCCAAGGAAAAGCCCGTACTGCGGGTTGGGGCTGCGCAATTGTGCTGTGATCTGTGCTTTCACTTTCGGTTTGGGGTTCTCCTCAGAACCTAATTTCTCTCCCCGTCTGAGCTGATCTTCCCCCTGGCCCCGGAACCAACCTTTTTTGGCGAGACTGCAGATTTTCTCTCAGCCGGTGAGTTGTTCTACTTCTTATCTTTACGAATTGTAGCGTCAAGACTATTTTTGAGGCTCGATATAATGTTGATAAAGAGGGTAAGAGAAGAGCTTAGAAAGTCACGTTTGTCTTCTCCGCCATCTTGGCTCCGCCCCCCCTGTACAAAACCTTTTAAACTTAATACAGCAAAAAGTATTCATTTTGCATTCCATAATATACTGTAGTTCTTCTTTGGCTACATATTTCTTCCTTCTTCACAGATTTAAGAGGTAGAATATCCTTTGCTCTCCAAATTTGCTTATAATATCACTATTTATGTGTAAATCATGAACCCATTTTGAACTTATATAGGAATAGTATGTTAGGTGTGGATCAATGTCTAGTTTCTGCTATACTAATTTCCAATTTTCCCAGCAATTTTTGTCAAATAGTGAGTTCTTATCCCAGAAGCTGGGCTCTTTGGGGTTATCAAATACAAGATTATTAGAGTCATTGACTATTGTGTCTTGAGACCCTAACTTTTTTCACTGGTTGACTACTCTATTTCTTAGCCAATACCAAATGGTTTTGATGACAGCTGCTTTATCATATAGTTTTATGTCTGATAAAGCTAAGCCACCGTCATTTGTATTTTTCATAAAATTGCCTTGAAATTCTTGACCTTGAATTCTTCCAGATGAAATTTTTTATTATTTTTTTTTTAGCTCTGTGAATCATTTCTTGGGAGTTTGTTTGATATGACATAGAATAAGTAGATTAATTTAGGTAGTACTGTCATTATTATTATATTAGCTCAGCCTACCCATGAGTACTTGATATTTTCCCAATTGATTAGATCTATTTTATTTGTGTGGAAAATGTTTTGTAATTGCATTTATCTACTTCCTGACTTTGCCTTGGCAGGCAGACTCTCAAATATTTTATATTACCTACATTAATCTTAAATGAAATTTTTCTTTGTATCTCTTTCTGCTGGACTTTGTTGGCAATATATAAAAATGGTAAAAATGGTCAAAGGATATGAACAGACAATTCTCAGATGAAGAAATTGAAACTATTTCTAGTCATATGAAAAGATGCTCCAAGTCATTATTAATCAGAGAAATGCAAATTAAGACAACTCTAAGATACCACTACACACCTGTCAGATTGGCTAAGATGACAGGAAAAAATAATGATGATTGTTGGAGGGGATGCGGGAAAACTGGGACATTGATGCATTGTTGGTGGAGTTGTGAACGAATCCAACCATTTTGGAGAGTAGTTTGGAACTATGCTCAAAAAGTTATCAAACTGTGCATACCCTTTGATCCAGCAGTGTTACTACTGGGATTATATCCCAAAGAGATTATAAAGAAGGGAAAGGGACCTGTATGTGCACGAATGTTTGTGGCAGCCCTTTTTGTAGTGGCTAGAAACTGGAAACTGAATGGATGTCCATCAGTTGGAGAATGGCTGAATAAATTGTGGTATATGAAAATTATGGAATATTACTGTTCTGTAAGAAATGACCAACAGGATGATTTCAGAAAGGCCTGGAGAGACTTACACGAACTGATGCTGAGTGAAATGAGCAGGACCAGGAGATCATTATATACTTCAACAACAATACTAGATGATGACCAGTTCTGATGGATCAGGCCATCCTCAGCAACGAGATCAACCAAATCATTTCTAATGGAGCAGTAATGAACTGAACTAGCTATGCCCAGAAAAAGAACTCTGGGAGATGACTAAAAACCATTACATTGAATTCCCAATCCCTATATTTATGCACACCTGCATTTTTGATTTCCTTCACAAGCTAATTGTACAATATTTCAGAGTCTAATTCTTTTTCTACAGCAAAATAACGTTTTGGTCAGGTATACTTATTGTGTATCTAATTTATATTTTAATATATTTAACATCTACTGGTCATCCTGCCATCTAGGGGAGGGGGTGGGGGGGTAAGAGGTGAAAAATTGGAACAAGAGGTTTGACAATTGTTAATGCTGTAAAGTTACCCATGTATATATCCTGTAAATAAAAGGCTATTAAAAAAAAAAAGAGAAAGAAAAAAAAATAAATATGGTGATGATTTTATGTGGATTTACTTTTATCCTGAAACTTTGCTAAAGTTGTGAATTGTTTCTATAGTTTTTTAGTTGATTCTTTTGGATTTTCCAGGTGTGCCATTCTGTCATTGGTGAAGAGTGATAACTTGGTTTCCTTATTACCTATTCTAATTCCTTTAATCTCTTTTTCTTCTCTTACTGCCAAAGCTAACATTTCTAACACAATATTGATTAGTAATGGTGACAGTGGGCAACTTTATTTATTTATTTATCTTATGAGGAATGGTTCTAGTTTATCCTCCTTACATATAATGGTTGCTGATGGTTTCAATAGCATCTATTGAGCACTTTAAGAAAAATGCCATTTATTCCTCTACTTTCTAGTATTTCTTGTAGGAATGGGTGTTGGATTTTGTCAAATGGTTTTTCTGCATCTATTGAGATAGCCATATGATTTTTGTTAGTTTAGTTATTGTTATAATCAATTATGCTAATACTTTTCCTAATATTGAACCAGCCCTGAATTCTGGTATAAATCCTGCTTGGTCATGATGTATTATCCTGGTGATAATTTGCTGTAATCTTTTTGTTAATATTTTATTTAAGATTTTTGTTTCCATATTCATTAGGGAAATTGATCTGTAATTTTCTTTCTCTGTTTTCACCCTATTTGGTTTAGCTCCATATCTGTGTCATAAAAGGAATCTAATAGGATTTCTTCTTTCATCGTTTTGCAAACACCTTGCATGGTATTGTAATTACTTGTTCTTTAAATGTTTAGTAGAATTCACATATAAATTCATCTGTCCCTGGAGTTTTTTCTTAAGGATTTGATTAATAGCTTATTCGATTTCTTTTTTTCTAAAATGGGACAATTTAAGCAATTTACTTCCTCTTCTGTTTATCTGGGCAATTCATATTTTGTAGGTATTTATCCAATTCACTTGGATAATCAGATTTTTTGATATAATTGGACAAAATAACTCCTAATTATTGCTCTAATTTCTTTATCATTTTTGGAACAGTCTTCCTTTTTATTTTTGATACTAATGATTTGATTTTTTTCCTTTTCTAATTAAATTAAGTAAGGATTTATTCATTTTGTTGATTTTTTTTTTCATAAACTAACTCTTAGTTTTATTAATTGAATAGTTTTCTTACTTTGAGCTTTATTAATTAATTATTTGAGCTTTATTAATTTCTCCTTTTATTTTCCTTTCCTCTCCTCTCCTCTCCTCTCCTCTCCTTTCCTTTTTCCTTTTTCCTTTTTCCTTTCCTTTCTTTCTTTCTTTCTTTCTTTCTTTCTTTCTTTCTTTCTTTCTTTCTTTCTTTTTTTTTTGCTGAGGCAATTGGGGTTAAATGACTTGCCTAACGTCACACAGCTAAGAAGTGTTAATTGTCTGAGAGCAGATTTGAACTCAGGTTCTCCTGACTTCAGGGCTGGTGCTCTATCCACTGCACCACTTAGCTGCCCCAATTTGTTCTTTTCCTAACTTTTTTGTTTTATACTAAATTTATTTATCTTCTCTTTCTCTCTTTCATGCAAGCCAGCATCTAGACATATAAAACTTCCCCTAAGCATTGCTTTGGCTGAATCCCATAAATTTTGGTAGGTTGTCTCATTACTGCCATTCTCTTGGATGATATTATCAATTGTTTTTATGATTAACATTTTTACCATTCTTTCTTTAGGATTTTATTATTTAGTTTCTAATTAATTTTTTATCTGTTTTCCCTTGGCCTTTTATTGCATGTAATTTTTATCAAATTATGATCTGAAAAAGATGCATTTACTATTTCTGTCTTTCTGCATTTGAGTTTGATGTTTTTATTCCCTAATGCATAGTCAATAGGTTCCATGTGCCACTGAGAAAAAAAAATACATATTCCTTTCTGTCCATTCAATTTTCTCTAAAAATCTATCATACCTAACTTTTAAAAAATTCTATTAACTTCCTCGAGTTCTTTTTATTTTGTATTTTGATATATCTAGATCTGAGAGAGCAAGGTTTAGATCCCCTACTGGTATGATTTTGCTCTCTAATTCTTCTTGCAGTTTTCTTAACTTTTCCTTTGGGAATTTGGATACTGTTCCACTTGGTACATATATGTTTAGCATTGATGTTACTTCATTAATTATGGTACCCTTTAGCAACATGTAGTTTCTTTCCCTATCTCTTTTAATTAGATCTATTTTTGCTTTTCCTTGATCTGAGATCAGGATTGCTACCCCAGATTTTTTTTAACTCTCAATTGAACTTTTAAATGAGTTGCTTTATTTATTGGAATTTTTTTCCATTTCATAAATTTTGTTTTTCAGTGAGTGATTCCATTTTCAAATCTATTTTGTAAGAAGTTATATGCTTTTTCCATTGCATTAAATTTATTTTTTAGGGAGTTATTTTCAGATAACTTCTGTGTTTCTTTTCCCAAAGTCTCCTGCAAAGTTCTCATTTCCTTTCTCCAACTTTTTAAACTCCCTTTTAAGTTTTTTTGAATTCTTTCCAGAGAGCCTTGTGAGATTGGGACCAATTTATATCACCATTTGTGGCTTTTTCTGCAGATTATTTGACTTTAGTGTCCTCAGAATTTGAGGTCTGTTCTCTGTTTCCACAAAAGCTACCTATAATCAGAGTTCTTTTTGTTTTTTTGTTTTTTTTTGCTCATTTTTAAAATTTGAGGTCTAATCTTAGGGTGAAAGAAAGATTGTGCCAAGCTTTTTCTACAGGCATTTCAACTTTGTACTGCCCAAGTTACTGCTTCCTGTGCTGGTTGGGCATGGTCAAGTTCCATGTTATTCTGATTTAGAGGCTCACTATTTGCCTTTTGAATTTGCATTGAATATCTCACAGCTAATCTGCTGATCCACTGTCTTCTGAACCAGGGCAGGATAGTCAGTGCTGCTGTATTTTAGTTAAGAGTATCCTTTTAGATTCCCTGGTACAGGGACTCCACACTGCCTTTGGTCCCTGTGCTGTGTGTGAGCTTGAATGCTTCTCCCAGACTTTTCTGAAGTTGTTTCAAAATATCTTCTGTTGGAAATTTGTTACAATCCAAATATTTGTGGGTTCTGTCATTTCAAAACTTGTTCAGAGGCTTCATCTGGTATTGATCTGAGGAACACCAGGAAGAGTTCAGAAAAAGTCCTCTCTATTCCCTGCCATTTTGGCTCTGTCCCCCAGTAATTTTTGTTTTTTCTAAATTTGACTAAGTTCCCTATATATTTGAGGAATGAGCTATTTACCAAAGAAACTATCTATAAAATTTTATACTACTATTCTTCTAATTTTTACTGGCTTAGTTTTCTTTGTGCAATTTCTAATTTAATGTAATCAAAATTATTTTATTCACCCACCCACCCACAATTATCTCTAACTCTTGTTTGGTCGCAAGCTTTTGACTTAGCTATAGATCTATGAAAAATTTCGTCTTTGTTTAGCTTTTGCCAGATTGATTTCCAGTTTTCCTAATAGTGTTTCTCAAAAGAATTATTGCTCCAATAGTTTGAATTCTGGACTTATTAAATGCTAGTTGTAGTCTTTAAATTATCATTAAATGCTAAATTGTCGTCTTTTCCTCCTATGTATTGTTTACATAATCTGTTCCATTGATAGACAACATTTTTTTTTAAATCCAGTGCCAGATTGTTTTGATGATTACTTCTTAGTAATATAGTTTGATATCTGGTACTGCTAGAACAACTTCCTTAATTCTTTTTAAATTGATTCCCTTGATATTCTTGACATTTTGTTCCTCCCAAGTCTTTTACATAATGTGCAGTTACTTTGAATAAATTTTCAATATATCTTCTTACTGGACTTTGTTGGACAAGAGTAGAAATGCTAATTATTTTTTGTGGGGTACTTTATATCCTCCAATTTTGTTGAAATTGATAATTGTCACAATTAATTTTTAAGTTAACTCACTAGGGATTTCTAAGTATATCATCATATCATCTATAGGGAGTGTCAGTTTTGTTTTATTTTTCCTATTCTAATTCATTTAACTTATTTTTATTGTCATTATTATAGTAACATATTTAGTATAATATTAAATACTAGTGGTAATAAGGGACACTCTTGCTTAACCCCTGATATTATTGAAATGGCTTTAAGTTTATCATCTTTATAGATAACATTTGCTTTTTACTTTAAATACCTACCATTTTTCATTTTAAGAAAGGCTTCATTTATTCCTGTTTTCTAATATTTTTTTAATGAGAAAGAGTATTGTATTTTGTGAAAAAAATTATATTTACTCATATAATCATATGATTCTTATTGGTTTTGTTGTTAATATGATCAATTTTGCTTATGTTTTTCTGAATTGTTGAGCCAGCCCTATATTCTGGTATAAGTCTCATCTTGATATACATACATACATACATACATATATGTGTGTACACACACATTTATACACATATGTACATACACACATGTCTTTATTTTGTGATATATTCTTTCACATCAATATTCATTAGATAAATTAGTCTATAGTTTTGTTTCTGTTTTCATTCTCCTTGATTTAAGTATGAAAATCATTTTTGTATAATAGTTATCTTTTCCCAATATGGTAAAAGTTCTTTACCTATTTCCCTAAACAATTTAAATTGTATTAGAATTAATTGCTCTTTACATGGTCAGTGGTTATTGTCTTTCTGGAAATGTGTATGTCATTCTCATTGTCAACATAGACATCCCTAAAATGTATACTGCCAAGCAAGGTAAGTGAACTTATCCACAGCATTCAAAATTTCTCTATCTGCTACAACTGGCTCCATATATGAATGATGTGATGCTGGCTGATGGAGTATCTGCATTACAAAAAGGGCTGTTATAAAGATTTTTGCACATGTGAGTCCTTTCCCCCTCCTTCTTTTTTATGATTTATTTGGGATACAGACCCAGTAAAGACACTGATCAAAGGGTATCCAAGCCCCAGATTCTTAGTAGTGGTAGATGCAAAATTTTGTGTTATCCTGTAATTTGAATTTTTTCCTTTCTGGTTGCTTACAGTGTTTTTTTCTCCTTAAATAAGACTTTGGATTTTGGCAATAGCATTCCTAAGTGATTTAATTTGGTGTCCTCTTTTAGTAATTGATGGATGAATTATTTTAATTTTTATTTTGCCCTCTGGATACAAGATATTTAAGTAGTTTCCATTTAATTTCTTAAAATATGTCTAGAATCCTTTTCTAATTATATCTTTTAGTTATTCTAATAGTTCTTAAATTACCTCTCCTGGTTTTATTTTCCAGGTTTGTTGTCATTTTACAATGAGATAATTCTTATTTTTTCTGTTTTTATTCATTTTATTTTATCATTATCATTTTCATTATCAAAAATGATATCTCATGGAGTCATTTGTTTCTACTTGAACAATTTAAATTTTTTAAATTTAAAAATTTTAAATATTATTTTCTTCAGTGAGGTTTTGCATATCTATTCCCACTTTGGCAGTGCTCATCTCTTCTTCCTCCTCTTCTTCTTCCTCTTCCTCTTCTTCTTCCTCTTCCTCTTCTTCTTCCTCTTCTTTTTGCTGAGATAATTGGGGTTAAGTGATTTGCTCAGGGTCACACAGCTAGGAAGAGTTAAGCGTCTTTTCCAAGAAGTTGACTCTCTCTTGTATAGCTGTAAAATCTCTTTCACATCTTTTCTTCTACCTAGTTTTTTAATTTACACTTTCAAGAAGCCTGTTTGGGATTGGGACTAATTCATATCATTCTTTGAAATTTTCTCTGTGGACATTTTATTGTTGTTTGAATTATATTTTGGTCTTCACTGTCACACAACATCTTTCTATGGTTGTTTCTTTTCTGTTTCTTGCTAAAAGCAAATATTTTTTCCTTTTCTCTAGGAATTTTCTGTTTTTTTTTTTTTTTTTTTTTTTTTTTTTTTTTTTTTTTTTTTTTTTTTTTTTTTTTTTTTTGTGGTCAAGTTCTGCCCCTGGGGCAAAGAGAGCACTGTCCTAGGTTTCCTGAACAGTTCCCTTTGTGCTTTGAACTTTGAGCACAGGAGCCCTTTATGTTTTCAGGGGGTAGCTTTGCCTCTTCTCTCTTGGAAATAGCCTGTTTCCCCAGAATTTGCTTTCTAAGGTGGGACTGGGCACTTCCCCACTGGTTTGCTCCACTAATGAGCCAGGACTGCCTTTCTTAGATTCTGAGCTAAGCTCAACACTTTTTTCATTTAGTGAGATTGATCTTTCTTGCAATTTTTTCAATCTATCTTGAGCTACATAGTGGTCTCATTTAGTCAGACTTTATTCAGAGGCTTGGTTTCATGTGGTTTTTGAGGGTATGAGAGCTGGAGCAGCTTCCTGGCTTCATTCTGATATCTTGGCTTCACCCCCAGAAGTCAGATCAGTTCCTTGATCAGAGTGGTGAAGTCTTTAACAGAGAATGATGCTAATTATACTGTTACTACATGCAATGTTCTCCTTGTTCTGTTCACTTGAACCTGCATCAGTTTATATATACACACAAACACACACACATACATCTATACCCATATATGTACGTATATCTTTCAAGATTTTTCTGAAACTATTCTGCTCATCACTTCTTCCAATATCATAATATTTCATCACAATTCTACAGCACAATTTTTATAAGCATTCCCCAGTTGATGAACATCCCCTTGATTTCCAGTTCCTTGACAAAACAAAAAAGAGCTGTTATAAATATTTTTATAAATATGTATTTTTCACATTCCTTTGTTCTTTTTGGGATACAGACCTAGTAGTGGCATTTACTGGGCTAAAAGGTATGCAGCTTTATCACCCGTTGAGTATATTTCTAAATTATTTTCTAGAACGGTTGAATTATTTTGTCACTCTATCAAAAGTACATTAGTTTCCCAATTCTTCCAAATCTCTTCTAAATTTTCTCATTTCTCTTTTCTATTATATTAACCAATCTGATAGGTATGAGTAGCATCTTGGAGTTCTTTTTTTTTTTTTTTCAATTTATATTTCTCTAATCAGTAAGGATTTAGAGAATTTTTTTCATGTGACTATTAAAAATCTTTGATTTTTTCTTCTGCCAGATGAATCTTGTTATTATTTTTCTAGCTCTGCAAGTAATTTTTGATAGTTTGATTTTTCTGGCATTGAATAAATTAATTTTGGTAAGATTGCCATTGTTATTATTGAGCTCAGTTTACTCATGAACAATTAATATTTCTCCAATTATTTAGTTCTGATTTTAATGGTATGAAAAATATTTTCCATTTGTATTTATATAATTAGTGGCTTTGTCTTGGTAGTTGAACTCCCAAATATTTTGGATTATATCCACTTATTCTAAATTGAATTTTTCTTTCTCTCTCTTCCTGCTGGACTTTGTTGATAATATGTAGAAATGGGGGTGGAGCCTAGATGGAAGAGAGGGCACATGTTTTTTTCTGACCTCTTCCCACAGCCCTCAGACTAACTAGTAAATTCAGCCTCTGAATTAGTTCTGGACTGGCAGAGCCCATATTGTGAGTGTAACACATTACCAGAAGAAGATGATTTCGAAGATCTCCAGAAAATGTCTGTTTCAATTGGACATAGAAGGAGGTGAGTCAAATGCAAGCAGGCTGAGCATAGATGCCTATTGAAGGCAACACACAGTCCTGGGGCAGTGTGGGCTCTGTCCACTGGAGAATCTACAGGAAGGAATCTACAGCAGTATTGGCTATTCTGCCCTGGTTGCAAGCCAATAGATTAGCAGAGAAGTTATAAAACATCCAACACAAACACAAAAGGTAAAAATAGGTAATTTCAATTATATTAAGTTAAAAAGTTTTTGTACAAACAAAACTAATGCAAACAAGATTCAAAGGAAAGCAATAAACTGGGAAAACATTTTTATATTCAAAAGTTCTGATAAAGGCCTCATTTCTAATATATATAAAGAATTGACTCAAATTTATAAGAATTCAAGCCATTCTCCAGTTGATAAATGGTTAAAGGGTATGAATAGACAATTTTCAGATGAAGAAATTGAAACTATTTCTAGTCATATGAAAAGATGCTCTAAATTACTATTGATCAGAGATATGCAAATTAAGACACCTTAGATACCACTACACACCTCTCAGATTGCCTAAGACAACAGGAAAAGATAATGATGAACGTTGGAGGGGAGTGGAAAACTGGGGCACTAATACATTGTTGGTGGGACTGTGAATGGATCCAACCATTCTAGAGAACAATGTGGAACTATGCTCAAAAAGTAATCAAACTGTGCATACCCTTTGATCCACCAGTGTTTCTACTGGCCTTATATCCCAAAGAGATCTTAAAGGAAGGAGAGAAATCCACATGTGCAAAAATGTTTATGGCAGTCTGTTGTGTTCTTTTTCCAAAACACAGCCAGGTGATAAAAGTTCAGATCTTTTATTGTGTCCTTCAATATAGCCGGGTTAGCTCAGAGGCCTATCTCTCTGCAAAGCTCTTGCAGCTTTGTCCTTGGCTTTTGCCTCTGCTTTCTTCACCCTCCAGCCAGCACCAAGGTAGAAGATACAAGGAATCTCTCTTGCCTCAAAGATAGGACTTGTGGGCTTCCTGCCAGAGTGCTCCTCTCCAACCCCAGTCAATGTTCCGGAGAAATTCCTTCCAGAGTGCTCCTCTCCAACCCCAGTCAATGTTCCCAAGAAAAACTCTCTCAAGCTCTAAGAGCTTCCTGTATATATATATATATATATATATATATATATATATATATATATATATGAACTCCCAAAGGTTAACTTCTCCTTCTGGAGAGAGAGGGATTCTGGGTTATCTCCCAGAGTGCTCTCTGGCCCTAAGGGAGGTGTGAATTCGGATATCTCATACTAAGCCATACTAAGCCCTGAAATCTCCCAAACGTGTGAACTCCATTGAGTACTTAGATACTTATGAGCTCTCTAAAGGTGTGAACACAAACATCGTTTCTATCAGTTGTACTTAGTACCTTGTTTCAAGTTCTGGCCCAAAATATCTCCTTCTAAGATCAAATCAATCATATTGAACCATGCCAAATTAGATAATTATTGTCTCTATCAACTCCAATGGCTTAACAGTTTGTAAAGATTCCAACAGCAGCCCTCTTTGTAGTGGCTAGAAACTGGAAACTGAGTGAATGCCCATCAGTTGGAGAATGGCTGAATAAATTATGGTATATGGATATTATGGAAAATTATTGTCCTGTAAAAAACGACCAGCAGGATGATTTCAGAAAGACCTGGAGAGACTTACATGAACTGATGCTAAGTGAAATGAACAGAACCAGGAAGTCATTATACATGGCAATAAGAAGACTATGATGATTAATTTTGATGGATGTGGCTCTCTTCAACAATGAGATGATTCAAACCAGTTCTACTTCTGCAGTGATGAATCAAGCCATCTACACCCAGAGAGAGAACTGTGGGAACTGAATGTAGTTCATAACATAGCATTTTCACTCTTTTTGTTGTTGTTTGCTTGCATTTTATTTGCTTCTCTCTCTCTCTCTCTCTCTCTCTCTCTCTCTCTCTCTCTTTCTCTCTCTCTCTTTTACTGGTTTGATTTCTTGTGTGGCATAATTGCATAAATATGTAGGCATATATTGAATTTAACATATTTCTACCATGTTTAACATATATTGGAGTACTTGCCATCTAGGGGAGGGCATGAGAGAAGGGGGGAAAATTGAAACATAATGCTTTGCAAGAACTAATGTTGAAGAAACATCCACGCATTTTTTTTTTATTATAAAAACTTTTTATTGACAGAAGCCATGCCAGGGTAATTTTTTTTACAACATTATCTCTTGCACTCACTTCTGTTCCAATTTTTCCCCTCTCTCCCTCCACCCCCTCCTCTAGATGGCAAGCAGTCCTATATATGTTAAATATGTCACAGTATGTCCTAGATACAATATATGTGTGCAGAACCGAATAGTTCTCTTGTTGCACAGGGAGAATTGCATTCAGAAGGTAGAAATAACCCAGGAAGAAAAACAAAAATGCAAACAGTTTGCATTCATTTCCCAGTGTTCTTTCTTTGGGTATAGCTGCTTCTCCATCATTGATCAATTGAAACTGGGTTAGGTCTCTTTGTCAAAGAAATCCACTTCCATCAGAATACATCCTCATACAGTATTGTTGTTGAAGTATATAATGATCTCCTGATTCTGCTCATTTCACTTAGCATCAGTTCATGTAAGCCTCCAAGCCTTCATCCTGTTGGTCATTTCTTTTCTTTTTTTTTTATTTAATAACCTTTTATTTACAGGATATATGCATGGGTAACTTTACTGCTGGTCATTTCTTATAGAACAATAATATTCCATAACATTCATATACCACAATTTACCCAACCATTCTCCAATTAATAGGCATCCATTCGTTTTCCAGTTTCTAGCCACTACAAACAGGGCTGCCACAAACATTTTGGTGCATACAGGTCCCTTTCCCTTCTTTAGTATCTCTTTGGGGTATAAGCCCAGTAGTAGCACTGCTGGATCGAAGGGTATGCACAGTTTGATAACTTTTTGGGCACAATTCCAGATCACGCATATGTTTTGAAATATAAAAAGATTTAATAAGGAAAAAATAATATGTAGAAATATTGATGATTTATGTATGTTTTTTACATTCTGCAATTTTATGTTAAAGTTGAACTTAGTTCACCTGAATGTAGGGCAATACTTTCTCAAGCGCGAATATTTTTTTTTTTTTGGTACTGCTTTTTTAAAGGTAATTCTGAATTATGGTATCCAGAGAGATGTGCCATCACTGTTCCCCTGGTTTTTGCTCTGGTCTTTATCCAGTACTAGCTCCTCTTTCCCTGAAGCTGGTACTGCTAATGTTTCTCTGTGAAACTATGACCATGACTTTAGTTCTCACAAACGCTTCCTTTTTTGTTAAACCCATGATCCAGAATTTTGTGTGGGCAATAGAGCTCTGCCTGCCAGTGCCAGCCAAGGCTTACCCTTGCTCTATTTCTGACCAGTTTTCAAACTATTTTACTTTCTGTCCTCTGAGAGCTCCTAAAAGTCCTGTTGTGGCTGCCTCCAAGGTGTACCACTCTGGCTACATGTATGCTGGAATGACTCCCACCCAGAATAATAAACCTTTCATGCTTACCTCCTAAGTTGTTGGAAGCTGGAAAAATATATATTACTCTGATTTCGGGTTTTTCTTTCTTTTTTTTTTTTTTGGTCTGCAGCTCCAAAATTTGATTTGAATTAATTTTAAAATTGTTTGGAAGAGAATGTTAGAAGAATTCATCTGGGTTGCTGCCTGTACTCTGCCATCTTGGCTCCACCTTGATTTGAGGCATTTAAAATTTTTTGTTGAGAGGATTGGACTGGGAGAGCTAAGAGGAAGTGTTCAATTGCTTCTGCCATCTTGGCTCTGCTTCTTAATTCTGATTTTATAACAGTAACAATTATAAAGTTTTATATTTGATTTAAAAAAAATAACCTTTATAATTTGATCTTGTTCATTATTTTCAAAGAGGACTAATGACATCACAGGTGATATCTTGACTTACACATGAATTATATTTAGGTGAGGCAGAAACTTGTTAGTGTCACTTTCTCTTCTAGAATCATCAGAGGCCAGGGGAAGGACAAAATTCATTATGAATGGTGATGGTCTGATATGCAATAGATGACCCTGCCACCTTCATTGTCTGCCCAGTATGCTACCTTTAGCTACCTTCATGTCATTGGAACAATTTCTGGGGAAAGTCTTTCCATAATTAGGGTATACATCCTCATAAATCACTGACAGGTTTAAGGCTGTTCATTTACCCTTCTATGTTCAAGGTCACATTTGACCTCAGATCCTTTTGATTCAAGCCTTGAGCTCTATCTGCTGCCACCTTGCAATTGAGATTTAGCCTTAATCACTGAATGAATGCAGCCTTAGCCAAACTGAGATCTGTTGAAGATCTTAGTTTTAAAAGGCCAAGGCCTCTCATTTCATCTAGGTCATCTCAAGTTGTCTTGATCTATATCTTGTCACTGGGCCCAGACAGCTCTGGAGGGGAAAGTGAGGCAGATGATCTTGTCCAACCTCTCTTATTAAATCCAACTCACTTTTATGTCATGGCTTCACCTCCTTGATGTTATGATCTTCTTCAAGAACAAAGGACAAACAACAACAACACTCCTATGTAAAAGTATATACAAAATAAATACAAGCTAATATTTGAGGAATTAGGTATTAGGAGGCAGAGTTTGAGCTCAGCTTTGAAGGAAAGTAAAGATTCTAAGAGATAAGAAATGTATGTTTAAGTCCCTATAGCTTCGTGTAATAGTAATAGAAGGTTGAGAGAATATACATTTCCTTATACTCTCTGGTGACTAAAATATGCTCCTGACTAGCATTCATTCAGGCCACTGAATCTCATTTTCCTCATCTACAAAATTGGGGGAGTTGGACTAGAATATTTTTTAGGTTCTTCTAACCCTAAATGTATTATTATTTAATATTAATGTGATCTCTTCCAGTTCTGAGAATACTCTGTGAATGTCATGTACAAAGCTTTGAATTTAGGCTTGTGTTATAATACTGAATGCACAATTTGCTGGTTTTAAAGCCTTGGGTTAAGATACTGTTTTAACCTGTGTAACAGAGATGAGAAAGATATTAAACTTTGCTATGGCTACTTTACTGGGCTTTTGTGAAAACCAAATGATAATAGCTTTAAAGATATTGTTTGACTTTAAAAGACACACAAACATATACTATGAGAAGAGATTAACTCAGTGAATAGGGCATGAAAATGGGAACATAAATTCTGACCTTATTGCTAGCTAGCATTTAGGCTTAGGTCATAGAATTTTTATTTTTATAATGAGGTTAGATTTAATGACCAATGTCTAAGGCCCTCTGATTTTTACATTGTTATATTTATTTCTAAGATTTCTTCTATTTCAGGAATTTCAATCTTCTATAATGTTAACTCACATTTGCCAAACATTTTTCACATAAAACCTAAATGAACTAAATTGGTGCAAAATTATTTCCATTTCATAACTAAAGTGACTTGCTCGGGATCACAATGCTACTAAGTATGAGAGGGAGGATTTGAACCCAGGCCTCTTAACTATCGTAAATTCTTTTCCTACATAATCCCATATTTTCCTAAAGTTCTAACATTTTTTCTGTCAAAAGTAGAAGAGCTAAAACTTTTTTTTTGGTTAGTACTAATGTGTGAGACCATGTATTTTAAAATCAGCCGGAGTCAGGAATTCAGTTTAGGGGAAAATCCTCAATCTTTATTCTTAGCAGAGATGAAGAAAGATCGGAGGTAGAAGGGGATCAGAGGTAAAAGGGAACTGAGTCATGAAGCTAGCCAGACCAGAAGCCACGAGACCAGCAGCTACCAGAATAGAATCCAGTCAGCAATCACTCCCAGCCTCTCTTCCTGCCCCTGTGCCTCCACCCACCAAAATCGTCATTTCCTATACAACACATCAGGACTTGCACAGAGAGTGGGCGGGGGCCATTCTTTATCCAAGCATGTATATTAATAAAGTCCACTTACTATTTAGCCTCACATACTTGGGACCTCATTGCATCAACTCAAGCCTCAGTCCATTACATCTCCCGCTTTCTTTTGTTTTAGAACACAGGTGGTCATGCCATCCCTGACTCCTCAGGGAGGTCAGAGCCCCCAAGGGGAGGTGATCACACCCTCCTTGACTTCTCAGGAAAGGAGGTGAAAGCACCAAAAAGGAGGTGATCATGACCCCCCCTGACTTCTCAGGAAGGGAGATGAAAAGCACCAAAGGGAAGTGGGGGTTGCTAGCGGGTTTCTGGCCTGAAGGGTCTTATTATGCACAAAACCATCAGCATGGGAGGTATTACACAAGCACATAGCAATAACGCAGAGGCTATTAGGGATGATCCTCCCCTCAGTCAGTGCAGGCTCGATGTGGTGTAACAAACATGAATTGTACACACAAGTAGCGGAACAGCAAACAATATAAATCAACATGGTGTTATAAAAGATCGCCAGAAGTCCTAGAAGGAGGGTATGTAAATAACAGTCATGCATACACCTTCTTCAGCAGCCAAGAGATAGTCCAAAACCAATCTATTGTCCATTGCTTCACATGTCAGGGAATCCAATGGTCCCCCTAAGTTTTTGAAGTCCTGCAAAAGTCTTTTTATGTGTTAGGGAATCCAATGATTCCAGCAGATTTTGAAGTCCTGTAACAGTCTTATCATTTCTCAGAGAATCCAATGATTCCTGAGGGTTTTCAAGTCCTACACTAATGATAATTTTATTCTTCAAAAGACAACGAAATCAACAAGGGAAAGTTTATTCTGGATACATTTTTATTAATAAGTTGGAATTGATTTCTAGAGTGCAAATGATATTTCCCTTGAAAGAAGTGACCTCTATAATTTAGAATTAGTGGTTGTGGAATAGAAAAGTAACCTAAATGTATATTCTATATTAGTTAAGAAGATATTTCAAAGTTTTCAAAGGAAATATAGATACAATTCCATGGAATAAATTTCCTCGAAGGAAAAAAAAATCCAGGATGTATATAGAATTTTCAAGAAGGAAATTCTCATGGCACAGAGGCAAATAATTCCCTTAATGAGGGAAAATAAAAATTGTAGAAAGACAGTGATGTGTACATACAGAGAACTAATTAATTGACATAAATTCTTAAAAGTTATACACAGAATGTGAGGACAAGGGCAAGTTACAGAGAATGAATACAAAATCCTATCATATTCCAAAAAAGTTATGTCAGAAATGTAAACCCTCAGAATGAACTGAGGCTGCTGAGAGATCCAGATAAGGAATACTGAAGAACAATTTATTTATGGAAAGATGGATTTAACAAATGGTATCTTATGCATAAGGACCTTTGCCTGAACTAAGTCATCCTTCTTTAATGTTAAGCATTGAATAATATTTTAAAGATAAACTATTGTGTGGCATTTATTTTGTAGAATACAATTGTTAAGTGATTTACATATAAAAAATCAATTTCATTAAAAATGTATAATTTTTTGCCTGTCACTGAGATGTACATTCAGATCAAATCCATTAATATGAGATCTCTCCATTCAATTCAGTCCATTCCCCAGACATATTTTGAGACCCACTACCTGCTATTAGAAACACAAGTTCCCATATCTTTTCTATGATTTTAAAATGATTTTGTTAAGTGGTGGTTCTCATGGCCAGTGTTCACAATGATCTCTAAAGTTAGATCCTCTGTGGTCTACACACAGAAAAATGTAAGGATATATATATATATATATATATATATATATATATTAATTTGGAGGGAGTGTCATAATGGAGAAATAAAAGATCAAAGAAGGTAAAGGATCATTGCTTTAGTACATGGGTTAGTAACAACTGACAACAGAGACAGAGCAGATTTGTTCTTTTTTTGTTGTTTTTATTTTATATATATATATATATATATATATATATATATATATATATATATATCAAGGAGAATTACTACTGGACTGCAAAAAAACAGAATACATAAAGTTAGCAAAGAAGTTGTTACTCAACATCAATAAAGTGATAGGAAGATGATTAGTGAATCCAAGTCATCTGGACCAGATGAATTCCATCTTGGATAATGAAAGATTTGCCAGAGATCATTTTTAGTAATATTTGAAAGCTCACAGACAATGAAGAAATTAAGAACTGCAGAAGGAGAACTACTCTCCCATTTTAAGAAAATGTAAAGAAAATGGAGTCTGTAGACTATAAACTGTAAGTTTGACTTGGTTCCCGATAAATTGTCAGTGTTTTATTTAAAAAAATATTACTAGTGTATATCAAGAAAAGTAAACAGTGATTACAAAGTGATAGCATAGTTTGAGCAAGAATAAACCATGGTAATTGAAACATTTCATTTTAAAATATTTTTTTGTAATCTAATAGATAGAGAGAATACTATGGATATAATCTACCTAGATCATGATAACTGGATCTTATGCTGTTGTTATGGAAAAGTTTGAAAGATGTAAACATGAATTCAGAAATGTCAAACATGTGACCAGCAGAATATATGTGACCCACTCCCTACTGTGGCCTGAACCATATTAAAATGTGATGGGGAAATATCTAACAGAATAAATAAAAATATAATAATTCAGATAATATTACATTTTAAAACTATATCAATATGCAGTCCATAAGGATACTCCTTTAAGATTTAATTGCCCCAATTTCTTTTAGAGTTTGACAACACTGGAGTCCATTTAAGTGGATTCATATCTGGTTGGATTACCAGACACAAAGTGTAGTTATTGATGCAAACCCAAAAGGAGATCTTCAATGTATTGCTTAAGATTTCAGTGATTGGCTTTTTAACATTTTTAATCAATGATCATGAGAAAAGCAAATTTTCAGTCAGGAACCAAAAGGACAACAGGATTATAACAAGAAGAAATTTAGGAGAGATTGGGGGAGGGAAGAGCATAGGAATAAGCATTTATTTGCCCTCTACAATGATATTACAAAGAATAGGTTGGCCATAATTGAAATGACTGAACAACAATATGTGCCAGGAATGTGCTAATCTCTCTAGAAATAGCTCATTTGATCCAGATTATATTATATTGTTAATATCCATTTTACAAT
The DNA here is from genome assembly GCF_902635505.1 of Sarcophilus harrisii. Taxonomy (NCBI): domain Eukaryota; kingdom Metazoa; phylum Chordata; class Mammalia; order Dasyuromorphia; family Dasyuridae; genus Sarcophilus; species Sarcophilus harrisii. The sequence continues at coordinate 365,724,347 of NC_045427.1, read as the reverse complement.
TGAGGAAACTGAGTCAGACAGATGTTAAATGAATTGCCCCAGGATTACACTACTAATAGGTATCTGAGTTTGTATTTAAACCCAAATCATTCTAATAACAGGCCCAGTTTTCCAACTACTGAGTTACTGCTTCTAAAAGGACTTTAATTCCTCTCATAGGAATTAAAGTATACAATCTTACAATTGGATTAAAAAAAATGGTTTCTCAAATTCTAGATAAAAGAGACAGTTAGTGACTTGAAAAAAGATCTGGGGGATTTGGTGCACTGCAGACTAAATATGAATCAGCAATATGATATGGCAGCTCCTTTTTCCCTTTGCCCCTTCAAAAAATTAATATGTTTTTGAACTGAATTAAGAATCATGAATTCCAGAACTAAGGAGATGGTCATTACTATACATTTACCCTAATCAGGTTCCAGTTTTGAGTATTGTGTTCAGACCTGGCTATTACAGTTTAGGGAAGGCATTGATAAGATGGGATGTTCAGAGAGCCAAAATTCTGAAAGATCTTGAGTCCATGGTATATAAATATTGTATGGAGGAAGTGAGGATGCTTGTTCAAGAGAATTGAAGAATTAGGGGCAAGAATCCGAGCATGATGTCTGTTTCCTAGTATTTGAAAGACTGTCATACAGAAGAGAGATTTAAATTGGTTCTATTAGTCTCCAGATGGCAGAACTATATAAAAGTTGAAAAGTGCCAAGTATAGTTTAGATATAAGGAAAAATTTCCTAACTGTTAGTACTATGAAAAGTGGAAAGGGCTGCTTTGAAAGAAAATATACTCTCCTACACTGGAGGTCTTCAAGCAGAAAACCATTTCTCATATATCATAATGCTGAATCTGGTTCAATCATGGGGTTGGAATAGATGGACTCTGTAGTTCTTTTCAATTCTGAAATTCTAAGATTCTGTGGTTATTTCAATTTAGACTTTGCCTTTGAGACTCAAAAGAGATCAAAGCCATAGTTCAAACAAACCAGGGAGGAGAGACTAACTAGTTTTGAGCACATCTCTTAATCTCTTTGAGGCTCGGTATTCTACGTAAAAGAGAAGGTTAAACTAGTTATTATGTATAATCATATTCAAATTACAAATTCTGTGATGGAAAGACTCATCCACTCCACATCTAGTATCCAATTTTTCTATAGTACCATCATTAATGCTAATTATAACTGTTTGAATGGGAGGCAATAATGATTTTCCATAATTCAGGTAGATATTGTTATTACTTTCCTTCTTTTGTTAAAATTCATTTTAAATAAAATCCACAATAACTTTACAGGTTTAAAAAATGAAACCAGGAGAAAGTGGTTGACTGAATTTCTATATATTTTAAGATAATAAAGATGATTAAGCAATTTTGCCCTTTTGCTTCATGCCTCAATGCAAGTGATTTAAATATAGCCCTCCCTTTGAAGTTGGTAGGAGCACACTTTGGTCCAGGTTTATGGAGATAAGTTGGAAAATGAATCCCCTTTACATATAGAAAAAATGTTTTTCATTAAAGAAAGGAACAGATTTTTCTGGGAAAATTGTCTCTCTTTTAATGGTATGAGAATCAGCTGCCATTTCCTTGAAGGTTTTAATGTCCGATTCTATTCTTTTCTATGCTCTATATCTCATTTCTTCCCCCAAAACTGTACAATTCACCATTCCCTGAATATGTTTCTCTTTTTTCCAACTCTATATCTTTGCTTGTGTTACCTTTCTACTACTTCTGGAATACATTCCTCCTTTTCTTTATCCCCCTTTACTATCTCTATGAAGACATATTTTACTTATCCATAGTCAGAAATTATTTCTTCTTTCCTGAAACTCCCCAAACCCCCACAGTTTGTTGCTCATTATGTATTTAGCATGCTTCATATTACATCATAGTTTCTTCTGAATTATTTTTTTCTTCTTTTCTAAATTGCACATTCCTTGAGGATAAAAAGTGTGTCTTATTTGTTATACATTTTCTGGGTTCTAACACAAGACTTCATAATTAGGAGATTTTAATTAATGTGCATTAAATGAATAAAATATGTTAAACCATGACACCCTGGCTTTTGTAAATATATACATGAACTAGATAGTCTTTTCTTAATTCACTCTGATGCTAGTAGCAAGCTAGAGCAGTAACAGTATTTAGAAGAAGACTGAGGAGTAGATAGAAAAAAGAGGGAAAAAATAAAGAGAGATTGATGCAGTAAGAGTTAAGAAAGTATCTTAAAGGAAGTTGATTTGGGTCACATAATTTGAACTAGTTGTCAAAATCAGTTTGCCATACACATGTCAGTAAAAAGAGTGAATTGTATGGCATGAACTCAGCTTTGATGAATTGGTGTCATCCTCTTGATTTGACCATGGCAATGAGGTTGATATTGGAGAAACCTGTCATGAATGGATTGGTCTGATTTATCTGTCTTACACACCCAGTCATTGAGAGAATGACATGAGATTAATAGGAAGTAATAGGATAGTGAGCACAGTATTTACATGGCTCTCCAAGAGCTACAATCGAACATCTGGAGAGGTGCAATTAACATTCCCAACTTATATGCATAGGCAGAAATAAAATAGCCTGGTGTTATTTTATTTTTATACCTTGGTCTGCCTCTGGTTCATCGGCCTAGTTAGCACTCAAAACCTCCAGCTGACTCTGCACTCCCTGCTCCCTCTAATACACTTCTACCTCAGCAGGTTATACAGCTGTAATACTGAACACACGAGGCAGACAGCTGCCCGGAGGCATTCTCCGTAAAAATCCTCATATCACAACAGAACTGAACTTACCAGTATAACGCCATAGTTCTTCCCTTCACTGAGAAGCGTTTCTGAAAACCAGGCAGTGTCATGGAAATGTTGTAATAGACACATCCCAGAAAAATGTGAGAGCCATCCACCCCCTCTTGTAATATTTTAGCTATCCCTCCCTCCTCATCAACATAAACATGTTAAAAGTAATTAACTGTAGAAGGAGGGTCCATTGACTACACATACTTTATGGATGTCTGACTGTAATCAAAAAGGCAAGGGACAGTGTCTTTTTAATAGCAGCTATAAACTCAAAGCCACTTGCATCTAAGTCATATCTTCCCTACTCCACTCCCACCCCCCCCCCCACCAGAAGATTGAATGTTTCTCTTTCCTCGAATGCAATAATTATTTTATTACCTAGGCATCTATCTGCACATTTATTACATTTTTAAATGTAAATAATCATTTTCTCCTTTAATAAACTAGATGGAATCTGTCTGTCTTGGAGAATGAACATTTCAATCTCTTCAGACACACAATGACATCATATCAATATTTAAAATCATTTTATGCATGTATTCCAGGTTGTCCAACTTCATTAAGGGCATTCATCAACCCTCCAGCTAGAGTGTATTCCCATTGGAGTTGTAGGCCTCAGGCCGTACCAAACAGAAATTTAAACTAACTTGCCTTTTTAATTCACATTATTCTCAAATATTCTCTTTTTTAACCCCCTGCCATGACTCAGGCATTTAGACTGGGTCATAATTCTTAGATTGTCAACATTTAACTGACACAAACCTCAATAGTATGTCAGAAGATAGGCACCCCGGTACCATGCCTCCCTCTTCATTGACAAATTATTTACTATAACCTTTAACTATTCAGCAAGAATCTGAATTATTGTTAAATTTTTATGCTAAATATTTACATATAATGAAAACTTGGTATAAATTGTTAAAAGGCTTCACAATTTCAACATTTTTCTCTTTGTCTTCCAGTTCTCTTTCTTCCTCCCCACCAAATACATCTTTTGCTCCATGCTTCTTAGGACAATAGGGTTATTCAGTCCTTATACATTACTAAGAACCAACTTGCCTGGAGTTCCCTGAAGATAGTTGGATATTAATTTCTCAACATGGACATTATTTCCCTATTACTGAAATCTTGCCTTGAAATTCCAATAAATTATGAAGTCCATCTGTAGAAACTACAACAAAGTCCACCAAATAAGAAGTCTGGCCAGTAGAACTTTAGAAGATAATTTTTCTAACACATGTTAGCAAATTCAGAAATACTATAAAATACTCTTACACATCCAGGATTAAGTAGACATAGATATTAAAAGGGAGTAAAGAGAGGAGAGAAGACATTGTATAGTTGATATAGTCAGAAAGATCTGCCTCTGACATATAATAGTGTGACCATGGGCAAATCTCTTAACCTCTCAATATTTTAGGCAACTCTCTTAAATGCTGAGTTAAAAGAAAAAATACAAGCATATTGGTAGAGGAAATTCATAAAAATCACTATTTTAATTCCTATCCATACTCCTAAAGAATAAGATAAACAACTAAGAGAGAAAATGACCCTAAACAGAACTAGAGTAAAATTTTAAAACGTACAGAAATGCTCTGACAGAAATACAAGAAGGATTATTGGAGAAAAAATTTGGCATCATTGCAGGCAATGTTTTTGAAGGGAAAATGTAATGCCAGGCTTTTGTGCTGGGTCTGATGTTAATTAACAACATCATAATTTCTCTGTTTATTATTGTTATTTTATTTTACTAATTTAAAAAAGCATTTCTCAGAACATAACTTCAAAATAAGTCATGTCAATATTAGTATATCCATTTTATAGATGAGCAAACTGTGACCTATTTGGTGATGACTTGTGACAAATACATAGCAAATTCAATCTAATTTAACAAACATTTATTCAGCATCTGTTATTTGAAAAACTCTTAGGTAATAGGAATAGAAAAACAAGAATAAAAATCATGCCATTCTGTTGTTCTTTGGTTGGGAGACAGAATTTTACTTATATATAATACAAGCCACGGAGTTAAGAGATCAGACTTAAAGAGCTGAAAAGCAGAGATTAATTGGGGATAGATGAAGTTATTCCCATTTCTAGACATTGAGGATAGCTTGAATTGGAGGGGAAAAAACACCTATTTTCCAGTTTGACTGGAACACAAAGGAGGTAGCATAGAAGTTACCTTTCTGGTTTATGCGGCAATATCATGCTCCTCTTGGACTCTGAAGTTGTCCCAGACATTAGATGTTACCCAGTTCATGGGACGACTGGACAAAGATATAATTAACAGTACTTATTCTTTAGCCACACATTTTGTGAATGAAAAGTATAAATAACCTGGGCTATGATCCAAGGAGAAAGATGAAGTTATTCCCATTTCTAGACATTGAGGATAGCTTGAATTGGAGGGGAAAAAACACCTATTTTCCAATTTGACTGGAACACAAAGGAGGTAGCATAGAAGTTACCTTTCTGGTTTATGCGGCAATATCATGCTCCTCTTGGACTCTGAAGTTGTCCCAGACATTAGATGTTACCCAGTTCATGGGACGACTGGACAAAGATATAATTAACAGTACTTATTCTTTAGCCACACATTTTGTGAATGAAAAGTATTAATAACCTGGGCTATGATCCAAGGAGAAGAAAACCATGAGATTTCTATGTTGATAAATGTATTGATTATTGAGGGGAACGTCAAACTAATAATAATTTATTGCTCTTACTATGTACTACATATTTCATGTAAATACAAGCAGAAATACAGTCCTTGCCCTCAAAGCATTTACATTTTAATGGAGAAAGACAATATCCAAAAAGATTTGAAAAGTGGGTTAAGATAATTAGAGTCAAAGAGTGAAGTATACCTCAGGGAGTCATCTCATCCTGAAGATAAAGACAAGGGTGGTCCTTTTCTTTAAAATGGAGTTCTGGGAGGCAATACCCAATCAGAGGGAAAATCTAGAAAGTAGAAAGTACATTTTAAAAATCATCTTAATCATCACTACATGAATGAATTTTCTTATCAATATCCTACTTAAAGTATGTAGCACACAAAACTGAAGTTTCATATGTTTCCTGACCAGGATTATAAACTATTAATATTCATGGGAAATTTATGATAATTCAGTCACCATTTACATGGTTCTTACTGAAGAAAGCTTTGAAATACATAATTTTTCTTTCTTTACTTTTGTGGAGGGAATGGCATATTTCTTTCCTTTAAGTCTTCAATTCCTATTCATTTCTCTATGAACTTGACTAAAGTACTTCAAAAGCCAATGACCTTTTTTTCAATCTTCATTCCTCATCCTTCTTGAACTTTCTATAGATTTTTTTTAAACAATAGTGACATTTCCCTTTCTCTTGGACATTCTCAACTTCCTAAGCTTTCATGATGTTTTGATGGCATCATTATTTATTCCCACTTCTCTAATGGTAGGTTCTTCTTTCATCCCCCTCATAGTTCTTATCAATTCCCTTAGCTACCTTAGATGCATCTATCTGTACATGTGACTCCAACCATATATTGGTTTGACAAAGAACAGTTCTTCCCTAAACTCTTACATAAGTTTCAGTCCCACATAAACAATTTACATCCAAATATAATCATCCTTTTCTTTTTTTTGGAAACACCTGAAACTCAACTTGTCTGCAACTTAATTCACTCTCTTCTGCCATAAAACTTCCTTTCCTACAACTTTGTTCTTTTTGTGGCGAGTACCATTATATTTCTGATTGGTCAGAGTTTTAAACTTCAGAGTTATTCGTGAGACTTCCATCATTTCCTCTATCCAATCAGCTGCCAAATCTTGTGCATTCTATTTTCATAACATCTTTCATAATTTTTTTCAAAATTTTTCATAATTTCAAAATAACTCTACCCATGTGACTATCATTATAGCTCAGGGCTTCATCTCTTCTCACCAGGATATTGCAACAACGTTCAGATTGGTTTCCCTGCTTCTAGTCTCTTTCTGATTTAATGAATCCATGCTTTATGCAGTCATGAAAATATTTTCCTAAAGACAAGAATCTAACTATGCCAGTCTTCTGCTGGAATTTTATTTGGTTCTCTGCTGCTTTTAGAATGTTTTTAGAAAAGTTCTTCTCTGAACTTACACGAACTGATGCTGAATGAAATGAGCAGGGCCAGGAGATATACTTCAACAACAATACTATATGATGACCAATTCTGATGGACCTGCCATCTTCAGCAATGAGATGAACCAAATCAGTTCCAATGGAGCAGTAATGAACTGAACCAGCTACACCCAGCGAAAGAACTCTTGGAAATGACTAAGAACCATTACATTGAATTCCAAATTCCTATATTTTTGTCCACCTGCATTTTTTATTTCCTTCACAGGTTAATTGTACAATATTTCAGAGTCTGATTCTTTTTGTACAGAAAAATAACGGTTTGGACATGTATACTTATTTTGCATTTAATTTATACTTTAATATATTTAACATGTATTGGTCATCCTGCCATCTAGGGGAGGGGGTGGGGGGAAGGAGGGGAAAATTGGTACAAAAGGTTTGTCAATTGTCAATGCTGTAAAATTACCCATGCACATAACTTGTAAATAAAAAGCTATTAAATTTGTTTAAAAAGAAGCTGATTATCAAGAAGGTATGTTTTACCAAGACCTTACTGCTGTTTTATTTTATTTTCCTAAGTGCCTACATTAAAAAGAGAAAGAAAGTTTTTTGATATCAGTGAAGTAAAAAAAAAAAAAAAAAAAAAAAAAAAAAAAAAAAAAAAGCTCTTCTCTGGCATTTGAAGCCTTCAATTTGGCTCCAACCTATATTTTCATAGTTCTTTCATATTATTCCCATTCATAATTCTCCATTTAAATCAAATTTCATATTCCTTACTCTCAGCATTCCTTCTCACACCTGGACTATTGTAATAGTCTCCTAATTGGTCTCCTTGCCTAAAATCTCTCCCCTTCCAATCCAACCTACACACAGCTGCCAAAATGATATTTCTAATGATCAGGTGCTTACAAGATAGTATGGAGTCATGTCTAGGGCTGATGGAAAAATCTCTGTCTTGGGATCCTGTTTAGGCATAGAAGTATCATCATTATATTATAGGAGTGACTTTAAGCAGGGAAGTGAAAAAGGACCCGCCTAATAGAATCTTCAGGCCCTCATGACCAATCTTCCTTCAAGGCCATTTTCCATCCTGGGTGAGGCCTTTCCTGATACTTCCATTTGTTAGTGTTCTGTCAATCCTCAAAGAGGATTAGATTTATTTCTTTTCAGGTTTTACCACTCTTAGTAGAATTAAAATTTTGGAAGGCATAGACTTTTTTTGGATTCCATTTGTATCCCTAGAGCTTGGCACAGTGTCTTAAGCACAGTAGATATTTAGATTGAATTCACTTCAAATATGGGGCCTGTTTCATATATTTTACCTTATCACTGAAGAAGTTAGTTCTTATCTCATTGCCTAATTTTATTAATAATCCCAAGCATATCCTAAATCACATATATTATGCAACATAAAAATAATTAAACTTGAATTGAGTTTAATTATTTTATTTATTTTTCTTTTATATTATTTAATTATTAAAGCCTCTAGAGTATCTCTAGATACTCTTCTATGCATTGGAAATGTGTAGCCAGAAGATTGTTTTTTCTTTCCCTTTTTTTTGTTTTCTTTTTTATTATTATTATTAATAAATATTATTATTATTAATAAACATCAGAAGCACAGTAGACATTTATAAATGTTTATTCACTTACTAGCTCTGAAGAGATCGTTGTTAAAATTTCATTGTGAACATATAAACTTAAGAAATCATCAAGCTCTAAAAATCATGATTTGAGTTAATGTTTAGTTGACCTAGTAAATATCAAGGATATAAATGAATGATTGTGAAGACCGTGTATTTTTAAATCAGCAGGAGTCCGGAGTTCAGGTTAGGGGAAAATCGTCAGTCTTTATTCTCAGTGAAGAAGGATCAGAGGCGGAAGAGAATCGGCGATAGCAATGTGTGCAGCTGAGTCAAGAAGCTAACTGGATCAGCAGCCACACGACCAGCAGCTAGGAGAAAGGAACCCAGGCCCAATCTCTCCCAGCTTCTCTTCCTGTTCCTTTCTCTGCCTCCACCCACCAAAATCGTCATTTCCTCTACAACACATCAGGACTTGCATGTATATTAATAGAGTATAGTCCAATTACTATTTAGCCTCACGTACTTGAGACCTCAGTGCATCAACTCAAACTTCAGCCCATTACAAATGATTTGGCCTTGTTAAAGAAAAATGTCAAGTTTTTGTCAGATACTGTAATAAATAAAGAGACAATAAGAGAGTGATATACAGAAGTTGAAAACTTTAGGAAAGGAGAGAAAAGGAAATAGATTGTCAGACTTTATTTTCTCAGTTGGAGCATGAAGTGATATCATCTCATGGAGGAGGTGGTATTGGATAATGCACAGTGAAAAGTGTAAAGAGTATCTATTGGGGCAGAGATAGGAAACCAATTAGGAATAAAAAAATAAAAAGAATCAGATCTTCTCCCAAGATCCAGAATTAGTCCTATCTATTGAAAATCAGTTGAGGCCCTGTGGCTGCTGCTTTCACTATGGAGAACATTGTGTTGGAGCTGGTAATTCAGAAATGACTTTCTTCTTAAGTTATTCTGTCAAAGGAAGGACATAAGGAGAGATGGGAGTTTTGATTAAAATAATCTATATTTTTGATCATTAAAAAGGAATACTTATGGGTAATGGCAAGTTCAAAACTGTGACCATCATTGTGTGTAGCTAAGGTAGAATAAACTTGCAAGACTATTCCTTACCCTTTGGCTTGGTTTTAAGGAACTTGAAAGACAAACAAAGATCCATAGGGATTGTTAGATTTATCTAATAATGAATTGTTACTGATTGATTCAATTAACAATGAATTGAAATAAATTGCCATAGACACTGAAGAGGAAGAGTCATTGGACAGGCAGAAGTGAAGCTCTTCTTAAGACTTTTGTCTTTTTTGTGTCTTTCTAAGTTTCTGTATTTGTAAGTGAATCAGTTATTCAGGTTTATTAAGAGGAAGAAATTTGATAATAAGTTGGTGGAAAGCAGCTTGGTGAAATCATCCTCTTGGGCCAAGAGTACCCTAGGAGTGAAACCAAGGTGTTGCTCAGGGAATAAGTCTTCTCCTAGTGAAAAGAAGGTATCCAAAGTGTTGAGGACACCAGTATCCCCCACCACCACACACACACCAGTCTAGCCCTTGCTCTCAGCCACACTAAATAAATGAAGAAAAGTAAGTAGCTACTACAGGTGACCAAGGGTCTGGGCCATTAGAAGGGAGCAGACAATCTCTTATTCATCAGTGCTATTTTACATACCAATGATCTGATATCTGTCCATATGAGTGTGAAGTTTACCAGCTGCTTCACACTTCAGGAAGCCCTAGAATGCCTGATATGCCCTGCTGTATGATCCTATCATCTCCAAGTTAATCTGTCAGGCAATGGGCCAACTATACCCAGAGGCCATTACAGGCATACACAGTAAGACTTTGTTCAACAAAGCTGAGGAGCAACTTTTGAGCAAGATGGGTTTAGTCACTCATCTCTCCCTGGAGACCTTTCAATAACTGCTTTAAAGAATCCAATGCCTTCTACTTGTCCCACATATCCAAGACCTTCTAGAGCAACTGGCTGCTCATGAAGTAGTATGATCACTTAGAGAACTAGACAGTGCAGTCCTTGCCAAGGAGGAACCAAGTGCTAAAATTTTCAGATGCTGAGGATCTGACTGATGATGAAGTGCTGGAGCATGAGATAATAAAAATTGACAGATGCCAGAAGAGGAAATTCAGTAGCTAGACCAGAAGCTGCATAAGTGGCAGATGTTGGTGTTCAGAATGAATTCTCCAGAGTTTGATAACCCAACACTGGCTGTACTGTGCCAAAGCATGATATGGTACCTGCTATGTTCTGTCCTGGGCAGAACTACCAAGAACAAAGAGACTGAAGGCAATCAATCCCTAGAAAGTTCAGTATAAAAGATCTTCACAAAACAAGGTGTAGTTAAAATGAAGAATAATGTTGAAATATATATATTGTCAATGAGAGTAGATAGTCAATGTACATAGAGGGTAAACCTGTTCTCTGTGGCTCCAAATGACAACTCAGCAACAACTCAGTAGTGGAGATTAGGAGTGTGTTCTTCATTTTCCTTATCAAGTAGACATCATTAGCTTCATTCACTCTGAGTCTGCCATAATAACTGCACAGTGAGAGAAAGTGGGAACCAGACTACTCCTCTTGGGAATCAAAATCTCTCTTTTTCTATCTCCGTCATGCTAGTTTGAGAAAGAAAGTTCTTCAGAGATTTCTTTTATCCCCTGGACTTTGTATTAGAGGTTTTGTCCTAAAATGGTTGATTGAGCCATGAGGCAGAGAGGAAGGAAGGAGTCCATTTTGAAATAACCTTGATTCCCACAGTAGGAGATACTAAAGGGAGAGTGAGTGCCCCTATTTGGGCACACAGCATCCTGCCATCCTGTTCATGATTTTACCCAAGAGGCTGCTTTTCTCCAACACACTTTCCTCCTTTTGTGAGTAAAACACAAAGCTTTAAAAGAGGAATGAAAATATCATCATACAATCATCAAGGCTCAGTTAAGGCAAACATGCAGTGTAGGACCCATTCAATTTGGTTACATGGTTTCCTTCATTTCAAAATGCAAATAGTGATTCAGAGCAAAGAATGCAAATAATTAGGATGACAGGGAAAGATAATGCAGAATGTTGGAGGGGATGTGGGAAAACTGGGACACTGATACATTGTTGGTGGAATTGTTAATACATCCAATCATTCAGGAGAACAATTTGGAACTATGCTCAAAAAGGTATCAAACTGAGCATACCCTTTAATCCAGCAGTGTTTCTACTAGGCTTATACGACAAAGAGATTTTAAAGAAGGGAAAAAGACCTGTATGTTCAAGAATGTTTGTGGCAGCCCTCTTTGTAGTGGCCAGAAACTGGGAAACTGAGTGAATGCCCATTAATTGGAGAATGGCTGAATAAATTGTGGTATATGAATATTATGGAATATTATTGTTCTGTAAGAAATGACCAACAGGATGATTTTGGAAAGCCTGGAGAGACTTACATGAACTGATGCTGAATGAAATGAGCAGGACCAGAAGATCATTGTATACTTCAATAACAATACTATATGATGATCAATTCTGATGGACGTGGCCATCTTCAACAATGAGATGAACCAAATCAGTTCCAATAGAGCAGTAATGAATTGAACCAGCTACTCCCAGTGAAAGAACTCTGGGAGATGACTATAAACTACTACATAGAATTCCCAATTCCTCTATTTTTGTCTGCCTGCATTTTTGATTTCCTTCACAGGCTAATTGTACACTATTTCAAAGTCCGATTCTTTTTGTACAGCAAAATAACTGTTTGGACATGTATACTTATATTGTATTTAATTTATACTTTAACATATTTAACATGTATTGGTCAATCTGCCATCTGGGGGAGGGGAGGAAGGAGGGGAAAACTGGAACAAAAGGTTTTGCAATTGTCAATGTTGTAAAATTACCCATGCATATAACTTCTAAATGAAAAAAAAAAGCTATAATAAAAAAAGAATGCAAATATTGGGGAAAATCTAGTTTTGATAAGAAGGGAAGGTTTGCCAAAATCTGCACTGATGTGGGGTGGGGAGAGGAGCTGAAAGCAAAAATGATATAGAATTTAATGAATTAACTATGTGATTGAGATTCACAAGGGAGAGAAATGAGATTAGAATAACCTGGAAGGTACTGAGAGATGATGAAATTTCAGATCCCAAATGAGAATGAAATATATATTTAAGAGCAGAAAAACATAAGGAGAGATGGGATTTTTGATTAAAAGGATCTAGATTTTTGATCACTGAAAAAAGAATACTTAGGGGTGATGGCAAGTTCAAAGCTGTGACCATCATTGTGTGTAGCTAAGGTAGAGTGGTAGACTAGATAATGGACTTTAAGCAAATGAGAATTTAGGGTGTTTGAAGGGAAGTGTACTTTATAGTTCCATAGTTAAAAACTGACGCAGAATGGAAGATTATGAACTAAGTATTATTATTTAATCATTTTTAGTTCTGACTCTTCATGACCCCCCCTTTTTTGGCAAAGATACTGGAGTGGTTTGCTATTTCCTTCTCCAGCTCATTTTATAGAAGATGAAGCTGAGGCAAATAAAATTAAGTGACTTATACAGGATCACACAGCTAGTAAATAACTGAGTCAGTTCTTACTGACTACAGATAAAGCATTCTATTTTACTGTGCCATCTAGCTGATTTATGAGCCAGGAACTGAGTTATCTGAGAAAGGAAAAAAAGGAATTTCTAGGGGGATAATAGTAAGCTACTACCATTAAGATATTATTTGGGTAATAAACTTGAATGGAGAGATTATCACAGGAAGAGAGGTTGTAATAAACAGAGAGTAATGACAATGAGAAATGAATAGTATACTGACTTCTAAGACTAGCAGTTTCAAGTTCTAAAGGACAATAATGTAGGAAGGATCAAGGAAGGCTTTATGAAGGACTTAAGATTTGAGGTAGGCTTTGAAGTATTCAAAAAATAACTCACATTTCAATAATGTTTTAAAGATTCCAAAATACTTGCCTCATGACAATTCTGTAAAGTAGCATGCTACTTTTTTCAAACTTTACACAAGGTCTGACTTTTTCATTGTGGGTGTTCCACCCACAGGGGGAGAAGGCGTTAGTATCATATGTTTAGATCATGAAGATACCATCTAGAGGTCATCTAATCCAATTGCCTTATTTTCCCTAGACTCTAAGTTGCTGTGGGGTTAGTATATTACCTAAGGCTATACAGATAGTGTCTGAATTATGGATTCAAAAACTCTGATACCAAATCCAGCAGTCTTTCCATTTTATTATAATGACCCTACACTTTTGTACATGATTGTTTGCTGTGGCAAGAACAGTCAAATAGACCTAATTAAATTGGTCATCTTTTGTAGTGAGAATGTTATATTCCAATGCTGGAATGAAATTTCCAACTTGATAAAGGACCAGTCAGAGCTTGTAATCAATCAGGTATCAATCAAATTAACCAACAAACATATATTCTTAAATATATCAGGTACTGTGTTAGGCCCTGGGGATTCAAAGGCAAAAGTAAAACTATGCCTCCTTTCAAGGAACTTACAATCTAGCTGAAGGTGACAGCAGGTATACACACACACACACACACACACACACACACACACAGAGGCATATACATACATACTTTCACCTCCATGCCCCTTTTTCATATATCTTCTATCTTCAAGCCTTCATCAACTCTCATTCAGAATACTGCAATGGTCTCCTACTAATAATAATAAGTGTCCTTAACATCAATCCTTCTCTTCTCAAAGCATTTTTCACATAGCTTTTATATTAACATTTTTAATACAGAAATCTTCTATGTTACTCCCCTGTTCACAAAGCCACAGTTGTTTCCTATTGCTTTTAGGAGAAAACAAAGGACCATTTTTCATGTTTTATTTCATCTTCTGCCTCTGTTAATTCAAAGAACACTGACTTTGCCTTTTCATAGATATTCCCTGATGCCTATAATATATGCATGATACATAACATTAAGAGTGATGATATTAGACTAGAAGAAATTTCCAATACAAAATGGTATATAAACTGAATTTTGAAAGAAACTAGAAATCCTATGAGGTAAATGTAGGGAAAGAGTGCAATCCAGGGCTTGAGGAGCAAATTATATATGAGCATAAAGATATGGGTTGAATTGTGGCAATATGAAGACCAATTTGATTGGACTTCAGTGTACTAATAAGTATACAATAATTAAAGATAAAGAAAATAATTGGGGACAAGTTTAAGGGGCTTTAAATACCAAATGGAAGAATTAATATTTGAAATGAACAAAAAGGTAGCCACTAGAGTTTACTAAGTGTGGGAATGACAATCACACTTGCATATATTTTTTAATTACTTTGGCAGTTCTATGAAGGATGAGAGTAGAGTGAGATGATGTAGAAAGATCAATTAGGAGGCAAGAGTTCAGGCAAAAGGTAATAACAACTTTCCTTCCAGACCTCAGAATCATCTCTATACTTTGATGAGCTATTTGAGAGGAAATGAAGAACATGTGTTATTGTTTCCAAATTTCATATATGGAAATTGAGGACTGCTAGAATGAAGTGATTTTTCCAAGATCAAATAGATCATGAGGGGCAAAGCTGAGAATTAAAGTCACAAAGGACCTTAGACAGCTGCCAATACAATTCACTCATTTTGTAAATGAAACAACTGAGACCTGGGGAGGTGAAGCGATTTGCCCAAATTGACCCAAATAGTAAATGGGAGAGCTCCTTCCTCTGATTTCACATGCACATATTTTGCAATAGAAAAAAAAGTCATTTTATATTGGTGAGAACCTCAATATATGAAGGATTATTTTTCCTTTTCTTTTCTCCCAGTTTCTTGGCTTCAAGGTTTTTCTTTATTATTATTATTATTTAATGTTTTGGGGATTATAACATAAACTTACCTGATTCCTTTCCAAAATGAAATGACAATCATCATAAAACAACACCCAAAGTGCTCCAATAATATTAAATTGTTCTGAGTCATGCATGCCCAAATCCTTGATCCTTTCCAAATGCAGTGCTTCATAATTTGAAGGGCACTTCATTTTCAGAGTGAATGGGTTGTTCTGGGCACATGCATGGTAGGCCAATTTTTATTCCCTAGATTGAGCCAATAATTTGAAGAGTGCTCCAGTCATTTTTTAACAAGTTCCCATCCTGGATGTCCCATCCTACTCTTCTGTGTTTCCTCCAAAACAATTAATAAACATTTCTTGAATGACAATTGAATTGGTGATAAAAGAGATCAAGTTGTTCATGTACATACACACACACACACATATATATATACATACATACGTGTGTGTGTGTGTGTGTGGTTTGTTTAATGTGGAAATTAAAGTAGGCCAGGGAACAAGAAGAGATGTGACTAGAAAACAATTTTGAATATGATTTGTAAATAATTTTCTGTCTTCCCTCTGTCGAAGGATTGAAAACCATCTAAATTCTCAACCTCAAAGTCATTCTTTACATTCCTTCTCCTTAAACTCATATCTAATTAATGGTTGTATCTTGTTGATTGTCTCTCCACAATAACTCTCACCTCCATGCCCTTTTTTCATATATCTGATATCTTAATTCAAACCTTTATCAACTCTCAGTCAGAATACTGCAATTTTCTCCTACTTACCTCCTAATAAGTGTCCTTAACACCTAGCCTTCTCTTCTCAAGACATTCTTCACATAGCTTTTATATTATTTTTAATATACAAGTCCTCTATGTTACTCCCCTGCTCACAAAGCCACAGTTGCTCCTAACTGCTTTTAGGAAAAAACAAATAATTTCTTTTTTCATGTTTTATTGCATCTTCTGCCTTCATTAATTCAAAGAGAATTGACTATGCCTTTTCATAGACAAACTCTGATGCCTATAATATGGTATTCTTTACTTTCCCTTCTTGTAAACCCTGGCTCCATTAAATCACTAAAATTTTAACTCAATCATTGAAACAATAAGTGTGGAAGCACCTTCTAGTGCTAGTCATTGATGCCCACAATATTGTTAGTGCCCCAATCCCAATTTGTATTTTTATTGTACTTATCCTGATATATATTGTTGCTTCTAATTAGAATGTGAGTTTCTTGAAGGAAGGAACTGTAATGGGCTGAGGCTTGAGTTGATGCACTGAGGTCCCAAGCATGTGAGGCTAAATAGTAATTGGACTACACTCTATTAATATACATGCTTGGTTAAAGAATGGCCCCCGCCCACTCTCTTTGCAAATTCTGATGTGTTGTATAGGAAATGACGATTTTGGTGGGGGGAGGCAGAGAGACAGGAAGAGAGGCGGGGAGAGATTGGGCCTGGGTTCTATGCTCGTAGCTGCTGGTCGTGTGGCTGCTGGTCTAGCTAGCTTCTTGACTCAGCTGCACTCATTGCTATTGCCCATTCTCTTCCACCTCCGATCTTTCTTCACTGAGAATAAAGATTGACGATTTTCCCCTAACCTGAATTCCTGACTCCGGCTGATTTTAAAATATGCGGTCTTCACAAGGAACTACAATTAATTATTGTCTTTGTACTGCTAGTTCATAGCATGGTATTTGGCAGAAAATATGTGTTTAATAAGGGTTGGGAGAATAGGGTTGAATTGGATTGCATTGAAAATGTGACCAATTAAAAGACTAAAATAATGCGAAAATATACCTAAAACAGGGATAAAAGGCAATACTTTGGATTGTTTTATGGCACCTTTTTCAAATGAGTACAACCAGGGCACTCTCAGGTACTTCTCTGACACTAAAAAGGCTTTCTTTGCAAAAGAACTAGATGAGTCATTCTATGCTGAAAACAATAGTCCTCATCCTTCCCACTTTAAAGGAAGTATTTAAAAGAAAGTCCAAAAAGAAAAGCCATTAATTGATAATACTCAATTAATCCACATGTTACTAATTCATAACTAATTGCAACAGTAGAGTGGAGTTCTTGACCTGTGTTCAAAATCCTGCAGATATTTACTAGTTGTGTGATACTGGGCAAATCACTTCATTTCTGTCTGTCACAATTTACCCATCTGTAAAGTGAGAAAGATAATAATAGCATCTGCTTCACAGAGTTATTTTGAGGATATCAATAAAATGATTTGCAAACATTAAGGAGCAATATAAATGCTGACTATTATTATCTTCTACCCAAGGCAACTGGAGGCAGGAAAAGCAGAGGAAGCCTAATAGAAATGTCTGCCACACCTGTTCCCTCACAGTGGGAACTAAAGCTTCCAATGATGGTTTAAAGGCTATATATAGCAGGAAGATGGAATCTGGAATTTCTTAGTCCAGCTTCATAGCATCTTAGTTAGTTTGCCCAGGAACTTAAAAGGTATATCAATTCAGGCAACTACAAGATTCAGTAGCTCCTGAATCAGAATTATTTGATTTTTTTTTAGGGAGCAGAAATGGAGGGGGTTTGACTTGTTTCCAATAACTGAAATCATAGAGAAGAATGCAACAATTAGCTAAGACAATTTTAGTTTCTTTTAAAAAATATTTATTGATATTTTTCTTACATTATCATGGTACCCCATGTATCCCTCTCCCTGTCCCACCTTGAGAATCAACATATTACAAAGAGTATTCTTTCCAGGGGAAACAACTGATCAATATATTGAGAAAGTTCAAAAACACGTGGATCTTGTAACACCTGTGGACTTCCAACTTCAAAAAGTGGTATTGTCTCATATGTTTTCATTTGAGTCTCCCTTGATAATTACAGTTTTGTTGTATTTGTTTTTTAATTTTTTGATGTGTCAATATTCTTTCCATTTACTTTGTTGTAGTTACTGCATTCATTATTTCCGCAGTTTTCATTTAGGCTTAGTCATTTCATATATGCCAATCACATAATTATCTATATATTTATCACATACATAATTTCTTATAATATTATTCCATTACATTCATGTAACAATCTGTTTAGCGAAATTGATGGTCAGGGCAGCTAGGTGGCACAGTATATAGAGTGCCAAGCCTGAAGTCAGAAAGACTCATATTTCTAAATCTAGGCTCAGAGACTTCCTAGCTGCGTGATCCTGGGCCAGTCACCTAACCCTGTTGCCCTCAATTTCTTAATTTTAAAATGAACTGAAGAAGGAAATGGCAAACCACTTTAGCCAAGAAAACCCTAAATATAATTCTGAAGAATCAGACATGACTAAAAAATGTCTGAACAACAATTGATGCCCAGTTTACAAGGTGTAAGGGAAACCTCAAAGTTATTTTGATATGTATTTCTCTTATTAGTGGTTTGGAACACTTTTTTTTTCCTACATAGTTGTGATTGCTCTTAACTTTTTTCTTCTGAGAAATGATTCTTCATATCCTTTGACCATGAATCTATTGGAAACTATTTGTCTCATATATAAATATATATATTCATTAATTGTTTATATATGTTGGATACCAAATCCTTATCAGAGAAATTTGATATGTTTTCCTTCCTTAACCACTTTTCTTCTTATCTTAGATGCATTAATGTTGTCTGACTTTTGTAATTATCCTTATCTTTTGTTTGACTCAGAATACATCTCTTATTGATGGATATGAGATATATATTTTTTCTCTTTTAATTTTTAATAGTATAATCTCTTTATACTAAGCTTTATATATAATACCCATTTAGAAGCTATAGTGGGAGGTTGAGCTACAGATATTTTATTCATTTTGTAGTTATTTGAAATGGGATTTCTCTTCCTATTATTGCTTTTGTTTTATTATTATTATATAGAAATCCTGTTGATTTTGAGGATTTATTTTGTAGCCTGCAGCTTTGCTGAATCTATCAGTTGTGTAATTCCTTGCTGATTCCCTGAGATTTTTCAAGTAAACTTCCATATCATCAGTATTTAAGGATAGTTTTATCTCTTCCTTTCTTTCATCTACTCCTTATTTTAATTCCTTTATTTTTTAAAATTCCCTTCTCTTGTCTTTTTTTTTCTTTTTTCTAAGGTTAAACCATTTCTTTTCTTTTTTAAATTAAAGCTTTTTAGTTTCAAAACATATACATGGATAATTTTTTCAACCCTGACCCTTGTGTTCCAAATTTTCCCCTTCTTCCCCCCACTCCCTCCACTAGATGGCAAGTAATCCAAAATATGTTTAACATGTTAAAATATATGTTAAATCCAATACATGTTTACATATTTATACAATAATTTTGCTGCACAAGAAAAATCTGATCAAAAAGGAAAAAATGAGAAAGAAAACAAAGAATGAAAATGCTATGTTGTGATCCACACTCAGTTCCAATGGTCCTCTCTTTGGGTGTAAATTTGTCTCTTCATCACAAGATCATTGGAACTGGCCTCAAACATCTCATTGTTGGAAAGAGTCATGTCCATCAGAATTGATTGTTGTAGAATATTGTTATTTAGATTAATTTAGGCAGTATTGTCATTTTATCATATTTTCTTGACCTATCTAAGAGCATTTGATATTTTTCCAGTTGTTTAGATGTGACTTTGTGTGGAAAGTATTTTGTAGTTGTGTTCATATAGTTCCTGACTTTCCCTTGATTCCCAAAATATTCCCAAATATTTTATACTATCAACAATTATTTTAAATGGCATTTATCTTTGTATCTCTTGCTGTTGGACTTTGTTGGTAATATAAAAATGCTGATGATTTCTGTGGATTTATTTTGCATCCTACAACTTTGTTAAAGTTGTGGATTGTTTCTAATAGATTTTTTAGTTGATTCTCTAGAGTTCTCTACATATACCATCATATTATCTGCAGTGATAATTTGGTTTCCTCATTGCCTATTCTAATTCCTTTAATCTCTTTTTCTCTCATTGCCAAAACTAACATCTCTAATATAATACTGAATAGTAATGGTGATGGTGTGAAAACTTGTTTCAACCCTGATCTTGTTGGGAATGGTGCTAGTCTGTCTGAATTACATGTAATGTTTGCTGAGGGTTTTAAATAGATGCTACAGATTATTTAAAGGAAAAATACATTCATTCCTATCTCTCTAGTGTTTTTAATAGGAATGGATGTTGAATTTTATCAAACACTTTTTCTGCATCTATTGAGATAATCATATGATTTTTGTTAGTTTCATTATTGGTATAGTCAATTATGTTAATTGTTTTCCTAATATTGAACTAGCCCTACATTCCTGGTATAAATCCTACTTGGTTATAGTGTATTATCTTGGGGATGACAGTCTGTAATCTCATTGCCAATATTTTATTTAATATTTTTGCATCAATATTCATTAGGGAAATTGGTCTATAATTTTCTTTGTTTTCATCCTACCTGATTTCAGGATAAGCCCCATATCTGTGTCATAAAAAGATTTGGTAGGAGTCCTTTCCCTATTTTTTCAATTGGTTTATATAATGTTGGAATTAATTGATCTTTAAATATTGGGTAGAATTCACATGAAAATCACTGGAGATTTTTTTCTTATGGAGTTGATTAATAGCTTGTTTAATTTCTTTTTCTAAAATGGGACTATTTAAACAATTTATTTCCTCTTCTGTTAACCTGGGCAATCTATATTTTTGTAGATATTCCTCCATTGCACTTAGTTTATCAAATTTATTGAAATATGGTTGGGCAAAATAACTCATAATTATTGCTCTAATTTCCTCTTCATTTGGTGGAAAGTTCTCCCTTTTCATTTTTGAGACTAACAATTTGATTTTCTTCTTCCCTCTTTCTAATCAAATGTAATTAAAGGTTTATCTATTTGTTGTTTTTTTCCCCCCAACTCTGTTTTATTTATTAATTTAATAGTTTTCTTACTTTCAATTTTATTCATCTCCCCTTTTATTTTCAGAATTTCAAATTTGATATTTAATTGAGGGTTTTTAATTTGGTCTTTTTCTAGCTTTTTTAGTTGCAAGCCCAAATCATTGAACTTCTTTTTTTGTATTTTATGCATTAAGCATTTAGAGATATAAAATTTCCCCTAATAACCACTTTGGCTGCATCCAACAAGTTTGGTATGTTGTCTCATTATTGTCATTCTCTTGGATGAAGTTCTTGGTTGTGTCTATGATTTGTTGTTTCTCCCATTCATTCTTTAGCATTAGATTATTTAATTTCCAATTAATTTTTGGTCTATTTTCCCCCTGACGTTTTACTGCATATAATTTTTATTGCATCATGATCAGAAAAAAATCATTTAATATTTCTGCTTTTCTGCATTTGACTTTGAGGTTTTTATGTCTTAATACATGGTCAATTTTTGTATAGGTTCCATGAACTGCTACCCCATAAATCCTCAGCATTTTTATACATCACCAACAAAATCCAACAGCAAGAGATACAAAGAGAAATTCCATTCAAAATAACTGTCGACAGCATAAAATATTTGGGAATCTATCTGCCAAAGGAAAGTCAGGAATTATATGAGCAAAATTACAAAAAATTTTCCACACAAATAAAGTCAGACTTAAATAATTGGAAAAATATTAAGTGCTCTTAGATAGGCTGAGCAAATCTAATAAAGGTGACAATACTCCCTAAACTAATCTATTTATTTAGTGCTATACCAATCAGACTTCCAAGAAAATATTTTAATGATCTAGAAAAAAATAACAACAAAATTCATATGGAATAATAAAAGGTCAAGAATCTCAAGGGAATTAATGAAAAAAAAAATCAAATGAAGGTGGCCTCGCTGTACTTGATCTATATTATAAAGCAGCAGTCACCAAAACCATTTGGTAATGGCTAAGAAATAGATTAGTTGATCAGTGGAACAGGTTAGGTTCACAAGACAGAATAGTCAACTATAGCAATCTAGTGTTTGACAAACCTAACTTTTGGGATAAGAATTCATTATTTGACAAAAACTGCTGGGATAACTGGAAATTAGTATGGCAGAAATTAGGCATGATTTAGGTACAAAGAACGAGATTATAAATAAATTAAAGGAACATAGGATAGTTTATATCTCAGACCTGTGAAGGAGAAGAAATTTATGACCAAAGATGAACTAGGGACCATTATTGATCACAAAATAGAAAATTTTGATTACATCAAATTAAAAAGCCTTTGTACAAACAAAACTAATGCAAACAAGATTAGAAGGGAAGCAATAAAACTGGGAATACATCTTCACAGTTAAAGGTTCTGATAAAGGCCTCATTTCCAATTGATAAATGGTCAAAGGATATGAACAGACAATTCTCAGATCATGAAATTGAAACTATTACCACTCATATGAAAGAGTGATCCAAATCACTATTGATCAAAGAAATGCAAATTAAGACAACTCTGAGATACCACTACACACCTGTCAGATTGGCTAAGATGACAGGAAAAAATAATGATGAATGTTGCAGGGGATGCGGGAAAAGTGGGACACTGATGCATTGTTGGTGGATTTGTGGATGAATCCAACCATTCTGGAGAGCAATTTGGAATTATGCCCCAAAGGTTATTAAACTGTGCATACTCTTTGACCCAGCAGTACTACTACTGGGATTATACCCCCAAAGAGATACTAAAGAAGGGAAAGGGACCTGTTTGTGCCAAAATGTTTGTGGCAGCCCTGCTTGTAGTGGCCAGAAACTGGAAAATGAATAGATGCCCATCAATTGGAGAATGGTTGGGTAAATTGTGGTATATGAATATTATGGAATATTATTGTTCTGTAATAAATGACCAGCAGGATGAATGACCAGAGAGGCTTGGAGAGACTTACATGAACTGATGCTAAGTGAAATGAGTAGAACCAATAGATCATTATATATGTCAACAACGATACTGTATGAAGATGTATTCTGATGTATTCTGATGGAAATGGATTTCTTTGACAAAGAGACCTAACTCAGTTTCAATTGATCAATGATGGACAGAAGCAGCTACACCCAAAGAAAGAACACTGGGAAATGAATGTAAATTGTTTGCATTTTTGTTTTTCTTCCCGGGTTATTTTTACCTTCTGAATCCAATTCTCCCTGTGCAACAAGAGAACTGTTCGGTTCTGCACACATATATTGTATCTAGGATATACTGTGACATATTTAACATATATAGGACTGCTTGTTATCTAGGGGAGTGGGTGGAGGGAGAGAGGGGGAAAATCGGAACAGAAGTGAGTGCAAGGGATAATGTAAAAAATTACCCTGGCATGAGTTCTGTCAATAAAAATTATCATAATAAAAAATCATATAAAAAATTTAAAAAATAGGTATATAAATATATTTGTAATTATTGTATTAAAAAAAGAAAAAGTATACTTACTGTCTCTATTTAATTTTCTCCAATGGTCTATCCTACCTAACTTTTCTAAAATTCTGTTTTCCTTTTATTTATTTTATGGTTCATTTTATCTAATTCTGAGAGAGCAAGGTTGAGATCCCAACTAGTGTAGTTTTACTATTTCTTCCTGAAGCTCTCTTAAATTCTCCTCTAGGAATTTGGATGTTATACCACTTGGTGCATATATGTTTAATATTGATATAGCTTCATTATCTATGGTACTATTTAGTAAGATATCATTTCTTTCCTTATCTCCTTTAATTAAATCTGTTTTTGATTTTGCTTGATCTGAGATCAGGATCACTATTCCTGCTTTTTTTCCTTCATCTGAAGCAAAATAAATTCTGCCCCAGTCTTTTACCTTTACTCAGTATATATCACTCTGCTTTAATTATTTTTCTTGTATACAACATATTGTAGGATTCTGGCTTTGAATCCAATCTGCTATCCACTTCTGTTTTATGGGGGAGTTCATCCCATTCACATTCACAGCTAAAACACCTAATTCTGTGGGTCCTGCCATCTTATTTACCCCAAGTTATGCTTTTTCTTTCCTTTCTTCCTTCCTTTCTCCCCAGTATTTTGCTTTTTACCACCAACTCCCCAAGACAGCTCTACCTCTTTAGAGTACTTCCCCCTTTCTTTCACTTTCCCCCTACTATTTCTATTTTATCTTCTATTAACTATTATCCCTTTCTTTCCCCCCTTTTTCTCCATTTCCTTATAAAATGAGACTAGTTTCCCTGTGAAACCATATAGGTCTAATATTCTCTTTTAGGGCCAAATCTGATAAGAGTAAGATTCAAACAATGTTCTTCCCCCTCTCTTCTTTTCCCCCTTTATAATAGGGCTTCTTTGCCTCTTCATGAGATATAAGTTTCCTCATTTTACTTCCATTTTCTATTTTTCTAGTACAATCCCCTTTCTATCTTTAGTTTCTTTTTCATATTATCATAATAAAATCAAGTTATACCTGCATTCTCTGCCATAACAGAATGATAATTCTTTAGAGTACTTTACTTTTTATCTTTTTATGCTTCTCTTGACTTCTGTATTTGGAGACTAACTTTTTTTGTTCAGCTCTGGTCTTTTCATCATAAATAAATGAAATTTATCTGTATCACTAAATATCCATCTTCTTTCCTGAACGATAATACTCAGTTTAGCTGGATAGTTTATTCTTGGCTGTAATCCAAGTTCCTTTGCCTTTCAGAATATCTGATTCCAGGCCCTTTGATCCTTTAAGGATGAAAGTCCTGGATTATCCTGATTGTGGCTCCTTGGTATTTGAATTGGCTGCTTGCGATATTATTTCTTTGGTCTGATAGTTCTGAAATTTAGCCATTGTATTCCTTAGAGTTTTCATTTTTGGGTCTATTTCAGGAGATGATTGGTGAATTCTTTCAATGGCTATTTTACTTTTTGATTCTAGGACATCAATGCAGTATTCCTTGATGATTTCCTGAAAAATAATGTCTAGGCTCTTTTTTCATCATGGCTTTCAGGAACATGTCTCTCCTACATCTATTTTCACAGGAGGTATTTGTTTTTTCTAGGAGGTATTTAATATTTTCTTCTATTTTTTCAATTTTTTGTTTTTGTTTGACTGATTCTTAAAGTCTTATTGAGTCATTCACTTACATATGTTCATTTCTAATTTTTAGTATATTATTTTCTTCATTTACCTTTTTTAGCTCCTTTTGTCTTTGGCCAATTGAATTGTTTTTTTCATTTCATTTTTTTTTCCATTTCACAAAGTCTGTTTTTCAACAAATTAGTAATTTTTTTTAATATCTGTTTTGTAAGGAGTTTTATGCTTTACTCATTTCATCAAATCTATTTTTAAAGGAGTTTTCTTCAGCTAATTTTTGTTTTAAATTTTCCATACCCTCTTGTAAAAATCTCGTATCCTTTCCCCATTTTTCTTATCTTATTTAATATCTTTTTTGAAATCTTCCAAGAAAGGCTTGTGAAATAAGGACCACCTCTGACATCTTTTTGAGGCTTCATCTGGATTTGATTTGCCTTTTGGAACCTCTGGGCTTGAGGTCTATTCTCTCTCCATAAAAGTTGTCTATGGTGAGAATTCTTTTTTTTTTTTTTTTTTTGCTCATTTTTAAGGTTTGAGATCGGTTCTTAAAGCAAAGAAGCGACAGCTACTTTAGTTTCCCTTGGGGTTGTTGTTTCTGACTGACTTCCAATTCTGGGTAATCATGACCAGGTCCCAAGTTCTTCTGGGAGCTCTGTGGCTTATAAGTTGCCTTTTGTATTTACTTTTGGGTGAATTTACAGAAAATCTGTTAAACCACCCACTTGCTACTCAGACAGAGTAGCCCTAGAGTCCTACAGAAGATTCCCTATTGTGCAGATGTCACAATTCTCTGGCTCTCCCCCAACTCTTTGACCTGGATCCCTACATTGTAGTCTAGGATAGGCAGACTGTCCCCCTCCCCAGTTGAAACAGACCTGTTCTGAAGTTCTTCCAAAGTATCTTCTTCTGAAAATATGTTGTACTCCAAATATTTCTGGGTTCTGTCACTCAAAAACCAGTTTAGAGGCTTAATCTGCTATTGGTTTAAGAGAATGTCTTTTTTTTTTTAATTTAATAGCCTTTTATTTACAGGATATATTTACATGGGTAACGTTACAGGATTAACAATTGCCAAACCTCTTGTTCCAATTTTTCACCTCTTACCCCCCCCACCCCCTCCCCTAGATGGCAGGATGACCAGTAGATGTTAAATATATTAAAATATAACTTAGATACACAATAAGTATACATGACCAAAACATTATTTTGCTGTACAAAAAGAATCAGACTCTGAATTATTGTACAATTAGCTTGTGAAGGAAATCAAAAATGCATGTGTGCATAAATACAGAGATTGGGAATTCAATGTAATGGTTTTTAGTCATCTCCCAGAGTTCGTTTTCTGGGCATAGCTAGTTCAGTTCATTACTGCTCCATTAGAAATGATTTGGTGGATCTCGTTGCTGAGGATGGCCTGATCCATCAGAGCTGGTCATCATCTAGTATTGTTGTTGAAGTATATAATGATCTCCTGGTCCTGCTCATTTCACTCAGCATCAGTTCGTGTAAGTCTCTCCAAGCCTTTCTGAAATCATCCTGTTGGTCATTTCTTACAGAACAGTAATATTCCATAATTTTCATATACCACAATTTATTCAGCCATTCTCCAACTGATGGACATCCATTCAGTTTCCAGTTTCTAGCCACTACAAAAAGGGCTGCCACAAACATTCGTGCACATACAGGTCCCTTTCCCTTCTTTATAATCTCTTTGGGATATAATCCCAGTAGTAACACTGCTGGATCAAAGGGTATGCACAGTTTGATAACTTTTTGAGCATAGTTCCAAACTACTCTCCAAAATGGTTGGATTCGTTCACAACTCCACCAATGCATCAATGTCCCAGTTTTCCCGCATCCCCTCCAACAATCATCATTATTTTTTCCTGTCATCTTAGCCAATCTGACAGGTGTGTAGTGGTATCTTAGAGTTGTCTTAATTTGCATTTCTCTGATTAATAATGACTTGGAGCATCTTTTCATATGACTAGAAATAGTTTCAATTTCTTCATCTGAGAATTGTCTGTTCATATCCCTTGACCATTTTTCAATTGGAGAATGGCTTGATTTTTTATAAATTAGAGTTAATTCTCTCTATATTTTGGAAATGAGGCCTTTATCAGAACCTTTGACTGTAAAAATATTTTCCCAATTTATTGCTTCCCTTCTAATCTTGTCTGCATTAGTTTTGTTTGTGCAAAACTTTTCAGTTTGGTATAATCGAAATTTTCTATTTTGTGATCAGTAATGATCTCTAGTTCTGCTTTGGTCATAAAGACCTTCCCCTTCCACAGGTCTGAGAGGTAAACTATCCTATGTTCCTCTAATTTATTAATAATTTCATTCTTTATGCCTAAGTCATGAATCCATTTTGACCTTATCTTGGTGTACGGCGTTAAGTATGGATCAATGCCTAGTTTCTGCCATATTAGTTTCCAATTTTCCCAGCAATTTTTATCAAACAGTAAGTTCTTATCCCAAAAGCTGGGATCTTTGGGTTTGTCAAAGACTAGGTTGCTATATTTGTTGACTGTTTTATCCCTTGAACCTAATCTATTCCAGTGATCAACTAATCTATTCCTTAGCCAATACAAAAAATAGTTTTGGTAACTGCTGCTCTATAATATAATTTTAGATCTGGTACACCAAACCACCATCATTTGATTTTTTTTTTTTCATTAATTCCCTTGAAATTCTTGACCTTTTGTTTTTCCATATGAACTTTGTTGTTATTTTTTCTAGGTCATTAAAATAGTTTTTTGGGAGTCTGATTGGTATAGCGCTAAATAAATAGATTAGTTTAGGTAATATTGTCATCTTTATTATATTTGCTCGCCCTATCCAAGAGCATTTAATATTTTTCCAATTGGTTAGATCAGACTTAATTTGTGTGAAAAGTGGTCTGTAATTTTGCTCATAAAGTTTCTGATTTTCCCTTGGCAGATAGATTCCTAAATATTTTATATTATCAGTAGTTACTTTAAATGGAATTTCTCTTTGTAACTCTGACTGTTGGATTTTGTTAGTGATATATAAGAATGCTGATGACTTATGTGGTTTATTTTATAACCAGCAACTTTGCTAAAGTTGTGTATTATTTCTAATAACTTTTAGCAGAATCTCTGGGGTTCTCTAAGTATACCATCATGTCATCGGCAAAGAGTAATAATTTGGCTTCCTCATTGCCTATTCTTATTCCTTTAATCTCTTTCTCAGCTCTTATTGCTATAGCTAGCGTTTCTAATACAATATTAAATAGTAACTGTGATAGTGGGCAACCTTGTTTCACTCCAGATCTTATTGGGAATGGTTGCAGTTTGTCTCCATTACATATGATGCTTACTGATGGTTTTAAATAGATGCTGCTGATTATTTTAAGGAAAAGTCCATTTATTCCTATACTCTCAAGTGTTTTTAATAGGAATGGATGTTGGATTTTATCAAATGCTTTTTCTGCATCTATTGAGATGATCATATGGTTTTTGTTAATTGGTTATTAACATGGCCAATTATATTGATAGTTTTCCTAATATTGAACCAGCCCTGCATTCCTGGTATAAATCCTACTTGATCATAGTGTATTATCTTGGAGATGATTTTCTTAGTCTTTTGCTAATATCTTATTTAAGATTTTAGCATCAATATTCATTGGGAGATTGGTCTATAATTTTCTTTCTCTGTTTTCAGCCTACCTGGTTTGGGTATCAGTACCATGTCTGTGTCATAGAAGGAATTTGGTAGGACTCCTTCATTCCCTATTTTATCAAATAATTTATATAGCATTGGGGCCAATTGTTCTTTAAATGTTTGGTAAAATTCACCTGTAAATCCATCTGGTCCTGGGGATTTTTTCTTAGGGAGTTGTTTAATTGCCTGTTCTATTTCTTTTTCTGAAATGGGACTATTCAAGCAATTTACTTCCTTCCTCTGTTAGTCTGGAAGTCTGTATTTTTGGAGGTAGTCATCCATTATACTTAGGTTATCAAATTTATTGGCATAAAGTTGAGCAAAATAACTCCTTATTATTTCTCTAATTTCCTCTTCCTTGGTGGAAAGTTCTCCCTTTTCATTTTTAAGACTACTAATTTCATTTTCCTCCCTCCTTTTCTAATCAGATTTACCAAAGGCTTATCTATTTTATTGGCTTTTTCATAGAACCAACTCTTAGTTTTATTAATTAGTTCAATAGTTTTTTTACTTTCAATATTTTTAATTTCTCCTTTTAATTTTAGAATTTCCAATTTAGTATTTGATTGGGGTTTTAATTTGGTCTTTTTAGTTTTTTAGTTGCAAGCCCAATTCATTAATCTTTTCTTTCTCTGTTTTATTCAAGTAAGCCTCTAAGGATATAAAATTCCCTCTTATTACCGCTTTGGCTGCATCCCACAAATTTTGGTATGATGTCTCATCATTGTCATTATCTTGAGTGAAATTATTAATTGTATCTATAATTTGCTGCTTCACCCAATCATTCTTTAGATGAGATTGTTTTAGTTTCCAATTACTTTTGGTCTATTTCCCCTAACTTTTTGTTGAATGTAGTTTTATTGCATCATGATCTGAAAAGAAAGCATTTACTATTTCTGCTTTCTTGCATTTAATTTTGAGGTCTTTATGTCCTAATATATGGTCAATTTTTGAATAGGTTCCATGAACTGCTGAGAGGAAAGTATATTCCCTTCTATCTCCATTCAATTTTCTCCAAAGATCCAACATACCCAACTTTTCTAATATTCTATTTACTTCTTTAATTTCTTTCTTATTTGTTTTGTGGTTTGATTTGTCTAATTCTGAGAGTGCACGGTTGAGGATCTCCCTACTATTACAGTTTTGTTGTCTATTTCTTCTTGCAACTCTCTCAACTTCTCCTTTAGGAAGTTGAGTGCCATACCACTTGGTGCATATATGTTTAATATTGATATTGCTTCGTTGTTTATGCTCCTTTAGCAGGATGTAGTTACCTTCCTTATCTCTTTTAATTAGATCATTTTACTTTGCTTGATCTGAGATAAGGATGCTACCCTCTTTTTTATCACCTGAAGCATAACAGATTTTGCTCCAGCCTTTTACTTTACTCTATATGATCCCCTGCTTTAAATGTGTTTCTTGTAAACAACATATTGTAGGGTTCTGACTTTTGATCCAGTCTGCTATCTGCCTCCTCTTTATGGGGAGTTCATCCCATTCACATTTATGGTTAGAATTACTAAATCTGTATTTCCTGCCATCCTAATAACCCCAGATTGTGCTTACTTATTCTTGCCTCCCTAACCCTCTTTCCTCCTTTTAAACTTATGTACCCCTCTTGTATCACGCTACTTATCCTCTTTATAATCCCTCCCCCCCTTTGAGTCTTTCCCCTTCCTTCCCTTATTACTCTTTTCTTTTCCCTTTTTCCTCTCCCCGTTTTTAATGAGGCAAGAGAGAATTTTCTCTCAAACAAATGTCAATTATTTTTTCTTTGAGCCAACTCTGATGAGAGTAAGATTCACACAATGTTCATCCCCCTCTCTAAATTCCCTCAGATATGATAAGTTTCCTTAGCCTCTTTGTGGGATGTGGTTACCCTCTTTTTATCCCTCCTTCCCACCTTTTTCTGCGATCATCCCTTTTCCATATCTACTTCCCTTTTTTATGTTATATCAGTACAATCAAATTATACATGTATTCTTTTTGTATATCCACAACAGAAATACAATTCTCAAGAGTTATTTTTACCTTTTCTGCATCTCTTGATTTCTATTCTTGGACATCAAATTTTTTGTTTAGTTCTGGTTTTTTCTTCAGAAACAAATGGAATTCATTTGTTTCATTAAATGTCCATCTTCTTCCCTGGAAGAAAATGCTCAGCTTAGCTGGGTAGTTTATTCTTGGCTGCATCTCAAGTTCTTGTGCCTTTCGGAATATCATATTCCAGGCCCTTCTTTCCTTTAATGTAGAAGCAGCCAGATCTTGGGTGATCCTTATTGTGGCACCTCGCTATTTAAATGGTTTATTTTTGGCTGCTTGTAAAATTTTTTCCTTAATCTGATAGTTCTGAAATTTTGCCACAATATTCCTTGGGGTTTTATTTTAGGGTTTCTTTCAGAAGGTGTTCGATGAATTCTTTCAATGCCTATTTTACCTTCTGATTCTATTACATCTGGCAGTTCTCTTTGATGATTTCTTGTAAAATAGTATCTAGGCTCTTTTTTTCATCATAGTTTTTGGAAAGTCCAATAATCCTCAGATTATCTCTCCTAGATCTATTTTCCAAGTCTGTGGTTTTTGCAAGTAGATAATTCGTGGTTTTTTCCAGTTTGTCATTTTTTTGTTTTTGCTTGACTGATTCTTGCTGTCTCAATGAATCATTAGTTTCAATTTGTTCAGTTCTAATTTTTAAAGAATTATTTTCTTCATTAGCTTTTTTTACTTCTTTCTGTATATGTCCAATTGAGTTTTTGAATGTATTGTTTTGGTCTGTGGAATTTTTTTCCATTTCACTAATTTTTTTTTTAGTGAATTATTTTCTTTTTCCAATTCACAGATCCTACTTTCTTGCGTGTTCTTTGTCTTTTCCAATTCACGGATCCTACTTTCTTGCGAGTTCTTTGTCTTTTCCCATTCACAAATCCTACTTTCTAGTGAATTCTTTATTTTTTCCAATTCGTATTTCAGGAAGTTGTTGCTCTCTTGTAAGGCTTCTCTTTCCTTTCCCCATTTATCTTCTAACTCTCTTTTGAGACTTTTAATGGTCTCTTCTATGAGAGCATTATGTAAAGGAGGACAGTCTGATGCATTTTTGCTGTTTGAGGTCTCTTCAGGTTTGCTGACCTGCTCTTTTTCTGCATAGAAGCTGTCGATCGTTCTTTTCATCTTTTTATTCATGTTTTAAAGCCTTTAGGGTAGGTCTCCTAGGCTAGGGGGTTACCAGCTTCCTCTGCAGAGCAGGGAAAGATGTAAACCGATTTCCGGCTCCGAGGTATGGGAGTGCTCTGAGTGAGAGTTTTCCCTTCCCCCAACAGGAAGTGGATTCAGCACTGGCCGAGCTATCAAACTGCTTAGTAGGGCTGAGTGGATTATCGATTGCCCTAGGCTAGAGACAAAGGGGTGAAAGTGTCACTGCCCCAGGCCGGAGCCTCTTGTGGGACTGTGAGTATTAGCAGCTGACCGCAGACTGCAGACAGCCGTGAACTCTGTCCCAGCGTCTCTGCCTGATGCAAATCGGCCCTGGAAAAGCTCTATGGCCCCAAGCCGAGCTCCCCACTGCGCAGATTGGAGGCTAACCCGGGCTGCGTCCTCCTGCCGTGCAGGATCACAACTGCCCCAAGGAGAAGCCCCGTACTGCGGGTTGGGGCTGCGCGCTTGTGCTGAGATCTGTGCCTTCACCCTCGGTTTGAGACTCTCCTCAGAACCTAATTTCTCTCCCTGTCTGCGCCGATCTCCCCCCTGGCCCCGGAACCAACCTTTTTTGGCGAGACTGCAGATTTTCTTTGGCCGGTGAGTTGTTCTACTTCTTATCTTTACGAATTGTAGCAGTCAAGACTATTTTTGAGGCTCGATATAATATTGATAAAGAGGGTAAGAGAAGAGCTTAGAAAGTCGCGTGTGTCTTCTCCGCCATCTTGGCTCCGCCCCCTCGGTTTAAGAGAATGTCAAAGGAAGTCACAGATATCTGTGTCTGGTCTCTGTTATTTTGGCTCAACACTTTTTGTTTCTATTCTTAAAACTTCAAAAAATAGAAGGCCCAAATTGTGTATGTATTGTGTGAGTGAGCATGTATATATGTGTGGAAAAAGAGAAGGGGGAGAAGAGTTTGAGCTGGACTAAGGGGGTCTTTGAGGCTGGGAAAGGTAAGAAGGAAGAAAAGAAGGAAAATTTATTCAGTGCCTATTATGTGTCAGGCGTTATGCAAAGTGATTTTAAAATATCTCCTATGACCCTCAAACATCCCTGGGAAGTAAAAGCTATTATTAACATCATTTTACAGTTGAGGAAACAGGTAGACAGAGGTTAAGTAATTTGCTGAGGGTCACATAGCTAGTAAATGTCTGAAGTTGAATTTATCCACAGATCTTCCTGACTCTCAGGCCCAACACTTTATTTATCTTGTCATCTGGCTATGGATTATTGAATCATTATCCATTATGGATAACAGAATTGATAACATGTTGAACAGAAAAAGATTAGGTGAAAACAACCAGAGGTTATCCCAGAACACAACCTACACTCAAATTATCAGATTCTCTTTAAACAATATTTAGGGAAAAGACACAAGTTATTTTCTCATTCAGAGAAAATTCAGAGAAAAAAGCATAATATTGTCAACATAATATTTTTATGCTGCAATGGGGGATATTGGAGAAATGGAACTCAAGACAGTAAAGTAGAAGAAGAACATCATATTAGCTGAATTCTCAACATTCCCTTCCAAACAACTTTAAAATAACATCTCAAATCATTGAAAATTAAACATTGGGATGAGACATTTTTCCAGCTCTAGACAACTTATGAGGCTCAGGAGATATTATGGGGGGAAAAACAGACTGATGAGGCAGCACTAGTGGTAAGCCTTGGATGCTACTGTGATAGCAAAAGCAACAAATTCAAAAATTCTTAGCCCAGAACCAGTAGGAGTGTCATATAACTATTAAGAAAGAGATTAAGGGAATCCTGAATTAATACTTGACTCAGAACTGTTGCATTGACCATAGGAAAATATGGGTCATAATCCTATGGCAGAGAGGATCACTAACACTGGGATCATATCACCTTGGAATCAGCAAAAAAAAAAAGCCAAAACAAAACAAAGACAAACAAAACAAACAAACTTCACAGATGCTCAGAATTAACTAGGAAAGGAGCTGCCAAAAAACCTGACGCTTAGAAAAGTACCTTGACTCACACTGAGAACAGCTTCTAACTTTAAGATAAAGTTGAAAGTTAAAAATTATGCTGGAAAAATGAACAAGCAACAACAACAAAGGGGATCTGATCATACAAAGCTATTCTGGTGACAGGGAAGATCAAAACACAATTTCAAAAGAAAACATTAATGTCAAAATAACTACAAGCAAAGCCTCAAAGAAAATTGGATTAAAAAATCAAATAAGATTTTCTGGAAGATGTCAATAGATATTAAATAGCTTTAACAAAATACAACATTTAATTGTATTATATCCTAACATTTCTATTAAAAACACAAGAAAGTCTAGGAACTATACTTAAAATCATATGTATTATCTACCTAAAAGAAAGAACAAGTGTTATCTGTAAAGGAGATAAACTTAAAGTTTTTCATTATCATCAGGAATGAACCAAAAATGTCCATTATCACCACTAGTAATATATATTAAGCTAAATATCCTAACTTTGACAATATGAAAAGGAAAAAAATTGAAGGAGTTAGAAAAAGTTATGAAAAAGAAAAAGAAAAAGGAATTAGAAAAAAGAAGTAGAAAAAGTTGGAAACAAAACTATAATCATTTGTAGATGATATGGTGGTATACTTGGAGAATATTTTTAAAAAAACAATTGAAACTATTAACAACTGGAGTAAAATACAAAAATATAAAATATATAAATTTTATTAATTTCTATATAATACCAACAATACCCAGAAAGAAGAGAGTACTAGAAATTCTATTTTAAATAACTACTGATAATATAAATTATTTGGGAATCTATATGTCAAGAGAAACCTCAAACAATATGAACATAATTATAAAATAATTTTTCTAGAAATAAAATAGGTATTAAATAACTGGAGATATATTAATTGCTTATGGGTAGGTTGAGTGAATAAAAGTCAAGAAGAAAATTAAACCTCAATTAATATACCTTTTCAATGGCATCTCAAATGACCAAATACTTATTTTATTGATCTTGAACAAATAATAAAATTAATTGGGAAGACCAAAAGGTCAAACAAATCAAGGGTATCAATTAAAAAATATGAAGGAAGGAAGCCCAACAGTACCAACTTTCAGACAATATATAAAGTGCTAATCATCAGAACAATTTGGTGCTATTGAAGAAATAGCATAGTCAATCAGTGGAATAGATTAAGTTGAAAATATAGAGTAGAAAATGAGCAATCTAATAATGAATCCAAAGTTCCAAGGTTGTGGGACTGGAACTTTCTATTTGCCAAAAGTTGCTGGGAAACCTGAAAAGATGATTGACAGAAATGGAATGTAGATCAACATCATGCACTAAATAACAAAATAAGATAAAAAGTTGTACATGACTTAGATACAAAGAGTGATGGTATAAGCAGATTAAGGGAGCATGAAACATCTTGTCTTCTGGATCTATAGATAAGAGAAGAATCTCTGAGCAAACCAGAGATTAGAGAAGATAAACTCAAATTTTCATTACTTTAAATTAAAAAAAGACTTCAAATAAAACTGATGCAGCTATGATCAGAATTAAAGTAGAAAACTAGGGGAAATTTTCCAAGTTTTTCTGATAAAGGTCTCATTTCTCAAATATATATGGACTGAGTAAAATTTAGGAAAATAAGAGCCATCTGTCAGTTACCAAATGGTTAAAGGATGTGAACAAGCAATTGAAAAAAACTAAACTAGGTATAGTAATATGAAAAAAAA
This sequence comes from Sarcophilus harrisii, assembly GCF_902635505.1. Lineage (NCBI taxonomy): Eukaryota > Metazoa > Chordata > Mammalia > Dasyuromorphia > Dasyuridae > Sarcophilus > Sarcophilus harrisii. Next base: position 365,688,480 of record NC_045427.1, on the reverse strand, counting down.
ATCACTAAATCATTATTGATTAGAAAAAGGCAAATTAAAATAACTCTGAAATAGCACCTCATCCCTATAAGATTGACTAACATGATAGAAGTTGTAAACACATAGAGGAGGCAAAGCAGGAGATTGAGACACTAATGCATTGATTATGGAGTTCAAGAATTCTGAAGAATAATTTGAAATTTTGTTGAAAGGGCTATAAACTGCATAATCATTCATTGACAACAGCAATATCACTATCAGATCTATATCTCAAAGAGATCAAAACAAAAGGAAAATAGTCTATATGGACAAATATATTCATAGTAGTTCTTTTTATGGTGGAAAAGTATTGGAAATTGAGGGGATCCCCATCAGTTGTGGGAATAGCTGAACAACCTGTTGTATATGATTGTGATGGAATACTAATATGCTTAAAAATAATGATGGTGATTGTTTCAGAAAAAACATGTGAAGACCTATATGAATTGATACAAAATGAAGTAAGAAGAACCAGGAGATCAGTGTATCCAGTAACATAAATATTGTAAAAATGATCAACTATGAGGAGTTAGCTACTCTTATCGGTACAATGATCCAAAACAGTTTTGAAAGACTCATAATGAAAAAATGCTATCCACTTCCAGAATGAGCACTTATGAGGTCTAAGTCTAATAGAAGCATTTTTTTTACTTTATTATTTTTTTGTCCATGAAAGAATAAGTCAGAATTGACAAAGAAGACATTTAAAAAATGAAATAGAGTGATCATTTTAGCTGAATTTTTAATTCATTCTCTAAATTTTCATGAACAATAGTTTGAAATAAAATATTAGGAATGAGAAAAACAAAATTGTAAAGTCATTATGATTTTTTAAAGTATGTATAACATCCAATTATCTGAAGTTATAACATATGCATTTGGACTTGGAAGTATTAACATTTATGTTTATGGGACTAGGAAGACTAGGAAAGATTTCTTCAAATGCACCAACTTCATATCAATACATGATAAAGCTAAAAGGATCTGTGTTTTAAGGATTCAGTTATAATGGAAAGGACAGAGAAAATATGAGTGCAAAAAACATGAAAAACATTTTAAGCTTTTATATATAACTATGATTATAATGATCATGAGATTATAAGCGAAGAGATAGTTTTACTGGTGTATGCTTTCTGTGCATGCTTCTTGGAGCCACAGATTAGAATTGGGTAAAGGTATACATCAAAGGTAGGGGTTGGTAAACTCTCATAGCAGAGGTGCTAATCCTCCCTAATAATTCTGTAATTCAATACATGCATATATATATATATATATATATATATATATATATATATATGTATATATACTTCTCTACATGTATTTGTGTTTATTTTTCCAGGGTTTAGATTCTGGCAACCTGATAGATCCTGGAAGCCTATAGCACAACATCTTATCATTTAAGAGTTTAAAATAATGCACCAGGCAAGGAAAAAAAAAATGTGTTTAGTTTCTGTTGTCTCCAAATCAATAGAAGGATTGATATTTAGATCATGAGAGAAATGAAAAGATAAAGCAATCATTCCTACCCTCAAGGTACCTAAAGTTTATATTGAAATAATATTAAATAATATATAATAAAGGGTTTTATTTATAAAATTGCTATTTTACTTGATATTCCAAAAAAAAAAAAAAACCCTGTGAGCCTGATATAGGTCAAATAATTTGCCTAAATTATTTTGCTAGATTATATTTGAGATGGGATTTGAAATTAGATTTTTAGTCAGTAAACAAATTTTTAATAAAGGACCTATTGCCAAAGGTGGATAAGCAACCCCAAAAAAGGCTCAGCAAACCCTCATAATAGAGGTGTTAGTCTTCCTTGAACATTTCATGCACCTCATATGGAAGGTAATTACAAAGTAAAGACCTTAGAGGGTGGGGTAGAAGAGGAGGAATGAGTCCAGGAAAAAAGTCCTTTATAGAAGAAAGTGGGATTGTAAATGATTTTTGAAAGAACAAGCCAAGGAAGTCAGGAGGTAGAGAGGAAGATAGAGAACATTTCAGGTGTGAAGTGTCAAGTATAAGGAATTTTAAGTAGACCAATGTTCCTGGAGTTGGAAGATGGAACTTCTTATTTCAACAACAGCACCAAAGTCAATGTCATGGAACTATGAAGTACTTTATAGTTCCTCCCACTTCCTCCCTATTTTCTTTTCTCTTTCTCTGTTTTTGCCTCTGTCTATGTCTCTTTCTCTCTTCCCCCCACCTCTCTCTTTGATGAGAAGGATAATAGGACTAGAAAGATAGGAGGGACACAAATAGATTACGGAAAACTTTAAGAATTCCAAAGAATTTTATATTCGAACTTATAGGCAATAGGAAACCACTGAAATAGGGGAAAGTGACATGCTAAGATTTATGGAGCAAGGACCCATTTGAGGCAGGGAAGGCAACCAGCAGACTATTTCAGTAGTATTGACGTGAGGTGATAATGTCCCTTATCACGGATAGGTGGAAATATCAGAATTTAGAAAGTCCTTTGCTCTATTCACTAGCTCCCCTTTGAAAATAACATGTAAATAAGAATTTATAATACAAAATAGAAAATAATTGTTTTTTAAAAGATATGAACTAAATTTTATGAGAGTTCATCATGAAAATATATGATCTATCTTCAAGGAATAAAAAAAATCTGGTTGGCAATGTAAGTTACATATACAATTAAATATCTATAAAACACAATGAAAAATGCATGAGACAGGCATAAAGAAATCACTATGAAATTCAGAGAAAAGAGAGATAATTTCTAGCATTTAATAAACGCTTTTTCCATTCATCCACAGATTGACTGTCTCTTTTGACGTCTGCTTTACAAGCCACTGCAGTTAAGTTTTTGATTGATGTTGAATTGTTTATTATAATTGTTGTACTGTTTTGACTCATATTTCCTTTAGTTTTGGACTTTCATATTCAAATGAAGAAGTGAAGAATCTACAATTCCTGATAGGCATTTGTTTTGTGATTGCTATCACTTATGTATCTTTTTTGTTACTTTTAATTGGTCAATATGACATTCATGGTTTTGACTGCATGTACCAGGTAGAGATACCAACACTGTTCTTTCTTCACTAGGTTTTTCAAATCATTTCTACTAAGAATAATTTGAAATTTCTCTTTAACATATTTCTGGATGGCTCTACCTTTTCATATATAGTTCTCACCATTACAACAATTGCTGCATTTCCTGTTGTATGAATGTCCTGAAGTTGATTTTATAGTTTTTGTTGAGCATTGTGGGAGAATGTGTTTGTTTATAGTGGGTTATGGCAAATGACAGCTTTGTGAATTAGTATTATGTTATAATTGTTTTCGTATTTGGATTCATGCTGCCAAACTCCAAGAGAGCTATTCAAATTCCATTGTATGTCCATCTCCTTTTTCAAATTGTTTAAGACATTATTAACAATTTTTTCTTCCATTTTCTTTGTTACACATAATTCTTAGTGTTTATATTAAATGAAAAAAAAATTTCAGTCCTTTAGGTTCTTCAACTTTTTCCTCTTCAGACTTTACAGATCTCTTAAATTCCTTAATTTTTAAAATCATAAATAAATTTTTATTGAAATTTTTTTATATGTCCATACATGTAGTATCCTTTTCCTATCTCCAAATGCCACTAAATATAACAAATGATATTATAAAATAGAACAGGAAAAAGTAAACATACTTATTCAGTACATCAAAAAGCCTGAAAATTTGTGCAGTGTGACATTTGTGGGCCTCCCAGTTTTGCAAACAGGTAAGTGGTATGTGTGTGTGTGTGTGTGTGTGTGTGTGTCTGTGTGTGTGTGTATCTTCTCATACATATTCTTTCCACCCTTGCTCGTTCTTTGTTATTATTCAACATTTAATTTGCATGTGTGTGATTGTTTTTTTCTATTTAAATTAATTTTAGTCCTTGTTAGTATTTTTTTCTTGGATATGCTTATTGCTCTCTCCATTGATTCATGTAGATCTTTCCAAGCTTCTCCACATTCTTTTTATTTTTCATTTCTTATGGTGTAATTATATTTCAGCATATTCATATGGAATTTTGGTTATTTTTTCCTTAGTTGGTGGGCTATCTCTTTTGTTTCAGTCATCCAAATACCATTTATTATTTATTATTTGCCAATCACTGTGCTGAAATAGAAATACAAGTATAAACAGAAAGATACACAATACCTGCCCTTAAGGAAGTAACATTCCAATGAGAAAAAATGACAGAAGGAAACAGAAAAGGAATAGGCACATTATGCAGGCAGAACATTTTAGAGAAAGTCCTTAGAGACGAGAGAAATGAAGAGATAGCTGGCCTGGGCATGTCTCCTAAAATGGAGATTCTGGAAGGAACTTTCACATCAAAGGAAGAGTTTACAAGGCAAAAGATACTTCCAATTGCAAGTACCATGGCTATAGTAAGTTTTAGGATAAAGAGGTTGGGCAAACTAAAGAAAATCCAGAGTAAAATACTCTTCATTTGTAACAGGCATTTCCAATCCTTTGAAAAAATATTGCTAATCAATATTTTGATGTATATGGATTTTTCTTCTTCTTAATAGCTTTGTTGTGGCATAAAATTTAAAATAGAATCTCTAAACCAAAGAATACGGATATTTAACTCACTTTATTTCCATAATTCAAAATTGCTTTCCAAAATGGTTGTATCAATAGACATATGTTACCAACAATTTCAATGTAATAATATGCCTATCTTCCCACAACCCCTCCAACATTGACTATTTTCATCTTTTGCTATCTTTGAATATTTGCAAGGCAGCGATTTTCTTTATGTTTAGAACTGTATTTCAATTGCTTAGCTGGTGATTTATATATCAAGAACTTAAGAGGAAAGACTGATTGATTTGACCAGAGTGTTACTTCAACTAGTGGTATAACTTGATTACAATTTACAAACAATTCAGGGTTCCAATTAGATGTTCATAGCAATTATTAACTATTAACAGTATTAAGGGCACACAGAGTCCCTGTGGATACATATCACTACAACTGGCTTTTTTGTTTTTAATTCACTATTTTTCTGTCTGATACTATAGATATTATGTTGGACTTTGAGAGGTTTACAATTATATTATATTATTATTGTAATTAATAATATTTATAACATTCCACAAAGCATTCATATATTAACTTATTATAATAGGAAGGTGCATTAACCTTGGTTCATTTTTTTATTAAGGCTTTTTATTTAAAAAACATATGCATGGGTAATTTTTCAGCACTGACCCTTGCAAAATCTTTTGTTCCAAATTTTCCCCTCTTTTCATATATCCTCTCCCCTAAATGGCAGGTAGTCCAATACATGTTAAATATGTTAAAATATATGTTAAATTCAATATATGTATATATAATTATACAGTTATCTTGCTGCACAAGAAAAATCAGATTAAAAAGAAAAAGAAAACAAAATTCAAGTAAACAACAACAGAGAGAGTAAGAATACTATGTCATGATGCACACTCAGTTCCCACAGTTCTCTCTCTGGGTGTAGCTGACTCTTCATCACTGAACAAGTGAACTGGTTTGAATCATCTTAATGTTGAAGAGAGCCATGTCCATCAGAATTGATCCTCATATAGTCTTCTTGTTGAAGTGTATAATGATCTCTTGGTTCTGCTCATTTTACTTAGCATCAATTCATGTAAGTCTCTCCAGGCTTCTCTGCATTCATCCTGCTGGTCATTTCTTACAGAACAATAATATTCCATAACATTCATATACTATAATTTATTCAGCATTCTCCAGCTGATGGGCATCCACTCAGTTTCCAGTTTCTGGCCACTACAAACAGGGCTGCCACAAACATTCTTGAACATACAGGTCCCTTTCGCTTCTATCTCTTTGGGATATAAGCCCAGTAGTAACACTGCTGGTCAAAGAATATGCACAGTTTGATAACTTTTTGAGCATAATTCCAAGTCACTCTCCAGAATGTTGACCTTGGTTCTTAAGCTTTGCCAGGATAGGATAATTTCTATCAGATTTTATTGACCTGAAACAGAGGGAGCTAGATGACATTGTAAATAGTGATACGATTGATGTATACTCAGTGTATAGCATAGAAGCAAGAAGCCCTCAGGGCCAGACATACAAGTCCACTAGAAGCTCTCAGATCCTCAGCCAGGATTCAGTTGAGAGGATTCAGAAGCCAGAGAAGGCAATTTAAGCTCTCGGAACCAAGACTACAGAAGGCCTCCAGAAAAACTAGCTGAGTCCCAAGTGAAGGAGATAAGATTTTGAAAGAGACAATAAAGGATTTTGACTTCAACTCCTGGCTGCTTTCGGGGTGATTATACTGAAGTGAAATGAAGGCTGCTCTCAGAGACTCCCAAGAACACCTGCTCCCAGAGAACATTAAATTTTAGAGAAGAATATTACAAAGGAGAACTAGAAATATTAGAAATAGAGGCAGCAGTAACAGTGATAGCAGGAGTAGTAGTTTTAGTAGATGTGGTGGCATTAGTATTAGCATCAATAGCAATGGCAACAGGTAATAATAATAGTAATTGTAGTAGTGGGTATTATCATTGTCATCATGTCATAGTGTAAGTATGAATGTGCATCCTACACAGACAATGCTTTCCAATTGTTGAATGAGGCCAATACAATTAAATGTGGAAAAATTCATTATCCAAAGTTAGTCACCAAATAATGATTTAAAAAAAAAAATAACTCATGAAAATTTTCCTTCAGTACTGTGAATTCCAGTAGTAAAGGTTGTACTTGTAAAAACAGTAAAACCATACTTATGATAAGGAAATATTGTTACTATTATAAGGCCATAGGATCTTAGATTTAAGGCTTGAAAGTACTTAATTCATCAAGCCTAATCCTCTCATTTTATAGATGAGAAAAATAAATTGAGGCAGGTAAGTTGTGACTTGCCCCGGATCACATAGGTATTAAGTGGCCAGCGTAGGACACAAATTCAAGTCTTCATGATTCAAAATTCATCTATTTACTGCACAAAGTTGTCTCTCAAGTTGTTGTTTTCAATATCTTTTACAAATCTTTTCAAGGGATAATAGCTTATACTTTCCATGTTCCTTGTTCAATTTTGTTCCCACTTTGGAGATTAATATTCAGAATAAACATTAGTCTTGAAGTCAGAAGCTGGGGCTAAAATCTGAGCTCTGTTGTTTACTATATGGTTGATATTGTATAAGTCATTTCCTATTTTTGGATCTCATGTTATCTTTCTGTAGAATGGAGGGCTCAAACTGCATCATCTCTATAGTTAGTTTAATCTCTCAGTCCTGTGAACCCATGTTCTTTTATAAGAGAGGTTTTAGATGTAAATGTGCACAGCACATCTTGCCATTCTATTTCCTTTCTAGTCCCACTCAGGATCTGGGCTGTCAAGAAATTCAAGAGAAGATATAAGACCTGAATTGAATTGGACATGAAGAGGTGCTTTAGGGTGTTCCTCCTTTTTCTTGGAACTTTCCTTTTTATTCTTTGATTAAAGTCTTTTTTCCTTTACTTACATCCTCCATTAAGATGTCTCAGTGTCATTTAGGGTGTTAATTGAGAGGAGGTTTAAGCTCATCAAGGCGATTATAAGTGATAGTTAAAAATTTCTATATATGGTCTGTGCTGGAATCAGCACAGTGGGGTGCCATTTTTCTTTTATCTAACTGACATTGGTAATAATAGATGAAATTATTACTAAATCGCAGCTGCAGAGATGATATCATGATTTTTTGTGTAATCTTTGATGAAAAATTAATTTTTGAGAGGGATAATTTAAAATGATTTAAATAGTATTATACTGAAGTCCTTGCTGATAATTAACACCAATCTTGTCAGAAGTGAATTCACTTTTGCAGCTGTTTCTAAAGATACCTAGAGTATGTGTAACTTTTCCTCAAGTGAAATTATAGTGTTTGGACTTTATTTTTACTGTGCAAGGACCATTAAAAGGAATGAAGTTGAAGAGAAGCCTTTGTTTCTTCAGGGCCTGCTTTCTGTTTTCTTCACCTAATTACCTATATAGTGACAGATTTCAAAGCTCTAGAATCTCAGAGTCCAAAGGAACCTCAAGGGCAATTAAGCTGACCCATATCTGATTATGTCTCCTCATTCGATTCAATGAACATTAAGCTTTAGCTTAAGGATTGCCAGTGATGAGGAATCCACTATGGCTTGAGGAAGTCCATTTCACTTTTCTTAAGCCTTTGCTGATAACAAGACTAAATCTGAGCTTTGGGCTCAAGCAAAATAATTCTGATCCCTCTTCCATGTAATAGTCCTTTAAGTATTTGAAGTCAGCCCTATCAATTCCTTTCCCATCCATTAAGCCCTACCCCTAACCAACCAAACACAAAATGAAAACAGAACCCGTTTTAAGTAAATATTTTCACATCCTTCAATGAAGCTTCACATCACAAATTCTTAATTCACTCACTCTTATGGACTTTCTTCTCAGGTCACTGTTTATCTTAATAAACATGGCATCTATCATTGTATACAATGCTTTATACATTCTTTTATCAGAGAAGCCTATATTGGGGCAATCTCTTATCTCATTCTGGATTTTATATGTCTAAAATTGGTGGTTTTTCCAGCTTCCCCTCTCTCTCTTACCGGAAAAATATGTGCACAAAGAAATCTAAGTGTGAATATCTATGACTAGCCTTTCAACATTCTCTCAAGGTGACTTTTTATGAACTTCAGTTGGTAGGACAAATGGCTGACCACAGAAATCGTCTTCATCTTCATTAAGATATCACTTTTCTTCTTTCACCATCTACTTTCATCCCAGTGGGAGAAAATGTTATAAAGAATTATAGTGGAAAATAGTATTTCCATCATTAATTCCATCATGCTTTAAATGACAGAAGTGGAGTCTGTGTGTATGAAACAGAAAGAGAGAGAAAGAGACACAGAGAGAAAGACAAAGAAAGAGGGAGAGAGAGAAAGAGAGGGAGAGTGTGTGCCTGTGTGTGTCTACACACAGAGAAAGTCAGAGAGAGAACAAGAGTGAGAGAGAGAGAGAGAGAGAGAGAGAGAGAGAGAGAGAAAGAAGAAGAGAGAAAGAGAGAGAGACAGAGAGAGACAGAGAGAGAGACAGACACAGAGAGAGAGAGAGAGAGCACGCTATATAAAGAGACCTGCAGCAAAGGTTAAAAAAGGAAATCTGGTTAAATTAAAATAGAGTGAAAAATTTGAATGAGAATATGGGAAAGTCTCATCTTAGTCCTCTTATCTTTGGATTTGACTTTCTTCTTTTTTAAAGAACATGCTGATCTCTGACAAGTCTTAGCATCCTAGTTATTCATGCCAACTGCAATATCTGCCACTCAGTACTTCTTCCCTTCTAATTTTGTGCAGAGGTTGGGGAATTGGGGAAGAAGAGATGGATGTTGAAAGTTTACACAGTGACTTTTAGAAATTTTATTTTATTACTTTCAGTTCATTAAAATAACATTTCTCTGGTCAACATCTGAAGCTGATTTAGCCTGGATGCAAATGTGACTGCTATATTATTTCTTGAGGGGAAAGAAGTCCCAATTGTAAATATAATAACTATTTTAGGTGGATTCAGAGCAGGAGGAAAGTCATGGTTTTGATTATGTACCTATGAAATTATAGTTGTCAATTTAGATGTTAGGTCTTCTATAACTTATAAATTTAGAGACCTGCAGAACAAGAGATCTTAGATGTTTATCCTCTCATTTTAGGTGAGGACATTGAGTCAAATCAAGTCAACAAGTCTTTATTAAAGCACTGTTTTATGTTGCAGGTATTGTGTTAAGTACCTGAGCGACAAAAAAAAAGCAAAAAAATTATTTCCTGCTGTCAGAGTATTCACAGTCATTAATGGGGAAGACAATGAAAAATGTACAAATTATATACAGAAATAAATTATAGATAATTTCAAAAGAAAAGCATTAAGATTAAAGAATTCTAGGAAAAATCTCTTGTAGAACTTGGGATTTTGACTGAGACTTGGATCAAACTCGGGGAAATGGGAGGGGGTAATAAGGAAAAAGAAAATTTCAGGTCTGTGAGACAGCCAGTGAAAATGCATGAAGTTATGAAATGGTGTATTTTGTATAAGAAACTATAAGGAGGCCAGTGTCACTGTATCATAGTGTATGTATTGTAGGACTAAGGTATAAGAAGACAGCAGAAAAAATAGAGTATCAAATTTTGAAGGACTTTACAAACCAGGCTGAAAATTTTATGTTTGACTGTACAGGTAAGATATGGGGAATACCTAGACTACAGCCTTATCATTTCCATAATTAATCACAGTAGATGATGAGCTATGGGATGGTAGGAGAATGAATGGGAGGTAGAATTCCCTCCCATTCCTTGAGCTTTATAGGTTGATAATTTTGCATAGACTACAAATGTTGTTATAAGCATCCAAATTGCTCTTGGCAGAAAAAGGTTCCTTATCTCTGAGTGTACATAATAGGAGAATGTGTGACTGTCCTATTTAGTAAATCTCAATGTTGATCTTCTAAAACTCCAAGATCAGTTGATAACTGAGTGAAGGATGGACTAGAGTGGGGAGAGATTTTAGGCAGAAAGATTAACAAGAAAGCTTTTGAATATTGCTCTCCAAATTATTTCACAACCTGACTATAACATATCTTTGTAACATAATTGAAGAAGACATTCCTTCCCACACTCTCTGATACTGACAAATACGCCTGGCTCTTATACTTTACACAGAACACTCCCATCCCTAGCTTTTGTGACTTTGAATTCACTTTCTTCTCAATTTCATCTCATAGAATTATTTTTTTCCTTCAAAATACAGCCCAAATATAATCTCCTACCTGAAACATTTTTCCAGATATCTACTAATACCTTCCCTCTACTAATACCTTCCCTTTAAAATGACTTTTTATTTGTCATATTGATTCTTTTTATATTTATTCTGCATGTACTCATATATTTTATTGTTGTTATCCCATTATAATGTAAACTTTTTCAAGTAGGAAATATTTCAAACGGAGACTGGTAAAGATCTTGCTTAAAAAGGCCTACTGTGCCTAGAGTCCTCTCTAGTTGTTCTGATTTATTTTTTGCCCCTGGACCTAGATGACTTTGGAATACAGAGTAATATGGGTACTTTGTACAGTCTTGCCTCACTAAAATGCAATTCACTTGCAAGTCAAGATGTAATCTTCCTGATGTCATTGATCATCTTTGAGAACAAAAGACAAACAGCATTTCATTTATCATATTTGTATCCCTAATACTTAATATAGCACAATGCCTATAACGTGGTCAGTTAAGGTTTATTGATTACTTTATTTGTTCAAGGTCATGAAAGTAAAAGCAAAGAAATCAAAATTCTGACTTCAAATTCAATGCTTGTACCTTTTGACACCATAAATATAGAATGGTCTCTCTCTATTTCCTATTCTTTAAGCAATTGATGATACATTCTATAATTTATACAATCTTTTTTCATTTTATAGATGGGCAGAGTTAAGAAGACACTGGGGAAAGCCAATAACTTGTTCATTTAGAAGAAGAGAAAGCAAAAAAAAAAAAAAAAAAAAAGCCAGTTGGCAGTCTATTTCTTGAGTGTCAAGAATAGAAGTACATACTGACAAGCCTTTAAAAGGTATCTATCTTGCTTAACAGTTTTCCTATTGATCCTAAATTCATTTCCAGCTTTTCAGTATAATTCCCATAACCTGGGTGGGGGAGATATTAGAAATGAAATAGATGCCCTCCCCTTCCTTATTTTGATCATAATATCCAGCTTTCTCTTGAATTTTAGGTCTTTTTTCATGTCAAATGAATTCTGAATTCTTATGACTGCAACTTTGATTTATTATGTTATTCATCTGAAATAAGCAGTTCATTCTTAGAGATCTCTTGGGACTTCTTTTTTTATAAATCCTTGAACTATTCTATCACTCCATGAATACTTGTTAAAATCCTATCCAGTCTTGCAAAGCCCCAAAATAAAATCTAAAATGATGTATTTGGATAGTATTTTGAGAGCTTGACAAAGAGAAAATAAAAAAGGAAAATGCATTAATTTGGACTCCCATAATCTTCTAAAGAAATTTAATATATGTAGAGCAATCATCCCAAGTAATAACTTTAATGAATGCAAAAGTTATCAAGGGTCACATTAGTTTAGGACATTACCTTCCTTTCTAGATATTACTTCCATTAATAACTCATTATTCAGATCAAACTATCCTAGTTACTGTTACCTTCACTTGGTATTTGAAATTTTTTTTATTATAACTTTTTATTGACAGAACATATGCATGGGTAATGTTTTACAACATTATCCCTTACACTCACTTCTGTTCTGACTTTTCACTTCCATCTCTCCACCCCCTCCCCTGGATGTCAGGCAGTCTTATACATGTTAAATATGTTATAGTATATCCTAGATACAATATATGTGTGCAGATTGGTATTTGAATATTGATCTTTCTCCTTTTCACAAATTATTCTGTGTACCTGGACTGTGCTCTTTTGTTGTTGTTGTTTCAATCAGGTCCTATGCTTTGTGACCTAATTTAAAGATTTTCTTTGTAAAGTTGCTGGAGCAATTTGCCATTTTCTTCTCTAACTTATTTTGTAGATGAAGAAAGTGAGGCAAACAAAATTAAGAGACTTGCCCAGTGTCTCATAGTTAATATGTTTCTGAGGCCAGATTTGAACCCAGGAAGATAAGTCTTCATCTCAATATTTTATCTACTGTGTAACCCAGCTATTCCAATTCTTTCCTGAACTGCACTTTTAGGATTTCTAGTTTCCTTCAAGTTTCACCTGGGACGTCACCTTAAAGAAATATTTTCATGGTGCTTTTAGAACTTTTTCCTTCTCACAGTATTTATCAATATCAATATCAATATAATAATAATATCAATAATATAATATAACATATAATAATATAATATAATATCAATATAAATGTTTCATTCTTTCTTCTCAGTAGTATGTAGGCTTCTTGAGGACAAGCATAGCTTTTTTCCTTCCTCTCCTTGTATTCCTAATGCACCACAGAGTAGATACTAAGAAATATTTATTGTTATTTACCTGTAATTGTTATGAAAATCATTTGATTTAGTTATTGAAAAGGAATGAATTAATTTATGAATGTTGCAGAAATGCATGCCATAAAATTATGTGAACTATCAACTCATATAACCAACCAAATCAGATAAGAGCATTTATAGATGAAATTGAAAAGAAAACAATACAAACATGAAATATAAAACCAATCTTCTAGTATTTCTTAAAGATTTATTTCTGTCATCAATTGCAGCTAACCCACCATATTTGAACTCTTAACATCTCACTTTCCCATGTGTTATATGAAGGAAGTAGAAATGGTATTTAAGAAAATGAAAGTAGGTAGACAAGCATACAGCAGAAAACAAATCTGGAAGGAAAGACAATTTCAAAAGCAATGAGTTTTGATTTTCACTATAATGAAAGGGAGAAGGAAAGTACAATGATTTCAAAAAAAATAATGATGGTACTATAAATCAAGAAGACACTTATAGGCATGCAAATTTCACTTCCAGAAAAATATTTGATAATTATTTATATAATTATTTTTTTTTTTTTTTTTTTTATTTAATACCTTTTTATTTACAAATATACATGGGTAACTTTAAAAAAAAAAATGAAACCTCTTGTTCCAATTTTTTTCACTTTCCCCCCACACCCTCCCAGTGGAATGAAAGTAGATGTTAAAAAATTTAAAATATAAAAGATACAACAAATTACCTTTCAAAAAGATTTTGTTACAAAAGAAAGAGAAAAGTACAAATTTAAAAATAAAATGAGGGTCAAAATAAGGGATTGGGAATTCAATGAATGGTTTTTTCATCCCCAGATTCTTTTTTCCTTTTTTATTATGTTTATTAAAATATTTGGTTATTCGTTCTGAATGCCTTTTATCATCGAATGGGTACATAAGTATTTTAAAATATAATGATCCCTTCCTGCCCATTTATGCTATTCAAAAGGGATTCCCAGCCTTTCTAAATTATTGTTTTGTTTACAGAACATAATATTCATAAATTATAACCAGATTTATTAACATTCTCCCAACTGTATACCTTCAGTTGTTTTTACAAAAAGTTGGTGCTCAAATTTCGTGAATCAGGTCCTTTCCTTCTTTTAATTTTTGGATATTAATCCCTAGTTAAACTGTGGATCAGATATCAGTTTATTTTTAAACTTTTTACAAATCAAATTACTTCCAAAATGTTATTTGTTACAATCACAACAATGATCAAATGTTTCCAGTTTTCCCGCAAGGTCCCAAATCATCATTTTTTTCCTTCATCTTAGCCAATAATCAGGTGTTTATGGTATCTTAAGTTTGCTTATTTGCATTTTCTATTAAAATGTTTGAGATTTTTCAATGACAGAAATATTCAATTTCCTCTAACGAATTTTTACCATATCTTTGACCATTTTATTAGATTGCTTGATTTTTATAATTAAGTTAATCTTCATATATTTGGGAAATGAGCCTTATCAACCTTGAATAAAAATATTTTTCCCAGTTAGCTTCCTTAATCTTTCTGAATTTTGTTTACAAAACTTTTCAGTTTGAATAATGAAATTTCTATTTTTGTTGTAAACTCAGTTTGTTTTGTAAAAGACTTCCTTCATAGGTTCTGAAGAAATATTATTTCCTCTAATTTATTAATTAATTTATTCTTTCCTGGTCATAAACCCTTTTACTGGTCTTGGGTACGGCTTAAATGATCATGCCTAGTTTTCAATTAGTTTCCAATTTTCCCGCAATTTTTATAAAAAAGTTCATCCAAAAGTTGTATCTTGGTTTTGTCAAAGATAGGTTGCTATTTTCTACTTGAACCAATCTATTCCACTTGATCAACTAACTATTCTTAGCAATCAAAATAGTTGTAATGCTTTAATATATTTTTGATCTGGTCAGTGCCACCATCATTTGATTTTTTTAATTTTGGGAAATTCTGACCTTGTTTTTCCCAGCTTTGTTGTTATTTTTTTTCGGTTCTTAAATAGTTTTTTGGGATTGTTGGTATTAAATAATAATGTTTGTTATTGAATCTTTATTATATTTGTTTGCCCTATCAAGAGCTTTAATATTTTTCCAATTGGTTGATCGATTAATTTTTGGTGAAAAGTGGTCTGTATTTTATAGTTTCTGATTTTCCTATGATGATTCCTAAATTTTTATAATTATCATGTTACTTAAATGGAATTCTTTGTAACTCGATGTTGGATTGTTATATATATGAATGTTTGATTGAATTATGGGTTTATTTTATACAGACTTTGCTAAAGTTGGTGGTTATTTAAAAACTTTTGTAGCAAATCTCTGTTCTCAAATGTTGATCTCATCGGAAGAGGATTAATTTCGTTTTCATGTATTCTTATTCTTTAATCTCTTTCTCAGCTCTATTGGGTATAGGCTGCGTTTCAATAATTATAGTAAGACAGTGATTTGTTTCACTCCAGATCTTTTGGAATGGTTGGTTTGTCTCATTAATATATGTTCTATGGTTTAAATAGATGTCTGATTTTTTCAAAGCCATTTTTCCATATCTCAAGTGTTTTAATAATGGATGTTGGTTTATCAAATGCTTTTTCCATCTATTGGGATGACATATGGTTTTTAATTGTTTTTAACGGGAATTATATTGATAGTTTTCCAATTTGACCAACTCCTGATTTCCTGGTATAAACCTACTTTGACATGGTATGATTATCTGAGATGATTTTCTTAGTCTTTGCTATATCTTATTTAAGTTTTTTTTATTTAATGCCTTTATTAATTGTTGGGTAAATTTAGATTAACAATTGGCAAATCTTGTTCATTTTTCACTTTAATTCTATCCTGATTGGGATGAATGATGTTAAATATATTAAATATAACTGATTGATTAAATGAAATTGTTTTTAAAAGAATCGACTTGAATCTTGTACAATTGTTTGAAGAAATAAAAATCAGTTTAATAGGATTGGATTTAATGGTTTGTCATCTCCAGAGTTTTTTTCTGGCATAGACTCAGTTATTACTTATTAAAATGATTTGGTTGACTCGTTGCTGGGATGGTGATCCATAGAATGGTCATCATTCAGTATTGTTTGAATATAATGACTTGGTCTGTATTTCATTAGCATCATTCGTTAAGTTCCGGTTCTGAAATCATCTGTTGGTCATTTCTTACAGTATATTCCTTTCATACACTTTATTCAGCTTTTCTAATGATGGAATCATTCGTTTCCAGTTCACATACAAAAGGCTGGAAACTTCGTTCATGGTCCCTTCCTTTTATAACTTTTGGGAATAATCCCGTAGTAATGTGGATCAATATCACAGTTTGATTTTTTGAGATGTTTAACTATTTCAAAATGGGACCTGTTCTCAACTCCCAAAATGCATCAATGTCCCGTTTTCCGCATCCCTCCAATCATCATTATTTTTCTGTCATCTTAGCCAATCTGAAGGTGTGTAGTGGATTAGGTTGTCTTAATTTGCATTTCTCTGATTAATATACTTGAATGTCTTTTCATATGACTAGAATATTTCAATTTCTTCATCTGAAATTGTCTGTTCATATCCTTGACCATTTTCAATTGAGAATCGATTTTTAAATTAGAGAATCCTTTATATATTTTGAATAGGCTTATAGAACCTTTGACTGTAAAATATTTTCCCAGTTTATTGCTTCCTTCTAATCTTGTCTGCATTAGTTTGTTTACAAAACTTTTCAGTTTGGTAAATCGAAATTTTTATTTTGTGATCAGTATGATCTCAGTTCTTTTTGGTCATAAAGACTTCCCTTCCACAGGTCTGAGAGGTAACTTCCTTGTTCTTCATTTATTAATAATTTCATTCTTATCCCAGGTCATGAACCCATTTGACCTTATCTTGGTGTCGGCGTTAAGATGGATCAATGCCAGTTTCTACCATATTAGTTTCCAATTTTCCCAGCAATTTTTATCAAACAGTAAGTTCTTTCCAAAAGCTAAGATCTTGGGTTTGCAAAGACTAGTTGCTATTTTATTGACTGTTTGTCTTGAACCTAATCTTTCCATGATCAACTAATCTATTCCTTAGCCAAACATTTTGGTAACTGCTGCTCTATAATATAATTTTAGATCTGTAATGCTCACCACATTTGATTTTTCATTAATTCCCTTGAAATTCTTGACCTTTTTTTTCCATATGAACTTTTTGTTATTTTTCTAGTCATAAAATAGTTTTTGGGAGTCTAATTGAGTAAATAAATGATTAGTTTCGGAATAGTTATCTTTATTATATTTGCTCGCCTATCAAGACATTTAATATTTTTCAATGTTAGATCAGACTTAATTTGTGTGAAAAGTGGTCTGTAATTTGCTCATAAAGTTCTGATTTTCCTTGGCAGATAGATTCCTAAATATTTTATATTATCAGGTTACTTTAAATGGAATTTCTTTGTAACTAATTTGTTTTGTTTTATATATAGATGCTGATGACTTTGGGTTATTTTTACAGCAACTTTTGCTAAAGTTGTGATTATTCTTTTTTTTTTTTTTTTTTATTTAAAGCCTTATTTACAGGATATATTAAAGGTAACTTTACGCATTACTTTAAACCTTTGTTAATTTTTTCTCCTTCCCACCCTCCCTAAATGTCAGGATGACCAGTAGATATTAAATATATTAAAATATAACTTAGATACCAATAAGTATCATGACTAAAACATTATTTGTTGTACAAAAGAATCAGACTCAATTATTGTAATTTTAGCTGTGAAGGAAATCAAAATGCATATGCATAACTATGGTTTGGGAATTCAATGTATGGTTTTAGTATCTCCAGAGTTCTTTTTCTGGGAAGATAGTTCAGTTCATTATGATCCATAAATGATTGGTTGATCTCTTGGGATGGCCTATCCATCAGAACTGGTTCATCTAGTATTGTTGTAAAATATAATGATCTCCTGGTCCTGCTCATTTCATGCATCGTTCGTGTAAGTCTCTCCAGGCCCTCTGAAATCATCCTGTTTCATTTCTAAGAAATAATATTCCAAATTTCATATACCACAATTTATTCGATTCTCCAACTATGGACATCCATTAGTTTCCAGTTTCTACATACAAAGGGCTGCCACAAACATTCGTGCAATGCCTTTCCTTCTTTATAATCTCTTTGGGATATTAGTAGTAAATCTGGATCAAAGGTAGCACAGTTTGATACTTTTTTGACATAGATCCAAACTAGTCTCCAAAATGGTTGGATTCGTTCACAACCACCAAACAATGAATCAATGTCCAGTTTTCCCACATCCCCACACAATCATCATTTTTCCGTCATCAAAATCTGACAGGTGTGTGTGGTATCTTAGAGTTGCCTAATTTGATTTCTGATTAATAATGACTTGGAGCATCTTTTCATATGATAGAAATGTTTCAATTTCTTCATCTGAGAATGTTGTTCATTCCTTGACCATTTTCAATTGGAGAATGCTTGATTTTTATAAATTAGAGTTAATTCTCTATATATTTTGAAACCTTTATCAGAACCTTGACTGTAAAATATTTTCCCAGTTTATTGCTTCCCTTCTAATCTTGTCTGCATTAGTTGTTTGTACAAAACTTTTCGTTTGGATAATCGAAATTTTCTATTTTGTGATCAGTATGATTCTAGTTTGCTTTTAAAGACCTTCCCCTTACAGGTCTGACAGGTAAATCATGTTCCTCTAATTTATTAATAATTTCATTCTTTTATGCCAGGTCAAGAACCCATTTTGACCTATCTTGGTACGGTTTAACTGGATCAATGCCAGTTCTGCCATATTGGTTTCCAATTTTCAATTTTATCAAACAGTAAGTTCTTATCCAAAGCTGGGATCTTGGGTTTTCAAAGACTAGGTTGTATATTAATGTTTTATCCCTAACCAATCTATTCCACTGATCAACTAATCTTTAGTGTACCAAATGTTTTGAACTGCTGCTCATAATATAATTTGAGATCTGGCAGCATTTACCATCATTTGATTTTTTTCATTAATTCCTTGAAATTTTACCTTTTGTTTTCCATATGGAACTTGTTGTTATTTTTCTAGGTCAAAATGTTTTGGGAGTCTGATTTATGGCTAAATAAATAAATTAGTTTAGTTTTGTATCTTTATTATATTTGCTCGCTATCCAAGAACATTTTATTTTTCCAATTGGTTAGATCAGACTTAATTTGTGTGAAAGTGGTCTGTATTTGCTCAAATTTCTGAATTTCCCTTGGATAGATCTAAATGTATATTATCATAGTTCTTTAAATGGAATTTCTTTAACCTGAAGGATTTGTATGATATATAGAATGCTATACTTTGGGTTTATTTTATAACCAATTTGCTAATGTGTTTATTTCTAATAACTTTTTGAGAACTTGGGTTCTCAAATAATTTATGTAATGCAAAGAGGATATTAGGCTTCCCATTGCCTGATCTTATTCCCTTTAATCTTTCTCAGCTCTTATTGCTAGACGTGTTTCTAATCATTAAAGTAATTGAAGTGACCTTGTTTCACGATCTTATTGGAATGTTTGCGTTTTCCATTACATATGATGCTTATGATGGTTTAATAGGTGCTGTGATTATTTTGGAAAGTCCATTTATTCCTATACTCAATTTTTTAATAGAATGGATGTTGATTTTATCAAGCTTTTCTGCATCTATTGGGGATGACATTGGTTTTGTAATGGTTTTAACATGGATTATATTGATAGTTTTCCTAATATGAACCATGCATTCGGTATAAATCCCTTGACTGGTGTTATCTTGGATGTTTCTAAGTCTTTTGCTTATCTTTTTAAGATTTTAGCACAATTTCATTAGGGAGATTGGTCTATAATTTTCTTTCTTGTTTTCAGATACCTGGTTTAGGTACAGTCCATGTCTGTGTCATAAGAGAATGTAGGATCCTTCATTCCTATTTTATCAATAATTTTATATGCATTGGCATTGTTTCTTAAATGTTTGGTAATTCACATGTAAATCCATCTGTCCCAGATTTTTTAGGGAGTTGTTTAATTGTTGTTCTTTTCTTTTTCTGAATGGGACTATTAAATTTACTTCTTCCTCTTTGTCTGGGAAGTTGATTTTGGAGTAGTCATCCATTTCATTTGGTTAAATTATGGCAAAAGTTGAAAAAATATTTTTTTTATTTCTTTCATTGGTGGAAAGCCTCCTTTCATTTTAAACTACTAATTCATTTTCTCCTTCTTTTTCTAATCAATTTCCAAACTATCTATTTTATTGGTTTTCATAGAACCAACTTTAGTTTTATTAATTGGTTAATGTTTTTTTTCTTTCAATATTTTTAATTTCTCCTTTAATTTTAGATTTCCAATTTAGATTTGATTGTTTTAATTTGGTCTTTTTTGTTTTTAGTTGCAAGCCCAATTCATTAATCTTTTCTTCTGTTTTATTCAATGCCTCTAAGGATATAAATTCCTCTTATTACCGCTTTGGCTGCATCCCTAAATTTTGGTATGATGTCTCATCATTTGTCATTATCTTGGTAAATTATTAATTGTTCATATTGCTTCACCAATCATTTTTTAAGATGGATTGTTTAGTTTCCAATTACTTTTGGTCTATTTCCTCCTTTTTGTTGAATGTGTTTTATTGCATATGATCTGAAAAGAACATTTCTTTTTGCTTTTTGCATTAATTTGAGGTCTTATGTCCTAATATAATCAATTTTGATAGGTTCCATGAACTTGGAAGAAAGTATTTCCTTCTATTCCATTCAATTTCTCCAAAGATCAATATACCTAATTTTCTAATATTCTATTTACTTTAATTTCTTTCTTTTTGTTTTGTGGTTTGATTTGTCTAATTCTGAGGTGCAAGGTTGAGATCTCCATATTAAGTTTGTTGTTTATTTCTTCTTCAATCTAACTTCCTTTAGGAAGTTGAGTGCCATCCACTTGGTGCATATATGTTTAATATTGATTCTCGTTGTTTTAAGTTTTCTTTCAGGATTGGTTACCTTCCTTACCTTTATTAGATCATTTTACTTTTGTTGATCTGAGATAAGGATGGCTATGCTTTTTGACTTCATGAAGAATTAATGTTTTGCTCCAGCTTACTTTACCTGTATGCATCCCCTGTTTGATGTGTTTCTTGTAACAAATTTGTAGGTTCTGACTTTTGATGGGTCTCATCTGCCTCCTCTTTTGGGTTTTCCCATTCCTTTACGGTTTAGAATTACTAAAATCTTATTTTGCCATCCAACCTAGATTGTGCTTTTCTTATTCTTGCTTCCCCAATCTTTTCCCCTTTTAACTTATAATTTCTTGTATCACGATTATCCCTCTTTATAATCCCTCCTCTTGGTCTTTCCCCTTCCTATTCTCTTCCCTTTTTCTCCCCCATTTTAATGAGGGAGGAATTTTCTTCTAAACAAATGTCATTTTTTCTTTTGAAACTTCTGATGGGTAAATTCACTTTCCTCCCTCTAAATTCCCCGATTGATAAGTTTCCTTAGCCTCTTGTGGGATTGGCCCTCTTTTTTCCTCCTTCCACCTTTTCTGCCATCCTTTATATCTATTCCCTTTTTATGTTATTCATAAATCAATTTCATGGTTCTTTTTGTATATCCAAAAATACATTCTTCAGTATTTTTACCTTTCTGCATCCTGAGTTCTATTTGATCAATTTTGTTTAGTTCTTGTTTTTTTCAGAAACAAATGAATTTTGTTTTTAATGTCCATCTTCTTCCCTTGAGAAAAATGCTCATTATGGTAGTTTATTCTTGGCTATCTCAGCTGCTTTGATATCGTTTCCAGGCCTTTTTCCTTTAAGTAGAGGATGATCTTGGTGATCCTTATTGTGGCATCGGTTATTTAATGGTTTTTTTCTGCTTGTAAATTTTTCCTTTAATCTTATAGTTCTGAAATTTTGCCCAATATTCTTGGGGTTTATTTGGGTTTCTTTTCAGAAGGTGTTCGATAATTTTTTAATGCCTATTTTACCTTCTGATTCTATTTATCTGGAATTTTGATGATTTCTTGGAAAATATTTACAACTTTCATCATAGTTTTCAGAATCTAATCCATTATCTCCCTGATCTATTTTCAAGTCGTCGTTTTTGTGAGTAGATTTCGTGGTTTTCCAGTTTGTCATTTTTTTTTTGCATGTTCTTGCTGTTCCATGAATCATGGTTTCAATTTGTTCAGTTTAATTTTTTAAAGATTATTTTCCCAATATTTTTACTTTCTATTGTCCATTGAGTTTTGAATTTTGTTTTACCTGTAATTTTTCCATTTCCAATTTTTTTTTTAGTGATTATTTTTTTTTCCAATTCACAGATCCTACTTTCTTGCGTCTCTTTGTCTTTTCCAATTCACGGATCCTACTTTCTTTGCGAGTTCTTTGTCTTTTCCAATTCACAATCCTACTTTCTAGTGAATTTTATTTTCCAATTCACAATTCTTACTTTCCTGAGATTTTTTACTTTTTTCCAATTCGTATTTCAGGTTTTTGCTTTGTAAGGCTTCTCTTCCTTTCCATTTATCTTCTAACCTCTTTGAACTTTAATGGTCTTTCTTGAGAGCATTTGTAAAGGAGGACAGTCTGATGATTTTTGCTGTTTGAGGTCTCTTCAGGTTTTGTTGACTCTCTTTTTCTCCATGAAGCTGCTGATTGTTCTTTCTCTTTTTATTCATGTTTGAAGTTTAGGGTAGGTCTCCTAGGCAAGGGGGTTACCAGCTTCCTTGCAGAGCAGGGAAAGATGTAAACCGATTTCTGGCTCCCAGGTATGGGATTGCTCTTGGTTGGGAGTTTTCCCTTCCCCCAACAGGAAGTGGATTCAGCACTGGCTGAGCTATTAAACTGCTTAGTAGGGCTGAGTGGATTATCCATTGCCCTCAGCTAGAGACTAAGTGGTGAAAGTGTCACTGCCCCAGGCCGGAGCCTCTTTTGGGACTGTGAGTATTAGCAGCTGACTGCAGAACGTAGACTGCCACAAAGTCTGCCTAGTGTCTCTGCCTGATGCAAACCGCCCTGAAAGCTCTATGGCCCAAGCCGAGCTCCCCACTGGCAATTGGAGGCTAACCTGGCTGCGTCCTCCGCCTGCAGGATCACAACTGCCCAAGGAGAAGCCCTGTACTGCGGGTTGGGGCTGCGCTGTGCTGAGATCTGTGCCTCACCCTCGGTTTGAGACTCTCCTTGGAACCTAATTTCTCTCCCGTCTGCGCAGATCTCCCCTGGCCCCGAACCAACCTTTTGCCAGACTGCAGATTTTCTTTTGGCGGTGAGTTGTTCTACTTCTTATCTTTACGAATTGTAGCAGTCAAGACTATTTTTGTGGCTCGATATAATATTGATAAAGAGGGTAAGAGAAGAGCTTAGAAAGTCGCGTGTGACTTCTCTGCCATCTTGGCCCCGCCCCCCGTGTGGATTATTTCTAATAACTTTTTAGCAGAATCTCTGGGGTTCTCTAAGTATACCATCATGTCATCGGCTAAGAGTGATAATTTGGTTTCCTCATTGCCTATTCTTATTCTTTTAATCTTTCTCAGCTCTTATTTAAAGTTAAGGTTCTAATACAATATTAAATAGT
Source organism: Sarcophilus harrisii (assembly GCF_902635505.1). Taxonomy (NCBI): domain Eukaryota; kingdom Metazoa; phylum Chordata; class Mammalia; order Dasyuromorphia; family Dasyuridae; genus Sarcophilus; species Sarcophilus harrisii. Next base: position 365,664,906 of record NC_045427.1, on the reverse strand, counting down.
AACGTGATAGTGGGCAACATTGTTTCACCTCCAGATCTTATTGGAATTAGTTGTGCTGTTCCATTACATACGATGCTTACTGATGGTTTTAAAAGATGCTGCTGATTATTTTAAGGAAATGTCCATTTATTCCTATACCTCAAGTGTTTTTAAAGGAATGATTGTTGGATTTTATCAAATGCTTTTCTGTATCTATTAGAGATGATCATATGGTTTTTGTTAGTTTGTTAACATGGCCAATTACATTGTTAGTTTTCCAATATTGAACCAGCCCTGCATTCCTGGTATAAATCCTACTTGATCATAGTGTATTATCTTTGGAGATGATTTTCTGTAGTCTTTTTGCAATATCTTATTTAAGATTTTAGCATCAATATTCATTAGGGGAGATTGGTCTATAATTTCTTTCTCTGTTTTCAGCCACCTGGTTTAGGTACAGACCATGTCTGTGACATAGAAGGAATTTGGTAGGACTCCTTCATTCCCTATTTTATCAAATAATTTATATAGCATTGGGCCAATTGTTCTTTAAATGTTTGCTAAAATTCAGATGTAAACCATCTGGTCCGGGATTTTTTCTAGGAGTGTTTAATTGCCTGTTCTATTTCTTTTTTGAAATGGGACTATTCAAAATTTATTCCTCTCTTTAGTCTGGGAAGTCTTGTATTTTTGGAGGTAGTCATCCATTTCACTTAGGTTATCAAATTTATTGGCATAAAGTTGAGCAAAATAACTCCTATTATTTTCTAATTTTCTTCATTGGTGGAAAGTTCTCCTTTCATTTTTAAGACTACTAATTTCATTTCCTCCCTCCTTTTTCTAATCAGATTTACCAAAGGCTTATCTATTTTATTGCTTTTTCATAGAACCAACTCTTAGTTTTATTAATTTTAGTTCAATAGTTTTTTACTTTCAATATTTTAATTCTCCTTTCAATTTTAGAATTTCCAATTTAGTATTTGATTGGGTTTTAATTTGGTCTTTTTTTAGTTTTTAGTTGGCCAATTCATTAATCTTTTCTTCTCTGTTTTATTCAGTAAGCCTCTAAGGATATAAAATTCTCTTATTACCGCTTTGTGCATCCCACAAATTTTGGTATGATGTCTCATCATTGTCATTATCTTGAGTGAAATTATTAATTGTATCTATAATTTTCTTCACCCAATCATTCTTTTAAGATGAGATTGTTTAGTTTCCAATTACTTTTTGGTCTATTTCAACTTTTTGTTGAATGTAGTTTTGATTGCATCATGATCTGAAAAGAAAGCATTTACTATTTCTGCTTTCTTGCATTTAATTTGAGGTCTTTATGTCCCAATATATGGTCAATTTTTGAATAGGTTCCATGAACTGCTGAGAAGAAAGTATATTCCCTTCTATCTCCATTCAATTTTCTCCAAAGATCCAACATACCTAATTTTCTAATATTCTATTTACTTTAATTTCTTCTTATTTGTTTTGTGGTTTGATTTGTCTAATTCTGAGAGTGCAAGGTTGAGATCTCCTACTATTACAGTTTTGTTGTCTATTTCTTCTTGCAACTCTCTTAATTCCTCCTTTAGGAAGTTGAGTGCCATACCACTTGCATATATGTTTAATATTGAATTGTTCATTGTTTATGCTACCTTTAGCAGGATGGAGTTACCTTCCTTATCTCTTTAATTAGGTCAATTTTTACTTTTGCTTGATCTGAGGATAAGGATGCTACCCTGCTTTTGACTTCACCTGAAGCATAATAGATTTTGCTCCAGCCTTTACTTTTTACTCTATATGTATCCCCTGCTTTAAATGTGTTTCTTGTAAACAAATATTGTAGGGTTCTATTTTGATCCAGTCTGTATTCCTCCCTTTTATGGGGAGTTCATCCCATTCACATTTACGGTTAGAATTACTAAATCTGTATTTCCTGCCATAAACCCCAGATTGTGCTTTACTTATTCTTGTCTCCCCCAACCCTCTTTTCCCCTTTAAACTTTGTACCTCTTATCGGATAATTATCCTCTTTATAACCTCCTTCCCCCTTTGGGTCTTTCCCTTCCTTCCCTTATTACTTTTTTCTTTTCCCTTTTCCTCTCCCCTGTTTTTAATGAGGTGAGAGAGAATTTTTCTAAAACAAATGTCAATTATTTTTCTTGTTAACTCTGATGAGGTAAGATTCACACAATGTTCCTCCCCTCTCTAAATTCCCCAGATATGATAAGTTTTAGCCTTTTGTGGGATGTGGTTTCTTTATCCCTCCTTCCCACCTTATTCTGCCATCATCCCTTTCCATATCTACTTCCCTTTTTATGTTATATCAGTACAATCAAATTATACATTATTCTTTTTGTATATCCACAAAAGAAATACAATTTCAAGAGTTATTTTACCTTTCGCATCTCTTGGTTCCCATTCTTGGAGATCAAATTTTTGTTTAGTTCTGGTTTTTTTCAGAAACAAAATGGAATTCATTTTGTTTATTAAATGTCCATCTTCTTCCCTGGAAGAAATGCTCAGCTTAGTTGGTAGTTTATTCTTGCCTGCATCTCAGTTCTTGTGCCTTTTGGAATATCATATTCCAGGCCCCTTTCCTTAACGTAGAGGCAGCCAGATCTTGGGTGATCCTTATTGTGGCACCTGGTATTTAAATGGTTTTTTTGGCTGCTTGTAAAATTTTTCCTTAATCTGAGTTCTGAAATTTTGCCACAATATTCCTTGGTGTTTTTATTAGGTTTTCTCAGAAGGTGTTCGATGAATTCTTTCAATCCTATTTTACCTTCTTATTCTATTACATCTGGCAGTTCTCTTTGATGATTTCTTGTAAAATATATCTAGGCTCTTTTTTCATCATAGTTTTGGAAAGTCCAATAATCCTCAGATTATTCTCCTAGATCTATTTTCCAAGTCTGTCGTTTTGCAAGTAGATAATTCTGGTTTTTTCCAATTTGTCATTTTTTGTTTTTGTTGACCGATTCTTCCTGTCTCAATGAATCATTAGTTTCAATTTGTTCAGTTCAATTTTTAAAGAATTATTTTCTTATTAGCTTTTTTTACTTCTTTCTGTATATGTCCAATTGAGTTTTTGAATGATTGTTTTGGTCTGTGGAATTTTTTCCATTTCACTAATTTTTTTTAGTGAATTATTTTCTTTTCCAATTCACAGATCCTACTTTCTTGGTGTTCTTTGTCTTTTCCAATTCACAAATCCTACTTTCTAGTGAATTTTTATTTTTTCCAATTCGTATTTCAGGAAGTTGTTGCTCTTGTAAGGGCTTATTCTTTCCTTTCCCATTTATCTTCTAACTCCTTTTGAGACTTTAATGTCTCTTCATGAGAGCATTATGTAAAGGAGGAAGTCTGATGCATTTTGCTGTTTGAGGTCTTCCGGTTTGCTGACCTGCTCTTTTCTGCATAGAAGCTGTGATTGTTCTTTTCATCTTTTTATTCATGTTTAAAGCCTTTAGGTAGGTCTCCTAGGCAAGGGTTATACTTCTCTGCAGAGCAGGGAAAGATAAACCAATTTCTGGCTCTGAGGTATGGAGTGCTCTGAGTGAGATTTTTCCTTCCCCAACAGGAAGTGGATTCAACTGGCAGCTTATTGAACTGCTTTGTAGGGCTGAGTGGGTTAGCAATTGCCCTTGGCTAGAGACTAAGGGGTGAAAGTGTCACTGCCCCAGGCCGGAGCCTCTTGTGGGACTGTGAGTAGCAGCTGACCGCAGACTACAGACCGCAGACCACAGACCGCCGGGAACTCTGCCCCAGCGTCTCTGCCTGATGAAAATCGGCCCTGGAAAAGCTCTATGGCCCCAAGCCGAGCTCCCCACTGCGCAGATTGGAGGCTAACCCGGGCTGGGTCCTCCTGCCGTGCAGGATCACAACTGCCCCAAGGAAAAGCCCGTACTGCGTGTTGGGGCTGCTTGCTTGTGCTGAGATCTGTGCCTTCACCCTCGGTTTGAGACTCTCCTCGGAACCTAATTTCTCTCCCCGTCTGAGCTGATCTCCCCCCTGGCCCCGGGACCAACCTTTTTTGGCGAGACTGCAGATTTTCTTCGGTCGGTGAGTTGTTCTACTTCTTATCTTTACCAATTGTAGCAGTCAAGACTATTTTTGAGGCTCGATATAATATTGATAAAGAGGGTAAGAGAAGAGCTTAGAAAGCCGCGTGTGTCTTCTCCGCCATCTTGGCTCCGCCCCCAATATGGATATTCTTAATAGAAATATAAAAAGGAAAAAAAAAAGCAAGTACAAATGACTTTTATTAGCCAGCCATATCTTTACATTCACATAAATGTTTAAAACATTTATGGAATGAATATAAGATTAAACTGTATTCATATGTAGTTTGTTGATTTTTTTAAAAGTAGATTTGGAAAAGCAAAAGTAAAGTTAAAAGCTTTCCTCCCATGAGGTAAGTGCTATGTATATTCTCAGACAATGGCTAATTCTTTGATAGATATAACTTCAGAGATAACTTTGAACCATGATTCTTTGCTATTTAATTTTAAGTGAGGCATGGACTAGATATATATCTGCAAAAAGTGTTGGATACATTAAGAGCAGGTGTAAAGTACAGTTTTCAAATGGAAGATATGATAGTTATAGATTGTAGAGTTTTTCCAGATATTCTGTAAAAGATGGGAGTACAGCATTTAGAAGGTCTCAAATGTGATGAAGCTTTTTTAGTATAAACCATGCAAAACAAATTTACTTAGAGTCTACTCAAGAAAAAACAAGAAAAACAGTAATAAAAGGAGGGATTATACCCATTGTTGAAGTTGTCACAGATAGATTTATGGGAAGCTCATTGAGTTAGCACATTTATAGATATGCAAGCAGAAACTATGTCTAGAATTAAACAAGAGGTAGAAAATGACCTAGATTAAAATTTGGAAATTATATGAAACTTACAAGAATCTCCAAATAATTCTTAAATAGGGAAAAATGAAATGCAAAAATTTTAATGGATGCTATAAGTCTGAATATCAAGGAAAACCACAATCTCTTATTATTAAAATTGAAAGTAATTGTGTCCACTTCTGGGAGCAGAGCCAATATGGATGAATAGAGAAAGTATTCAGATAAGTTTTCCCAGTATTTTCCTGTAAATAAATTTAAAATAATGGCTCCAAACAAATTCTGTAGTGTCAGTCAACAAAAGTTCAGAGTAAGACATTGTTCCTGGCTAAGACAACATAAAAAGTCAGATAGAGATTTCTGTGACATGGAGGAAGAGAATGACCTGAAATACACATGGATGAAACATCAGGGTGGTGACTGGATGGTGATAGCAGAACCAACAGCAACTTCAGGGGTTCTCAATCGGGTATTATATCTGGCAACTGCTCATAAAGAGATTACAGGGGACCCTTATGCTATCACTGGACACAAGATCAAACATTGTTTGGCAAAACAATTGTCTATTCCTGCTTCTAGGTCATTGTTTAAGGGAGGAAAAGAGCACTCTTACTCTTTTTTTTAACTTTTTTATTATAGCTTTTTATTTTCAAGATATATACATGGGTAATTTTTCAGCATTGACAGTTGCAAATCCTTTTGTTCCAACTTTTTCCCTCCTTCCTCCCACCCCTTCCCCCAGATGACAGGTTGACCAATATATGTTAAATATGTCAAAGTATAAGTTAAATACAATATATGTATACATGTCCAAACAGTTATTTTGCTATACAAAAAGAGCCAGACTTTGAAGTGTACAATTAGCCTGTGAAGGAAATAAAAAATGCAGGCGGGCAAACATATAGGGATTGGGAATTCTATGTAGTGGTTCATAGTCATCTCCCAGAGTTCTTTCCCTGGGTGTAGTTGGTTCAGTTCATTACTGCTCTATTGGAACTGATTTGGTTCATCTCATTGTTGAAGTGGGCCACGTCCATCAGAATTGATCGTCATATAGTATTGTTGTTGAAGTATACAATGATCTTCTGGTCCTGCTCATTTCACTCAGCATCAGTTCATGTAAGTCTCTCCAGGCCTTTCTGAAATCATCCTGTTGGTCATTTCGTACAGAACAGTAATATTCTATAACATTCATATACTACAATTTATTCAGCCATTCTCCAATTGATGGGCATCCATTCAGTTTCCAGTTTCTGGCCACTACAAAGAGGGCTACCAAAAACATTCTTGCACATATAGGTCCCTTTCCCTTCTTTAAAATCTCTTTGGGATATAAGCCCAGTAGTAACACTGCTGGGTCAAAGGGTATACACAGGTTGGTAGCTTTTTGAGCATAGTTCCAAATGAGCACTCTTAATCTTGAGGGAATGAGAAGACTGAACGGCAATGATTTGGTTAAGTATGTTGTCTATACCCACTCTTCCTGGGTCATATGCAGATCAAAGAGAAGGAAGAGTACTTTCAGTAAAGAGGAGTGGGTATTTTGAAAGATAGTATCACTTCTGATTCTAAGGGATCAAGGACCTTAAGAACAGTGTTATTATGGTGCCAGTGGAACAGCTATCTGGTGAGAAATATTGAATATAATCCCAAGGGATCAGAGATACTTCCTGGTTAAGAACCAGAATACAGAACAGGAGAATTAGATTGTCCATCTCTTCTAAGATCATAAGACTTGAAAAGCACCAAAAACTTCCAAATTCACAGACTTAGTTCTGAAAATAGCAATGTTATATTGTCTGAAGCTTGCACTCTACCCTTACCCCACTCCATACCAGGAACTGGAACCTACATTAACATAAAGTTTCAAGTCAAGAAGTAGCATGAGAAAATGAGCAAATAATAACAACAACAATAACAAAGAATCTGACCATAAAAAGCTAATATGGAGAAAAGGAAGATCAATACACTAATTCAGAGGAAGACAAGTCAAAATAGCTAAAAGAGAAGCCTCAAAAAAAAAAAAAAAAGGTGAAATGAACACAAGCCTAAACAGAACACAAGCTAAAATGATTTTAAAAATAAATAAGAATGATTAAAGAAAGTTAGCTAAAATTGGAAGCATAGGAAGAAAATTTCAAAAAAGGAAATTAACAGCTTGTTAATTGACACAAAAATCTTGAAGAAAAATAACACCTTAAAAACAAATAAAAACAAAGTCAGTCAAATGGAAAAAAAGAGATTTAAAGCCTTATTTAGATAAATAATTCCTCAAAATTAGAACTGGCCAAATGGAAGCTAATGATTCTATAAGATTTCAAGGAAGGATAAAACAAAGTTAAAAAAAAGAAGAAAATGCCTGTGAAATACCATGTTGGAAAAATAACTAAATTAGATAATACATCAAAGATAGATAACTTAAGAATTATTGGATTATATAAAAGCCATAATCAAAGAAAGAATCAAGATATCATAATTCAAGAAATTATCAAGGAAAACTGTCCCAACATCCTCAAATCTCTGATTTGACAAAATAGAAATTGAAAGAATGCACTATCTCACTACCTAAAAGACATCACAAAATGAAAACTTCCAGATAGATTATAATGAAATTCCAGAGTTCTTAGGTCAAAGAAAACATATTTCAAGCCACCAAAAAAACTCACAAAACAACAAACATGAAGACTCAGTAAGGATCTCACAGTATTGAACAGCTATTACATTATAGGAGTGGAAGGCTTTGGGATGTGCTATTTCAGAAGATAAAGGACCTGCAATTACAACTGCAAATAACCTACCCAACAAAACTGATTATAAATTTTCAAGACAAAAGTGGATATTTAATAAAATAGATGAATTTCAAGTATTCCTGATAAAAACAGAACTGAATAGAAAATTTGATTTTCTAATACAAGAAATCAATAGAAGTATAAAACTATAAGCATAAAAGACAAATGGATAGATACGTAAAAAAGGTTAAACTGTTTACCTTTATATACTGGAAGATGAGACATATCTGTTAAAAATTTTGTCATCATTAGCATATTTAGAATGTTTTTACATATAAAGAAGCTGTGGGAATCAGTCAATTATGTTGGGATGATATAAGAAAAAATCCAAATAGATGACAAAGAAGGATACCCTGGAAAATTGACAAAAGGGGAAAAAGGAAGTTATCTCAGATAAAAGCAGCAAACAAGAAAGGTGAAATAGGGAGAAATACTTAAACCTTTCATCTAAATTGGTTCAAAAAGGGAAATATCTATTTATCCCTCATTGATTTGCATGTATGTACACAAAGTCATGTACACACACACACACACACACACACACACATACACACACTGAATTGGCAATATAAATCTAGGAGGGGAAGGGAACAAGAAAAATAAGATGGGGTATATTATAGAAGGGAGAGCAAATAAATGAATGCGTATGTCACAGGCAAAGCTTGAGAAAAGAGAAAGAGGGAAGGAGGGAAGTAGGAAAGAAGAAAGGGAACAGGGAAAGGGAAATGGAAAAAAAAAGAGTGAAAGGCAGAGGAAGAGTGAAAGAGAGAGACATAGGTAGAGAATGGTAAATAGAAGAAAACAGAATAGAGGAAATTGTAAAATTAATAATCATGAATATGAATTGGATATACTCACCCATAAAATGGAAGCAAACAGATTAATAAATTAGAAACCAAAATCCAACAAGAAAAAAATACTTAAAACAGAGATACACAAAGAGTTAAAATAAGGGTCTGAACCAGAATCTTTTATGCAAAAGTAAAAATAACAGGGTTATCAATCTTGATCTTGGAAAAGGCAAAAGCAATAGAGCTAATTAAAAGAAATCAGCCATAAAATGATGGTTTGCTAAAAGGAACCATAAACAATGAAGAATTAGCAATATTAAACATATATTCCCTAAATGGTTTAGCATTCAAATTCCCAAAGATAAAGTTAAATGAATTAGATGAAGAAATAGACACGAAAGTACATGAGTGGGAGACCTCAAACTTACCCATCAGAGCTAGATAAATTTAGCTATAAAATAAATAAGAAAGAACTCAAGGAAACTATCAGCACAATTGATTTTATCAATAGCAAAAACAAAAGAAATCATAGCATTATCTCAATAGAAGCAGAAAAAGCATTTGAAACAAATACAATATCCTTTCCTATTAAAATGCCAGAATCAAGTATATGTTTGGAACAATAAATAACTTTAGCAAAATTTCAAGATATAAAATATATCAACAAAAATGAGTAGCATTTCTATATACATCTAACAAAACCCAGCAGCAATAGATGTAAAGAAAAATTAATTTAAAATAATGACATATGAAATTGTTGAGAGTCTATCTGCCAAGACTCACAGAGATATTATTTATGGTGAGTATTACTAATAAAGATATATTTCCTAAATATAAAGGCAACTGAGCTAAATTTGTCAAAAAATGAGCACTATTCCCCATTTGATAAACGTTCAAAGGATATGAGAGGGCAGTTTACAGAAAAAAATCAAAGCTATCAAAATTCACATAAAGTGCTTTAAATCACTTTTGATTAGAGATGTGCAAATCAAAACAGCTCTGAAAGACCAATGGCAAATCAAGATTTTAGAAGTCTAGTACTGAATCATACCTCTTTTCCCTCAACAAAGAAATTTTAAGCTAGAAGTATAAAAAGAGAGAGAGATTTTTCTTCCTTTCTTCAATATTTTCCTCCAGTTACATTCAAAATATTTTTTTTTACATTTGTTTTCAAGATTATTGAGTTCTAGGTTCTCTCTCATATGCCCACTTGTGATCAAGAAGTCACATGTGAAGTTATACAAAACATTTCCATAAAAAACAAGTTGTGAAAGAAAACATAGATCACCCATCCTAATGAAAATAAAAGCCCTCAGGAAAAATTAAGTTAAAAATAAAGAAAGACAGAGAGAGAAAAAGAGAAAGCTTCGATCTGTATTAAGACACAATCAATTATTTTTTTGGGTATGGATATGATTTGTCATTATACGTTCTTTAGAGTAGTTGTGGATGATTGTACTACTGAGACTAATAAAGTCATTTACAGCTGGTCATCCCACAACATTGCTATTACTTTGAATACAGTATATTTCACTTGTTCATGGAGGACTTTCCAGGTTTTTTGGTTGTTTTTTTTTCCTGATAGCATCTTGCTTATCATCTCCCCAAGAACAATAATATTTAACGATATTCCATCAATTTTTTAAATTGTAAAAAAGTAATTGTAAAAAACTTTTTAAATTGTAATTTTTCTTATAATTACTATTGCTAATTGTATTTCTCCCATTTATTCTCTCTTTCCTTTTGCCCTGTCCCTCCTCAAGAGTGTTTTGCTAAATCTTAAAATATTAGCAAAGAGATTACAGAAAGTTATTCCCAAGATAATACACTATGACCAAGTAGGATTTATATCAGGAATGCAAGGCTGATTCAATGTGAGGAAAGCTATTAGCATCATTGACTATATCAATAACCAAATTAACAAAAATCATATGATTATCTCAATAGATGAAGAAAAAATTTTTGATAAAATCCAACACCCATTCCTATTTAAAAAAACATTGGAGAGTAAAGAAATAAATAGACATTTCCTTAAAATGATTAGTAGCACCTATTTAAAACCATCAGCAACCATCATTATGTAATGGGGACAAACTAGAACCATTCCCAAAAAGATCAAGGTTGGAACAAGATTGCCCACTATCACCATTACTATTCAATATTGTATTAGAAATGCTATCTTTGACAATAAGAGAAGAAAAAGAGATTAAAGGAATTAGAGTAGGTAATGAGGAAACCAAATTATCACTCTTTGCAGATGATATAATGGTATACTTAGAGAACCTTAGAGAATCAACTAAAAAAAATACTAATAACAATCCACAATTTTAGTAAAGTTGCAGGATACAAAATAAATCCACAGAAATGATCAGCATTTTTATATATTACCAAAAAAGTCCAACAGCAAGAGATACAAAGAAAAATTTCATTCAAAATAACTATTGATAGTATAAAATATTTAGGAATCTATATGCCCAGGGAAAGTCAGGAATTATGTGAATACAACTACAAAACATTGTCTATACAAATAAAGTCATCTAAACCATTAGAAAAATATCAGGTGCTCATGGGTAGGCCAAGCAAATAACATAAAAATCATAATACTATGTAAATTAATTTACTTACTTAGTGCTTTATCATCATACTCCCAAGAAATAATTTTACAGATCTAGAAACAAAATAATAACAAAGTTCATCTGGAAGAACAAAATGTCAAGAATTTCAAGGGAATTAATGGGGAAAAATGTCAATGAATTTGACTAGCTGTGCCAGACTCACAACTGTATTATAAAACAGTGGTCATCAAAACCATTTGGTACTGGCTAGGAAATAGAACAGTGGAATAAGTTAGGTTCACAGGACAAAATCGTCAAAGACTACTCCAGGTTTTGGGATAAAAACTCATTATTTTGTCAAATAGTAACAAAAATTGCTGGGAAAATTGAAAACTAGTATGGTGGAAATGAGGTCTTGACCCACACCTAACACCATATAACAAGATAAGGTCAAAATGAATGCATGATTTAAACATAAAGAATGAGATTAGAAATAAAGTAGAAGAACATAGGATAGTTTGCCTCTGAGATCTGTGGAGAAGGAAGGAATTTGTGACCAGAGAAAAACTATAATTCATTATTGAATACCAAGTAGATAATTTTTGATAATTAAGTTAAAAAGTTTTTCTACCAACAAAACTAATGCAGACATTTGGGCAGCTATGTGACGCAATGGCTAGAGCACCAGCCCTGAAGTTAGGACAACTTGAGTTCAAATTTGGTCTCAGACACTTAACACTTCCTAGCTGTGTGAGACTGGGAAAGTCACTTAATCCCAATTACCTCAGGAAAACAAAACATAAACTAATGCAGACAAGGGAAACGATAAATTGAAAAAAAAATTTTTTTAAATTCAAGATTTTTGATAAAGGCCTCATTTCTAAAATATATAAACAACTGACTCAAATTTATAAGAATTCAAGCCGTTCTCCAATTGATAAATGGTCAAAGGATATAAAAAGGGAATTTTCAGATAAAGAAAACCATTTCTAGTCATATGGAAAAATGTTCTAAATTACTATTGAGATAAACTATACACCTCTCAGATTGGCTAAGATGACAGGAAAAGATAATGATGAATATTGGAGGGGATGTGGGAAAACTGGGACACTGATACATTGTTGGTGGAACTGTGAACAAATCCAATCATTCTGTAGAGCAATTTGGAATTATGCTCAAAAAGTTATCAAACAGTGCATACCCTTTGATCCAGCAGTGTTTCTACTGGGCTTATATCCCAAAGAAATCATAAAGGACTGAAAAGATCCACATGTGAAAAAATATTTGTGGCAGCCTTTTTTATAGTGGCCAGAAACTAGAAACTGAATGGATGTCCATCAGTTGGAGAATGGCTGAATAAATTATGGCATATGAATGTTATGGAATATTATTGTTCTGGAAGAAATGACCAGCAGGATGATTTCAGAGAGGAACCAGGAGATCATTGTACACAGCAGCAACAAGACTGGACAATGATAAATTCTATTAGACATGGCTCTTTCTATCAATGAGATGATTCAAATCAGTTTCAATAATCTTGTAATGAAGAGAACCATTCACACCCAGAGAGAGGACTGTGGGAAATGAGTGCGTATGACAAAATAGCATATTAACTCTGTTGTTGTTTGCTTACATTATGTTTTCTTTCTCAGTTTTTTTTCCTTCTTGATCCAATTTTTCTGGTACAGCAAGAAAACTGTATAAATATGCATTCCTATATTGGATTTAACATATATTTTAACTTATTTAACGTGTATTGGATTACTTGTCAGTTGGGGAAAAGGGTGAGGAAAAGGAGGGGAAAATTTGCACACAAGATTTTGTGAGGGTCAATGTTGAAAAATTACCCATGCATATGTTTTGTAAATAAAAAACTTAAAAAAAACCACGTTTTATTACTGACCTCAATATGCCCTCTCTTTTATCACCCTCACCCCTTTTCCATGTCCCATCTCCCTCCTATTTTCCTGAGGGGTAAGACAAATTTCTGAAACCCTATTGAGTATGTATGTTTTATCCTATTTGAGTAAATTCTGATGATAGTAAAGTTCAGTCAATCACCCTCTGCTTCCCTAATTCCCCTCTGATATAAAAGGTTTTTTCTTGCCTCTTTTTTATGGCTGATAATTTGTGTCATTCCACTTCTCTTTCTCCCAATACATTGCCCTCTTATCTTTTAATTTCATCATGAAAAAAAAAGATACTATCCCTTCATATTCAACTCTCATCCACGCCCTCTGTGTGCCTTTTAAGTGCCATAACAATGAGAACATTCTAATGAGTTACAAGTTATCATCCTCCTATGTAGGAATATAAACAGATAAACCTTATTAAGTCCTTTAGGATATCATTTTCCTGATTATCTCCTTATTCTTCTCCAGAGTTCTGTATTTGAAAACCACATTTTCCATTCAACTCTGGTCTTTTCATCATGAATGCTTGAATGTTTCATTGAATGACTACTTTTTGCTTTTGAAAAAACATTTATTAAAGGTTTTTATTTACAAAACATATGCATGGGTAATTTTTCAACATTGACCCTTGCAAAATCCTTTGATCCAAATTTTCCCCTCCTTCCCTCCACTCCTTTCCCTAGATGGCAGGTAGTCCAATACATATTAAATATGTTAAATTATATGTTAAATCCAATATATGTATACATATTTATACAGTTATATTGCTTCACAAGAAAAATTGGATCAAGAAGGGAAAAAAAAACTGAGAAAGAAAACAAAATGCAAGCAAACAATAATAGAAAGAGTGAACATGCTATGTTGTGGATGATCACCTTTTCCTTTAAAAGATTATACTCAGTTTTGCTGGGTAGGTGATTCTTCATTACAATCCTAACCCCATTGCTCTCCAGAATATCATATTCCAAACACTCAGGTCTTTAATGCAGAAGTTGCTAAATTTTCTATTACCCTGACTGTGGCTCCACAATGCTTGAATTATTTCTTTCTGGATGCTTGCTATATTTTCAATTTGACCTTGGTGTTCCAGAATTTGGTTATAATATTCCTGGGAATTTTCATTTTGGAGTATCTTTCAGGAAGTGATTTGTGCATTCTTCCAATTTCTGCTTTATCCTCTAGTTCTAGAATATTAGGACAGTTTTTCTATCTTGAAAGATAATGTCTAGCTTCTTTTTTGATTATGATTTTGAAGTAGTCCAATAATGTTTAAATTGTTTCTCCTGGATCTATTTTCCAAGTGACTTGTTTTTTCAATAAAATATTTCCCATATTTTCTATTCTTTCATTTTTTTTTGGTTTTGCTTTATTGTATCTTGATTTTTCATAAAGTCATTAGCTTCTATTTGCTCAATTCTATTTTTTAAAAAGCTTTTTTCTTTCAAAATATATACATGGAAAATTTTTCAACACTGACCCTTGCATAGCTTTGAGTTTCAGATTTTCCCCTCCTTCCCCCCCTCCCCTAGATGACAAGCATTCTAATGTATGTCATACATGTTAAAATATATGTTAAATCTTTTTTTTTATTTAATAGCCTTTTATTTACAGGTTATATGTATGGGTAACTTGACAGCATTAACAATTGCCAAACCTCTTGTTCCAATTTTTCACCTCTTACCCCCCCCTCCCCCAGCTGGCAGGATGACCAGTAGATGTTAAATATATTAAAATATAAATTAGATACACAATAAGTATATATGACCAAACTGTTATTTTGCTGTACAAAAAGAATCAGACTCTGAAATATTGTACAATTAGCTTGTGAAGGAAATCAAAAATGCAGGTGGGCATAAATATAGGGATTGGGAATTCAATGTAATGGTTTTTAGTCATCTCCCAGAGTTCTTTTTCTGGGTATAGCTAGTTCAGTTCATTACTGCTCCATTAGAAATGATTTGGTTGATCTCGTTGCTGAGGATGGCCAGGTCCATCAGAACTGGTCATCATATAGTATTGTTGTTGAAGTATATAATGATCTCCTGGTCCTGCTCATTTCACTCAGCATCAGTTCGTGTAAGTCTCTCCAGGCCTTTCTGAAATCATCCTGTTGGTCATTTCGTACAGAACAATAGTATTCCATAATATTCATATACCACAATTTATTCAGCCATTCTCCAATTGATGGGCATCCACTCAGTTTCCAGTTTCTAGCCACTCCAAAGAGGGCTGCCACAAACATTTGTGCACATACAGGTCCCTTTCCCTTCTTTATGATCTCTTTGGGATATAAGCCCAGTAGTAACGCTGCTGGATCAAAGGGTATGCACAGTTTGATAACTTTTTGAGCATAGTTCCAAACTACTCTCCAGAATGGTTGGATTCGTTCACAACTCCACCAACAATGCATCAATGTCCCAGTTTTCCCGCATCCCCTCCAACAATCATGTATATGTTAAATCTAATATGTGTTAATATATTTATAAAATTCTCTTGCTGCACAAGAAAAATCATATCAATGGAAATTAAACAAATAAGAAAACAAAATGCAAGCAAACAATGACTAAAAGAGTGAGCATGTTATGTTGTAATCCACATTCAGGTCACACAATCCTCTCTTTGGGTGTAGTTGGCTCTCTTTGTCATAAGATCATTGGAATTGGCATCAGTCGTCTCATTGTTGGAAAGAGTCATGCTCATCAAAATTGATGGTCATATAATATTGATGTTGCTGTGTACAATGATCTCCTGGTCCTGCTCATTTCACTTAGCATCAGTTCATGTAAATCTCTCCAGGCCTCTCTAAAATCATTCTTCTTCTAGAACAGTAATATTCCATAACATTCATATACCATAACTTATTTAGCCATTATCCAATTGATGGGTATCCACTTAGTTTCCAATTTCTTGCCATGACAAAAAGAGCAGCTACAAACATTTTACACATGTGACTCCCTTTCCTTCCTTTAAGATCTCTTTTCGATATAGGCCCAATAGAAACACTGTTGGATCAAAGGGAATGCATAGTTCAATAACTTTTCAAACAGAGTTCCAGCTCAATTTGGGTCTGCACCAGGCTTCCTTGAACCAGGACTGCTTGTTGAATTCCCACCCTGATATTACAGATCTTTTCTGTTGAACTTCTAAGTTGTGTTTGACTGGAAAATTTTCTACACCATCTTTTTGAGTGTTCTGATGCTCTAAAATTTGTTTGGAGGAATTAAAGGAATTTGAAACAATTTGGGAAAGAGGTTGACAAAGGTCCTGCCTTTACTCCACCATCCTGGCTCCCAAGAGACAGATATTTATTATTATTATTATTAATTTTGTTTCTTTATTAAAGCTTCTTATTTAATATTTCATAATATTCATATACCATAATATTCACATACCACGGCATGTTGGGCATCAATTCAGTTTCCAGTTTCTTGCCACTACAAAAAAGGGTTGCCAGAAACATTTTTGCATATGTGGGCCCTTTTCCCTCCTTTAAGATCTCTTTGGGATATAAGCCCAACAATAGAAATACTGCTGGATCAAAGGACATGCACATTTTGATAACTTTTTGAGTATAGTTCCAAATTGTTCTCCAGAATGGTTAGATCCATTCACAATTTCACCAACAATGCATCAGCTTTCCCACACCCCCTCCAAAATTCATCATTATCTTTTCCAAGAAAGATAAACAAAAGCCAATGTTCAGATTTTTTTGCATCCCTATATTTTACTTATAGGAGGATAAAAGGTTTTATAAGAAGACAATGGAAGGAATAGTGATCGAAGTTTAGTAAACAAAGAAAATAATGAATAAAACATTTTAAAATATAATAAAGAAAACAAAAGTAGACATGAAGAGGGAGTGAGTTCCAGGGATGGGAATAGACAACCACTGAAAACATTTGGTCTTAGTAAATGTATATTGTTCGAGGAAGAGTAAGAAGAGACCTGTCACTAAGTCACAGTAGGATTTAAAAAATAATAAAATATAAAAAGATGGGAAAGTCATCAAGAGCTTTAAAAGTAAAACAAATGATTTTATTTTTGGCTCTAGAGGTAATACAAACTATTTGAGTTTATTAAGTAGTTGGACCAGAAAGTGTTTTAGGAAGTTGAATTTGATAATGAGTGGTCAGGAATGGGGAGAAACTTGAACAATGAATTCACACCAAGAGAAATATCATACCCTGAAGAAGGGAGCAACCTGTACTGTAATTATCACATATTAGGTTGTGATCTTGGAGTGAATGCTTTGTACTAACTGCTTTATATTTCAATTAATTCTCTTCAAGAGCAAATTTGAAGTAAAGAAATTTCCCCCACACCTTACTCCAGTTTGGAGATCACATATAATTCCTGTATTAGCTAAAATATTTCAGTAAATATTTCGTTATAAAATATAGTTGATTTAACCAGAGATATTGATCTTGAGGTGTTAATCAATGAGGTCAATCAATGACATAAGTGAGATACTTTCATTGTTTGATGGCTATTAGAGAGCACACAACAGAATGAAGACTTAAAATTCTTCAGGGTTATCCCTAGAATGTGAAGGGAATTGTACATAGCCAGCCTCTCTCTGGGGTTATAGCTATACTAATGTAGTGTAACTTTGGATAAGGACCCACAGTCTCACCCACTGTTATGATCATTCTGCAAATTCCTTTCCAGGTTCTGATCACTTCACTCTGAACCATTCTCAAGTTTCTATGTTTCTCTGAATCATTAATATTCATTTTCTTTCAGCTTAATATATTCACAATATATATATGCCTTAGCAAAGATATATATATATATATATATATATATATATATAGCTATTGTTATACTATATCTCATTTATCCATTCTTCAATTTACAGGCACTCACTTTGTTTTCAGTTCTTTGATATATCAAGAGCTGCTACTTTAAATATTTTTTTGACATGAATCTTTTCCTTCTGTCTGTGATACCATTAGTGTAAGTAACTGTTAAAGGTTATGTGTAATTTTGTGGCTTACGCTCTAATTCCAAATTATTTTTCAAAGTTGCTGAGCCACTGCTCAGCTCCATCATAATTACATTCATGTACTTTTTCCATTATAGTCTCTTGGACAATTGACAGTTTTTTGTTTTCATTTTTGCTGATATGAATCTCAGAGTTGCTTCAGTTTTTCTTTCCTCTTTATTAATTATTTTAATATTTTTGTATGATTGTCAATAGATTATATGTTTTCACTGGAAAACTGTCTTCTAAACTATTTTAAAAATGAGGATCATAGAATCATTCCGGTTTACATCTTACCCAAGTTTACATAAATGACTCAAAGGGAAAACCAAGACCTTTTGACTTCATAGATTATTTGATCTTGACAAAAATCTTTGGCATCATGTAGTCCAATCCATTTTGTAGATGAACAGCTGAATATTAGAACAGTGTAGTGCCCTCTCCAGGTTGACATATATGGTCAAGAGACGTAGTCAAATTAAGGTTGTGTGAACCAAGTGCCTTTAAAATAAACAAACACAGTGCCTTTGAAACAAACAAACAATAAAAAAAAAAAAAAAAAAAAAAAAAAAAAACCTCATCACCCTTAGGAAAGAATTGGAAAGAAAATAATTGTCTATTGATTATGGGAATGGACAAATTATGTGCCATGAATGTAATAGATAACCCTGTACTACCACGACCAGCATGAAAAATTCAGAGAAGCATAGGAAGACATATGAATTTATATATGTAAAGTAAGCAAAATCAGAAAAATAGCACACAATGTCTACAAAAATGTAAATGGAAAGGACAAAAAATGAAATTGAATGTTGTCATTAAAATAACAAGCTTGACTCTACATAAGAATTTTAAAAAAATATTGCTTCTCCCTTCCCATCTACAGCAGTGGGGAACTATGATTAAGGAATATTTTATGTACTGATCCAGCTGATAATGCAGTTTTGTAAATTCTTTTTCTTTCTTACAAGAAATGAATTTATTGAATATGGAAATGTGGACATTTATATTCAAATACTAACTATAACAACAAAAGAAAAACAATTATAGAAAATTTTAAATATCTAATTGTACCATAGATATGATCTCATATATTTCTTGCAATAACTTTCAGAGTGAGGTGCTATTATTTTCCCTATTTTATGATGAGGAAACTGAGTCTGAGAGTTTGAATCCTTGTTCATGGTCACATAGCTAGTAAGTGTCTGAGACAGAATTTTTATAAAAAACTATGTCATTGCTTTCTCAGTAAAAATATTATTGCTAGTTGAATTATTGAGGCTATTAGTTTAGTGTTTGTATAGAAATATGCTTATCAATGTTGAGTAAAATAGTGTGAGTTAAAACATTTGGGAAGTCTGTTTCATACTGAGGTTCAATTCCTAAGTCTGACATAAAGGAATTATATTAAAATTGCTTCTGGTTCTAATGTTTCTCCCTTTTTAAGAAGTACAGGATGATGCATTGTAGTAGAAATTCTGTGGACTTGGAATCAGCAGGGATTACAATTCAAATTCTGTCTCTAACACTAGCTAAATGATCAGGGCATGTCACTTAAGCCTTCATCTACAAATGGAGATAATTTAGTTCCCTGTTGTTAATACATCTCATAGTTGTTATGAAGAACAATTGAATAAATGATCCTCAAGCATAACGATCTAAATGATAGGTGCTGATTTTCATTCTAAATTCTTTGCCAGATCCCAAATCCAGTGATACTAAGTGGATTCAACCATGGTGATTTTCTTTGAAAGCTTACTTTGTAAGCTAATGTAAAAGGGAAAAGAGTGTAAATTGAAAAAGTGGGCAAGTTTTTTATTATGCTCAAATCATAATCATTTTCTCTTCTCTTCCTAATTCAAAAATCAACCTAGAGAAACTCATCTTTGTTGAGACTTGTCAATTTTGCAGGACAACGAGGGCAATAGAGCCTCTACTCTATAAAAGTATCACATCTTGTTCTGAATATTAAAGCCTTTTGTCAGAAATATTTCTGGAAAAGGATTTTTTTAAACTTTCAAAAACAAGGGAAGTTTGATCAGTGTAACCTGGAAGTATACCACCTGAATGACAACTCATTCAATATTGAAAGGATATAGCTTCTTTCCTTTGCCACTTATATCACCAAGAAGTAAGGTGCAAGAGGGGAGGCACTATGGTTCATTTAAATATTATAACTACTCTAGTGTCAAGCATAATGCTCTCCATATGATTATCCCTTAAATATTTGCTGAATAGAAATGAATTGAGTAAAAGCTAGTTTGATCATATGATTTCCCTCATTCCAAAAACTCTTGTAGTTCTCTGTTCCTTCCAGGATTAGATATAAATGTTTTTCTTTTCTAAAGACTGTCACAACCTTCCATCCACTCCCCTCTCCACAAACACATTTCTACTCATAACATTTCTGTTCCCCTCTACATAATCTGTGATCCAGTGACTGGCATCCTTGCTTGTCTTTTACAAGACACTCTTTATCCCCTGACTCTAGCTCTTTTCACTGGCTGCCCTACTTCCCTTTTCTCTCTCTTCTCATCTCCACCTCCTAACTTCCTTGGCTTCCTTCAAATCCCAGATCACCTTCCATCTTCTGCAAGAAGGCATTCCCAATACAATTCGATTTTAATGACTCTCTTCTTTGATGATCTCCAACTTACCCTGCATTGCATATTTTTTTACATCATTATTTGCATATTGTCTACCCCATTAGACTTTGAGCTTCTTGAAAGCACATTTTAAAAAAATTTTCCTTTATATTCCTAAGACTTAGCAAAATGCTTGGCATATAGTAGGTGCATAATAAATGTTTGCTTATTTAACTTGACTAAAGAAAAAGACACTAGAACTCAATTCTTCTCTAAAAGAGACAATTCCATTTTGATAGAAAAATGAAAAGCACATATAGAACACTGTTGGTCATGGTGTTCTAAGCTTGTCTGGGTAGGTCACATGACCCACTTGTTTGTAAGGCTCTGGAATCTTTTATAGGAAGGGTGTGGGCTTAGTGGGAGGTGGTTTTGGCTTTAGAAGTAATCTCAGAAGCTCAGACAGATGGTGTTGGCAAATGAGTTTGTAGGCTCCTGCTGTGCATACATCACTGTGGAGGTGGCTAGAGAATCTATGAGGTCATGAAGAGGCAGCTGGTGGTATTCATACTGTACATGTCTCCTGAGCAATCAAAAGTAGTACATCCCTAAAAGAGAGAAGAAACACTGTCTATGAAACAAAACAACCTCAGCCTGAATTGACAGTGGGAACTGAGGGAAAGACATGGGAGATGGAATGCTCAAAGGATCACAGTCTCATTCTGGCTGCCTTCAGGCAAATACCTGCCTGTGACTCTGACAACTCCTTGTGACGGACTTGCCCACACAGGTTCAAACTATCCAAGGTGGTGGCTGAACTATCTTCCTTAGGTCTCTAATCTTCAATGACTCTCTATCTGGTTTACTGGTGCCTTGACCATTTCCTTGCAACTTTAAAAATACTGAACAAGTGCAATCATATCCTAAATCTCCTCAGAGCTGATCTAGATGTTATATTCCTTTTCATTGAATAGTGGTATGTTAAAAAGATGGGAATTTAACTTAAGGAGATTAGTTTAAGGAATAAGGTGAAGATTAATCATTTCAATCTCCATAAGGAAAGAACTGTTTGATTCAATCTATGTTAACAATACCAATGGTTAAACAATAAACAATGCTGTCTCTTATTATAAGACAATATCTTTCTAGAGGGAAATAAGGGTGATTTTTTTCTTTTAATCTATTTATTATGTCTCTCTTTGGGAATTATTCCTAGATATGGTAAGTAAATATTTGTTGTTTGATTGATTCACTAACTGTGCTATCTCATAATCTCAGAGTTTCAGAAAACCTCATGCATAGCCTACTTCAACCCATATCTGAAAAAGGAGTTGCTTATACAGTACTATTGGCAAGTGTTGCTCATTCCTCAGGTTGAAGATTTCCAGGATTTAATGAGATAGTTTATCCATTCCACTTTTTACAGCTTTAATTTTAGGAAGTTTTCCCATATTCAAGTCTGAAATCCTATTAGGCCCAGCAAAACAGGTCCTCCATATTTTTTTCCACACAATAAATCTTCTAGTTTTTGAAGTTATTATAGCTATGATGAATGTTAATTTTATGTTGTTTTGTTGTCTCTGCCACTGTTTCTGTCTGTCTTTCTGTCCTTCCCTCCCTCCTTCTCTCTCTAGCTCTTTCTTGTCCCTGTCTCTCTCTGTCTCTGTCTTTGTCTATCTGTCTTTCTCTCTCTGTTTTTTTCCCCTCCCACTACCTCACAAATACAAGCATAATGTTGGGGTGGGGAGCTCACTGGATAGAGCACTGGGTTTGAAGTCAATAAGACCCAAGTTCAAACTTGACTTCAGAAACTTACTAATTCAGTGAGTCCAGACAAATAACTTAACCAAGTGTTTGCCTTAATCCACTGGAAAAGAGAATGGCAAAACTTTCCAGTGTCTTAGTCAAGAAAATGCCAAACCTAGTGTGATTCATGGAGTTACAAAAATCATATACAATTGAATAACTGAACAAGAAAACTCATTGAATAAATTTAATTTTCTCTGCTCTCATTAGAGACTATTAAATGAGATGTTTTTAAAATACTTATTACCATACCTAGTGCATATTAGGTGCTATAAAATATTTATTCCTTTCCCTTCTCCTGCTATGTGGAACTCTGTACACACGTTTTAGAAAAGCCAGCAGAGGAAGCAATACATGCAGAAGAGAATAATGAGAATAGTGAGGAGGTTAAAAAAAAAAACTAAGTCACTTGTGGATATGTTGAACAAATTGGATATATTTCACTGGAAGAACAGAAAACATGTAAGTGATATCAAGAAGACTGATGTAGAAAAAGGATACCCATAGATTTCCTAGGTTCCTATTTCTCAACTCCCTGGAAAATTTTACTCTGAAGATGGGTGGAACCTGGGAGATGATAGGAAAACAAAAGTGGAAGAAGAAGTTGGGTATTTCACTGGGAGGTGGCAAATGGCTTCAAGGATTCCTGAACTTGGTTGTTATAAGATTGATAAGTGGCTTGTATTCAAAAAAGGAAGGAAACCATCAGTTTTAGAACTTCATAGGAGATAGAAAATAGTTTCACTTAGATTCTTTTGAGTCGCAAAATGAGTCACTTGCACTCTGGGACCTAGTTGGGATAAGTCAGGCAGCAGCTATTAGTCCCTTAATCCTGAGATAAGATTTGAAAGAAAACCATACCCACAAAGGGAGGACACTATAGGAATGAGTAAAAAGAAAATTTGACCCAAAGAAAATTGTGAACTCCAAAAGGTAGTTCTGCTTCCATAAGATAGTAGGGAGTAAAATCTAATCCAGCAATAATTATTATAGATGGTGCATAAGAAATATCATGTGGAAGAAAGATTAGATTTTTGCTTATGCATGAAATATACAATGCTGCATAATGAATTGACAGCTAAGCTGAATTAGTAATAACAAAGATAGGTAGCACTTATCAAAATGCTTTACAAATATTATCTCATTGTACTTTTGTAGCAAATATGGGAGACAGATACTATTATTATCCTCATTTTATAGATGAAGAAATTGAGTCAGATTATGGTTAAATGATTTGCCTTGTGTCATAAAACTAGTAAGTATATGAGGACAGATTTGAACTCCATTCTTCCAGATACCAAGTCTAGCACTCTATTCCCTGTGTCACCTTGTTTCCTAGGAAAGAGCTGATCTTATTACTTCCAGTCCTGTGTTGTTTCTATTACACCAGACACCAACTTCAGTGCTTCCCTAAATTATATATATATATATATATATATATATATATATATATATATATATGAAATATTTATTGTAGAAGTCAGAGATAAAAGAAAAACTTCTAATTTATCTGAGGCAATGTGTCCTCTTTTTATGTGTGGTACCTATTACAAAACCAAACAATCACAGATTCTCAGAATTGAAGATCTTAAATATTGGAGGGCCTTTTATTGCCAGAGGCACCTCATTTCTCTTTTGAACAGCTCTAATTATTAGGAAGTTTTCCATATGCCAAGCATAAGTTTTCTTCTTTATAACTTTTATCCATTGCTTTTAGCTCTTCCCTCTATGGATAAGTAGACAAGCCTAATCCTATTTCCAGATAAGAGCCTGCAAAATATTTGAAGAAAGAGGATATATTCGTTCTTAGTATTCTTTTTTTTTAAACTCATTTCAATCACTTCTCATATGACTGTAACTCTAAAGTCTATTACCCTGTTTACCTTCCACTAGATACACATTAGCTTTTCACTGTCCCTAAAATCTAGTGCCCATGACTTGCCCCACTAATGCACTTATGGTCAGAGCAGAAAGGAGTATAGCATCATGGTACTTTAGAAAGATTAATCTACTTGGAATTGTTAATTCCAAAACTGAATACTTTCTCTGCCATTTACTATTATCTATGAGCTTGGATAAGTCAAGGTTAACATCTTTATGAGTCTCAGTTTCTTCATCTGAAAAGTGAAGAATTTATATTATGTTATGACCAGCATGTCTTTTGTATCTATATCTGGGATCCCATATTCTCTTTATTCTTGGAAGCTATAACTCATTTTAAGCTATGCTTCATGTAGCCCATGTTCACATTAGCTTTTTTGGCTACTACATCACATATTGACTCCTATTGATCTTGCTGTCAACAAATGTTCAGATTATTTTTGGGGGGTCAAAGTGTTGTTTAGTCATTTTTTTGTTTCTGAAATTGATTTTTGAACCTTAATATAAGATTTGACATTTATTTCTATTAGATTTCATCTTATTAAATTTAGTCTACTATACAAACCAGTCAAGATTTTTTTTTTAATCCTGACTCTGTAGTCCAATCTTGTGGCTATTTTTTAACTTTATTCTGTTTGTATCATGAGTTTTTTTTTTCTTTATTCAATATCATTTAAACTTTATGGAAGACTGAAAACTTATTAGATCTTCTTTAGCATCAGCAGTTAGATCATATTAGAGAAATATATATTTAAGACCTATATTACTAATTTCTGAGGCAGATATTACCACAATGAAGCCCTCTCCACGGTTGGGAAGGGGCAGGACAATTTTGTCAGAAAAGGTAACTTAATCACTTTCATTCTCATTTAAAGGCTTTATTACAGTACTCTTATATCACATAATTTAGAAAGCATTCTGACTTCATTATTTATTAACTGAATATTTGTGGAAAAATCATTTACACTTTGTGCCTCAGTTTTTCCAATTGAAAGTCAAGTCAAAAATATTTGTAGTGCTTTCCTTTCTCTTTATTTTTTTGTAGTGTTACCTTTTTTCACCCTTGCAAAGGAATCATCAAATATTAGAATGTATGCTGACTTTATTTGCAGGATCTTACCAAATTCTTTATAGTATTTCTTTAACATGTCAATATTGATATATGATGGGCAATATTTTCATTTTCTTTTTACAAGTAATCATCATTAATATTCAACATATACATATAATATTCTATAATGGCCAAATATCCCACATAATAATATTTCTTGTCACCTTTGGGCTTACAATAAAAATTATTCTACTAATTCCTTTCCTTGTCTGTCTAAGTCATATCTGTGAGTCTTCTTCCCATCTAGATTCAAGTTTTTTCTTATCACAAATAATAGGATTGATTTGATAGGAATCTATTCCTCCACAAATGTTTCCATTTGTTGGTAATTGGGTAAAAATCCCAAAATTAGAATACCTATAATCAGTTTAAATTTCTTTGATGGTTGAAAAAATGATTTTTAGCATCTTCTATCTCCTTTACCATGATGCTAACCATGATTATTGTAAAAGTAATGACTATTTCTTTTTCTTTTTTTGCATAGGGTTGCCATGGACAAAAAAAAAATCATAGCCAGGTTGTCAGCCTACTGATGATGTCTCTTTTTGTATTTAGCTTGCTTAGTTCTTGGAAAACATACTCAATTTGTTGCCATGACCATGCTTAAAGTCTTTGCAGCATCTTCCAGAGATAATGCTTTGCTAGTTTAATATTTAAGAATTGAAAGGTAACTTCACGTCATCATTTAGCATTTGAATAGGAATTTCTGAACTCTATATTTCACAATATAGTCAGAATCAAATGAGGTAATACCTGTAACACTGTCTTATAATGATAAAATGTTATATAAATGCAAGTATTATTAACATAGTAATATTTTTTATTATTTTTCCATATTATGTTGCAGGTTTTTTTAGTGTATTTTTTATATTAATGTTTTTTATTTACACAACATATGCATGGATAATTTTTCAACACTGCCCTTTGCAAAAACTTTGTGCTCCAAATTTTCCTCTGCTTCCCCCTCTCTCCTCCCCTAGATGGCAGGTAATCAAATGTATGTTAAATATGTTAAAATATATGCTAAATCCAATCTATGCATACATATTTACACAATTTTCTTGATGTACAAGAAAAATTGGATCAAGAAGAAAAACACTGAGAAAGGAAACAAAATGCAAGCAAACAACAAAAGAAAGAGTGAAAATGCTATGTTGTGCTCCCTTCTCAGTTCTCACAGTCCTCTTTCTGGGTATAGATGGCTCTCTTCATTACAAGATCATTGGAACTGATTTAAATCATCTCATTGTTGGAAAGAGCCACGTCCATCAGAATTGATCTTCGTACAATCTTGTTGCCATGTACAATGATCTCCTGGTTCTGCTTATTTCACTTAGTATCACTAGTATGTCTCCCCAGGCCACCCTAAAATTATCCTGCTGATTGTTTCTTACAGAATAATAATATTCCATAAAATTCATATACCATAAGTTATTCAACCATTTTCCAACTGATGGACATCCACCCAATTTCCAGTTTCTTGCCCCTATAAAAAGGGCTGCCACAAACATTTTTGCACATGTAGATCCTTTTCCCTCCATTAAGATCTCTTTAGGATGTAAGCCCAGTAGAAACACTGCTGGATTAAATGATATGCACAGTTTGGTAACTTTTTGAGCATAGTTCCAAATTGCATAGAGTAATAATTTGCTTTCCTCATTGCCTATTCTAATTCTTTTCATCTGCTTTTCTTCTCTTAGTATCAAAACTAACTATATTGAATAGTAATGGTGATAGTGGATAACCTTGTTTCACCCTGAAATTACTGGGAATGGTTTTAGTTTGTCCTATTATATATGATGCTTACAAATGGTTTTAAATAGATGCTACTGATCATTTTTTAAATCCATTTATCCCTATACTCTCTATTAGTGTTTTTAATAGGAATGGGTGTTGGATTTTATCAAATTTTTTCTGCTTCTATTGATCAATATGAATTTTATGGAATATTATTATTCTGTAAAAAACAATCAGGAGGATAATTTAATAAATTGATATGGTCAATTTTTCTAATAGTTTTTCTAATATTGAACCAGCCCTGTATTTCTAGTATAAATCCTACTTGGTTATAGTGTATTTTATATATATATATATAAAATACTGGGGATGACTTTATGTAATCTCAAAGCTAATATTATATTTAAGATTCTTGCATCAATATTCATTAGGGAAATTAGTCTTTAATTTTCTTTTTCTGTTTTCATCCTACCTGATTTTAGTATAAGCCTCATATCTGTGTCATAAAAGAAATTTGATAGGAGTCCTTTCCCTATTTCTTTTTATTTTTTGAATTTCAAATTTGGCATTTAATTGAGAGTTTTTAATTTGTTCTTTTTTTAGCTTTTTTAGTTGTAAACCCAATTAATTGTTCTTTCCTTACTTTATTTTATGCAAGTAAGCATCTAGAGATATAAAATTTCCCCTTATAACTGCTTTGGCTGCATCCCACAAATTCTGGTATGTTGTCTCATTATTGACATTCTCTTGGATGAAGTTATTGATTTTTGTCTATGATTTGTTGTTTCACTCCTTCATGCTTTAGGATTAGATTAGCTAATTTCCAATTAATTTTTTTTTCTATTTTCCCCTGAACTTTTATTGCATGTGATTTATTTTGTGGTTTGATTTATCTTGCTCAGAGAGCAAGATTGAGATCCTCCATTAATATAGTTTTGCTCTCTATTTCTTCTTGCAACTCTTTTAACTTCTCCTCTAGGAATTTTGATGCTATACCACTTGGTACAGATATTTTAGTGTTGCTATTGCTTTATTATCTATGGTACCCTTTAGCAAGAGGTAGTTTCCTTCCTTATGTCTTTTCATTAGGTAAATTTTTGCTTTTGTTTGATCTGAGATCAGAATCGTTACCCCTGCTTTTTTTTTTTTAAACTTTATCTGAAGCAAAATAAATTCTGCTCCAGCCTTTTACCTTTACTCTGTATATATCACTCTACTTTAAATATATTTCTTGTAAACAACATATTGTGAGATTCTGGCTTTTAATCCAGTCTGCTATCTGTTTCCATTTTATGGAAGAGTTCATCCCATTCACATTCACAGTTAAAATGACTAATTCTGTATTTTCTGCCATTTTATTTAGCCCAAGTTATGCTTTTCTCTTTCTCTTCCCCTTTCCCTCCTCCCCAGTATTTTGCTTCTGACCACCACCTTCCTCTCACTGTCCTCCCCTTTTAGAACCTTTCCCCATTTATTAAACATTTCCCCTACTTCTGTTTTTTTATTAGCCTTTCCTTTTCATTTTTCTTCCACCTCCACTTCCCTATAAAGTCAGACTAGTTTCTCTGTGAAACCAAATATGTCTGATATTCTCTCTTTGAGCCAAATCTGATGATAGTAAGATTCACACAAAGTTCATCCCCTTTCCTTCTTTCCTTCATTTATAATCAGTCTTCTTTGCCTCTTCATGAGATGTAAGTTCCTGCATTTTACCTTGATTTTCCTCCTTTTCCAGTACAATTCCCTTTCTACTTTGTTACTTTTTCATATTATTGTAATAAAATCATATTGTACTCGAACTCTCTAAGTATACCCATAACAGAAATATAGTTCTCAAAAGTTCTTTTCTTTTTACTTTTTATGCTTTTCTTGAGTTCTGTATTTGAGAAAAATTTTTTTTATCCAGCTCTGGTCTTTTCATCAGAAATAAATGAAATTTACCTGTATTATTGAATGTCCATCTTTTTCCCTGAAAGATAATGCTCAGTTTATCTGGATAGTTTATTCTTGGCTACAATCCATGTTTATTTGCCTTTCAGAATATCAGATTCCAACCCCTTTGATCCTTTAGGGTAGAAGTTGCCAGATTCTGGGTAATCCTGATTGTATTCCCTTGTTATTTGAATTGTTTCTTTATGGATGCTTGCAATACTTTTTCCTTGATATGATAGTACTGAAATTTAGCCATGATATTCCTTAGGGTTTTGAATTTGAGGTCTCTTTCAGAAGGTTATTGGTGAATTCTTTCAATGGCAATTTTGACTTCTGATTCCAGGACATCAGGGCAATTTTCTTTTATGATTTCCTGAAGGATAATGTCTAGGCCCTTTTTTTCCTCATGGCTTTCAGGAAGTCCAATAATCCTTAGATTGTCTCTCCTAGATCTATTTTCCAAGTTAGATATTTTTTTCCCTAGGAGGTCTTTCATATTTCCTTCTATGAGTCATTCACTTCCATTTGTTCAATTCTAATTTTTAGTGTGTTATTTTCTTCAGTTACCTTTTTTAGCTCATTTTGCACTTGGCCAATTGAATTGTTTTGTTCATTGCATTTTTTTCCCCATTTCACAAATTCTGTTTTTCAGTGAATTGGATCTGTTTCATATCTATTTTTAAAGAGCTATATGATTTTTTTCCCATTTCATTAAATCTATTTTGAAGGAGTTTTCTTCAGATAATTTCTATTTTTCCTTTTCCATCCCCTCTTGCAATGATCTCGTTTCCTTTTCCCATTTTTCTTCTAACTCTTTTTTAAGATCCTTTTTGATATCTTCCAAGAAGGACTTGTGAAATGGGGATCATCTCATATCTCCCTTTGAGGATTCATCTGGAATTTATTTGTCTTTGGGAACCTCAGGGTTTGGGTCTTCTCTCTCTCCATAAAAGTTGTCTATAGTCAGAATTATTTTTACTTTTTTGCTCTTTTTAAGGGTTGAGATCTGCTCTTAAGAAAAGGCGTGCCAGCTGCTTTAGTTTTCCCTGGGGCCAATGTTTCTGACTGACTTCTGGTGCTGGGTAATTGTGGCCAGGTGCTGAGTTTTTCCTGGGCTCAGTGGCTTATAATTTGCCTTTTGTATTGGCTTTTGGATGTCTTGCAACAAATCTAATAAGCTATACCAACTTACAACCAGGGCAGAGTAGCCTAAGAGACTCATAGAAGTTTCCCCAGTTCCCAGACTCAGCAACACTCTGGTTCCCTGTCTCAGCTCCTTGTTTCAGCTCCTTGTGCTGTGATCTGGGTTCAGCATACTGTCCCCCTACCCGATTGAAATAGACATGTTCTGAAGTTCTTCCAAGGTATCTTCTTCTAGAAATGTGTTGTACTCCAAATATTTGTGGATTCTGTTGCTTCAAAACCAGTTTAGAAGCTTAATTTACTGTTGGTTTGAAAGAAAGGTCAAAAGAAGTCACAGAAAGTCATGTCTGCTCTCTGCCATCTTAGCTCCATCTCCTATTCTTTATAATTTTGATATGAGTAACAGCAATGACATTGTCCTTATGCCCTCATTTTATAAATGTCATGTTTTAGAGCAACGTTCATATCCCTGTTCTTTAGGACAAAGTAATAACTAATAATAATTATAGCTAGTATTAATATGGTGCTTTAAGGTTTTCAAACACCCTTAAATATGGTATTTCATTTTATCCTCACAATAATTTTGTGAGGTACATAAAATTTTATACATGAGGGAATGAAAGCACACAGAAATTCAATTGATTTGTCCAGGATAATATAGTTAGCGAGTGTCCAAGATCAGATTTTGACTATAGAACTCAAACATAGAGTATTGGTATCAGCAAGAAACTTAGAAAATAAACCATATAATTATATCTTTTGAAAAGAGCTTATAATCATTGAAATACAGACTGTTGGGTTTGAAAATCACTTTGGAATAATTGAAAATAGAATTTAAGAGCTAAAAGAACCCAAGAATATAGAATGTTAGAACAGAATCTGGCCAATTTGAAGATAAAGAAACAGGTCTGTTAGAAGGGAATGTCATCCCTAAGGTCACACTTCTGAGATATAGCTGGGATTACAATATAGAGCTACAGATTTTCAGTCTGATGTTGCTCTAAAATAAAGGCACTACTGTTGCTAGGGGTACAGGGTCTACTCTCCCCTTCCCTTTCTATTCTGTACCTTGACTTGCAGATCTATGTTGGGTTGATTGCTATGAAGTCCTCTACCTAAGGATATGAGGTTCTGGATTTTCACTTTTATTGGCTCATAATACTCTTACTTCAATGTCCAGGAAGAATTTTACTTTTAGGCTTAAGCCCAAGGCTTACTTACACACATGAAAGGTACAATAAGAATCAAGTTGTTTATTCCTACCCAGAGAGATATCATGAACATAAAAAATAACAATGTAACAACACATTTAAAACATCATTCGATAACTTAAAATAACTATACTTATAATCTTTAGAGAGGCTAATCATTTAAACCTCATCAGAACACAAAGAAAGCAGTATTGCAAAAGTGTTAATTATTAATTTTACACTTCTCCTACTCCAGGCATTTTTCAGTCACTCCCAGCATTTGTTTCCTTTTGAAATGGACTTTTTTTGGCTCCTTCCATGAAAGCTTCTAAGTTTTTAATGTGAGTTTTCCTTGCTATCTGCCTGTCACTTCAGTGGGTGTCATAGCTGCCAACATTACAAGGTATCCCAGAACATTTAGACTTTTTGTAACTCACAAAATTACATCCCAAACACATTTTTCTTGATATGATTACTCAGTCATAAATTTAGGGGAGGAACCACAAAAGATACATCACAGCCAGTTTGCTACCTAGTCAGGACATGAGCTCATAGCCATATAGAAAATAAGTGTACCTTCCCTCAACTACATTTTTGGGAGTCAACTTAAAGCAGTTCTCATTTCTTCACTTGCCACTTTTATTTATCTACAAATTTCCAGCTCAATAAATAATTAGTAAATACTTCATTATTTCTCAGAGCAACTCCCTCAGTATAAGCCATATATGATTGGATTTGGTTCCATCAAAATTCCATGAGGCTTACTAGAAGTGGCTGAGAAAAAATGTGCATTTTCATTACAAAATAACAAATCAGGCAACTGTAGATATCCATGCATCATTATGTGGTTACATTTATTTTTACAGTAATAAGAGTTACAAGTTGCCCTTCCTATTAAAGACTGGGGGGAGGGGGAAGAAATCAAATAAAAAATTAACACTAGGGAAAAGAACCTACTAATTTTCATGTTACTGCAAAGCTTTATTTGCATGTAATCTTTTTTTCCCTGATATCTTTTCTATCCCTTACTTAATTTAGAAGGGAAAGTATTTGTGGACTACTTAGAGCCATCATATTTTCATTGTAGTTTTAGTGATGTACCTAATATTTTATCAGGTTCTATTTTAGTGTATGTCAAGCAGAGTTTGTAAATTAAAAAAAAAATTACATAAATCTCAAAACAAGCATTAGCAGTATCCAAGTCAATTACGAAATAATAAGTCCTAAAAGATGTGATTTTCAACATGACCTCTCGTGCGAATGCTATCATACTGTTTCCTCACTTGCTTCTTAGAAAAACAGAAATTGTAGGAAAAGAGAAATGATGATTTCAGTACAAAGTATTTCATGAAGTCAGGACCACAATATTTGGGGGAGAATGCCAATTTTAGAAATTTGGAATACAGAAGCACTCTGAAATAGAAGCGACTTTGGCAGATTCCAAATGTTAGATCAGTACAAAACAATTTCAAATTAATGGGCTGAATTCAATTTTGTTCATATGAAAGTTTCTATTTGGAAGGGCTTTGTGGGGTTTAATACACACTATATTGCTTGAAGTTTTGCATTCTAAATAAAGCTAAAATTAGAAAAGAGTGTTTCAAAGAGCTTCAGGTGCCATGGAGGTATTTTAGTTTAGACTGTAGTTGTGACTTAAATAAGAATAATAATAACTCACACTTACATGGTGCTTCAAAATTTACAAAGGAATTCCCAGCAAAATGCAGTTTCATGATGTTTATAGACTTTCCCCCATCACTACTTTAAAAAAATAAAAATGAAAACAAATAAACCCCATTGCTTCTCCATTGCTATTAAAACTGAGAAAAGAGGCTGCACTTTTCCATTCTAGTAACTATAGAATGTCAAATAGGATACCTGAGTTTTCATTTACTTATCTGTAAAACAATAGAATTGAATTAAACCAAATTCAATAAATATATGTTAAGTATTTACTAATTTCCTGGCATTTTCTTTGGCCCTCATAGAGACAAAATCTAGATAAGACACTAAAACAGAGTCCACTGTTCTCTTGAATTTTAAAGTCTAAGGAACTGATTTCTAAGATTTACAAAAGTTCTAGTATTTTAGAATCTGAAAAATCTTCTCTGATTTTAAAATTCTATGACCACATTTTTCTAAGATCCCTAAAAGTCTATAATTTATGTATCTGTGAATCTTTATATTTTCCCAGATAAATTTAGTTTCTTATACTTCATTGAGAATATAACTATGTCTGTCTGTTTATCTATCTATCTATCTATTAGTGTGTGTGTAAGTGTGTGTGCATACATGTCTGTGCATGCATATGTGTAAATACACGAATATATGTGTACACACATATGTTTGTGTTTACATATGTGTAGTTAGCATGCTGTGTATATGGTATGTGGTGTGTGTGCTATATGCTTGCATGTGTGGAAGTAATTGATACAATGTGCGTATATGCATGAAAATATTGTGAAATAATATTAATATTTGTGCACATCCATGTGTCTATGAGTATATATATCTGTATACGAGTACATATATATGTCTATGAGTATATATATATACATATATATATATATGTATATATATATATATACATACACATATTTCTCCCTTTCCTGGTCTGTTTCCTTACTTCTTTTTCTCTACCTCTATTTTCTTTCCTTTTGCCTTTTCAGTTTTGTTGTTTTTTGGGCTTGTCCTTAAACCTTTCAGAAGTCTCTCAGAGACCTAACTTTTTTTGTGATGTCCACAGTGAGAGATTGCTGAGCCCTCTAGGATGCTTAGCTGATATAGAGATGATTACCACTTGAGCAATAACTAATGATTCTGGCATTTGTGTCAAATACTTACAATACACACCATGAAATCAACTATTTAAAAAAATCATTTTTGAGAAGGGAGAAATAATTGCCCCAAGGAGTTAGAAAAAATACCCCAAATATGGCAAGTGCTCAGAATTCACCTAAGTGTGTATTTGAGGAAGGGGGAGAAATGAGTGTTCATTTTCTATATTATCTAATTAATCTACCTAATTTCAGCTAAAAGAACACAAGTGCTGTGAGTACCCTTTAAATTTTGGCATCTTGCCACAAATCCCCATTGCTCTGGCTAGTTACTGTTCTGATTACCACTTCTCCTGCAAATAGTAGCTGTTCCTCATGAACTGAAGACCTAAACAGTAAATGGCCTAGGGTAGGTTTTTCTTTATAGTCTTTTGATGCAAAAGTTATTTAGCTAAATGATTATTATGACTGTGATAGGATCTCTTGGCCCAGGTATTGACAATGCTTACAACAGTTCCCCTTCCAAGATTCAGGAAGGAAGAAATTCAGAAAGTAAAGATGTCATGTGATTTCCTCCTTCAACATTCTAAAAGTTGTTCCTTCCTTCCTAATGGATGATTTGAACGTTTGTGAGAAGCTAACTGCAATATGTAGACTTTGATGAACTGTTGCTTTCCCAAGTTTCCAGAATTATAGCTGTGATTTTCTGGGATCCCATTCAGAACTGTTAAGATGTGCCCACAGAGACGATATTAAATGTTTTATATAATAAGGTTGGCCATGATACAGCAACACTTGCCTCTGATGATTCTATAACATCTTCCACTGCTGCCATTTGGAATTTGTGTGGAATTTTACTAGGCATTTCCCTACCGTGCTGTTCTCTATCCCCTACTGCCTTCCTTCCTTGAATTTTCTACTTAATATAGAAGATTAATTTTGTAGCTTCTAATATGTTGTAAGCATATTTATTATCGGTTTATCACTTATACATGTATTTTTGATATGTGTATGGGAATATGTATATTTTAAAAATTTGGTGGGATTAGTTTTTGGGAGGCAAACCTATGATTACATTATTGTGAATAACTTTCTTCACTAATATAGATCCCTTTTAAGTCAATTTATACATTTAGAGTGTTGCTTGTGGTAGGCCTGTTAACTAACTTGCACAGTGAAATCAGATTAGGATATATAGAAACCCAAGACTTTATTTCAACTTTTCTGGACTTCAAATGCAACACTCTATCCACTCTCTCCCGTGTCCCCTCCTCTTATTAAATAAACTCCTATATCTTCCTGTTATCTTCAGAAGCAGATAAAATCATCTCTTCACTGTTTAAAGCCCTTGATACTTTGACCCCTTCCTAACATTTCTGTCTTGTTACATACATATTTCTCTATCTCTATGTAATCTGTTATCCAATGAATTGACTCCCTTGCTGTTTTCTTGCATAAAATAATCTATGGATCATCAAATTTTTTCTGGCTGTCCTTCCTAAACTTAAAAGTCTTTTCCTCTCCATCTCTGCTTCCTGGCTCTCTTGCCTTCTCTCATGACCTAGCTAAGATCCTACCGTTTGCAAGAAACATTTCCCAATCCCCACCTTAATGCAAGAAGTTTACCTCTTTATTATTTCCAATTTATTCGGCCTTTATTTTGTTCATAGTTGTTTACATGAGGTTTATAAGCTTGATTTTTTATGAAACCAAGCCTTAACCCAGATCACCCAGGTGGTCATTGACTGTCCAACAATATGTCTCAATCCAAGTTTTATTTGGCCATTTTTGGGGTTCTAATAAGTATAATTAGCAATTGTTTCTGTTTTGGCCAGAAACCCTGAGGGTCTTTCCCTCCCAGGTTTGTTTCATTTTTTTTGACTAGGTAAAAGAGGTCATTCTTTGTTTTATTTCTTCATTTCCCTTAATCACTGAATGGGCTTTGCCTCATACAAACTAAGACCTGGGAAACACCTTATTTTCAAAAGGTCAAGGTCTCCTAACTGTATCCAGGGCCATCACCACTTCCCCTGATTTATATCTGGTCACTGGATACAGATGGTTTTGGAGAGGAAAGTGAGGCTGGGAACTTTGTGCAGCCCCACTTCACTTACAGCCAATTCACTTGCAAACCAGGATATCACCTTCTCAATGTCACTATCCTTTTTGAGAAGAAAGTACAGACAATAACGGTTGTTTGCATATAGTTTCCTTAATTAGACTGTGAGAACCTTGAGAGCAAGGACTAATTTTTGTTTTTATTTGTATACCTAGCATTTAGCATAATACATACCACAAAGTGGGTGTTTTACATGTTTGTTAAGTTCATTTCTCTTTCTACATACATATGAAAATACTAGTACACTTATTGACATCATCAAAAGAATCCTATAGTGGAAGATCCTAATTCTATTCATGATTCTACCATCCAGCTGTGTATCTTTGGGTAAAATATTCCATTTCTTTGAGTTAAGGTTTCTTCATGGATAAAACAGTTTGACCTAAATGATCTTTAAAGGACTTTCCAGATTTAACATGTTAGGGTTTTATAATTATCAGGCTCTTCTATATTCAATGTCTTTAAATCTAGGCGTCCCATCTAATATATAACCACTCCTGTCAAGACATTCTTTACTACATCCAAGCCCAATGCAGAAATCTTTCTTTATCTTTTCTCAAATAAAAAACAGTACTAAAGAAGATTTTGAGACCCTTGAAGTATTTCTCTGGAGTAGGAATGGGGAATTACAGATGATTGCTCTGGGAGATTTGTGATAATACAATTTACATTATTCTTTCTACAGCTACAACATAGGGCTAGATATACTAGTCTAGCTGTTATTCTCTATTTAAAAAAAAATCTGTTGTGTCTCTGACGCTATCTTTATGACTATGAGAAAGCTATCCCCTCTCTGAACATCAATTTCTTCTTCCCTATAATGAAAAGAACAATATTACCCTCCCATGTATTTTGAGAATCACATGAAATAGAAATTGCGAAAATACTTTGTAAACTATTGAGTATATTATAATTGTTAGCTATTATTATTCTTTTCTAATTTAGGTTTGGTAAAATTGATGTGTCCAGATTTTTAGCCTTTAACTTCTTGGTTAGATTATGATGTTATATTTCTTAAGGAAGGAGTCATGGAGCATTTACTAAGGGGGGAATGACATGCCTATCTTCTGAGAGATCCAAAAAGGATCCAAAATTTTACTCTCATGTGTATATCCAATTTCAGTTTGGTCCCCTCTCTCATGAAATGGAAAGATCAGATTTCAGTGTGCATACAAGCTTATTGTAATTATTTTTTTCTGTTATCTATGTTTCAGACAACTCTACCATTCTCTATTCTGACCATGCCTACCTATGTTTTCTCGCCTTTTATCCTTGGTTCACACAGTCTCCTGTGGCAGGACTATATCCTCCCACCTTCTCTTTGCCCACACATATTTTACTGGACAATTCAAATGTTGTTTTTTCCATAAATATTTCTCTGTTACTTCTTCTGTCCCCAATTTCCTTGGAGCTTTGTATGTCTCCTTATACAAGACATGAGATCTTTAGATTCCACAAATGTACTCCTCATGACTGAATTGTCCTCCTCTTTCAGATTCACCTCCTTAATTCCTTAGGTTTCTTGAAGTATATGCCAGATACAATGCATGCAGGGGTCCTCAAACTTTTTAAATAGGGGGCCAGCTCACTGTCCCTCAGACTGTTGGAGGGCCGGACTATAGTAAAAACAAAAAGTTTGCTTTGTGGGCCTTTAAATAAAGAAACTTGATAGCCCTGGGTGAGGGGGATAAATGTCCTCAGCTGCCGCATCTGGCCCATGGGCCATAGTTTGAGGATCCCTGGACCTGTTTTACAATTATAATCTCATGTGATCTTTGAAACAACATTGAGAGGCAGGCACTATTTTCTCCTCT
Organism: Sarcophilus harrisii; assembly: GCF_902635505.1. NCBI lineage: Eukaryota > Metazoa > Chordata > Mammalia > Dasyuromorphia > Dasyuridae > Sarcophilus > Sarcophilus harrisii. Next base: position 365,626,946 of record NC_045427.1, on the reverse strand, counting down.
ATTTTAAAAAAATAAGGAAAGTGAGGCAATGAAAAGTAACCTGCCCAGGGTAACATAACTAGTAAATGTCTAAGGCTGGATTCTATTTGAATTTAAGTCTTTCTAACTCTAGGGCCATCACTTTATCCACTGCATCACTGAGATTGGCCATTAGAGTAGGTCTTATGGAGTGCACTATAGTACCATACACTATTATTTGACTACGATGCAAAATGATACATTATAAATGCATTAATGTATAAAACAACAACAGCAACAACTAAGGTTCAGAAACCCTTATCAGCTTGAGAATTAAGGAAGCCTTCTTGGAAGAGGTGATATTTGCCTAAACTATGAAGAATAGATGAGATTTTAATAGGCAGAAATGGGGGTTGGATTTGGCATCAGAATGACCTGATGAGGTCACAGAGGAAAATAGTAGGAACAGTATAGAAACAGAGGAAACAGTATAGAAAAAATCAAGAAGATAGACAAGCTTGAAATGCATTTGAAAGGAAGGGAATTATATAGTTTGACTTGATTCATAAACATAGTAACATGGAGGAGAAAGCTTGATGGTACATAAATTTAAAAGTATACAATTAACTTTAAAATTGAAAAAAAAGCAAAGACATTCCTAAACAAGGTAGCTTTTCTGGACCCAATTGAAAGACTATGCCCTATTGTTGGATGAGTTACTTTGGGTTGTTGGATAGCTTTCTGTCATAGAGCATTTTCAGTCAGACATTTTCATTACAATCTCTGAATATTGTTATGTGTTGGCTACATGCCATGCCTTGCATATGTGCCAAGATGCTTTTATAAAACCATTAGAAAAGCAGTTCTAATAAGATATTTAGAGGGACTGGATTCCTGAAGGTTAATGTGCCAGTGAAGCATTTCTGACCACAAATGGGTGACATATAAGGAAGTCGGCAAAGGACAGTTTTTGAGCATGGTGCCAATTCACTCTGTTTTTCATTTAAAACTCACAAAGAAGCACAGTATAGATAGTATATCTTACATTGATAGCATTTGTTTTATGTTGGATTAGACCCAGACCAGTTGTCAGGAGTCAGATCAGCTTTCCACAGTCCCCATGGGTAATAATGGCACAACAAGCAGTTAACCTAAAGTAATATTGCAGAATCACAGAAATTTCAGTGTGGCAGAACCTGGGTACTAGAAATTAATTGTGGTCCCATTGTGCAGGACCTTCAGAAGTAGAAAAAGGGGTATGATTAAAATTAACAGGCAATACCAAACATAAAAATTAAAAAAAAAAACAACAAAAACTAGAGGTCTCATAAGATACTGGATCTATGCACTGATTCAATTCAATTTAATTTAACAAAAAATATTTTTATTGCTGTTTAGTTGTGTCTCACTTTTTATGACCTCATTTAAGGTTTCCTTAACAAAAATACTAGAGTTGTTTATTATTTTCTTCTCTAGATCATTTACAGATGAGAAAACTGAGGCAAATAAGATTAAGTGGCTTCCTTAGGGTCATACAACTAGTAAGTGTCTAAGGCCAGGTTTGAACTCAGGTTTTCCTGACTCCAGGGTAGCTGCCCCAAATATTTATTAGTTACCTAGGATAATATGCTAGACAATATGGATACAAAGATTAAATAAAATAAAACACTTTTCACTTATTAGGAAAATGAGTTTGGGACTGATATGAAGAATCCAAGTAGTGGAGACAGGATAATTTGTTAATAATCTACTAAAACAGTTCAACCAAGGACTAATATGGACCTGGACAAGTCATGAGGAGAGGAAAAGAGTAGATGGATGTGAGAGATATTTTTGTGCTAATATTAATAGTATTTAGTAATTATTTAGATATTAGAGGTGATGGAAAGAAAAAAGTCAAAAATGGTAACAAATAAAGGGAAAAAGTTGAGAGGTTGTGACATTGATGAATTGTCTCATTGTTGAAAAGACTCACTTCTCTCAGAATTCATCATCACATGATTTTGTTATTGCTGTATATACAGTGCTCTTTTGATTCTGCTCATTTCACTTATCATCAGTTCCTATAAATTTTCCCAGGACTTTCTGAATTCATTCTGTTGATCATTTCTTTTGAGACAATAATATTCCATAATATTTATATACCATAACTTATTTAGCCACTCTCCAACTGATGAGCATTCATTCAGTTTCCCATTCCATGCCTCTACAAAAAAAGACTGCTATATTTTCCCCCTTTTATGATCTTTTGGAATACAGGTCAAGTACAGCCACTGCTGGATCAAAGGGTATGCATAATTTGATAGCTTTTTGGGTATAGTTCTATATTGCTGTCTACAATGATTGTATCAGTTCACAACTCCACCAACAATGTATTAGTGTCCCAGTTTTCCCAGATCCCCTTCAGCATTGATCAAATAATTTCTAAAGTGTACCATTATATTCTATGACTCAGACTTTTTGGAACCTTCTACTATTTTATAGGATTACATTGTAGTAGAATACAATGTGATATATCAAGGAGAAAGGAGGGCACACTAGAGAGAAGTAAGAAAGGCAGGAAAAAATAAATAAAGAAAACAAGAAAACATCAAGTGAAAATGACAAAACTATTTATAATAAATAGGAAATGAAAACAATTAACAAGTCTTCCATATTAAATTTGAAGATAATGAATTTCCAAAAAGCGATTTTTACAGTTTGGGGAGGGACAAAATTAAGTATAATTCATTATGTTAACAATGGATTATTAATATTTTTACATAATGAAGAATTTAGAGATGGATAGGGAGACATTAACTGATTCTGAGAAAAGAAACAAATGCATGAACATATAGCTATAACAGTATAAATAAAAACAACAACAATAATAATAAAGCTCACTACCACATAATTATAGTGACAAAGCTTGGGCACAAAGAAGAATTAAAAATGAAACCCCTTCATTTGATAACAGATATAAGCAAGGGGGGTATATGATGGATACAGAATATTTCACATAATGTCAGATGTGACTGAATGCTCATCATTTTAATTGTACTACATATTCTTTCTTTCTTTCTTTTTTACCTTTGTTATAAGGGAATGTCTCTGAGTTAGATTTCTTACAAGAGAGCAGATCCAAGATGGATGATCAGAGGCAACCCAGTTGAACTCTGTCAACATTGCCCTCCAAATAACTCTAAAATAATGTTCAAATCAAATTTTGGAGTGTTAGAGCTAATAAAGGGTCAGGTTTTCATACTTTTCTGACCTAAGAAAAAGAAAGATGACAGGCAAAGTTTGTAATATCAAAGTAGAAACTTGTATTTAACTAGGTGATAGCAACAGTAGCTGTAGCAACTGAATTGCCAATCAAATTGATCTGAGTGATGGTTCTAGGTGACTTTTACAGAGCAAGAGGAACACTGGAGGTCAGTCATACGGAACCTGATATAGTGATTTGAGTTCCAAGGCAAAGGAAAGCACTAATACTTGTGTCTACAAGGGAGCAGAGGCACTTTTAGACTAATGAACATATGACAGAACAAAAGAGGAATGATCTCATCTTTCCCAATGTCACAGCAACTTAAAAGCTCTGAAAACCTGCAAACCCAATTATTAATTTTAAAAGTAGCAGTATGAAAAAGCCTGAAGTATGGGAGAGTATATCCTCACCCCTGGATGAGCAGAATTCAACTTTAACTTAAAATTCAAAATCAAGAATTGAACTAGGAAAATAAGAAAACATCACTACCAAAAAAGAATTTGATTACTAAATTACTAGGTGCCAGGAAAGATGATGACATAAACTCAAAAAAATACAAAAGTTTGAAACAGACACAAGCCTAGCCTCAAAGAAAAATGCTAATCGGACTCAACAAGACTTCTTAGATAAAAAAGAGAGGAAAATGTTAGACAAAATTTTGGAAAATAAATGAGAGCAAAGAAAGAAAATTATGAAAAGAGTATTAATAGTTAAAAGAGGCAACAAAAATGTTAGAGAAAGTAGTTGGCAAAATCATAAAAAGAGATAATCATTGGGATTGTTTTGAACAGGGAGGAACACACACACACACACACACACACACATATTTGTTTATGATTAGGGAAAGAGGAGGAGGAAAAAATAAGGGTAAGGCAGGAAAAATAAATGGGAGAACAGATTAAAGGAGACAGTAGTCAAAAGAAAATACGCTTATGAGGAAGGACAAAATGAAAAGAGAGAAAAAAGAAGAAATAGAAAAAAAAAGGAATGGAGGGGAAAACACAGTTAATGATCATTAGTGTGAATATGAATGGCATGAGCTCCCCCCTTAAAATGGAGGTGAATGGTAGAATGGAGTAGAAATCAGAATCCAACAATATTTTGTTCACAAGAGACATACTAAAAGCAGAAAGACATATATAGAGTTAAAGTAAAGGGTTGACTTCAAGTCTCTCAGATTGGTTGAGATAATGATAAATGTTAGATAAATGTTGGGGGAGATGTGGAAAAACTGTGACACTAATACATTATTGGTGGTGTTGTGAATTGATTCACGCATTCTGGAGAGCAATTTGAAACTGTGGTCAGAGACACTAAGCTATGCATACCCTTTGATCCAGCAGTATCTCTATTGGGTCTATATTCCAAAAAGATCATACAAAAGTGAAAAGAACCCACATGTGCAAAAACGTCTGTACTGGCAAGGAACTGGAAACTTAGTGGATGCCCATCAGTTGGGGAATGGCTGAATAAGTTATGATATAGGAATATAATCGAATACTATTGTTCTATAAGAAACAATCAGCAGGATGATTTCAGAAAGGCCTGGAGAGAATTACATGAATTGATGCTAAGTGAAGTAAGTAGAACCAAGAGAATATTATGCATGGATCAACTGTGATGGACTTGACTCTTTTCAACAATGAAATGATTGAGGCCAATTCTAATACATTTGTGATGGAGAGAGTCATCTACATCCAGATAGCAGAACTAAATGCATGGATCACAACATGTTTTTTTTGTTGTTGTTTGTTTGCTTGTTTTTTTCTTTCTCATTTATCCCTTTTTGATCTTTTTTTTTTTGTGCAACATGATAAATGTGGAGATATGTTTCTATTTTTTATTATAGCTTTTTATTTACCTATTATGCATAGGTAATTTTTCAGCATTGACAATTGCAAAATCTTTTGTTGCAACTTTTCCCCTCCTTCCCCCGACTCCTTCCCCAAGATGGAAGGTTGACCAATACATGTTAAATATGTTAAAGTATAAGTTAATGCCCAAACAGTTATTTTGCTGTCCAAAAAGAATCGGACTTTGAAATAGTGTACTATTAGCCTGTGAAGAAATCAAAAATGCAGGTGGACAAAAATAGAGGGACTGGGAATTCTATGTAGTGGTTCATAGTCATCTCCCAGAGTTCTTTCACTGGGTATAGCTAGTTCAATTCATTACTGCTCTATTGGAACTGATTTGGTTCATCTCATTGTTAAAGAGGGCCACGTCCATCAGAATTGATCATCATATAGTATTGTTGTTGAAGTATATAATGATCTCCTGGTCCTGCTCATTTCACTCAGCATCAGTTCATGTAAGTCACTCCAGACCTTTCTGAAATCATCCTGCTGGTCATTTCTTAAAGAACAATAATATTCCATAATATTAATATACCACAATTTATTCAGCCATTCTCCAATTGATGGGCATTCACTTAGTTTCCAGTTTCTGGCCACTACAAAGAGGGCTGCTGCAAACATTTTTGCACATACAGGTCCCTTTCCCTTCTTTAAAATCTCTTTGGGATATAAGGTCAGTAGTAACGCTGCTGGATCAAAGGGTATGCACAATTTGATAACTTTTTGAACTTAGTTTCAAATTGCTTTCCAGAATAGCTGGATGTATTCCCAATTTGTGGAGATACGTTTCAAAAAACTGCACATATTTAATCTCTATTGAATTAATTGCTGTCAATGGGAGGGAAAATAGGAGGAAGAAAAATTTTGTACACAAAGTTTTGTAAGTATGAATGTTGAAAACTATTAAAAATGTCCACCACTAGAAGAATGGATAAACAAATTGTAGCATAAGATTGTGATATAGTTTGTACTGTAGGAAATGTTGAGGAAGGTGATTTCAGGAAAAAAAACCAACCAAACAAAAACAAAACAAAGCATGGAAAGATTTATATTAACTGATACCAAGTAAAGTCAAAAGAACCAGGGAATCATTATTACAGTAATAATGCTGCAATGATAATCAATTGTGAAAGACTTGGCTCTTCTGATCCTTAAATACGATCATCTAAGAAAATTGTAAAAGATTTGTCTTGAAAAAAAAATGCTATCCACTTCAAAAGAGAGAACTGATGAACTCTTGAGTACAAATGGAAGTATGATGTTCTCACTTTATTTTTGCTACTTTTCTTTTGAAATATGAGTGCTATCAAATATATATTTACATAATTTAACATGTTTAATTGACATAACATCACTAACTTTCTCAGTGAGGGAGGAATAGGATCATAGGAAGTTTGAAAATTTAGAACTCAAAATTTAAAAAGAAAAGAATGTTACAATGAATAAATAAAAATTTTAAAAATATTTAAAGGAAAAAGAGTTAGCTACACCAAGGAAACAATAGTTTTGAATTTAAAACAAATCAAACAATTAAAATTAAAAACAATGCTAAAGATTTGCAGTTAACCAAAGAATAAGCATGAATTTTTGTAGATATTAAAATGTCTCACTATGAGTTTTCAATATAATCAATGAGAAATGGTTTTGTTAATAGAAAACCAAAGTGAAATATACCCTAAAATAAAATGAAACTCTAAAACTCAACTATTCATCATGTAATAGGATATATAAAATATGAAAATGCATTATTTTGTGAGCATTTTCTTTTTCATGTATAATATTTTATTTTCCACAATTATAAATTAAAACAGTATTTGAACGTTTTTTAAAAATTGCATTTCAAATTTTATCCTTCCCTTTTTCACTCCCTCCCTGAGGTGATAAATGAATCTGGTGTAACTTATCTATGTACAAACATGTAAAATATTTACATATTGATCATTTTGTAAAAGACTTGACTTTACAAAATGAAAGAAAAAAAGAAAAACGAAGAAAAGAGGCATGTTCTGTCTATATTAAAATAGTATCAGTTTTTTCTCTGAATGCAGATAGCATCCGTCATTATGAGTTTTTTGGGATTGTATTGCATCATTTTAATACAATATTATGCTAAGAACAGATACTCATAGTTCTTCAGTGTATAATATTGCTGTTACTAGGTACAATATTTTCCTGATCCTGCTCCCTTCATTTTGCATCAATTCATATAAGTTTTTCCAGGTTTCTTTGAAATCATACTGCTTGTTATTTCTTAGTGCATAATAATGTTCCATTCCAATCATGTACCACAACTTATTTAGCCATTTTCCAATCGATGAACATCTTCTTTATTTCTATTATTTTTGTACAAATAGTTCCCTTTCTTTTTTTCATGTCTTTGGGATATAAGCCTAGCAACAATATTTTTGGATCAAAGAATATACACAATTTTATAGCTTTTGGGGCATAGTTCCAAATTGCTCTCCAGAATGGTTGGATCAGTTCACAACCCCAACAGTGCATTAGTGTTCCAGTTGTCCTAATCCCCTCTAGCACTTATCATTTTCAGGATTTTTTGGTTTTAATTTTAAAGTTTATTTTTAAAGTTTAAAAAGAGTATCTTTTAAAGTTTAAGTTATTATCTAAGAAACAATTTTTAAAAAAAACAGATAAAACTTAATTAAAAGTATAAATTAATTTAATAAAACAAAACAAAATATAATATTTGTTTTCTAAAAATATCACAACGAATGGCTCTCTGGGTGAGGGAGGATACATTCAAAAATGAACATGATGAAAAAAATGAACATGAGTAAAAAAAATAAAATAAAATAATTTCTTTTCATTGGGTAGTGACTTTCCCTTAATTGGAAGTTTCAAAGCAATCTCAATGACCTCTTTGGAGATGTTAAAGGGAAGGATTTGTGTTTTATTTTACCTTTTGGACTAGAAAGCATCAACGGGCTCTTCCAAATCTGAATATAATTCTTATTCTTGCAAAAAGTCCAAATTAGCTAACAGACATAGATATTAGTTTTATATGTGGTCTTCAGTTGCAGTGTATCAACATGGTATAAATATATACTCACATCATGAGGCACTGATTCATTTAAAAATCTTTTCACCTCACATATACATAGTACCTTAGAATAAATAAATCTTTTTTTTGCATTTATTCTAATTTGATCTTCAACAATAAGTTCAAGAGATAGAAAGTCATCAAGTAGTAGCTCCGTTTTATAGATGAGGAACCTGAATCAAAATGACTTTCTAATGTCTGTGGAATTTTTGCAATCAGGACAATAAGCCAGTTTTTTACTTTCTAGTTTAATATTCTTTCCAAGGATTGTGACTCATTTTATTTGGAATGACTATATCAAAGGATTATTATACTTCACCAATCAATGGGACAACCTTGCTAATATTGCTATTTGTCAATCAGATTGCTAAGGAATACGAAGTCAACCTGGTTTACTTGTTGAGTTAAGTTCACTATATTACACTCACATGATAATAGAAATTGGATTCATAAAGGTGCCCCTTAAATAGGACAAATAAGGTCACAAACTTCAAAATGTCTTTAGAATTTATATCTATAATTATAGATTCAACTCATATATATGTTTGCTACACACTTTCTTTGTTATACCATATGTGCACAGATTAATACTTTGATGTATTTAGTGTTTTCAACTAATTATACCTTGTAGTCGCATGTTAATTCCCATTTGAAATATTTGGCACTACTCTTTCTAATTCATTTATATTAATAAAGGGAGGATCCTCTGAGCAATGATCAGTTAAAAATCAAGACTATCTTGGTTAATAAATACCAGATTGGTGCATGATATTGTATTGGCTTGGCCTTAATTAAGCAGCTCTGAAAGCTGTACCAAGTGGAAAATGCTTATAAAGTCTAGCTGCTCTTTTTTTCTATTTACAGCCCAGAAAAGAACAAAAAACAGAGTTTGTGACTTGAAATCCCTTAATTTGTTCACATTTAAGGCCTCTTATCCTTAATTAAGATGCAAATGGGCATAAATAGTATTTTGTTGTTGTTGCTTTCATGTTTTGACAATTAAATAACTTCCTTGAGATTCCACTATATGTAAGACTATATTTTTGGTCTTAGGGAGATGGAAATGAATAAGACATGGACTCTGGCCTCAAAAAATTTCCAGTTCAGAAAAAAAAAATGTAATACTTGCTTCATAGATCCATAATATAACTTTGGCTATCCTATCCACTGACATAGAATCAAACCTTGCAAGGTGGGTGTTTTGTTTTGTTTTGAATAGTTTAGAAGACTTATGGAATACTATCATGTGATTTCATTAGTTACTATGACTAAAAATACCTGATGCTCAGGCTTCCGACAATGAACTTCTCTGAATTCTCTTCTTGGGCAGTAGACACACAATCTATTTCTGAATTATTAGTGGGAAATTTCAAAACTGATGCCACCTATTAGAAGTTGTGATTTTCTGGCATAGTTTTTAGAATTCTTGGTTACCTCCACATCATAGTAATATATTAGAGAAGGTCTTTAGTGGATAAAGGAGATAAATCATAGAGAAATGTTTGTATTATAAAGCAACATGAAAGGCTGAGTATAGCATTCATAGTCAAAGAATGTTTAAAAGATATCAAAAAAAGTTCCCTCATATTGGAAAATTTCTGTACAGTAGATATATATATATCTATAGATATATATATATATATATCTATAGATAGATATAGATACAGATATAAATAGATAAGAATTGCACAGGAGGAGAAGACATGGGCAGCTGATGATTGTAGAGATTACTCACATTGATGAATTCATAGATTCTATTAAAGTATTTAATTGCAGTAACTAGAGAGAATAAAGAAATGAATAAGATATTCCTGTCTTCAAAGAAGTTATATTTTCATGCAGATGGAGAGATAAACCGTGTATATAAATAAACATACAATAATGCCCTACTTAAAATGATCCTTAATCCTTCTTTAGAGTTCATTCAAATTAACATGTATTTAGTTTCTACTAAATGTAACTGTTTCATAGTAACATTAAAATCCATTTTAACCTAATTCTATTGTAAAGTTGTAAATCCTCACAATGATTGGCAAACCATTTATTTCAAATTTAAATACACAATGCAACCTAACACATTTTGCAAAATAGAACAATAAAACATGCCTATAATACATAAATACCCATGGTGGGATTCACAAAAAATTCTTAAATTCTTAAAATGGATATAAAAGAAATAATTTGGGGCCAAGATGGAGTAGCTTCAGGACTTTCCCTCTTCTTACCCTTTATAATATTATAACCTCCAAAAATAGTCTTGACTCTACAATTCATAAAATAAAAAGTATAACCTTCACCAGCTGAAAAAATCTCAGTCCCTCAAAAGTTTGTTCTGGCAAGGGAGATAGTGAACTGGGAAAATTGTCAAGGAACCTCAAACAAGTAACACATCTCTACAACTCCCAACCCAACCACAGAGAACTTTCCTTGGGCATTGTGAACACAGAAGGCACACAGTTGCCTCTAATCCAGAAGTGCTTGCCATACAGCTTTCAGAACCATTTTAACGAGGCAAATAACTCAGACCTCAGAAAACCATCCCTTCAGCTAGTATACACAATTCCCAAGCCTGGCAGTGACACTCACCTTTAGTCCAGCCTAAGGGAACAACCCAACAGCCAATTGGCACTCGATACCCCATTCAATCCACCTCCTGTTGAGGAAAACTCTCCTCAAACTTACCTCAGCAAAACCTGTTTACATCTCTCCTGTTCGCAGAAACTTAACCCCTCTAGAAACATTCCTAAGCTTTAAAACATGAAAAAAATAAAAATTAACACCTTTATGCAGAAAAAACAGCAAAACCAAAAACCTAAAAGCAAACAGAAACAAATCCCCAAGGAAAGAATAACCCCCCTTTAATAACTCTCAAAGAGACCATTAAATTCCAAAAGAGTAGAGATAAATGGGAAAGAAAGAGGAAAACTAAACAACTTTAAACTGTGGAAAAAGAAAAATCTCCAGGAAATGAAATTGTGAATAAAACAAAAAACATAGAAAGTAGGATTTGGAATGGAAAGACAAGAAACTCAAGAAAGAGATCTGTAATTGGAAAGAAAAGAAACACGCAAGAAAGAGGATCTGTGATAAAAAAAATAATTCACTAAAAAAAAAAAATTGGAAATAAAAAATCCACAGCCAAAATAATACATTTAAAACACAATTGACATATACAGAAGAAAAAAGTATAAAAAATAATTCTTTAAAATTAAACTGAACAATAGAAACTAAATTCATTGAGACAGCAAGAATCACAAGCAAAAAACAAAAAACAAAATGGAAAAACCAAAATTATCTACAAAAAATGACAACTGGAAAATAGAAATCAAGAGAATAATCTGAGGATTATTGATTTCTGAAAACATATGAAAAAGACCAAATATATTTGCAAAAAACAAAGAACTCCAAATATAAAAAGTAAAAGGATTGAAAAATCTTAAACATTCTAAAGAACCCTAAATAAAACCCGAAATATGCAAATTCAAACTATCAGAATAAGAAAATTTACAACACAAAAAAACCATTTAAATTTACCGAAACAATAAAATACCCAAAATAATGCCTCAATTAAAGAAAGGCCGAAAATATACCGAAAGGCACAAGAACTGGAGCAAAAAGAATAACACCAGTAAACTAACATTTCTTCCAGGGAAGAAGATGATTAATAAAACAAATGAATTCCATTTGTTTCTAAGAAAAAACCAAAGTAAACAAAAATTGATCTCCAACCATAGAACTCAAGAGATGCAGAAAAGGTAAAATAACTCTTGAGAATTTATGTTGTGGATATACAAAAGAATGCATGTATAATTTGATTTAAAATATAACATAAAAAAGGAAGTAGATATGGAAAAGGGATGATGGCAGAATAAGGTGGGAAGGAAGGGGATAAAGAAAACCACATCCTATAAAGAGGCGAAACTTATCATATCTGAGAATTTAGAGAGAACATTGTTGAATCACTCCTAGAGTTGGCTTAAAGAAAAAATATTGACATTTGTTTAGAAAAATTTCACCCATTAAAACGGGAGAGGAAAAGGAAAAGAAAAAAGTAATAGGAAGGAAGGAAAAGACTCAAAGGTAGGGAGGAATTAATAAAGGTAACATCGTGGCAAGAGGACATAGTTTAAAAGGGAAAAGGGTTGGAGGCAAATAAGTAAACACAATCTGGGGTTACGATGGAAAACAGATAGTAATTCTAACCAATGGAAATGAATGAACTCCCCAAAAAGAGGAGAAGCAATTAATTTCAAAAGGAGAACCCTACAATTTTTTAAAAACCATTAAAAGAATACAATAAGTAAGGTAAAGCTGGCAAATCATTATGCTCATGAAGTCAAAAATCCATCCTTTCCAGATCAACAAAACAAAATTATCTATTAAAAACCAAAACTATCCATAAATAACATACACCAAAAACTTAATAATTAAACAATATACCAAGTGGTAGCATCCAACTTCCCTCAAGGAGTTAAAAGTTGCAAGAAAACAACAAAACTGAATGGTAGGAATCTCAACATTCACTTCAAATTAGACAATAAACCACAAACAAAAGGAAGAAATAAGATAAATAAGAATAAAAAATTAGGATGGATCTTTGGAGGAAAGAAAAGGAAGATAAAAGAAATAACTTCTCAGCATTCATGAAGCTATTCAAAAAGACCATTAGCATAAGACCCAAAATAAAATGCAAGAAAGCAAAAAGAAATCTTTCTTTCAGATCATAATACAAAAACAATTCAACAAAAAATTGGGGAAAACAAAAAGAATTGAAACTAAACATCCTCATCTTAAAGAAGATTGCAAGCACAAAATGTACAATAATAACCTCATCAAATAAAACAATGAACTCATACCAAAATTTGATAAGCAACAGAAAAAGGATTTAATCCTTGAGAATTGAATAAACAGAAAAAAAATTAAGAATGGCGAAGAAAAAAAACAAAAAAAATAAAACCCCAATAAATACTAAATGGAAACTAAAATTAAAGTTAAAATTATGAAAAAAACCTTAACAATTAATAAAAACAAAAGTTTTATAAAAGCCAAAAAAATAATTTAGCTTGAAGAAAAAAGGGAAAATAATTATATCAAAAATGAAAAGGAGAACTTTCCACTAAAAGAGAAATTAGGAAAATAATAAAGTTATTTTACTCCAACTTTATCCAATAAATTGATAACCAAAGTAAGTGGTGACTACCTCCAAAAATATAACTCCAGACTAACAGAAGAATAAATTTGAAATATCCATTCGAGAAAAGAATTAGCAAATTAAACAACTCTAAAAAAACTCCCAGGACCAATGAATAATGTATTTCCAAACATTAAGAACAATTGGAATGCTATAAATTATTTGAAAAAAGGGAAGAAATCCTACCAAATTCCCTAGACACAAACATGGACTTATTCCTAACATGGCGAAAACAGAAAAAATAACCAACTCCTTAATGAATAATGCAAAACTTAAATAAGATCAAACAAAAAAACAACAAAATCATCTCCAAAATAAACACATGATCGTGGATTTATACCAGGAATGCAGTTTGTTCAAGGACAATATCAAAAATGCCATTTAAATCCAATGACAAAACAATGACATCCTCAAAATCAGAAAAATCATTTATAAAATCAACATCCATTCTAAAAAAACACTTAAAATTGAAAAAGGACTTCCCAAAATAATCAACATCTATTAAACCACAGAACATCAAGTAATGAGACAACTGCAACCATCCAAAAGATCTGGAGTAACAATTGACTTCACCAATTTTAATATTTTGAAACCAGCTCACCAAAGGCTGAAAAAGATTAAAAAAAAAAGCAATGAGAAACCAAATTATCACCTTTCCGTGACATAGACTTTAAAACCCAGAACTCTAAAAGTTTTAGAAATAATCAAACTGTCAAAGTTGGGTTAAAAATAACCCACTAGTCATCAGCATTTTTTTCACTAAAAAATCCAACGTCAAAGTTACAAAGAGAAATCATTAAATAACACTGAAAAAAAATATTAGAATTATCTGCCAAGAAAATAGAACTTTGACAAAATAAAATTTCCACACAAATTAAAGTTGATCTAACAATTAAAAATATAAATCTCTGATAGGGCAGCAAAATAATAAATAACAATAACCAAAACTAATCTATTTATTTAGCTATAACCAATTAACTCCAAAACTATTTTAAACCTAAAAAAAACAACAAATTCATTAAAAACAAGTCAAATTTCAAGGGAATAATGAAAAAAATAAATGAAGTCACTTCCAATCTAAATTATATTAGAAACAGTTACCAAAACTATTTGATTGCTAAGGAAAAAATTAATTAATCAGTGGAAAATTAGTTCGAATAAAACAATCCAACAAATATAGAACCTAGTCTTTGAACCAAAATCCCAGCTTTGGATAAACACTGTTTGCAAAAATTGCTGGAAAATTAAACAAATGGCAGAACTAGGCATTATCCAAAACCCACACAAATAAACAAATTTCATAACCATAAAGAATAGTTTAATAAATAAAACACGGAATTTACCTCTCAAACCTGGAAAGGGAAGTCTTTGAACCAAGCAAACTAAGATCAATTACTAAATCACAAAAAGAAAATTTCATTTAACCAAACTAAAAGTTTTGTACAAATAAAACTATGCAACAAATTGAAAAGCAATAAACAAAATATTTTACAGTAAAGGTTCATAAAGGCCTATTTACAAAAACAAGATTAACCTAATTTAAAAATCAGCCATTTCCCAATTGAAAAATGGTCATTTAAACAGACAATTCAGATAAGAATGAAACTATTCTAGCATAAAATTCCCAAGTCATTATTAACGAAATAAATACAATCTAAACCACACACACTGCAAATTGCTTAAATAAGAAAAACATGTAATTTTGAGATGCGGAAAACAATTGATGCATTGTGGTGATTGGAACGAATCCAACTTGGGAGTTTGAACTATTTTTATCAACTGTTCATACCCTTATCCAGGTGTACTACGGACTAATCCAAGAGATTTTAAAAAAGGAAAGGGACCTTAATGGCAAATGTTTGTGGCAGCCTTGTAAGTGGCTAAAAACTGGAAAGTGAATGGATGTCCATCAGTTGGAGAATGGCTGAATAAATTGTGGTATATGAATATTATGGAATATTTTTCTGTAAGAAACCACCAGGATAATTTCCAGAAAGGCCTAGAGACAACAGAACTGATGAGGAAATAGAGCAGGAAGGAATCTTAATACTAACAACAATCTAGACCCAGTTCTGAGGAACAGCCATCCCAGCAAATAGCCAAACATTTCTAATGGAGCAGTAATAACTGAACTAGCTATGCCCGAAAAGACTCCTAAGACTAAAAACCATCATTAATTTCCCAATCCCATATTATGACACCTGGCAATTTTTCTTTCATCAAGCTAATTCTAATAGATAAAAAAATAACAAATAAACATTGATCTGAACACAAAATCTGTCATAAACCAAAAAAGACAAACGAAAAAAAAGTTACTATAAAATGACAGACTTGGAAAGATCTAGAATAAATTACCAATTTGACTTAGAAATTAGATAAAAAAAGACCTGAACATTTTAAAACCAAGAAGCCAGATAGAACTAAATTTGAAAATCATCAAACCTTAAGAGACCCTCATAAAACCCCAGATATGGCTAAATTTCAGACTCGAATTTTTAAAGCCAAAATAAAAAACTTTAAACTAGGTGCCACAAAGGACACCAAGATCTGCCCAAATTTGGTGAAGGCCTGACTGATATTGGCAAAAACTTGAATGCGCAAGAAAACTACCAGCTTAAGCAGCCATTCCCAGGAGAGAAATTTAGAACAAATAACCATTTGTTTCTAAGGAAAAATCAGAACAACAAAATTGATCCAACCATAGGCCACAGAACAGAAAAAAAATAACTCTTAGTTTCCTTTTGGTAACAAAAGAAACTTATTGCACTTAAACTAAAAGGAAAATGGGAAAACATAGGCTGAATAACTAAAAAAAAACCACTCCCAGAAAAATTGCATCACGGGAAAAAGGCATTTAATACTCATCAGATTGACCAAAGGAAATAACCATTTTGGAAACCTCTCACCCCTTAAAAAGGGAAACCAAGAAATAAAGGAAGGAAAGTTCCGGGGGAAGGATTCTAAAGGTGCATCACGAACAAGATTTGTTCAAAAGATGAGGTTGGCGAAAAAAAAATCTGGGATTAGGAGGCAGAACACGTAAATGTTGGTGCCGCCATGCAGGAAAATTCAAGCGACCTTCACAAGCAAGTGGGCAAATTAAAACCAACGAGTACCCTAGAACTATTCATACCAAAAGAAGGCTTCGTAAGACCAAACCAGTGACAAAAATGCTTCTCCTCCCGGACATCCCCTCAAACCCCCAACCTTTCTCCCAAAAAAATAACTCTCCCTGCCTTTTTTAGCTTTCCTCACTACACATAGCTCACTATATAACCAGGCCACAAAATGAAATTCCAACCAAGCTCCCCCTCCCCCGTTTTTCCATTTGGCCAGTCCCCAAAAACTGTCCGGGAACAAAATTTAACAAATTGGAATATGAACAATAAGAACGTACAGATGATCAAAGGAAACCTACAATATTGCTCCAAGAAACACAAAAGAGGACTTACAATAAGGAAAACTACAAAACATTGCTCTGAAGTCGAAAAAAGAGGGTACCATCCTCTCGATCACAAACAAAAGATCTAAAAAGATTTGAACCAACCCCAAAGGAAAAACAACAAGCAAATAATTAACAAATAATAAATGTTGGCTCAACTTCTAAAAAGACAATGCAGAAATAGACAACAAAATGGGCTCAACTCACCCAGACGACAACCAACCACAAACAATAAAAAGAATTAATGAATAAGATTTAAAAATTATTGTTAGACTTGGAAAATTAATGGAAAAGGCCCAAATTTGAACCCCCCGCCTGAAAAAATCAAAAACGAAAAAACCCCGCAAGCCAAAAACCAAACCGTTGAAAAACAAAAGTTTAAAACCCGCCACTTTGTCGGGCCCAAAAAATTTAAAAAAATTTACCCTAAGCCACGGGCGCCAAACTTGGGGCCTTAAACCAAAAAAAAAAAAAAAAATTAAAGCTTTGCCAAAAAAGCCCAACGAAAAAATTGGGAAAATTAAAAAAAGAAAAAACAGAAAAAAAAAGGCCGAAAAAGCAATAAAATTGCTTTGGAAACCCCATTGGGGGAAAAAAAAACAAAAAGAAAAAAAACTTTCCCAAAAAAAAAAAGGAAACCAAAGCCAAAATTGCCCAAGGAAAAGGGCCCCCGCCCGCCCAACGAAGGAAGTTTTGGAAATCCCCAGGAAAAGCGGCAATTCAACCCCAGAAAAACCCAACCTAGGGACTCCAAACCAATTGCCCCGCAAAATTTTGAAAAGGGGAAAAGACCCAAATTCCTTCTTGTCACAGACATGGTACTGATACCCAAACCAGGTAGGTTGAAAACAGAAAGAAAATTTAGACCAATTCCTAATCAATATTGATGCTAAAATTTAAATAAGATATTAGCAAAACGAAAAACATCCCCAGGATAATAATGGATCAAGTGGATTTATACCAAAATGCAGGTTTGTTTAATATTGGAAAACATCAATATTAAATTTAATAACCAAATTAACAAAACCACATGATCATCCAATAGATGGAAAAGCTTTGACAAAATCCAACATCAGTCCATTAAAAACACTTGGAGTATAATAAATGGACTTTTCTAAAATAATCGAAATTAAAACCACGTAATAATGTAATGGGAACAAACGCAACCATTTCCAATAAGATCTTGAATGGTTTGCCCATATCACCGTTAGTGTTTAATATTGATTAGAAACGCTAGCTTTGGCAAAAAGAGCTGGAAAAGATTAAAGGAATAAGAATAGGCAATAGAAACCAAATCATCCCTTCTTGATGATATGATGGTATACTTAAAAACCCCAAGATGCTACTAAAAAGTTTTAAGTAATCCACAACATTAAAAGTTTGGTTAAAAATAAACCCACATATATCATAAAAAAAAAATCAGAGTTACAAGAAATTCCAAAAGTAACTACTGATAATATAAAATTTGGAATCATTCAAGGAAAATCAAAACTTTATAGCAAAATTACAACCCTTTTCCACAAATTGTCTGATCAACAATTGGAAAAATTTAAATTTTGGATAGGGCACAAATATAATGATAAATATCCTAAACTAATCTATTTATTTGCATAAATCAGACTCCCAAAAACTATTTTAATGACCTAGAAAAAATAACAACAAAATTCATATGGAAAACAAAGGTCAAAATTTCAAAGAATTAATTGAAAAAAATCAAATGAAGGTCAGCTGTCCAGATCTAAAATTATATTAAGAACAGTTCAAAACCATTTGGTATTGGCTGGGAATAATTAGTTGATCAGTGGAATAGGTTAGGTTCAAGGAAAAAAACAACTATAGCAACCTACTTTGACAAAACCCAAAAGATCCCACTTTTGGGATAAGAACTTACTTTTAAAAAATTCTGGGAAATTGTAAACTAATAAGGCAAAACTAGGCATTGATCCACATGACACCTACCGAAAATGAATAGGTTTGATCTAGGAAAGGAATGAAATTATTAATAAATTAGAGGAACAAGGATATTTACCCTCAGACTTGGGGGAAGGACTTGCGCGAACTAGAATCATTTGATCCAAAAGAAAATTTGACTATACCTGAAAAGTTTTTAAAAACAAAACTAATGGCAAGATTGAAGGAACTAAACGGAAAAATTTTTAATCAAAGGTTCTGATAAAGGCCTATTCCAAAAATATAAAATTAACCAATTTGAAAAATCCCATTCCAATTGAAAAACAGTCAAAGGATAGAACAGACAATTTCAGATAAAAATTGAAACTATTTCTATAATGAAAATAATGTAAGTCAATTAATCAAAATCAAATTAAGACAACTCTGGATACCACTACACACCTGTGTTGGCTATATGACAGGAATAAAAAAAATATTGTTGAAGGATGGGAAAACGGGACATTGATGCATTGTTGGGGTTTGAACAAAACCATTCTGGAAGTAGTTTGGAACTATGTAAAAGTTATCAAAGTTCCCCTTTTGGTAGTTTTAGGCTTATATCCCAAAAGATAAAAATGGAAAGGGACCTATATATCATGAATGTTGTGGCCGCCCTTTTTAGTGGTAAAACTGGAAACTATGGATGCCCATCATGGAGAATGGCTAATAAAGTGTATGAATATTTGGAATATTTTTTTCTTAAGAAAGACAACAGGATGGTTTCAAGAGGCCGGAGCCAAAACTGATGCTGAGGAAAGAGCAGGACGAGGGAGATCATTATATACTTCCAACAATACATATTAAGTTCTGATGGACTCATAAATGAGATCAACCAAACCTTTCAAGGGCATAATAACTGAACCCCCCTAGAAAAGAACTTGGAGATGACTAAAACCATTACATTGAATTAATCCCTATATTTTTTCCCCTCTTTTGATTTCCTTCGCTAATTTATAATATTTCAAGTCGTTCTTTTGTACCCAAAAAACAGTTTGATCATTATACTTTTGTATCAATTTATTTTAATATTTAACATCTACTTCATCCCCACCTGGGAGGGGGTGGGGGTAAGAAGGTGAAAAATGGAACAAAGTTTACAATTTTTAATTTAAAGTTACCCACATTAAACCTGTAAATAAAAAAGAAAAAGAAAAAGAAAGAAATAATGGTTGGGAAATTTATGTGATTTATGTTTTATTTGGGAAAGATTCAAGGAAATAAAATGAGTTTACCCAAAAAGGTACCATGATGTAGAAATAGTCAATAAAGTGATCTAAAAAATTACATGATTAAAAAAATAAAGCTAAAGAAATCAATGAATACTGAGACCCTTTTTCTCAATTGCTCCTTGTCAAGAGTGACTTAAAAATACTGTTAATCAGCAGAGAAATTTTAGGAAGAATTTTTGCGTAAGATAGGGGCTGTATTAGATGATCTTGTAGGTCCCTTTTACTTTTGAGATTCTAAGCATATGAGATCATAATAATTTAATGTAATGCTTTTGACTAAGGTGGAGAATGGGAACTACATTTCACAGTGTGCCTGGAGCCCAATTCCTGGGAATCTCATGATACTGGTGATTGCTACAAGATGACTCCTGGGAGGATGGAAGGTGTCATGGAGGTTCCTTTTACAGTTTGTGATCCTAAGGAGGGAAAGACAAATTAGATCTAAACTATAGCGACATTTGTGACTAACAGTCATGAATATATGCAGAAGTAAACCCGGTTGGAAGCTATTATGAATTCCAGAACAGAAGGGGAACCACCTAGTGGTAATTAGCAAATTTTGACTGCAGATATATTAAGGTTATGTGTATGGATTATCACCTTTTGCTCAAACTGAAGAAAGACTTTGGTTTAGCAAAACTCTTTGGAAGATTTATTTGTCAAGGAAAGATACAGGAAAGATGATGGAATAGGCTGGTAAATTTCAAGCTCTCCAGATTTCCCCCAGAAACAGAACAAATTTGTGCCTCAAGAAAAACATAGATTGGTGAAAATGCAAGAAGACTTGGAACAAAACAAGGGTCCTCTTGATATGACTAAAGAAGATCTGAAGAAAATTCAGGGGCTGGGGATTAACACATGTGAAGTGCAAACATCTCTGGACTAACTCTACAAACCATCATGTGGGGAACCCTAGAACTATCAGGATTTGGCTGGAGCTTCAGCAGGAACCCCAGAAACTTTTACCTCCCAGGCAGTTTGAGAAGTCTGGTATCTGAGTCCCAGAAGACTGCCTTGGCTGATTAGGGAATACTAGAACCAGTTGTGCCTCAAGGACTCAACCCTGAATGAAAAGGAATCAACACACCTAGGAGTGCAAACACAGTGGGGTAGGGATGCTGTTGCCTGCCAGCATTTGCTGGAGGATAAAGTTTTTAGTTTATGGTGGGAAGATCTGAAGTGAAGGCTGAGGCACAATCCTCCCACTCAACATTAGAGGTGTTTACACTAATAACTAATTTTAAAAAAAATGAACTGGGTTAAAAGAAAGATCCAGGAGAGAAACTGACTGTGGGAACAGGTAAAGCTGGGGTTCATCTTTAGAGGAGGACACTAAAGTAAAAACAAAACAAAACAAAACAAAAAATACTTCTCCCTAAAGAGTAACATGAAACTGCTCCATGTCCAGAAAGAATTTATAGAAGAATTTAAAACTCAAATGAGAGACATGGAGGAAAAACTGAAAAAAATCAAGAAAAACAAGATTATGAAAAAAAATTAACCAACTAGAAAAGGAGATAGAGTCTCAAAGATAAAAATAATTTTTTGAAAATTAGAATTGGGCAAAGGGAAGCCAATGAAGCTATAAAAGACCAAGAAATAACAAAGCAGATTATAAAGAATGAAAAAAACAGAACAGAATATGAAACATTAAATAAGAAAAATGACAGCTCTGAAGAATAGATCAAGAAGAGAAAATATAAGAGTAATTGGACTGCCTTTGAATTGTGAGCAAAAAAGAACCTTGACAAAATAATGCAATAAATAATCCAAGAAAATTGTCCTGAAGTGATAAAAAATGAGGGTAAAGTAGAATTAGAAAAAATCCACTGATCACCACCTCAATAAGATCTTTTGAGGAAGACACATAAGAATTTTCTTGCCAAATTTCCCAAACCCCAGATTAAAGAGTAATTTTGCAAGAAACAAGAAAAAAATAATTCATTACACTAGAGATAAAATTAGAATTGTATAGGACTTGTCAATATCCACAATAAAAGACCACAGGTCCTGAAATCATAGACAATCCAAAGAACTGGGCCTGCAGCCAAAACTATTATATCCAGCAAAATCATCTATAATACTGAATGAGAAAAAATGGACATTCAATGAATTTACAGATTTTTAGGACTTTCTGTCAACCAAACCTGGACTTAATAGAAAATTTAACATATAAGAGTCAATGTCAAAGATTACTTTCAAGGAATTCAACATGAAGAAATTCTTCATTTTTTAAAATATGAGACATGTATATCATATTTTAAGACTGACATCAACAATAGGGTGGTTCAAAAGAAAGACAGGGCAGACTTAAGGTAAAAATAGTAATTGTTGGATAAATGAGGTGCAGAGGGAATAATAGACACAGAGGTATTAGAGGGGGGAGGAAGCCTCATAATTCCCAAAACCTACTCACATCAGGAACGGGTTAATTAGACAACATTGTATACATTTTAAAAAATATTTTTAAATAATTATAACTTTTTATTGACAGAACCCATGCCTGGGTAATTTTTTTTTACAACATTATCCCTTGCACTCACTTCTGTTCCAACTTTTCCCCTCCCTCCTTCCACCCCCTCCCCCAGATGGCAAGCAGGACTATACATGTTAAATATGTCACAGTATATCCTAGATACAATATATGTGTGCAGAAACAAACAGTTCTCTCGTTGCACAGGAAGAATTGGATTCAAAAGGTAAAAATAACCCAGAAAGAAAAACAAAAATGCAAACATTCATTTCCCAGTGTTCTTTCTTTGGATGTAGCTGCTTCTGTCCATTGTTGATCAATTGAAACTGAGTTAGATCTTCTCTTTGTCGAAGAAATCCACTTCCATCAGAATGCATCCTCATACAGTATCGTTGTTGACATATATAATGATCTCCTGGTTCTGCTCATTTCACTTAGCATCAGTTCATGTAAGTCTCTTCAGGGCTCTCTGAAATCATCCCGCTGATCATTTCTTACAGAACAAGAATATTTCATAACATTCATATACCACAATTTACCCAACCATTCTCCAATTGAAGGGCATCCATTCATTTTCCAGTTTCTAGTCACTACAAATAGGGCTACCACAAACATTTTGGCACATACAGGTCCCTTTCCCTTCTTTAGTATCTCTTTGGGGTATAAGCCCAGTAGTAGCATTGCTGGGTCAAAAGGTATGCACAGATTGATAACTTTTTGGGCATAATTCCAGATTGCTCTACAGAATGGTTGGATTTGTTCACAACTCCACCAACAATGCATCAGGGCAACATTGTATATATACCATGAAAAGTGTAGCACTCTCCAAAAGCTTTAAAGAAATAAAGAGGAACAATGAGTGGATGGGGAAATAAAGGGAAGAATACAAGGAAAGGTTACATGAGTGGGGAGAGGTTAAGTAATAGCAAGGCAAGCTAAGGAAGCAGAATTAAAGCAGAGTTATCATGGGAAATATTTGTGGGTGTGTATCGGGGTTTATATATATATATATATGTTTATATATATATATATATATATATATATAGTAATATAGATAGATAGATATATCTATCTATATTACTATATATATATATATATATATATATATATATAGTATATATCTACTTATATAGACATTGCTTGCTTGGAAGTGGTGGAGAGGATGAAAGGGGAAAAAAGAATAAAGTAAAAAAAAAAGATGTGTAGCAGGGAACAAAAGAACAATTTACAAGGAAGTAAAGAAAAGATGGACATTTACAAATATAATTTCTTATATATTTTGAATCCTCCTTGATATTCCCCTGGGCACAAGTCGATGTTCTCTGGTGTTGTTTTATTTTGTTTTTGTATTACTTTTCTATTTTTCTTTTTTCTTATTCTCTATTTTTACAAATAAAATAATTTTTAAAAAATATTTATTTGCCAGTCTGTTCAGGAAAAGAGAATGACACTGTATTTGTTTGGGATATGGAGGAATTTGTTTTCTACTGCTTTACTATTAATGTCTAACTTGATTAAGTATTTTACTCTTTGATGCTGCTTGTTCTCAACCAATCTAACAGTCAAAAAACCTATTAAAATTTCTTATATCCCAGGCACTATACCAGGTGCTTAGAACTTCAAAAGCAAAATAATAGTTGCTGCCCTCAAGGAAGTCTTATTCTTCTAGGTGGAAATGTGTGTGTTTGTGTAGGTGGTAAAGAGGAATTATACATATACCTATGTATATATACAAAATAAATGCCATTAGCAATTTGGTAGCAATGAAATCAGGAAAGGCTTCATGTGGGATATGATGTCTTGAACTGATCTTTGAAGGAAGCTAAGGATTCTCAAAAGAGAAGGTGAGGACCAAATGAATTCCAGGGAAGGGGAATAGCCTATGCTAAAAAAGCAGAGACAGAGGTAAATATATGTTAGAAATAGCAAAAGGATTAGTTTTGCTAGATCATAAAGTGGATGAAGGGGAGTATCATGTTTTGACAATATGACAAGTAATTGAATATCTAAAGTTTGGAAATTCAGATATTTCCAGTTTTTAAATGAGTGAGAGATTAAAAAATCACACATTTTGAACAGTGGTCTGTGTGGGTTCAGAACAGGTATGAAGTTATAGACTACATTAGATTATGTATATCTGTGATTTAAATTATTATCAGCTATGTGCTTTACAAATTGGCTGTTTACAATCCTCACAATAACCAATTAATATTGATATTCTTGTTCAAAACATTCCCTTATGAAACTCCAAATTGCATCAACTGTGAAGATCAGCGACTTTCCTCCATATCTTGTATATTCATATAGGGGCACCAAGGAGACACCATTTGTGAATAGCTTTGACTGCTGCTTCCTGTTTTGTGAAGAAGCTAAAATTCTCAGTCTCTAGGGTTAGCCATCTGGCAACTTTTCCAAGAACTAAATTTGCTTACCATTTCAAATAAAGCA
This sequence comes from Sarcophilus harrisii, assembly GCF_902635505.1. Taxonomy (NCBI): domain Eukaryota; kingdom Metazoa; phylum Chordata; class Mammalia; order Dasyuromorphia; family Dasyuridae; genus Sarcophilus; species Sarcophilus harrisii. The sequence continues at coordinate 365,602,094 of NC_045427.1, read as the reverse complement.
TTGCCAGGCATTTAGACTTTGCTTGCTTTCTCTCACTCTCTCATAAGTACACTGTTCAATAATGCATTTGGAAAATGAATAATATACTTTGATCATATAAGCAGGTCAGGAAATGTTTGTGGGCAGAATGAATGGTGAGACAAATCATTAGGCATTTCTTTTTTTCCCCATTCAGTTTTACACTATTTCTTCTTTATTCTCCTGACTTTTAAGTTTGTGCAGCATTTGTGGGAGGTTATGAAGAGGCATTTGTTACATTTTGTTTTGTAGGATTCTTAATGATTAAACAGTGAGTGTGTTTGAATCTATTCAACAGATTAATGATAAAAATAAATTTATTTGGAAAAATTTAAAAAGCTATATAAAATAAAAATAAAAAATAAACCAAACCAAAAAGAAGAAAAATTATTTTATTGGTAAATAATAGATAAATTCAATAAATTTATGGAAGGAATGAAGTCAGAGTTGTAAAGACTTAGAAATCATCTAGTCCTTCATTTTCTCTTGAAGAAATGGAAGCTCATAGAAGGGAAATGAGTTACCTAGAATTCTACAGAATAGCAAAAGTAAAACAAGGACAAAAATTCTGGTCTTCCTTTCATGCCTAATTGTTGAAAATATTTCTAAGCAATGCATTGAGGCTGATAACTTTGATTTAACTATTTGGGTTACAGTAATCAAAAAAGCTGAATTTAGAGTAAAGACAGTGTACAGGTCACTTACATACCTGGACCTATGTTTCTTTATAAATGAATAGTACCCAAGATTATCTTTCTTTTCCTTGAAGGGACTCTCTTTTTTTTGTCACTTACTGAAGGACAATTTCAGTCAGGTGCCTTCAGTGAGATACCATGAAAACAAATTAAAGGAAAAAATAAATACATAAATACACACACATACACATATATATGTAGTAATAACTATTTTGAATTTAGTGTTAAGACAAGATATTAAGGCAGATGCAGAATTTATTTGCATTATTTTATTTTATTCCTTTTCTTGAGAATATCATACTTTTTCACAGTCAACAACAATCTAGAATTAGATTTATTATTCAAAGATGTTTCATTTCATCCCTATTGGCCTTCCTACCAATGCAGATTGTAGTCCTTTCATTTCTTCAAAAGATTATCATTTTGTTTGTGGCAGCCCTTTTTGTAGTGGCAAAAAAATGGAAACAGAGTGGCTACCCATCAGTTGAAGAATGACTGAATAAGTTACGGTATAGAAATGTTATGGAATGTTATTGTTCTTAAAAAAAAAAAAAAAAAAAAAAAAAAAAAACGTCAACAGGATTATTTCAGAGAGACCTGGAAAGAATTATACAAACTGATACTGAATTAAATGAGTAGAATCAGGGAATTATTATACATGGCAACAATAAGATTTTATGACAATCAATTATAATGGACAAGGCTCTTTTCCAAAATGAGCTAATTGTGGCCAGTTCCAATGATCTGGTGTTAAAGAGAGCCATCTACAAATAGAGAGAGGACAGTGGGAACTGAGTATGGATCACAACATAACATTTTCACTCTTTTTCTTATTGGTTGCTTGCATTTTGTTTTCTTTCTCATTTTTTTTCCTTTTTTGACCTGATTTTTCTTTCTTTTTTTAACTTTGACAATATTTATCACTTTTAATCTTGCTTATCTTTTCTCTCTAGGTTTTTTAAAAACATTTTCCTCTTTTGGTTTTCCTTTTTTATATTTTTATTAAAGTTTTTTTTTATTTCTAAAACATATGCATGGATAGTTTTTCAACATTGACCCTTGCAAAACCTTGTGTTCCAATCTCCCCCCTTTCCCGACACCCTTCCCTAGATGGTAAGTAATCTCACATATATTAAACATGGTAAATTGTGGTATATGAATGTTATGGAATATTATTGTTCTGTAAGAAATGACCAGCAGGATGAATACAGAGAGGCTTGGAGAGAATTATATGGACTGATGCTAAGTGAAATGAGCAGAACCAAGAGATCATTATATACGTCAACAACAATACTGTATGAAGATGTAATCTGATGGAAGTGGATTTCTTTGACAAAGAGACCTAATTCAGTTTCAATTGATTAATGATGGACAGAAGCAGCTACACCCAAAGAAAAAAACACTGGGAAATGAATGTAAATTGTTTGCATTTTTGTTTTTCTTCCTGGGTTATTTTTATCTTCTGAATCCAATTCTCTCTGTGCAACAAGAAAACTGTTTGGATCTGCACACATACATTATGTCTAGGATATACTACGACATATTCAACATATATAGGACTGCTTGCCATCTAGGGGAAGGAGTGGAGGATGGGAGGGGAAAAAACGGAACAGAAGTGAGTGCAAAGGATAATGTTGTAAAAAAAAAATTACCCTGGCATGGGTTCTGTCAATAAAAAGTTACTATAATAAAAAAAAAAAATTCAGATAGGGCTCCATTGAGGCAATTGGTGAGACAGTAGTTAAATAATTAGGTATGGAGTCAGGAAGACCTGAGGTCAAATCTATCCTCAAACTAGCTGTGTAACCCTGGGCAAATTACTTTTAGTAACTTATTCAATGTCCTCAAGTGTAAAATGGAGATAATAAAAATCAACTACTTCACTGGGTTGGGAGAATGAAATTAGATAATATTTGCAAAAAAAGTATTGATTCATAGTAGATGTCATATAAATATTTATTCGGTCCTTTCCCTCCCACCTATCTTTATTGTCTTTGGAGATGATTTATTGTAAAGAGCACTAATCTGGGAGTCAAGAGTTCTGGATTCTAAGTTTGCTTTTGATATTCATGTAGTAAATAAAAAGTCACTTCTCTGAAAAAAAAAACTTGATAAAAATATATGTTAAATCCAATATATGCATACATACTGACACAGTTATCTTGCTGTACAAGATAAAATCAAATCAAAAAGGAAAAAATGAGAAAGAAAATAAAATGCAAGTAAACAACAACAAAAAGAGTGAAGATACTATGTTGTGATTCAGACTCAGTTTCCACAGTCCTCTCTCTGGGTGTAAATGGCTTTCTTCATCATCTTCATCATCTTCATCAAGATCATTGGAAGTGGCCTGAATCATCTCATTGTTGAAAATAGCCATGTCCATCAGAATTGATCATTATATGATCTTGTTGTTGCCATGTACAATGATCTCCTGACCCTGCCCATTTCACTTAGCATCAGTTGATATAAGATTCTCCAGGCCTCTCTGAAATCCTCCTGCTGATCATTTCTTATAGAACAATAATATTCCATAACATTCATATGCCAAAACATTCACCCATGTTCCAACTAATGGGCATGCATTCAGTTTCCATGATCTGATTTTTCTTGTGCAGCAAAATAATCGCATAAATATGGATTCACATATTGCATTAAACATATATTTTAACATGTTTAACATACATTGCATTACTTGCCATCTAGGGAAGAGTGTGGGGGAAAGGGGAGAAATTTGGAACACAAGGTTCGCAAGGGTCAATGTTGAAAAATTATCCATGCATATGTTTTGAAAATAAAAAGCTTTAATAAAAAAAAGATTGTCATTTTGTGCCCAAAATAATCCCCTTATAGTAGACAATTATCTGATTATAAGCCCTCTTGAACTTAGTTCTAGGGATTCTTGAAAAACAGACTGAATGAAAAAAATACTATGTTTATAATCTAAAACTTTCCAAGTTCCAAGTTCCAAGTCTTACAAAACAAATTGTGTTAAATGTTAATAATATTTGAATTAGAAGGTAAGCTCCCTGAAGGCAAGAAACTATATTAATTTTGTCTTGGTACTGCTAGCGCTTATCACAGAACCTAAAATGGAGTAAACACTTACTAAAAGTTTGCTGACCGATTGCAGAGTCTAAAGTAAGGTATCATAGCATGATTTGGAACAGGGCTTAGTTTAAGCTAGTCAACTATTATAGTGAATGTCAGAACTATCTTGTATTCAGAGAAATTAAATAGAAAGATAATAGCAGCATGATATATTAGAAATTGAATTAGGTCTATAGAAATCAACATAGCTGACACCCAGCAAAAGAACTCTGGGAGATGACTTATGGACCACTACATAGAATTCCCAATCCCTCTATTTTTGTCCACCTGCATCTTTGATTTCCTTCACAGGCTAATTGTACACTATTTCAAAGTCCGATTCTTTTTGTACAGCAAAATAACTGTTTGGACATGTATACATATATTGTATTTAATTTATACTTTAACATATTTAACATGTATTGGTCAACCTGCCATCTGGGGGAAGGGATGGGGGGAAGGAGGGGAAAAGTTGGAACAAAAGGGTTTGCAATTGTCAATGCTGAAAAATTACTCATGCATATATCTTGTAAATAAAAAACTATAATAAAAAATAAATTACAAAAGAAAAAAAAAAGAAATAAACATAGCTGGACTCAAGTTCTAGACAAGCAATCTTTGATTAAAATGACCTTGGCAATTTGTTTTATCTTTGTCATCAATTTTCATGATTTGTAAAACTGAGCTGTTGAATTTACTGATATCTAAGGAACCTTCCAGCACTAACTCTATGACCCTTTGTAAATAGTTTGTTATAGAGTTATAGATCTGAAAAAGTATGAAGCATTAAACTATTCTATATTACTGCTTGTGGGCAAGATTTCATGCAAGTTAAACATGCTTAAAGGCTTGAATCTTCACATCTTGTTTCTTCCTTTGGTATGCTATAAAAATAAATGAATTATTGTTATGTTTTTTAGTTGAGTTATTTAGTTATTTGAAATGCATTCTGGATATTGTTGTCATATCTATATTTACAACTCGTCATTTTATTACTTTTCTCTTATCAGAAGAAATTAATGAAATTTTCACTTTTTTTAAAATTGTGGATTGATATTGTAATCTATTGCCACCATCTTTCCAATATGTTTGTGTATACAACTATTTATTCTTTCTTAATTATATATAAAAAAATTAAGATTCATTTTTTTAAAATTCTGTTTCTACATTCTTGCTCTATGTTTTCTCTCACCTCCTTGAGAAGGTAAGCAATTTGATATAAATTATACATGTAAAACATTTCCATATTATCTTTCCTGAGAAAGTAAAAAAATTTTTTGAAAAAGTGTGCTTCAATCTGCATTCAAACTCCCAATGGTTCATTATCCTGAGGTGGATAGCATTTTCCTCTCAAGTCCTTTGGATTTGTCCTGGATCATTTTATTGTTGAGAATAGATAAGTCACTGAGCATTGATAAGAGTACAATATTACTGTTACTTAGTGTAATGTTCATCTAATTCTGCTAACTTCACTTTGCTTCAGTTAGTATAAGTTTTCCTGTGTTTCTTTTTTTGAAGTCATTTTGCTCATCATTTCTCAAATCACAATGATATTCCATAATAATGCAACTTCTTCAGCTATTGCTCATTTGATAGATATCCCACTAATTTTCAATTATTTTTCTTTTTTTTTTTTTATTTAATAGCCTTTAATTTACAGGATATATACATGGGTAACTTTACAGCATTAACAATTGCCAAACCTCTTGTTCCAATTTTCACCTCTTACCCCCACCCTCCCTAAATGGCAGGATGACCAGTAGATGTTAAATATATTAAAATATAACTTAGATACACAATAAGTATACATGACTAAACGTTATGTTGCTGTACAAAAAGAATCAGACTCTGAATTATTGTACAATTAGCTTGAAGGAAATCAAAGATGCAGGTGTGCATAAATATAGGGACTGGGAATTCAATGTAATGGTTTTTAGTCATCTCCCAGAGTTCTTTTCTGGGTATAGTTCGTTCAGTTCATTACTGCTCCATTAGAAATGATTTGGTTGATCTTGTTGCTGAGGATGGCCTGATCCATCAGGACTAGTCATCATCTAGTATTGTTGTTGAAGTATATAATGATCTCCTGGTCCTGCTCATTTCACTTAGCATCAGTTCGTGTAAGTCTCTCCAGGCCTTTCTGAAATCATCCTGTTGGTCATTTCTTACAGAACAGTAATATTCCATAATTTTCATATACCACAATTTATTCAGCCATTCTCCAACTGATGGACATCCATTCAGTTTCCAGTTTCTAGCCACTACAAAAGGGCTGCCACAAACATTCGTGCACATACAGGTCCCTTTCCCTTCTTTATAATCTCTTTGGGATATAATCCCAGTAGTAACACTGTGGATCAAAGGGTATGCACAGTTTGATAACTTTTGAGCATAGTTCCAAACTACTCTCCAAAATGGTTGGATTCGTTCACAACTCCACCAACAATGAATCAATGTCCCAGTTTTCCCACATCCCCTCCAACAATCATCATTATTTTTTCCTGTCATCTTAGCCAATCTGACAGGTGTGTAGTGGTATCTTAGAGTTGTCTTAATTTGCATTTCTCTGATTAATAATGACTTGGAGCATCTTTTCATATGACTAGAAATAGTTTCAATTTCTTCATCTGAGAATTGTCTGTTCATATCCTTTGACCATTTTTCAATTGGAGAATGGCTTGATTTTTTATAAATTAGAGTTAATTCTCTATATATTTTGGAAATAGGAGGACCTTTATCAGAACTTTGACTGTAAAAATATTTTCCCAGTTTATTGCTTCCCTTCTAATCTTGTCTGCATTAGTTTTGTTTGTGCAAAAACTTTTCAGTTTGGTATAATCGAAATTTTCTATTTTGTGATCAGTAATGATCTCTAGTTCTGCTTTGGTCATAAAAACCTTCCCCTTCCACAGGTCTGAGAGGTAAACTATCCTATGTTCCTCTAATTTATTAATAATTTCATTCTTTATGCCTAGGTCATGAACCCATTTTGACCTTATCTTGGTGTACGGCGTTAAGTATGGATCAATGCCTAGTTTCTGCCATATTAGTTTCCAATTTTCCCAGCAATTTTTATCAAACAGTAAGTTCTTATCCCAAAAGCTGGGATCTTTGGGTTTGTCAAAGACTAGGTTGCTATATTTGTTGACTGTTTTATCCCTTGAACCTAATCTATTCCACTGATCAACTAATCTATTCCTTAGCCAATACCAAATAGTTTTGGTAACTGCTGCTCTATAGTATAGTTTTAGATATGGTACAGCTAAGCCACCATCATTTGATTTTTTTTTCATTAATTCCCTTGAAATTCTTGACCTTTTGTTTTCCATATGAACTTTGTTGTTATTTTTTCTAGGTCATTAAAATAGTTTTTTGGGAGTCTGATTGGTATAGCGCTAAATAAATAGATTAGTTTAGGTAATATTGTCATCTTTATTATATTTGCTCGCCCTATCCAAGAGCATTTAATATTTTTCCAATTGGTTAGATCAGACTTAATTTGTGTGAAAAGTGGTCTGTAATTTTGCTCATAAAGTTTCTGATTTTCCCTTGGCAGATAGATTCCTAAATATTTTATATTATCAGTAGTTACTTTAAATGGAATTTCTCTTTGTAACTCTGACTGTTGGATTTTGTTAGTGATATATAAGAATGCTGATGACTTATGTGGGTTTATTTTATAACCAGCAACTTTGCTAAAGTTGTGGATTATTTCTAATAACTTTTTAGCAGAATCTCTGGGGTTCTCTAGTATACCATCATGTCATCGGCAAAGAGTGATAATTTGGCTTCCTCATTGCCTATTCTTATTCCTTTAATCTCTTTCTCAGCTCTTATTGCTATAGCTAGCGTTTCTAATACAATATTAAATAGTAACGGTGATAGTGGGCAACCTTGTTTCACTCCAGATCTTATTGGGAATGGTTGCAGTTTGTCTCCTCATTATGATGCTTACTGATGCTTTTAAATAGATGCTGCTGAATTATTTTAAGGAAAAGTCCATTTATTCCTATACTCTCAAGTGTTTTTAATAGGAATGGATGTTGGATTTTATCAAATGCTTTTTCTGCATCTATTGAGATGATCATATGGTTTTTGTTAATTTGGTTATTGACATGGCCATTTATATTGATAGTTTTCCTAATATTGAACCAGCCCTGCATTCCTGGTATAAATCCTACTTGATCATAGTGTATTATCTTGGAGATGATTTTCTGTAGTCTTTTTGCTAATATATTATTTAAGATTTTAGCATCAATATTCATTAGGGGGATTGGTCTATAATTTTCTTTCTCTGTTTTCAGCCTACCTGGTTTAGGTATCAGTGCCATGTCTGTGTCATAGAAGGAATTTGGTAGGACTCCTTCATTCCCTATTTTATCAAATAATTTATATAGCATTGGGGCCAATTGTTCTTTAAATGTTTGGTAAAATTCACATATAAATCCATCTGGTCCTGGGGATTTTTTCTTAGGGAGTTGTTTAATTGCCTGTTCTATTTCTTTTTCTGAAATGGGACTATTCAAACAATTTACTTCTTCCTCTATTAGTCTGGGAAGTCTGTATTTTTGAGGTAGTCATCCATTTCACTTAGGTTATCAAATTTATTGGCATAAAGTTGAGCAAAATAACTCCTTATTATTTCTCTAATTTCCTCTTCATTGGTGGAAAGTTCTCCCTTTTCATTTTAAGACTACTAATTTCATTTCCTCCCTCCTTTTTCTAATCAGATTTACCAAAGGCTTATCTATTTTATTGGCTTTTTCATAGAACCAACTCTTAGTTTTATTAATTAGTTCAATAGTTTTTTTACTTTCAATATTTTTAATTTCTCCTTTTAATTTTAGAATTTCCAATTTAGTATTTGATTGGAGGTTTTTAATTTGGTCTTTTTTTAGTTTTTTTTAGTTGCAAGCCCAATTCATTAATCTTTTCTTTCTCTGTTTTATTCAAGTAAGCCTCTAAGGATATAAAATTCCCCTTTATTACCGCTTTGGCTGCATCCCACAAATTTTGGTATGATGTCTCATCATTGTCATTATCTTGAGTGAAATTATTAATTGTATCTATAATTTGCTGCTTCACCCAATCATTCTTTAAGATGAGATTGTTTAGTTTCCAATTACTTTTTGGTCTATTTCCCCCTAACTTTTTGTTGAATGTAGTTTTATTGCATCATGATCTGAAAAGAAAGCATTTACTATTTCTGCTTTCTTGCATTTAATTTTGAGGTCTTTATGTCCTAATATATGGTCAATTTTTGAATAGGTTCCATGAACTGCTGAGAAGAAAGTATATTCCCTTCTATCTCCATTCAATTTTCTCCAAAGATCCAACATACCTAATTTTCTCAATATTCTATTTACTTCTTTAATTTCTTTCTTATTTGTTTTGTGGTTTGATTTGTCTAATTCTGAGAGTGCAAGTTTGAGATCTCCTACTATTACAGTTTTGTTGTCTATTTCTTCTTGCAACTCTCTTAACTTCTCCTTTAGGAAGTTGAGTGCCATACCACTTGGTGCATATATGTTTAATATTGATATTGCTTCGTTGTTTATGCTACCCTTTAGCAGGATGTAGTTACCTTCCTTATCTCTTTTAATTAGATCAATTTTTACTTTTGCTTGATCTGAGATAAGGATGGCTACCCCTGCTTTTTTGACTTCACCTGAAGAATAATAGATTTTGCTCCAGCCTTTTACTTTTACTCTATATGCATCCCCCTGCTTTAAATGTGTTTCTTGTAAACAACATATTGTAGGAGTTCTGACTTTTGATCCAGTCTGCTATCTGCCTCCTCTTTATGGGGAGTTCATCCATTTACATTTACGTTAGATTTACTAAATCTGTATTTCCTGCCATCCTAATAACCCCAGATTGTGCTTTACTTATTCTTGCCTCCCCAACCCTCTTTCCCCTTTTAAACTTGGTGTACCCCTCTTGTATCACGATACTTATCCTCTTTATAATCCCTCCCCCCCCCTTTGAGTCTTTCCCCTTCCTTCCCTTATTACTCTTTTTCTTTTCCTTTTCCTCTCCCCGTTTTAATGAGGGCGAGAGAGAATTTTCTCTAAAACAAATGTCAATTATTTTTCTTTGAGCCAACTCTGATGAGAGTAAGATTCACACAATGTTCCTCCCCCTCTCTAAATTCCCTCAGATATGATAAGTTTCCTTAGCCTCTTTGTGGGATGTGGTTCCCCTCTTTTTATCCCTCCTTCCCACCTTATTCTGCCATCATCCCTTTTCCATATCTACTTCCCTTTTTTATGTTATATCAGTACAATCAAATTATACATGTATTCTTTTTGTATATCCACAACAGAAATACAATTCTCAAGAGTTATTTTTACCTTTTCTGCATCTCTTGAGTTCTATTCTTGGAGATCAAATTTTTTGTTTAGTTCTGGTTTTTTCTTCAGAAACAAATGGAATTCATTTGTTTCATTAAATGTCCATCTTCTTCCCTGGAAGAAAATGCTCAGCTTAGCTGGGTAGTTTATTCTGGCTGCATCTCAAGTTCTTGTGCCTTTCGGAATATCATATTCAGGCCCTTCTTTCCTTTAATGTAGAGGCAGCCAGATCTTGGAGTGATCCTTATTGTGGCACCTCGGTATTTAAATGGTTTTTTTGGCTGCTTGTAAAATTTTTTCCTTAATCTTATAGTTCTGAAATTTTGCCACAATATTCTATGGGGTTTTTATTTTAGGGTTTCTTTCAGAAGGTGTTCGATTAATTCTTTCAATGCCTATTTTACCTTCTGATTCTATTACATCTGGGCAGTTCTCTTTGATGATTTCTTGTAAAATAGTATCTAGGCTCTTTTTTTCATCATAGTTTTCAGATAGTCCAATAATCCTCAGATTATCTCCTAGATCTATTTTCCAAGTCTGTCGTTTTGCAAGTAGATAATTCGTGGTTTTTCAGTTTGTCATTTTTTTTGTTTTGCTTGACTGATTCTTGCTGTCTCAATGAATCATTAGTTTCCAATTTGTTCAGTTCTAATTTTAAAATTATTTTCTTCAATAGCTTTTTTACTTCTTTCTGTATATGTCCAATTGAGTTTTGAATGTATTGTTTTGGTCTGTGGAATTTTTTCCATTTCACTAATTTTTTTTTTAGTGAATTATTTTCTTTTTCCAATTCACAGATCCTACTTTCTTGCGTGTTCTTTGTCTTTTCCAATTCATGGATCCTACTTTCTTGCGAGTTCTTTGTCTTTTCCAAATCACAAATCCTACTTTGTAGTGAATTCTTTATTTTTTCCAATTCGTATTTCAGGAAGTTGTTGCTCTCTTGTAAGGCTTCTCTTTCCTTTCCCCATTTATCTTCTAACTCTCTTTTGAGACTTTTAATGGCCTCTTCTATGAGAGCATTATGTAAAGGAGGACAGTCTGATGCATTTTTGCTGTTTGAGGTCTCTTCAGGTTTGCTGACCTGCTCTTTTTCTGCATAGAAGCTGTCGATTGTTCTTTTCATCTTTTTATTCATGTTTTAAAGCCTTTAGGGTAGGTCTCCTAGGCAAGGGGGTTACCAGCTTCCTCTGCAGAATAGGTAGAGATGTAAACCGATTTCCGGCTCCGAGGTATGGGAGTGCTCTGGGTGAGAGTTTTCCCTTCCCCCAACAGGAGGTGGATTCAGCACTGGCCGAGCTATCAAACTGCTTAGTAGGGCTGAGTGGATTATCGATTGCCCGCGCCTAGAGACTAAGTGGTGAAAGTGTCACCGCCCAGGCCGGAGCCTCTTGTGGGACTGTGAGTATTAGCAGCTGAGCGCAGACCGCAGAACGCAGACAGCCACAAACTCTGCCCAGCGTCTCTGCCTGATGCAAATCGGCCCTGGAAAAAAAAGCTCTATGGCCCCAAGCCGAGCTCCCCCCTGCGCAGATTGGAGGCTAACCCGGGCTGCGTCCTCCTGCCGTGCAGGATCACAACTGCCCCAAGGAAAAGCCCTCTACTCGGGTTGGGGCTGCGCGCTTGTGCTGAGATCTGTGCCTTCACCCTCGGTTTGAGACTCTCCTCGGAACCTAATTTCTCTCCCAGTCTGCGCCGATCTCCCCCCTCGCCCCGGAACCAACCTTTTTTGGCGAGACTGCAGATTTTTTTCGGCCGGTGAGTTGTTCTACTTCTTATCTTTACGAATTGTAGCAGTCAAGACTATTTTTGAGGCTTGATATATTATTGATAAAGAGGGCAAGAGAAGAGCTTAGAAAGACGCGTGTGTCTTCTCCGCCATCTTGGCTCCGCCCCCTTCAATTCTTTTTCACCAAAAAAGTGCTGTTCTAAATATTTTTGTACATATGTCTTTTTCCTTTAAATTTTAAAATTTTTCTTTGGAATACTAACAGAGTAGTAATATTACTGGGTCAAAGGATATGCAGTTTTATAACTCTTTGGGCAGAATTATAAATTGCACTCCAGAATGGATGGATCACTTCACAATTCTACCATTTATACATCATGCTCTAATTTCTCTATACTCTTTCCACCATTTGTCATTTTCCTTTTCATTCATATTAGCTAATTTGATATGTGTAAGGTAATACTTCAGATTTGTTTTAATTTGCTTTTCTCTAATCAATAGTAATCTAGAATATTTTTCCTGTGACTACTGATAGCTTTGATTTCTTCTTCTGAAAAATGCCTGTTCATATACTTTGATTATTTGTCAATGGAAAAATCACTCTTATTTTTATAAATTTGACCAAGCTCTCTGCATATTTGAGAAATGAGACATTTATCAGAGAAACTTACTGTAAAATTTCATCTGAATTTTCAAATTAGTAAACTTAAAATCTAGAAAAAATGTCTATTGACAATTATATAATGTTCAGATCTCCATTTTAGAATTACATTATTTATAATGTTCCTCACTCCATATTTCTCTAAGGAATACATTTCTTAATTGAAAAATCATGTTGGATTTAGCAGCATTGCTTATTATTCCCACCAGAGATATTTCCTGAAAAGACCCTATTATTTTCACAAATAGTATAGCATTTTTCCATCTTTCTCATCTGAATTAATCACCAACTTTCTTCCATGTTCTAGGTAGATGGTTCTAAAAGAGGTGCTTTCTTTTTTAGAACTTTCCCTGGAGTCAGTACCACACAGTTGAATGGTTGTTCAGCTAAATATCATCAATTAACATTTTAATAACACTATCATTTTTATCAGTGACATACTTGGATGAAAGCTTAGTTGGCATTCTCATCAAATTCTCAGGTAAAATGAAGCAATGAAGGCCAGTTAACATAAACAAGTCAGGATCCTTAAAAATTAGGGTTCTGTAATGGTGGGACCTGATTATAATAAAATTCAAAATAAGTAAACAATATTATTTATTGCATTCAAATGATCATTATGGAATTACATGGGCTGACTAGACCACAATTCTTTTGTGAAAGCCATTGGAGAATTAAATGGATTCTAAGATCAATATAAATTGATAATATAATTCAAATGCAATCTCAGATTGAATTAATGGAATCATAATATCCATAACAAAAGTGGCAATAGTACTGCTTTCTTCTGTTCTGGCCAGACAACATTTAGAATGCTGTGTTCTGTTTCACACATCACACAATAACATTGACAAAAGGAAGCTCATTCACAGAAAGAAAATCAAGTTCAGATTTTAGAAAAAGTTTGGAAGGATGCCCCTAGAGAATCAGCTGTGGGAAATGTTTATAATAATGAACAATTAGATAGTATATTAAAGCTTATGAAAGATACTAGTTAAAACAACCATCTCTTGTAAATATTATATTTCTCCCCAGTTCTATAGATGAGGATCAGAGAGGTTAAGAATTGTGCCTATGTACACATGGTTAAGTTTAGGAAGTAGGGTTTCAATGTAGATCTTCTTGACTTCTTTGCTATACTTGGCTAACTTGGAAAGAGGAAATTAGAAGTGGGCAAAATGCGGAATGATTCTTTGATAGCTGCTATTTCATTATTTTAAGTAATTCCTTCATGTAAGCAAACCTCAGCATAACACCATTTTTCGAGATTCCTTCACATTTTTTTTTCCTATAAAGTCTCCATAGAGAATCTATCCAATGTTCTCACATTTTTTTTAGCATTTTATTAAAATATTTGGGGAGTTAGCATTTAAAATATGCTGTAGTTTCCCATTCATGATATATAATAAAACAACTTTATCTTCTGAGAGTTTAAACTCCTGGAAGGATTCTTATGCAGGAAAGGGATTACATTTTTCTGTGTATCCCTAGAGGGTCAATGGATGGATGTAATGGTAAAACAGATTTTGGTTCAAATAAGAAAACATGAGTTGTTTGTCATGAGTTGAATTGCCTAAAAATATTATATGCTGCCTTAGGGGTTACTCTATTAATGAAAGTCTTCTAGTAAAGGAAGAATGATGACTGATTAAAAATGTGCACATGATTCCTAACTTCCATAGGTCTTAGACTATCTGACTCATAAAGTTTCTTCTGGGAATCTGTTGGATTTCCTGATTATCTTCTTGCTTTAAGTATAAATTTTATTCTTCTAAGTTCCTTGAAGGCAGAGACTATATTATATTTCTGCACAGAAATTTTAGGCACAAAGCAACTCCCTAATACATAAAATGACTCAATTTTTATGGTAATAAGCAATTATTTACTGATATCTCTGTTTCCATTTCTTTGTGTCTCTATATCTATCTTTTTTTTTGTCTCCATCTCTCTGTCTGTCTAACCATTTCTGTCTGTTTCTTCTCGTTATTATTTAGATATTTTTAGACAGAAATGTCCATGAGTTCTTTTCAATCCTGAGGAAGATTTGCTTTGATTCTAGGACTGGTAAAAGGGATTCTTTGATTTATTAACTTTACTTTTTATCTTTAAAATATGGGATAGGAAGTCATGAGAATAAGACAATCAATAGCTGGAGTGAGGATACTGCCATGATGTCATCATTGCAGATCCTATATTGCTGAAATCTGTGAAGGCTTTATATAGGTCAAGATTTCTTAGTTCCTTTCTCCTTTTTTCTATTATCTCTGATGAAAAGGAATGAGCTTCTCTATGGAATTAGTCTTATGTTTGCTTCCTAAAAATCCATTTGCCCATTTTGTATTTAAATATTCTATTTTCCCCTTCACTCAAGTGTGATAGAAAAATTAACTACCTCCATTACCAAATTGGGTATAATATAGTTAATATGTAGCACTGAGAGAGGACAATTAGGAATGCTTTAGAAGGAATGAAGAGAGATTTAAAACAGAGAATTATTGTTGGCTAGGGGTTCAAAGCCAAAGAGAGATATTCAACTTCACAGCTTTTTAGAATAAGAACACATTTAATAGGACTTCTGTAGGAAAACAAGTCATTATCAGTGGCTAAGTAGCCACTGGCTGAGTTGCATTGAGTAGACACCGTTCAAGTTTCTATACTTAGTTTAAAAACAAACCCACTCTTCCGGAGGGGTTTAGTTAAAGAAAGAATTAAAAAGAAAGTTGTATCCCTAGAAATGGAAGGAGTATCTTGCCCCACATAAAATTATGGACTAGTAAGAAAGATATATACCTACATGATTGATCACCAAGACAAGACAGTAGTACCCACAACTGTCACATCTACATAAATGTGAAAGTTTAAAAATCATTATTGAAAGCAATATCAAGTTTGCATCATGTTAGCTAAGAAGTTTATAAAAATATGCTCACTCTTCTTTGGAAAATAGAAAATGTTTATATTTGCTATCATCAATAATACTAAGCAACATATATTGGCACAAAGTATTGTTGCTCTCTTTTTCTCTCTGTCTCTCTGTCACTCTCTCTGTTTCTCTGTCTGTCTGTCTGTCTTTTTCTTTCTGTGTATGCATATCTGTGTGAATAAGAGTAAGGAAAGGAGTGAGCCTATGTTTGCACAGTGAAAGGCACCATATAATTTTCCATCTCTCCTTTGTGCTGGTCTAGAGTGCCAGCTCCATGTGTCTTTTAGTCTATGATATCATCATCCTCAGCATTAGTGTTGCTGCCAAACAAGCACAAAAGCAAACAACAAACTCAGGTCTAATTTCAGGCCATTGGGAATCACATTTGTCAGCAGTAGTCAAAATGTTAATGCAGAGCTGGATGGTTGGTGGTTGCAAGTATCCACACTCTCCACCCATTATTTTCTCATTTCTTTCCTTAGCTCCTCCAAACCAATAGACACATATAAATCCAAACTCTGTAAGCAATATAGCATGAAGAAAGTATTCATAAGTTAGATACAAGATGAAATTGGATTAATGTTATGCTACCTTTCAGGTCTGATATTCTATGATAAGGAAATAGAAAAGAAAAGAAAGCAAAAAAAAAAAAGAGAAGCATGAGGAAAAAAAAAAAAGAGAAACAGACAGACAGAGAAACAGAGAGGAGAAAGAGACAAAGAGAGAAAGAAGAGATAAATAGAGGCAGAAAAAAACAATGAGCGAGGCAGAAACAGAGAGGGAAGACAGACACAGACACAGAAACAGAAAAATAGAAAAGCACAGATGCATAAAGATAGATAGGAAAGTAGGAACTCTTTCAGGTATCTTCAATCAATGTATACCTATTTCCTTTCTATTACAGAAATGATTGGCACGTATGTGTCTGTGTATATAGTGTGCATATTTGAATATATGAGATCTTTCAATCTTTCTTTAATTTTTGAATATATTTCTAGTATTAATACTGTTGGGTCACTGGTTTAAAGTGAATTTACAATTTTCACTTTTCAAATATAATTAAATCTACAATTGCTTTCCAGAACAGCTGTATACATTCACAACTCCATTCACAGTGTTTTAGTGTTCCTGTGTTCCCTCCAACATTTAGGAACAAGTTACTTAACTTAATGGAAAAGAACTCTACAACAATCCTGACTTATGCATCAGATAATACTTGGTTCGAAAACAATTCACTCTTCCAGAGAGTTTTGGGGTTAAGGAATGAGCTGACTTTATCTCAGACAAAGTCTTCATGTTTTTGGATAACTCGACTTCACCTCTTTCTGTCAAATAATTCAGTCATATGACCTCCAATGCCCTTGCCAGCATTAATTATCTAGGATATTATTGTTTTGTATCAATAAAATGGTGGCAGTGTCCAACCTCATTTCTTTAGGTAACAGTTGTCCAAGAATTAATAAGAAATACTTCAGTTGAGCAAGTAGGTGGCACAGTAGATAGAGCACCACCTCTGAAGTCACAAAGAAGTTCAAATCTGGCCTCAGACACTTAATCCTTCTTAGCTGTGTGACACTGGCAAGTCACTTAACCCCAATTGCCACAGCAAAAAAAAAAAAAATCTTTCATTTATTGTACCATGCAGCAAACATTCTTTGACTGTCAATGTGCTGGATAATGTGGGAGAAGCAAAGAAATATCAAATAAAGACCTCCTTTCTAAAATGTATTTTCTCTTGAAACACCTATTGTGTTACTTATTTAGGTTGACAACTTGTTCTAGATAACTATAATCTTAATTGATGACATGGCTAGATATTCTAGCCAGGTGATTGAGTTCTATAGTTCGGGTACAGGACAAATAGGGCTGCTGCTGGACCCTCTCATATCCTATGGACATGGAAAAGTATGAAGTGAAGGATGAATGTTCCATCCTATTTTATAGGAACCTTCTAAAGAAGAGTAGGGAATTAAATGGGCAATGTAGATATGTGATGAGAATAGGCAGAATGCAAATAATAGTAGCAGAAGGTATACGATGAATACTTGTCAATCCACAGGCCCATGAGTATAAACAGACAAAATTTAGTAATAATAATAATAAGCATTAATGAGTTATTTATAATTAACTATTAATGATAATGTAAGCTATTAATGTTTTTGAATGGCAAAAAGCAGAAGCCCAACTATTGAAGCATAGTATCTAATCATGAAATAATAAACCACGAAGGAAATAATCAACAAGCTTATATCAAAAAATGACTAAAGTCAACTCCTGTGTGATTAAATACCTTGTCTGTTCTGGGTCTCAATTTTCTCATCTATAAAATGAAGCAGTTGTACCAGATGATTTCAGATGCCTCGTCCGTCTTTAGATCTATGATATTTCTGGGAAAGAAAGTACTAAAATCTAGGGTGATTTTGACAAGCTTCCTGGCAAAGTTGACAAATGATAGTTTTCTACTTCATTTGATGTAGTGAAAAGAATATGTTGCCTAAGTGGCAGGACCAAGTCTTGAACTGGAATTAAAGGGCTTACATTTGAGCCTTGTCCATGCCACTTAGGCAATATATGGTCATCTTTCTGAATGTCAATTTTTTAAACTTTCTATAGCATTTTAAATTTTTCAAAGCATCATGCATATATTATCTCTTTTGAGCCTCAGGAAAACCTATGGGGAGGGTAGTGGAAATATTTTCAATATGAGGAAACTTAGATTTAGTGAAATTCCCTGTGATCACACATCTACTAAAATGTCAAGCACAAAATCTAAATACAATTCTTCCTACATTATTTCTCATTCCAGGACCTTCTCCTCAGAGTTCTTGTGGAAGAAAATTCTTTGTTAGTGTTAATGTCTTTCCTAAATCTGAGTTATTAATTAAAACTATATAAGGAACCTATGCTAATACTTCCAATTACATTTGTATATATATTATATATATAATATATATATTTCTGTTTTCTGAAAGTTCTAATCTTACATTTAAATCCTAGGATCATAGATGTAGAGCTCTTAGAGGTTTTTCTGACCAATGGGGAAATTGAGGCTAAGTGAGATTAAGTGATTTGCCCTAAATCACACAACTATTAAAAGGCAAAGTCATGTTTGGAACCCATATACTCCATAGTCAGAGTTCTATGTGATAGATACTGCCCATACATTTTCTCATTGATCTTTATAAACCTCTGGGACTCAGGTAATCCAAGACATTATGAAGAAATTGAAGTTCACAGGGAAAAATCAACTTGATCAAGATAAAATAGATCTTTGACTCAAGATTTGAACACAAGACATCCCAGTTATTATTTCACTAACCCAAAACTATTACTTCAGGTAAAATTAATTTATACTGGAATTCAATCAGAATTCCTTACATAGTACTCTGGTTTAAATATACATTCATCTCAGATGAGAATTACCTGAGGCACACTGAGTACAATTCATGGTTTAAAGCCGAGACAAACCCCAAAGCTACCTTTAACTTGTAGGAAACAACCAGTCAAAATTGATTAAAATGCGTCTCCTCCTTGCTGAATGGCTGGTCTCCATATAGAAATCAATTAATGTTAATAATGCATAATCAAACTCTGTTTTAGAAATTTTCATAAAACAGTAACTAAAATGTTCATCTCTTTCATGCATTTGTCAGAACTGCTGGGAGAGAAAACTTTACTCATTCTATGCAAATGTGAAGGCTTTTGTGCCGTAGGGATGGGAGCTCAGACAGGATTTTTCAAGTGGTAGTTGTCTATCAAGCTCTGTCAGCTATTTGCTGTTGTATTCCTCGTTTACCTAAGCCAGGTCCCAGTGCCATGTGTGAGGTTGTACTATTAGCTGCTACAGATTGAGGCAGTAGCCCAGGGAACCTATGCCAATAATATATGCAGATTGAGCCAGGAAGCAGGAAAAGAGATAGCTAAATGAAAAAGGCTAGGACCAGGAGAGAAAGAAGAAAGAGTGAGGAAACAAGAAGGCACTTTTTAAAGAAGTGACCCTTGTGTTTTCTGGCCATTGGAACTCTTGTGGGCCCACAGATTATGGCATACACCTATTCATGAGTACACCATTTTTTGCATTGGTCCTACACAAAAAAACAAAACAAAACAAAACAAAAAAAAAAACAACTATTCACCTTAGTAATTGTAGAATGGCTTATGGAAATGTTTTGCCCTCTGAATTTGAATAAGCCTTCCCTTTTTTTGTTCAAGTATACATGATTACTATTTCCATTACATGGATGCAACCTATATTTGGGTAGTAGTTCAATGTGAAGGATATGCCAATAGATTTCAGGTATTGAAAGGTCATGGGATAGATCTTGAGTTAGAATGGAATGTGAACTAGGCCAACTCCCCATTTTATAACTGCAGAAAACTAATGCCTGGAGAATTTAAATAAATGGCTGGTGATCACAGAGGCAGTATGTATGGCAAATCCAGGAATTGAACTAGGACTCTGAAACTTCTAAGGTCAATGTTCTTACCACCACACCATGCCATTTCCTGCCTAGCTGGAAAAAATTGAAAAATAGCACTGAGGGTGGACTATGTATCTGTCATTTCAGTATAGAGAAGATTATACAAGGGATTATTCAGTCACAGACACTCATGAAAAACAAACTACTAGAGAAGGTATAGAAGGAGTTATGGCTGAAGGACCCATACCAAGGAAATAGCAAATGTCCAAGTAATCAAAGTAATCAATTTCTTAACACAAAAAAAAATTCTCTCATCTTTAAGGTTTTAAACTATTTTGCTACCAAACTATAGTTTTAAGATTTTGATTTTTCTCCCTCAGGGGTATCTCCTATATAGTTGTAGTAGGTAAGATAGAGCCTCAATTTGTTTAGTTAACTAAGTAGTGCTAGGCTCATTTTAAAGAATTTTAAGGTACTGATATCACAATAAGTTTCTAGCCTTTCCCTTGATGCTGCATTATATATTCCATGTACTCAGGAATTTAGTCTTACCAACTCTATTTCATATTTACTCATATGTGTATATGTTGCTTCCTCCAAGGAGAATATAATCTTCTTGAGAACAGAGAATGTTCAGTTCTGCTTTTGAATTCCTATACCTAACAAAATTTCTGCTACAAAATAAATAAATGCATAATAAATGACCATCAAACCTAATTAAAATATAGTGTTTTAAAAATTATTTTTCTGAGTCCTTACCTGTGTTCTACATCTGGAAGGAACTAATGAATGTGTGTCAAAGAAAGGAATATAGATATAGATAGATAGATAGATAGATATGAATAAAATGAATAATCATACCATTATATCCTTCTGTTTTAGTTATGTTACTTCTAACTTGCCCAGTTCTCAGAAATAACTGTAGGATATGAAATAGTTTGGGAAAGGAAGAAGAAAATTTCTCTCTGGCACTGAAAATACATTTCAAATAGATTAGTTCACTGATTTAACCCATATAAAACATATAAGAAAACAGGACATCTATAAAATTGAACCTCTGTTTTTATTTTGTTTTGTATATGTATATGTGAATGTGTGTGACACACACACATATCTATCTATTTACATATATATTATATATATATATATATATATATATATATATATAAAAACTCTGTTTCTATCTTTCATCTCTCTCTCTCTCTCTCTCTCTCTCTCTCTCTCTTTCTTTCTTTCTATCTATCTAAGAAGACATCTTCCTGAGTTTTAATCTGGCTTGAGACCCTTACTAGCTTTATGGCTCTGGGGAAACCATTTAATTTTGTTTGCTTTAGTTTACATTTACAGAATGATCTGGAAAAGGAAATGGAAAACCAGTCTAGTATCTTTGCCAAGAAAACCCCAAATGGGGTCCCAGAGAGTTGCAAACAACTGAACAGCAACAATGAAAATTTCCCAAAGTCAGTTGCTGTCTCAATGAAAATCCTTTCATTCTAAAGCAAGTGCGTTGTTGTCAATCATATATATATATAGACAGTATCATTCATTCTCTCTTTTCATTAAACCCTTAGCTGAATCAAAAAAGGAATCTCAGAATGGAAGGAACTGCAGAGGCCATCTCATTCAACTTTTACCTGAATCAAAATCTCTTTAATAATATTTCCAATAAATGGTCTTTTAAAGTTCTCTTGAAATCCTCAAGATAGAGTTAAGTTGTCATCTCCAAAGGTAGACTGTTCCATTGCTGAATAACTCTAATTGGTAGGAAAGTGGTTTTTTTTTTTTTTTTTGTTTTTTTTTTTTTTTTTTTTTGTGGTGGTGTTATTATTATTCACAGGATCCTAAATCTGCCTCCCTCAGATTTCTTCATTCTCCTTAGTTCTATTTTTGATACCACTTAAGACAAGTTCAATCTCTTTCCCATGTACCAACTGTTTATTTTCTCTAGGTTAAAATGTCCATGGTACTTTCAAACAACAAATTGAAGGAAATGATTTCCAGTGTGATTCTGGACACTTTATTATTGATATGCATTAACTTTCTGGTTTCCTTTTTTAAATGGGCTGCTCATGTTGGAATTTAATACTCTCTCCATTTGTCCTGATCAAACAAAATGATAGTACTATCATCACCTTTGTTTTGGATAGAACTAGTGTAATGGACACTTTCCTAATGTATCCTAAGATTGAGTAAGTTTTTTGGAAGTGGTGCTCTACTGTTGACTCGTATTAATTTTCTGGTGCACTAAAACCTCAATTTTTTATGTTACCTATTTTTCAATCACATTTTCACCATTCCATTATTTGTAAATAAATTTTGTAAAATCAAGTGTAGAACTTGACATTTATTCTTATTGAATATAATTTTGTTAGACTGACTCAATCACTATAGCCTGTGGAGATCTATTTAGAACTTGGCATTGTCATTTATTCCTTCTAACTTTGTGTCATCTGTGAATTTATTGAAACATATTCTATGATCTTTAAAGTTTTATAGCTATCACTTCTTAAAATGGTGAACAGCTTAGTGTCAAAGGCATATGGCTGGGGTTCATCAGTAGAAATATCCTGCAACCTGATGATACATCAGAAATTGTTTTGTATTTTAGAATTTCACCAGGAACAACTGTTTACATATGCTTCTCTTTCTTTTCCTTAATGTATACTCCCTTAAGTTAATGTGAACTTTGAATTTTTCTTCATTTTTAAGGATCATGTTTAGAAACTTCTTAATTCTGAATAATTTATAGGAAAAGATTCTCTTGAGATAACAAACATTTTAGAATCATTATTTTTAAGCTTTATTTTTCTTAAAGTCTTCTTTTGGAATGAGGGTAGGGGAAATCTATGAAATATGACTTCTATGGATATGTCTGCACAGCTTCTTATGTGCCTTCCAGATGGAGGGAATGGAGGGCAGGAAGGAAGGGAAGGAATCTAGAACTCAAAGTTTAAAAACAAATAAAAAAAGGTTTCCCATGTAACTGGGAATACATGCATACACATATGTATATTTACACAAAAAGAAAAGGCAATTTAAAAGAACTGCATGCAGTGTGGGTGCTCACACTTCTATCTTCTCATCTTATGCAATTTTTTCATGTCTTTCCATATTTACTGTTTAAAGTATATAGTCAATGCTTTCCTCTTGATTGTTAACATGTTATCTGGTGTATTGAAAAAAATCAATAAGAAATAAAATTGAAAATGTTGCTAGTACTAGATTTTGAATGGTTTTGAATGTCAGAGTTTTGAATTTTATTTGAAAAGTAATCAGGAATTATTGAATATTTGAATGTAGAATGACATGATCAGATCAATGTGAAAGAATTCTCACAGAGATATTTGGGATAGATTGAAGGGATTAGTAATATTCTAATATTCTAACCTTCCCTCCAAATATTCCTGTTCAATTTTTTTTCAGATGAATTGAAAATATCCTTGAAACTTGAGTAGTTCAAGAGACTAAGTTCCTTGGTTTTTCTGGTCAAGTGTACACAATTCTGGAGTTTTTCTTTGAATCTTCAGACCCTGGAACAATCCCAAGAACAACACTGTGAAGGTGAACTCAACTGAATCAGTGCTTTTGATGAAGTGCAAATGATGAGTCTAGTGGTCGAGAACTGGGGTGGGAATCCCCCCCACCCACAGCACAGGTCCAATGCAAAGGAATTTGCAAAACCAAAAAGTCTGTATGGCAAAAATAAGTCGGTGTTGCCTCAGTCAAACTGAGACCTGTTAAAGACTTTAGCTTAAAAAGGCCAAGCCTCCCATTGTATCCAGGGTCATCTCTAGGCTTTTTGTTCTATATCTTGCCACTGGACTCACATGGTGAAAGGGATATTGGTGTCTTTGCATAGCCCTCTCTTACTTAAATTTAATTCAGTTCCATGTTGTCATGGTCTTCTTTGAGAACAAAGGACAAACAATAACAACAACCAGTTACCAAAAAAAGGGAGTGCATGTGGGATGAAAAGAAATTATTGTTAAGATAAATGATAATGAAGACCTGTTCTAAGGTGGGATTTGTTAGTATAAATTTGCCATAAATGAGACAGACATTGCAGGGGTTGAATCAACAAAAGTTGAATGTAATGACATTCCCCTGCTCAAAAATGTTTAATGACCACATATTTCTATGCCTGAAGTTCATTTTGCTCTCATCTAGACATTTCATTACTGATAAACTTCTCTGAGGATCCAAATTTTGCCACAATTTTTCACAAATCCTCATGACTGACAATATTAAAGACATTAGTCAGATTGATGAACATTATTTCCAGATCCTTGTTCTGTTCCTGGAAATTCTCCTGGAGTTGTCATAGAGCAGACATATCAACCACTTCTCAATCCTTTCTGAAGCTACACTGGCTCTCAAGTAGATAATTATCTTTATGAAAAACTCACACAAGACAAATGTTTATTTGTAGGTCAGAAGAAGTGATACAAGGTCATCCTTACTGTCTCTCTGAAAAACTTTGGATCATATTATGGGAGACACTAGCAAAGGATGGCATGCATGCCTCAAAGAAGGCACTGTACTCTATGAGAGAAGCATATGTACAGCAGTGCAAAAGAAATGTAAGATGCATAAATTTAGAGATCTTTCCACTCCAAAAATTCATGTTGACTATTCTTACCCAACTTGTAATGGAGCTTCCTGAGCTTGATGGGGAAGTGAAACTGTGTTCCCTTTGATCTGTAAAATTATCACTCTAAAATTGTGTCCCCTTTTGATCAGTAAAAGAAGGGAGATTCCTGGTCTCCTAGGCTCCATAGAGTCTATGAGAAAAGCATATCCTCTTGGCTAGTCTTTTCTAAGGCAAATCACCTCCTTCCCCCCTCTACCGAACTGGTAGCCAGATCCTCATTCAGGAAGCCTTATTTCTATTCAATTGAAGATCTGGGCCTGATATTGATAAACACCTAGGCCTGGGAATATTGATTTTCTTTTCAACCAGAAATCTAAGCCTCAGATTTCTATGAAGGATATTTCTAATCTCCTGATCCTTGCAGAAGTCTGGGTAGGGCATAGCTGCCTGCCAGTACTCCTATCCGCTGTGAACACATTCTCTTCTTAGCGAAAAACCTTTTGTTATTTCTCTGCCACAAGAAAGTCAGTCTCCTAGCAAAGCTGACTTTTCATTCTACAATAAACTTCCCTTTTTGCCCCTTAAACCTTTTGGGTTCAAGAATACTTTCACAAAGGACTTGCACCAACCAAAAGGGGATTCCCCCAACTCTCTGTACTGCCACTAACCTTATGAAGCTCATATTGGTCTGATAAGCCAGTCAGACACACTGTAACTTGACTCTAACATACTGATATTATTTCAGTCCTCTTCAAGAATGAAGAATAACAAGGAACTCACTAACTAATCATATCTTTCATTTTTTTTTTGTTTTTCAAACCTCATATCAGACCCACTTTCTTTGTGAAGCATCTCCTGATTCCTCTGGTTATTCTCCTAAAATTATTTATGTCATACTTAATCTACACATAGAGCATCAGCTAGAAAGGTGTTTTTTTAATTAGAAAAAAATAAGGAATTTTCACTATTCTTTCTTATAAGGGAAGGGGATCATCTAGTCTAGCCTCCAAGGTGGTCCAGAGAAAGAATGAAAAAATATTTGGCATAGAGAGGTTCCAATTACATGAATAGAGGAATGATACTATATAAAGAACATTGGAAGTAATAGCTATTCTGTATGGGATCATAAGATAGCAGAAGAAGCCTGAGTGCTAGTGTAAGAGTAGCAGTCACAATCAAGGTAATGGTCACCATGGAGTATATATAGGCTTTTTTGGCAAAGAAGGCATTCTCATAAAGAATACATATCTGTTCACTCAGATATGGTTGTCGTAGGCCAAAATACTCTTCACCTAGCTAGTTCCAGCTTTGTCAGATTATATCCTTGCAACTGATTCTAAGCTCCTTCAGAAAAGACTGGTTTTCATTTTTGTCTTTCTATCTAGGAATCTAGCATAGTGCCTTGCATACTGTAAAGGCTTAAACAATGTTTGTTGAAGACTTACTGAATATAAAAATTAAGAAAAAGGAATAGTCGAAGTAACCCTAATGTAATTATGAGAGGGATAAAGCTCCCTGTCACCAGAAGTTTTTCTGAAGAGAATGCAGGGCATCTCACAGAGGAGTCCTCTATTAATTGAGGAACTAGAATAGATTTCTTTTACTTTTCTTTCCTCAGTGAGACTGTGCATATTATATTGGAAAGAAGGAAGCTTCAACTATATATATCCTTCACTTTGTGGCAACCACTGGTTTTAGCAGTTCTTTTAATATTGGTTTTAAAGCATCAGATTTTTGTCTTTGTGTTAATTTGGTTATTGTTGATTGGTATATAATATTATATGGAATCTTAACATTTGAGTATTTAAAATTTTAAAATATATTTGTAATCATTACCTCAGTGCTTTCTGAAAATAAAAATGTGGGAGGTTTTCATTAAAGCAGTGCCATCCATCTTATTATGATATTGTGCTAGGTAAGATATGTTGTTTTCCTATTCCTTTAATGTCAAAATAAGCTCTGTTTGATAAGATAAACACCAGCATTTTAATGAAAAATGGCATACATATCTATTTCTTTATCCATATGGCATATGAGAGGAAAAAAGGAACACAAGAAAAGTGTAAGATCAGTTAAACGAATCAGGTTCAATTTAACAAAACATGTATAAAGGCATCCTGTGTAAGACACTGTGTGAGGTATCGTATATACCCAAACAACATGAAAAATAATCCTTGCTCTCAAGGAGCATTCATTCTACTGAAGGGGAAGCAGCATTTGAATACATAGGCAATATAGATAAATGTTTCCAATATCAGTTGAAATATAAGAAAAAGTAAATCACGAATAAATAAATAATTCAGATAAATAATTTAATATAAGTTGAATTGAAAAAGAATATTAACATATAGCGATATCAAGAAGGTTATTCAAATAATATAGTTCCTGAATGAAGATGTAAAAGAAGATAAGGATTCTAAGGGATTGAAATGAAGAGAGAAAATATTCCTTGCATAAGGGACAGAGGTTGCAAAGGCAAAGAGATAAGAGACAGAATGCTGAGTTTGGGGAATAATAAGACCACTAGGCTAGAACCATAGAGAGTACAGAATATATAAAAAGTGGTTATAGTTCACTTATTTTCAGTTGTGTCTTCATGACCCATTTGGAATTTTATTGGCAAAGATAATAGAGTATATTTTATAGATGAAGAAATTGAAACTAACATAGTTAAGTGACTTTTTTTGGTTCATACAGCCAATATCTGAGGTGAGATCTGAACTAAGGACTTAGAGCCTGGTACTCTATCCCCTAGATCCCCAAACTGCCTACTACAACCCAACTATCACCATTATTTCTCTTGCCAATGAGTTTGATGATCTTAGAAAAACGTGGTCAGACTTGCTTGAAATAATGAAAAATGGAATGAGCAGAACCTAGAGAATTCTGTGTATAAAAACAGTAATATTACTTTAAGGAAAACTTTGAATGAATAAGTTATTATACCTAACATAAATATCCAAATTAACTACAAAGAACTTATAAAGGAAGATGCTATCTTTATCCAGAGAAAGAACTGATAAATAGAAGTATGTATAGAAAAATTTTATATAAGCATATTTGTGTCTATTGGTAACATTTCTAGAGCAAGGGAAGGGAAGAGGAAAAAAGGAAAGAAGAAATTTATAAGATAATTTTATTATATTTTTAAAACAAAGAGCAAGTTGTACACAATAGATTTGCAATTTCATGTGCCATCATTCATTATTTTTATTATTATTATCCTATGGAAATGGTTCCTTTATTCCTAAATTAAAAATAAAATAAATAAAAATAAAACATAAATAGAACTTGGTTTGAGGTTTAACATTAAAAACACTAAGACAATAAAAATTATGTCTTAGACTAGAATTATATCTATTTGATTTCTTAAAATACTTGTAGGCTAAAGTTTCATAGGTTTAGAATAAAAATCACTTCCTTGATCACTTTTAATGGGAAAAACCCATTTCCTCCAAAACTGAAATAAAAAGTAAGTCCGTTCATCTAAGGAAAACAGTAAATAGAAGTCAAGGAAAATTATATAATTTTTAAAAGACCCTCAAAGTACAAAAAAATCAAACAGTTTTTGAGTTGGGAGTGAGGTTAAGTTCTCATTTTAGCTTAGAACAAAGCTCAGTCTGATTTTATACAAGTCTAGTCCTCTTTCTGGAAACTCTATAGAGTCAAGCTTGGCATTAAGTAGCACTGAAATGCAAACTTTTTCACCAAGGAGACATCTGAGAAATGTAAAGCAGAAAAGGATAATGTTCTGATAAGAGTAATCCCAAACCTTACTTTTCTGCTATGCTCAGTTAGTCTATACAGGTCCAAGAGACGGAGAGTAACCTTGATATCAAATGTTTTTATTTTTTTATTTTAATATTTTGGCAGGTCAGACCACGGTTTGTAGCTGCTCAAATCCCTGGGGAATTAAAGAGATGGTCACTTGAATTTTTATAGAATTAGACAGATATCGTTTCAATATATAGAATCTGTCTCCTATTTCAGTGGCTTTTAAAGTGGAATACATGCAAGATCCCTGGATTTCATATAATATTAATACTTTTTTTATATTCATGTTTTAATTTTAAAATAATTTTTGCAAATAGTTAATATGCATAGTGACATGGATGCTCAATTTGTTCATATGCCATGTGGTCACATGTAATGCTCCCTGTTCTGCCAGTTGAGAGAATTTATCCTCTTCCTCACTTGGCACATTGACACTCTAAGAAATTCCCATATTAGAGACCTTTCCTCCTCATTAGTGATTACTTTTCTGGGACCACCAATAACAGGAAGGAATCTTAGGCATGCTTCCCTTCATTTATATATGGACTCTCCAGAATCCTCTTTCCACTTGTATTATTATTAGGAAACCTTCCCATTAGCATGTCATTTCCGGTTTTCCATCATATAATCTTTCCCCCTGTAGAATGTAATTTCCTCAAAAGCCAGGATATTCTTACTTGATTGTATTTATATATCTAGTGGTTTGTACAATGTCTGACATACAATAAGAAATTTATAAATTCTTTCTCTCTCTCTCTCTCACAAACACACACACACACACTTTCTTTTCTCATTCTCTCACTTTCTCCTCTTATTTATGTAATATATTTATCACCTATCTCTGTCTGTCCATTTGTCTATCTGTCATTCTCATACATTACAATTCTTGGGTAACTCACAAAGGGGATGAGAATACTTAGAATTCTGGGAAGATCTGGGTTTTTGGTAGGAAGCATTCATTGATAAGCAGGTACTTTAATCATTTGAATAGTTAGCCACTTCATATGGGTAGGCATGCTACCCAGGGCCCTTGATTAGCAGGAAAAGAAATTGTTTCTATTCAATCTTAGTTTGCTCATGTTTTGGGAATACAGACTTAACACTTCTCTCTCCCTCTGTCTTTTTTTTAAATTCTCATTCCAAGCCATAACTCCCAAGAACAGCTCTCTGGAAAATATCTAAACCCATAGGTTTGCATGGATTAGAATTAGACTGGTTTGGTTTGGATTAGTCAGAGCATAGCTTCACAAATTAAGGTACTACAACTCCTTCAAGGTAAGCATGCAACTGCTTTGCCTCAGAATCATGACTGCTATTTGATTTTCATAGCAGAAATTTGCAAAGGAGTTGTGTTTCATTGAGAGAAAAAGAGAGCTTTTAACTATCCCTGATGTGAGTTAAAAGCAACACCTTCTTTTTCCTGGACCTTCCCTTCTCCAAGCCAATATATGTCTGTTTTTATATATTTGTGTGTATGTATTATGTAATAGATAGATAAATAGGCAGATAGATAATTAGATAGATAGAGACAAATAGATATATTGTGCCTATTTAATAAAACATGGAAGGATTAATATATGAAATCAGTAGAGTGATTAATCAAACCAATACCAACAAAATCCCCCAGATACCTTGCAGCAGTCAAGTTTGGAGGTATTATATCTCCTTCCTGAAATTAGCTGATCTTCATTTTATATTTTCTTTATATCTGCCTATATGTATGTATACATGTAAGCCTATTGAGAGATGGGCATATTTCATTTTTGTCCTGTTTTCTCTAGAATCTGGCATAGAACCTGACCAAAAATAGATGATTAATAAATCTTGTTGATTGATTAGGTATGGCTAAGTGGCAAAATGGATAGAGTACCAGGACTAGAGTCAAGAATACCTTAATTTAAATCCAGCTTCAAACATTTACTAACTGTATGACCCTGAGCAAGTCTATTATTTTTGTTTGCCTCAGTTTGGTCATCTGTAAAAGGAGATGGAGAAGTAATTGGAAACCATTCCAGTATCTTTGCCAAGAAAACCCCAAATGGGGGTCATGAAGATTTGGACATGACTTAAACAACTGAACAAATCTTCATCTTTCTTTTTTCTTTCTTCACTATACAGTTAAATACAACATAACCTCTTGGGTGTTTGATTCATCTGTGCAATTTGAGGTGGTAGGAACATATTGCCTCTGAGTAGAATTGTATGGCCCAAGAGTATAACCTAACATTGTCAGTTCAAACTTTTTTATCTTTATTCATTTTAATAACCTAAGCATTAGCATACCAAGGCGATTTTTTTTTTCATCCCAAGCCACACAAAAAAGCTAACTTTTCCCCCTTTCCTGCCCACACTCCTTTTGTTATTTGCATTTGTTTTAAGTTTCAAAGACATTTTAACATTGGGGAATTTGAACAGAAAATTTAAATAGACATTATTAATAGGAATATTACACAATTAAAGCCAGACCTTTAATGTAAATTGAATGAAATGCTCAACTGCTCTGCCAAATTGAGTGAGTAGTTTGGTAAAATAAAAAAAACAACAAGAAGCAAATGTGTAACAAATTGAAAGATAATTTTGTTAAGTCAGAAAAACACAAAATTAGGATTCAATTAGGATTTTTGTCCTAATGTACTATGTATCATTGTTATATGTGTATGCATAGCTATGTATCATTGGATAAATTATTCTGCCTTAGTTTCTTTATCTATACAATGGGTCCTATATAGAAGGATCTGGGTGATAAGATTATGTCTAGTCCTGAAATTCTAAGTAGGTTTGAATTTTCAGTCCTACAGACTGATGAAATTTATTTCAGTTTATATTAAAATAAAGAACTGTGTAATGAATATTGCCTCAAAGCAGGGGTGTGTTACAGACATTCTCTACCTGTTTTAAAGACATGATTATTAAATATTGAATGTGAACATTTATATATTTTAAATTAGCAGACACTACAAATAAGTCTTGATTTATTGTTTTATTGATTGTCTAGGCTTAAGAACATGATTAACCTTAAAATTATGATATGAATGTTTGCTTTTTTTCTGGAAAGACATTTGTTAAATATTTACCAACAAATTCTGGTTCTAAAAAAGTTTATATGAGATAGACATGTCCTATTAAGCTATGACAAACTCTCAGAACTTAATTGATCACATTCTATTTAACAGATTCTGATAATGAGAACTGGGGGACAGGAGAAAGAAGAGCACTGACTTACTCAATGTCATAGGACTGTCAATGGAAATTAGAAGTGGGGGAAAATGATACAAAACATATCCAATAATGGATAACTAGATACTGCATGTGTCCCCAGTAAAATAGAGAGACATAATGGAAGACTATATTATTAATGATGGCTTATGTGAGGTGGATAAAAATATCCTGGAAATATATGTTCATAAAAAGTTTGGAGAGACATGTCTTATTTGAAAGAAAACAGATAATTTGAGAGTTATATTAGTAAGAAGACTTAGGAGACCTTGAATAGTTACATGAATTCCAGCACTGAAATATTTACATGAGGACATAAACAAAAGTAGCAAAAATACAGTCTTCTTTTCTCTTTAAGCTCAATATTCCTATTTCCTTCAACCTATTCTCATAAAGTATCAATTCAAAGCTTTAGGGGCTGCTCTCCTCTGGTTTCACTTTTGTTCATCACTGTCTTTCTGAAATGTGGCAACCACAACTGTCTTTAAAAAAAACTTATTTAATATTTTATTTTTCCCAATTATATGTGATATGTGATATATAAAACATTCTTTTTTAAACTATGAATTTCAAATTCTCTCCCAACCTCCACTCTCTCCCTTTCCCATTGAGAAAGCACCAATTTGACAAAGGTCATACTTGTGTAATCATGCAAAATTCAATTTCATGTAAGTCATTCTGTAAAAGAAATCATGGAACAAAAACTTAAGAAAAATTAAAAAAGGTAAAGAAAAAAAGCATCTGCATTTAGGTTCTACAAGTTATTCTCTGGAGATGGATAGTACCTTTTATCATAAGTCTTATTGAATTGTTTTATATCATTGTATTACTGAGAAAAGTTAAATTATTCATAGTACATCATTATACAATATTGTCATTATTTTGTAGAATGTTCTCCTGATTCTGCTTATTTCACTTTGCTTCAGTTCATATCTTTCCATGTTTTTGTTTTCTGAGAGCATCCTGCTCCTCACCTCTTTTCTTTTTTATTATTATAACTTTTTATTTACAAAACATATACATGGGTAGATTTTCAACATTGACCCTTGCAAAACTTTCAGTTCCCCTCCTTTTTTTCCCTTTCTTTCCCTCTCTACCTCCCCTAGGTGGCAGATAGTCCAATACATGGTAAATATGTTAAAGCATATGTTAAATACAATATATGTATGCATATTTATACAGTTATCTTACTACTCAGATCTATAAAGAAGGTTAAAAAAACTGAGAAGGAAAACAAAAATGCAAGCAAAAAATCAAAAGAGTAAATTTTTTTCTCCAACATTTCCTAGTTTCTCTTGGTAGCTGATTTTCCTTCATTTTAACAATAATTTATTTCATTGGGCAGCATTTGAATTTCAATTTATAGTCTTTTTTTAAGTTTAATGTTCTGGTTTTATTCTTTTTTCTTACATTCAATATTCTCCGGCCTTCTGAAATCATTGTTTAATTTCTTAATAAAATTTATTCCATAAATTCAAATAAATTTATTAATTCTCAATTTCTTCATTGGTTTAGTTTTTCCATTTAAGACTACAAAATTTTCAAATCGGTCCTTTCCTTTTTAATTATTTATAAAGGCTTTAATTATTTGCCCTTTTCCAATAAATTTATTTTAAATAAATGGTGTACCTTCAAATTTTCCCTTTTAAAAGGAAAAAAAATTGTTAAATGTTGGGAAAAGTTTAAAATTTGATTCCTTTTTAAGTTTTTTAGTTCAACCTTAACTTTCTTTTCTCTGGAATCAATATTTGATAACCTCTTATTCCTTGTCCAAACAAATTAAATTTTGGTAAGAAGCTTATATTGCTATTACCATGAAAATTAAAAGACTTATTGCCTCACAACATTTTTTAATTTTTTAAATTTAAATTTTTTTTTTAATTTTATTTATTTTACAGGTTTATTTATGGTCTTTTAAGATTAACAATTGCCAAACCTCTTGTTCCAATTTTTTCACCTCTTACCCCCACCCCTAGGTGGCAGGATGAAGTAGATGAAATATATTAAAATAAAATTAGATACACAATAAGTATACATGACCAAACTTTATTTTGTGTACAAAAAGAATCGACTCTGAAATATTGACAATTATTTGAAAAATCAAAAATGCAGGTGGGATAAATATAGGGATTGGGAATTCAATGTAATTTTTAGTCATCCCCAGAGTTCTTTCTGGGCCTGTTCAGTTCATTATGCTCCATTGAAATGATTTGGTTGATCTATTGCTGAGGATGGCCGGTCCACTGGTCAATATAGTAAAGTTGGATATAATGATCCCCGGTCCTGCTCATTTCACTGCACAGTTGTTAAGTCTCCGTTTTTGAAATCATCCGTTGGTCATTTCTTAAGAACAGTAATATTCCAAATTTCATAAAATTTATTCAGCCATTTCAACTGATGGAATCCAACTTTCCAGTTTTTACCACTACAAAAGGGCGCCAAATATTCGTGCACATACAGGTCCCTTTCCTTCTTTATAACTTTTGGGATATAATCCCAGTAAAATTCCTTTGGACGGGTATGCACAGTTTGATAACTTTTGAGCATAGTTCCCTACTTCCAAATGGTTGGATTTGTTCACAACCCACCAACAATCATCAATTCCCAGTTTTCCCGCATTCCCCAACAATCATCATTATTTTTCCTGTCATCTTAGCCAATCTGACAGGTGTGTGTGGTATCTTGGTTGTCTTAATTTGCATTTCTTTAATAATGACTTGGAGCATCTTTTTCATATGACTAGAAATAGTTTAATTTTTCATCTGGTTCTTTCTATCCTTGACCATTTTTCAATTGGAAATTGTTATTTTTATAAATTAGGTTAACCCTTATTTTTAAATAGGCCTTTTATCAGAACCTTTGACTGTAAAAATATTTTCCCAGTTTATTGCTTTCCTTCTAATCTTTTTCTGAATTAGTTTTGTTTGTAAAAACTTTTCAGTTTGGTATAGTCAAATTTTCTTTTTTGTGACGTAAGATTCTAGGTCTTCTTTGGTCAAGTCCTTCCCCTTCCACAGTCGAGAGGTAAAATCCTGTGTTCCTCTAATTTATTAATAATTTCATTCTTTTCTAGGTCATGAACCCATTTTACCTTATTTGGTGACTTATTGGATCAATGCCCAGTTTCTGCCATTTGTTTCAATTTTCCCAGCAATTTTTATCAAACGTAAATTCTTACCCCAAAGCTGGGTCTTTTGGGTTTTCAAAACTAGGGCTATATTGTTGACTGGTTTCCCTTAACCCCCTTTCCACTGATCCAATTTTCCTTGAATACAAATGGTTTGGAATCTGCTCTATAATATAATTTTAGATCTGGACAGCTAAGCCACCTTCATTTTGATTTTTTTCATTAATTCCTTAAATTTTGACCTTTTTTTTTTCCATAGAATTTTTTTGTTATTTTTCTAGGTCAAAAAATTTTTGGGAGTTATTTTGCCTAAATAAATAGATTATTTAGGTTTGTCATCTTTATTATATTTGTTTCCCCTATCCAAGAGCATTTAATATTTTTCCAATTGGTTAGATCGACTTAATTTGTGTGGGAAAAGTGGTCTGTAATTTTGCTCATAAAGTTTCTGATTTTCCTGGGAATAGATTCCTAAATATTTTTATTATCGTAGTTCTTTAAATGGAATTTCTCTTTGTAACTCTGACTGTTGGATTTTGTTAGTGATATATAAGAATGTGATGACTTATGGGGTTTATTTATAACCAGCAACTTTCTAAAGTTGGGATTATTTCTAATAACTTTTTAGCAAATCTCTGGGGTTCTCTAAGTAGACCATCATGTCATCGGCAAAATATATTTCCTCTTGACTATTCTTATTCCTTAATCTCTTTCCTTTCTTATTGCTATAGCTAGCGTTTCTAATACAATATTAAATGTAACGGTGATGTGGGCAACCTTGTTTCCTCCAGATCTTATTGGGAATGGTTGGTTTGTCTCCTTTACATATGATGTTACTGATGGTTTTAGATGCTGCTGATTATTTTAAGAAAAATCCATTTATTCCTATACTCCAAGTGTTTTTAATAGGAATGGATGTTGGATTTTATCAAATCTTTTCCATCTAGAGATGATATATGGTTTTTTAATTTTTAATTAACATGGAATTATATTGATACTTTCCTTATTAACCACCCATTCCTGGTAAAATCCTATTGATCATAGTGTATTATCTTGGAGATGATTTTCTGTAGTCTTTTTTCTAATATTTTATTTAAGATTTTAGCATCAATATTCATTAGGAGATTGGTCTATAATTTTCTTTCTTGTTTTCACCTACCTGGTTTATTCAATCCATATCTGTGTAAGAAGGAATTTGGTAGGACTCCTTCATTCCCCTATTTTATCAAATAATTTATAGAGCAAAAATTGTTCTTTAAATGTTTGGTAAAATTCACATTAAACCATCTGGTCCTGGGGTTTTTTAGGGGTTGTTTAATTCTTTTCTTTCCTGAAATGGGACTATTCCCAAAATTTACCTCCTCTGTTAGTCTGGGGAAGTTGTATTTTTAGGTGTCATCCATTTCACTTGGTTATCAAATTTATTGGCATAAAGTTGGCAAAATAACTCCTTATTATTTCCAAACCTCTTCATTGGTGGAAAGTTCTCCTTTTCAAAGACTACTAATTTATTTCCTTCCCCTTTTTCTAATCAGTTTTACCAAAACTTATCTATTTTATTCTTTTCATAGAACCAACTCTTAGTTTTTAATTGTTCAAAGTTTTTTTACTTTCAATATTTTAATTTCTCCTTTTTAATTTAGAATTTCCAATTTATTTTGATTGGGGTTTTTTAATTTTTTTTAGTTTTTTATTTTGGCCCAATTCATTAATCTTTTCTTTCTTTTTTTCAAGTAACCTCTAAGGATAAAAAATTTTTATTACCCTTTGGCCATCCCTTTTGGTATGATGTTCATCATTGTCTTATCTTCAGTGAAAATTAATTGTATCTATAATTTGTGCTTCACCCAATCATTCTTTAAGATGAATTGTTTTAGCCCAATTACTTTTTGGTCTATTTCCCTAACTTTCTGTTGAATATAGTTTTTATTGCATCGTGTCAAAGAAAGCATTTACTATTTCGCTTTCTTGCATTTAATTTTAGGGTCTTTATGTCTAAATATGGTCATTTGAATAGGTTCCATGAACTGCAGGAAAAAATATATTTTTTATCTCATTCTTTTTCTGATCCCCATACCTAATTTTTCTAATTTCTATTTCTTTTTAATTTCTTTCTTATTTGTTTTGTGGTTTGATTTGTCTAATTTGAGAGTAAGGTTGGATCTCCCACTATTTGTTTATTGTCATTTCTTTTTGCAACTCTCTTCTTCCCTTTTAGGAAGTTAGTCCATACCACTTGGTGCATATTTAATATTGATTTGCTTTGTTGTTTTTTACCCTTTGCAGGATGTAGTTTCCTTCCTTATCTCTTTTAATTAGATAATTTTTTTTGCTTGATCTGAGATAAGGATGG
This sequence comes from Sarcophilus harrisii, assembly GCF_902635505.1. Classification (NCBI taxonomy): domain Eukaryota; kingdom Metazoa; phylum Chordata; class Mammalia; order Dasyuromorphia; family Dasyuridae; genus Sarcophilus; species Sarcophilus harrisii. The sequence goes on along the minus strand of NC_045427.1, from coordinate 365,565,143 downwards.
CTACCCTTTTTATTCACCTGGCATAATAGTTTTTGCTCATTTTACCTTTACTCATATAATTCCCGCTTTAAATATTTTTTTAAAAAATATTGAGGGTTCTGACTTTTTATCCAGTCGTATCTGCCTCCTTTTTGGGGAGTTATCCCATTCACATTTATGGTTAAATTACTAAATCTGTATTTCCTGCCATTCTTAACCCGATTTTTTATTTTCTTGCCTCCCCAACCCTTCCCCTTTTGAACTTATTAACCCCTTGTATCACGATGTTACCCTCTTTATAATCCCTCCCTACCCCCCCTTTGAGTCTTTTTCCTTCCTTATTACTTTTTTTTTTCCTTTTTCCTTTCCCTTTTTTAATGAGGGGAGAGAATTTTTTCTAAAACAAATGTCAATTATTTTTCTTTGGCAACCATGAGGTAACCCACAATGTTCCTCCCCCTCTAATTTCAGATAGTAAGTTTTCCTTTGCCCTTTGTGGGATGTGGTTTCCCTTTTTTATCCCTCCTTCCACCTTATTCTGCCATCATCCCTTTTTCCATATCTACTTTTTTTTATGTTGTCCAGTAAAATCAAATACATGTATTCATTTTGTATATCCAGCACAGAAATACAATTCTCAAAAGTTATTTTTATTTTCTGATCTCGATTTCTATTCTTGGAGATCAAATTTTTTTTAGTTCTGTTTTTTCTTAAAACAAAGGAATTCATTTTTTCATTATTCCCTTTTCCCTGGAAAATGCTCAGCTTTTAGTTTATTCTTGGCTGCATCCCAAGTTCTTTTGCCTTTCAGAATATCACATTCCAGGCTTTTCGATCCTTTAGTGTGGAGGCAGCCAGATCTTGGGTGATCCTTATTGTGACACCTTGGTATTTAAATTGTTTTTTTTTTTTTTTTTTGGTTGCTTGTAAAATTTTTTCCTTAATCTGATAGTTCTGAAATTTGGCTACAATATTCCTTGGGTTTTTAGGGTCTTTCGGGTGTTCAATGAATTCTTTCAATACCTATTTTACCTTCTGATTCTATTACATGTGGGCAGTTCTCTTTGATGATTTCTTGTAAAATAGTATCTAGGCTCCTTTTTTCATCATAATTTTCGGAATGTCCAATAATCCTCATATTATCTCTCCTAGATCTATTTTCCAAGTCTGTCGTTTTTTCAAGTAGATAATTCATGGTTTTTTCCAGTTTGTCATTTTTTTGGTTTTGTTTGACTAAATTCTAGCTGTCTCAATGAATCATTAGTTTCTATTTGTTCAGTTCTAATTTTTAAAAGATTATTTTCCTTATTAGCTTTTTTTACTTCTTTCTCTATATGTCCAATTGAGTTTTTAAGTGAATTGTTTTGATCTATGGAATTTTTTTCCATTTCACTAATTTTTTTTTTTAGTGAATCATTTTCTTTTTCTAATTCACAGATCCTACTTTCTTGAGATTTCTTTGTCTTTTCCAATTCACAAATCCTACTTTCTAGTGAATTTTTTATTTTTTCCAATTCACAATTCTTACTTTCCTGAGATTTTTTTTTTATTTTTTCCAATTCACAAATTTTGTTTCCCTGCACTTCCTGGGAATTTTTTATCTTTTCCAATTCATATTTCAGGAAGTTGTTGCTCCCTTGTAAGGCTTCTCTTTTCTTTCCCCATTTGTCTTCTAACTCTCTTTTGGAGACTTTTAATGTTCTCTTCTATGAGAGCATCATGTAAAAGAGGACAGGTGACATTTCCTTTTGGGGTATTGTCTGGTGCATATTTGCTAGTGGTCTCTTCAGGTTTGCTGACCTGCTCTTTTTCTGCATAGATGCTGTAGATAGTTCTTTTCATCTTTTTATTCATGTTTTAAAGCCTTTAGGGTATGCCTCCTAGGCAAGAGGATTACCAGCTTCCTCTGCAGAACAGGAGAGATGTAAACTGGTTTCTGGCTCTGATGTATGGGAGTGCTCTGAGTGAGAGTTTTCCCTTCCCCCAACAGGAGGTGGATTCAGCACTGGCCGAGCTATTGAAGTGCCCAGTAGGGCTGTGTGGGTTAGGGGTTGCCCTAGGTTAGAGACTAAGTGGTGAAAGTGTCACTGCCCCAGGCCAGAGCTTCTCTTGGGGCTGTGGGTATTAGCTGCTGACTGCAAACCGCAGATTCTACCGGAATTCTGCCCCGCAGTCTCTTCCCCAGTTTCTGCTCAATTGCAAATCGACCCTGCGAAAGCTCTATGGCCCCAAGCCGAGCCCCCCACTGGGCAGATTAGAGGCTAACCTGGGCTCTGCCGTCCTGTGCAGGTTCACAACTGCCTCAAGGAAAAGCCCCGTACTGTGGGTTGGGGCTGGGAGCTTGTGCTGAGATCTGTGCTTCCACTTTTGGTTTGAGTCTCTCCTCGGAACCTAATTTCTCTCCCAGTCTATGCTGATTTTCCCCCAGCCCCAGAACCAACCTTTTTTGGTGAGACTGCAGATATTCTTCGGCTGGTGAGTTGTTATACTTCTTATCTTTATGAATTGTAGCAGTCAAGACTATTTTTGAGGCTCAATATAATATTGATAAAGAGGGTAAGAGAAGAGCTTAGAAAGTCGGGTGTGCCTTCTCCGCCATCTTGGCACTGCGCCTCCCCCCCCCCCCTTGATTCTTTAAGGAAGAAGAAATAGAGGTAGATAACTGGAAACTAGTAGGAGATCAACTATGTGAATATTACAATGATAAAGTTACTGATCCAATTTCTAAAGAAACATTCTATATATACAGCATAATACAATTGGCCTTAAAGAATCCCACACATTTTAGAAAAAAGAAAAATTTTACGAACAGTCACATAAGAAAATGTGAGGAGAAAGAGGAAGAGACTGCAGAGGATAATAGAAATCTCAACAGAGGGCATGAGGCACATGAACTTGAAGAGCATGATGATTTTCACTCTCCCAGCCCAGCTTCAACTCTGCCTACACCCAAGCAGGCTCTTGACCCTCCCTCATCAATTTCACCTTCCTGGATGGACTGAGGAGGAGGAGTGCGAAGGGCAGTAATATCACCAGCACCTCCCCCCCAGCAATCACTCCCTCCTATGACTCTATTGCAAAAGACACTACTTAAAGCCAAAGAGGAAGTCTTGCACTCTTTATGGGGCTATATCATCTTATGTTAAGATGTTATTACAGAATTTGGTTTATGAAATTTTAGCTCTTAGTGACTAGAAATTTATATCAAGGACATGCTTAGAACCTGGACAAAACTTGTTGTGGCTCTCTGAATATAGGGAACTCTTCGGATACAAGCCCAATGAAATAGGCAAACTGGAGTTAATACATCAATCATCTGTGGCCAACTAACAGGTGTAAGTTCCTATGCAGACACTTCAGCAAGATAAATTACCCTATAGCAGCACATGAGCAAATTGCTTCTGCTGCTATCAAAGTATGGGGCTTTATCCCAGGTGAACAGGATAGAGGAGAGGCCTTCATGAAAATAGCACAAGGGCCAAATAAACCCTTTGTTGATTTTATGGGACGTCTGTAGACAGCTGTTATATGAACTATTGGTGAAACTGTAGGAACAAAAATTACGATAAGGTAATTTGCTAAAGAAAATGCTAATCAGGTTTGTAAAAGAATTATACTAGGACTACACAAGGATGCTCCTTTAGAGGAGATCATAAGATGCTGTGCCACAGTGGGCACAAATACCTTTCATACCCAGGCATTCTTCCCAGGATCCAAACATGGGAAGACAGGGTCCCTTTTGGCAAGAGACTTCCAGAGAGACTCATCAATGCTTTCAGTGTGGTAGAGTAGGGCATCTGAAAGTTCAATGTTGGCACAGAGACAGAGTGAGAAAACAGAGTGGGAGAACAAGACCCAAAACCCCATGTCCAAAGTGCAAAAGAGGCTTCCATTTGGGCATCAGAATGTAGACTGATTCAGGGGAACGGGATGGGGGGCCCAGCCCTAGGGCACAAAGCAAAAAATGCTTGGGACATAATGGTAGTCCATGCTACACTCATAGAGTCCTTAGAAGTTTAGTACTCAGACATCACCAATCAGCCAAGAAGCAATTTTATGGGACAAAAGTAGTATATAATCAATCATCCAGGAAGCAACCTGATTGAAGAAAGATTATAATTGGGGAGAATAGAGTTGTATGCAGTTGGGAATACTGAGATACCCCTTGGACAGGTGAAATTCGGTTCCTCTCCAGCCTATGGATCCCTTGCCTCCATGCGCAGAGTTTGTGTGCCTTCACCATTTCTCCTTCTGAGAATACTTACAAAACAGTGTTTATCCATACACTAATGTGGGAAACTGGGGAATGTGTAGATAATATTCCAGTCACTAATACAGGTAGACAATCCTAATCATAAGCAAGGATATGAGGGTTTAGGGACAGAGGCCAGAGTCACTTGGTGGCAGGACAAGGAGGAGGGAAAGTGGAGATTCTGGACTCCAGAATCCAGGAGAGATCTTTGGCAAGTCACATGGCAGCTTGCTTACATCCTTCACTTTTCCCCCTAAAGCCCAAAGATTTTAATTCATCCTGACTCTGGCTGACCCTGAGGCCCTCCAGAGAGCTAGCCTGTACTGAACAAGTACAGTCCCCCCACAGATTTTCCGCCCATGGAGGCCACACACCACTCCCTGTCTGCTCAGTGTGTGCCATCCTCTGTACTCTGCCTACCTGCTACCTGTGCTGTACCTGGTTTGGCCTCCTCCTGTGCATGCATCATTATCAAAACAGACCTTTTCTGGAGATTCTTTGAGATTATCTTCTTTCGGTAATGTGTTGTACACCCAATATTCATGGGTTCTGACAGTTCAGCACTCGTAAATAGTTTGAAAGGTAGTAGGGGAGCTCATAAAGATGTGTCTTTGCTGTCATCTTGGCTCTGCCCCCCTGCTCCTCACTTCTTAAAGCACAATAGTATTAAATCACAATCATATACAACTTGTTTAAATGTCCCCAAATTATGGACATCCTCTTAATTTCCAATTCCTTGATACTAGCAATGGAGTTGCTATAAATGTTTTGATATATACAGATCATTTTCTTTTTTCTTTTTTTTTTAATCTCTTTGAGATTACTAATTCAAAGGGTATGGATGATTTTATAGCCATTTGGGCACAGTTCCAAATTTCTCTCCAGAATGGCTGACTCATTGTACAACTTCACCAACAATACATTAGTATTTTAATTTTCCCACATCCCAATTTATATTTATTATTTTCTTTTTTGGTTATATTAGTCAATTCGACATGTGTGAGGTAGTAGTTGTGAATTTTGTTTTGTTTTGTTTTTTTAATTTGTCTTTCTCTTATCTACATTAAGTGATGCAGATTTGTCTTTGTTTCTGTCTTTGTCTCTTAATTGGATTTTTGTACCTTCTTGACCATTTGTCCTACTCTGTTTTTTAAGACATTTTCTTGAGTATTTTTCGTGTCTTTAACAAGTCTTTATCTTATTTTCCATGATTTTCTTGAATCACTTTGATTTCTCTTCTGATTTTTTCCTTTATCTCTTTTACTTGATTTTTAAAATCTCTTTAGAGCTCTTCACTTGACTGAGACAGATTAATATTTTGGTCTTTGAATGCAAGAATTTTGATTTTGTTGTCTTATTCTGAGTATGAGTTTTGATCTTTCTTGTCACCATAATAACTCTCTGTGGTCAGAATTTTTTCTTTTGTTTTTCCATTTTCTATCCTAATTTTTGATATTTAACTTTAGGCTAAAGTGAAGCCCTGTCCCAAGCTTCAGGTTTCACACATGAGTGTGTGTGTGTGTGTGTGCGTGTGTGTGTGTGTGCCTGTGTATGGCTATTTTCAGAAGTAATTCTGTAAAACTGTAAGTTTTCAGTTCTTTCAAGGTATTATGATCTGGAGAGAAGTGTTTTTCTACTTTCCTGAACTGTGTTCTCATTTGTGAGAGAACACAAACAGTCTCTTCAACCCTGGAATTGAGATGAGTGTCACTATTCCCCTGTGGCCATAAGTTGTGTTGTGCTAGTATTTCTTCTTGCACTGGGAAAAGATCAAGACCTCCAAGTAAAGGCAATACAACAGAGTTGTGACACTGATGCCAGAAAAGGGACCCCTGTAAATGTCCTTCTGATCTGTTAGAGTCTGATTTCCTTATGGTCCATGGGCTGAGAGAACTGGAAAACACCCCAGCTGCCACTGATCCAGTTTCTCAGAGGACTGTTCCTGATTTGTCAGGGCCTGGTATCTGCCTGCATTGTACTGTGCTCCTTTCTCACCATGAAGCAACACATCTTTCTTGCCAACCTTCTAAGTTGTCTTGAGCTGGAAAATTGCTTTATTTCATCTTGTTGTGCATTCTGCCACTCTAGAATTCAGCTATAGTCATTATTATAAGTAAGAAAATTTGGAGGAGAGCTCAACTATGTTCCCACCTTTACTCACCCATCCTAGCTCTGCTTCCTTGTTCCTTAATGTAGCCTAAGTTGTCATTAACTTTATTTTTAATATTCCTTTATGAATCATGTTGGGAGAGAAAAATTAGAGCAAAAGGGAAAAACCAAGGAAGAGGGGGAAAACCAGATAAAAGAAGTGAACATAGCAGATGTTGATTTACATTCAATCTCCATAGTTCTTTTTCTGGATGTAGCTGGAGTTTTGTTGTTCATCACATATTGCTGTTCATCACATATTCTTGCTGCTATTGTGTGCATTAACTTTATAAAACCATATCACAGGATTGATTCATATTGAACTTGCTTTTCACTAAAATCCCAAGATAATTTTCACATGAACTCATTCCCATTCTTCTACTTAGGAAGTTATTTTCTTGAATTCAAGTGTAATTTTTATTTTTTCGTGTTAAATTTCTAAGAATATGACAACTTTTTTTTTAGCATATCAAGAGCTTTTTGTATTCTATCTTATGTTTGTTATCCATCAAAGTTATCCATTAGGTCCAAGAGAGACAATATCAGTAGCTGTGAGTTACTTGAAAGTCATAATAAAAAAAGACTGCAAGTGGTCAGAATGGAACAATTAAAATATAAGAGAGTCATATTCTGGATTCTATAGGACTTGGCAACTGCAATATTAAAAGATTGTAGGTCATGATGGTATTCTGGAAAAACAAAAGTCTATTACCCAGAAAAATTAAATATAATAAATCAAGGGTAAAAATGATCATTCACTGAAATAGAAGTATTTAAAACTTTTATAGGGAAAAGACCAGAATTACACTAAAAATTTGATATACAATATCAAGAAGCATGAAGAGGTAAAAATGGAAAAGAAAACATAAGGAATTCAACAGAGCTGAACAGTTTATATCCCTACATGGGAAGCTGACACTTACAATTCTTAAAAAGTGTACCACTGATGGTTGGATTGTTGGTTGGTTGTTGTCCTTAATTCTTAAAGAGGACCAAAATAGAGGGAACATACAAAGAAGGTACAGCTGTAAGGTCAATTAGAGGGAATGTCCAAAAAATTTTAAGGAATAAGAAAGAGGACTTCACTGAATGTAAAAGGAGGGAAGTGGTAGAATAGGATAGATTAATTCACATGAAAAATCATGAAGTACATTACAATGAATGAGAAGATAGAGGGGTAGGTTTTGAGCACCATATAAATCCTTCTCTTATCATTATTGGCTCCAAGAAAGACTAATAAACACAGTCATCTGAATATTTAACCCTAAAGCAATAGGAAAGTAAGAAATGAGGAGATTAAGTTTAAACAGGATAGGGAGGAGTAGAGACTGAAAGGACACATATCATGGAGGTAGAACACAGGAGCAAAACACTGATGAGAGAAGGGAAAGGGTGAAAGGAAAGAGGAGGAAAAATAAGATGGAAGGAAATACATAGGTAGTAATCATAACTATGAATGTGAAAATGACTAATTCTCCCACAAAACAGAACTGCACAGCAAAATAGATCAAAACCCAGAATGCTGCAAGTTGTTGTTTACAAGAAACACACTTGAAACACACAGATACACACAAATTAAAGGGAAGGAGTAGGAGCAGAATCTTATATTCTTTAGTTGAAGTTTTAAGAAAGAAAACAAAGTTGTCAATCCTGATGCCAGGTAAGTAAAATTTTAAAAAAGATTTAATTAAAAAGATAAAGAAGGAAAGTATATCTTTTTAAAAGATACTATAACCAATGAAGCAGTAACCATACTAAACATATAAGTACCAAGTTCAATAATTTTGGGGGGGCAAAAACTTTTTATTTTCAAAATACGTGCTAAGATAGTTTTCAACATTCACCCTTGCAAAATTCTGTGCTCCAAATTTTTCTTCTTCCTTTCCTCCTACCCTGTCCCCAAGACAGAAAATAATCCAATATATATTAAGCATGTGCAGTTTTTCTATACATATTTTCACATATATCATGCTGCATAAGAAAAATCAAATCAAAAAAAGAAAAAAAAATGAGAAAGAAAAAAATCAAGCAAGCAACAACAAAAACGTTGAAAAATTATATTTTAATTTACATTCAGTTCCCATCATCCTTTTTCTGGATGCAGATGGCTCTCTCCATCATCAGTTCATAGGAATCGACCTGAATAACATTATTGTTGAAAAGAGTCATGTCCATGACAGTTGATCATTATATAATCTTGTTTCTGTGTGCAATATAATCTTGGTTCCACTCATTTCACTTACCATTAATTCATGTAAGTTTTTCTAGGCTTTTCTGATATCATTATGCTGATAATTTCTTATAGAACAATAATATTCCATGATATAAATATACCATAGCTTATTCAGCTATTTCCCCAACTGATGAGCATCCACCTAGTTTCTAGTTCCATGTCACAACAAAAAGAGCTGCTAAAATATTTGTGTACATGTTAGTTCTTTCTCCTCTTTTATGAAGTCTTTAGGGTACAGATTGAGTAGAGACACTGCTGGATCAAAGGGTATGCACAGTTTGATAGCCCTTTGTGCGTAGTTCCAAATTGCTCTCCAAAATGGTTTGGATCAGTTCACAACTTTATCAACAATATATCAATATCCCAATTTTTCATCTCCAACATCTATCACTATCTTTTTCTGTCATCTGAGCCAATCTTAGAGGTATATGGTGGTACCACAAAGTTAACATACAAACTCTTAAAGAAGAGGTTCAATGAATTACAGAAAAAAATAGAGAGCAAAATAGAAAGACGTTAATTTTCCATTTTTAGAGCTCTATAAATTCAAGTACTCAATAAGTAAATAAAGTAATGAGGTAAATAGAATTAGAAAAGTTAAGCCTTTGGAAAAAATTGAATTGGAAAAGAAGGAAATGTACAATTTTTATTGACAGCACATGTCACATAAAAAAAAAAAAACATGTAATGAGACATAAAAACTTTAAAATCTAATGTAGAAAGGCATGCATATTGTATAATTTCAGGGAAAATGAAGGTGATCTCTAGCTATACCAGACCTAAAACTGTATTATGAAGCAACAGTCATCAAAACCATTTGGTACTGGCTGAGAAATAGAGTAATAGATTAGCGGAATAGGTTATGTTCACAGGACAAAATAGTCAATGACTATAGTAATCTAGTGTATGAAAAACCCCAATACACCAGCTTTTAGGATTAAGAACTCATGGACAAAAATTCCTGGGAAAATAGGAAATTAGTATGACAGAAATTAGGCACTCACCCACATCTAACATCTTATACCAAGATAAGGTCAAAATGAGTTCATGATTTAGACATAAAGAGTGATATTATAAGCAAATTAGAAGAACAAAGGGTAGTTTACCCCTCAGATCTGTGGAGAAGGAAGGCATCTGTGGCCAAAGAATCTCTGTAATACATTATTGAATATAAAATGGATAATTTTTATTATAGTAAGTTTAAAAATTTTCTACAAATAAAATCAATGCAGACAAGACTAGAAGGAAAGCAATAAACTGGGAGAAATGTTTACATTCAAGGGTTCTGATAAAGGCCTCATTTAAAAAATATATAGAGAACTCAAATTTATAAGAATTCAAGGTCATTATCCAGTTGTTAAATGGTCAAAGTATATGTACAGATAATTTTCAGATGAAGAAATTAGAACCATTTCTATGTATATGAAAAAATGCTCTAAATCATTATTGATCAGAAAAATGCAAATTAAGACCATTATGAGGTACCACTACACACCTTTCAGATCGGCCAAGATGATAGAAAAAGATAATGATGAATGTTGCTGAGAATGTGGTACACTAATACATTGTTAGTGGAGTTGTAAAGTGATCCAACCATTCTGGAGAGCAATTTCGAACTATGCACAAAGGGCTATCAAACTGTGTTTACCCTTTGATCCGGCAGTGTTTCTACTGTAGAAAGAGATCATAAAAGAGGTAAAAGGACCAATACATACACAAATATTTGTAGCATCCCTTTTCATAGTGACAAGGAACTAGAAACTGAGTGGATGCCCATCATTTGGAGAATAGCTGAATAAGCTTGATATATACATTTTATGGAATAGTATTGTTCTATAAGAAATGTTCAACAGAATGATTTCAGAAAGGCCTAGAGAGACTTACATGAACTGATGCTAAGTGAAGTGAGTAAAATCAAGAGAACACTGTAAAAAGCAACAAGAAGATTATACAATGATCAACTCTGACGGACATGACTCTTCAATAATGAGGCGATTCAGGTCAATCCCAATGAACTGGTGAAGGAGTGAGTCATCTGCATCCGGAAAAAGGGCTTTGAGCACTGAATGTGAATTGTAATATAGTATTTTCAACTTTTGTTGTTATTGTTTGATTGTATTTTATTTTTTTTTCCTTTTTGATATGATTTTTCTTGTGCATCATGATAATTGTGGAAATTTGTATAAAAGAATTGCATGTTTAACATATATTCGATTACTTGCTGTCTAGAGGGAAGTTATGGAAAAAAATTGGAAAAAAGGTTTTGCAAGGATGAATGTTGAAAATTATCCATGCATATCTTTTGAAAATAAAAAGATTTAACAAAAAATTATCCATGCATACGTTTTGATGATAAAAAGCTTTAATTAAAAAAATAAAAGGGAAAAATTAAAAAAAATATTCTTATAATTCTCTGGTTTATTTGTCAAGCATATTCAAGGTATTTTATACTGTCTGGAATTACTGTCAATAGCATATCTCTCATTATCTTATAGGATTTTTTTTGGTGATACATATTTATATGAGTTTACATCCTGCTACTTTGCTAAAATCATTGTTTCAACTAACTTTTTAATTGTCTTTAACATTTTCTGAATATATTATCATATCACTTATAAAAAGAGATAATTTTATTACATCAAAAAAAGAAAAAAAATCCCAGGAATGAATAGGTTCATGAGTTAATTTTACCAAACATTTAAAGAATAATTAATTTCAGTACTTGTATATATCATTTGGAAAAACAATAGATGAAAAAGGAGTTCTATCAAACTTACTTTATGACATAAATATAGTGTTGATACCTAAACCAGGAATAGTTAAAACAAAGGAAGAACAATTTAGACAAATTTCCCTAAAAAATATCAATACAAAATTTTGAACAGAACACCAACAATGTAATTACAACAATATATCTTATGGATTATATAAAGTCATCAAATGGGATTTATAACAGGAATACATGTTTAATTCAATATTAAGAAAACTATCAGCATAACTGACTTTATCAATAATAAAACCAACAGAAAATTATGATTATTTCAATAGAGGCTAAAAAAGCTACATACAGTACCCATTTCTGTTAAAAACACAAGTGAGCATAGGCATAAAAGAAGCATTCCTTAAACTGTTAAATAGTGTCTACCTAAAACCATTAGATACTGGCTAAGTAATAGAGTAGGAGATCAATGGAATAGATTAGGTATATAAGATATAGTATTTGATATATCCAAAGATCCCAGCTTTTGTGATAAGAATGATAAAAACTTCTAGTAAAACTAGAAAAGAAAAGGACAACAAACTAGGTATAGACCAACATTTCATACTGCATACCAAGGTCAAAATGGGTGTGTGATTTAGACATAACGGATAACATCATAAGCAAATTAGAAGAGTAAGAAATAGTTTACCTTTCAAATGTATGGAGTGGGGAAAAATTCATGACCAAACAAGAGCATTATGAAGCGTAACATAGATAATTTTGATTATATTAAATTAAAAGACTTTTGTACAAACATAACCAAAAAATAAAGTTTGAAAGGCAAACAGAATGTAGAGAAATCATCTTTATAGAAAGTGTCTCTGATGATAGCCTCAGTTTTTAATTATATAGAGGATCGAGTCAATTTTATGAGAATGCGAAGCATTCCCCAACTGATAAATGATCAAAGGATATGAACAGGCAGTTTTCAGGTTGAAGATATCAAATCTAACTATCAGCATATGAAGCAGCTCTGCACATCACTTTTCATTAGGGAAATGTATATTAAAAAATAAACAATTCTAAGGTACACTTCAGATCTATAAAATTATCTAATAATACAAAAAAGGAAAATGATAATTGTTGGAGGGGATATAGGGAAATTGAGATATTAATGCACCATTGCTGGTTTTTGAAATGATCCAACCATATGTGGGGCAATTTGGCTATAACATTTTTCATACCTTTTGATCCAGGAATATCACTGCTAAGTCTGTATCCAAAAGAGGTCATTTAAAAAGTGAAAATGACTTACATGCCAAAAATATTTATAGTAATACCCCAATTGATATATTTTTCTAATAAAGTGGCAAAATATTAAAAATGGAGGTGATACTTATCAATTAGTCAATAGTTGAACAAGCAGTCATATAAGAATGTAATAGAATACTATTGTGCAAGAATAAAGGATGAACAGATGGATTTCAGAAAAAAAAATCTGGAAAGACTTGTAGGAACTGATGCAGAATAAAAGGTGCAGAACCAAGAAAACATACACTGTATCACCAACATTGTGTGATGAATAACTATAAAGCATGAATCCTCAACAACAAAATCATCCAAGGTAACTATAAAAAACTCAAGAAAGAAAATGCCATAGACATATTTGGAGAAAGAACTGAAGGACTCTGAATGAAGATCAAAATAACTTTTTTACACTTCATTATTTTTAAAGTTTTTTTCCTCTTCATCTGCTTCATTGTTTACAACTGAGACTAATATGGAAATGTTAATTATCCATATGTTTATGGGGATTGCTTTGGCAAGTACACTTTCAAGTATTTTATATTGTCTGTAGGTTTTTTTTTTAATGGAATTTACCTATTCCTTCTTGCTTGGTTTTGTTGCTAATATGTAGAAATGTTAAAATTTATGTGGGTTTATTTTATATCCTGCAACTTTACCAAAGTCCTTAAATCTTTCAACTAGTTTTTTCAGTTGATTCTCTAGGGTTCTCTAATTATGCTATCATATCATCTATAAAAAAGTCATAGTATTGTTTATTCATTGTCTATTTTTATTTCTTCGATTTTTTTCTTATCTTACTGGTATCATTAGCATTTCTAGTACAAACTGAATAATGCTGGTGTTGATGAAAATTCTTGATTCACTCGATCTTATTGGGGAGACTTCAAATTCATCCAAATTACAGATACTTGCTTATGTTTTTTGAGACTCATTATTATTTTTAGAAAAGTTCCATTTCTTCCTATGTTTTCTAGTATTTTAAATAGGAATCAGTATTATACTTTGTCAAAGTCTTTTCTGCAGCTTTTGATGTAACCATATGATTTATTATTATTATTGATATTGATATGTTCCATTATGTTACTTGTTTTTTTTATACCAAGCCTGTACTGAATTCCTAATATAAATCTCACTGTATCAGAGTATAATGGTGTTTGTAATATATTGTTTTAATATCTTGGTTAGTATATTATTTAAATTTTTGTTTCAATATTCACTAAGGAATTTGATTTATAGATTTCTTTTTATATTTTTGCTGTCCCTAGTTTAGGTAATAACAGAATCATATTTGTATCATAAAAGGAATTTGATAGGACCCTTTATTTACTTTTTTTTTTTCAGGTAGTTTGTATAATACTGGGAATAATTGTTCTTTAAATATTTTATAGAATTCAGGAACTCAAAGATAGTTTCTTGAATTTCTTTTTAATATAGTGTTTTGTAAACATTACATATACATGTATATGTACAAACACAAATGCACACATATACATGTAATTAATATAGAAATATTGCCTCATCTTTTAATCTGGGTGGCATATATTTTGTAGATATTCATTCATTTCCTTTAGATTTTCAGTTTTACTGGTATATAATTGGACAAAATAACAATCAGGTATTTTAAAACTATCTAATCATATTCTAGAATTTCCCCTGGAAATGATGTCAAGTTTACTGGCCTAGAGTGACATTAGTATTTTCTTAGTAAAAAATCTTATTTTTTCATTTTATTTTGTCTTCTCATTTCAAATGTATATAGATTACTGATTTGGAAATAGCCCCCACACTGTTTAAAAAAAAATTGCCCATCTGTTGAAATATAGCAAATGTCTTTTTTTTGTGTGTGTGACATTATTCTCTGCTTGCCTAAAACATTGTTTTCTGGCTTTCTTCTTATAAAATAATTCATCACAATGTAAGAGTAGCATTTAATTAAATCAATCACTTCCACTTTATTTAAATAATTAACAAGGTGGTCTACAACCTTTTTTTTTATCAAATAATAACATTTCTATTCAATCAAGTAGTCAATCAAAGGCTAGGTATGGGAAAAGGTATTTAATTTATAAGGATATAAAGTCTTTTTATGAAATGAGATAACATATCAAAGGCAATATATTAGAATTGGTTGAAATGTAAAAAGGTATACCCTACGTAGCCTGTATAAAAACAACAAGGTAATTCAGAATTAGACATCCCAGGGGCAGACCAGTCTAGTGGTGGAAGCAGTTCAAGTCCTGATCCTGACAGGAAATAACTTAAGGATGAAGGAGAAATATCCTGTTTTCCATTTTCTTTGCCTCCTCATTTGTTGAGGATAAATTTCAGATTTCAGATCATTAGCAGTAAAGGACAAACAAGACACCTTAAGGTGGATTCAAAAATCTAGAAAAAGCCCAGCATAAAGTTATCTTATAGCAAAATGTATTATAGGGGACCCCTAAAAGAAAGAAAATGATTTCCAGCAGATAGGATCTGTTAATTGCTATATGTGCTTACTAAATCTGTGGTAACTTTTTCTTGGACCCAGAATATACTTCTAGGTGCATGGGTTCCATGTTTTTAGGGAGATATTGAATTTAGGCCAATTGTTCTTATTACTTTAGTAGCTCATATTACGTCATTTCTAAAAGCTAACTATCTGGCTGGCTATATAGTATCATATCAAACAATTATTTAATCAATTAAAGGGGGAGCACATATGCATATTAATATTATGCACTAGATGGCACAAAAGAGTGTTGCATTGAACATCTTCAGTTTAAAGGTCTATTTTTACATATTTCTTATTTGTATGACCTTAGACAAGTCACTTCACCCTAATTTTTTTCAGTTTCCTTATTTCTAAAATAAACCAGTGAAGAAAATGACAAACTGCTTCAGTATCTTTCCCAAGAAAACCTCAAATAAGGTCACGAAGAGTCAGAAACAATGGAAACAATTGAACAACAACAACATTTAACATTTTACAAATTAAGACAACTCTGTGGCACTACTTCACACCTCTCACATTGGCAAAAAAGGAAAAGATAATGATAAATGTTTAAGGAGATGTAGGAAAACTGGAACACTAATACATTGTTAGTGGAATTGTGAACTGATCCAACTATTAAGGAGAACAATTTGGAATCATGCCCAAAGGGCTATCAAACTGTGCATACCTTTTGATCCAACAGTGTCTTTACTGTGTCTGTATCCCAAAGAGATCATAGCATAGAGAAAAGAACCCATATTTGCAAAAATGTTTGTAGCAGTCCTTTTTGTAGGGTAAGATATTGGAAACTGAGTGGATGTTCATCAGTTGAGGAGTGGATGAATAACTTATGATATTATGGTATATTATTATTCTATAAGAAATGATCAGCAGGATGATTTCAGAAAGGCCTAGAGAGACTTACATGAATTGATGCTGAGCGAGTAGAACAAAGAGAACATTGTAAATAGCAACAAAATTATATGATGTTCAACTGTGATGGACTTGTTTTTTTTCAACAATGAGGTGATTCAGGTCAATTCCAAAAGACTTGTGATAGAGAGAGCCATCTGTGTCCAGAAAGAAGACTGTGGAGACGGAATATGGATCATAATATTTTCAACTTTGTTGTTGTTTGTTTCCTTGTTTTTTTTTTTTTCTTTTTCATTTTTTTCCTTTTTTGATCTGATTTTTCTTGTGCAGCATGATAAATGTAGAAAGATGTTTAGAAAAATAGTGAAGAAATAATAATATTATAACAACATTACCAGGCCTCAGGTTATACCAAGAATTATCCAGTGACCCTAAAGAGAATTTGTCTGCTCAAATGCACAAAATGGACAAAATTATAACACAAAAGGTGGCATAATTGCCCCAGAACTTGTGCAATAGTATATGAGTAGAAACCTCTATCTAGCCTTTGAGCTTTGAGCTTTTCTTGTTTCTTTCTCTTTAGTCATATTTTTCACTATATCTGTTTTCTAACCTTCTAAACTTCACAATTCCATTGAATTCTTTTAATATTAAAAAAAATGACTTAATGTAAAGCAGTTAATTAAGCCTGGAAATTTTTCCAACTTCTCATTTTTTGCAACTAATATTGGTAAAATATCTTCAATTATCTAGACCGTTTTTCTGCTAGATGTCAGTGAGTGATAGCAGAAAAGTTCTGAATTGGCCACTATAGAAGATGGAAGTACATGTTACATATTGTCAGAAGGAGGAGCCAGAAGTAGCAAGCAGTAGCAAGGACTAGAAGAACTTCAATGGGATAAAATTGTTGGTGACATAAAGAGCATCAAAAGGTGAGACTACTGTAGCAAAAAGCTATGTTTCCACAATTACTAGGAAAAGGAAGGATTGTGAGAGAAAAGAATCTGTAGATTGTTACAGATGGAAAAAGAGGTTTCCAGAGAATATGATGAGGGACAAGTATAAAAGTATAGAGATCATAGTGAAGGGATCTCTCCTAGATAGTGCATCTCCTCTAGACTTACTCTCCTAACTCACAGTGGAATAGAAAGTTAGATTCTCCAGGAAGCGATAACTAGTAATTCTGTTTAGAATGTAGATGTAACCCTAAATGCTTTCTTTTATTATCACTTACAAATCCCCTTCCTATTTATTCTCTAATATTAATTGACTATTGAGATGAATAGCTTTTTTTTATTGACTGAGAAAATATATAAATAATAGTAACAGAACAATTCTATTGAAGGAGGGGACATACTGGAGACAACTGGTGGTTCAGTGGATAGAGTTTGGACTTGGACTCAGGAAGGACCTTGGACTCAGTTTAAATCTATCCTTAGACACATATAAGCTGTGTGACTCCCCCAAGGAAGTCAGTTAACCTCTGTTTCCATAATCCACTGAAGAAGGAAATGGCAAATCTCTCCAGTATCTTTGCCAAGAAAACTTCATCCTGTGGTGTTAGGATTCTTACAAGATGCTATATCAGTGGAATTGATGAGATAATGATTCTCTAATTTACATGTAGTTAGTACTTACTATAATTCCACAAGATTCACACATTTAAGAGAGCATATATAAGGAGGAGCTGTCAGGGTCAAGAAGTACAAGCTATTAGAGGACAAGCCCACTTGAAGCTCATTTGGAGGAAGATAGAGGCTGAAGCTGGCAGAGGTAAAGGACTGGTGGCAGAAGCTCTCAGAGCCTCAGCCAGGATTCAGTCAAGGAGATTCACAAGCCAGAGAAGGCAGCTTAAGCTCTCAGAACAAAGGAGAGAGATAGGTCTCTATTAAAGCTAATTGGGCCCCAGGAAAAGACACAAGACTACAAAAGAGATCATTTGGACTTTAACTCCTAGCTACATTTGGGGTATTTACTGAAGTGAAACTAAGGCTGCCTCCAGAAGGCCCCCGAGAAACCTGCTCCCAGAGAACATTATATTTTAGAGAAGAATATTACACTGTGGGGTCCTAAAGAATTGGATATACTTCCAATACTGAACAACAAAAATGGGGGACATACAACACCCACCCTTGCCTTGAGATTCATGAAAAAGTGTTGTGAAACTTAATATACAAATATACACATATTTGTAGAGATGCATATAGAAAACAAATGAAACTGAAGATTACCTTTCAGCCCTTGGCATTAAAAATCTTTTTTTTTCCTTTTAAGGACATCTGCAAAGTTTGCTAAAAGGTTAGCTCTTACCTATAGAAGAGTTGCTCTCCTTCCTTGTCTGGACTGGTTTATTGTGATACATAATGTCTCAATATCAATCCACTGCTGCCCTAAATGAAGCAGGTCACTGTTTCTATATTGATTTCTCTTATGATTTGGCTATTATGACTGGCTCTGGCAAACAATTAGACTTCTGATGGCTTTCATGGATCTCCTCATCCTGGTCATCTGGGCTCTATTCTCTTAGAATACTTATTTTTCTGGAGTCTGAAAAGAATAAACCTTACACATAAAACCCAAACAAACAAAATTCCCTAATAACATAGACATACCAATTATTCAAGAATACATAGTGACTGGATAGAAGTTACTGCATCTTGGTCATTTATGGTCATTTGAGGCTCAATAAGTTTCCACATTTTGGATTGGAACCAAGCAGGAAGTTTGCTACATGCTTTGCATTATCAACAAGGAAAAAAACCCAGAACATGCTCTAAGGTCTGAAACCTCATTGCCCAATCTCCTATTATGCAGGGTTGAGAATGTGAATACTTATAATAAATGGAAATAATAAAGAGAGGGGGACATAGGAATTTGTTCACCAATGATAAATTTTGAAGTAGCAACAAAGTCAAATATTATTAAATTTGCTTCTATAATCAGTACTGTGTGGTTGCCCGATTAGTTCTCTGTTATTACATAATGACAACAATTGTTTGGTGCTTTGTGTTTTATTATAAGATAAATGAGAATAATTTATTTTTTGTCATTCTTTACCTTGTCTGAAGGTAACCACAAATTTATAGGAAGTTATATGAAAAGTAAATTATATGTTGCTAAATTTTAACCAACACTTCACATCCACTAGTGTATAACAAAAAAAAAAAAAAAAAAAAAAGTTTTAACCAGAACATGTATTCAGTAGTTTTGTTCAAAAGACACATTGATCATTGCATAATTACTGCAACAGAAAATTGCAGGCAAATTGTTAGGTTCAGATCATAAGAGAAAATGAATCAAGAAGGGAAATTTGTGCCCTTTTCAAACCTTTGCTTTTTGTTCTACTAAACTTTGCTGAATCAGATGTCATAGATAATAGAGCTATAAAGGATCTTAGACAATGTCTAATCCAATCCCCTTTAGGGATAAAGAAATGAAGTTGCTTAAAGGGAAAGTGACTCAGCAAAAGTCACACTTCAAGACAATGCCAAAACTGGGCATGGAAAATGTAAAAGAAATAATATAGTTTATCCTATCTGTGCTCTGCCACTTTTTATCCCTATGACTTTGAGCAAGTAAGTTGATTACCACACAATTTGAAAAGCTTAAAATAATGCTATTAAACATGGCATTAGGAAAAGTTACAGCCAAGCCCAGTTCCTCTAGGAAGTTATCCAGTGAAGATTTTTAAGTTATGAAGCAATTGGTAAAAAAAAGAACATGATTCTCCTTTAACAAGTCTAGAGAGGCACAAGATGATATTCAGAAGCCTGTAGATGTTGTGATTGAGGTAATGATAGGAAAATTTGAAGGCAGCCCAATCTTCAGAAAATAGGATATATAGGACCGACCCTGTCAAGAAACCCTAAGCTAGCTTAACTCATGGTAAGAAACTAACTAAGGAAACACAGAGATACAACACCTAGGCAGAGAATCTTATAACCAGAAAGTTCATGATGGGATGCCTTCTATATATTTCAATTGAAGATCATGTCCAAAATTTGTTAGGCATATCAGAAGATCAAGGGAAAATTAGAAACAGGCAACTAGCAGCCCTCCAGGAGGCCTAAAGATGTGATAATTTCCCATTTATGATCAGATCCTGTCAGGAATAGTTTCCTTGAGAGGAAACAAACTCAATGTCTGGTTCCTTATTTTACTAGTGATAAGAGATTAACTAGCATCTACACTTGCTCCTTGATAAATAAAGGTAGAAGTCAAGTATAATAGAAGAGGGGTAGACTTCTTGGTCATGGTCAAAGGTGGAAAAGAGAAATGGGAGGGGAAATCAGGAATCAGTCATCCCACTGCAAACAATAGTAGGAGCTTCCATACTTAATTAGGAACAGACTAATATTGGGTAATAAGGGAAGGGAACAAGAATTTATTAATTGCCTACTATGTACCAAACACTGCTAAATACTTTAACCTTAAAAAAATCTCTTTGGATCCTCTTAAAAACCCTGAGAAGAAATTACTATTGTTATCCCCATTTTACAATTGAGGAAATTAAGATAGAGCTAAAGTAATTTCCCTAGGATTAAATAACTAGTACACACTTGAAAATGGAATTGAACTCAGACATTCTTGACACCATATCTACAGCAGTATCCACTTTACCATCTAGTTGCTTATTGAATCTACCTTTCTTATCCAAAGGAAAGGAAGGAAGTGGAGCCTGGTGCCAACACAAATTCCCAGTCCTTGAACTGATTCTAGAAAAAGAAATAAAGAGAAGAAAATTTTGAATGAAGGAATACTATGAGTTAAAAAGTTAAACACAGAAGAGATAACCACAATAAATTTATTGATAACCTCATTGCCCAGTCTTAGGGGCAAAAAAAATGTTTTGGTCACAAAGATTATAAGAAGAATCAAATGGAAGCACTAAATTATGATTTCAATTAAATTGAGGAGGAGAAATTTTTTTTTAGCTTTTTATGATTCATTTGAGTCTTAAATTTGAAGATTAAATTTTCTGCTCAGGGCTGGTCTTTTAGTGAAAATGACTGAAATTCCCCTATTTCAATGAATTTTTGTCTTTCGCTCTAAAAGACAATGATCAGTTTTTTAGGGGTAGTTGATTCTTGGTTGTAGTCTAATCTTCTTTGTCTTCCAGAATATCAAATTCCAATCCCTCTTTTACTTCAATGTTAAGGCTGCTGGGTCCTGAATAATTCTGATTTGTGGTTCCTTGATATTTTAATTCTTTCTTTCTGGCTACTTGCAGTATTTTCTCCTTGATTTGATAATTTTGGAATTTAGCTACAATATTCTTTGTTTTGTTTTGTTTTGTTTTTTTCCTTGTAGACTCAGGAGGTGATCAGTGGATTCTTTCTGCCTCACCTGTAGAAATGAGGGAAACAAAGCCTTGAGGACTCCATACAACCTTGCTTGAATACCTTCCCAATCCAGTTTTAGAGGAATGGAGTGGTAAGACCCAATAGCATTCTCAGAGCCCTGGCACATGAAACTACCATAAAAGGGATATTCTGGCCCTAGTCATCCCAGCTTTCAGCAGATTCTGTCCAGGAACTGCCTGGGAAGAATTTGGGCCCTCCTGGCATCACTCAACCAGGCAGTTACTACTGTCTGCAAGCCAGTCAGCCTCTGCATTTGGTAAGACCATCATTCTCAGTCCTAATTATGGATAAGTATTAGTTATGTATTTATGAAAAATTATTTTACCTTTGCCCAGTTTTCTGATTTGTAAAAGGAAACAGTTGTTGTTGTGAAGAGCACATGATTGCAAAAGGGTGTAGCATGAAATGTGCTATGTGAATGTTAATTGCTTTATTGGATATAATTGCTTCATATTTAATAATTTAATGGGTTTTTTAGATGTGACCAATTGATAAATGATTTCTATATGTGTATAAAGTAATTTGCAAATTTATTTGAGATATAATAGTGAAAGCAATTTTAAAGAATTTCTAATTAAAGCCCTCTGAAAGGATCTATTTGCATTGAAAGTGTTAACAGAGAATTTAGGAATTTTAAGAAAACAGAAAAACAGTTTGTTACTACTTTAAAAATCTGGCTACAAACAGACTGCTTTTAAGTGATCTAGGGTCAGATTTCTGAGACCTTGTCAGTAAAAACTGGTATTTTAAATCTTTTCCTGGCTCACAAAAAGAGAAAGAATTTACATAGATTGGAAAATAACCAAATTGTGATTCAGTTTGTCTAGGACATTAATCAGAATTTAGGAAATCTCAGTAATTAAGGTTAAATGGATTTTAAAATCTATTATATCTCAATTTTAAGAACTGCTTTGTTTTCTCCCTAAAACAAAAAAGGAAACTTATTTAAGGGAATAGAAACTACTAGCTGTCTCTTGCCTGACTTGAAAAAAAACACAGAGAAGAATAAATGAGAGTGCCTTCCTCTTTTAAAATCAGCTTTAATGTCCTTGTATTGCTTCTTTTTCTTTTTAGGAGCTGATTCAAGGTGAACCTTAAATCCAGAGAAGGCCTTAGACATGTAGCCCAATGTCTTCATTATTCAGATAAGTAAATAGGTATAGAAAGGCACCTTATCTATGGAGGAAAAATAATTTTGCTATGGCAATGTGGAGTTTGATTGTACTACCTTTATCCTCTTGCAGATTGAATATACAAAATCAGTTTGAACACAATACCATGAATAGCTTCATATAACACCATAAATATTGCCTTCCCCTTACAACTAGTGATTTCCAAACCTTTTCTTACATGAACAGAATAGATTATATCAGCCCATTTAAACACTGCAAAATGTTGAAGATTGGTGATATACTTTAAGCTGGTCTGAATAAGCTATAAAAGCCAATTATGAAGTTTGGAAGGCTAACTAGTAATCCACTTTTCTTAAGTCTATTTTTTTCCTTTCAGTTTTGCTAGTCACTTTATTTAATTACTGGTTTTTTAGGCTTATTGATGAATAAAATAACTCACAGGATGCCTTCATTGAGTAAATAATCCCTCTTACTTGAGGAAATCCCTTACCCAATAAAACAAATTTAATGGTTAGCTGAAGTAGTACCCTTTAAATAGGGGTGCTAAAACAGGGTATAGCACAAGGACATTTACTGGGTAGAACTGGATATCCAAGTGAACTAGGTAATGCTCTTCCAGTTCACTGGAGCCTGTGAACTCTGGGTGAGTCTGAATTGCCTTAAATTATTTCATTGTTTGAGAAGACTATCAAGTGATTTGTTAAATTGGTGGGGAAAAGTACATTAGTACTTGAAATTCTTATAGAACAGTGGTTCTCAAACTTTTGTTTTCAGTATCTTTATCCTATTAAAAATTATTGAGGATCTCTCCAAAGAATTTTTGTTTATCTGGATTATATTTATAGACATTTACCATATTGGAAATAAAAACTATTTTTTAATTTGTAGACAATCTAAAAGGGTTTCAGAAATCCACAGGATTCTCTAGACCATACTTTGAGAACCACTGTTATAGAAGCTCACAAATTGGGTTGTCATTTTGTAAATTCTTGCTTCTGAAGAAATGATTAACACAGTAGTATGAAAAAAATCCATGGATACTAGTTAGGTGAATGGATGCTTTAAAATTTTATTTTATTTTTTCCAATTAATGAAAATTCTTGTCTATCTCATTTCCAACTGGAAAAAAGGAATGAAAAGTAATCTATGGATAGTTGAGAAAAACAAATTTCTTCATTTGCCATATCCAAAAAAGTATTTGTACGTCTTTACTCTGAATCTAAACTCAGACAATGAGGCCTTTAAAGAAATACAAAATAGTTTATTTATTTTTAACATTCATTTCTTTTAAACTTTTTAATTACAAATTCTTTCTATTCATCCCATCACTGAGAAGTCAGGATAAATGATACCAATTATACATGTAAAATCATGCAGACCATATTTACATATTAAGTATACCACTAAAAGAAAAGCAACAAAAATAAAGTAAGTTATACCTTGATTTTCAGAATTTATCAGTTCTGTTTCTGAAGATGGATAGCATTTTTTTTTCTTCATGAGTCTTTTGGAATTGTTTTGTATCACTGTATTGATTGGAATAGTCAAGAGTTTCATTATTTGTCATCACTACAATATTGCTGTTACTGTTCACAATGATTTCCTGTTTCTTTTCATTTTACTTTGCATCAGTTCAGGTCTTACCTTTTTTCTGAAAACCACTCCATCACTTTTAAATAGCATAATAACACTCCATCACAATCATATGCCACAACTTGTTCAGCTATTCCCTATTTGGTAAGTGTCTTCTAAATCGCCAATTCTTTATCACCACAAAGAGAAGTGCTGTATGTATTTTTGTTCAGATAAATTGTTTTCCTTTTACCTATTAGTATATGGACTTGGTAGTGATATTTCTGGGTCAAAGGGTAGACTCATTTTTATAGTCTTTTGAATCTAGTTCCAAATTATATTCTAGAAATCACACACATACACACTAATAAATTTGATTTAGTTCCATAAATTTTTATAAAATTTTTGATGTTTCTTCATTGTGGACTATTTAACAAAAGTGTTATTTCCCTAATTATCTCTTTTAATTTTACTTTCTCTGAGATGATGATTGATTTCTCTGTCTTTTTTTTTTACTTTAAATAAATCATCGTGAAAAATTCATTTCTAGCTCTTTAACTCTGTGTTATGTTGTGTCTCTGTTTCAAGTGTTTTTCTTATATCCAACATATTGTTGGATTTTGATTTCTTATCCATTCTCTTATCTGCTTCCATTTTATGACAGAGGTTACAACATTCACAGTTATGTTTTTTAACTATGTATTTCTATCTTTTTTGCCTCTGACCATTGCCTCACTTAATCTGCTTTCTCTTTGATCATTCCTTCCCCTGCATATCCCTTATGCCTTCTCCTATATTCTTAAATCATATGGGTTTCTATACCCCATTCTGCATAGAATCTTCCTTTTTTATACCAATTCTGATGAAAGTGGGGCTCAAGCTTTGCCCCCAGAATTGTAAATCATCTTTTTTCATGCCTCTTTCTGAGAAATAATTTTTCCCATTCTTCCTTTTTCTTCCTCTTCTTCCTTCCCATTTCCCTCAGTGCCTTCCTTTTTCTTAAATTTATTTACTTTGACATAATCCTATTATAATCAATTTATGTACATCTATCTATGTATAATTACTCTAACTGCCCTAATAATGATAAAATTCTTAGGAGTTACATGTATCATCTTTCTATATAGGAATATATTAAAATGAATCATAATAAGTCCCTTTTGATTTTTCTTTCATGTTTATCTGTTTATTCTTCTCTTGAGTCTCGTGTTTGAATGTCAAAATTTTTGTTCAGGTATGGTCTTTTCATGAAAAATTATCAAAATTCCTCTTTTTCTTTCTTTATTAATTTTTATTATTATTTTGCTTAAAGGATTACACTCATTTTCACTTGGTAGGTTATTCTTGATTGTAATACTACTTTCTTTGCCTTCTGGAACATTATATTCTAAGCCATGGATCTTTGAATATAAAAACTGGTAAAATCTTGTTTTACTCTGACTGTAACTCTACAATGTTTGAATTGTTTCTTTATGGCTTTTTACAACATTTTTCCTGTAATAACATTCCTGGGAGCTTCCATTTTGGGATATCTTTCAACAGGTAATGGATAGATTTTTTCCATTTCTATTTTACCTTCTCAATCCCTGATAGCAAGGCAGTTTTCCATGTTGTTATCTTAAAATATGATAGTTAGGCATTTTCTTTAATCATGGCTTTCAGGCAGTCCAATAATTTTTAAATCATTTCTCTTTGACCTGTTTTCAGATCAGTTGTTTTTCCAGTGTAACATTTCGGATTTTTTTCAATTTTTTCATTCTTTTGATTTCATTTTTTCTTGATCTCATGGAGTCATTAGCATCAAGTTGTCCAATGCTAATTTTTGAGAAATTATTTTCCTCAGTGAATTTTTATACCTTTATTTCTATTGGAATAATTATGCTTTTCAAGTAGTTCTTTTTTTTTTCAATGAATCCTCCC
The DNA here is from genome assembly GCF_902635505.1 of Sarcophilus harrisii. Taxonomy (NCBI): domain Eukaryota; kingdom Metazoa; phylum Chordata; class Mammalia; order Dasyuromorphia; family Dasyuridae; genus Sarcophilus; species Sarcophilus harrisii. Next base: position 365,539,188 of record NC_045427.1, on the reverse strand, counting down.
ACCCTCCCTCCCACTTTTATATCATTGGGGAAATTTAGTTTTTGAAGGTCTTATTTTCTTTAATATTTTTATGCCACTTTTATCAAGTGGTTAAAACTTTTTAAATAATTTCTTTTTCTCATTCATAATATATTTATGTCTTTTCCCTCTCCCACTTATGTTTTTCTTTATCTCTTTTATGAATACTTGTGTGGCTTGGATCCAGTTAGCATTTTTTGAGGTTTTGCTTGTAGCTATTTATATTGTTGTCTTCTTCTGGGTTTCTGTCTTGGTCTGCTATCCTAGTAGTTTTTTTTATGATCAAGATATAACAACCTTAACCTTTTGTATTCATTTAGGCTGGAAAAGGTGTCTTCCTTTGACTTCGTTGACTCCATCTCTCCAAAATTTCCTTTGTTGTGTTATTTTAAGGGTTTTTATTTGTTTGTTTGTTTTGGTGGGAAATATTGGGAGACTTCATCTGTATTGCTGCTTGTACTCTGACACTTTGGCTGCACTCCCAGATGTCTTTTCATGAGGTATGTAGCATGTTCCATTACGAGTCTTCTGTCATTGTGGTTTATCTTTATGTTGATTATAGTCTTTTAATACAGTTGTAAATATTTAATAATATTGTTGTTATCATAAGAATTATTCTCCTGGTTCTCTTCATTTTACTTCATATTATTTCATACAAGTTTTTCCAGGTTTCTCTGAAACTTTCTTCATCATTTCTTATTGAACTAAAGCATCCTATCACATTCATATATTATAAGTTATTCAGACATCCCCCAGTTTGTTGAAAATCATCTTCTTTTCTAGATATTTGCCATCACAAAAAGGAAATGTTAAATATTTATATACATATGAGTCTTTTGTAACTTTCAAGTTAAATCTTCAACAAACATTTATTAAGCTATTATTTCAAACACTGTGTTAAATACTTGCAATACAAATATAAACAAAAGAACAGACAATCTCTGTCTTAAAGGAGTTTAGATTAGCTGTGGGGAGGCCACAAATAGAATAGACTGATAAGAGTAGAGAAACCACTTGCTCTAGGTGTGTGAATAAAGTCTAAATGCAATGTCTAACTTGTGTTCCTTCCTCAAAATAAAAATTTCAAAAAGAATTTAACAATGGGAAAAAGGAGCCACTAAGATAGATAAAGAAGATACTGAAGCATGGTAGCAAAATGTAAAGACTGAAAATATGTTTCTTTGATATCTTTGAGGTACATATCTAATAATGGTATCATTAAGTTAAAGGATATGCACATTTTAGTGACTTTGGGAAGCATAGTTCAAAATTGCTTTTCAAAATGGCAGATCCAGTTCACAGCTTCAGTAATAACAGTGCATTACAGTACTTGTTTTCTGATAGCCTCTTCACAATTTGCAGTTTTTATGTCAGTTTTGTCAATCTGAAAAATATGAGATGGAATTTCAGACTTTCATCACCACAAATAGTTTGCATTCCTTCCTTTGCAAATGGTCTGTTTATACTCTTTGTTTATTTACTAATTGGGGAATAGCTCTCAAGTGAGTCAATATTTTGCAAAGAGTTCAAATGCATAATATTTGCTCTTTTAAAGGGGAAAATATCCTATTGTAATAAATATAATTTATCACTTGATGAAAATTTAATTTTTTATTATTACTCTTGTCTTAAGATATATTACCAAAGCTTCCTTATTCTTAATTCCTAAGCTAAGAGAAATTTTATGAATTATCCTAAGTGATATTAAGGATTCCAGTAGTACTATTGTCCTCATGGACAAAGAAAAGGAGACAGAAAAGTGACTATAAATCATCAGATCAATAAATCTCTCCCATCCCTCTCCCAAAGGCTTCCCCAAAATATTGCATTATATGGTGATTTTAGCTGCAATAATCTACTATTCATATAAAACAACAACAGCAACAACAAAATTCAGACATCTTTAAGAAGGCAGAAGCAAGACAGTGGTACAGCAGGAACAGCTTCAGACTTGTTATGGATTTCAATAGCAATATGAACTCCCTTTTAGGATCTCTAACCTTGTTTTCCTATCTCTAAAATTGGCTCATAATCTGTTTTGCCCTGTCTCCTTCAGGGAATGATTTTGAAGTTCAAATTATTCAAAGACTATGAAAGTTCCTTTATTATAATTCTTGAAAGTTCCTTTATTACAATTACTGTTGTTCTTTTTTTTTTTTTGGGGGGGGGGGGGGAGGGGGTAGGTGGGAAGATATTTGGGATTAAGTGATTTGCCCAGATCATACTACTAAGAAGTGCCTGAGGCTGGATGTGAATTCAAGTCCTTCTGACTCCAGACTGATGCTCTATTCACTACACCATCTAGCTGTCTTAGGAATCTTGAGGGTCTTCCCCTCCCACATTCATTTATTTCATATAATTTTTGAGAGGGGGGGTTAGATGAAAGAGGAGTTTCTTTGCCTCAATGGCTACCTAACTTTAAACACTGAATAAGTGCTGCCTCAATCAAACTGAGACCTGTTGAAGATCTTAGTTTAAAAAAACCAAGATATCCCATTTCATCCAGGGTCATATTCACTCATCCTGATTTTTATCTGGCCACTGGACCCAAATGTCTCTGGAGGGGAAAATAAGGCAGGTAACCTTCCATGGCTTTCCCTCATATAAATTCAAATCACTTGTATACTTTCTTTCATAAGGAACCTAAGTTCAAACTTCTTATTTTGTTATTGGGTAATGATAGAAACAATAGATGACTTGCCTAAGCCCACATAGCAATTTAGGCACTAATTTGGATTCAAATCTAACTCTTTTTGAGTTTTCATTTCTTGTTCTTTCTACTAGATTAGACCCCATGCCTACAAAATATGTAAATATCCTAGGAGAGAAATTTGAAGATTGCAGTATTCTAACTCTGTTCTTTTCCTTAAATTTATCTGTATTTCTCTAGTAAAGCAAACCTGAGCAATTTATCTTAGTTCTTCATGAAATCAAGGTAGTTTCAAGGCCATATTCACTTACATTTATGAATGGTCATATACAGTGAAATGATTATGCAACCTAAAGGAAAGGATGAGTCTCAAGACCAGATCTTTCTCTTTCTAATTGTTCTTTTACCCTAGTTAAGGAATTTCACTCCATTATCATTAGTTTCTTCATCTGTGAAATAAAAATAATATTAAGTGTTCTGCCTATCTGACAGGAATGACATGAAAATAAGATAAAATAATATCCATATTTGCTATGTAAAGTTTAGTTGTAGTGATGATGAGGATGAGGAAATTAGAATAACTAAGAGATCATGGTATATGAAGTTTAATTCTGATCCTATTATTGGGTGATCTTAGACTAGCTACTTCTTTTACTCAGGGCCTTAGTTTCCCCAATTGAAAAATGAATAACTTGAACTATTGAACTAGAATTTTTCTTATATCCTTCCCAGTTTTAAATATTATGATTCTAAAAAGAAAAGGCAACTCCTCAACTAAAAAAAAAAGAAAAAAAAAGTATGATCATATGGAAAATCACTACAGTCCCTTATATCTTTATATACTATAATCCTATGGGGGAAAAAAGTAAAACCTAGCTTCTGAAAAACTGTTTAAGACAATATGAAAAAACTACTCACGTACATACAAATAGGTTAAAATTCTTTTTCAGGTTTATTTACCTGAGAATGAATTTCAGTTTGAAGAGGACTTTATGTCGTTTCAGAGAAAGCACCTAACATATAAGCAATTTTCAACAAGAGTGCTAGACATTTGTCTTTATAACAATTTGTATGTAACAGCTTTTATGCAAATGACACTAAAGTGGCACCTTTTTTTCTAAATTGGACATTTTTATGGTTATAATTTTCTTCTGTAATAACAGCAAAAAAAATGGCTGTCCCAGTGGAGTTGAACATTTCATCTCAAGCACTGTTTTGTGAAGTTGGAATGACAAGTTTCTTTCGTTGGAGCAAAGAATGACAAAAAGAAAAGAGTTTTTGTCATCCTTGTCTAAGTTGGCACAGGCAACTAAACTTTTAAGGATCAGAATAACTCCCTTGTCCTGCATTTTTCTATGCCAACTTTGCTGGAATAGTAATGGCAACCTCCAAGACAGTTCATTGCAGGAAGTCATAGGTTGGTCATCTAAACAAAGAGACACAAATAGCTTCCATTTAGATCTTGATCTTTTAGTTGACCCTTAGTATCCATGTCTTCTTCCCAAGAAGGAAGGATTTCTTCTTCCATAGATAATAGTACTTAACTGACTCTTTTTAAAATCTATAGTGATCCATGAAAGTATGCTAGGACACCTCAAGGGTATTTTGGCAGAAGCAACAGATATTAAATGGGATGTCATAAGAAAAAAAACAAATCCTTGGATTTAAAGTCATAAGATCTGAGTTCAAATCCTAGCTCTGCTATGAATTGTCTGTATAATATTTGACAAGTCACTTAACCTTCTTTTGCTTCAATTTACTTAGTTGTAAAATGGGTAGATTGGTTTAGATGATTTCTGAGCCTTTCTGCTTTGACATCAAATCCTCTTTGATCTCTGATCAAATGTAACAAATGTATTAAATGTGTTAGCTAATTTAATTTAACTTAATATTCATTTTATTAAGTACTATTGTGCTAGTCCTTATTATATATGATATATAATATAATATAAAATATATTATATAAATATATATATTTCTTTTTTTTGTGAGGCAGTTGGGGTTAAGTGACTTGCCCAGGGTCACAAAGTTGGGAGATATTAGGTGTCTGAGGTTACATTTGACCTCAGGTTCTCCTGATTTCAGAGCTGCAGTTCTATTCACTATACCATCTAAATGCCCTTACTATTAAGTTACTAATATATGTTGGCCTCTGAGGATGCAAACACAATTCTTGCTCTAAAGGAACTTATAGCAAGCATAATAAGGATACAAAATAAAAGATGATGATGGACAATAAAGGGATCTAGAAAATCTATTAAAAATAATGGAGAAATTAATTTTAATTAAAATTTATTTTGTAATTTTGGATTTTAGAATAGAAAATTGAAAAAAATCAGCTAATTGAAGAGATATTGTAAAGACATAGTCATTGGATTTAGATGGAAAAGAATTATAGAGATAACTGTGTCTCAGGGATATTTAACTGAGAGTTTGTACATTTTCTTCTATACATATGTGTAATCTCTCTTTCTGTCTCTCTTTCTCTCTCCCTCCCTCTCTCTCTGTCTTTCTCAAATATATGATGAAATAGGTAATATAATAAAGTCAGATTTTTAATCTAAGACCTATAATTTAAAATTTAGTTTTTGATTATGCTAATGAAAATGGGAACAAAATTTTAAGACATTTGATTGGAAAATAGCTAAACAACTCTGTACATGTATATTAAGAAGTATATGAGGGCAGTTCATAATTTGTTTACAGAATCCCTTAATCAATTTGATAAGGGAATAGATAACCAGACATTAACCTACCCAGTCTTTATACACATGAACTCTAAGCTACATTCCTTTTAATCTACAAAATGAAGGCTTGGACTTGAGTTTATTGTGGTTTAACTTATTTTTCAGATCTGGATACTACTGTATTATTTTTTCAAATTTGTTTTTTGTTTTTCAAGTTTTGAATTATAAAATCTCTTCCATGCTCTCACATCTCCCACATTCATTGTGAAGGCAAGCAAAATGATATAACTTATACATGTGAAATCATGAAAAACATGTTTTGATATTAGCCATAACACAGAAGGCAGAAAAATAAAATAAGAAAATTATACTTCAATTTGCACTTGATTCATCAGTTCTCTTTCTGAAGGCAAATATATCTTTCCCTGTCATTCTAGGCAATCTGACAGGTGTGTAGTGGTATCTCAGAGTTGTCTTAATTTGCATTTCTCTGATTAATAATGACTTGGAGCATTTTTTCATATGGCTAGAAATAGTTTCAATTTCTTTGAGAATTGTCTGCTCATATCCTTTGACCGTTTATCAATTGAAGAATGGCTTGATTTCTTATAAATTAAAGTCAATTCTCTCTACATTTTGGAAATGAGGCCTTTATCAGAACCTTTGACTGTAAAAATGTTTTCCCAGTTTATTGCTTCCCTTTTAATCTTATCTTCATTTGTTTTGTTTGTACTAAAACTTTTCAATTTGATATAATCAAAATTTTCTATTTTGTGATCAATAATGAGCTCTAGTTCTTCTTTGGCCATAAATTCCTTCCTCTTCCACAAGTCTGAGAAGTAAACTATCCTATGTTTCTCTAATTTATTTATAATCTCATTCTTTATGCCTAGTGCATGAACCCATTTTGACCTTATCTTGGGGTATGGTGTTAAGTGTGGGTCAATGCCTAGTTCCTGCCATATTAATTTCCAATTTTCCCAGCAATTTTTGTCAAACAGTGAGTTCTTTTTTTTTTTTTTTACATGACCAAACCGTTATTTTGCTGTACAAAAAGAAGCAGACTCTGAAATATTGTACAATTAGCTTGTGAAGGAAATAAAAAATGCAGGTGGGCATAAATATAGGGATTGGGAATTCAATGTAATGGTTTAGTCATCTCCCAGAGTTCTTTTTCTGGGCATAGCTAGTTCAGTTCATTACTGCTCCATTAGAAATGATTTGGTTGATCTCGTTGCTGAGGATGGCCTGGTCCATCAGAACTGGTCATCATATAGTATTGTTGTTGAAGTATATAATGATCTCCTGGTCCTGCTCATTTCACTCAGCATCAGTTCGTGTAAGTCTCTCCAGGCCTTTCTGAAATCATCCTGTTGGTCATTTCTTACAGAACAGTAATATTCCATAATATTCATATACCACAATTTATTCAGCCATTCTCCAACTGATGGACATCCATTCAGTTTCCAGTTTCTAGCCACTACAAAAAGGGCTGCCACAAACATTCGTGCACATACAGGTCCCTTTCCCTTCTTTATAATCTCTTTGGGATATAATCCCAGTAGTAACACTGCTGGATCAAAGGGTATGCACAGTTTGATAACTTTTTGAGCATAGTTCCAAACTACTCTCCAAAATGGTTGGATTCGTTCACAACTCCACCAACAATGCATCAATGTCCCAGTTTTCCCGCATCCCCTCCAACAATTATCATTATTTTTCCTGTCATCTTAGCCAATCTGACAGGTGTATAATGGTATCTTAGAGTTGTCTTAATTTGCATTTCTCTGATTAATAATGACTTGGAGCATCATTTCATATGGCTAGAAATAGTTTCAATTTCTTCATCTGAGAATTGTCTGTTCATATCCTTTGACCATTTTTCAATGGGAGAATGGCTTGATTTTTTATAAATTAGAGTTAATTCTCTATATATTTTGGAAATGAGGCCTTTATCAGAACCTTTGACTGTAAAAATATTTTCCCAGTTTATTGCTTCCCTTCTAATCTTGTCTGCATTAGTTTTGTTTGTACAAAAACTTTTCAGTTTGGTATAATCGAAATTTTCTATTTTGTGATTGGTAATGATCTCTAGTTCTTCTTTGGTCATAAAGTCCTTCCCCTTCCACAGGTAAACAGTGAGTTCTTATCCCAAAAGCTGAGGTCTTTGGGTTTGTCAAACACTAGATTATTAAAGTTATTGGCTGTTTTGTCCTTTGAACCTAAGCTATTCCACTGAACAAGTAGTCTATTTCTTAGACAATACCAAATTTTTTGGTAACCGCTGCTTTATAATATAATTTTAGATCTAGTACAGCTAGGCCACCTTCATTTGATTTTTTTTTTCATTAGTTCCCTTGAAATTCTTGACCTTTTGTTTTCCTATATGAACTTTGTTATTATTTTTTCTTAGTCATTAAAATAGTTTTTTGGGATTCTCATTGGTATAGCGCTAAATAAATAGATTAAGTAGTATTTTCATCTTAATTATATTTGCTGGCCCTATCCAAGAGGATTTAAAATTTTTTCAATGGGGGGGGTGGATGATCTTACTGAGCTTCCTTCTACAGACTGTGGGGGCAGGGAGGTGGGGAGGGGCAACAGCAAGCCATTAGCAGGACAGCAATGGCTGTCCTCTGAGACTCTGAGAGTGTGCTGAGACACTGTAGGTGGGTGGTTAGGTCCTAAGAGACCCTATCTTTTTGGGGTTATAGTCTTCACCCACTGTGTTATTTAGCTTTTCTGTTTGTCTGCTGGCTTGCTGCAAGGGCAAAGTATCCAATACTATAGTAAAGCTCTCCCCACAGAGAGGGCTGAGATCACACCCCACCCCACAGAGCCTGCTGTGCTCTCCCTGTTGCTGCCTGCCCTCAGCCTGCACCCAATCTAAAACCATCCCCACCCTTGAGCAAAAACAGACCTTTTCTGGCGAATTTGAGGGATGTCTTCTCTTGATAATTATTTGTGTTTTTTTTTTCTTTTTTTTCAGTCAAGCACTAATTCCAAGGCTTGTCATGAATTAAATTCTGAGAGAAAATGCAGAGTTTAAATAGATGTGTGCCTCCTTTCCGCCATCTTGGACAGAAGTCGGATATTTTTTCTTAGGGAGTTGATTAATAGCTTGTTCAATTTCTCTTTCTGAAATAAGATATTTAAGTGATTTATTTCCTCTTCTGTCTATCTGTGTAATCTACATTCTTTTTAAGTATTCATCCTTTAGTATCAGATTTGTTGCTATACAGTTGGGCAAAATAACTCCCAATTATTGCACTAGTTTGTTCTTTATTGGTGGAAAGTTCACTCTTTTCATTTTTGATACTAATATTTTTTTCTCCTTTCCTTTTTCTAATCAAATTAACTAACAGTTTATCTAATTTTTCCTCACAAAACCAACTCTTTAGTTTGTTTAATTGTTCAACAGTTTTCTTATTTTCATTTTAATAATCTCCCCTTTTATTTTCAAAATTTCAAATTTGGTATTTAATTGGGAGTTTTTAAATTGTTTTTTCCCTCGATTTTTTAGTTGCATGTCCAATTCATTTGTATTCTATTTCTCTATTTTATGCAAGTATCTGGACATATAAAATATTCCCTAAGAAATTCTTTTGTTCCATCCCATAAATTGTGCTACATTATCCCATTATTTTCATTCTCTTGGATTTAATTGTTAATGTGTTTATGATTCATTATTTCACGCACTCATTTTTTAGGATTAGATTATTGAATTTCCAAATAATTTTTGGTCTATTTTTCCCTTTATTACATGTAATTTTATTGCATCATGATGTGGCAAAGTTTCATTTAGCATTTCTTGCTTTCTGCATTTGATTTTGAGGATTTTTTTGACTTAATACATGGTCATTTTTTTTTTTGCATGTAGATTTCATGTGACACCAAGAAAAAAGTACATTCCTTTCTGTCCCCTTTCAATTTTCTGCAAAGGTCTATCATACCTCACTTTTTTTTTCTTATTTGTTTTGTGATTCTATTTTTGTAGTCCTGTTACAGCAAGGTTGACCTCCACCATTAAAAAAGTTTTGGTATTCGATTTCTTCTTGAAGCTTTAGGAATGTGGAGGCTATATCACTTGGTGAATTTATGTTTAATATTGATATTATTTCATTATCTATAGTATCTTTTAACATAATGTAGTTTCCTTCCTTATCTCTTTTAATTACATTTATTTTTGCTTATTCTTGATCTAAGATCAGGATTGCTAACCCTGCTTTTTGTTTTTTTTTACTTCAGCTATAGCATAATAGATTCTACACCAGCCTTTTACTTTTATTCTGTAACACTCTGCTTTAAATATATTTATTATAAAATGCATGTTATAAGATTCTCTTTTGTAATCCAGTCAGTTATCTGCTTCTATTTTATGAGAGATTGCGAACCCATTAATGTTCACAATTAATATGACTAACTTTGTATTTCCTACCATCTTATTTTCCCTGTTATACTTTTTTCTTTCCTTTCCTCCTTTCCCTCCTACCCATTGTTTTGCTTCTCCCTCATCTCCCTCAAACAGTCCTCCCCTTTTATTGAGTCTTCCCCTTTGTTTTCCCTTTCGTTCCCTTTCAACATCTGTTCTCCCTTTTATTAGCCTCCCTTTTACCTTTCCCTTTTCCCCTGCTGCTTTCCTATAGGGTGAGACAAGTTTCTATGTGAAATTAAATGCATCTGATTTTCTCTCTTTAATCCAAATCTCATGAGATAAAGGTTCACATAATGCTCACTCTCTCCCTTCTTTCCCTCAATTGTAATAGATCTTTTTTGCCTTTTCAAGTGATGTAATTTACCCGATTTTACCTCCTCTTTCCTCTTCTAGTAAAATTTCTTTGTCACCCCTAGTTTCTTTTTTATATCATCACAATAAAGTCAAATTGTACCTATATCCTATGAGTATACCACTAACAAAGATATATTTCTCAGTAGTTAACATATCATCTTCCCATATAAAAACATAAACATTTTAACCTTAAAAATATATAGGTTTCTTTTCTTTTCTTTTTACCTTTTTATGCTTCTCTTGAATTCTATATTTCAAAATAAAATTTTCTATTTAGTTGTGGTCTTTCTGTCAAAAATAAATGAAATTCACATATATAACTGAATGTTCATAATTTTCCCCTAAAAGATAATGCTTAATTTTTCAGGCTAGTTGATTCTTGGCTGCAGCCAAGTTCCTTTGACCTCCAGGATATCACATTCCAGGCCCTTTGGTCCTTTATCCAATACCAACAACTTCTAATTTAAAGGACCACATTTAATTCTCATTATGGATTCTTAATATTTGATTGTTTTATTTTGGCAGATTGTAGTGTTTTCTTCTTGATCAAATAATTCTTTTTTTTTTTTTCAGTTGTGTCTATTTAATGCCACAAACAGAATGGACGCAAAAGATTAAAAAAAAATCAGTGTTTTGCCTGCATAATACTAAACAGTTGCATAGATTATTCTATCTTCCCTGATTAGGTTATTTTTTTTAATTTAATAGCCTTTTATTTACAGGATATATGCATGGGTAATTTTACAGCATTAACAATTGCCAAACCTCTTGTTCCAATTTTTCACCTCTTACCCCCCCACCCCCTCCCCTAGATGGCAGGATGACCAGTAGATGTTAAATATATTAAAATATAAATTGGATACACAATAAGTATACATGACCAAAACATTATTTTGCTGTACAAAAAGAATCAGACTCTGAAATATTGTACAATTAGCTTGTGAAGGAAATCAAAAATGCAGGTGTGCATAAATATAGGGATTGGGAATTCAATGTAATGGTTTTTAGTCATCTCCCAGAGTTCTTTTTCTGGGCATAGCTGGTTCAGTTCATTACTGCTCCATTAGAAATTATTTGGTTGATCTCGTTGCTGAGGATGGCCTGGTCCGATCAAATAATTCTAGATATTCCTTGGAATTTTCATTTTTGGGTCTCTTTCAGTAGATGATTGGTGGATTCTTTCAATGGCTATTTTACCCTCTGATTCTAGGACATGAGGAGAGTTTTCCTTTTTTATCACAACTTTCAGGTAGTCCAATAATTCTTAGGTTGTCTCTCCTGGATCTATTTTCCAAGTCAGTTATTTTTCCGATGAAACATTTTACATATTTTCCTATTTATTTATTTTTTTGCTTTTGTTTGAGAGATTCTTGATGTCTCATTGAGTTGTTCATTAATATTTGTTTAATTCTAATTTTAGTGAGTTATTTTTTCAGTTAGCTTTTTTGATCTTCTTTTGCATTTGGCCAATTGAACTTTTAATTGAGCTGTTTCTTTAATACTTTTTTTTTTTTTTTTACCATTTCACAAATTTTGTTTTTCAAAGAATTGTTTTCTTTTTCCATTTTGCCAAAACTAATTTTTAAGGAATGATTTTCTTCAGACAAATTCTGTTACCTTTTCCAGAGTTTTCATTCCCCCCCCCCCATTTTTCTTCTAACTCTCTTTTAAGATTCCTTTTGAATTCTTCCAAGAGAGCCTTGTGAGATGGAGGCTTCATCTGGAAATGTATTACCTTTAGTGTCCTCAGGGTTTGAGATCTGTTTTTCCCTATCACCATAAAAAATATTTATGGTCAGAGCTCTTCTTATTTTGCTCATTCTTAAAGATTGAGGTCTGTACTTAGCACAAAGAAGAGATGGTTCCATGCTTCCATGTGACAAAGGAACCAATCCTGCTGGCTTCCTTATAAATTGAGTTAGTATGACCAAGTCCCTAGTTATTCAAGGGCTCACTATTTGCCTTCTGTAGTTAGATGTCTTATGACTAATCTGTGATTGGATTAGTCATGGCTTTTGAACCAGGACAGAGTAGCCAATGTTCCTGTATTTTGGCTGTTAGCTAAAGTTAAGAGCCTTTCCATAGATGCCCTAGTGCTGAGGCTTCTCTGCCCAGGGCTACCCTGGGTCTCCCTGTGGTGTGCTGTGCTATCTTCTCCACTCTGGGCCACTTCCTCCCCTCTGCCAGATTGAGACAGATCTTTCTTGAACTTCTTCCAAAATATCTTTGGATGGAAATTTGTTACACTCTAAATATTTGTGTGTTCTATCACTCTTAAACTAGTTCAGAGGCTTGATCTGGTGTTGAACTAAGGGAAGTCAGAAAGATCCCAAAGACTTGTCTACTCTCCACCATCTTGGTTCTGCCCTAATCTATTTAGATTTTTATATGATTTCTGTTAGTGGCCAGAAACTGGAAACTGAGTGGATGCCCATCAATTAGAGAATGGCTGAATAAAATGTGGTATATGAATATTATGGAATATTATTGTTCTGTAAGAAATGACCAACAGGATGATCTCAGAAAGGCCTGGAGAGACTTACACGAACTGATGCTGAGTGAAATGAGCAGGGCCAAGAGATCATTATATACTTCAACAACAATACTATATGATGACCAATTCTGATGGACCTGGCCATCCTCAGCAATGAGATCAACCAAATCAGTTCCAATGGAGCAGTCATGAACTAACCACCTATGCCCAGTGAAAGAATTCTTGGAGATGATGAAAAACTATTACAATTGAATTCCCAGTCCCTATATTTTTGCCCACCTGCATTTTTTATTTCCTTCACAGGCTAATTGTACAATATTTCAGAGTCTAGTTCTTTTTGTACAGCAAAATAATGGTTTGGTCATGTATTCTTATTGTGTATCTAATTTATATTTTAATATATTTAACATCTACTGGTCATCCTGCCATCTGGGGGAGGGGCTGGGGGTAAGAAGGGGAAAAATTGGAACAAGAGGTTACAGCAATTGTCAATGCTGTAAAGTTACCCATACATATAACCTGTAAATAAAAGGCTATTAAATAAAAAAAGAAAGAAAATTTTTAAAAAATGATTTCTGTTAGTTTTGTTATTAATAAGGTCAAATATGCCAATAAGGTTCTTGATACTAAGCATTCCCAGTTTAAATCCCACTTGGTAATAGTGTATTATCTTGCCTATGAGTTTCTGTGATCTCATCATATTTATTAGGGATATTGATGTATAAATTTCTTTCTGTTTGGCTCTGCCTAGTTTAGGTATCAGTACTGGATTTCTGTCATAGAAATAATTTGCCACTTCTCCTTTTTTATCTATTTTGCCAAATAGTTTACACAGTTTCAGAGTTAATAATTTTTTAAATATTTCATAGAATTGACTTGTAAATCCATTTGACCCTGGAATTTTTTTTTCCCATAAAGAATTCATTGAGGGATTATTCAATTTCTTTTTCTAAAATGACACTATTTAAGTATTTACTTTTCTCATCTGTTGATATGGGCAATTTATATTTCTATGAATATTCATCCATTTCAATTAGATTGCTAGATTTTTTAGCATACAGTTGGGGAAAAGAGCTTTAAATTATTGCTTTAATTTTTTTCTTCATTGGTGGCAAGTTGACTGTTTTCATTTTTTTGATGCTGTTTTTTCTTCATTTCCTTTTTAAATCAAATTAACTAGAAGTCTATCTACTTTGTTGGTTTTTTCATAAAAGCAACTATTAGTTTTATTAATTAGTTTATTTATTAATTATTAATTAGTTTCTTTAGCTTCAAATTTATTAATCTCAACTTTGAGTTATGAAATTTCTAATTTGGCATTTAATTGGGGGTTTTAAATTTGTTCTCTTTCTAGTTTTTCCAGTTGCATACCCAATTCATTGATTTCTTCTTTCTCTATTTTACTCATGTTAGTATTTAGAGAGATAAATTTTCCTTTAAGAATATTTTGATTAAATCCCATAGGTCTTGGTATATTGTCTCATTATTGTCATTCTTTGGATAAAATTATTGATTGTTTCTATGATTTGTTATTTCACTCATTAATTTTTTTAGAATTAGATTATTCAATTTTTTAGGCTATCTTTCCCTGACTCTTTATTAAATGTAATTTTTATTGAATTGTGATCTGAAAGGAAGCATATACTATTTCTGCCTTTCTGCATTTTATTGTGAAGTATTTATACCCTAATACTGAGGCAGTTTTTGTGTAGGTACCAGGTACTTCTTTAAAAAAGGGATATGTCAAAGGATATAAACAGACAATTTTCAGATGATGAAATTGAAACTATCTCCACTCATATGAGAAAGTGTTCTAAATCACTATTGATGGGAGAAATGCAAATTAAGACAACTCTGAGATACCACTACACACCTGTCAGAGTGGCTAAGATGACAGGAAAAAATGATGAATGTTGGAGGGGATGCAGGAAAACTGGGACACTGATGCATTGTTGATGGAGTTGTGAACAAATCCAAACATTCTGGAGAGCAATCTGAAATTATGCCCAAAAGTTATCAATCTGTGCATACCCTTTGATCCAGCAATGTTACTACTGGTCTTATATCCCAAAGAGATCTTTCCACTTTTCTTTTTCCCCCATCTCCCAGTATATTCCTGTCTCACTCTTAATTTAATTTTTCTTGATATTATCTCTTTATATTCAATTTATACCTATGCCCTCTGCCTATACATACTTTAACTGCCATAATAATTAGAAGCTTCTTCTGAATTACAAGTTTCATCTTCCCATATAGGAATGTAAAGAGATAAATATTGTTAAGTCTTTTATGATTTGCCTTTCTTGATTACTTCCTTATGATTTTTCTGAGACTTGTATTTGAAAATCAAATTTTTTATTCAACTCTGGCCTCTTCAACACAAATTCTCAAAAATTCTTCTTTTCCCCTGAAAGATTGTGCTCAGTTTTTCTAGATAGGTGACTCTTGGTTGTAATCCTATCTCTCTGGAATATCATACTCCATGCCCTTTGACTCTTTAATGTAGAAAATGCTAAATCTTGTGTTATCTTGACTGTGACTACACTATGAATTGTTTCTTTCTGGATGCTTGCAATATTTTCTTCTTGACCTGGTAATTTTGGAATTTGGCTGTAATATTTATGTTAATTTTCATCTTTAGCAGGGAAGTGATGGATTCTTTCAATTTCTTTTTACCCTCTAATTCTAGAATATTAGAATCATTTTCCTTAATAATTTCTTGAAAGATGATGTTTAGGTTCTTTTTTGATCATGTCATTCAGGTACCAACAATTTTAAATTATATTTTCTGGAACCTGGAAAATTTTTCCCCAATAAGATATTTCACATTTCCCCTATTTTTTCATCCTTTCAGATTTGTTCTATTGTATCTTGATTTTTCATAGTCATTAGCTTCTGTTTGCTAAGTTCTAATTTTTAAGGAATTATTTTCCTCAATGAGCTGTTGTAACTTTTTTCCCACTTGACCAATTCCTCTCATTAGCGTTTTCTATTTTCTTTTGCACCATTCTCAACTTTTTTCCTATTTTTTCTTCTATCTCTGTTACTTGATTTTCAAAATCCCTTTTGAATTCTTCTATAGTCTGGGACCAATTCTTATTTTTCTTGTAGACTTTAGATAAAGGGACTTTGACTTTGTTATTGTCTTCTGAGCATGGACTTTGATAATCTTTTTCTCATTTTTTTCTACTCAGTTCCCCAGACTATTATTTGGCTTTTAACTGTTTATTAAAGTAGGGCTCTGTTTCCAGGATGGAGGTTGCACTGTTCCAAGATTTTGAGGTTTTATTTGGCTGTTTTCAAAGATCTTACTAGGTACCTGTACTGTGAGAAAGCACTGCTACCTAAATCTGAATATGAGCAAAGTAATAGAGTTCTGCTAGCCAGTAAAGATGGCCCTGAAATCTCTCTTTGACCAGCTATCCTCTTCCTTCTGTGAGTTGAGAACTTTGAAAGCCACTACACTATCATAGATTCTGCTCCTTTTGTGGTGGTTCTGCTGCTGCTATTGATTCAATGCCTCCCAAAGTCCAATTCTGGGCTGAAGTTCCTCTCACACTTAACACAACAAACCTTCCTTGTTGAGTTGTCCTTCACTTCTGTGGGATGTGAGCTATGGAGATCTTTGCCACTTTGTATTTTTGTGGGGACCTGGCCTATTCTGGTGTGACCTGTGCTGATATGGCCTGCACTGAGACTGTATTTCAGACCTTCCCAAATGCAACACATCTTTTCTGTCAACTTTCCAAGACAACTCTGGATAGAAAATTGTTCCACTCCATCTTTCTGTGCATTCTGATGTTCCAAAATTTGTTTAGAGACATTATTTAAAGGTATTTTGAGGAGTCTAGGGGAAACCTCAGGAAAGACTTTACTTTTCCTTTATCATTTTGGTTATGCCTCCTGCTTCCAATTCTTAATGAATACATTTAAAGAATAATTATTTATATCTTCCTGATGATTAAAACATAGAACTATATTTCAAATGTCAAATTCAAATCTTTAAGATATCTTTCTACTTCAAGAAAAGTAGTAAAAAATTGAAAGCAGAGGTCTACTGGTAAAAAAAATTAACAATGGACTGAGGGAGAAGGGAGGACAGATGTGTACAGAGAATATTTTTAAGTTAAATGTGCATTACTAGCAATTTTTCTATCACTCTCTTAAGTCTAGATAATCAAGAGTGTAATAAATTAAGCCCTGACTGACAGCTAGATGTCATAGTGAATAAATAAAGTGCTGAGTCTGGAGTCAGGAAGATCTGAGTTAAAATCTGGCTTCAGAAATGTAGCAGGTGTATGATGCTAGATAAATCACTTAATCTCTGCTGCAGTTTCCTGGTTTGTAAAATTAAATAATAATAGCAACTGTATCCCAGAGTTGTTTTGAGGTTCAAAAGAAATGATAATTCTAAAGTGCTTAGCACACTAGTGGGAATATGATAAGCGCTATATAAATGTTAGATATTATTATTATTACTTACTATTATGAAGTATAAATGCTGATACTTAAAGCAATTGGCTTTGTCAATCTGGTTTACACAGGCTTGAGCACCCTCCTGTAAGGAGTGATTTTGAGATCTCAAAGTCAATGGGAGTAGAAGAGAAGCTTTGGTGTATTTCATCATTTGAAAAAACACTGAGAATAGATGGGATTATAGCCATATGAATACCTAAAAACCAGATAACTTTTTATTTGGGGAGAGGCTCATCATCAGAATATTCTTCTATTTAGGTAAACATTTCGGCTCTAGGTAAAAATGATTGGAAGTGTGGCACAACAAAAGAAATATTGTATTGGAGATAAGCAAATTTGGGTCAAATCCTGGATCAGTCATTTACTCAGTCACCAATTACAATGAACCCAAATGACCACTGGCGAATTACTTTTTTTCTCTGGATGTTAGTATTTTTATAAACAAAACAAAGATGTTTTGACTGGACCTCAGTGATACTTTCCCAATTTAAACCTATAATTTTGTGAGTTTTTTTTTTTCATTTAGGGTCTTCCAATTAAATTCAATAAATATTTATTGTGTCTACCATATGCTAGGCACTGTTCTAAGCACAAGAAATACAAAAGAGGCAAAAGATAGTCTCTGCCCACAAGGAATTTACAATCCAAAAGAGGAGACATTATGCAAACATACATACAGATACAAAAGGGAAAACACTAGAATGTGACTGGCACATTATTCAAGAATTCAATCTTCTCTACCAGAATCCAAGTGGGACTTTAATTGACTTCTTGTCCCTAACTCCTTTTCTCTGTCCCTGTAGGTGTCTCTGTGTCTCTGTCTGTCTCTGTCTACCTGTTTGTCTGTCTGTCTCCCTCTTTCTCTCTCTACATATGTATATAAATATATATATATATATTTAATTTTTATATATACATACATAATGTACATATATATTATATATATGCATATATATTGTTATATATATGTATGTATACATATATATACATATGTAGAGAGAAAGAGAGAGAGACATTATAGATATGAAAATTATCCCACCTATAGTAAGAGCCTGAAGCAGAATTCTGTGCCAATGGCACTTTATTAAAGGGTCTATCATTTCTTCTAATAATGTGGACCTCAGATCTTCCTCAAGATCTATGATGTCTCATCCTTCCAGACCCTATTTTTATAGAACTAGGTATGTAGACATTCTGAAAAAGCTATATCAGAGGCAGAATAATTCCATTGATTGACATGACACATAAGCTAAAATAAGCAAAATAATAGTCAAATAATATGAACAGATAATTTTCTGTTGACAAAATTAAAGCCATCTATAAATATAAGAAAAAAAAACTGTTCTAACTCCTTTTTGATTTAAGAAATGCAGATTAGGCAAAAAAAAAAGAAATGCAGATTAAAACAACTCTGATGTTTCACCTCCCACCTCTTGGATTGGCTAAGATGACAGGAAAAGTTGATAAATATTGGAGGGGATGTAGATTGTTGATGGAGCTGTAAAGTGATCCAATCATTCTGGAGAGCCATCTGGAATTATGCCCAAAGGGCTATCAAAATGTGCATACCCTTTGACCAAGCAATACCACTCCTGGGTCTGTATCCCAAGGAAATCATAAAGAAGGAAAAAAGACCCATATGTACAAAAATGTTATAGCAGAGCTTTTGGTGGTAACAAAGAATTGGAAAATGAGTAGATGCCCATGAATTGGGGAATGGCTAAATAAGTAATAGTATATGAAGATAATGGAATGTTATTGTTCTATAAAAAATGATGAACATGCGGATTTTAGAAAGACCTAGAAAGATACATGAACTGATGCTGAATGAAAGAAGTGAAACTGGGAATACATTGTCCACAATAAAAGCAATAATGTATGATGGTCAACTATGAGATATTTAGTTCTTTTCAGAGGTAAAGTGATGAATCATGTCAGGGGGTCACCAGGCTGCCTAAAGATCAACAAACTAGTCCAGATGAGAAAAGGAACAAGTCAAAACATCCATGTGCATCTGTATTGTTGTTGTTAATCAAATAAGATCAATCAATTATATCATTTAATTATTTGTAAAAATCAATTATAATAATATTGTTAAGAATCAAATATGTTCAATTAACTGCTATTTATTAATATAAGTACTTTAAACTCTTTTAAAAAGCAAAATAATATATCAGAAAAGTCATGAGTTGGATGAAGCAAGGAATATCTCCATTTACTACATAGTCATAAAGTGAATGTGTTTCTCCGTAGGTTAGACATATAGGAACTGTGACAGATTGGTGAAAAATGGGGCATCTAATTGGTCATAACATTGTGAAAAGACAGTCATCTGCTCCTATTGGATAAGAGAGAATAATTTAAAGATGCAAATATATATTTGGTGGGGAGTATCCATGACTCACCTCAGCTACAGTGGGTTTGGTTACCATTACAAGGGGAAAAAAAAAAAAGATAAAGGGCCTCTAGTTAATATTTGGTAATTAAGAAAGTGAACTGAGACTCAATATATAGAACCTTTATATAATTCTATCAAATTGATTAATGCTGACTGGAAAAGAGGATGATTATAAATGAATTATTTCTAACAATATCTATATCTGTTCTATTTCTGATTAATGAATGGAAGATGGTGCTAGATAGCACATGCTTAATGATCATCAGTCAAAAATCTAAACTAATCATGAACAAGTTTTTAATCAGTTTGAGAAGAAATAAAGTTCTTTGATAATTGGGAAAAAAGAGATAACATATGGAATAGCTTTGTGTTCACCAAAAGAATCAAATAGCACTCCAGTATTATGTATAAAATTCAAATCAATCTGGAATCACAAAGTTTAGCAACAGGACTGATTAGTAGAGGTAGGACCCTTGCTAAATGCCTGAAAGATAGTTATTTGGGATGAAAAGAAAGTTTTTTCTTTCTTTGTACTCTATACTCCCCGTAAACCTTGAGAGTCTGGAGATCCTCTGAAGTACTATCAGAGGTCGAGCTATTGATCTCAGCTAGTATAAGAGTCAATACCACTGGCTGCTAGATAAATAGTGGATGATGACTGAGGAAGTACCTGTAGAAATCTAAGAACTCCAGTAAGTTCAGGAATTGTGACCTCATCAGCATGAGAAGTACCACCTATGGAGACTACCATGGCAATGCTTTTTTTTTTACAAACAGATAATTATACTTAATGAAAACTCTATAGAAGGACAAAAAAAGGGCCTAATTATGAAGAGATGTGAATTCACCCATTAAAATATCTATTTTTTATATGGGAGAATCATTACTTTTTGTACTTAAGTTTGTGCTCATTCTCCATGGATTCTGTGTGCATTTGTGATAAAATATGCTCCACACTTTAAATGAAAACTATGAGCTAAGTATTTTTACTATATTTTGCTAAATCATAATTGAATAGACTGACTCCTTTTTGATGAGAAACAAATTGATGGATGCTTGTACATTACATTATTAGAAATATAGGTCCTAAGGATTATCCTTAGAATTCTGTGAGGAGTAGTAGCAGCTGACTTATGTGAAACCAGTCCACCAGTACAAGTAGAAATTAGGTATGGAGTCCAAAAACATACTTAAATATTTAAGTATTAATGTAAACTTATAATATATATATATATACACACATGCATACATAAATATATTCAATAAATATTTACTATTTAATTACCTGCTGTGTGCGAGACACAAAGAGGCAACTATATTTCCTGCCCTCAAGTAACTTAGAATCTAATGGGAGATAAAACATGAAAATATAGGCACACACACACATATACATCAAATATACATATATAAGCACATATATGTATACATACATAGATCAACACACATGTATGTATATATGACATATTAATGACATATTAACTGTGTGACCCTTGGCAAGTGTCCCAGTCAACTCTTTACAAGCTATTGTAATTATCTTTGGTTCGATTTTCTTGGGGTCTCTGGGGGCAGCCTTCATTAAAGTTCAATAATTACCACAAGAACAGCCAGATGTTGAAGTCCAAATCCCTTATTATCTCCTTCCTGGGGCTGGGCAGTTTTCTGGAGAGCCTTTCAGACTGGCCTTGGTCTCAGTGAAGAAATTTAGGAGGAGAAGCTGCCACTAGGATGGTGTGAGATGGGATGAATGAATCTGAGTCCAAGGGCTTGTTATTCAACCTCCAGTCCACTTGTCTTCTCTAGCTCTCTGTATCTGAGAGCTTTCTTGAGTCACAGCTTATATGCTCTACACTGAGTATAAACCAATCATTATATTATTAGGAAACCATTATTTGTTGTAAGATTGAATCAATCATACTGAATTAGAGAACTATTAAGCACCATGCTAAACTAGATAACCATTGTCTCATCAATTCCACTTAGTTAGTACCTTGTTAGAATCCTTGTTTCAGAGTTCTGGCCCATAACAAGCCAATTAGAATTGTTGGGAGAGGGACTATTTCCAATGGGAAGGTTTCTTATCTAGGAGATCCTTGTGTTAATGAAATCATGAAATAATGAAATCTCTCTAACAGTAGATTTCCAAGTTTCTTCACTCCATCTCCCACATCAAAATTATACTAGTTTATTACAGAGAATTATAGAACTGCAAGGGATTATGTCCATAAGACAGTATATGATATTAGCAGTAGAAAGCACCTTAGAAGCATAGAACACAGACTGTCTAAACTAAAAGAAATCAGTTTGTATTCAGAATTCAGTATTCATAAGAGGAAACTGAGGTCCAATAAGTTAAAGTGTATTTTTCAATGTTATACATAGAATGAATTATATGGCCAGGGTTAATAACCAAACCACCTCATTCTTAATCCATAGAATTCCTGATACTCTCTTCTGTCTGTCATACTAGGAATTCATGAGATACAAAGGAAGAAAGATTTTATCTACTCTTTTTTTCAGACATGATTTCACTATATATGCCTTTCTATTTATTTAAGCACACAAAAAATATACACTATCCTTCTAAAAGTTAACGATTTAGCAGCTTTGCTATCCTAGGATGGAATCATGAAACAAACAAAAAAAAAAATCATGGATCTCTATCTGAATTTTTTTCAGGTGCTGAAAACCAATTAAATGAAATTCCTTGTTAAAGTAATGTTTAGATTTAATCCTAACAATTGTGTTATTGATTTTAATAGAAGCTTGATGTGTGTAGCTGCTATGGGAAAGGGTCAGTCCCTAACATATTTTAATTATTGCTTGACTGGCCTGCTAAATGAGAAGGTGACTGAAAAGATGTGCTAGGTGGAGAGAGAGAGAGAGAAAATTCTGACTGCAAAGTCCCAGTGGTCTCCCCATTTCCAACTGGGCTGAACCTGGGAATGATTTGAGCGGGCAGAAGAGAGAAGGCCAGCCTACTTGGGATTAATGAGTGCCAAGGGAGTATGAATGGCCGTAGGCTGCAGTTTGGGTCATTAAATTCAGTTGGTCATTAATCCTCTGGAAATGCCCTGGGCTGAGGTCATTATTGTTCCAAGATAAAAAATTCAGGACCAAACAAAACTTGAAATGAATATTGTGCATTTTCAGAGTGGTGGTTGAGTTTTCCATTTGTGAGTGGAGTATGTTGCTGAGGGGGTAAATATCTCCTTATTTGATGATACTACATGGCTTTGTTCATTTTCAAATAAGCTAAAATATGTTTATAAATAAGCTATTTATAACAAAGTATAAATGGTATGTTTTTAGCACCTAAGAACTGAAACATAGAAATCAGTGTTATCTAAAGTGGTAAACTAATAGAAACCCATATAAGAATTCCAATAAAGCTTTCACTACTCAAAATATTAAGGGGAATTCTTTATTTGGAATTGTCTTTTATAGCCTACATATCCATAATGGTGGAAAGATTTAAAGGATCAGAGATCATTTAAATATATAAGGAGAAGAGATCAAGTATTTGAACAATCTTATTTTGCAGTGAGGAAAACAAAGATGCAGAGGAGTTGGGTGAGCTTTACAAAACCAAGTCATATGGTAACAAGTACCGTACCAAATTCAGGACGAGCTATGACCATTACCTCTCAATCTATGTTTTTACCAACATGTAAGAATATCACTGGATTATAAAGTTGAAAAAGCCCTTTGAGGTTATCCAGTTCGATGCCTGCCCTGAAAAAAAATCTAGATTTCTTTCCAGGGAAAAATCCAGATTTCTTTCCAGGACTAAACAGCCACAAATAAGACCAAATTTGAATTCAGGTTTTCCTTTTGTCAGCCCAGCACTCAATCCACCCAATTAAAACTCTATGATGTTATATAAATATGTAATAATTTTATATTAATAATAATTACTATTAGAAAGAGGAAGAGGAGGAAGCTAGCTTATTGAAATTGGCTCATCTTATTTTATATATTGAAATTCCTTCAGATCCTGACTTTGCCATTCAACATAAGGTTCCCAAATTTTGTATCATTTTTAAATCTAAATAATTAATAGAAATATTAACCACCATAGGAAAATGCCCAGTTGCCAGAGGCATTCCACTGAGGATTTCACACTAAGTTGTAATCAAATCATAAATGATCATTCTTTGAGTCAAGCTGTATGGCAATTTCTGAATCCACCTGACTCATTCTAACTAGCCCACTCTCTCATCTTTTCCCAAGAATTTTTTCCTTAATGCTCTGTTAAAATACAGATAAACCATATTAGATATACCTCTTTCCCTATCTTAGCCTGTCAGGAAAAGGAACAAAGATAGGATGGCACAACCAATTCTTGATGAAATCACATTAACTTAGTATGAACAGAGCTTTCTTTTGTAGATGTTTTTCAAACTTCCCTTCAACAAGATGCTCTGGAAGTTTTCTAGAAATTAGATGGTATGGGATTGCTATTCTTTCTTACTGCTTCTCCAACCCCTTGTTTAAATGTCAGTAAAAAAGTTTCTCTTTCTCCAGTCTAGTCCCTATTCTTTTGAAGGTCAATGCCAATGAATCAGCCACATTGAATTACTATTGTTTTCAGTACTCTAAGGTGTAGTTCATCTGTATTAGGTGACTTGAACTTTTCTTTTTTTTTCCTTACAGGAGGTGAATGTTATGTTTTCTTTTCTTTTTTATTAATTATAGCTTTTTATTGACAAAACATATGCATGAAATGAGCAGGACCAGGAGATCATTATATACTTCAACAACAATACTAGATGATGACCAGTTCTGATGGATCAGGCCATCCTCAGCAACGAGATCAACCAAATCATTTCTAATGGAGCAGTAATGAACTGAACTAGCTACCCAGAAAAAGAACTCTGGGAGATGACTAAAAACCATTACATTGAATTCCCAATCCCTATATTTATGCACACATGCATTTTTGATTTCCTTCACAAGCTAATTGTACAATAATTCAGAGTCTGATTCTTTTTGTACAGCAAAATAATGTTTTGGTCATGTATACTTATTGTGTATCTAAGTTATATTTTAATATATTTAACATCTACTGGTCATCCTGCCATCTAGGGGAGGGGGTAGGGGGGGGGGTAAAAGGTGAAAAATTGGAACAAGAGGTTTGGCAATTGTTAATCCTGTAAAGTTACCCATGTATATATCCTGTAAATAAAAGGCTATTAAATTAAAAAAAAAAAGACAAAACATATGCATGGGTAATTTTTACAACATTTTCCCTTGCACTCACTTCTATTCCAACTTTTCCCTTCTCTCCCTCCACCCCCTCCCCGATTTGAACTTTTCAAAGACAGCTAGTGATGAATTCCTATTTTCCTATTGTTCTTAGGTAATGTGTTCCTCTTATAATTTTTGTATTGTCCTTTCTAGTATAAAGATTATCCTCTTTAACAGAGAAAATAGAAGCATGAGATCATAAATTTAGAGATAGAATGGCCACCAGAAGTCATCCAATCCAACTCCTGAAAAGAAGAATGGAGGAACCAAAGGTTGTACAATTAAGAAGGAACAGCTTGAATTTAAATTCATCCTTTGAATCCAAATCTAATGTTCTTCACACACCATATTTTTCTCAATTTAAGAATAAGCAAATCAGCCCAGCTAAAGAAACAGGTTGCTCTAAGGTAGCAACAAGAAGTAGCATGTATCAAGCTAGTAGAACTACCTCCACTACCACTCCTACAACTAGCTCAATTTCCCTTCAGTTTCTAATGGAAACAGCATAGGACTCAACTCAAAGCCTTAGGAATAGTTAGCTTCCTCACACTGACATACAGGTTTCCAAACTAGTTACTTCAATCTTGATTGAGGAAAGAAGTAATTGTGGAGAAGGTCCACTCTTCTCATTACTATCAGCAACAATTGTTGATGAGTGTGTGACCAACATGTTAATAGGCACAAGATCTCTAGGAATGGAATTCTCCCCTTATTTTCCAATTCATTAATTTTGTTTCTGGCCCAGCTCTCACAGATACAACCTGAGGATATGGTTCCTTTGGAGAAGGGATCAGCTGTAGATGTTATCTACCACACACAGGTGAGCAAAGCAATCTAGTTGAAGGAGCAAAGGACGCAAAGGGAGAGACAGGAGACAGCATGTACTAGTTTGGTCAAACTCCTATCAGCATCTTGACCACAATCTCTTTTTTGACTTTGATGGAAGTATCCAAGAGCCCTGAACTCAAGAGTCTTTGGTTATCAAAACTTCTAGCCCAGTGTCTACAATTATCATCTTGTGAAGCAATCCTCATAGAGATTTAGTCTGACAACTGCTCTTGTAGATGCTAAAGTCACCCAGAAAAGTTCTCATCAACGAAGTCCTTGGAACTGTCAAATAAATTAACAACCAATAGCAATATGATTTTTATCAATATAAATAACAGTAAAACAGAGACATTGGCATCTACTTTGCCTCTATACCCTAAGGAGCCTGGGCCTTTTCTATTTATCTTGAACCTGAAATTATCCATAAGTGTTGATTTCCCTATTAGATTGTGAGCTTCTTGAGATCAGATATTATTTTATGTTCCCATTTGTATGTCCAAAGCTTTGTACATAATGCTTAATAAGTGCTTCATTTATTCATTCTATCTACTTTCCAATGTTCATTGTCATCAAATTGGACAGAAATTCTATACTTTTGATTTTACTTTTTCCTTTTAAAACAGCCAAATAACAACAATTAAAAAATTCTTAGTTTTCTTTCACAACCTCAGCTCATTTTGAAATCTAGTCTTAATAATAATATTGTTATAGGACTCTGCCATGCTTTTGCATTCATGCTCTATTACCTCATATTCCAGTCTGAGTTCAATCTGATCAGGCATAATTGGAGGACTTAGAGTTGTGGAATTTGAATCATGCAAATGCTTTTCTCTGAGGTTCAAAAATACACTTTGAACCCAGCTCTATAATGGTCTTCTATTATCTACAAAGGTATGTTCAGAAAGTCTAGTAGATGTAGCCTGCAGATACATTTTATCAAACATGAGAAACTGAGGGGGAACATTCCCTATACTCTCCTTGGAGTTGTCCTCTCCTTTCAAATGATCACTCATAAGCACATCCTAGGACATCTAACTGAAAAAAGTTCTCCAGCCAATTGAGCCATATTTGTTACTAAATGTAATATTCTGGTATTCTACAATTTACCTCCTTAACCCTTACACAGTGAGCTTCATGGTCAAGTTCATAAATTTCTGTGTATGACAGTGAAGTTCCTGAACTTAGCACTGCCAGTGAAACAAAACAAAACTTGACCAGATCCAGAACATCTGCCACTGTCTTGTCTCCAGTTCCACTAAGGCAAACTTTATCCTGTAGACCTTATTCCACCTCTTCATTGTTGTAACCCTCACCAAAAAACAAACAAAAAACCCCAATCAACCAACTAAACAAGCACATAAACAAACTTTGAGTTTGTGTTCATGCTGTGCCTCCATTAATACTTATGTCATTGCCCACACTTCTCTTTTTATTTATTGTTTTCTCTATTGCCTAATAATGCTTCCATGGATTAAGGTTCATCCCTTAACCATTAATTTGTTACATTCTAAATTTGACCTGATATTGTATAAAAAATATCCAGGCAATAAGGTATTTGAAACAGGGATTACTTTTATTGAATCCTTAAAATGCATGTTGAATACTTTTTCTTGTGTCCTTCCATTATTTCAAGGTGCTCTTTCAATAACCCCATCATTTCTATTCCTTACAAACCTGTATCTTTGTTTTGAAGAGGTCCAAACTAATATTTCTCCTCCTTGGTTCTTCACATTTCAAAAGAATACACTTATCATTAAAGTTAATTAAGATATTAGCTACTCTGTTTTTAGTGTGAGGGCCCTGTGAAGAAGATTTGATTTTTAGAGACAGATGAAAGTCTGATGATTAAGGTCAGTCCAGGTAATTTTATTTGGGGCCCAAATCAATATGGGTCATCAAAGTCATAAGGTTATTTTCAAGGTGTGGCTCATAAGCTGATTCCAGACATGGGAACAAGGGAATTCTTAGAATATGCATGAGGGCTTATCCAAGTGCTTGCTTTGAAGGACAGAATGCATTTGGATATATAAACATCTCCTATATTTGTTAAGTAGCCTACCATGTGACTTTATAGTCACACCTCATTATACAGCTTAGTTTAGAATAATTACTAATTATGGTAAAGAGCTGCATTCAATAATGTGTTATTTCAGCTAGCATTATTTTGCCCTATACTAGATACTGAAGGACACTCGGACACATTGTCCTTGTTTTCAAGGAAAAACATACAAAAAAGAGCTTGCTATTAAAAAGAAATGATAACATATACAAAAATAAATAATAAAATTATGCTCTCATAAAATATACATAAAATGACACAAAGGATTATGAAATCATTTCTTTTTTTAATTCAAAAACAATTGAAGTAAAAATGACATATAAGGACTTGATACTGGCATTCAAGGTCTTCTACAGTGTTATTCTATTCTATATTTTTTTAGCCTTATGCTATCCTAAATACCTGTATATACTCCATATTCTTCCTGGGTAAGATTTTGTTATTGCTTTTTATTTCTTGCTTTTCTTTAGTTCACAATTATGACAAGTATCTTGGCTTCAGTTCTCCCACACTAAATCATCGCTCTCTTCTTTCAAGGCTCATCTCATGGCACCTTCTTTCTCAACTCATCTCTAATCCTCAAATGATATGTTAGAATTCTTTTTCTTTTTGTTTTTTCAAAGGTACTTTGTAAAGACCTCTTTATGAATTTGCCAAATATTATAAGTATTTGTATGCATATCTTTTCCTTCCCTTCCTTATTTCTAGAAGACAAGGACTTAGTTCTACTTCAGTTTTGATTTTCTAAAATCTACCAGTTTGACATTATATATCAGTAGGTGCTTAAATATTGAATTGTATTGAATTCAGAGGAGGTATAATTTCCAACCTATGGGTAAAGGAAGACTTCCTAGAAGAGGATGCAGCTTTTTTGAGTATTTGAAAAGGTGTATGATTTAAATTAATTAACTAACTTTGAAGTTATCAATTTTCTCAGTGAGGTAGTGGCCTTTCCATTTTAAATATGTCAATATTTTGCAGTGGTCCAACAATACATAATGTGTATTCATTCCTATATTGTTTTGACATGACTTTGCTGTTACACTTAATAAGTAATGAAAGATATATTTGAAATAAGAAATACCATTTTTTAATTCTTAGAGAACCATAGAGAATCAACTAAAAAATTACTAATAACAATTCACAACTTTAGCAAAATTGCAGGATACAAAATAAGTCCACATAAATCATTCAGCATTTTTATATATTATCAATAAAGTCTAGTAGCAAGAGATACAAACAGAAATTCCATTCAAAATAATTGCCAATAGCATAAAATATTTGGGAATTTATCTGCCAAGGGAAAATCAGAAACTATGTGAATACAACTGCAAAACACTTTCCAAAGTCAGATCCAGTCATTTAGAAAAATATCAAATGCTCATGGATAGGCCCAGCAAATATAATAAAAATAACAACACTATTTAAATTAATCTACTTGTTTACTGTCATACCAATCAAACTCCCAGAAATTAGTTTACAGATCTAGAAAAACTAACAACAAAATTCATCTGGAAGAACAAAAGGTCGAAAATTTCAAGAGAATTAATGAAAAAAAAATCCAATGAAGGTAGCCTACCTGGGCCAAATCTAAAACTATATTATAAAGCAGTTATCATCAAAACCATTTGGTACTGGCTAAGACATAGAGGAGTTAATCAGTGTAATACATTAGGTTCACATAACAAAATAGTCAATAACTATAGCAAACCCAAAGACCCCAGCTTTTGGGATAAAAACTCATTATTTGACAAAAACTGCTGGGAAAATTGGAAACAAGTATGGCAGAAACTAGGCTTTGATCCACACCTAACACTATATACCAAGATAAGGTTGAAATGGGTTCATGATTTTGACATAGAGTGATATAAACAAATTAGAACATAGGATAGTTTACTTCTCAGATCTGTGGATAAGGAAGGAATTTGTGAACAAAAAAGAACTGCAATTCATTATTGAACACCAAGAACTTAATTTTTGATTATATTGTCAAAAAGTTTCTGTACAAACAAAACTAATGCAGACAAAATTATAAGGGAAGGAATAAATTGGGAAAACATTTTTACATTCAAGGATTCTGATAAAAGACTCATTTCTAAAATATATATAGAATTATCTCAAATTTATAAGAATTCCAGCCATTCTCCAATTGATAAATGGTCAAAGGATACGAACAGACAATCATTTCTTGTCTTATGAAAAGGTGTTCTAAATCACTATTGATCAGAGAAATGCAAATTAAGACAACTCTGAGATACCATTACACACTTCTCAGCTTGGCTAAGATGACAGGAAAAGATAATGATGAATGTTGGAGGGGATGTGGGAAAATTGGGATGCTAATACATTGTTGGTGGAATTGTGAATGGATCCAGCCATTCTGGAGAGCAATTTAAAACTGTGCTCAATAATCAAATTGTGCATACCCTTTGATTTTGTGTTTCTCCTGGGCTTATATCCCAAAGAGATCATAAAGGAGGAAAAGAGATCCACATGTGCAACAATGTTTGTGACACACCTTTTGTATATATATATGAACTGTAAGGTTTTTGTTGGTTTTATGGAGGTCTTGGAGCAGCCTTTGGTTCAATAGATTAATCACCACAAGAATAACCAGATATTAAAGTCCATATTCCTAATTGTCTCCTTGCCTGGGGCTGGGTAGCTTTCTGGAGACCCTTTCAGACTAGCTGGTGTGAGATGAAGTGAATGGATCTGTATCTGAGTCCCAGGGCTTGTGCTTCAGCCTCCAGCCACCACAAAGGTGGACAATGGAATGAATCTGTCTCCCTTGATCCCCCAGGTGAGCCACCAGGGGCCTGAATGAAGAAGGAATGAATCTCATCCAGTCCTTGCTGGCTGTTATATACTCTATTATAACTACATTATCATAGGTGTGAATCTTGTGGAACTATGTTAAGTACTAAGTACATGTACTGAATTAGAGAGCTATTAATCACTATGCTAAATTAGATAACCATTGTCTTATCAATTCCACTTAGCTAGCACCTTGTAAGAATCCGCGTTTCAAGTTCAGAGTTCTGGCCCATAACAATGAATGTTATAGAATATTGTTTTTCTATGAGAAATTATTGACAGGATGATTTTAGAGAGACCTGGAGAGACTTACATGAACTGATGCTGAGTAAAATGAACAGAACCAGGAGATCATTATACATGGCAACAACACGATTATAAGATGATCAATTTTGATAGAAGTGACTCTTTCCAACAATGAGATGATTGAGACCAGTTCCAATGATCTTGTAATGAAGGAAGCCATCTACACCCAGAGAGAAGATTGTGGTAACTGAGTGTGGATCACAACATAGTATTTTCACTCTTTTTGTTGTTGCTTGCTTGAGTTTTGTTTTCTTTCTCATTTTTTTCCTTTTGTATCTGATTTGTTTTTGTGCAGCAAGATAATTATATAAATATGTTTATACATATTGGATTTAACATATATTCTAATATGTTTAATATATCCTGGATTATTTGCCACCTAGGGGAGGGGATGGAGAGAAGGAAGGGAAAATTTGGAACACAAAGTTTTGCAAATTGTTGAAAAATTATCTATGTATATATTTTGAAAATAAAAATATTCAATTAAAAAAAGAAATACCATTTTTAAGTACATGGTTTTAAACCTCTGTAACTCTAGAAGTCCTACCAGAAGGATAGAATAGCAATTTCAGGGTTTCATAAAATAGGTACTATGGCCAAGTAAGTTCCTAAAGGACTTAGTCCTTGCTAATCCACTCATTTACTGTCAAGTTGCTTAAATTCCATAAGCCACATTTTCCTCATAATAAATAATGTCAGAAAAGATAATCCTCAAATGTGCCTCCTTTTTAAATCTCTCTCTTTCTTTATATCTCTCTATACATACATATAAATACATATACATACATATAAAACTTATGAACATATTTCTTGAGTTATATCAGATAGTTCAACATTTCAATGGATCTGTATATCCAAGAATAGCTAGATCACTACTAATCTACATTTCTCATGCTGTACTACCTTGACTGCATGGTATAACCAATTGCTATTCAGTATGAACAGAGTCCTCTATTAAATGGTAATAAAATATAGAGCCTGATATTAGAGTTTTTATATACTTTAAAAATAAAATTATGTTATAAAAGTAAGGGTGGATCAGGAGTTGAGAACCTTGTTGTCTAGTCTTTACTACAGCACTATATGTGTCACTTTGGGCGAGTCATTCACTATTTAACCTTAGCTTTCTTCATCTGAGAAACTCAGGAGTTCTTTAAGATCTCTTTCAGCTCTGATATTCAATGAGTGGAAAGGCAAAAGAGTTTGTTAGAAGTAATATTATATATTAAGTCAGAGCCCCTGAATTTTTATTAAAATTAGCATTTCTATAGTACCTTAAAGTTTATAAAGCGCTTTATAAATATTTCATTTTATCCTTACAACAAACTTGAAGTTATATGCTATTATATTTTTCATTAAAACACAAAGAAACTGAGATCGAAGTTCTTGCTTATTATCACACATCTAGTGTCTGTGACAGATTTTAACTTAAATTGGCTATGACTTCAGGTATAGCACTATCCACTGTGCCCCCTAGCTGCCTCTTACTGCCACTTACTACCAGTAGACCAGTCTCCTTCCTTTTCTAATTTTCAGTTTCCTCATTTATCAAATTATTGGCCTAAACTAGAAAATCCCTAAGGTTCCTTCAACCCCTAGTGGCCTGTGATCTTATGAAAATTAATTAGGCAGTTTAATTACTGCAAACACACCAACAAAAACCCACTGCTTTTGTTTCATAACTGAGTGTCTGTTATCCATTTTGTTTGTCAATTGTGAAATTATCTCCTACTTCAACCTATTTTTGGTAATCAAGTGCAATTTGCCTTTGGTATTCTAGTGCAGTTTTCCTTTCCTTAGTAAATTGTAAAACTTATGAACACTTTACATTATATGACTCAGGACTCAAGTCACACAGTAGTGTGCAGACATGCCTTTGGGCCAGATATGGGAAAGTACAAATTTCCAATAATTTTCCTTTCTTCATTTGCAACAAATAAATTACAACAGTGAATTTGGATATAGGATATAGAATTTAGAGTCAGAAGACTTGGATTTAAAATCTGCTTTTGGAATACATATAGAACTTTGGCAAATTAGTCAATAAATATTTATCAAGTGATTCCTTTGTATTAGGCAGCATATTAAGAACTAAGGATATAAAGAAAGGAAGTCCCTGCCTTCAAGAAGCTCACAGTTGATTAAGTAATTTAGCATCCCTCAGCTTCAGTTTTCCTGAGGATAAAATGAGACTCTTAAAACCAGATAATCTGTACAATATATTTCAGTCCTAAATCTATTATCCTACATTACTTGGACACTACACACATGCACACACACACACACATGCATACATAAAAACACATACACACACATCAACCATCAACTATATTTGTGTCTTAAAACTGTTTGGCTGTACATGTCATGCAAGACTAAAGTTGTGTGACCTAAGTTGGAGTGGCTTTTGCAATGAAGGCATCATTTACTGCTGAGTACATTTTACTGTGCTGTTATAGATCTCTTCACTCAACCAGCTGTCTAACATGTTGAATAGTCTTTCATCTTGTCAAACACTTCCATTCCCCTTTCTACAGCTTTCTCAGCCAACATGTACACACCTAATCAATCTAATGCCACTGTCTACAGACTTTCAAACCAAAACGTACTGCCCAAACCACTTTCTTAAAGAGACAATCATCCTTTTTTTCTCTCTCAGTGAGATGAAAACATAAAATGTATAATATTAAGAGAATTCCTGATACTTCTAAAAATGAGCAAACTCAAGTTTCTTTTTGATTTAAATTTCTTCCATCTACCTTTGTTTGAACAGTCCAATCACTGCAACCCCTGAAAAGAATAAGGAATAATAAAAAAGCTTTTCTCTCCTATTCTTATCCTTAAAATGATACCTGGATCCTAGATGGACCTCTGTTAGAATTCCCTGTGTGTTTTTAAATAAGACATGTAATCAATCTGAACTTGTTGCCTTATTTGGAAAAAGAGGAAGTTGGACTCAAAAATAAAGATTGCTTCTAGCTCTAAATTTCCACCTTGCAGTACTGGGTAGACTACTACACATAGGATCAGAAGATGTGGGATTACATCTCCCTTCTGTCACTTAGTAGTGGATGTTTTCATGGAAAAAAAAGGCTTCATATTTCTACATGGCACAATAAAAGTTGCACTGTCTTCTTCATAAGATAGCAATGAAAATAATATTAAAAAGGAGAAATGATTATGATGACTTTTGAACAATACCAAAGAGTATGGATTTGAAGGGGTAGAAGAGAGAAAAATTAGCAGAGAGACAGACAGACACACACACAAAAAGAGAGACAGAAAGACAGACAAAAGCTGAGAGAGATAGAGACAGAAACAAAAATAGAAAGAGAAATAAAGACAGAGACAGAGCTAAGGGTAGAAAGAAAGAGACAGACAGAGACAGTGGAAAAGAGATACAAGGAGAGAACTTTTTTTACAGAGTAACTGGAGAACTATAGACTAGTCCCTTAATATGTTTGAGTCCAAGGTCAGGAAATAATTAAAATAGCCAGGATTCAAACTTGGGTCATTTGATTTGAAACTCAATATTTTTAAAGCAATACCACATTGAAATTACCTTGAAAATGCTAAAAGTACTCTGTAAATGCTGGTTATCTAACACACATGGTGTTTTCTTTCATTTTGTAGCCAGAAGTGGAACTACACCAGTCTAAAGCTGCTTTTCCTTCCACTCCCCCAAATTACAAAAATTCTATTAGTAGAATAGGTAATACTCTGTGAAGATAGCAGCACAACAAAAATATTTGTAGCAGCCCTTTTTGTAGTGGCAAGGAAATGGAAACTACCCATCAGTTAAAGAATGGCTGAATAAGTTATGGTATATGAATGTTATGGAATATTATTGTTCAATAATAAATGATCAGCATGATGATTTTAGAAAGGATTGGAGAAGCTTACACGAACTGATACTAAGTGAAGTGAATAGAACCAACAGAATATTGTGCACAGCAGCAACAAGATTATATGATGGTCAATTCTGATGGACTGATGGACATGATTTTTTTCAACAGTGAGATGATTCCAGCCAGTTCCAATGATCTTATGATGGAGAGAGTCATTTTCACTGAGAGAGGGGATTGTGAGGATTGAGTGTGTATTTTCAATTTTGTTGTTGTTTTTCTCATTTTCCCCCTTTTTGATCTGTTTTTTCTTGTGTAGCATGATAACTGTGGAAATATATATAGAAGAGTTACACGTTTCATGCATATTGGATTGCTTGTTGTCTAGGGGAGGGAGTAGGGAAGGGAGGGAGAAAAAAAATTGGAACATTGTGTTTTGCAGGGGTAAATGTTGAAGACTGTCTATGCATGTGTTTTGAAAATAAAAAAAAAAAGCTTTATTTAAAAAAAGATAGCAGTATAAGCCATAAAGGGCTGCAACTGGTCAGCTCCCTTTATAATATAAACATTCCCCCATCACCCAGTCTTTATCTAGATTTTCATTAACAATTCTTATTTTTTATGGTAAACCTATTACATAGGGGGATTGTGCAAAGGGAACTGTGTGGGGATGAGACTACTCAGGAGTTAATATTGGTCCTAAATTGGTCAGTTGAAAATTCATTAAATAAAGAAACAAATGTAATTATTACTATTTGAGGTGTGTGTGTGTGTGTGTGTGTGTGTGTTGGTTACTCTGTGACTTGAAAATTGATTTTGAATTGACAACTGCCTTTCTGTTTTTATGCATTTTTTCAATGCTAAATAATAGATTTATAGCAAACATATCCATATTAAAGAAAAGACAGAATGAATAGGTATAGGTAGATCATGTCTTCAGACTTAATTTTTTTTTAGAATGATCTAGGATGGAGGGAGGTAAAGACGCTTCAACCTTTAAGCCCTTTTGACATTCACAAAGTGCTAAAAGTCAGCTGGGGTCTCAGCTCTGACAAATTTGCATCTCTTTGAATATGATGCTTGAAAAGCCAAGCCGCTAGATTAAATTTTGCCATGGAGAAAATGAGAAAGACTTCCATCTCCCAGGTCTACTGGGAGGATCTTTATGGTTGATTTACTTTTTTTAAATAAATGTTTCTTTATGTGTTTGCTCCAGTTTCTGTCCAGCCTTCTTCTATCATGCACGCTGTAACTTCTGCCAGTTCTATCAGCCAACAGTAAGTCAACCTGGTGCTGAGTACAAGGTGAAGGAATATTTCAATCTGAACTGCATATCCCTTCTGTGTTTTCTGATTAAAATTTGCAAGCAAACCTTGGAATAAACTCTACCTGACATGACTTCGAAAATAATTTACACACTTTGTAAACCTCAAATGTGGAGAGTTTTGTACAGCTGCCATAACTCAGGTAATAGGAAATGGATTTGGGCTTTTAATGGATTTAATGATCAAAGCTGATCCTATAATAAAAATCACCCAGGTTAGAAAGATGGACACCTTGGCTAGAAGGTATAATGAATGCATTTTATTTATACACAAGTAATGTTGCAGTAGCAAGATGGTGTGGTAGAAAGAGCACTAACTTGAAACCAAGGGAACTCTCATTTGCCCAACTACAAAGTGAGTGCACTTAGCAAAATTACTTCAACTCTCTGAGCCTCAGTTGTTTTTTATGTAAAATGGAAATATTAATACCCAAATCTCCTTCATGAAGTTGTTAAGCAAAATACAAACATGAATTATTGTTTTTGTTCATTTCTTTGATCAATATAGACAAAACCATTCATTTATTTAGTAGCCAACCTTGGACAGGGACTATTAATGAAAAATGAGGTAAATATAAAATTGAGAAGAAACAAAAAAGGGAGATGAAGAAGAGGAAGACCAGATGGGCTCACATCTGTGAAATTGTGGAGTATTCTCTACTATCAAAAATGTTTTCCAGTTCTTTCCCAATGTTGCCATATGAATTTAACTGTTGAAAGAACAATGTTTTTTAAAGAAACAAACTTATGAAGACCAGAAACCACAATGGAAAAACCCAAGATGAATGGAGGCATACTGCTTGTTTATGAAGAATGAATGACAGAAAGGGCTACAGGAGGCAGATTGGACACAGGGCAAGAGTGAAGGACAACAAATATCTCAGATGCTACCTCAAATCTTGACATTCAAAGAGTGAGAGGAAAACCTCTAGCATGATGGAAATAAATCATTGATAAAGAAATCTGTGGAAATACAGCAAAAGATATGGAGTAGGGCAAGGGACTTAATTTGCACTAGTGAAGGAAATACACATAGGAAATCATGGAAGCTTGAAGTATCTAAGTATTATACCAATAAACTATACCAATAAACAGTAATTAAACGTGGTAGTATGAGGAGTCAGGAGACCTAGCTTTGACACACAGCTCTGCTATTTACCAGATATATTTTTATGAACAAATCACTTCTGCCCTTGGAACTTAAGTATGATTATCTGAGAAACCTGTATAGGTTTAGCACCTACTTTTCAAGGGTCTTGTGAGAAAAGTCCTGTGTAAATCTCAAAGTGGAATTTTTATGTGACATTATTGTGTTTACAATACTTAGCTGAAGTTTTTTTTTTTTTTCTGTTTCATTGGTGATATTTTACGTTTGAATAATTTATTGGAATCATAAAGGAAAAGTGGTATATTCGATAAAAATGTAAACTTAGTGTGAGGAGGACTAGAGTTCAAGACCCATCTATAAAACATACTTGCTGTTTAACTTTGAGCAGGTCATTAAGTTTGGTGACATTCAATCAATAAGCATTTTAAGTACTTACTATTTATGTCAGGCAAAGTGGAAAAAATAAAGGTAGTGATACATTGAGAATAGGAGGGCATTGTGAACTTTGTGGTTCAGGGGTTAGTACCCTACTCTCTCAATTTCAGGCTGTGGTAATAGAGTTGGATAGTAGCTAGCTAGTTACCTGAAACTGTAACAAGCCAAGCTAGAAAGAATGAGAAGCACAAGGCAAAAATGTGTTTATTTTCTTTTTATATTCTGAATATCTAGTTCATGACTGTTCAGTTAGGATGTGGGTAGCATTTTCTATTAATCAGTTTTTGGAATCATGGATATTCTTAGTATTAATAAAAATTCTCAAAACATAAAAAAATTATATGCAATGTAGACAGCCCCCCCAGTCAAATCCTAATTGTTCTTCATGCCTAACACTTCAACTACTGGGCATGATAGTTTAGCAAATAATATTCTTCTGAGAACATACACCCAAAATAACCTGCAACCAAGTTTCTATTTTAAAAAATATTAGTAGAACCTTCAGTCACATTATTCTGCTACAAAGAAGTCATATCTTGATGCCCTACTGTTTCTCCTTGTAACACACATAGTTGTGTATCTATCCTATAAGAAGTGTGCCTAAATATGGAAAGCTGTAAACTATGGAAAGATGTACTTGAATCAGACAACCAAGCATTTAAAGCTAATTACCTATTTGATATGAGACAATGACTCTATTAGCATATGTTTGGAAAAAATGACTTTTCTCCCAGTTGATGCTGGCTCAATGTTTGATGTTAAGATAATCATAGGCAAGGATTAGAGGGTGGGGTGACAGAGGCCAGAGACTCACTTTGCAGCAGGACAAGGAGGAGAGAAATTGGTGACTTTGGACTCGAGAATCCAGGAGCCTTGTGGCAGATTGTCTGTCTCCTTCACTTCTCCCCCTAAAGACCAAGGACTTCAATTTATCCTGACTCTGATCCTGAGGCCTCCAGAGAGCTAGCTTGAACTTAACAGAAAATGGATTTTGTATCTCTGACTTTCTTTGCTTTTACATGATCTTACAGGAAACCTCAGTGGGAAATATGATGGTGTCCTTATGATGACCATTGAGGGACTGTTCATTTCCTTTCTTCTGCTGCTGATGGACTCTCTCTACTTTCAGATTATGTTAACTGAAAAAATTAAGAGTAACCATGCTCTCTATCAAGATTGATTTTAGAGTTTAGTTATTGGTTTAAAGAAAGCTTTTTTCCTCTTGAAGGCTGCACAAAATTAGCAAAAAAGAATCCCCAAATTGGAAGAGACCTTAAAGGTTATTTAATGTGAGTTATAAGACCTTAAGGGGATTATTATATA
Organism: Sarcophilus harrisii; assembly: GCF_902635505.1. Classification (NCBI taxonomy): domain Eukaryota; kingdom Metazoa; phylum Chordata; class Mammalia; order Dasyuromorphia; family Dasyuridae; genus Sarcophilus; species Sarcophilus harrisii. The sequence goes on along the minus strand of NC_045427.1, from coordinate 365,500,387 downwards.
AGATAATCATGCAACCACTTTGAGAAGAAATAAAGGTTATCCAAGCAAATTCAGAATATTGCTAGAACTAATTCACTGCAAATACTTTTCATGGGGAAGTTGCAAAATGTCCCTTAATATTTGAATCAAAAATTAAAGGAATAGGTGAAAATGATAGCACTGTTCACTAGATCACCTAGGATATTCACTTGAACAGAATTATAACTAATCACACCAAAAAATTTCCATTAGAGAAAGAATAGTATGGGGCTAAGATGCATACATCAAGAACATAAATATCAGGGTTTTTGTCTTCTTTCTGCTGGGAAATAGCAATGTGATTTTGGATAAATTTGTGACTTTCTCTGGGTGTCATTCAACTTCAACAACAAAATGCAGATGAAAATACCTGAATTGACAAGAAATTGGAACAGATTACTTTGTAGAAATTTAAAGGAAATTTTTACTGAGGTCCTTTTTTGGGCTCAGACTATAAAGCAATCTTCCCCAAAATTGCTTCCCAAAAGGAATTTTTTCCTCTGCTATAACAATAAATTTTCTTTATTTAATTGATTGTTACTTTTCATCTGATAACCAAGTTGAGTTGCAAAAAGATATAAGGTATTTTCAGCATTTTTCAGAGTCATTAACTTATTTAAATTATTCCTTATACAAGATACTGTCTCCTAACTTCAGGCATTTTCTATGACCATTCTGTATACTGGGAGTCTCTCTTTACTCACTTTTTCTATCTTGCCTATGTTCCATTAAGTGCTAGCTTATTTATTAATTTCTATAAGAAATTTTTTCTCAAGGCTTTTGACTCTATTAACTTTCCTATGTTGATTATCTCTCATTTATCTTGTGTATATCTTATTCGTGCATTAATTGTTTGCATTTTTTTCTCTTCTTAGATTATGTGATCCTTGAGAGTGGACATTGCTTTTTATATTTTGAGTGGTGCTCCTCCTTTTTCATTATATTACTAGTCCTTAGCATGGTGTCTGTCACAGATTAGATGCTTGTTGACTGCCTGAGTGATTACTTTCAAAGTACATTAAAGCAAGAGACTTAAATTCTTGTTCTACTTCTGTCACTCATTTGAGGGACAAAGAAGTAAATTTACCTTCTTGAGCTTCATTTATGTGCTCCACATCTTCTACTCCATAGTTCTATGATTCTATGATTTTTGTTAGAATATTTGTTTTGTAATTCCAAGCTTTGTTCCAATTCTACAATTTATTATTGCAATGACCCTCCTGGCTCTGACACATTGTGATTCTTTAATTCCAAATGTCCTCTCACTCTCAAGTTTAAGGATTACATGATAAGCTCAAGAAGTAATTTGAAACAATTTTGAGCAGATTCTAATTTGTTTCTTATATTTAGAACTTTACATGTAAATCTTGTATCCAAACATTCATGAAAAGGAACATTTCTTCTCCCTGGTGCAAAGGAAAGTCTGTATTTAAAAATAAACAGAAATCTAAAATGACAATTATATTGACAGGCAAACTATAAACAAGTCAACCTCCCTATCAGATGTCCCATCTCTAGTATGTCTACCTTTAATATGTTGCTATTATACTTTGTCTCCCTACTTAATTAAAATCTTGTACATAACAAGGACCATATTGCTAGCAAAAATTCACTCCCAAAATTAGCTTTACGTGTAGCAGTTATAACAGCAGTGTTTAAAGTTGCATTTACTGTCAGCTTTGCAATATTTTCCATTTCTATTTTCAGTTGTTTATTTGGGAATAAATACTTAACTTTGGACCACCTCTTGAAACATCTTTCTTAAATATGCCAGTTTGGTGAAGTTCTTAGAGCATTGATCCCAGGTGCTCTTCTGAGCCTGCCCTATATTTCAAAGCGTTTCCAAAAATTTGATGACTTGGAATTCAGGCAGAGAAATGGGCCTTGATTGTGAAGTGACTTGTAACCATGAACTTTGATAATCAATTAGAAAAACTTGGGATTTTTGTCTGTAGAAGAGAAAATTAAGGGAAGCTATGTTTGCTGTTTTCAAATATTTAAAAATCTATATTATGGATGAATGATTCAAAGTTTTTCTGGCTAATCCAGGTGGTACAATGTGGTTGTAGAGAGGATGTTTTCTCTCAAAATAATTAATCTCACAAGATGCCATAAATCAGGGTTTAATTTATTGTTTTGTGGATTTTCTAAACATCAGAAAATGATTTAAAAACCCAATCATGAAGATTACAATCTTTTTTCTTTGTTATTTATTTTTAAAATATTCTTTTTTTAGTGACTGGTATGAGAGCCTTTTTTCATTATAGATTTTTATTGACAGAACATATGCATGGGTAATTTTTCAACATTGTCCCTTGCACTCACTTCTGTTCCAACTTTTCCCTTCTCTCCCTTCTCCCCCTCTCCTAGATGGCAGGCAGTCTCATACATGTTAAACATGTTAAAATATATCTTAAATACAATATATGTGTACGGATCTGTACAGTTCTCTTGTTGAAAAAGAAAAACCTGATTCAGAAGGTAAAAATAACCTGGGAAGAAAAATAAAAATGTAAGTAGTTCACATTTATTTCCCAGCATACTTTCTCTGGGTATAGCTGATTCTGTCCATCATTGATCAATTGGAATTGAATTAGATGTTCTCATTTTCAAAGATATCCACTTCCATCAGAATATATCCTCATGTAGTATTGTTGTTGAAGTGCATAATGATCTCCTGGTTCTGCTCATTTCACTTAGCATCAGTTTATGTAAGTCTCTCCAAGCCTCTCTGTATTCATCCTGCTGGTCATTTCTTATAGAAAAATAATATTCCATAACATTCATATACCACAATTTACCCAACCATTCTCCAATTGATGGGCATCCATTCAATTTCCAGTTTCTAGCCACTACAAAAAGAGCTGCCACAAACATTTTGGCACATACAGGTCCCTTTCCCTTCATTAATATCTCTTTGGATATAAGCCCAGGAGTAACACTGCTGTATCAAAAGGTATACACAGTTTGATAATTTTTTGAGCATAGTTCCAAATTGTTCTCCAGAATGGTTTGATCTGTTTACAACTATACCAACAATGAATCAGTGTCCCATTTTTCCTGCATCCATTCCAATATTCATCATTATCTTGTGCTATCATCTTGGCCAATCTTGGCCAATCTCAGAGTTATCTTAATTTGCATTTCTCTAATCAATAGTGATTTGGTACACCTTTTCACATGAGTAGAAATAGTTTCAATTTCATCATATGAAAATTGTCTATTCATATCCTTTGACCATTTATCAATTGGAGAACGGCTTGATTTCTTATAAATTAGAGTCAATTCCCTATACATTTTGTAAATTAGGCCCTTATCTCAGAATCTTTAACTGCAAAAATGCTTTCCCAGTTTATTGCTTCCTTTCTAATCTTGTCTGCATTAGTTTTGTTTGTACAAAAGCTTTTTAATTTGATATAATCAAAATTTTCCATTTTTTGATCAATAATGATCTCTGGTTCTTCTTTGGTCACAAATTCTTTCCTCCCTCTCATGTCTGAGACTGAACAACTGAATAACGGGTTATTTTAGGTAGTTATGTCATTTTATTCTATTCACATGACCTATCCCGGAGCACTTAATATTTTTCCAATTGGTTAGATCTGATTTTATTAGTGTGGATAGTGTTATGAGTTTTGCTTTTATAGTTCCTGACTTTCCTTTGGCAGATAGGTCCCCAAATATTTTATGCTATCAACAGTTATTTTAAATGGAATTTCTTTTTTTTATCTCTTGCTGTTGGATTTTGTTACTGATGTATATAAATGCTGAGGATTTATGTGGTTTTATTTTGTATCCTGCAACTTTGCTAAAGATGTAGATTATTTCTAATAGCTTTTTCATAGAATCTCTGGGGTTCTCTAAGTATACCATCATATCATCTCCAAAGAGTGATAATTTGGTTTCCTCATTGCCTACTCTAATTCCTTTAATCTCTTTCTCAACTCTTATTGCCAAGGCTAATGCTTCTAAAACAGTATTGAATAATAATGATGGTAGTGGGCAACCTTATTTCACTCCTGATCTTATTGGAAATGGTTCCAGTTTATTCACATTACATATGATGCTTACTGACAGTTTTAAATAGATGCTCTTGACTATTTTAAGGAAAAGTCCATTTATTCCTATATTCTCTAGTGTTTTTAATAGGAATGGATGTTGAATTTTACCAAATGCTTTTTCTGGAACTATTAAAATGATCATATGGTTTTTGTTAATTTGGTTATTGATATAGTCAATTATGCTAATAGTTTTCCATCCCCGCATACCTAGTATAAATCCTACTTTATCATGGTGTATTATCCTAGAGATGATTTTCTGTAATCTTTTTGCTAATATTTTATTTCAGATTTTTGCATCAATATTCATTAGGGAGATTGGTCTATAACTTACTTTGTCTGTTTTCAAACTACCTGGTTCAGGTATCAGTACTATGTCTGTTTCATAAAAGGAACTTGGTAGGACTCCTTCAATCCCTATTTTTTCAAATAGTTTATATAGCATTGGAGTTAATTGTTCTTTAAATGTGTGGTAGAATTCAGATGTAAATCCATCTGGTCCTGGGGATTTTTTCTTAGGGAGTTGATTAATAGCTTGTTCTATTTCTTTTTCTAAAATGTGACTGTTTAACCAAATTACTTCCTTTGTTAATCTAGGCAAACTATATTTTTGAAGGTATTCTTCCATTTCATTTAAGCTATTGAATTTATTGGCCTAAAGTTGGGCAAAGTAACTCCTAATCATTGGTCTAACTTCCTCTTCCTTAGGGAAACGTTCTCCCTTTTCATTTTTAAGACTAAAATTTTGATTTTCCTCTTCCCTTTTTCTAATCAAATTTACTAAGAGTTTATCTATTTTGTTGTTTTTTTCATAGAACTAACTCTTTGTTTTATTTAGTAATTCAATAGTTACTTTCAATTTTATTAATCTTTCCTTTTATTTTTAGAATTTCAAGTTTAGTGTTTGACTGGGAGTTTTTAATTTGTTCCCTTCTAGCTTTTTCAGTTGCAAGCCCAATTCATTGACCTTCTCTTTCTTTATTTTATGCAAGTAGGCCTCTAGCTATATGAAATTTCCCCTTATTGCTGCTTTGGCTGCATCCCAGACATTTTGGTATGACGTCTTATTATTGTCATTTTCTTGGGTGAAATTATTAATTGTCTATGATTTGCTGTTTCACCCAATCATTCTTTAGGATGAGATTATTTAGTTTCCAATTATTTTTGGTCTATTTTCCCCTGCCTTTTTATTGAACATAATTATCATTACATAATGATCTTAAAATAATACATTTACTATTTCTGTCTTCCTGTATTTGAATTTGAGTTTTTTATATCCTAATATATGGTTAATCTTTGTATAGGTTCCATGAACTGCTGAAAAGAAAGTCTACTCCTTTCTGTCTTTTTCTTATTTATTTTGTGGTTTGATTTATATAATTCTGAGAGTAGAAGGTTGAGATCTCCCACTATTATAGTTTTGCTTTCTATTTATTTTCACAGCTCTCTTAATTTCTCTTAAAGGAGAAGAGCATTTAGATGCTACACCACTTGGTGCATATATGTTTAATATTGATATTGCTTCATTATCTATGCTACACTTTAGTAAGATATAATGCCTTTCTTAATCTCTTAATTAGATCAATTTTTACTTTTGCTTGATCTGAGAACAGGATGGCTATCCCTGATTTTTTGACTTCCCCTGAAGCATAATAGATTCTGCTCCAGCCTTTTAGGTTTACTCTGTAGTATTGCCCTGCTTCAAGTGTGTTTCCTATAAACAACATATTGTCGGATTCTGGCTTTTAATCCAGTTTGCTATCCACCTTTGCTTTATGGGGGAGTTTATCCCATTTACATTTATGGTTCAAATTACAAAATCTTTATTTCCTGACATCTTGTTAACCCCAGCTTATCCTTTTCTCCTTTACCCCCCTTCCCAGTATTAAACTTGTGAGCACCACTTTCCTCACACAGCCCTCCCTTTTTAGGATCCCTCTCCCACCTTAGAATTCCTTCCCTTTTCTTACCCCTTTTCCTCACAATTCCTATATTCCCTTCCACTTAGCATACTCCTTCTATTTTCATTTTTTTCCCTTCCACTTTTCAATGAGGTGGAAGAAATTTCTCTGTAAATTGAATATGTGTAATATTTTTCTCTTTAAGCCAATTCTGATGAGAGTAAGATATTCACTGTTTTCATCCCCTTCTCTTCTTTCCCTCAGATATAGGTTTCCTTTGTCTCTTCTTGAGATGTAATATCCCTACTTTACCTTTTTTTCTGGTACAATTTCCTTTCTATCTCTAGTTTCTTTTCTATAACAGTAAAACCAAATTGTACATGTATTCTTTATGTATACTTATAACATTAATGTAGTTCCCATGATTTCTTTTTATCTTTTTATGTTTCTCTTGGGTCCTATATTTAAAGACCAAACTCTTTGTTTAGTTCTGTTTTTTTTTTTGTCAGAAATAGATAAAATTCACCTATTTCATTGAATGTCCATCTTCTTCTCTGGAAAAAAAATTCTCCTTTTGGATGGGTAAGTTATTCTTGCCTGCATATCAAATTCCTCAGCCTTTCGAAATGTCATCTTCCAGGCCCTTCAATCTTTTTATGTGGACACTGCTAACTCTTAAATAATCGTTATTCATATGTTTCAAGAAGTCCAATAATTCTCAGATGATCTCTCCTAGATCTATTTTCCAGGTTGTTGTTTTCACTAGTAGGTATTTAACATTTTTTTCAATTTTTTTTTATTTTTTTGGTTTTGGTTGACTGGTTCTTGTGTCTTCTTGAGTCATTCATTTCCATTTGTTCAATTCTGGTTTTTAATGAATTATTTTCTTCATTTTACTTTTTTATTTCTTTCTGTAATTGTCTAATTGAGTTTTAAAATGAGTTGTTTTGTTCTATGGAATTTTTTTTCCATTTCACCAATTCTATTTTTTTAGAGAGCTATTTTCTTTTTCCAGTTCAGTAATTCTGTTTTCTTTGGAATTTGTTACCTTTTCCAGTTTACTAATTCTGTTTTCCAGGCCTTTGATTTCTTTATCCATTCGATCTTTTAATGAGTGGGATGACTTATCCAGACCCTCTTGCCAAGCTTCCCTTTCCTTTCCCCATTTTTCACCTAGATCTCTTGTAAGAGCCTTTTAAATTTCTTTTTAGAGAGTTTTATGTGGTGGGGACCAAATCATATCTCTCTTGGGAGTTTCATCTAGAGATAATCTGTTTTTAGTTTCCTCAGGCTTTGAAGTCTGCTCTCTATCAGTATAGAAGCTATCTATAATTAGAGCTTGCTTTAACTTTGTACTCACTTTGACAAAAAAGAAATAAAGAGAACAAACAAACAAACAAAAGCAAATGCAGTTTGCTTTTTGAGCAGTATATTACCAAGCTCCCTCTACAAACCACAGGAAGTAGCAGTGAAGTAGCAGAGGAACAGCAATGGCTGTGCTGAGTCTGCACAGAAGTTGTGCTGTGAGACTCTGAGAGTGTGCTGACTCACTCTGGGTGCTGGGTGGGTGTGGCCAGGTCCTGAGAGACCCTAGTGTTTTGGGATTGAAGTCTTTACCCCCTGTGCTTATACCTTCTCTGCTGATCTATTGGCTTGTTGCCAGGGCAAAGTAGCACACAGTGTTGTTAAGTTCCCCCAAATTTTCCTCTGGCTGAGACTACACCCCGCCCCCCCACTCTGGTCTTCTCAGTGTTAGCTGCTTTCCATGCTCTCGCTGCCTGTCTGAGGTCTGTGTTTGCTCATATAATTCCCACCTATGAGCAAAAACAGACTGTTTCTGGCAAATTTTGAGGATATCTTCTGTTGGTAATATGTTGTATTCCCAATATTCATGGTTTTTTTTTCCAGTCAAGCACTAATTCCAAGGCCATATCATGAAAAAAGCAGTGTGCGGGCAAGGAAGAGGTTAGATAGATGTGTGTGTCTTCTCCGCCATCTTGGCTCTATCCCCCTAAAATATTCTTTTTCTTTTTTTAAAAAAATTTTGATTTCCAGATTTTTTCCCTTCCTCACTACTCCCCTATTCACTGAGGAAGCAAACATTATATCCGTTACATAGGGGAAATAATGCAAAGCATATTTCAATATTAGTCATGTTGAAAAAACAAGGCAAAAAAATGAGAACATGATACTTCATTTGCACTCAGAATTCATCAGTTCTTTTTGGATGTGAATAGCATTTTTATATCATGAGTCCTTCAAAATTATCTTGGCTCACTCTTTTGTCCAGAGTAAACAAGTCCCAGTTGATCATCATTAAAATATCTTATTGTGCCCAATGATCTCCTATTTCTTCTCACTTCACTTTGCATCAATTCATAAAAATCTTGACATGTTTTGGATTTTTTAAACCCAAACTCTTCATCATTCCTTATGATATAGTGATCAATTACAACCACATACTACAACTTGTTCATCAGTCCCTCAAGTGACAATCATTCCTCAACTTCTATTTCTTTGCTGCCACTAAAAAGAGCTGCTATAAATATTTTGTATATGTTCTTTTTTTGTTTTTGCTTTTCATTTCCTTAAGCTACATAGCTAACTTATTAATGCTGAGTCAGTTGGTATGCAGTTTTATATTTGGGCACAGTTCCAGATTGTTTTCTTGAATAATAGAACCAGTTCAGTATTCTACCAAAAGTTCATTAATGTAACTATTTTCCCTTATTACTTCCAACTTTTGTCATTTCTGATGGGTGTAATTTGTTTTCCTTAATGGATACTGATTTAGAGCATTTCCTCTCACATACCTATAGCTTTGATTTCTTCTGTTTATATCTTTGGACCATGTGTTAATTTGTTAAATAAGTTTGAGTCTCTTCTTCATATATGTTAAAGTTGACTCTGCTCACCTAAGGTTGTCAAGCTATAAGAGTTTCTCTCTCTCTCTCTCTCTCTTTCTCTCTCTCTCTCTCTCTCTCTCTCTCTTTTTGTGTTGCTCTTTTTAAAAATAGTTTTAGGGATCTGCAAATTTCCATAGAAGTATGATATGGTGGATGGTATGGTAACTACTTTCCTGCTTTGAGTTCTGGTACTAACCAGGAAGGATTCCTATTGCTTTGTAGCCACAAGTGCTAGCTTTCCTTTTGGTCCTGCAAATGTGAACAGGGTTCCTGCCCCCTTGTGATCTGCTACAAGTGTTTCTCTTTACACTTGAACTACTATCATAACTGTATTTCTGCATTTGATTTTGAGGTTTTCCTGTCCTAATGCATGGTCAATTTTTGTATAGGTTCCATGTACTGCCAAGAAAAAAGTATGTTTTTTTTTCTACCTCCATTCAATTTTCTCCAAAGGTCTATCATCCTTTAATTTTCTAAGATTCTATTTACTTCCTAACTTCTTTCTTATTTTGTGGTTTGGTTTATCTAGTTCTGAGAGAGCAAATTTTAGATCCCCATTAGTACAATTTTGCTGTCTAATTCTTCTTGCAGCTCTTTTAATTTTTTCTTCAGGAATTTGGATGCTATACTACTTGGCACATATATGTTTAATATTGATATTACTTCATTATCTAGGGTGCATTTAAGTAGGATGTAGTTTCCTTACTTGTCTCTTTTAATTAGAGCTACTGTTGCTTTTGCTTGATCTGAGATCAGAACTGCTATCCCTGCTATTTTTACCTTAGCTAAAGCATGGCTAAAATAAAGGGCTAAGAACATAAAAGACTAGAACAGAATCTATTAAAGCATAATAGATTCTGTTCTTGTCTTTTACCTTACTCTAAATGTATCACTCTGCTTTAAATAAGTTTCTTGTAAACAACAAAATGTAGAATTCTGGCTTTTATTCCAGTCTTCTATATGCTTCTGTTTTATGGGAGAGTTCATCCCATTCATATCACAAGATAAAAATACTAACTTTGTATTTCCTGTCATCTTGTATACACTCAGTTATATTTTTCTTTTCCTTTTCCCCTTTCCTTCTTCCTCAGTATTTTCTCATTACCTTCTCCCTCAAACAGCCCTCCACTTTTGCAGTTTCTTCCCCTTTCTTATACCTTTCCCTTTCTACTTTTATTCTTCCTTCTATTAGCCTTTCCTCATCCTTTCCCCTTTTCCCTCCTATTTCCCTGTGGGTCTGATATTTTCTCTTTGAGCCACATCTGATGAAAGTAAGATTTGCACAATGCTCATACTTCTCCCCTCTTTCCTTCAATTGCAATAGGTCTTTTTTGCCTTCTCATGAGATGTAATTTTCCCCATTTTAACTTCATTTTCCTTTTTGTCCAATAGAATCACCTTTCTCCATCTAGTTTCTTTTTGAAATCATCACAATAATCAAATTATGCCTGTACCCTCTAAGTATACCAATAATGGAGCTAAAGATCTGAACAGTTAAACAGTTCTTTTTGAAATCATCACAATAATCAAATTATGCCTGTGCCCTCTAAGTATACCAATAATGGAGCTAAAGATCTGAACAGTTAAATTATCATCTTCCCATAAAGGTATACAAGCTTCTTTTTTTTTACATGACCAAAACGTTATTTTGCTGTACAAAAAGAATCATACTCTGAAATATTGTACAATTAGCTTGTGAAGGAAATCAAAAATGCAAGTGGGCATAAATATGGGGATTGGAAATTCAATGTAATGGTTTTTAGTAATCTCCCAGAGTTCTTTCTCTGGGCTTAGCTGGTTCAGTTCATTACTGCTCCATTGGAAATGATTTGGTTGATCTCGTTGCTGAGGATGGCCTGGTCCATCAGAACTGGTCATCATATAGTATTGTTGTTGAAGTATATAATGATCTCCTGGTCCTGCTCATTTCACTCAGCATCAGTTTGTGTAAGTCTCTCCAGGCCTTTCTGAAATCATCCTGTTGGTCATTTCTTACAGAACAATAATATTCCATAATATTCATATACCACAATTTATTCAGCCATTCTCCAACCGATGGGCATCCATTCAGTTTCCAGTTTCTAGCCACTACAAAAAGGGCTGCCACAAATATTCGTGCACATACAGGTCCCTTTCCCTTCTTTATGATCTCTTTGGAATATAAGCCCAGTAGTAACACTGCTGGATCAAAGGGTATGCACAGTTTGATAACTTTTTGAGCATAGTTCCAAACTACTCTCCAGAATGGTTGGATTCGTTCACAACTCCACCAACAATGCATCAATGTCCTGGTTTTCCCACATCCCCTCCAACAATCATCATTATTTTTTCCTGTCATCTTAGCCATCTGACAGGTGTATAATGGTATCTTAGAGTTGTCTTAATTTGCATTTCTCTGATTAATAATGACTTGGAGCATCGTTTCATATGACTAGAAATAGTTTCAATTTCTTCATCTGAGAATTGTCTGTTCATATCCTTTGACCATTTTTCAATTGGAAAATGGCTTGATTTTTTATAAATTAGAGTTAATTCTCTATATATTTTGGAAATGAGGCCTTTATCAGAACCTTTGACTGTAAAAATATTTTCCCAGTCCCTTGCTGGGACCCTTGTCTGCATTAGTTTTGTTTGTACAAAAACTTTTCAGTTTGGTATAATCGAAATTTTCTATTTTGTGATCAGTAATGATCTCTAGTTCTTCTTTGGTCATAAAGTCCTTCCCCTTCCACAGGTCTGAGAGATAAACTGGGATATAAGCTTCTTAACTTTCAAAAGAAAGTTACCTTTTCTTTCCTTATTACCTTTTTCTGCTTTTCTATTCAACTCTGGTCTTTTCTTTAGAAGCAGGTGAAATCCTATTTCATTGAATTTTGCTGGATAATTGATTCTTGGCTGCAATTCAAGTTTCTTTGTCTTTTAGAATATCAGATTCCAGGTCCTTCAGTCCTTTAAAGTGGAAGCTACTGGATACTGGGTAATCTGATTGTGACTCCTCAATATTTGAATTGTTTCCTTCTCCTTGATCTCATAAATCTGAAATTTAGATATGATGCTTCTTGAAGTTTTCATTTTAGAGTCTCTTTCAGGAGGTGATTGGTGAATTTTTTCAATGGCTGTTTTATCCTCTGCTTCTAAGAGATGCAGGCAGTTTTCCATGATGATTTCCTGGAAAATGACATTTAGGCTCTTTTTTCTTCATGGTTTTCAAGAAATCCAATAATGCTTGTATTGTCTCTCTTAGATCTATTTTCCAGATCAGTTGTTTTTCCAGTGAGATATTTCACATTTTATTCTATTTTTTCAATGTTTTGTTTGACTGATTCTTGAAGTCTTGAGTCATTCACTTCTATCTGTTCAATTTCTAATTTTTAGTGATTTATTTTTCTTCAATTAAGATTTTATTTCCTTTTGTATTTGGCCAATTGAACTTTTATGTGAAGTGTTTTATTCATTGTTTTTTCCCTTTCCACAGATTTTGTTTTTGAATGAGTTTCTTTTTCATATGTATTTTGCAAAGAGATATATGCTTTTTCCATGTCATCAAGTTTATTTTTAAGGAGTTTTCTTCAGATAACTTCTTGTTTTCCTTTCCCATATTCTCTTATAAAGATCTCATTTCCTTTCCCCTTTTTTTACTACTTGTCTTTTAAGATCATTTTTGAATTCTTCTAAGAGAGCCTTGTGAAATGTGGACCAAGTCAAATAACCAAATGTGGAATTGATTTGTCTTTAGGATCCTAAGGGTTTGAAATCTATTCTTCTTTTTCTCCATAAAAGCCATCTATTGTCAGAGGGTTTTTTTTTTTTTTTTTTTTTTTTGTATTTTTTTGCTCATTTTTTAAAAAAAAGGTTGAGGTCTGCTCTTAAGGCAAAGAGTCAACAGCCATTTTAGTTTGTCCTAGGATGATTCTGCTGACTGAATTCATGAATTCATGAATATCAGTTCATGTAATTCTCTTAGGTTTTTCTGAAATCTTTTTGTTCGCCATTTCATATAGAGCAGGATATTCCATTGCATTCATGTACCATAACTTATTCATTAGTCTCCAATTGATTGACATCTAGTCAATTTCCAATTCCTATGCTTTAAGAAAATCTCTTTGAAAGCTGTGTTAGGGATAGGTTTAAAAAGAGAGTGACAAGGCAGGAAGATCACTTAGAAGGCTTTTGCAATAGTGCATTGAGTAGTGGCTATTGCAAATGGAAGGAAGGAAGGAATAAATAAAAGAGATGTTGTGAAAAGGCAAATGACAATATTTGGCAACTGATTAGATAGGTGGGATTGGATAAGTGAGAATGAGGAGTCAATAATAGCACCAACTATCAATGTTGCAAACTTGAGGTACTACAAGGATCATAATGGCCTTGAATAGAATAAAGAATTGGGAGGTGTGGTAAGTTTGAGAGGCAATAATGGTGAATTTAGTTTGAGATGTTTGTGTATATTGTTTGTCCTTGATTCTTTTTTTTATTATTTTAAGGTATTTATTGTCCTTGACTATTATCTTTTTTTTTTTAATTTATTTAATAGCCTTTTATTTACAGGTTATATGTATGGGTAACTTTACAGCATTAACAATCGCCAAACCTCTTGTTCCAATTTTTCACCTCTTACCTCCACCCTCTCCCCCAGATAGCAGGATGACCAGTAGATGTTAAATATATTAAAATATAAATTAGATACACAATAAATATACATGACCAAATCGTTATTTTGCTGTACAAAAAGAATCAGACTCTGAAATATTGTACAATTAGCTTGTGAAGGAAATCAAAAATGCAGGTGGGCATAAATATAGGGATTGGGAATTCAATGTAATGGTTTTTAGTCATCTCCCAGAGTTTTTTCTCTGGGCTTAGCTGGTTCAGTTCATTACTGCTCCATTGGAGATGATTTGACCTTCATTCTTGAAGAGGATCATGACATGAAGGAGATGATGCCATGACTTACAAGTGAATTAGATTTAAGTGAGGGAGGGCTGGGCATTCACCAGATTTACTTTTTCTATGGAGCTATCTGTGTCCAGTGGCAAAATATAGATCAGAATGACTGGAGATGGCCCTGGATGCATTGGGAGACCTTGACTTTTTAAAGTTCTTTTAAAGAACTTTAGCAGGTCTCAGTTTGAATCAGGCAATAATATCCAATCAGTGATTAAGTATGGAATAAGAAATGAGGCAGAGAATGTCCTCTTTTACATACTTGTCAATCTGGAAGGCAAAGACCCTCAAGTTTTCTGGCCAAAATAGAAACAATTGATATTTATATTAACTCTGAGTCAATATCAATATCAAGTGTGGCTTGGCCTTGGTCAGTCGTTGAGAACCAAAGTGATTTGGGATTAAGGCATGGTTTTGAACATTGAGACCTCAAAAGTGAAAATTGCTATGTGAGATTTCTAGCCTTGGAATAGAATTGGGTCAATTGAATAGGAAAGTTATGGGGTGAGGGTAGTAGGGAGTGATATAATATTGTTACCTTCTGCAATGACAGACCATTTGAGAGTAGGAGTTCCTACTCAAGGAGAGTAGGAGAGTAGGAAATGACTAAATAATTTGGAGATGTGATATAAAAAAAGATATTAATAAACATTTATCTTAAAAACTAAGAGAATATCCTGTATTATACAAAACTCTTCTTTAGAGAAAACAATAGTAAGTGACTCAATGAATCAATGCTCAAATGAATATCTACATGGAATAGAAAAGTTCAAGTAGGCTCTCTGGTCTCTCGTTTTTGATGGCAACTTGACAGAAATTTTTAGCATAAATTTGTTTATTTTTATATGCTTTTATAATATGCTCCTATTCCCACTGAACAACAACAATAATAGCAACAGCAACAACAAACAGAAAAAAATAAATGAAGAATAAAACCTTCATCATAAATATAGTCTAGAAAAACAAATTCCCTCATCTGCCATGCCCAGAAATATATGTCTCCCTCTGCCTTTTAAATCATCACCATTCTGACAAGAGATCAGTGGTAACACAAGTTTTTATTGAACGAATAAGCTCAGTTCAAGAGGACAATAAAAGGAGATACAAATGAGAGAGCAGGATATTCTGGGATAGGAAATGGAATTCCAGAATTGTGGCAGGTGGGGAGCAAGAGGCCAATGATCAATGCTATTATATAAGACAATTTGATAGAAATCATGTGTCTGGGTCTTCTTAGAGGTTCTGCATCTAGCTACTTAGGTAGATGAAGTAAATTTAGGAAAGACTAAAATTACTCCTAAGTAGGTTAATTTATGTACTTTGATTAAATCCAATTTTAAAAAATTATCAAAAGCTTAAATAGGGAACTTTTAGTCAGGTGGGGTTAAGAGTAACTATGGTGAGAAATGAACACAAGTAACTGCAAATATAATAAGGATTTTTTTCCTAGAACATGTTTTTTGTCCACAATATATTCTATGTTGTATCTTACTTAAATTTTGCACATGCTGTGCCCTTTACCTATGTATCCTTTTGTACTGTGAGCTCCTTGGGGAGTGCATCTCTATTGGTTTCCTCAATTACCATGTCAGTGTCCAAGAGAATGTTCTGCACATAAATTGCACTGGTAAATTCTTGCTGAAGTAAATTTAGTGATACAAAATAGAATATTATTAAGTGCACAGGAGAAGCTAAGTGCTTAACACTGAATATAGTAGAACAAATCAAGTATTCTTTTAATTTTAAAAGCATAACCTGAAATATTTAAGGATCACTTCGTGTGTATGTGTGTGTGTGTGTGTGTGTGTGTGAGTGTGTGTGTGTGTGTGTGTGTGTGTGTGTGTGTAGTGGGGGAGCATGATATCAGAATAGTTAATTTATAATAATAATTAAATCAATTAAAATGATGACATTCACACTGGGCTTTAAAGTAGGAGGACAGTGGGGTGAGAATGGAAAAAATATGAGTAGTATAGTATAGATTGGAATGAAGGAAATGGATTGCCAAGATAGGAAGATTACTTAAACTGCTATATAGCATATGAATTTAGCCTTATTTTAAATGACATATACATAGATAACATATACATATACATATAACATATACCTAGTCCTTTGTGAAAATATATTTTATTAATATGTGTTGTTATAACACAACCTAAATTTCCATCTGTATCTTATGCTCTCTTTTCCCTTCTAGAGAATTGTCCTCTGAAAGAAAGAGAAAGAAAGAGGGGGAGGGAGGAACTGATCAATACATCAAAAATATGCAATAATATATGCATATTCCTGATATATATGCAATATTTCTTTACCACAGATCCTCAAAGCTCACAAAAGAGTGGGAACATTTGTCTTCTATTTCTTTTTTTGTGATAAACTTATTCTTGTAATTTGTAATATTAATTTTATATTATTTTATGATTT
This sequence comes from Sarcophilus harrisii, assembly GCF_902635505.1. Taxonomy (NCBI): domain Eukaryota; kingdom Metazoa; phylum Chordata; class Mammalia; order Dasyuromorphia; family Dasyuridae; genus Sarcophilus; species Sarcophilus harrisii. The sequence continues at coordinate 365,484,133 of NC_045427.1, read as the reverse complement.
TTTTATATTTATATTTTGGTGTCATTATGTATGTTGTTTCTTTGGTAACATTTTACTTTTCACCAGTTCATATAAGTCTGCCATACTTTTCTACATTTATCAAATATTCATTTCTAAAAGAAGTACAGAAACATTCTGTTTACATTCATGTTTAGTTATGAACTAATTGATGGATATTTTATTTTATATATTTTATTTCCTGCTCTTTGCTACTTTGTTTTTATTAATGACTAGAATGGAATTTCTAGGTAAACATGTATGAACATTTTAACCACTTTTCATAATCTGAAATTCTTTTCAATTAATTCACAGCCAAACAATGAATTAGGGTATCTATTTTTCTAGAACTTCCAAAAATGACTACCTATCTTTGTTCATCTTTTCCACTTTGACAAATGCTAGGTGAATCTGAAACTCCTTTAATTTTGGTTTTTCTATTATTAATGATTTAAAATTATTTTATATTATTTTAATAGCCTTTTTATTTTAAGAATTATATACTAATATTCTTTCACTACTTATTGGAAAATGGATTTTGTTCTCATATTTCTTTTAGTTGTCTATACATTTTGGATATTCACCTTTTATCTGAGAAACATGAAAAAAAGATTTTTTTCTCTCCATTTGATTAATTTCTTATCATAAATTCATTAATTTTGTTTGTTCAGAAGCTCCTTTGCATATTACAGTTTAAAAAGTGTTTTAATGACAGCTGTAATATAAGGTATGAAAGGTCAGAGTACTATTATATCCATTTTGCATATGAGGAAATTGAGGCTTTGAAAGACAAAATGAGTTGCTGTAGATTGCACTGCCATTGTTAGAGTTGAAACTTAAACCTAAGACCTCTGACTCCAAATCCAATGACCTTTTGGCTCATTTCCTTCTTTCAAGTAAACTCCATCCCAAACTGCACTAAAATAAAGAGAAAGAGAGAGAAAATGGTAACTAACATTAGGGGACTAGGTAGAAAATAATGAGAGTCTACTCGTCAGAACCTTGCATTAGGATTGCATATATTTGGATAAATTAAGAGATAGAGGAGAAGACTTTCCTTAAATCACTAGTCTACTACTGTTTTTGTCCCCAGTCATTTGCTATTACCTTTAAGATCCAATACAAAATGGCCTGTTTGACATTCAATATTCTTTATAACCTAGCTCCTTTTTTTCTTATAACTTATTCCCCAGAACATATTCTTTGATCCAGTGACACCTGTCTTTTGACTGTTCTACTAAAAAAGACAGTCCATTTCTGAGTTCCCAGGTACTCTCTCTGCCTGTCCTCCATGTTTAGAACAATTTTCTTCCTTTTTTCCAACTCCAGAAGTCCTTGTATTCCTTAATCCTATCTTCTACCCAATCTCTCTTAATTCTAATGCCTTCCCTCTGTTAATTATTTCATACTTACCCTATATATAGCTTGCTTTGTATATATTTGTTCACATGTTTTCTCTCCTATTTGATTGTATGTTTCTTGAGAACAGGAACTATCTGATGACTCTTTTTGTATTTCCAGTGGTTAGCATAGTCTCTGGTACTTAACAAATGTCTATTAATTGAATGATGGGTCATAAGTTAGAGCTGGAAATGAACTTTAGAGATCCTCAAACTTAGTCCTCTCATTTTACAATTTATGATACTGAAACCAATACAATTTAGGCAACGGCCCAACTGTCAGGGAATAAAGTAAATCTGGAATTTGAATTAAAGTAATTTAATCCTATATCTAGCCTTTTCCCCTACTGTAGCATGTGTAATTGTGGATGTCCCAACATTGGTGACTATTACTTTCACAATTTACTTATGAATAAGAAGAGCATAACAAGATAGACCAAAGAATAGAATTCCTTCTCAGAAAAAAAAATGTCCATTGTGTCTTTTGGGATGACCTGCTGGCTTAGTCAAGTGTTTTTGCTCATTTCTCTTTTTTCCTTTCCCTTCTCTTCCTTTTCAATTTAGCACAACATCTCTCTAGATTTATTTTTTCTACATTATTCTTCTTAGCACTGACTCTTAACAAACAACAGAAAGGCAACAATGCAAAGAAAACAGGAAGACTGGCAAAAATCAGTCCTATTTACTTTAATAAATTAAAAAGGAGGAAAAAAGAAGTCTGAGGGTGGCGGGGAGACATCTGAGGTCTTGAAATAGTGGCATGCCAATAGTCTTGCTTAATAGTAGGCTGAGCCCCACATTCCAGGTTAAATTCAGATGGAAGGTTTGATGATGTTTCTCTTCCTGGGGTTCCCTCACCCCCCACTCTTCCCCAATTCTCTGGCTGTCCCTTCCTCCCTCTCTTTTCCTTCCCAATGGCACTATTTTATTTCAGAAGGAAACTTATGAAAATTGTTGAAACACATACTACAAAGCAGTTCCTTCTTCTTCTTCTTCCTTTTTTTTTACTTCAGCAGTTAGTCCCCCAAAAAGGCAGCAATGTCAAAGACTCCAACTCCCCCCTTTGACATTCACGCAGCGCTCAGAGTCAGCCGGGGTCTCAGCTCTGACAAATTTGCATCTCTTTGAATGTGACGCTTGAAAAAAGCCGGAGCTGCTAGATTAAATTTTTTTTTTCCATCGAGAAAATGAGAAAAGCCTCTATCTCTCTGCAGAGTCTACTGGGAAGATCTTTATTCTGATTCTTGTTAGAATTGTTTATCACCCTGACAGACCAGACTCGGACGAGATAAAGGCGCTGCTCCATCACGGGGCCTGACAGTGGTAGGACATGCAGAGAAATGAAAGGAGCAGGGGAAAATATTATTAATAGATGCCGACTTGATTTGCCTGTATGGCACGTCAAAGAAGGAAGGGAGGGGAGGGGGCCGCGGCTTGATTGCAAGCCTATGAAGTTCTGTCCAAAAAAGAGGCAATTTTTCATTAAGTGATAGAAGGGCCTTTTTTCATGTTCTTTCCTGAGGAGCTGATAACTTATGCAGTTTATTCTAACCCTGCTGATTTCTGTCAGGGGAAGAAAACTCCTGAAAGATGGCTCCAGCTCATTCTTTTCAGAGAAGGAGGCAGGCTTGACAGACATCGAAGTGGAGGAGTAAAATCCTGGCCTTGACTCTCCCAAGGTCCTTTGGTTCTGGGCTGATATTTTATTAGTATGAGCCAACTAGAGAAGATGGGCAATCCTGCCTGCCTAGCAAGTTGCCTCTTTGAAATACAGAGATGCAATGTGTGGGTAGGTGTATACATTTCCCTCCCCATAAATATACAGTCTACATATAGATGGATACAACCACATTTATATAGATGTTTGCTATTCAGTAACTTGTTTCCCCCTCCAATTTAGCACACTGGGTTTTATGCAGTAGAATTGGAGAGTGGGAATCAGTGTCAATTATGCCAGTGCCCTCATGGAAATAGCTACTATGTGCCAGTTAAAGTGGGAAAAGAAGCTATGCGAATTCCTTTTACATTGTTAGGCTGCTTAAGTTGGAAACCAAGAGAGAACATTCCTTATGATTGTCATTATTTGAGAAGTTGGATTACTTGCTTGATATCCCTTAGAATCATAGTCCCAGAGAATGTTCCAACTAGAGGTATCTTCAAAACTAGAGTGGTTGTACATAGATCATAAAAATAATATGGTATACTGGAAGTAAGATCTCTCAATTCTAATCATGCATTCAGTACTTAATATGTGATGACAGCCGAGTTATTCAACCTCTTTGAACTTCAGTTTCTCCACCCATAAAATGGGAAGAGATAAGAATCTATTAATATTTATCACACAAAGTTTTTGTGAGTATAACATAATGCATATAAAGTCAGTTAAATGTCATCTATTGTTTTTAGGAAATAGAGCACAGATATCAGGTAGAAGTGACTTTAAAATAAGAAATCTTAAAGAGATCTTAGAAGTCATCTCTACTTCTGTAATAACAAAAAAAAAAAAGAAAGAAAAAAGAGACAGAGAGAGATGCACAGTGAGACCCATTCTCGTATTCTTCTACCAGGCAATTGAGTCATAGAACAACTGAATATTAGAATAAATAAATGCTACCTCACATATTTGTTGAGAGAAAAGCTCTTCAAAAATCTCAAAGCACTGTATGAATGGGAGCTAATATAATTATCAGAGTTATTAACAAATTCTTGCTATTTCATGTAAACTATCTTTCTCATTTCATTATATATTATTCCTCTTCTCACTATATAAAGTGCAAATCAAATTGATCCTTTCCCTATTCTTTACTTAACACTTCATTTTTTTGTGCACCTTTTCAGTGGGCTATTCTCAATCCCTGGAATGTATGCCCATCCCATTTGGAACTCCTGGAATCTCTTATTTTCCTCAGGAGTCATCTTGACCATATTTTTTAATATATTATCTTCCCTTATCACTCTGATTTTCTTTCTTCCCAAATGACTCTGTTACCTGCATTGTCTTAGTTTTTTATTTATTCCGTATTTTTATGCTATAGACATATGTGCATGTTATCTCCTCTGATTGATTGTAGACTCTATAGGCCTGGGTTCATCTTAATTTTCTTGTTGTATCCCCAAAGTCTGGTTCAGTCCCTGGAATGTAATAGACACTTCATTATTTTTCCCTTGATTCATTGATTGATCATGTTAATAGGAACTAAAATCTAAGTCTTCAGAAATGAGAAATTTCAACTTCAGTTGAGAATGTTGAGAGTGTCCCAGTTTTCCTACATCCCCTTCAACATTTATCATCTTATTATCTTATTAATAATAATAAGATTTATCATCTTATTATCATCTTTTGCTGTCACCTTAGCCAATCTGTGAGGTGTAAAGTGGTACCTGAGAGTTGTTTTAATTTGCATTTCCCTAATCAATAGTGTAATAGACCATTTTTTCATATGAAAACATATATGAATATAGATGGCTTTAATTTCATTATCTGAAAATTGTCTGTTCATAGCCTTTGCCAATTTATCAATTGGGGAATCAATCGAATTCTTATAAATTTGACACAGTTCTTTGTATATTTTAGAAATATGATCTTCATCAGAAACACTGGCTGTAAAGATTGTTCTCCAACTTTGTACTTCCCTTTTAATCTTTTTTTCTATTGATTTTGTGCAAAAAATATATATATATAATCAGAGTTGTCCATTTTGCTTTTCATAATGTCCTCTAGTTTTTCTTTGGTTACAAATCCTTCCCTTCTCCAAAGATCTTATAGAAAAATTATCCTTTGCTCTCTTGACTTGTTTATTGTATCATTCTTTATTCCCAAATCATGTATCCATTTAGATCTTATTTTGGTATGGAATGTGAGATGTAGGTGTATGCCAAGTTTCTGATATATTTTTTTCCAGTTTCTCCACCAATTATGTCAAATAGTGAGTTCTTTTTCCAGAAATGAAGTTTGGGGATTTATCAAATACTAGATTATTATCAACCTTGATTATTCTGTCTTTTGAATCTAACCTATTCCATTGATTCACCACTCTATTTCTTAGCTACTATTAAATGGTTTTGATGAGGGCTGCTTTATAATATAGTTTTAGGTTTGATACTGCTAAGCTATTATCCTTTGTATTTTATTTTTTTAATATTTTTATTATATTTTGTTATTTTATATTTTGTTGTATTATATTTATTTGTTTTTGTTATATTTATTATATTGATATTCTTGATATATTCGTGATCTTCCAGATGAATTTTTTTTTATTTTTTCTAATTCAATAAAATAATTTTTATAGTTTTGTTGGTACAGCACGGAACAAGTAGATCAATTTAGGTAGCATTGTCATTTTTATTATATTAGCTTGACCTACCCATGAACAATTGATATTTTCCCAATTGTTTAGATCTGACTGTATTTGTGTGAGAAGTGTTTTGTAATTGTGTTCATATAGTTCTTATGTTCGTCTTAGCAGTTTGATACTGAAATATTTTATTTTGTCATGTCCAACTTTTCATGACTTCCTTTGGGTATTTCTTGACAAAGATGTTGGAATGGTTTGCCCTTTCCTTCTGTAGCTCATTTTAAAAGTGAGAAAACTGAGACAAATCAGGTAAAGTGATTTCTAGTTTCTGAAGCCAAATTTGGACTCAAAATTAGTCGTCCCTTACTTCAGGTCTTGCACTATATTCAGTGCACCATTTATTATAAGCAAAGGTGCCTGAATGCTGAAAATCAAATATTCCATGTACTTCTGACATATTTAGACATTGAAGGTCTGTAAAGATCATTTAGTCCAACATCCTGCTTTTACACTATCAATAAAAAGACATTGGAAAATAGTAAACAGACTATGAGAAAACTGAAGATTATAATTGCTTTCTATTTTTTTTTCTCCTCTGTGTACTGGTCAATGATCAAAAATCCTAAGAATAAGCATTATGGTGCTGTAGAAATGCTGTACAGAAATGCTGAGCTTGAGAATGGTCAAGTTTGAAAAATTCTTTAGTGTGGGAGTCACGAACTAGCCTTCCAAAGGGAGATGTCCTTAAAACTTTTATTCTCCTCTAGAGAGTCAGCTTGTTGCTGAAAGTTTTAAATGCACAAGAGGTAAGCATTCTCACATTTCCCAATTCTCCAGCAATCTTCTAGAAGTTGCTCAGATGATGGCAGGTCTGAAGTAAAGAGAAGTTTTTGTTCAGTGAATCAACAATGGCTTTAACTTCTGTTAAGAATCTAATGGAATAGCTATGTGCTTTATGTCTTTGTATTTGTTGATAAGTAGTACCCTTGAATCTTTAGAGTCATGCATTTATTAACATAAAAAGTTCTATATCCATATTTTAGATTGAATTCCTTTGTGGGAAGATACCTACTTACTCACATTTGAGGAAGCCTGGGTATTAGATGTACCTAACTTTAATTCATATTGCTTAGAGTTTTACTCTGGAGTGAAGACAGTGGGCAAGAAAAGATAAATGATGACTTTGGGGACAGTAGCCCTTTTTGTTCCTCTTGATTGAATCTGGTGTGGATAGTCTTAGAGTTAGAGAGCTCATGGAATCTGAGAAGCACAGAAAAAATTAACTGATTCTAAAGGAAGTAAAGAGACTTAAAGCCACAGAGTAAGTTATGCTAGGTTAATTGAATCCTATCCAAGATCACTTTTTGTTACTAGTTTGTATATGTCTGTTTACCAAATGTAATGTATGGCTAATGATAGATGATCATTCTGACTTTTTCTCCCTTTCTTTCCATTTTCTATTTCTACATGTTTCTCATCTAGAGAATGCCTCTAAGACCCTGTCAAATCATGCCTTACTGAAATTATCATGTTTCCTCTATTTAGAAAAGAGAATTAGAAGATAAACAGTGATTTCAGATAATAATTGAAACTGCCTTTCCAACGTTATCAAAAATGTCTTTATTGACAAATCTGTCTTTTTTTGAGTTTTCAGCTATCTTGACCTCTCTTTTGCCTTTGGGGCTTGTGAGCACCTTCTTTTTTGGATTAATAACTTTTCCTTAGAATTTTATAACAAATTTTTTTTCCAGCCCAACCTATTTGACTAATTCTTCTCAATCTTTACTTGGTCTTTTTTAGGTCATGCCCATTAAACATGGGTTTCTTTAAAGAATTTACACAATGTCCTCTTCTCCTTCTATAATATCTCACTTAATGATCCTAATAGTTCCCAAGGGTCCACAAATACTTTTGATGCAGATGACTTTCAGCTCTATTGATCTAGTCCAAACCTCTTGTGACTTATAGGGTATCTCAAACCAAATACCTTGAAAACATTTCAAAATCATGTCTAAAACAAAATTATTATCATTCCCCCAAAATTTTCAATTTCTTAAATTTATGATTATTTTTATTAATTTTGACAGAACCACCATAATCTAAATGCTATGTCTGGGTTAATGAAAACAATAGTTTAAGAATATTGTTCCACATCAGGTATAATTCACTATTTAATTTTTTTGCTATCTCTATTGAAGTAAGATAATTTACCATATAAGTCCATGAAATATAGAAATATTTATATAGGATATATTTTAGTAAATAATTCTAGCCATCAAGTAACTTAATTTTTTTTTTGCATTCTCCATTTAGAGAGAGATTACTTTCAGGTTTATTTGAAAAATTCATTGTATCTTCTTTGAAAATCTCCATTACAATAAAACAAAACAAAGCAAACAACAACAACAACAATAAAAAACCCACTACCTTCTAAATGTCAACATCATGTTCAGATGCCTCTGATTTTGTTAGAATTTTTTTCCATAAGAAGCAATAAAATGGAAATTTACCTTCAAAGGTTTTGATAAAGGTCTCATTTTTTTTCAAGTCAAGGGGCAAAGTTCATTGTAATTGTTACTCCATTACAAAATGAGCTGAATTTCCAAAAGAAATTATCAGAGAAACAATAGCAAGAAGACATGTTTATACAACTTTCTATTATTGACATGCTAATTTTATGGACCATAGGTAGGATGGAGGAGTGATCTCTGGAATTTGACTATCACTGACCAATAGATGATCTATCTGATAGTCAGCAATAAAGTGAGGAGTGCTTTTCAGAATTTTGGTTCTTGCTAACAAGATTATCAGTTAGCAATGAATTGATGAGTGATCTCCAGAATCAGACAGATTGTCAGAACAATAACATTCCTAGGTTGGGGGGCAGAACAAAGCCAGAGGACTTTGGAATCAGATAGATTGCCAGAATAGAAGCCCCCCAAGATCAGTGGACCCCCAAACCACCACTATATTTGCCTAGAAGATATCCTATATCATTTCCACCTCTCAAACAGATATCCCCAAATTCATTTGGGACAAAGGAATAGAGATCTCATTTTCTGGAGCTGCTTCATGCTGATAAGAGGTACATGGCTGACCCTGCCCAGTGGAGGTCCAGACTGAGGAGGGGAGGCAAAATGAAGGCAGCAGTATTCAGAGGAGTGCTGGGTGTCAGAATCAGTTAGCCAATGGTGTTCAAGGTGAACAAATAGCTGGAAGTTCACAGCTTGGAGCCTGGAGGAAACAAATCTCACCAGCAGGTTAAAAATGCAGGGACCAAATATGAGCAAAAAGAAGAACTAAAAATGGAGTGGTAGTGACAATAGCCTGGAGCTCCACCAGAGAAAGGTGGAGGAGGGACAAAAGGGAGAGGAGATGAGGCTATCATGAATACCTCATCCAAACAGCTTTTCCTAGGATAAATACCAAAGAACATTTTCCGTAAACCCCTGTTTTTGTCTCCTTGAAGAGTTGAGGGAAGTGTCTCAGGCAGTTATATTATACTTAGTGAAAGGAGCATTCAGATGACCTAGGGTACAAACACCATAATTTTTAAAAAGTATTAAGCATTGGATAGAGAGGATGACATGCAGAGTGAAGATAATTAATCTTAAATGGGTTTGATCTCCTTTAGCAAAAACCTGAGCCTTCAAGAAAGGCTTTTACCCAATTGGTAAAGGTGACAACAATAACCAAAAATCAGTTTGAAGCCCCAGAGCGGGGCATATCTGTAGAATATATCTGCCATTCCTTCCATAAGTCCTTCCCCTCCTCTGATAGGCTTCATTATAGGGGGTTTAGCAGCCCTTTCATAAACTGGACATATTTGAAAATTCTGTTTAATTCTTTTTCATAGCTTGTGACCAATGAAAATAGGTTTCACAAGGGATTAAAGAGCATTTTTTTGAAGTGAGTAGCTTGGTGTAGGCCATAAAGAAGTTTCCATTGGCTGCTTCAAGATTTGAAATGTTAGTTCTCAGAAGGTCATAAAGAAGCTTCGAGGAAGATGATGTAGAAGCATCATGAGTAAGTTTTCCAGGATAATTTTGGAATGGATATCTTTCAGTTATTATGTGGGTAAGATATCATTTCTGGCAAGAAAACAAGGGGAAGTCAGGTTAAAATTATTCCCCTGGAGGGTAGCTAGTACAAATGGGATGGCATCCAGCATGGGATGGTGACATTTGGGAATAGGGCCTTTGCGAATAATGCATCAGGTCCTATATGTGGACTGTCTTGAGGATGCTCAGGGTGCATCCAACAATTCTGAATGCCTCTACTGCCCCAAAAGTTCCCTAGACTGACTAAAGATTAAGGAGTTATCTCCTCATTGGTGAGGACCACAGAGTAAACAAAGTAAACAAAAGACCAAGGGAGCTGGAGAGAAAATACTGATAATAAGTACCTTAGCCACCTTTCCAGTTATTTGAGATGTGAAGGCTGTACTATAGACCCTCTGCAAAAAGCTGGGCAAGCCAGAAAGAAGTTCTCACTGGCTTGTCTGTGGGGTTAGGAACTGGCTTGAAGGTATTTGAAATTACTCAGAAGGAGAAAGTGTGTGTCCCCTTTCTTCCAAGCTGGAGAAGTAAAGGTGCCATGGCCAGGGGCAAATGGGTAGCAACACAGGCCGCTAAATCTGCAATCCTATTTCCCTTGCATATTTAATAGAATTTTTTTGCTGTCAAAATTACCCCAGAAGGTATTAAAAGACCATCTCCACTCCACTCCCCAGAGTGTATCTTAGCTCTGAGAAATGCTAACAAAAAAGAATTAATAACACCAATGAATATGGTCAGTATGAGGCAGATGATATCTTGATCTGTAGCCCCACCCAAGAAGCTTTTCTGGCTAAAAAATGACCATTCTTTCCATATAGCCCCATGAATGTGCAAAATATGAAAAGCATATTGGACCATCATAGATGTTCACTCTCATTTCTTTCTTCAATTCCAGAGACCCTAGTAATGATAATGAGTTTGCCTTGTGGATTAAGTTCCAAGGTGCTTTTGAGGGTCACCACAGAATAATCTGCCTTCCTTTCCCAATTTTCAAGAAAACTGGACCCATCTGTAAACACCACCATCTGGGTTGTAATGTTACCTGACTGAATATTTTCAGGGAGCAAAGTGGCAGGTTTAAGGGTGTAGCACACTAAGACAATCAAGTTGGGGGTGTCTAGAAGGAAAGCCTGATATAAGGCTCCCACTAACAAGCCACTGATGAAACGTTGGCTTCCAAAATGCTCTGGGATTAAAATCTCCAAAGTCTGATCTAGGGTGAATTTAGAGGCATCCTAAATTAGAAGAGCCATAGCAGCTATTGCTCTAAGGCAAGAAGGTCACCCTAAATACACCAAGGTCCCATCTTTCATCACCATACAGAGTAAAAAGGCTTTTCTGAGTTAGATAGAGCCAGGGCAAGGGCAGAAGTCAACCTAGCTTTCAGGGTCTCAAAAGCCTGGACTAATCAGAGCCCCAATCAAGGGAAAGTGTTTGAGAGTCTTGAATACACTCATAGAAAGGTTTAACAACAATCTCCAAACCAGCAATCCACCTTTTCAAATTGTGCAGAAACCAGCCCTGCTGAAGAATGTGTACAGCCACTTCTCTGAGGCAGGTTCAAGGAGACATTGTCCTCTCTCTCCTCTATGAGAGATGGGAGTTGGAGCCAATCTATGGGACAAATACTTAGGCAAAGTGGGCCTTCAGATAAAGAATCTCTCTCTCTCTCTCTCTCTCTCTCTCTCTCTCTCTCTCTCTCTCTCTGAAACAGCCAGTTTTTGTTGTTGTTTTTGTTTTTGTTTATTTTTTAGACAGAGAAGCTTCTTGGGTGGGGCTGCAGAGCAAGATATCATCTGCCTCATACTGACCATATTCATTGGTGTTATTAATTCTTTCTTGTTAGCAGTTCTCACAGCTAAGATACACTCTGGGGAGTGGAGTAGAGATGGTCTCTTAATACCTACTGGTGTAATTTCCCAAAAGTGCAGAAGGAGACTCTTGACAAAATAGGAGTCAAGGAAGGGATAACAAAAAGTTTGTTTTTTTCCTTTTCTTTTCTTTCAGAATGAAGTAAATCCCTGGAATCATTCCAAATGTTTTGGGAATTTTTTTCTTGCAATCTTAAAATGATCAATTGTCCAACTTATTAACCATTGCTTTCAAAATTTTCTGAATCTGCTAAGATATTTTGCTCTCAAAATTTTTGAGAAACTGTAAAGTTGTTATTTTAATTTTAATTAACTAATGTTTTGTGTAGCCCCCAGCTTGACCACAACTGAGATCCACAGGAAAAAGTTAGGCTTTTTGATAAATTTTCCCAGCATTCCAAATACATCATAGTTTTTGTATGTTTGTTTTGTTTTGTGTTGTTTTTGCTGGTTTCATTTTAAATCTTTCCAGATAACAAAAGCTAGCTCACAGAACAAATATCACACACATTCTACACAGAGATGCAGACACAGACAAAATGACTTGAAAGAGGACTGTCTGATCTTTGCCAAAAGCCATAAAATTTTGCCAAACACTATCCTATAGCACTTCTGTCTTCTCTGGCATTCCAGAAAAGGTGAAAGGGTGGCAAGATTAACTTTGCCAAAAAATGCAAGAATTTCACAAACTGGGCATCCCCAATCAAGGACAACTTGCTGAGTGTGGAGTTCCTAATGACCCGGACAAGCCTTCTGCCAGTGGTTTGGAATGTCCTTCTATAAGACTGTGGGAGAAAAAATGGCAGGTTTCCCTTGATGAGGAGGGAATCAAGCCAAGGAGGCCAAACTCTCCCTGTATTGGGCCACTAAATGTTGAGGTGGGAAGGAGGAGCCAAAAAGTTTGGAGTTATCCACCAGTGTTGCAAGGTATCTCAAAAGAATTTACAGATTTGAACCCTTGAACAATTTCTTGAAAATCCAAATCAAAGGGCAAGCTTTATTGTAATTGTAAGGCCATTATAAAGTGGGCTGAATTTCCAAAAGAAATTAGCCATCAAATATATTTCTCAAATATATAGAAAATTGACTCAAATTTATAAGAATTCAAACCATTCTCCAAATGATAAATAGTCAAAGGATATGGACAGACAAATTTTCTGATGAAGAAATTAAAACCATTTCTAGTCATATGAAAAGGTGCTCTAAATCACTATTAATCACAGAAATACAAATTAAGACAACTCTGAGGCACCACTACATACCTCTCAGATTGGCTAAAATAACAGGGAAAAGATAATGGAGAATGTTGGAGGAGATGTGGGAAAACTGGGACACTAATACATTGCTGGTGGAATTGTGAAGTGATCCAACCATTCTGGAGTACAATTTTGAACTATGCCCAAAGGACTATCAAAATATGCATATCCTTTGATCCAACAATGTTTCTCCTGGACTTATATCCCAAAGGTATCTTAAAGGAGGGAAAGGGACCTGCATGTGTAAAAATGTTTGTGGCAGCCCTTTTTGTAGTTGCAAGAAACTGGAAACTGAGTGGATGTTCATCAGCTGGAGAATGGGTGAATAAGGTATGGTGTATGAATGTTATAGAATATTATTTTTTCTATAAGATTATTGGTAGGATGACTTCAGAGGCCTGGGGAGTTTTACATGAACTGATGCTAAGTGAAATGAGCAGAACCAGGAAAGCATTGTACATGGCAACAAGATTATATGATGTTCATTTCTGATGGACATGGCTCTTTTCAACAATGAGATAATTCAGGTCAGTTCCAGAGAGAGGGATGTGGGTACTAAGTGTAGATCACAACATAGCATTTTCATTCTTTTTGTTGTTGTTTGCTTGCATTTATTTTTCATTATTTTCCTTTTTAATATGATTTTTTTGTGTGTGCAGCAAGATCATTATATAAATATGTATCCAAATATTGAATTTGACATATATTTTACCATGTTTAGCATATATTGGATTACTTGACATCTAGGGGAGAAAGTGGGGGAAAGGAGAGAAAATTGAAATGCAAGGTTTTGAAAGGATTGATGCCAAAAAATTATCCATGCATATGTTTTGAAAATAAAAGGCTTTAATAAAAAAGAATGTTTCTCAATAAATGTAGCCTAAGAGAAGCAATGTGGCTTAGTGGATAAAGAGCTGACAAACCTGGCTATGTGATCCTGGACAAGCCATTTAATCTATTAGTGTTTCAGGCAATTATCAAGTTGCAAAAGGGGTTTTCTTATTGGAGACTTCTTTGTATCAATATAAAGAGAGATCCTGTCCCCATCCTATCTAGCCTAAATCTGCTTCTCTGAATCTTCAACCTTTTAATTATTGAATAAGGACACTAAAGTTACCTAATATAGAAGTGATTTTTAGAAGGTAGAAGCAAATTATATTCTAGTGCCAGTAATATCAGAACAAAGTGGTTTAAATTGAAACTGGAATTTTAAGGCAAATTATTGTCTCAAAACATGAATAAGAATTTAGAAATACTAGATTGTATCCCTTCCCTTGGAGATTTCTAAGAATATAATACATACCCTTTTATTAATGTCATTTCAGAATGAAGCAATAGGTGATTTCTTTAAATCCTAATTCTGTAGTGATGTATGGTCAAAATTCATATTTCAGAAAGCAATCTAGTTAATGATTATAACTAAATGTTTCTAATGAATTTTATCTTTAAATATTTGTTGTCATTTTGCAAAAAATCCATAGCTATCTTTCAGAAATGTGGACTTTTTTCTATTAAAATTTGATAGAGGACTTCTGGGTCATATGAAAATCAAGATGACAGAGTAGTCATTTGATCTTAACAACTTCAACCTTCCCAGTCCCTGCAAAAAAGATATCGTGCACCTGTTAAAACTAAGGGAAAAAGTAGATAGAACTACAACAAGAGAGAATACTTGAAAATTATCACTGGAGAATTCTAATATTTCAAGTACTTACTCTTTCATCTCACTGCAGAAGCACAAGATAGATCATAGATTAGGGCAGCAGTCTTATATAAGGAACCTTTCTGCTATGGTGACACTCTCTGAAAATACTCATTATTCCACTTTTCCCACGAAAAATACCTGAACCGGATTCTGCCCAGTTACATATTAAGGATAAGGATTTCAGAGAGTTGCAAACATGTTATCTTTTGATTAGTACCTGGCACTAAATTAAAAACCCTAAATGATGCAGAAATTCTTCTAAATCCCCTCACATTTTCTCCAAAATATGAATGGGTAGTTGGCTAGTTCAAGTGGCTGTATTTTTTCTGATGCACAGAGGACTAAAACTTAACTGAAGTAATTTCCATTCTCTCAGAAATTAACCAGAGTGGAAATCTAGAGGAGTGAACCCTTGTTCAGAGTCAGCTTTGTAGTTCAATTAGGAGCCTACTTATCAATGAAGTGAGGAAAGCCAGA
This sequence comes from Sarcophilus harrisii, assembly GCF_902635505.1. Taxonomy (NCBI): domain Eukaryota; kingdom Metazoa; phylum Chordata; class Mammalia; order Dasyuromorphia; family Dasyuridae; genus Sarcophilus; species Sarcophilus harrisii. Next base: position 365,469,074 of record NC_045427.1, on the reverse strand, counting down.
ACGTGAGTGATATGCCAACAACAACAATAATAAACACATCAACTGTATTTAGAAAAAAAGTCCTTATTTAAAGTCCAGACCACAAGCAAATAAATCATAAGAGATATTCTTTAAATAAAAAATAAATTAGTAAGCTTCAAAGAAAGTATAAAATTATCCTAAAATATTATAATACAAAGAAGCTATAGAAGAAAGAAATTAGAAATCAATTTAGATGAGTAATTAAAGCTCTTAAATAAAAATTCTTTTACAGAGTTAGTTTCATAAACCAAAATATCCAAACTTTTGTGTGAAAGAAATCAGTATTTGATAAAATCAATAGAAAAGACCAATATATCACATCATATAATAAGACAAGGTCAAAATAAGTTCATGGGTTAGACATAAAAAGTGATATGTGCAAATTTGGGGGGCTTTCATATGTAGATTTCCTTGTAGCCTTTTCCCCCTTTTCCTTCCTACTATCATTATTGTATTGTCCTTGAGCTATGGATTCTCTGACTCAATAATGCTTCATTCCTGTCAGATATATGGACAAGAAAAGAGGAATTGACCCTATTATGAAAAATAAAATGTATACTTTGATTACCTAAGCAAAAGTCTTTACACAAAAAAACAATGAAGCTAAAATTAGGAAAAAATATGGAAATTTGTGGGGGTTGTGTTTATTTGTAGTTTTTTTTTGGTAAAGGCCTTAATTTTCAACAATATATAGGAATTGTGTCAAACATATAATAATAGCCATTACCAATCAATAAATGATCAAAGAATATGTACAGGCATTTCAAAAACAGAAATCAGAATCATCAATACAAATATGAAAAAATGCTTTAATTCATTAATGTTTAGGAGAATGAAAACTAAAACAACTCTGAGATATCACCTCATACTTAAACTAAGTTGATAACAGGATAGAAAAGGAAAATCATAAATGCTTGAGGCCATGTGGAAAATATATATACTTTGACACACCCTTGATTGGGTTGTGAACTAGTCCAATTGTTCTAGAGAATAATTTGGAATTATAAAAATCTCTGTATCTTTTGACTTGACAACATCATTACTGATTCTGTATCCCAAAGGTCAAAGCAATAAAAGGTCTTATATGTACAAAAATATGGTAACAAAGAATTTAAAATTAAGGAGGTGCCCATCAGTTAGGCAATGGTTTAACACGTTATGGTATAGGATTGTGATGGAATGCTATTGTGTTATAAGAAATGATGAACAGGATAATTTTAGAAAAATCTGGAAAAACAAAATTATGCAAAGTGAAGTAGGCAGAACAAGTAGAATACTGTAAAAAATTTAAAAAAAATAAATATTATAATGATGATCAACTATGAAAAACATCTATTCTGATCAATATAATGTTCCAAATCAATTCCAAAAGAAGTAGAAAATATGAAATTTTTATTTGTTTGTTTTGTTTGACTATGCTTATCTGTTATCAGTAGTTTCTTTTTATTTTTGTTTTCTTTGTTAGTAGTGTCTGAGGGAGGTAGAAGGGATAAAAAAGCTTGACAATTGAAAAAATATTCAATCACATTTTGCTGTATTGCTAAGCATTATGGAATATTATTTAAAGAATTAAAGTTTGTGAATCACACAAAGGACATTGTAGAAATCAATTGTGGAAATCAAACATGAGTAAAATATTAACAGAAAAAGAAAAACAAAATATTTACATCATCAAATAAGAAAGTGGATTAGTCATATGTTTCAACTATATATCAGGAATGCCAGAAAATCAAAAGAAAGATTCCTAGAATGGATGAGAGGCCATGGATAAGGATGGCTCAGAAGTTAAGGATGTGCTGGGATCTGAATGGTTGGAAAGGCTAAGTAAGCAAATTAATAAAATTAGGAATGTTTTCATCTATATGGACAATTATTCACTGCAGGTAATTGTAAAGGGAAAGAACAATGGAATTTTAATGAAAGTACTTGAGCAAGATCATTCTGGATTTGGTTTCTCAAAGAATTCAGACCTCTTCTTACTATGAAGTGCCATGGAATGACATGCTCCAATTGACTGATTATATCCTAAGGGTATGACAATGTTCTAAATTTATAACTTCTTTTATGGGTGTCAAGTGTCTCCTGATGACAAAGAAAAAACTACTCAAGGGCTTGAAAAGCCACCCACACATTTTACCTGCCTAATACTGCAGCTCACCAACATCTTTGAGACTGCCAAACCTGTGGGCAGGATAAGCAGGGGACAGATTAAATGCCACATTATGAAGATGGTCCATAGGCCCAGGAAAATAGCAAAGTGACATTGGAAAGGAAAGGGAAGAGACAGCAAGGAGGTTCAAATTTGGTTATGACTTATTTCCAGAAGGCAGAATAAAATATCAGTAGAAAGTTGGCTTCAAATGCTTCAAAATGTATGAAATTTTAGGGCTGTTTGAGTAGTGTTGAGTTTCTCAGAATAGATGTATTTGGCATGAGCTGGAAGAACATTAGAAACACTGTAAATGGGGTTCCTATATTTCAGGGAGGGAAGGAAGAGCTATATATTATAGCCCCTTCTAATGCCAAAATTCAATGATTCTGAAATATTTAATGAAGAAGGCAGACCTCTGTGTCTAAGATATTAGGAATCCCACCTAACTATAAGAGAGTAAACTCAATTCAATGCTATAAATGTGGTAACATATGACAATCATGAGTTATGATTTATGTCCTCTTTCTGATCATCATCATAATATTTACTATTAAGTAATAATATTAATATCATTACATATTAATATGTATATAACATATATTATTAATAATAATATACTTAATAATATTAAGTATATAATAGTATTTACATTGACTATCAACACATATTTTTTAACCTATAGCCTTGCCTGAAATTATTAGTGGTCATCAATAATAACAACAACAACAACCACCACCACCACCAAAACCAGATCCTTATCTTTGCCACTGCAACAGTGGATGTGGATTTTTCTTTCTCATTGTTTGATTCAACTAAAGGTTGATGATCATACCTTTAGATAAATCACTGATTGAAATACATGGCAGGAAGCCCAGCTGATCCATAAGGACTATCTGTATGTAGCTCACAATCATATATTCATTTTATCCATTTCAAAAGCCCTCGGAAAACATCTACTATATGTAGTGTAAAAAGGTTCTCTAGGTAGTCTACCAGGTCTCTAAATGGTCCTCAAAGGTTCTCCAATTTTCTCACATGTACTTTCTGAATAGTTCAAGAGAGTTCTTAAGATTTTTCTAGCATTGTTTGTTTTTTTTTTTTTTTAGGATGCACATGAATAATCTCCAGATATTCAATAAAATTTTTTTCCAAACAATCTATGGACTATCTAATGTCCATATGTCTTAACACTTTAGTAAAGATTCCAACAATCTAAAGTTCAAGTCATGAGAAAATTGTGTTTATTTATGCATCTATGGAATTATTATAGTTTCCTCATGAAGAATTGAATGACTACTCAAAGTCACATCAACTACAAAAAGTCACATCATTTTAAAAATTGATTTGTATTATAGTGATTATTGGCCTCAACTGTATTTTTGTTATATTAGGTAAATATGCCAAAATGAATTGCAATCAGTGGCCCATAGGGCCGTCAATACCACAAAGTGGCTTGGAGGCTAAAAGGATGAAGAAACTGCAACTGTCTCCCACCTAGCCTGAAATATATGACTGCTATACCCCAGCCTTTTCCTTTTGTGTTATAGACAAAGCCAATACTGTGCCAAGGCCTTATGTTTTTCTTTTCCCTGTCTGGCACATCACAAGCAAGTCTGGGGCCAGTGTCACTGCCCATTCTTGGCCAAAACATAAAACAAAGAAAGCAGGGCTCACTCTGGACCTTGGGGAAAACCCATAGCCTCTATGCAAAAGGTGCATTTCGAGTAGTAGAAGTGTAATTAGGCTCCTCAAAGAAACTCAAGAATGTGTCCCATCTGAGCTGGCAGATGATATGTCAGAGCTTCATGAAGTGAAAAATGCAGAATTCTTTTCCTTTTAAAAATTATTTAAGTGCTGGGTGTTCAGTTCTCAAGTTTCAGAGATATTTCTAACTTGAAATTGACGAGGTGGGAAGTTATATTTATAAGAAAAGAAAAACTCACTTGGTATAATTTTAGAAAGTATATATGTTTGCCAAGGTATGTTGCTGTGGAGCAACTTTTTTATAAAATAAGAATATTGTGTATGTGTGCATGCTGTATGTATGCATGTGTGTGTCCATGTGTATCAAGAGAACAAAAACAAATATACATATAGAAGTAGTCTGAGATATGAATGCAAAACCAAAAGCAAAATATTTAAAAGGGAAAATTACTGAGTTTTAATCTTGTTTTAGGTACCAAAGAAAGCTGTTTGTCTATAGGAAAAATACCACCAACAATACTATCAATAACCACAGAACTACAAGAGCTGCAATTATTTTGGAACACTAAGGGACATTGCTTTATCTGAGGGCACAAATAGGATATGTTCCTCCCAATTACATACTTTTGAATTGTTGACCAACCTAAGGATTGATCATTTCTGTGATTAATTCAGTATTTATAGAGAAACTACTTACACTTTGACTCTTCAAATAGGTTTCTGTGAATTTCTTTTTGTCTCAATTCAATAGAAGTATGATAGAAAATGAATAGGATCTTAAATGCACATGTTCATATGTACTTTCCCATTGATTGAGTGATTTTTCAGTTAATATTTGACCAGATATGAGCAGTACATCTACCAAGCAATTGTTGACATGAAGAATTAATCAATTACAACTTTCCATCTTTTACTAATTTTTTGTCATGCATACATATTATGGATTGCTATTAATATAAAGTTCCTGGATGGAGTTAATAACAAAACATGGAAAAAGTTTTTCATGTATTTTTTATTCAACATCTCCTGCCCCTTTCACCAAATTTATGTACAAGACTATCACATCCTTTATTTGGAATATGTTATGACATACAATGCAATTTAAGACAATGCAAACAAAAATAACTATGGAGTCAGAAGACCTGTATTTACATCCCATCTCTGACATTTAAATCTGTGTGAATTTTGAAAAAAAAAAAAGAATTTACACATATCTGGATGAAAGTTTCAATGGATTCTGTGTCTCATAATATTTTCTTTTTTTTTAATTAAATCTTTTTAGTTATAAGACAGATGCATGAGTAATTTTCCAATACTGACCCTTACAAAAACTTTTGTTCAAAATTTTCCTCTCCTTCTCTCCAATCCCTCCCCTAGCTGGCAGATAGTCCAATATATGTTAAATATGTTAAAATATATGTTAAATCCACAATATGTATACATATTTATAGTTATCTTGCTGTACAAGAAAAATCAGATCAAGAAGGAAAAAAAAGAAACTGAGGAAGAAAACAAAATATAAGAAAACAACAACAGAAAGAGTGAGAATGCAACATTGTAGTCTACACTCAGCTCCCACATTCTTCTTTGGAGGTAGATGACTCTCTTTATTACTGAATCAATGTCATTGGTTTGAGTCATCTCATTGTTGAAGAGAGGCACATCCATCAGAACTGATTGTTGTATAGTCTTGTTGTTGCTGTATATAATGATGTCCTGGTTCTGCTTATTTCGCTTAGCATCAGTTCATGTAAGAATCTCTAGGCTTCTCTGAAATTATCCTGGTAGTCATTTCTTACAGAACAATAATATTCCACAACATTCGTATACCACAATTTATTCAGCCATCCTACAACTGATGGGTATCCAGTTACTTGCCACTACAAAAAGAACTGCCACAAATATTTTTGTACATGGGGTCCTTTTCTCTTATTTAAGATATCTTTGGGGGGCAGAGCCAAGATGATGGAGAGGACACATACATCTATCTAACCTTTTCCTTGCCCTCAGACTGCTTTTTTAATGATAGCCTCGGTATTAGTGCTTGATTGAAAACACCCATAAATACTGGGAGTACAACACATTGACAACAAAAGATATCCTCAAAATTTGCCAGAAATGGACTGTTTTTGCTAGCGGTCAGGGATGATTAGACCAGGCACAGACCTCAGGCAGGCAGCGAGAGCACAGAAGGCAGCTAATGCTGAGAAGACCAGAGTGGGGAGGGGTGTGGTCTCAGCCAGGCAAAAAATTTTGGGGAAAACTTTACAACATTGTGATCTACGTAGCCCTGGCAGCAAGCCAATAGATCAGCAGAGAAGCTATAAACACAGGGGTAAAGACTTCAATCCCAAAAAGCTAGGTTCTTTTGGGACATGGCCACACCCACCCCGTGCCCAGAGTGAGTCAGCATACTTTTAGAATCTCAGAGTGCAACCACTGTGCAGGCAGCACAGTCATTGCTGTTCCACTGTTATTTCACTGCTACTTCCTGTTATTTGTAGAGGGACCTTGGTAATACCATACTAACCAAAAAAGCAGGTCACATTTGCTTTTGTTTGTTTGTTTGTTTGCTTTCTTTGTTTCTTTTTTGTCAAAATGAGTAAAAATTTAAAGCAGGTTCTAACTGTAGACAGCTTTTATACTGATAGAGAGCAAATTTCAAACCCCCAGGAGACTAAAAACACATTGTCTCTAGATGAAAAACCAAAAGGGAATATGATCTGATCCCCACCACATAAAACTCTATAGAAGAAATTTAAAAGACTCTTACAGGAGAACTAGGTGAAAAATGGGGAAAGGAAAGGGAAGTTTGGCAAAAGGGTGTGGATAAGTCATCCCACTCATTGAAAGAGAGAGTGGATAAAGAAATCAAAACCCTGAAAAACAGAACTAGTGAATTGGAAAAATAAAGTAGCTATCTAAAAAATAAAATTGGCAAAATGGGGGAAAATTCCATAAAACAAAACAACTCATTTAAAAACTCAATTGGAAAATTACAAAAAGAAACTAAAAAGTAAATGAAGAAAATAATTCATTAAAAATCAGAATTGAAAAATGGAAATGAATGACTTGAGGAGATACAAGAACCAGTCAAGTAAAATCAAAAAATGAAACAATGGGAAAAATGTTAAATACCTACTTGGGAAAACAACAGACCTGGAAAATAGATTTGGAGAGATAATCTGAGAATTATTGGACTTCCTGAAAAGTGTGATGAAAAAAAAAAAGGAGTCTTGGCACTATTTTTCAGAAAATCACCAAAGAGAATTGCCAGAATGTTATAGAAACAGAGGGTAAAATAGACATTGAAAGAATTGATCCATCACCTACTGAAAGAGATCCCAAAAGCAAAACTCCAAGAAATATTGTGGCTAAATTCCAGAACTAGCAGACCAAGGAAAAAATACAATAAGCAGGTAGGGAAAAAAATTAAATACAGAGGCCACAATAAAGATTATTCAGTATCTAGCAGCATCCACATTAAAGGATTGAAGAGCCTAGAATCTGAGATGCTGAAAAGACTGAGGAACATAGCTAGCAGCCAAGAATAACTTACCCAGCCAAACTGAATATTTTTTCCCCAGGGAAGAAGATGGACATTCAATGAAATAGGTGAATTTCATCTATTTCTGATGAAAAAAACAGAACTAAATAAAAAGTTTGATCTCCAAATATTAGAATCAAGAGAAACATAAAAAGGTAAAAAGAAGTCTTGGGACCTATATTTTTGTTATGAGTATATAAACACACAAAGAATGCATGTATAATTTGGTTTTCCTGTAATAATATAGAAAAGAAACTAGAGGTAGAAAGGAAATTGTACCAGAAAAAGGGTAAAGTGAGAAGAGGCAAAGGAAACCTACTATATCTGAGGAAAAGAAAGAAGGGGATGAACATAGTGTGTATCTTACTCTCATCAGAATGAGCTTAAAGAGAAAAATATTAGACTATTCGATTTAGAGAAATTTCTCCCACCTCATGAAAAAATGGAAGGGGAAAAGTGAAAAGGGAAGGAGTAAGCTAAGTGGAAGGGAATACAGAAAATATGAGGAAAAGAGGTAAGAAAAGGAAAGAGAATCTAAGGTGGGAGGAGGAATCTTAAAGAAGGAGGGCTACATGAGGAAAATGGTGCTCACAAGTTTAATGCTAGAAAGGGGGATAAGGGAGAAGGAAAGGAGGAAAACATAAGCTGGGGTTAACAAGATGGCAGGAATTAGAGACTTAGTAATTTTAACCATAAATGTAAATGGAGAAAAGTCCCCCAGAAAGCAGAGGTGGATAGCAGACTGGATTAAAAGCCAAAATCCTACAATATGTTGTTTACAGGAAACACACTTGAAGCAGGGTGATATATACAGAGTAAAGATAAAAGGCTGGAGCAGAATCTACTATGCTTCAGGTGGAATCAAAACAGCAGGGATAGCCATCCTGAGCCCAGATCAAGCAAAAGCAAAAATTGATCTAATTAAAAGAGATAAGGAAGAGCACTATATCTTGCTAAAGGGTAGCATAGATAATGAAGCAATATCAATATTAAACATATATGTACCAAGTGGTGTAGCATCTAAATGCTTAAAGGAGAAATTAAGAAAGCTGTGAGAAGAAACAGGCAGCAAAATTATAATAGTGGAAGATCTCAAACTTGCACTCTAAGAATTAGATAAATCAAACCACAAAATAAATAAGAAAGAAGTCAAAGAGGTAAATAGAATACTAGAGAAGTTAGGCATAATAGATCTTTGGAGAAAACTAAATGGAAACAAAAAGGAGTATACTTTGTTTCTCAGCAGTTCATGGAACCTATACAAAAATTTACCATATATTAGGACATAAAAACCTCAAACTCAAATGAAGAAAGGCAGAAATAGTAGATGCATCCTTTTCAGATCATGGTGAAATGGCAATTACATTACATAAAAGCCAGGGGAAAATAGACCAAAAATTAATTGGGAATTAAATAATCTCATTGTAAAGAATGATTGGGTGAAACAGCAAATCATAGACACAATTTCACCGAAGAAAATGGCAGTAATGAGACATCACAGCAAAATGTGTGAGATGCAGCCAAAGCAGGTAATAAGAAGAAATTTTATAATTCTAGAGGCCTACTTGCATAAAATAGAGAAAGAGAAGGTCAATAAATTGGGCTTGCAACTAAAAGTGCTAGAAAAGGAACAAATTAAAACCCACTAGTCAAGCACTAAACTTGAAATTCTAAAAATAAAAGGAGAAATTAATAAAATTGAAAATAAAAATACTATTGAATTAATAAATTAAACTAAAACTTGGTTCTATGAAAAAAAACCAACAAAATAGATAAACCCTTAGTAAATATGATTGGAAAATGGAAAGAGGAAAATCAAATTGTAAGTCCTTAAAAGGAAATAGGCGAATTGCTCATAATAAAGAGGAAGATAAAGCAACAATTAGGAGTTACTTTGCCCAATTTTATGCCAATAAATTTGATAGTTTAAATGAAATGGAAGAATACCTTCAACAAATATAGCTAACCCAGATTAACAGAGGAAGAAGTAAATTCATTAAACAGTGCCATTTAAGAAAAAGAAATACAACAACTATTAATCAACTCCATAAGAAAAAATCTACAGAACCAGATGGATATATATATATGAATTCTACCACACATTTAAAGAACAATTAACTCCAATGCCATATAAACTATTTGAAAAAAATAGGGATTGAAGGAGTCCTACCAAATTCTTTTTATGACACAAACATAGTACTGATATCTAAACCAGGTAATTTGAAAATAGTGAAATAAAATTATAGACCAATCTCACTAATGAATGTTGATGCTAAAATCTGAAATAAAATATTAGCAAAAAGATTACAGAATCTCACCCCCAGGATAATATACCATGATCAAGTAGAATTTATAGGAGGAAACCAGGACTGGTTCAATATTAGGAAAACTATTACCATAATTGACTATATCAGTAATCAAATTCACAAAAACCATATAACCATCTCAATAGATGCAGAAAAAGCATTTGACAAAATCCAAAATCCATTCCATTAAACACACTGTGAGTATAGGAATAAATGGACTTTTACTTAAAATATTCAGGAGCATCTATTTAAAACCATCAGTAAGCATCACATGTAATGGGGATAAACTGGAACCATTACCAATCAAATTTAGGAGTGAAACAAGGTCATCCACTATCACCATTACTATTCAATATTATATTAGAAACACTAGTTTGGCAATAACAATTGAGAAATAGAATAAAGTAATTAGAGTAGATAATGAGGAAATAAAATTATCACTCTTTTCAGATGATATGATGGTATACTTAGAGAATACCAGAGACTCTACTAAAAGGCTATTAGAAATAATCCTCAAGTTTAGTAAAGTCGGAAGATACAAAATAAATCCACATAAATCCTCAGCATGTTTACACATTACCAAGACAATCCAGCAGTAATAACAACAAAATTCATATAGAATAATAAAAGGTCTAGAATCTCAAAAGAATTAATGAAAAAAAAAAAATCAAATGAAGGTGGCCTAGCTGTACCTGATCTAAAACTATATTATAAAGCAGCAGTCACCAAAACCATTTGGTATTGGCTAAGAAATAGATTAGTTGATCAGTGGAACAGGTTAGGTTCACAAGACAGAATAGTCAACTATAGTAATCTCGTATTTGACAAACCCAAAGATCCTAACTTTTGGGATAAAAATTCATTATTTGACAAAAACTGCTGGGATAACTAGAAATTAGTATGGCAAAAATTAGGCATGGACCCACACTTAACACCATATACCAACATAAGATCAAAATGGGTCCATGATTTAGATATAAAAAATGAGATTATAAATAAATTGGAGGAACATAGTATAGATTATCTCTTAGACTTGTGGAGGAGGAAGAAATTTGTGACCAAAATGAACTAGAGAAAATTATTGATCACAAAATAGAAAATTTTGATTACATCACGTTAAAAAGCTTCTCTACAAACAAAACTAATGCAAACAAGATTAGAAGGGAAGCAACAAACTGGGAAAATATTTTTACATTCAAAGGCTCTGATAAAGGCCTCATTTCCAAAATATATATAGAGAACTGACTCTAATTTATAAGAAACCAAGCCATTCTCCAATTGACAAATGGTCAAAGGATATAAACAGAGAAATTTCAGATGATGAAATTGAAACTATTACCACTCATATGAAAGAGTGTTCCAAATTATTATTAATCAGAGAAATGCAAATTAAGACAACTCTGAGATACCACTACACAGCTGTCAGATTGGCTAAGATGACAGGAAAAAATAATGATGATTGTTGGAGGGGATGCGGGAAAACTGGGACACTGATATATTGTTGGTGGAATTGTGAACGAATCCAACCATTCGGAGAGCAATCTGGAATATGCCCCAAAAGTTATCAAACTGTGCCTACCCTTTGACCCAGCATGCTATTACTGGGCTTATATCCCAAGGAGACACTAAAGAAGGGAAAGGGACCTGTATGTGCCAAAATGTTTGTGGCAGTCCTGTTTGTAGTGGCTAGAAACTGGAAAATGAATGCATGCCCATCAATTGGAGAATGGTTGGGTAAATTGTGGTATATGAATGTTATGGAATATTATTGTTCTGTAAGAAATGACCAGCAGGATGAATACATAGAGCCTTGGAAAGACTTACATGAACTGATGCTAAGTGAAATGAGCAGAACCAAGAGATCATTATATATGTCAACAATGATACTGTATGAAGATGTAATCTTATGGAAGTGGATTTCTTTGACAAAGAGACCTAATTCTGTTTCAATTGATCAGTGATGGACAGAAGCAGCTACAACCAAAGAAAAAACACTGGGAAATGAATGTAAACTGTTTGCATTTTTGTTTTTCTTCCTGGGTTATTTTTACCTTCTGAATCCAATTCTCCCTGTGGAACAAGAAAACTGTTTGGTTCTGCACACATACATTGTATCTAGCATATAGTACAACATATTCAACATATATAGGACTGCTTGCCATCTAGGGGAGGGGATGGAGGGTAGGAGGGAAAAATCGGAACAGAAGTGAGTGCAGCAGAGCCAAGATGGCGGAGAAGACACACGCGACTTTCTAAAGCTCTTCTCTTACCCTCTTTATCAATATTATATCGAGCCTCAAAAATAGTCTTGACTGCTACAATTCGTAAAGATAAGAAGTAGAACAACTCACCGGCCGAAGAAAATCTGCAGTCTCGCCAAAAAAGGTTGGTTCCGGGGCCAGGGGGGAGATCGGCGCAGACCGGGAGAGAAATTAGGTTCTGAGGAGAGTCTCAAACCGAGGGTGAAAGCACAGATCTCAGCACAAGCGCGCAGCCCCAACCCACAGTACGGGGCTTCTCCTTGGGGCAGTTGTGATCCTGCACAGCAGGAGGACGCAGCCCGGGTTAGCCTCCAATCTGCGCAGTGGGGAGCTCGGCTTGGGGCCATAGAGCTTTTCCAGGGCCGATTTGCATTGGGCAGAGACACTGGGGCGGAGTTCGGGGTGGTCTGCGGTCTGCGGTCTGCGGTCTGCGGTCAGCTGCTAACACTCACAGTCCCACAAGAGGCTCCAGCCTGGGGCAGTGACACTTTCACCCCTTAGTCTCTAGCCGAGGGCAATCGCTAATCCACTCAGCCCTACTAAGCCCTTTGATAGCTTGGCCAGTGCTGAATCCACTTCCTGTTGGGGGAAGGGAAAACTCTCACCAGAGCACTCCCATACCTCGGAGCCGGAAATCGGTTTACATCTTTCCCTGCTCTGCAGAGGAAGCTGGTAACCCCTTTGCCTAGGAGACCTACCCTAAAGGCTTTAAAACATGAATAAAAATATGAAAAGAACGATCCACAGCTTCTATGCAGAAAAAGAGCAGGTCAGCAAACCTGAAGAGACCTCAAACAGCAAACGTGCATCAGACTGTCCTCCTTTACATGATGCTCTCATAGAAGAAACCATTAAAAGTCTCAAAAGAGAGTTAGAAGATAAATGGGGAAAGGAAAGAGAAGCCTTCAAGAGAGCAACAACTTCCGAAATACGAATTGGAAAAAGTAAAAAATCTCAGAAAGTAAGAATTGTGAATTGAAAATAAAGAATTCACTAGAAAGTAGGATCTGTGAATTGGAAAAGACAAAGAACTCGCAAGAAAGTAGGATCCGTGAACTGGAAAAGACAAAGAACACCCAAGAAAGTAGGATCTGTGAATTGGAAAAAGAAAATAATTCACTAAAAAAAAAATTAGTGAAATGGAAAAAAATTCCACAGACCAAAACAATACATTCAAAACTCAACTGGACATATACAGAAAGAAGTAAAAAAGCTAATGAAGAAAATAATTCTTTAAAAATTAGAACTGAACAAATTGAAACTAATGATGCATTGAGACAGCAAGAATCAGTCAAGCAAAACCAAAAAATGACAAACTGGAAAACCATGAATTATCTACTTGCAAAACGACAGACTTGAAAATAGATCTAGGAGAGATAATCTGAGTGATTATTGGACTTTCTGAAAACTATGATGAAAAAAAGTAGATACTATTTTACAAGAAATCACAAAGAGAACTGCCAGATGTAATAGAATCGAAGGTAAAATAGGCATTGAAAGAATTCATCGAACACCTTCTGAAAGAAACCCTAAAATAAAACCCCAAGGAATATTGTGGCAAATTTCAGAACTATCAGATTAAGGAAAAATTTTACAAGCAGCCAAAAAAACCATTTAAATACCGAGGTGCCACAATAAGGATCACCCAAGATCTGGCTTGCCTCTACATTAAAGGAAAGAAGGGCCTGGAATATGATATTCCAAAAGGCACAAGAACTTGGGATGCAGCCAAGAATAAACTACCCAGCTAAGCTGAGCATTTTCTTCCAGGGAAGAAGATGGACATTTAATGAAGCAAATGGAATTCATTTGTTTCTGAAGAAAACCAGAATTAAACAAAAAATTGATCTCCAAGAATAGAACTCAAGAGATGCAGAAAAGGTAAAATAATCTTGAGAATTGTATTTCTGTTGTGGATATACAAAAAAATAATGTAAAATTTGATTGTACTGATATAACATAAAAAGGGAAGTAGATATGGAAAAGGGATGATGGCAGAATAAGGTGGAAGGAGGGATAAAAAGAGGAAACCACATCCCACAAAGAGGCTAAGGAAACTTATCATATCTGAAGGAATTTAGAGAGGGGGAGGAACATTGTGTGAATCTTACTCATCAGAGTTGGCTCAAAGAAAAATAATTGACATTTGTTTTAGAGAAAATTCTCTCGCCTCATTAAAACGGGGGAGAGGAAAAGGGAAAAGAAAAAGAGTAATAAGGGAAGGAAGGGGGAAAGACCCAAAGGGGGAGGAGGGATTATAAAGAGGATAAGTATCGGATACAAGAGGGTACATAAGTTTAAAGGGGAAAGAGGGTTGGGGAGGCAAGAACAAGTAAAGCACAATCTGGGGTTATTAGGGATGGCAGGAAATCAGATTTAGTAATTCTAACCGTAAATGTGAATGGGATGAACTCCCCATAAAGAGGAGGCAGATAGCAGACTGGATCAAAAGTCAGAACCCTACAATATGTTGTTTACAAGAAACACATTTAAAGCAGGGGGATACATATAGAGTAAAGGTAAAAGGCTGGAGCAAAATCTATTATGCTTCAGGTGAAGTCAAAAAAGCAGGGGTAGCCATCCTTATCTGAGATCAAGCAAAAGTAAAAATTGATCTAATTAAAAGAGATAAGGAAGGAAACTACATCCTGCTAAAGGGTAGCATAAACAACGAAACAATATCAATATTAAACATATATGCACCAAGTGGTATGGCACTCAACTTCCTAAAGGAGAAGTTAAGAGAGTTGCAAGAAGAAATAGACAACAAAACTGTAATAGTAAGAGATCTCAACCTTGCACTCTCAGAATTAGACAAATCAAACCACAAAACAAATAAGAAAGAAATTAAAGAAGTAAATAGAATATTAGAAAAATAGGTATGTTGATCTTTGAGAAAATTGAATGGAGATAGAAGGGAATATACTTTCTTCTCAAGCAATTCATGGAACCTATTCAAAAATTGACCATATATTAGGACATAAAGACTCAAAATTAAATGCAAGAAAAGAAATAGTAAACGTTTCTTTTCAGATCATGATGCAATAAAACTACATTCCAACAAAAAAATTAGGGAAATAGACCAAAAGTAATTGGAAACCAAACAATCTCATCTTAAAGAATGATTAAGTGAAAAAAATTATAGATACATTAATAATTTCAATCAAGATAATGACAATGATGAGACATCATACCAAAATTTGTGGGATGCAGCCAAAGCGGTAATAAGAGGGAATTTTATATCCTTAGAGGCTATTTGAATAAAACAGAGAAAGAAAGATTAATGAATTGGGCTTGCAATTAAAAACTAAAAGACCAAATTAAAAACCCCAATCAAACACTAAATTGGAAATTCTAAAATTAAAAGGAGAAATAAAAATATTGAAAGTAAAAAAACTATTGAACTAATTAAGAAAACTAAGAGTTGGTTCTATGAAAAGCCAATAAAATAGATAAGCCTTTGTAAATCTGATTAGAAAAGGAGGGAGGAAATGAAATTAGTAGTCTTAAAATGAAAAGGAGAACTTTCCACCAAGGAAGAGGAAATTAGAGAAATAATAAGGAGTTATTTTGCTCAACTTTATGCCAATAAATTTGATAACCTAATGAAATGGATGACTACTCCAAAATATAGACTTCCAGATAATCAGAGGAAGAAGTAATTGCTTGAATAGTCCCATTTCAGAAAAAGAAATAGAACAGGCAATTAAACAACACCCTAAGAAAAAATCCCCCAGGACCAGATGGATTTACATGTGAATTTTACCAAACATTTAAAGAACAATTGGCCCCAATGCTATATAATTATTTGATAAAATAGGGAATGAAGGAGTCCTACCAAATTCCTTCTATGACACAGACATGGTACTGATACCTAAACCACGTAGGCTGAAAACAGAGAAAGAAAATTATAGACCAATCTCCCTAATGAATATTGATGCTAAAATTTTAAATAAGATATTAGCAAAAAGACTACAGAAAATCATCTCCAAGATAATACACTAGGATCAAGTAGGATTTATACCAGGAATGCAGGGCTGGTTCAATATTAGGAAAACTATCAATATAATTGGCCATGTTAATAACCAAATTAACAAAAACCATATGATCATCTCAATAGATGCAGAAAAAGCATTTGATAAAATCCACCATCCATTCTATTAAAACACTTGAGGATATAGGAATAAATGGACTTTTCCTTAAAATAATCAGCAGCATCTATTTAAAACCATCAGTAAGCATCATATGTAATGGAGACAAACTGCAACCATTCCCAATAAGATCCGAGGAAACAAGGTTGCCCACTATCACTGTTACTATTTAATATTGTATTAGAAACACTAGCTATAGCAATAAGAGCTGAGAAAGATTAAAGGAATAAGAATAGGCAATGAGGAAGCCAAATTATCACTCTTTGCGATGACATGATGGTATACTTAGAGAACCCCAGAGATTCTGCTAAAAGTTATTAGAAATAATCCACAACTTTAGCAAAGTTGCTGGTTATAAAATAAACCCACATAAGTCATCAGCATTCTTATATATCACTAACAAAATCCAACAGTCAGAGTTACAAAGAGAAATTCCATTTAAAGTAACTACTGATAATATAAAATATTTAGGAATCTATTGCCAAGAGAAAATCAGAAACTTTATGAGCAAAATTACAGACCACTTTTCACACAAATTAAGTCTGATCTAACCAATTGGAAAAATATTAAATGCTCTTGGATAGGGCGAGCAAATATAATAAAGATGACAATATTACCTAAACTAATCTATTTATTTAGCGCTATACCAATTAGACTCCAAAAACTATTTTAATGACCTAGAAAAATAACAACAAAGTTCACATGGAAAACAAAAGGTCAAGAATTTCAAGGAATTAATAAAAAAAAATCAAATGATGGTGGCTTAGCTTACAGATCTAAAATTATATTATAGAGCAGCAGTTACCAAAACTATTTGGTATTGGCTAAGGAATAGATTAGTTGATCAGTGAAAGATTAGGTTCAAGGATAAACAGTCAACAAATATAGCAACATAGTCTTTGACAAACCCAAAGATCCCAGCTTTTGGGATAAGAATTTACTGTTTGATAAAAATTGCTGGGAAAATTGGAAACTAATATGGGAGAAACTAGGCATTGATCCATACTTAACGCCGTACACCAAGATAAGGTCAAAATGGGTTCATGACCTAGGCATAAAGAATGAAATTATTAATAAATTAGAGGAACATAGGATAGTTTACCTCTCAGACCTGTGGAAGGGGAAGGTCTTATGACCAAAGCAGAACTAGAGATCATTACTGATCACAAAATAGAAAATTTCGATTATACCAAACTGAAAAGTTTTTTGTACAAACAAAACTAATGCAGACAAGATTAGAAGGGAAGCAATAAACTGGGAAAATATTTTACAGTCAAAGGTTCTAATAAAGGCCTCTATTTCCAAAATATATAGAGAATTAACTCTAATTTATAAAAATCGCCATTCTCCAATTGAAAAATGGTCAAAGGATATGAACAGACAATTCTCAGATGAAGAAATTGAAACTATTTCTAGTCATATGAAACGATGCTCCAAGTCATTATTAATCACATAAATGCAAATTAAGACAACTCTAAGATACCACTACACACCTGTCAGATTGGCTAAGATGACAGGAAAAAGTAATGATGATTGTTGGAGGGGATGCGGGAAAACTGGGACATTGATGCATTGTTGGTGGAGTTGTGAACGGGTCCAACCATTTTGGAGAGTAGTTTGAACTCATGCTCAAAAAGTTATCAAACTGTGCATACCCTTGATCCAGCATGTTACTACTGGGATTATATCCCAAAGAGATTATAAAGAAGGAAAGGGACCTGTATGTGCACGAATGTTTGCTGGCAGCCCTTTTGTAGTGGGTAGAAACTGGAAACTGAATGGATGTCCATCAGTTGGCTAATGGCTGAATAAATGTGTATATGAAAATTATGGAATATTACTGTTCTGTAAGAAATGACCAACAGGATGATTTCAGAAAGGCCTGGAGAGACTTACACGAACTGATGCTGAGTGAAATGAGCAGGACCAGGAGATCATTATATACTTCAACAACAATACTAGATGATGACCAGTTCTGATGGATCAGGCCATCCTCAGCAACTAGATCAACCAAATCATTTCTAATGGAGCAGTAATGAACTGAACTAGCTATGCCCAGAAAAAGAACTCTGGGAGATGACTAAAAACCATTACATTGAATTCCCAATCCCTATATTTATGCACACCTGCATTTTTGATTTCCTTCACAAGCTAATTGTACAATAATTCAGAGTCTGATTCTTTTTGTACAGCAAAATAATGTTTTGGTCATGTATACTTATTGTGTATCTAAGTTATATTTTAATATATTTAACATCTACTGGTCATCCTGCCATCTAGGGGAGGGGGGGGTAAGAGGTGAAAAATTGGAACAAGAGGTTTGGCAATTGTTAATGCTGTAAAGTTACCTATGTATAAATTCTGTAAATAAAAGGCTATTAAATAAAAAAAAAGAAGTGAGTGCAAGGGATAATGTAAAAACATTACCCTGGCATAGGTTCTGTCAATAAAAAAGTTATAAAAAGAATAAAGACATTAGACTTTATCTGTGACAAAAAAAAAAAAAAGACAATCCAGCAGTAAGAGATACAAAGAGAAATTCCACTAATATAACTGTTGAAAGCATAAAATATTTGTGAATCTATCTGCCAAAGGAAAGTCAGGAACTATATGAGCAAAACTACAAAACATTTCCACACAAATAAAGTCAGATTTAAACAATTATAAAAATATTAAATGCTCTTAGATAGGCCGAGCAAATAAAATAAAGATGATAATACTACCCAAACCAATCTATTTATTGTGTGCTATGCCAATCAGACTCCCAAGAAACTATTTTACTAATCTAGAAAAAATAACAATAAAATTCATATGGAAGAACAAAAGGTCAAGAATTTCAAGGGAAGTAAAGAAAGAAAAATCAAAGGAAGGCGCCTCACCTGTACCTGATATAAAACTATATTATAAAGCAGCAGTCACCAAAAAACATTTGATATTGGCTAGAAATACACTAGTTGATCAGTGGAAAAGATTAGGTTCACAGGACAAAATAGTCAATAACTATAGCAATCTAGTGTTTGACAAACCCAAACATCTCAATTTTTGGGATAAAAATTCACTATTTGACAAAAACTGCTGGGAAAACTGGAAATTAGTATGACAGAAACTAAGCATGCACCCACACTTAACACTGTACACCAAGATAAGATCAAAGTGGGTTCATTATTTAGGCATAAAGAATGAGATTATAAATAAATTAGAGGAACACATAATAGTTTATCTTTCAGACGTGTAGAGGAGGAAGGAATTTGTGACCAAAGAATAGTAAACTAGAGATCATTATTGATCACAAAATAGAAAATTTTGATTATTTCAAATTAAAAAGCATTTGTACAAACAAAATTAATGCAAATAAGATTAGAAGGGATGAAATATACTGGCAAAATATTTTTACAATTAAACATTCTAATAAAGGCCTAATTTCCAAAATATATAAAGAATTGACTGTAATTTATTAGAAATCAAGCAGCTCTCCAATTAATAAATGGTCAAAGGAGATGAACACACATTTTTAGATGATGAAATTGAAACTATTTCTACTTATATGAAAGGGTGTTCCAAATCACTATTGATCAGAGAAATGCAAGTTAAGACAACTCTGAGATACCACTACACATCTGTCAGATTGGCCAAGATGACAGGAAAAGATAATGGGGAATGTTGAAAACCTGGGACACTGATGCATTGTTGGTGAAATTGTGAACAGATCCAATCATTCTGAAGAACAATTTGGAACTATGCTCAAAAAGTCATCAAACTGTGCATACCCTTTAATGCAGCAGTGTTACTACTGGGTTTATATCCCAAAGAGATTTTAAAGAAGGAAAGGGACCTGTATTTGCAAGAATGTTTGTGGCAGCCCTCTTTGTAGTGTCCAGAAACTGGAAATTGAGTGAATGACCCTCAGTTAGAGAATGGCTGATTAAGTTTTGGTATATGAATGTTATGGAATATTATTTTTCTATAAGAAATGACCAGTAGGGTGAATTCACAGAGGCTTGGAGAGACTTATGTGAACTGATGTTAAGTGAAATGAGGAGAACCAGGAGGTCATTATACACTTCAACAATAATAGTATATGAGGATATATTCTGATTGAAGTGGATATCTTCAACAATGAGAATATCCAATTCAGTTCCAATGGATCAGTAATGGACAGAATCAGCTACACCCAGAGACCATTGGGAAACAAATGTGGACTGCTTGAACTTTTGTTTTTTCTTCCCAGGTTATTTTTATCTTCTTAATCTGATATTTCTTGTGCAACAAGATATGTACACATATATTGTATTTAAGATATACTTTAACATGTTTAACATGTCTTAACACTTTAGTAAAGATTCCAACATGAGACTGCCTCCCATCTAAAAGAGAGGGAGGAGGGGAAGACCGGAAAAGTTGGAAGAGAAGTGAGAGCAAGGGACAATGTTGAATAATTACCCATGCATATGTTTTGTCGATAAAAAGCTATTAAAGAAAAATATCTCTTTGGGATAAAATTCCTGTAGTAATACTGCTAGATTAAAGGCTCTGCACAGTTTGATACCTTTTTGACCATACTTCCAAATAACTCTCCAGAATGGTTGGATCCATTCACAGTTCCACCAACAATGTATCCATGTCCAGTTGTCCAAAATCTACCTCAGATTTGATTATTATAGTTTTCTCTTATCTTAGCCAATCTGATAGGTGTGTGGTGTTATCTCAGAGTTGTTTTGATTTGCATTTTTCTGATCAAAAGTAATTTGGGTCACCATTACATATAACTACAAATAATTTAAATTTCTTCAACCAAAAATTGTCTGTTCTTTTCCTTTGACCATTATCAATTAGAGAGTGGCTTGAATGATTATAAATTTCAGTCAATTCTCTCTACATTTTAAAAATGAGGCCTTTATTAGATCCTTTAGATGTAAAAATGTTTTCCCACTTAATTGCTTCCCTTCTAATCTCGTTTGTATTAGTTTTGTTTTTACAAAACATTTTTAAGTTAATATAATCAAAATTATCTATTTTGTGATCATTGATGATCTCTAGTTCATCTTTGGTCACAAATTCCTTCCTCCTCCACAGATCTAAGAGGTAAAATATCCTATGTTCCTCTAATTTGTTTATAATATCATTCTTTATGTCTAGATCATGGACCCATTTCAACTTTATCTTGGTACATAGTGTTAAGTGTGGGTCTATGCCCACTTTCTGCCATACTTGTTTTCAATTTTCCCAACAGTTTTTGTCAAATAGTTAATTCTTATACTCAAAGCTTAGGCCTTTGGGTTGGTCAAATACTAGATTGCTATAGTCATCTGCTATTTTGTTCTGTAAGACTAACCTGCTCCACTGATCAACTAGTCTATTTCTTAGCCAATACCAAATGGTTTAGATCTGGTACAGCTAGGCTACCTTCATTTGCTTTTATTTTCATTAATTACTTTGAAACTCTTGACCTTTTGTTCTTTCAGATGAATTTTGTTGTTATTTTTACTAGGTCAGTAAAATTGTTTCTTGAGAGTCTACACTAAATAAGTAGATTATTTTAGGTAGTATTGTCATCTTTATTTGCTCGGCCAATCCAAGAGCACTCAATATTTTTCTAATTGTTTAAATATGACTTTATTTGTGTGGAAATGTTTTATACTTTTGCTAATACAGTTCCTGACCCACCCCTTGACAGACAGATTCCCAAGTGTTTTATTCTATCAACAGTTATGTTAAATGGAATTTTTCTTTGTATCTTTTGCTGTTGGATTTTGTTAGTGATTTATAAAAATGCTGATGATTTATGTGTATTTATTTTGTATCCTGAAACTTTGCTAAAATTGTGGATTACTTCTAATAGTTCTTTCGTTGATTCTCCAGGGTTCTCTAAGTATACCATTATATCATTTGCAAAGAGTGATAATTGGGTTTCCTCATTACCAACTCCCGATATTATTTTCAAAAAATTGATGTGGCAGTGAAAAAAATTGACATATGATCTGGTTCATAGATCTAGAGCCAGAAGGGATCTAAGAAAGCTATTTATTTAAAACTTTTATTTTAAAGGTGAGGCATAAAGTAGCCAGTAATTTGCAGTCAAGAAACTCTGTACTTTAATAACTTGTGCAGGCACAGGAAACTCACCACATAAACTATATATGATAGAAATATAGAAGAAAAGAAAGAAAAAAGAACAGAAAGAGCAAAAAAGCATTAATCATCAATATGCATTATAGAAAAAAAATAGTAAAAACTTCCCACATCCACCATGCCTGAAAATATATAATTTTCTATGTATTTTTAAGTTGTTCACTTCTCTGATAGGAAGTGATTGACATGTTTCACTTTCTGTCTTCTGGGTTACTGGTTTATCAATCAATTGATCAGAATTTTATTCTTATTCTTTTTCCTTTTAAAATTTATATAGCTTTTTTATTTACAAGATGTATGCATGGGTAATTTTTTCAGCACTGACAACTGCCAAACCTTTTGTTTCAATTTTTCCCCTCCTTCTTCCCACCCCTCCCCCAGATGGCAGGAAGATCAATACATGTTAAATATGTTAAAGTATATGTTAAATACAATATATGTATACATGTCCATACAGTTATTTTGCTACAAGAAGAATTGGACTTTGAAATAGTGTACAATTAACCTGTGAAGGAAATCAAAAATGCAGGAAGACAAAAATACAGAGAAATACAGAGTTTTTTAGCTGTGTATAGCTGGTTTTATTCATTATTGAACAAATGGAACTGATTTGGTTCATCTTAATATTGAAGAAAGCCAGTGCATCAGAACTGATAATCATATAGTATTGTTGTTGAAGTATATAATGATCTCCTGGTCTTGCTCAGTTCACTCACCATCAGTTCATCTAAGTCTCTCCAGGCCCTTCTGAAATCCTCCTGATGGTCATTTCTTACAGAAAAATAATGTTCCATAACATTCATATACCACAATTTATTCAGCCATTCTCCAATTGATAGACATCCACTCGGTTTCCAGTTTTTGGCCCGTACAAAGAGTGCTGCCACAAACACTTTGGCACATTCACGTCTCTTTCCCTTCTTTAAGATCTCTTTAGGATATAACCCAGTAGTAACACTGCTGGATCAAAAGATAGGCACAGTTTGATAGCTTTTTGAGCCTAGTTCCAAAAAGCTTTCCAGAATGGCTGGATGTACTCACAATTCCACCAAGAATGTATCATAGTCTCAGTTTTCCCACACCACCCCTAACATTTAGCATTATCTTTCCCTGTCATTCTAGCTAGTCTGACAGGTGTGTAGTGGTATCTCAGAGTTGTCTTAATTTGCATTTCTCTGATTAATAATGACTTAAAGCATCTTTTCTTATGGCTAGAATAATTTCAATTTTTTCATCTGAGAAGTGTCTGTTTATATCTTGTAGCCATTTATCAATTGGAGAATGGCTTTTTGGAAATGAGGCCTTTATCAGAACCTTTGACTGTAAAATATTTTCCCAGTTTATTGCTTCCCTTCTAATCTTATCTGCATTAGTTTTGTTTGTACAAAAGCTTTTCAATTTGAGATAATCAAAATTTTCTATTTTGTGATCAATAATGATTTCTGGTTCTTCTTTGGTCACAAATTCCTTCCTACCCCTCATGTCTGAGAGGTAAACTATCCTATGTTCTTCTAATTTATTTATAATCTCATTCTTTATGCCAAGATCAAGAACCCATTTTGACCTTATCTTGGTGTATAGTGTTAAGTGTGAGTCAATGCCTAGTTTCTGCCATACTAATTTCCAATTTTTCCAGCAGTTTTTGTCAAATAGTGAATTATTATCCCAAAAGCTGGGATCTTTGGGTTTGTCAAACACTAGATTATTAAGGTTATTGACTATTTTGTCCTTTGAACCTAAGCTATTGCACTGATCAACTAGACTATTTCTTAGCTAATACCAAATGGTTATGGTGATTGCTGCTTTATAATATAGTTTTAGATCTGGTACAGCTAGGCCACCTTCATTTGCTTTCCTTTTCATTAATTACTTGAAATTCTTGACCTTTTGTTCTTCTAGATGAATTTTGTTGTTATTTCTTTCTAGATCAGTAAAATAGTCTATTGGGAGTTTTATTGGTAGAGCACTATATACATAATTTACTTTAGGTGGTATTGTCATCTTTATTATTTTCGCTCAACCTATCCAAGAGCACTTGATATTTTTTTTCCTTTTGCTTAGATCCGACTTTATTTGTGTGGAAAGTGTTTTGTAGTTTTGCTCATATAGTTCGTGTCCCTTCCCTTGGCAGATAGATTCCCAAATATTTTGTTCTATCGATAGTTATTTTAATTGGAATTTCTCTCTGTATCTCTTGCTGTTGGATTTTGTTAGTTATGTATAAAAATGCTGAGGATTTATGTGGATTTATTTTGTATTCTGCAACTTTGCTAAAGTTGTGAATTATTTTTAATAGCTTTTTAGTAGAATCTCTGGGTTTCTCTAAGTATACCATCATATCATCAGCAAAGAGTGATAATTTGGTTTCCTCATTGCCTATTCTTATTCCTTTAATCTCTTTCTCAGCTCTTATTGCCAAAGCTAGCATTTCTAATACAATATTAAATAGTAACTGTGATAGTGGGCAACCTTGTTTCACTCCTGATCTTACTGGGAATGGTTCCATTTTATCCCCTCTACATATGATGCTTATTGATAGTTTTAAATATATGCTCCTAACTATTTTAAGGAAAAGTCCACTTATTCCTATACTCTCAAGAGTTTTTTTTTTTTTTTTATTAGGAATGGATGTTGGATTTTATCTGTTAGGATTCTTATAAGGTGCTAAGTAAGTGAAATTGAGGAGACAATGGTTAAATCTAGTTTAGCTTTGATTTAATCCTACAACAAATAATGGTTTCCTTGTAATATAATGACATATACTCATTGTGGGATATATAAAGCGGAGCTGGAAGGACCAGAAAGGAGAAGCCCACTAGAAGAAGCTCTTGGAGCCTCAGCCAGAATTCAGTCGAGGAGATTAACAAGCCAGAGAAGGCAGCTTAAGCTCTTGGAACCAAGACTACAGAAGGCCTTTAAGAAAAACTAGCTGAGTCCCAAGTGAAGGAGATGAGACTTTAAAGAATTTGGACTTTAACTCCTGGCTGCATTTGAGTAATTACTAGAACTGAAACAAAGGCTGCCTTCAGAAGACCCCCAAGAAACCTGCTCCCAGAGACCATTTTATATATATATATATATATATATATATATATATATATATATATATATATATATATATATATTATGTATATTATTATTATAATTATAACTTTTTATTGACAAAGCCCATGCCTGGGTAATTTTTTACAACATTATCCCTTGCACTCACTTCTGTTCTGACTTTTCCCCTTTCTCCCTCCACCCCCTCCCCCAGATAGCAAGCAGTCCTATACATGTTAAATATGTCACAGTATATCCTAGATACAATATATGTGTGCAGAAACAAACAGTTCTCTTGATGCACAGGAAGAATTGGATTCGGAAGGTAAAAATAACACGGAAAGAAAAACAAAAATGCAAACAGTTTATATTCATTTCCCAGTGTTCTTTCTTCGGATGTAGCTGCTTCTGTCCATAGTTGATCAATTGAAATTGTGTTAGATCTTCTCTTTGTCAAAGAAATCCACTTCCATCAGAATATATCCTCATACAGTATTGCTGTTTAAGTATATAATGATCTCCTGGTTCTGCTCATTTCACTTAGCATCAGTTCATGTAAGTCTCTCCAAACCACTCTGTATTCATCTTGCTGGTCATTTCTTACAGAACAATAATATTCCATAACATTCATATACCACAATTTACCCAACCATTCTCCAATTGATGGGCATCCATTCATTTTCCAGTTTCTAGCCACTACAAACAGGTCTGCCACAAACATTTTGGCACATACATGTCCTTTTCCCTTCTTTAGTACCTCTTTGGGATATAAGCCTTGTAGTATCACTGCTGGATCAAAACGTATGCACAGTTTGATTACTTTTGGGGCATATTCCAGATTGCTCTCCAGAATGGTTGGATTTGTTCACAACTCCACCAACAATGCACCAGTGTCCCAGTTTTCCTGCATTCCCTCCAATATTCGTTATTATTTTTTCCTGTCATTTAAAAAAATTTTCCTGCTCATTTAAAAAAAAAAAATAAGAGTTCCCTATTATCATCCGTTCTAGTCATGAGACATGTGGTATAATGCATGTGGCCTCAGGCCCTTCTTCAGTTCTCTAATCTGGACTGAAACTGAAATCAAGAATTCTATCCTCCCATAACTGCTCACAGCCAATAGGATCCTGCCTCACTTTTTTTTGTATTCACCAGGTATGTCTTGGTTCCTTCTTGTTATGGGATGCATCTTAGCAGCTTAGCTAGGATTGAAGTCACTGATTTGTAAAGTTTACTTCAGTCTTTTCCTGCTTAGTTTTTCAATTCTCAGCACTGATCAGAAAATGAAAATTTGGGTGGCTGGGACAGAGTCTACCTCTGAGTCCATCTAATCTTGGGGCTTGCAGCTTGGTATTTCAGCAGAACTACTCTGAAGATATTTACACTTCATATTGGTCAAACCTCCCTCTGGTATATTTCTTCAAATCTCCTTTTGTTGTCCCAGGAGAACCAATCTTCTATCCCAATTCTTGCTTATTTTTTCCACCCTACTTTCATCAGATGTGCTATTTTATCTTGTTTGCAGGAGAAATATAGAGCTTGAAGTTTTCTGATCTGCTCTGCTATATTCCCATAATCCTCCCTGTTGCTTCCCAGAATGTTTAGATTATTCATAGCACCATCAATATTGCTCTAGTGTGTCTGTTTCCTCATAACTCATACATCAGCAACTTTTATTTTCCTCTTTTCTTATCTTTGTCAATTCGATGGGTTTAATATGGAGTCATAAAAAATACTTTAACTTGCATTTCCCTGATTAGTAGTGACACAGAATATTTTTTTCATATGATTGTTGATAGCGGGGATTTCTTTCTTTAAAAATTTCCTATTAATATCATTTGATCACTTATCTATCAAGGATTTGCTATTAGTTTTTAATTTCAAATCAATTTTTGTACTATAGCTTGGCTATGAGACATCTGAGAAATTTGCTGAAAATGGTTTCTGATTTATCAGATTCCTTTCTATATTCAATGACATTAGATTAACTTTGTATTTAAAATTTTTTTTAAGTTACATGCAATCAAAATTATTCAATCTATCTTGTTCTTTATCACATATTTGATTATTAATTTTCCCCTATCAATACATTTAAAAGACATTTTATTCCTTGCTCCTCTAATTGGTTTATGATATGGCTTTTTTATGTCACCTTAATTTTATATTTATTTGGACCTTATCTTGACATAATTTACCACACATTTTTGCCAAAAGTTAGCCTTTAACATTCCTTGGAGTTGATTCTGTGAATGGAATAATGGTTATCCTCTCTTTTTATATATTTAGGATCTCTTCAAGAGGAAGATAGTAAAGGGAAAAGGAAAAAAATATATAAAAGTTTCAATTTCTTAATGAAAGTATGTTTTAGTTTAGACTACTGAGATGACTATCTTTCCAAGAGTTCAAGCCAAATAATAAATGTGGGGGACAGACATGGTGACTGACTGATACTGCACATACATATATTTTAGTGCTTTGCTCTTACTCTCCACAACAACCTGTGAGCAAAATTCTTAAATTACAGTTTATTTCTCTCAGAACTACACAATTTTCAACCAAAGCTTCTTAATTATGTGGAAACTCATCTAGTTGATTTGAAAATTCCTTCCCCTAATCAAGACACTTCAAAAGACTGTTGATAAAATATATTGCTTCTTCCTCTTTTCAGAGAAACAGTGAAATAAAGAGAATCCTGCAATCTGCATTCTTAGACTTAGACAATGTGTTTATGTTTTGTTGAATTACACAGACTTGATAAAATGGAGAGATTCTATTACAAAATGATAGGAAGAAGTGGTAGGATAGAGGACAGTGACAAATTCATTTGTTTTGAAGGATCACCAATAAAACAAATTTAAATGCACAGGGAAAAAAAATCTGTACAGGACATGGACCGTTTTTATGACTATCTTGTTACCACCAGTTTCATATCTATAGCTGTCTATTTATCAATATATCTATCTGTACTTATCTATATGTGATAAAAAGTTCTTAATATATTGATTATATATGCATATATATTTGTGTGTACATTTATATAAATATAAACACACATGCATGTGTATTCCATTGCTTGATGCGTATTTATATATGTGTGTATACCTATTCATATTCCAATATTCATATTAGAACACTATAGCAAACTTTAGTTATCAAGAGAAGTTCAATTTCATACAACAGTTTCATGATGATGCTTATATGGGCTCTGGATATGTTCTTGTACATTCCAGTTACTAAGGGAGTGAGTAAAGTAGAGCTATGTGTTTTTTTGTCAAAATCACAGAACAATATTTTCATCTTTGTAATCAAACACTCAATAATGGCAAAAAAAGGCAAGGTCAGCTGCCATATTGATGGTAAAATGTTTAATATGAAAAGGCTATAAATGAAACATAAAGTGAAAGGAGAATTGGTGTTTTGCCTTTTGTTCAGATGAGTGTTCATTCAATGCAGCCTCTGAGACTCAGTTTAAACAAAGTTTGAATGTAGTATCTGCTGCTTATGCTATTTTTACCTAACCAAGAATCCAAGAAAACACCAAGTTTAACACCAAGAAAACAGAGATTCTCTACCAGCTAGGACCACACCATACATACATGGAACCATAGGTTCATGAAGAAATTTGAATGCTATGGATGAGTTCATTTGTTTTGGCACTATACTTTCCTTTTTTTTTTCTCTGCCTGATGAGTTAAATAGAATTGTAGTGGTTCAAAAGAAATGTGAGATGCATAAATTTAGAGATAAGTTTTTGCACAAACAAACTCAATGCACCCAAGATTAGAAGAAAGACAGAAAGCTGGGAAACAATTTTTATGGCAAGTGGTTCTGATATTATTGAAATATACAGAAAACTTAGTCAAATTTATAAAAAATAGAAATCATTCCCCAGTTGATAAATGGTCAAAAGATATGAACACATAATTTTCCAGATGAAAAAAATTAAACTATTTATTCATATAAAAAGAATCTAAATCATTATTGATTAGAGAAATGCAAATTAATTCAGTTACAGCCTCATTCTTATCAGATTGGCTATAATGACAAGAAAAGATAATAAATATTGTAAGTGATTTAGGAAAAACTAGATCACTAATGTATTGTTGTTAGAATTATAAACTGATCCAGCTACTTTGGAGAGCAATCAGGAACTATGCCAAAAGTCTATAAAACTGTGCATACCCATTGATCCAACAGTATCAGTACTGACCCTGTATCCTAGAGAGATCATAAAAGAGGGAAAGGAATCTACATGTACAAAAAATGTTTGTAGCAGCTTTTATTGTGGTGGAAAGGAATTGTAAATTGAATAAATGCCATTCATTTGGGAAATAGCTGAATAAATTGTGGTATATGATTGTAATAAAATACTATTGCTCCATAAGAAATGATGAACAGGTCGATTTCAGAAAAACCTGGAAAAACTTATTTGAACTGATACTGAGTAAAATGAGTAGAACCAAGAGGATATTGTATACAGACACAGCAAGATTGTGTGATGACATGCTATGATACACTTAACTCTTCTCAGCGACACAGTGATTCGAAACAAATGTAATACACTTGGAATGGATAACATATTCCTCATCCTGAGAAAGAACTGTGGAGACTGAATGCAGACAAAACCATACTAATTTTGCTTTTATGTGTTTTTTCTATTTTTTCCCGTTCATTCTGATTTTTCTCTCACAATATGAAAATATATTTAAAATGACTTTACATGTATAATCTATATGAGCTTGTTTACTGTCTTTTGTTTCACTAATATTTTCTTTTTTCTAATACATAGAGAATAAATTTTAACATTAATTTTTGTAAAAGTTTATGTTCCAGAATTTTCTCCAGCCCTCCTTTACCTGCTTGCCCCAAACAGCAAGCAATCTTGTATAGGTTAAATATGTGCAGTTTTTTCAAACCTATTTCAATATTTGTCATGTGCAAGAAATATAAGATTAAGAGGTAGAAAAAAATACATGAATATGAAAATATAAAGAAACAAAAATTTCTTGATATCTTGAGAAGAAGGAAGGTAAGTGAACGTGGAAGATTATTTTTTTTAAATAATAGCATTTTATTTTAAAACTATGTGCAAATATAGTTTTCAACACTCACTCAGGCAAAATCTTGTGTTCCAGATTTTTTCTCCCTCCCTCCCCACGTGTTCTTCACTAGACAGTAAGTAACCCAATATATGTTAAATAAGCATAATTCTTCCATACATAATTCCATAATTATCATGCTGCAGAAGAAAAATAAGATCAAAAAAGGGAAAAAATTTTTGAAAGAAAACAAAAAGCAAGCACAAAACAACAAAAAGGTAAAAATACTATGTTGTGATCCACATTTAGTCTTCACAGTCCTTTGTCTGGGTGTAGATGGCTCTCTCCATCACAAGTTAATTGGAATTGGTCTGAATCAACTTATTGTTGAAAAGAGCCACATCCATCAGAATTGATCATTTTACAGTCTCATTGTTGTTGTATACAATTTTCTCATGGTTCTAATTCACTTCAATTAGTATTACTTCATGTAAGTCTCTCCAGGCCTTTGTGAAATCATCCTATTTATCATTTATAATGGAACCATTATGTTCCATAACATTCATATACCATAACTTATTCAGCTATTCTTTAAATGAATGAGGAAATGCAGTTCCTTATCACTACAAAAAGGTCAGTGAAACATTTTTGCAGATGTGGATGCTTTACCCTTTTTTCTCATCTCTTTGGGACATAAACCCAGTAGAGACACTACTGAACTCAACGGTATGTACAGTTTGATAGCCCTTTTGAAATACTTCTATATTGTTTTCCAAAATGACTGAATTGGTTCCTAACTGCATTAAAAATCTCTTAGTATCCCAGTTTCCCCAAATTCACTCCATTATTTATTATTGTCTTTTCCTTTCCTTTCAACTAATCTAAGAGGTGTGTAGTGGTATTTCAGAGTTGGTTTAATTTACATTTCTATGATCAATAGTGATTTAAAGCACATTTTCATGTGACTTAAAATGGTTTTAATTTCTTCATCTGAAAATAGTCTGTTTATATCCTTTGATTTATGAATTGGAGAATGGCTTGTGTTCTTATAAATTTGAGTCAATTCACTATATATTTCAGTAATGAGACCTTTATTAGAACCCTTGAACGTAATTTTTTTCTAGTATTCTGCTTTCCTTTTAATCTTGTCTGCACTGATCTTGTTTGTACAAAACCTTTTTTTTAACTTAATACAATCAAAATTATCTATTTTGCATTTCAAAATGGCTTCTAGAACTTCTTTGGCCACAAATTCCTTCCTTCACCACAGATCTGAAAGGTAGACTATCTTTTGCTCTTTTGTGCAGCATATAGTATGACTCATTATGTCAAAACCATGAACACATTTTGATCTTATCTTGTTATAGGCTGTTAAGTGTTAATCAATGCCTAGTTTCTACTATACTATTTTCTAATTTTCCCAGCAATTTTTATCAAATAGTTAGTTCTTCTTCCAGAAACTGGGGTCTTTGAGTTTATCAAACACTACATTACTATAGTCATTCATTATTTTGTCCAATCAACCTAACCCATTCCACTAATCAACTACTCTATTTCTTAGCCAGTACCAAATGATTTTGATGACAATGCTTTATAATATAATTTTAAGTCCGGTACAATAGGCTACCTTCATTTGCACTTTTTTCATTAATTCCTTTGAAATTCTTGATCTTTTGTTCTTTCAGATGAAAGTTGTTATTTTTTCTAGATCTGTAATGTAAATTCTGGACAGTTTGGTATGGCACTGAATTAAAGAGATTAATTTAGTTAGTATTGTCAATTTTTTTTATTATATTAGCTTGGCCTACCTATAAGCACTTGATATTTTTCCAGTTGCTAATATCTGACTTTATTTTTGTGGAAAATATTTTGTAATTGTGTTCATATAGTTCCTGATTGGGTCTTGGCACATAAGACACCCAAATATTTTATATTATCTATAGTTATTTTAAGTGGAATTTCTCTTTGTATCTCTTGTTGCTGGACTTTGCTGATAACAGAGAAATGTTGATGTTTTATGTGGATTTATTTTGTAATCTGCAACTTTGCTAAAGTTGTGAATTGTTTCTAGTGGTTTTTACTTGATTCTCTAGAATTCTTAAAGTATACCATCATATAATCTACAAAGATTAATAATTTATTTCCTAATTACTCACTCTAATTTCTTTTTCTTTTTTATTATTAAGGCTAACATGCTTTAATACAATATTCAATATTAAAGGTGATAATGAGCAACCTTGTTTGCCCCTGATCTTATTGGAAATGCTTTTGACTTATCTCCCTTATGCATAATGCTTCTTATCATTTTAAGAAAAATTCCATTTTTCCTGTGCTTTCTAGAATTTTTAACAGGGAATGAGTGCTGCATTTTGTCAAATGCTTTTTCCACATCTATTGATGTAATCATGTGATTGCTGTTAGTTTGATTATTGATGTAGTCAAATATGTTAATAGTTTTTCTAATATTGAACCAACCCTGCATTCCTGGCGTAAATCCTACTTGACCATGGTGTATTATCCTAATGATAACTTGCTGTAATCTCTTTGGTAATATTTTAAGATTTTTGAATCAATATTCTTTAAGGAAATTGGTCTATGATTTTCTTTCTCTTTTTTGGCCCTACCTGGTTTAGATATAAGCACAATATCAATGTCATAAAAGTAATTTCATAGGTCTGCTTATTTCTCTATTTTTCGAAATAATTGGAATAGAACTGGAATTAATTGTTTAAATGTTTGGTAGAATTCACATATAAATCCTTCTGGTCCTGGAGATTTTTCTTAGGAAGTTGATTTATGGCTTGTCAATTTCTTTTTCCAAATTGGGACTACTTAAGTAATTTATTTCCTTTTCTGTTAATCTGAACAATTGATATTTTTCTAAGCGTTCATTCATTTCACTTAGATTATTTGATTTATTGGTATATAGTGGGACAAAGTAGCTCCTAATTATTGCTCTAATTTATCTTTATTAGTGGAAAGTTCATACTTTTCATTTTTTGAGGCTAGCAATTTGATATTATTCTTTACTTTTTTTGAATACAAGTTGTATTCTCCTTGTTAGAATATAAACTTCATTAAGGCAGGGACTATTTCTATTTTTTCCCTAAATCTTACGGCCCCAAGCATATGCATGTAGCAGGTACTTAATAAAGGGCAATTTAAATTACTTCTTTTTTTTTTATTTAATAGCCTTTTATTTACAGGATATATACATGGGTAACTTTACAGCATTAACAATTGCCAAACCTCTTGTTCCAATTTTCCCTTTTCCCCCACCCCTCCCCTAGATGGCAGGATAACAGTAGATGTTAAATATATCAAAATATAAATTAGATACACAATAAGTATACATGACCAAAACGTTATTTTGCTGTACAAAAAGAATCGACTCTAAATTTTACAATTGCTTGGAAGGAAATAAAATCAGGTGTGCATAAATATAAATTAGAATTCAATGTAATGATTTTAGTCATCTCCCAGGTTCTTTTCTGGCATAGCTAGTTCATTCATTACTGCTCCATTAGAAATGATTTGGTTGATCTCTTTGCTGAGGATGGCCTGGTCCATCAGAACTGGTCATCATATAGTATTGTTGGAATATATAATGATCTCCGGCCTCTCATTTCATTAGTATCAGTTCGTGAATCTCCCAGGCCTTTCAAATTATCCTGTTTCATTTCGTACAGAACAGTAATATTCCATAATGTTCATATACCACAATTTTATTCACCTTCTCAACTGTGGACTTCCATTCAGTTTCCAGTTTTCCACTACGAAAAGGGCTGCCACAAACATTCTTACATACAAGTCCCTTTCCTTCTTTATAATCTCTTTGGGATTAATCCCAGTAGTAACCTTGGGATCAAATTACGTTTGATAACTTTTTGACCATAGTTCAAGCTACTGTCCAAAATGGTTTGGTTATTAAACTCCAAACAATTCATCAATGTCCCATTTTTCCCTCATCCCTCCAACAATCTCATGACCTAGGCATAAAGAATGGTATTAATAAATTAAAGAGGAACACAGGATGAATTATCTCAGACCTTGGGGAAGGAATCTTTATGACCAAGAAGAACTGAATCTTACTGATCACAAAATGAAAATTTTGATTATACCAAACTGAAAATTTTTAAAAAAAACTAATGCAGACAAGATTAGAAGGAAGCAATAAACTGGGAAATATTTTTACAGTCAAAGGTTCTGATAAAGGCCTCATTTCCAAAATATAAGAAATTAACTCTAATTTATAAAAATCAAGTTCTCAATTGAAAAATGGTCAAAGGATATGCAGACAATTTCAGATGAAGAAATTGAAACTACTAGTCATATGAAAAAGATCTAAGTCATTATTAATCAGAAAATTTAAGACAACTCTAAATCCATTATACACCTGTCAGTTGGTTAAGATGACAGGAAAAAAATAAATGATTTTAGGGGTGCAGGAAAACTGGACATTGATGCATTGTTGGTGGAGTTGTGAACAATCCAACCATTTTGGGATAGTTTGGAATATGTAAAAAGTTATCAAACTTATCCCTTTGATCCAAGTGTTCTACTGGCTTTATCCCAAAGAGATTATAAAAAGGAAAAGACTTATTGCCCGAATGTTTTGGCAGCCCTTTTTTGTATGGCTAATAACTGGAAAGTGATGGATTCCATCAGTTGGAGAATGGTAAAAATTGTGAAGAATATTATGGAATATTACTGTTCTGAAGAAATGACCAACAGGATAATTTCAGAAAGGCCTGGAGAGACTTAACGAACTATGCTGAGTGAAATGGCAGGACCAGGGAGTATTATACTTAACAACAACATATGATGACCGTTCTAATGGACCAGGCCATCCTCAGCAACGAGATTAACCAAATCATTTCAATGGAACGTAATAACTAACCACTATCGAAAAAGAATTGGAGATGACAAAACCATTAAATTGAATCCCCAATACCTATATTTATCACACCTATTTTGATTTCCTTCACAAGCTAATTGTACAATATTTCGAAGTCATTCTTTTACACAAAATAACTTTTGTCATGTATACTTATTTGTATTAATTTATATTTAATATATTTAACATCTACTGGTCATCCTATCTAGGGGAGGGAGTGGGGGTGGGGTAAGAGGTGAAAATTTGGAACAAGAGGTTTGGCAGTTGTTAATGCTGTAAAGTTACCCATGCATATATCCTGTAAATAAAAGGCTATTAAATAAAAAAAATAAAATAAAAAAAAGACATATTACATTCAGTTTTGTTAGATAGAATACTCTTTGTTGTCCTAACTCCCTTGTCCTCAGGAATACCATATTACAAGTTCTCTTATTTTAATGTAAAAGCTGCTAAATCTTGGGTTATCCTGACTTTGGCTCCAAAATCCTTGAATTTATTTCTCTGTGGTTGCTTGCAATATTTTCTCCTTGACTGTGGAGCTCTGAAACTTGACTATAATATATCTAGGAGTTTTCATTTTGGGATTTCTTTCTGTAGGTAATTGGAAGATTCTTTTGATTTCCGTTTCATCCTCTGATTCTAGAATATCAGGGCAGCTTTTTTGACAGTTACTTGAAAGACAATGTGTAGTCTCTCTTCTTTTGAAACATTTACTATTTCCTGAAATTACATTTAAATCATTTTTTACATTTTTTTTTAAAACTTTCAAGTTCCAGATTAACTTCCTTATCGCCACACCAAGATCCTGTTTAAAAACTACATGTAAAGTTATGCAAAACAATTTCATAAAAATCAAGGTGTAAAAAAAATATAGATATTCCATCTTAACAAAAACCTCAAGAAAAATAAAATAGAAAGAGAAAGAGGCAGAAAGATGACAGAAAGAGAGAGAGAGAGAGAGAGAGAGAGAGAGAGAGAGAAAGCACTTCAATCTATACATAGATAAAACCAGTACCTATTCTGGATATGCATAGGATTTTTCATCCTAAATCCTTAGATTATTGTACTGCTAAAAATATCAGTCATTTACAACTGATTTTTCCAGAACATTGCTATTATTTTGTATGCAGTACAATTCACTTTGCTTGAATTCATGGTGGATTTTCCAGGTTTT
Organism: Sarcophilus harrisii; assembly: GCF_902635505.1. Classification (NCBI taxonomy): domain Eukaryota; kingdom Metazoa; phylum Chordata; class Mammalia; order Dasyuromorphia; family Dasyuridae; genus Sarcophilus; species Sarcophilus harrisii. The sequence continues at coordinate 365,432,651 of NC_045427.1, read as the reverse complement.
TTTTTTTCCTGAGAGCATCCTGTTCAACATTTTCCAAGGATCTCTCTCCATTTAGAAAGACTCATTCTCAAAAGACAAATATCTAGTTTATCTGGGCTTCAACTTTCTATCTTGTTGATAACTAGCAGTTATATTGCTCTTTAAGGCTTGCAAAGTTCTTTGTATGTTACATTAAGACTTATATAAGATTTACTTTGTGCTAGCACCATGCTAAGGTCATTTAATAAATGTCATCTCATTTGATTTCAGTAACTCTGGGGCAAAGCTTCTTTTTTTTAAAGAAAGAATACTTTATTTTTTTATTTTAATAGCCTTTTATTTACCTATATGTATGGGTAACTTTACAGCATTGACAATTGCCAAACCTCTTGTTCAAAAGGTTTTTTCCTCTCCTTCTCTGCACCCCCTCCCCCAAATGGCAGGATGACCAGTAGATGTTAAATATATTAAAGTATAAATTAGATACACAATAAGTATACATGACCAAACTGTTATTTTGCTGCACAGAAAGAATCGGACTCTGAAATATTGTACAATTAGCTTGTGAAGGAAATCAAAAATGCAGGTGAGCAAAAAATATAGGGATTGGGAGTTCAATGTAATGGTTCTTAGTCCCACTGGGCATAGCTGGTTCAGTTCATTACTGCTCCATTGGAACTGATTTGGTTCATCTCATTGCTGAGGATGGTCAGGTCCATCAGAATTGGTCATCATATAGTATTGTTGTTGAAGTATATAATGATCTCCTGACCCTGCTCGTTTCACTCAGCATCAGTTCATGTAAGTCTCTCCAGGTGGGGCAAAGCTTCTTAAACTGTGGGTCATAACTCCACATGGGGTCATGTAACTGTGGGTATAGTGAGAAATTTGGCAACAGGCAAACATATCAAATATCATCAAGTTTTAATTCTTTATGAAAAAAATAAATAAGCACATCCATCTCATTATAATGCTTTCACCTTTAATAACTGGTAAAATTATATGTATACCAAAGAATTGATTGAAAAAAATTCTTTATGATTTATTATCAATAAATGTTTATTTTGTATATCTATTAATAAACCTATATGTCCAGGGTCATGTAAAACTATCCTGGTCATAAAGGGGTCATGAATGGAAAAACTGTAAGAAGCCCTGCTAAAGGAGGTAATTGTTATTTTATCATTTCCCATTTATTGATGGGTAAACTGAGATAAGCAGAATTAATTGTATTGCTGTGTTACATAGCTAGTATTTGAAGCAGAATTTGCACTCAGGTCTTTCTAACTCCAAGTCTAGTTTATGTTGCACCATTCATCTTCTTGAGAAGTGTAAGGGCTTTTTATTATCTTTCTATCAAAATACTATCAAATCATGTAATCTATCAAATCAAGTACCTACTATGTGGCAGGTACTTTGCTAAGTAATGGAAAGTTGTCTTTATAACATGCTGATTTATTTAGAAGAATATTTTGTAAAATATTCTGAAAAATAACATAATCTGAGAAGTATTATATGTGTTTCATATTAACTTTGTTTCTAATTCAATATTAAATGCCGTACTGTACATAGTGAATACTTTCTCTGTTGAATGAATACTTGTTACGATTGCTATATAGTTGTCTACTTGGCATATGATCAAACAGCAAAGAAGCAATCATATGGGAGAAAGGGATTACAATTGGGGAGAATACAGGCTTTTTAACCCAATAGAAGAACAGTGTGCAGTGTCAACATCTCCATTAAAATCTCCAGGTGATGAGGAGAGATCTAGAAAGTGGTGAATGTAAGGGACTAGTTAGGTTAACTGCTTGGGGAAAGGGTTTGCTTGTATCTCTACAGATGGAGAAGGAATCAGACAGGTGCCAATAAGCACCTTGAGAGAGACAGAAAAAGAGAAAAACCTCGAAACAATACCTAAGAAACATCTGACAATGAAAGAGCATGGCTGATAATAAGACTGTTGTAGAACTTTAAAACCAGCAGGAAACATTGGATTCTCTAAGATGAAAAATTGTTGCTAAGACTGTTGCAGAACTTCAAAATCTGCAGGAATCATTGGATTGTCTGAGACATTCTAAGACAGGACTTCAAAATCTGTTGTAATAGTCTCATCTACTGCAGGACTTCAAAACTTGGAAGAATTATTGCTTTCCTGACACATGAAGTAATGGACAATAGATTGGCTTTGGACTATTTCTAGGACTTATGGACATATATAATTCCTCATGTTGATTCGTGTTGTTTGTTTGTAATACCTCCCATGTTGATAGATTTACGTATACCTGTTTCAAGTGAGACCCTTCAAAAACCTGCTAATCTGTTTGATTCCCCATTTTCCTTTGGTTTTCATCTCCCTTCCTGAGACATCAGGGATGTCATGATCACCTTCTTTTTTGGAGTTCTCACCTCCTTGAGAAGTTATGGAGGGCGTGACCACCATATGTTCTAAAACAAAAGAAAGTGGGAGATGTTATAGGTCAGAACTCTGAAACAAGGATTCTTACAAGGTATTAAGTCAGTAGAATTGATGAGGCAATGGTTATCTAGTTTAGCATGGTGCTTAATAGTTCTCTAAATTCAGTATGATTGATTTAATTTTACAAAAAATAATGGTTTCCTAGTGATATAGTGATTGGTTTATACTCAGTGTAGGGCATATAAGCTGGGAGCCTCAGCCAGAAAGAAGGCAGAGAAGAAGAGGACTGGAGGCAGGAGCTCAAGCTCTTGGGGCCAAAGAGAGAGAGATTCATTTTCATCTTCATCAACCTTGTGGTGGCTGGCTTGGCCTCCTGCATTTTCTCCACTGACACCAAGTCCCCTTTGAAGGCCATGAGAAAGCTAGCTGTGCACCAAACAAAAGAGACAATAAAGACTTTTGGACTTTAATACCTGACTATTCTTGTGGTGATTACTCTGCTGAAATGAAGGCTGCTCCAAAGATCTCCAGAAAACCAAAAAGAACATTACACTGTAGATTACACCTCTACATGACTGAATTTTCTTTTTGTTAAGTGACATATCCATAGATAATTTTCAACATTCACCAAACCTTGTGTTCCAAATTTTTTCCCTCCATTTCCTTTTCCTCTTCCCCTAGATGGCAAGTAATCTAATATATGTTAAACATGTGCAATTCTTATCTATCTGTCTAATTTCCAAAATTATCATTCAACATGAGAAAAAATAATATCAAAAATGAAAAAGAAAATGAGAAAGAAAAAAATGCAAGCAAATTACAACCAAAAAGTGAAAACACTATGTTGTGATCCACACTCAATCCCCACAGTTCTTTCTCTGGGTGCAGATGTCTCTCTTCATCACCAGACCATTGGAATTGGCCTGAATTACATCACTGTTAGAGCCACATCTGGATGACTGAATTTTCTATTCTACATTTGACTTCTTCAGATTGCAGTCTAATATTTTTCTCCACAGTTTCTTAATGAAAACATTTAAATTAGGGGAAACCTGAAGAATTAGTAGGATGGAAAGAGGCAGAAGTAAGATCTTATCTGAATTCATGCTCGGTTCACTTCTGTTTTGAAATAAGAATCTCAAAGAGCTTTGACATTATCCAGTGTTCAGGGACAGAATAGAGACAGAGCAAGCATATATTATGCAGTATATGGTATTGCAAATTATATCAATTATATCATACTATTCCAAACACAAGGAATACTTGTCCTTCTGTCCCCAAAAGACCATTTTTACAAAGTACAAACAAACAGAATAGAGCCATTGCAGCCACTTAAAGTGTGCCCTTCATAGAATCCATAGTCATAACAGAAAATCATGTAATTTCTGCACAAAGATTTTGATGTAAGATGTAGCATGCATATCATTGACCTAAATTCAATCTCCCCTGCATATACCTGCAGAAATTTTCTGCAGGGAAATACTGTAGAGATAGATGAAAAAGATCTGTCACTATTTTCCTGAGCATCCATTGCCATGAATTTCTTTAACCCTGACACCTACTTCTCAGCCTACAATCAACTTTTCCAACTTTTATTCAAATTGGAGAGGGTGGGAACAAGATAAAGGAAGAAAAGGATGAGAGAGAAGAATGTGAGAAAGATAAAGAAGAAAGAATAAGAGAAGAGTGAAGCAAAGAAAGGCGGAAGGGCGAGAAGGGAAAAGGGATCCATTGAAAAGAGGAAGGAGAGACACTGCATTTAGAAACCCTGAAAGTTATAGATTTGTGCTGGGAAATGATGTCAGGACTATAAGATTTGGAGTCCAAGGCCCTGGGTTCAAACCCTGACCCAATCATTTACTACTTGTGTTACACTGAACAAACCACTGAGCCTCTCTGGGCCTCATTTTCTATGTCTTCAAAATCAAGGGCTTGGATTAGACAGTTTCCAAAGTTTTTTTTCAAGCCCTATATCTATGATCTTGTTTTGCAGTTATTTCAGTCATATTTTCTTCTTTGTGAACCAATTTGGAGGTTCTTCTTAGATACTTAAGAGATTTGGCATTGCCTTTTATACATCATTTTACAGATAAAGAAACTGAGATGATCAGAGTAAATGATTTGTCCAGTATCACATATTAATATCAGGCCAAATTTAATCACATCTTCCATACTCTAAATCCAGAGTTTTACCGAGTTGCCTATGATCTTCTAATATCATTACCTTCCAAACTGCTTTCTTACTTTTATACTTTGATTTATTTCATTCTTAAAGAACGAGGTTGAGTTCCTCCACTGGTATAGTTTTGCTGTCGAATTCTTCTTGCAGCTCTCTTAACTTTCCCTTTGGGAATTTGGGTGCTGTATCACTTGGTACATATGTTTAGTATTGATATTGCTTCAATAGCTATGGTATTCTTTAGCAAAATGTAGTTTGCTTCCTTATCTGTTTTAATTAGATGTACTTTTGTTTTTGCTTGATCTAAGATCAGGATTGCTCCCCTGCAAATTTTTTTTCTTCAACTAAAGCATGAGTCTGCTCCATCCTTTTACCTTTACTCTATATATATCCCTCTGCTTTAAATGTGTTTCTTGTAAACAAGATATTGTAAGATTCTGGTTTTTAATCCAGTCTACTATCTGCTTCTTTTCACAATATTCAAATTCACAGTTAAAATTAGAAAACTAATTAAAATTAAACAATTAAATAATTAAAATTAACTCTTTAGTTTCCTCCATCTTATTTTTCCCAAGTTGTAATTTTCTCTTTCTTTTCTTTCCCCTTTCCCTCCTACCCAGTCTTTGCTTTCGAATACTACCTCCCACAAACATCCCTCTCCTTTTACAGCCCTGCCTTCTTTCTTATCCCTTTTCCTTTCTACTTCTGTTCCCCATCTATTAGCCTCCCTGGTTTGTTTTCCCCTTTCCTCTCCTACTTCCCTATACCCTACAGGGTGAGAAAATTTTCTCTGTGAGATAATATATCTGAAATTCCCTCTTTGAGCCAAAATATGATGAGATCAAGATTCACTCAATGCTCATCCCTCTCCCCTCTTTTCCTCAATTGTAATAGGTATTTTTTTTTGCCATTTCATGGAATGTAATTTACACCATTTTACCTCCCCTTTCTTCTTCTTCCAGTATAATCTGTATACCCATAAGAGAGATATAGTTTTCAAGAGTTACACATATCATGTTCCCATATAGGGGTGTAAACTTTTTAACTTTTAAAAGAAATAACTATGTTTTTTTTTTCCTTTTTACCTTTTTATATATCTCTTGTGTTTTGTATTTAAAGACAAAAATTCTGTTCAGTTTTGGTCTTTTCATCAGAAATAAATGAATTTTACCTGTTTCATCAAATGTCCATAATTTTCCCTTAAAGATAATGCTTAATTTTATTGTATAGTTGATCTTGGCTGCAATACAACTTCCTTAGCCTTTCAGAATATCATATTCCAGGTCCTTTGAGTCTTTAAAATAGAAGCTGCTAGGTTCTGGGTAATCCTGATTGTGACTCCGCTATATTTGAATTGTTTCTTTCTGATTGCTTGCAATATTTTCTCCTTGATTTCATAATTCTGAAATTTAGCTATACTATTTGTTAGTGTTTTCATTTTGGGGTCTCTTTCAGGAAGTGATTGGTGAATTCTTTCAATGACTATTTTACCCTCTGGATCTCAGACATCAGGTGAATTTTTGTTGATGATTTCCTGAAAGATGTTGTCTAAGCTCTTTTTTTCAATGACTGTTTCCTGGAAGTCCAATAATTCTTACATTGTCTTTCCTAGATCTATTTTCTAGGTTGTATTTCCAGTGAGGTATTTTCAATTTTCTTTTACTTTTTCTTTTTTTTTTTTATTTGACTGATTCTTGATATCTCATTGAGTCATTCACATTCATTTGTTCAATTTTAATTTTTAGTAAATTCTTTTCTTCATTTAGCTTTTTGATCTCCTTTTGCCTTTGGCCAATTGAACTTTTAATTGAATTCTTTTGTTCATTGGAATTTTTTCCCCTCTTCACAAATTCTGTTTTCCAATGAGCTGATTTCTTTTTTTTTTCATTTCCTCAAATATATTTTTAAGGAGTTATAAGGAGTTATGCTTTTTTTCTTTCCAAAATCTATTTTTAAGGCAGTCTCAAAAAAAAGGTGTTTCCTTTTCCAAACTCTCCTGCAAAGTTCTCATTTCCTTTTGGCATTTCTTCTCTCTTTTATGATCCTTTTTGATGGAGATCAAGTCTTATCACCCTTTATGTCTTCATCTGAAGATGATTTGCCTTTCGTGTCCTCAAGTTTTGAGGTCTGTTCTTCTCTGTTGGCATAAAATCTATCAATTGTCAGAGTTCATTTTTGCTTTTTAAAAAAAAATGTTTAAAGGTTGAGGCCTGCTCCTGGTTCAAAGGGGAGATTGTTCCAAGCTTCCTCTACAGGTGACAAAGGCTTCACACTGCCCTGGGGTTGGTGCTACTTCTTTACCATGCTAGATGAGTGTGGCCAAGTACCATGTTATTCTGAGGTTCAGGGGCTCATTATTTTCCTTTTGCATTTGTATTCAATGTTTCACGGGAAGTCTGCTAATCAACTGGCTTTTGAACCAGGACAGAATAGCCAAGTATTTAGTTTGAGCTTCCCCGTAGATTCCCCTGGTACCCAGGTGCTATCCTACTCTTGGTCTTTGCTTTGTGCCTTCGCTCAGATATTTCCCCCACTGCCTGATTGAAACATACTTTTTATGAAGTTATTCCTAAATATTTTCTCTTAGAAATTTGTTACACTTTAAATATTTCTGTGTTCTGTTACTCCAAAATCAATTCAGAGTCTTGATCTGGTGTTGATCTGAGGAAAGCCAGGAAGAACTCAGACAAAGACTTGTCTACTCTCTGCCATCTTGTCTCTGCCCCACAGAGAAAATTATGATATTTTAATATCTTTAAATACACCATTATCATCCCCTTTCCAATCACAGAGTCATGTTATTTACTAAATTCATTCATCCCCAGCTTAGAAAAGACAATGGATTCTCCATTTTAAAAACATTTTTCCATTTTTATATGGAAAGTATATCATAATTTCAAGGCCAACATTTACCTATTCTGTTTTGGTGGAAATGTTCCAGAAATGTGTTTCATTTCTTTGTAATTTTATGATTATAAGTTTTCTGCTTAATTAATAAGATGAGTCTCTTTAAAATCCGGACCTCAAGCCAAAATATGAGTTACATCAATGGGATAACATCATACTTAAGTAATTTAACCTGCATTTGAAATGAATGGAGCATTAACTACCTTCAGAGGTTGCCAGTTCCACATTCTATATTGATTCTGAATGTTTTTTAAACATTATTAACCTTAATATTAATCATAATGTTGAATTATTTCTCTCTTTTTTATGTTCTCACATCTATAGGGCAGTCTTTCAATTTTGACTGGGGGCATATTAAAAACCCAGATATTTAATAAGAAAGATGATTATTTTAAATTGAGATGCCATGAATTCTTAAGAAAAATTGGAAAAGGGCTATAAGTAGATGGGAAAAGAAGATATATTACACAATTTGTCTTTGTCATCTCCTAACCAAATCTCAAGTTGCTTGAGGGAGATCTCAACTTTATTTAAAGTTATTAATGGCACAAAGTATGGACAAAAAATAATTTTAACCTTTTAAGGAAGAGGTTTTCATTTCAAAGACAAGCTTGTAAATATGTGAGTAGAACAGCTAGATATTACAGTGGATAAGGCATTGTACCTAGAATCAAGAAGAACTAAATTCAAATCCTGCTTCAGATATTTACTAGAAATCTGACTTTAGACAAGTTACTTAATGACCATCTGCCTCATTTTCCTTATCTATAAAAAGTGGATAATAATAGCACCTACTTCTCATGGCTTTTGCAAAAATCAAACAAAATAGTGTATGTAAAGCACTTTACAAGCCTGTAAAGCACTATATAAATGTTACCTATTAACATTAGTTCACCCTTAAATGGGCTTTATGTCTAACAGCTTTGTCTAACAGGTCAAAGAACAATTAATTAAGAGAGCTTGGAATTCTGTTCTTAATTCAAGGTTTTTTAAATCATACCTTGTCTCTTTTTTGCATACTCTGATTCATTAATCAATCTAAAATTTCAATATGTGTATTCTTATATTGTATGTTTTCTCCTTGCATCCCAAAGAATTCTTTATCTACCAAGAGTTCTGGGGGCTTTTGTATAGGACTTTTTGTAATTTGTACTTATTAATGCATCATTTACTCTATCGAAGGAAAAGAGTTTCAGTATACATATTTGTAAATATGTGTTATATATAAATATAAATATATTTCATTTATATAATAATTATATATTTATTATACATAATATATATAAATAATATAATAAAATAAATATATAAATATAAATATGCTAATAGAAATAGCATTTTTTTTTCAGAGTTTTGTGAGGAACAAATGATATAATGCTTATAAAGTTCTTTAAAAATTTTAAAGTATTTTATAAATGCAATAATTATTATTACCGTATATTTTATTTTTTCTTCTGGGTGATTATTGGTAATGTGTTGTAGTGTACTTTGCATAAACTGCATGAGTTCTTCCATTGACCTTTGGGCAACTTTGATTGTTTCTTTCAAAACATAGATTAAAATCAATATTTCTTTGAAGGATACAATAGAAATAATTTTAATGATCTTCAGATTATTACTAGCAAGTATGTGAAATAAAAAAAAAGATATGCTTCCCAGATAAAAAGAGAACATTGAGGAGTTCAAATGCAATAGTACCCTATACTAAACTTCTCCAAAACCATGTTTGTGGATGACATTGTTCTAATTACATCAAAATTCGAAATGTTGCAGTGGTTTCTAAATGAGGCCATAAATGCTTAAAAAAGAGTTTGGTCTAAGATTCACTTAATGAAATGAAGTGGATGAAAAATGCCTACTGTCTTAATTTTATTATGCATTTCGATGAAAAGCTTGTAGAGTTCAACTATCAATAACTAAGCCAGGTCTTAAAACTGATAATGAAATTGACCCAAAATTAAAAAGTTGAAAGAGAAAGCTAGATCATATTCAGGAAAATGAACCCAGGGTGCATCCTAGACAAAACTACAATATTACAAACATTTGATGACACTAAATGCTTGTGACATGTGGAATAATAAAATCTTTAAAAAAAATTGGAGACTCTAGATGTACATTTGTGATAATATATATCAAAAGAGAAATAAGGAGAAAGAGAATAGATGACAGATAGATAGATAGAAGATAGATAGATAAATAGATAGATAGTTGCAGGTACCGGAGCTGTCTCTGCCCCGGGAAGCACAGTCTGCTGGGGAAGTTCTATTGCCCCAATCTGAGCATCCCACTGTGCAGATTAGAGGTTGCCCAGGCTGTGCCATCCTGCCATGCAGATTTGTAACTGCCCTCGCAAAATCTCCGAACTGCAGGATGTGGCTGCAGGGCTGTGTTACAGGTCTGCCTAAGTCACTTCCGGGTTGAGTGGTTACAGCCAGATCTTGTTAGATTCTGGCATTTTTTTTAGAGTACCGTCTGTTTTAGGCTTTAATTTCTCTGCCAGTAAACTGGCTGCTTTGTAATCAAGGTAGAGCAGTTAGCCTATAGCAGAGTCATCTCTGTAACTTCTCTAGCCACAGAGCTCACCCCCGCCCCTGGTCTGCTCAGGATACTAGTCTCTTGCTGCCTGCACTAGTCTGTTCTTGGCCCCTCAGGACAAACCTTTCCTGGCAATCTTCCAGATTATCTTTGGCTGGTAAATTGTAGTGCTTCTAATCTTTATGAATTTAAGCAGTGAAGAGCTATTTTTGAGGCTGAATTTAATAGTTGGTTGTGAGGGGAATGAGAGGAGCTTAGAAAGTTGTGTGTGCTTTCTCCGCCATCTTGGCTCCACAACTCAGAAGCATCTATTTAAAACCATCAATAAGCATCATATGTAATGGGGATAAAGTGAAGCCATTCCCAATATCAGGAGGAAACAAGGTTGCACACTATTATCATTATTATTCAAAATTGTATTAGAAATGCTAGCTTTGGCAATACGAGTTGAAAAATAGATTAAAGGAATTAGAGTAAGTAATGAGGAAACCAAAGTATCACTCTTTGCAGATGATATGATGATATACTTAGAGAACCCCAGAGATTCTACTAAAAAGCTATTAGAAATAATCCACAACTTTAGCAAAGTTTCAGGGTATAAAATAAACCCACATAAATCATCAGCATTCTTGTATATCACTAACAAAATCTACAGTTAGAGATACAAAAAGAAGTTCCATTTAAAGTAACTGCTGATAGTATAAAATATTTGGGAATTTATCTGCCAAGGGAAAGTCAGGAACTATATGAGCAAAACTACAAAACACTTTCCACACTAATAAAGTTAGATTTAACCAATTGGAAAAATATTAAATGCTCTTAGATAGGTTGAGCGAAAATAATAAAGATGAAAATGCTCCCCTAAACTAATCTATTTATTTAGTGCTATACCAATCAGACTCCTAAGAAAGTATTTTAATGACCTAGAAAAAAATAACAACAAAATTCATCTGGAAGGACAAAAGGTCAAGATTTTCAAGGGAAATAATGAAAAAAAAAAAAAAAAAGCAAATGAAGGTAGTTTAGCTGTACCAGATCTAAAACTATATTATAGAGTGGTGGTCACCAAAACCATTTGATATTGGATAAGAAATAGACTAGTTGATTAATGGGATAGGTTAGGTTCACAAGACAAAATAGTCAATAACTTTAATAATCTAGTGTTTGACAAACCCAAAGACCTCAGCTTTTGGAATAACTATTCACTGTTTGACAAAAACTGCTGGGAAAATTAGAAATTAGTATGGCAGAAACTAGGCATTGACCCACACTCAACACCATACACCAAGATAAGGTCAAAATGGATTCATGATCCAGGCATAAAGAATGAGATTATAAATGAATTGGAAGAGCATAGGATAGTTTACCTCTCAGACCTGTGGAAGACGAAGGAATTTATGACCAAAGAAGAACTAGAGATGACTATAGACTACAAAATAGAAAATTTTGATTATATCAAATTGAAAACTTTTTGTACAAACAAAATTAATGCAGATAAGATTAGAGGGGAAGCAATAACCTGGGAAAACATTTTTACAATCAAATGTTCTGATAAAGGCCTCATTTCCAAAATATATAAAAAATTGACTCTAATTTATAAAAAATCAAGCCATTCTCCAATTGATAAATGGTCAAAGGATATGAACAGACAAATTTTTGTATGAAGAAATGGAAATTATTTCTAGCTATATGAAAAGATGCTGCAAATCATTATTAATCAGAGAAATACAATTTAAGACAACTCTGAGATACTACTATACACCTGTCAGATTGGCTAGGATGACAGGAAAAGATAATGTGGACTGTTGGAGGGGATGTGGGAAAACTGGTACACTGATGCATTGTTGGTAGAATTGTGAATACATTCTGGAGAGCAGTTTGGAACTATGCTTAAAAAGTTATCAAACTGTCCATACCTTTTGATCAAGCAGTGTTACTACTGGACTTATACCCCACAGAAGTCTTAAAGAAGGAAATGGGACCTGTATGTACAAAAATGTTTGTGGCATCCCTTTTTGTAGTGGATGGAAACTGGAAATTGAATGGATGCCTATCAATTGCAGAATGGCTGAATAAGTTGTGGTATATGACTGTTATAGAATATTATTGTTCTATAAGAAATGATCAGCAGGATGATTTCAGAAAGATCTGGAAAGACTTACACGAACTGACGCTGAGTGAAATGAACAGGACCAGGAGATCATTTTATATTTGAACAACAGTACCATATGAAGATCAGTTCTGATGGACTTGGCTCTCTTCGATTAAATGAGATGAACCAAATCTGTTCCATTTGTTCAATAATGAAGAGAACTAGCTACACAGCTGGTACATCCAGCTACATTCAGCTACATCCAGCAAAAGAAGTATGGGAAATGAATATGAACCACAACATAGCATTTGCACTCCTCTTTCTGTCCACCTGCAGTTTTGATTTCTTTCTCAGGTTATTATTACCTTATTTCCAACTCCAATCTTTCTTATGCAGTAAAATAACCATGTGGACATGTATACATATATAGTATTTAACATATACTTTAACATATTTAACATGCATTGTTCTACCTGCCATCTAGGGAAGGGGGGTCAGGGAAGGAGGGGAAAAGTTGGAACAGAAGGTTTTGCAGGGGTCAGTGCTGAAAAATTACCCATGCATATATGTTATAAATATAAAACTATAAGAAAAAGAAAGAAAAAAAGAAAATGTGAAAATGTTTCAGAAGCAGAATTGGAAAACATTATTTTCATTAATGAAACAAAAATGACAAATAGTGAATTCATATAGTGAAGTACATTCTATTCAAATCAAAATAACAATAACAATATAACAAGCATTAATAAATGCTTGTTATAGAGTATAGTAATACTCATATTTAGGGCATAATTGGAATACTTATTCAGAAGGGAGTAATAGTGTATATTAACATTAGGAATCATTTTTCCTAAAAGAGTCACCATTTTTAATTAAGGATCATATGTGCCAGTCAATACATTTTAGAATATCGATAGACACACCTACCAAGATATTTTAACATTGACTAAGTAATTTAATAAAGATAACCTTGTATAAGTTAATTTCATAAACTATATTTGTTAATAATTCTGGTGTATTTTTGCTAAGATTTGTGCATTCTTCTTATTGGCTACTCTTTATAATCACATATCATTTCAGGTTGCTGTGTTATTTTAAATTTCAATTGTATTTGGGCTTTATTGATTAATATTTTCTGATTATATAAATCACGAGTAATTGGATTTAAAGTGATTTGCATTTGATTTTCCTCCAAGTTATCACAGAAATTAAACAATCTTCCTCCCCCTTCCTATATTCAACTTAGCAGCCTGATGAAAATTAACAAATATGGATTTTTTTCTGATTCTTTTTGTAAGGCAAAATAACTGTTTGGACATGTATACTTATATTGTATTTAATTTATACTTTAACATATTTAGCATGTATTGGTCAACCTGCCATCTGGAAGAGGGGGTGTCAATGCTGAAAAATTAGCCATGCGTATATCTTGTAAATAAAAAGCTATAATAAAAATTAAAAAAAATAGTTTTTGAAATGGAAAAAATTCCATAAAGCAAAACAACTCATTTAAAAAATGTAATTGGCCAAATATAAAAACAATTTAAAAAATAACTGGAGAAAATATTTCACTAAAAATCAGAACTGGACAAATGGATATGAATGACTCAATGAGACTAAGAATCAGCCAAGCAAAAGAAACAAAAAAAATAGAATAAGATGTGAAATACCTCTTTGGAAAAACAGATGACCTGGGAAATACATCTAGGAAAGGCAAACTAAGGATTATTGGACTTCCTGCAAACCATGATGAAAAAAAGAGCTTAGACATTATCTTTCAGGGAATCATTGCAGAAAATTGCCCTGATGTCCTGGTATCAGAAATGGCTAAAATAGCCATTGAAAGAATTCACCAATCACCTCCTGAAAGACATCCCAAAATGAAAATTCCAAGGAATGTCATGGACAAATTTCAGAACTATCAGACCAGGAAAAAATATTGCAAAAAGCTAGAAAGAAATAATTCAAATACCAAGGAGCCACAATCAGGATTACCCAGGACCCAACAGCTTCCACCTTAAGTGATAGAAAGGCCTGAAATCTGATATTCTGAAAGGCAAAGGAACTTGGATTACAGCCAAGAATCAACTGTCCAGATACCAGAACTGAACAAAAAAAATTACCAAACAGAATTCAAGAAAAGGATAAAAAGATAAAAAGGAAAGAAATCTTGAGTACTTCATTTATATTATGGGTATCCTTAGAGAGTGTGGTTATAATTTGATTTTATTATGACAATATGAAAAAGAAACAAGAGGTAGAAAGGGAATTATACTGGAAAAAGAGGGAAAAGCGGGTAAAATAAGGGAAATTACATTTCATAAAAAGGCAAAGACTTATTATACTTGAGGGAAAGAAAGGAGCAGGATGAACATTGTGTGAATCTTACTCTCATCAGATATGGCTCAAAGAGAGAATATCAGACGTATTTGGTATCACAGAGAAACTTGTCTCATCGATATGGAAGTGGGAGGGAAAAGGGGAAAAGAAAAAGGAAGGCTGATAGAAGGGATAACAGAAGTAGTAGGGGAAAGGTATAAGAATGGGCATGGGCTATAAAGGTGGAGGGCTGGTTGAGAAAAGTGGTGCTCAAAAGAAAAATATTGTGGAGAAAGGAAAAGTGGAAAGGAAAGAGAAAAGCCTAAACTGGGTTAAATAAGAGGGCAGAAAAGACAAAAATAGCCATTTTAACTATGAACATAAATGGACTGAACTCTCCTATGAAACAGAAGTGGATACCAGACTGGATTAAAAGATAGAATTCTACAATATGTTTGTTGTTAACAAGAATTACATTTAAAGTAAAATGATACTACAGAGTAAAAGTAAAAGACTGGAGAAGAATTAATTATGCTTCATGTGAAGTAAAAAAAAAAAAAAAAAAAAAAAAAAAACAGGGGTAGTGATCCAGAATCAAGCAAAAGCCCAAATAGATCTAATTAAAAGAGATAAGGAAGGAAAATATATCTTGCTAAAAGATACCATAGATAATAAAGCAGCATCAATATTAAACATATATGCACCAAGTGGTACAGCATTCAAATTCCTAGAGGAGAACTTAAGAGAGCTGCAAGAAGAAATAGACAGCAAAACTACATTAGTGGGGTATCTCCACCTTGCTCTTACAAAACTAGATAAATTGAGCTACAAAATAAATTTTAAAAAGTTAAGGAGGTAAAGAGAATTTTAGAAAAGTTAGGTATGAGATCCTTGGAGAAAATTGAATTGACGAAGAAAGAAGTATATTTTTGGGGGGTTCATAGGACATATACAAAAATTGACCATGTATCAGGGCATAAAAAGCTCAAGATCAAATGCAGAAAGACAAAAATATTAAATGTATTTTTTTTCAGATCATTATACAATAAAAATCACATGTAATAAAGAGCCAGGGGAAAATAGACCAAAAATTAATTGGAAACTATATAATATAATCTAAAACAGAATGGGTGAAATGACAAATCATAAACACAATCAACTTCATCCAAGAGTGTAATGTTCTTCTCTCTCAAAAATATAATCATTCTCTGGGAGCAGATTTCCTGAGGGGCTTCTGGAGGCAGCCTTAGTTTCAGTTCAAAGTAATAATCACCTCAAGTGCAGCCAGGAGTTGAAAGTTCAATCCTTTATTGTCTCCTTCAAAATAGCCTGGTTAACTTTCCTTGGTTTTGAGAGCTCTTGTTGCTAGTCCTTTGCCTTTGCCAGCTTCAGCCTCCAGCTCTCTCTGAATCCTTCATTCTGCCCAACTGAATCCTGGCTTCTCCATCTCCCAGAGTGCTCCCAGTGGGCTTGTCCTTTTATATGCTCTTTTAGAGGTGTGAACTCAAAGGGTGACCCCCTCCTCCAAGAGTGGGATTGTGGGCTTTTGACCTGTGAATATTCTCCACTCCTCTCTGACTTGTGAATCTCCTGGACTCCTCTCTGACTTGTGAATCTTATAGAACTCCAACAAGTACTAAACACATTAGTGAACCAGAGAACTGCTAAGCACGATACTAAAATTAGATAACCAACTTAACACCTTGTAAGAATCCTAACACAAGAGAATGACAATAATGAGATAGCATACCAAAATTTGTGGGATGCAGCCAAAGCTGGTATTAGGGGAATTTTTTTTTTATCTTTAGATGCTCATTTGCATAAAATAGAGAAAGAGAAGATCAATGAATTGAATTTGCAACTTAAAAAGCTAGAAAAAAACCAGATTAAAAACCCTCAAATAAATACCAAACTTGAAATTCTGAAAATCAAAGGAGAGATCTTAATAAAATAGAAGTTAAGAAAACTATTCAATTAATAAATAAAACTAAGAGTTGGTTTTATGAGAAAAAAAAACAATAAAACAGATTAACCTTTAGTTAATTTGATTAGAAAAAAGGAAAGAAGAAAATGTAAATTGTTAGTGTCAAAAATAAAACAGGAGAAATTTCCACCAATGAAGAGGAAAGTAGAGCAATAATTAGGAGTTAATTTCCCCAAATATATGTCAGTATATTTGATAATCTAAGTGAAATGGAGGAATATCTACAAAAATATAGATTGCCTAGTTTAACAGAAGAGGAAATAAATTATTTAAATATTTCCACTTCAGAAAAAGAAATAGAACAAGCTATTAATCAACTACTTAAAAAAAAAACAAAAAAAACCTCCAGGGCCAGATGGATTTGCATGTGAATTCTACCAAACATTAAAAGAACAACGTAAGTGTTTTGGAAAAAATACAAAAAGTAAGAGTCCTACAAATTTCTTTAATGACACAGCAATGGGCTGATTCCAAACTAGGTAGGGTGAAAACAAAGAAAGAAAATTACAGACCAATTTCCCTAATGAATATTGATATAAAATATTAAATAAAATATTAGCAAAAATATTACAACAAGTCATTCCCAGGATAATACAGTGATGAAGAGAGCCATATATACCCAGAGAGAGGACTGTGGGAATTGAGTGTGGACCACAACATAGCACTCTTTTTATTGATGTTTGTGTGCATTTTATTTTCTTTTTCAGGTTTTTTTTTTCTTTTCTTGATCCGATTTTTCTTGTGCTGCAAGATAATTGTGTGTGTATGTATGTGTGTGTGTATATATATATATATATATATATATATAAAACCATATCTATATATATGGTTTAACATATATTTTAACATATTGGACTACCTGCCATCTATGGGAGAGGGTGAGGGAAAGGAGGGGAAAATTTGGAACAGAAAATTTTGCAAGGGTTAATGTTGAAAAATTAACCATTTAATATATTTTTAAATAAAAAAGCTTTAATAAAATATGAAGAAAAAAAGAAAAACGTTGGTGTGGCATTAAGAGAACAAAAAGAGATGAAAGGAATCAGCATATTCAATGAGTAAACCAAATTATCACTCTTTGAAGATGATATAATCTACAAAAAATCAACCATAAAACTGTTAGGAACTATTCACAACTTTAGCAAAATTGCAGAATACAAAATAAATTGACATAAATCATCAGCATTTTTATATATTACCAACAAAGTCCAGCAGCAAAAGATACAAAGAGAAATTCCTTTCAAAATAAATGTCAATATTATAAGATATTTGGGAATCTATCTGCCAAGGGAACATCAGGACCTATATGAACACTACTATAAAACACTTTCCACACAAATAAACAGATCTATTCAGTTGGAAAAATATCAAGTGCTCACGGGTAGTATGATCAAATATAACAAAAATGACACTACCTAAATTCATCTACTTATTTAGTGCCATACCTATCAGACTCCTAAGAAATTATTATAAATTACTAAGCACAAGTAATTGGTATGGATTAGCCTTTAGCAAAGAAGTGGACATTTAGAAGGCATATCCAAACTTAGACAGTTACCACCCATCTTCCATGGGTGTTGATAAAGTAGGGATTGCCCTCTTCATTTCTACTCTCCTTCCAAATAGTTGTATGCAAGAAGCGGTTCTCTCCATTTCCCTTCTTTCTCCCTCTGTGAGACCAGGTATGAGACTTAATTTGCATCCAGCACCTTAAGATTTGTAAAATTTGTACAAAGATATCTTCTATGAAAATGATTTGTAATCTGTATAGACTTACTACCTGGGAAATGCCTTATGATGTAAAATCCCCATCCTTTTGGTTGTGAGATTTGGTGGGGTTTTTTCCTGGAATTTTTGTTTTGTTTTGTTTTGTTTTCTCCATATAAACCTAATCTTTAAAGTTCAAAAAATAAAAATTAATAATAATAACAATAACAAGAAAGAAAGAAACAGACCTATTCTGAAGTTCTTCCAAGGTATGTTCTTCTGGAAATGTGTTGTATTCCAAATATTTGTGGGTTCTGTTACTTCAAAACCAGTTTAGAGCTTTAATCTGCTGTTGATTTGAGGTCAACCTGTTAAGGTTGGAGAAGGTCAGATACGATGTGTCTACTCTCCTCCATAATGACTCCCCCTGAAAACTAACATTCTTAATACAGTATTGAATATTTAGGATATTTACTTCTTCCTCTGTTAATCTGGGTAAGCTATATTTTTGAAGGTATTCTTCCATTTCATTTAAGTTGTCAAATTTATTGGCATAAAGTTGGGCAAAGTAATTCTTAATTATTGCTCTAAATTTCCTCTTCGTTAGTGGTGAGTTCTCCCTTTTCATTTTTAAGACTAACAATTTGATTTTCCTGTTTCCTTTTTTTTAATCAGATTTACTAATGGTTTATCTATTTTGTTGGTTTTTTCATAGAAGCAACTCTTAATTTTATTAATTCAATAGTTATTTTTTTTACTTTCAATTTTATTGATCTCTCCTTTTATTTTTAGAATTTCAAGTTTAGTGTTTGACTGGGGATTTTTAATTTGTTCCTTTTCTAGCATTTTTAGTTGCAAGCCCAATTCATTGACCTTCTCTTTCTCTATTTTATGCAAGTAGGCCTCCAGAGATATGAAATTTCCCCTTATTATCGCTTTGGCTGCATCCCACACATTTTGGTATGATGTCTCATTATTGTCGTTTTCTTGGGTGAAGTTATTAATTATGTCTATGATTTGCTGTTTCACCCAATCATTCTTTAGTATGAGATTGTTTAGTTTCCAATTATTTTTTGGTCTACTTTCCCCTGGCTTTTTGTCGAATGTAATTTTTATTGCATTGTGGTCTGAAAAGGATGCATTTGCTATTTCTGCCTTACTGAATTTGAATTTGAGGTTTTTATGGCCTTATATAGGGTCTATTTCTTTATAGGTATCATGAACTCCTGAAAAGAAAGTGTACTCCTTTCTATCTCCATTTTGTTTTCTCCAGAGATCTATCATATCTAACTTTTCTAGTATTCTATTTGACTCTTTCTTTGACTTCTTTCTTGTTTAATTTGTGGTTTGATTTATCTAATTCTGAGAGTGCAAGGTTGAGATGCCCCACTATTATAGTTTTGCTGTGTATTTCTTCTTGCAGCTCTCTTAATTTCTCTTTTGAGAATTTAGATGCTACACCACTTCGTGCATATATGTTTAATATTGATAATGCTTCATTATATATGGTACATTTTAGCAAGATATAGTGTCCTTCCTTATCTCTTTTAATTAGATCAATTTTTGTTTTTGCTTGATCTGAGATCAGGATGGCTACCCCTGCTTTTCTGACTTCACCTGAAGCATAGTAGATTTTGCTCTAACCTTTTACCTTTACTCTACATGTATCTCCCTGCTTCAGGTGTGTTTCCTGTAAACAACATATTGTAGGATTCTGGCTTTTAATCCATTCTGCTAATCGCTTCCTCTTTATGGAGGAGTTTACCCTGTTCACATTTGTGGTTAAAATTACCAAATCTGTATTACTTGCCATCTTGTTAAGCCCTGTTTATGCTTTTCTCCCTTCTTTCCCCCTTACTCCCCTTCCCAGTATTAAACTTGTGAGCACTACTTGCTTCTCACAGCCCTCCCTTTTTAGTATCCTTCCCCCGCCCCCGCCTTAGAGTTCCTCCCTCTATCTTACTCCTTTCCCTCACAGTTTCCATATTCCCTTCTGCTTAGCTTATTCCTTACCTTTTCACTTTTCCCTTCTCACTTTTCAATGAGGTGGGAGAAATTTCACCATAAATTGAATATGTCTAAATTTTTTCTCTAAAAGCCAATTCTGATGGCACTAAGATACCCACTATATTCATTCCCCTCCATTCTTTCTCTCAGATATAATAGGTTTCCTTTGCCTCTTTGTGAGATGTACTACCCCCACTTTACCCTTTTTCTGGTACAATGTCCTTTCCACCTCTAGTTTCTAGAACAAGGTATACATGCATTCTTTACACATGTTTATAGCAGAAATATAGTTCCCAAGATTTCTTTTTACCTTTTTAGGTTTCTCTTGAGTTCTATATTTGTAGATCAAACTTTTTGATAAGTTCAGTTTTTTTTTTTTTTTCATCAAAAATAAGTGAAATTCACTTATTTTGTTGAATGACCATCTTCTTCCCTGGAAAAAGATGTTCATTCTGGCTGGGTAAGTTATTTTTGGTTGCATACTGAGTTCCTTAGCCTTTTGGAATATCATATTCCAGGCTCTTTGGTCTTCTAGTGTGGATGTGTCTAGATCCTGGGTGCTCCTCTATATTTGAATTGGGCTTTTCTAGCCACTTGGAGTATTCTTTCCTTCGTTTGAGGGTTCTGGCATTTGGCCACTATATTTCTTGGTGTTTTGATTTTAGGATCCCTTTCAGTAGGTGATGGATGAATTCTCTCAATGTCTAAATAAATAGATTAGTTTAAGTAGTATTGTCATCTTTATTATATTTGCTCGCCCAATCCAAGAGCATTTAATATTTTTTTTCGAGTTGGTTAGATCACACTTAATTTGTATGGAAAATGTTTTGTAGTTTTGCTCATAAAGTTTCTGATTTTCCCTTGGTAGATAGATTCCTAAATATTTTATACTATCAGTAGTTACTTTAAATGGAATTTCTCTTTGTAACTCTGTTGGATTTTGTTACTGATATATAAGAATCCTGATGACTTATGTGGGTTTAATTTATAACCAGCAACTTTGCTAAAGTTGTGGATTATTTCTAATAACTTTTTAGTAGAATCTCTGGGGTTCTCCAAGTATACCATCATATCATCAGCAAAGAGTGATAATTTGGTTTCCTCATTGCCTATTCTTATTCCTTTAATCTCTTTCTCAGCTCTTATTGCCAAAGCTAGCATTTCTAATACAATATTAAATAGTAATGGTGATAGTGGGCAACCTTGTTTCAGTCCTATTCTTATTGGGAATGGTTGCAGTTTGTCCCCATTACATATGATGCTTATTGCTGATTTTAAATAGGTACTACTGATTATTTTAAGGAAAAGTCCATTTATTCCTATACTCTCAAATGTTTTAATAGGAATGGATGTTGGATTTTATCAATGCTTTTTCTGCATGTATTGAGATGATCATATGGTTTTTGTTAATTTGGTTATTAATATGGCCAATTATAATGATAGTTTTCCTAATATTGAACCAGCCCTGAATTCCTGGCATAAATCCTTCTTGATCGTGGTGTATTATCCTGGGGATGATTTTATGTAGTCTTTTTGCTAATATTTTATTTAAGATTTTAGCATCAATATTCATTAAGGAGATTAGTCTATAATTTTCTTTCTCTGTTTTCAACCTATCTGGTTTAGGTATCAATATCATGTCTGTTTCATAAAAGGAATTTGGTAGGACTCCTTCATTCCCAATTTTTTAAATAGTTTACAAAGCATTGGGACTAATTGTTCTTTGAATGTTTGGTAGAATTCACATGTAAATCCATCTGGTCCTGGGGATTTTTTTTTAGGGAGTTGATTAATAGTGTGTTCTATTTCTTTTTCTGAAATGGGACTATTTAAGTAATTTACTTCCTCTTCTAATAATCTGGGAAGTCTATATTTTTGGAGGTAGTCATCCATTTCGCTTAGGTTATCAAATTTATTGGCATGAAGTTGGGCAAAGTGACCCCTTGTTATTGTTTTTAATTTCCTCTTCATTGGTGAAAAATTCTCCCTTTTCATTTTTAAGACTTCTAATTTTATTTTCCTCTCTCCTTTTTCTAATCAGATTTATCAAAGGTTTATCAATTTTATTGGTTTTGAGGGGGCGGAGCCAAGATGGCGGAGAAGACACACGCGACTTTCTAAGCCCTCCTTACCCTCTTTATCAATATTATATCGAGCCTCAAAAATATCTTGACTCTACAATTGTAAAGATAAGAAGTAGAACAACCTCAGGCCGAAGAAAATCTGCAGTCTCGCCAAAAAAAGGTTGGTTCCGGGGCCAGGGGGGAGATTGGCGCAGACTGGGAGAGAAATTAGGTTCCGAGGAGAGTCTCAAACGAGGGAAGGCACAGATTCAGCACAAGCGGCAGCCCCAACCCGCAGTACCCCTTTTCCTTGGGGCAGGGATCCTGTACAGCAGAGGACGCAGCCCGGGTTAGCCTCCAATCTGCGCAGGGGGAGCTGGGCTGCCATAGAGCTTTTCCAGGCCGAGCATCAGGCAGAGACGTTGGGCAGAGTTTTGGGCTGCTGTGCTGCAGTCAGCGCAAACCACAGTCCCAAAAGAGGCTCCGCCTGGGGCAGGGACACTTTCACCACTTACTTCAGCGAGGGCAACGATAACCACCAACCCTACCAACTTTGATAGCTGGCCAGGCTGAATCCACTTCCTGTTGGGGAAGGAAAAAATCCCCACACAGAGCACCCCTCCTCGGAGCGGAAATGTTTAATCTTTCCCTGCTCCAGAGGAAGCTGGTAACCCCCTTTGCCCGGGAGACCACCCCATTTTAAAACAGAATAAAAAGAAAAGAACAATCGACAGCTTCTATGCAGAAAAAGAGCAGGTCAGCAAACCAAAAGAGATCAAAACAGCAAAAAATGGATCAGACTGTCCTCCTTCAGAATGCTCCCAGAAGAGACCATTGTCCAAAAGAGAGTTGAAGATAAATGGGGAAAGGAAAGAGAAGCCTTAAAGAGAGCAAAACTTCCCTGAAATGAATTGAAAGAAAAATTCCAGGAAGGCAGGGAAACAAATTGGGAATTGGAAAAAATAAAAAATTGGAAAGAAGAATTGTGAATTGGAAAAAAAAAGAATTCACAGAAAGTAGGATTTGAATTGAAAAGACAAAGAACTCCCCAAGAAAGAGGATCCGTGAATTGAAAAAGACAAAGAACACGCAAGAAAAGTAGATCTGTGAATTGAAAAAGAAAATAATTCATAAAAAAAAAAAATTAGTGAAATGGAAAAATTCCAAGACCAAAACAATACATTCAAAACTAATTGGACATAAACAGAAAGAAGTAAAAAAATTAAGAAAATAACTTAAAATTAGAACTGAACAAATTGAAACTAATATTCTTGAGAAGAAGAACGTCACAAAAAAAAAATGACAAACGAAAAAACCAAATTTTCTAATTTTGAAAATGACAGATTAAAATAGATCTAGAGAGATAATCTGAGGATTATTGGACTTTCTGAAAAAATATGAAAAAAAAGAGCCGATACTATTTTACAAGAAACACAAAGAGAACTGCCCAATGTAATAGAATCAGAAGGTAAAAAGGCATTGAAAGAATTACGAACACCTTCTGAAAGAAACCCAAAAAAAAACCCCAGAATAGGGCAAAATTTCAGAACATCAGATTAAGGAAAAAAATTTAAAGCAGCCAAAAAAAACATTTAAATACGAGGTGCCAAAAGGACACCCAAGATCTGGCTGTCTCTCATTAAAGGAAAGAAGGGCCTGGAAATGATATTCCGAAAGGCACGAACTTGAGATGCAGCCAAGAATAAACTACCCAGCTAATTGGAGCATTTTCCAGGAAGAAGAGGAATTTAATGAAACAAATGAATTCCATTTGTTTTGAAGAAAACCAGAACTCAAAATTTGATCTCCAAGAATTGAACCAAAATGCAGAAAAAGGTAAAATAACCTTTGAGAATTGTATTTCTGTTGGATATACAAAAGAATACATGTATAATTTCAAATGATATAAATAAAAAAAGGGAAGTAGATATGGAAAAGGGATGAGGCAAACAAGGTGGGAGGGATAAAAAGAGGGAAACCACATCCCACAAAGAGGCTAAGGAAACTTACTATCTGAGGGAATTTAGAGAGGGGAGGAACATTGTGTGAATCTTTACCTCATCAGAGTTGGCTAAAGAAAAAAATTGACATTTGTTTGAAAATTCTCGCCCATTAAAAACGGGGAGAAAAAGGAAAAAAAAAGATAATAAGGGGAAGGGGAAAGACCGGGGGGGAGGGAGGGAAAAAGAGGATAAGTATGTGAACAAGAGGGGCAAAGTTAAAAGGGGGAAAGAGGGTTGGGGAGGCAAGAATAAGTAAAGCACAATCTGGGGTTATTAGGATGGCAGGAAATACAGATTTAGTAAATCTAACTGCAAATGTAAATGGAAACCCCCATAAAGAGGAGGCAGAAAGACTGGATCAAAAGTCAGAACCCTACAATATTTGTTTACAAGAAAACACAAAAGCAGGGGAACATAAGAGTAAAAAGAAAAGGCTGGAGAAAACTATTATGCCCGGGTGGCCCAAAAGAAGACCATCTCAGATCAAGCAAAAGAAAATTGATCTAATTAAAAGAGATAAGGAAGGTAACTCATCCTGCAAAGGGAGCATAAACAAAAGAATATAAATTAAACATATATACCAAGTGGAGGCACCCAACTTCCAAAGGAGAAGTTAAGAGGTTGAAGAAGAAATAGAAACAAAACTGTAATAGTAGGAGATCCAACCCACCCTCAGAATTAGACAAATCAAACCACAAAAACAAATAAGAAAGAAATTAAAAGAAGAAATAGAATATTAAAAATTAGGTGTTGGATTTTGGAGAAAATTGAATGGAGATAGAAGGGAATATACTTTTTCAGCAGTTCATGGAACCATTCAAAATTGACCAATATTAGGGACATAAAGACCTCAAAATTAAATGCAAGAAAACAGAAATAGTAAATGCTTTCTTTTCAGATCAGATGCAAAAAAACTAATTCCAACAAAAAAAGTTAGGGGGTAACCAAAAGTAATTAAACTAAAACAATCTCATCTTAAAAAAATTGGGGAAGCAGCAAAATGCAATTAATAATCCCACTAAGATAAAACAATGATGAGACATCATACCAAAATTTGTGGGGAGCCAAAGGGTAATAAGAGGGAATTTATATCCTTAGAGGTTACTTGAATAAAACAGAAAAGAAAAGATTAATGAATTGGGCTTAATAAAAAAACTAAAAAGACCAAATTAAAACCCCAATCAAAAAATTAAATTGGAAATTTAAAATTAAAAGGAGAAAAAAATATTGAAAGTAAAAAAAATTGAACTAATTAAAAAAACTAAGAGTTGGTTCTGAAAACCAAAAAATAGATAAGCCTTTGGTAAACTGATTAAAAAAGGAGGGAGGAAAATGAAATTAGTAGTCTTAAAAAATGAAAAGGGAGAACTTTGCACCAATGAAGAGGAAATTAAGAAATAAAAGGAGTTATTTTGCCAACTTTATGCCAATAAATTTGATAACCTAAGTGGAAATGGATGACACCTCCAAAAAATACAGATTCCAGACTAAAGAGGAAGAAGTAATTTTTGAATACCCCATTTCAGAAAAAAGAAAAGAACAGGAAAACAACCCCTAAAAACCCCGGAAGATGGATTTATTAATTTTTACAAAACATTTAAAGAACAATTGGCCCCAATGTATATAAATTATTTATAAAATAGGGAATGAAGGAGTCCTACCAAATTCCTTCTATGACACAGACATTATGATACCTAAACCAGGTAGACTGAAAACAGAGAAAGAAAATTATAACCAATCTCCAAGAATATTGATTAAAAATTTAAAAAGAATATTAAAAAGACTACAGAAAATCATCTCCAAGATAATAACTATGATCAAGAGGATTTTACCAGGAATGGGGTTTCAATATTGGAAAACTATCAATTATGGCCAGAATAACCAAATTAAAAAACCCTATGATCATCTTCAATAGATGCAAAAAGCATTTAAAAACCAACCCATTCCTATTAAAAATTTGAGAGTATAGGGAAAAATGGACTTTCCAAAATAATCCAGCATCATTTAAAACCATCAGTAAGCATCAATGAATGGAGACAAACTGCAACCATTGCCAAAAGATTGAGGAAACAAGATTGCCCACTATCACCGTTACTATTTAATAGTATTAGAAACGCATATAGCAATAAGAGCTGAGAAAGAGATTAAATGAATAAGAATAGGCAATGAGGAAGCCAAATTATCATTTTGCCGATGACAATGGATACTTAGAGAACCAAGATTCAGCTTTGTTATTAGAAATAATCCAAACTTTAGCAAAGTTGTTGATTATAAAATAAACCCCAATAAGTCATCAGCATTCTTTTATATCACTAAAAAACCAACAGTCAGAGTTACAAAGAGAAAACCATTTAAAGAATATTGATAATATAAAAATATTTAGAATCATCTCCAAGGGAAAATCAGAAATATTATGAGCAAAATTACAGACCACTTTTCAACAAATTAAGTCTGATCTAACCAATTGAAAAATATTAAATGCTTGGATAGGGGAGCAAATATAATAAAGATGACAATATTCCTAAACTAATCATTTATTTAGCGCATACCAATCAGACTTAAAAAACCATTTTAATGACCTAGAAAAATAAAACAAAGTTCATAGGAAAAAAAAAGGTCAAGAATTTCAAGGAATTAATGAAAAAAAATCAAATGATGGTGGCTTGGCTTACCAGATCTAAAAATTATATTATAGAGCAGCAGTTACCAAAATATTTGTATTTAAGGAATAGATTAGTTGATCAGTGGAATAGATTGGGTTAAGGGATAAACAGTCAAAAAATAGCATCCGTCTTGAAAACCCAAAGATCCCAGCTTTTGGGATAAAACATGTTTGATAAAAATTGGGAAAATTGAAACTAATATGGAGAAACTAGGATTGATCCATACTTAAGCCGACACCAAGATAACAAATGGGTTTTCCCAGGCTAAAAGAAAAATTATTAATAAATTAGGAGGAACATAGGATAGTTTACCCCTGACCTTGGAAGGGGAAGGCCCAACCCAAAGGATAAAAGATCATTACTGATCACAAACTAAAAAATTTGATTAAAAACTGAAAAGTTTTTGTACAAACAAAACCAATGAACAAGATTAGAAGGGGCAATAAACTGGGAAAATATTTTACAGTCAGGTTCTGATAAAGGCCCATTTCCAAAAATATAGAGAATTAACCAAATTATAAAAAATCAAGCCATTCTAATTGAAAATGGTAAAGGATATGAAAGACAATTCTGATGAAGAAATTAAACTATTTTAGTCAATGAAAAGATGTCCAAGTCATTATTAATCAGAGAAATGCAAATTAAGAAACTCTAAGATACCACTACACACCTTCAATTGGGAAATGAAGGAAAAAATAATGATGATTGTTGAGGGGATGGGGAAAACTGGGACATTGATTCATTGTTTGGAGTTGTGAACGAACCAACCATTTTGGAGAGTAGTTTGGAATTGTCAAAAAGTTATCAAACTGTGCATACCCTTTGATCCCGAGTGTTACTACTGGGATTATATCCCAAAGAGATTATAAAGAAGGGAAAGGGACCGTATTGCACGAATGTTTGTGGCAGCCCTTTTGTAGTGGCTAGAAACTGGAAACGAATGGAGGTCCACGTGAAATTGAATAAATTGTGGTATAAAAATTTGGAATATTACTGTTCTGTAAGAAATGACCAAAGGGATTTCAGAAAGGCCTGGAGAGACTTAACGAACTGATGCGGGAAATGAGCAGAAGGATAAATACTTCAACAAACGATGATGACCAGTTCTGATGGATCAGGCCATCCTCAGCAAGAGATCAACCAAATCATTTCAATGGCAGTAATGAACTGAATAGCTATACCCAGAAAAGAACTTGGGAGATGACTAAAACCATTACATTGAATTCCCAGTCCCATATTTATACACACCTGATCTTTGATTTTCCAAGAATTGTAAATAATTAGAGTCTGATTTTTTTCAAGCAAAAAATAATGTTGTGGTTGTATATTATTGTGTATCAAGTTATATTTTATTATATTTAAATCTACTTATCCTGCCATTTAGGGAGGGGGGGGGTAAGAGGGAAAATTGGAACAAGAGGTTTGGCAATTGTTTGTGTAAAGTTACCCATGTATATATATCCTGTAAATTAAAGGCTATTAAATAAAAAAAAAAAAAAGGAAAAAAAAAAAAAAGACTAAATGCAAAAAAAAAAAAAAATTAAAAAAAAAATTTATTGGTTTTTTCATAAAACCAACTCTTAGTTTTATTTATTATTTCAATAGTTTTTTTTTTTTTTTTTTTACTAATTTCTCCTTTTAATTTTAGAATTTCAAGGTTAGTGATTGGGGTTTTAATTTGGTCTTTTTCGTTTTGTTGCAAGCCCAATTTTATTGACCTTCTTTTCTATTTTGTTCAATGTTTCAAAGAATAAATTTTCCCTTTTTTACCACTTTGGCTGCATCACACAAATTTTGGTATGATGTCTCTCCATTGTCATTTTCTTGAGTGAAATTACTAATTGTGTCTATAATTTCCTGTTTCACCCAATCATTCTTTAAGATGAGATTATTTAGTTTCCAATTACTTTTTGATCTATTTACATCTAACTTTTTGTTGAATGTAGTTTTTATTGCATTGTGATCTGAAAAGAAAGCATTTACTATTTCTGCCTTCCTGCATTTAATTTTGAGGTCTCTATGTCCTAATATATGGTCAATTTTTGTGTAAGTTACATGAACTGCTGAGAAGAAACTATACTCCTTTCTGTCACCATTCAGTTTTCTCCAGAGATCTATCACACCTAATTTTTCTAATATTCTATTTACCTCTTTAATGTCTTTCTTGTTTTGTGATTTGATTTATCTAAATGTGAGAGTGCAAGATTGAGATCTCCCGCTATTATAGTTTTGCTGTCTATTTCTTCTCGTAACTCTCTTAACTTCTCCTTTAGGAAGTTAGATGCTATACCAGTTGATGCATACATGTTTAATACTAATATTGCTTCATTGTCTATAGTACCTTTTAGCAAGTTATAGTTTCCTTCCTTGTCTCTTTTAATTAGATCAATTTTTGCTTTTGCTTAATCTGAGATAAGGATGGCTACCCCTGCTTTTTTGACTTCACCTGAAGCATAATAGATTCGGCTCCAGCCTTTTAACTTTACTCTGTATGTCTCTCCCTGTTTTAAATGTGTTTCCTGTAAACAACATATTGTAGGGTTCTGACTTTTGATCCAGTGTGCTATCCGCCTCCTCTTTATGGGGGAGTTCATCCCATTCACATTTACAGTTAAAATGACTAATTCTGTATTTCCTGCCATCCTAGATTATGCTTTTCTTTTTCTTGCCTTCCTTCCCCCCTTCCTTAGTATTAAATTTATTGGCCCCACTTACGTCACCCAGCTCTCCCTCTTTAGTATCCCTCACTGCTCCCTTTGAATCCCTTCCCCCTTCTTGTGCCCTTCCCTTATTACTCTTTTTCCTTTTCCCTTTTCCTCTCCCACTTTTTAATGAGGTGAGAGTACATTCTCTGTAAAACAAATGTAGCAATTATTTCCTCTTTATAACTCTGATGAGAGTAAGATTCGCACAATGTTCCTCCCCCTCTCTAAGTTCCCTCAGATATAATAGGTTCCTTTGCCTCATCGTCACATGTAGTGTCCCTCTTTTTATTTCCCCTTTTCCCCTTTTCTGACACTATCCCCTTTCCATTTCTCCTTCCCTTTTTTATGCTACATCAGGAAAATCAAATTATACATGTTGTTTTTATGTATATCCACAACAGAAATACAGTTCTCAAGAGTTCCTTTTATCTTTTTCTACTTGTCTTGAGTCCTGTTGTTGGAGATCAAATTTTTTGTTTAAGTTTGTTTTTTTCTTTAGAAACAGATGGAATTCCTCTGTTTCATTAAATGTCCATCATCTTCCATGGGAAAAAATGCTCAGCTTAGCTGGGTAGTTTATTCTTGGCTGCATTCCAAGTTCTTTTGCCTTTTGGAATATCAAATTCCATTCCCTTCAGTCCTTTAATGTTGAGGCAGCGAGATCTTTTGTGACCCTTATTGTGGCACCTTGGTATTTAAACTGTTTTTTCCTGGCTGCTTATAGAATTTTTTCTTTAGTCTGAAAATTCTGAAGTTTGGCCACAATATTCCTTGCAGTCTTTATTTTAGGGTCTTTTTCAGAAGGTGTTCGATGGATTCTTTCAACGCCTATTTTACCTTCTGGTTCTATTACTTCTGGGCAGTTCTCTTTAATGATTTCCTATAAAATAGTATCTAGGCTCTTTTTTTCATTATTATTTTCGGGTAGTCTGATGATCCTTATGTTATCTCTCCTAGATCTATTTTCCAGGTCTGTTGTTTTTCCAAGTAAATATTTGACCTTTTTTTTCAAATCTTCATTTTTTTGGTTTTGCTTGACTGATTCTTCCTGTCTCAGTGAATCAGTCATTTCTATTCATTCAGTTCTCATTTTTAGTGAGTTATCTTCTTCATTAGTTTTTTTTAACTTCTTTTTGTATATGTCCAATTGAGTTTTTAAATGAGTCATTTTGCTCTATGGAATTTTTTTCCATTTCACTATTTTTTTTTAGTGGGTTTTTTTCTTTCTCCAATTCACAAATTCTGTTTCCCTGCACTTTTGGGGAGTTTTTTACCTTTTCCAATTCACATTTCAAGAAGTTGTTTTCTTTTTCCACTTTATCAAATTTTTCTTTTAGTGAATTGTATGTCTTTTCTGTACTCTCTTGCATAGCTTCTCTTTCCTTTCCCCATTTTTTTTCTAGTTCTCTTTTAAGGTTTTTAATAGTCTCTTGTAGGAGAGCCTTTAATAGTCTCTTCTAGGAGAGAGTATTGGGGACCAACAATTGTCTGGAGACTGTCTGCTATTAGTCTCTTCAGGGTTGAAAAGTTGTTCTCTTTCTGAGTAGAAACTATCAATTGTCCTTTTGATTTTCTTACTCATTTTGTTAAAGCCTGTAGGGTCTGCCTTCAAGGCCAGGAGGTTACCAGCTTCCTCTGCAGAGCAGTGAAAGGTATATGGACGGGTAGCTGTCCTTCTAGCTGGCTGCAAAAACCAGCAAGGTACTGGAGTGCTCTTGGAGAGTTCCCCACTTGGAAGTAACTCAGGCCTTCAGGGCAGAGCTGGGAAAGTGCCCTGCAAAGAACCGCTCCCCCCTCCCCCCCTGCCCCCACTGTGTGAGATAATGACTGTCCTGGGGCTAGACACTGAGCAATGAGAGTTTCACTATCCCAAGCCAAATCCCGCCCTGGAGCTGTGGGTATTAGTAGTTGAGCAGTGAATAGATTTGTGGGGACTGGAAGTATCTCTGATGGTGGAAGCACAGTCCTATTGGGGAAGTTCTATTGCCCCAGGTCCGAGCCCCCCACTGTGATGATTAGAGGTTGCCCAGGCTGTGCCCCCCTGCCATGCAGGTTTGTAACTGCCCCCGTAAAAGCCCGGAACTGCAGGATGTGGCTGTAGGGCTGCGTTTCAGTCTGCCTGAGTGAATTCCGGGTTTGAGTAGCTACAGCCAGATCTTGTTAGGTTCTGGCATTTTTTAGAGTACCCTCTGTTTTAGGCTTTAATTTCTCTCCCAGTTTACTGCTTTGTAATCAAGGCAGAGCAGTTAGCCTATAGCAGAGTGGTCTCTATAACTTCTTTAGCCACAGAGATCACCCCAGCCCCTAGTCTGCTCAGGACATTAGTCTCTTGCTGCCTGTGCTAGTCTGTTCCTGGCCCCTCAGGACAAACCTTTCCTGGTGATCTTCCAGATTGACTTCAGCTGGTAAATTCTTGTGCTTCTAATCTTCATGAATTTAAGCAGTGAAGAACTATTTTTGAGGCTGGATTAAATAGTTGGTTATGAGGGGAATGAAAGGAGCTTAGAAAGTTGAGTGTGCCTTCTCTGCCATCTTGGCTCTGCCCCTTCCCATAATATTAATATACCACAATTTATTCAGCCATTCTCCAATTGATGAGCATCCACTTAGTTTCCAGTTTCTGGCCACTACAAAGAGGGCTGCCACAAACATTTTTGCACACACAGGTCCCTTTCCTTTCTTTAAAGTCTCTTTGGGATGTAAGTCCAAGTAGTAACATGCTGGATCAAACTGCATAGTTTGATAGCTTTTTGAGCACAATTCCAATTTCTTCTTTCTTTTTTCCAATAAATTTAGCTAAACTTTTTTGTTTTGTTGATTTTTTTCATAAAACCAGATCTTAATTTTGTTTATTAGTTGAATTTTTTTACTTTCAATTTTATTACTCTTCCTTTTTATTTTCAGAATTTCAAGTTTGGTATTTATTTGGGGTTTTATTATTTGTTTTTTTCCTGGTCTTTTTATTTGCATGACCAGTTTATTGACTTTCTCATTCTCTATTTTATGCAAGTAAGCACCTAGAGATTTAAAATTTCCCCCAAGAACTGCTTTCATAGAATCCTATCTTATTTACCACAACTTATGCTTTTCTTTTTCCTTTCCCTCTTTCCCTCCTTCACAGTATTTTGATTCTGACTACCACCTCCTTCAAAAAGCTATATTTTACAGCCCCTTCCCCTTTCTTATACCTTTCTCTTTCTTCTGTTTTCCTTTCTGTTATCTACCCTTTTTCCTTTCCCCTTTCCCCTCCCACATCCTTATAGGGGGATATAAGTTTCTTTGTGAAGCCAAATAGGTTTTATACTCTCTTTTTGAGCCAAATCTGATGATGCTTATCCTCCTCCCTTTTTTCCCTCAAGTATAATGGGTCTTTTTGGCTTCTTCAAGAGATGTAATTTTCCTGATTTTTCCTCCATTTTCCTCTTTTCCCAGTACAATCCCCTTTCTACCTCTAGAATTTTTTCTATATAATCACAATAAAATCTAATTGTACCTGCATAATCAAAGTACACCCATGACAGACATGTTCCTCAAGAATTCTTTCCTTTTGTTCTTTATAGGTTTCTTTTGATATCTGTATTTGGAGATCATTTTGGGGGGGGGGAGTTTAGCTCTGTTCTTTTTTTCAGAAATAAATGAAATTCACCTGTATCATTGAATGTCCATTTTCTTCCCTAAAAAATAATGTTTTATTTTGCTAAACAGTAGATTTTTGGCTGCAACCTAAGTTCCTTTGCCTTTCAGATCTTCAAATTCCAGGCCCTTTGATCCTTTAAATTGGAAGCTCCAGATCTTGAGTAATCCTGATTGTGGCTCCTTGATATTTGAATTGTTTTAAACTGGCTGCTTGCAATATTTTCTCTTTGGTCTGATAATTCTGCAATTTAGGTATGATATTCCTTGGAGTTTTCATTCTGGCATCTCTTTCAGGAGGTAATTGATGATTCTCTCAATGGCTATTTTGTCTTCTGGTTCTAGGACATCAGGACACTTTTCCTTGATGACTTCCTGAAAGATAAATGTCTAGCTCCCTCCCCCCCATCTTTTTTTTTCATCATGGTTTCAGGAAGTCCAATAATCCTTAGATTGCTTCTTTTCCAGGTCAGTTGTTTTTTTCAATGAGGCATTTTACATTTTCTTCTATACTTTTTTTCTTTTTTTGACTTTGTTTGACTGATTCTTAATGTATTGTTGCATCTTTCATTTCCATTTGTTCAGTTCTGATTTTTAATGAATTATTTTCTCCAGTTACCTTTTTAAGTTGTTTTTATATTTGGCCAATTGGATTTTCAAATGAGTTATCTTGTTAAATTGAATTTTCCTTTTCACAAATTCTGCTTTTCAAGGAGTTGATTTCCTTTTCCATTTTGTCAAATCTATTTTGTAAGGAGTTATATGCTTTTTTCATTTCACTAAATCTATATTTAAGAATTCTCTTTAAATGATTTCTGTGTTTCCTTTGCCAAACCCTTTTGCAAAATTTTCTTTCCCTTTCCCCATTTTACTTCTAACTCCCTTTTAAGATCCTTTTCTAATTCTTCCCAGAGAGACTTCTGAGATGGGAACCAATTAGTATTGCCCTTTGGAGCTTTATCTGGAGATGATATGCTTTTAGTGATCTCAGGGTTTAAAATTTTTTTTTTCTTTCTCCATAAAAATAAAATGATTGATGGTCAGAGTTCTATTTTCTTTTTTTGCTCATTAAAAATGTTTAGGTCTACTTTTAGGGCAAAAGTGAATTTGTCCAAGTTGCCCCTACAGGTGACAGTGGCTGTGCTGGGTTGGTGCTGACTAATTTATGGTGATGGCTGAGTGTGGCCAGGTCTGAGCTACTCTGGGATTCAGGAGCTCACTATTTGCATTTTGTATTTGTATTGGATGTCTTGAAGTTAATCTACTTATCTACTGGTCTGCAGCCAGGACAGATTGGTCAACACTGCTATTGATTCTGATGGTTATTTTCCCCATCTATTGGGATGCCAAACTGCCCTGTATCCCTTGGTTCACCTGCACTTGGGTCCCTCCCTCTGTGCCCAATAAATGCAGATTTTTTCAAAGTTATTCCAAAATATCTTCTGCTGAAAATTTGTTACATGCAAATATTTGTGGGTTCTCTCACTCCAAAGCCAGTTCAGAGGCTTGATTTGGTGTTGATTTGAGGGATGTCAGGGAGAGCTCAGATAAAGACCTGTCTCCTCTCCACCATCTTGGTTCTGCCCCTGCAGGAAAAATATTAACAAGAAACAGTCATACATGCAGTATTACAATTTCTTAAATGTGGTAATACAACAGTATTACAATCTCTTAGGTGGTTGATACTTAAAATAAAATGTTATGTAGGTTTTGGTTCTGCTGGTTAGGCATTTAACATTTCACCTTGCTTCTGCTTTTCCCAACATTGTCTTTCAGGTACATATTTTATGACAAATCATGCCAGGATTTGGGTACATGTTACTGTTGATGACAATTTTCTCTAAGATTTATTGTCATGGGTAAAAAGTAGAGGAGGTTTTGTGTAAAACCTAACCCCATAGGAAAAAAGTTACTGCCTAGAGTACAACTGGCACTTACTTCATCAATTCACAAAACTACTCCATTTTGGGATTGCTCTCAGTCACCTATAAAATGGAAAGAAACACAAAATACAAAAACTCATAAAGGGTTCCTAAGGCAAAACTTACGCTCAGCTTACATAACTGAATCCCTGCTTTGCTTGCTGTTGCTTACATC
The DNA here is from genome assembly GCF_902635505.1 of Sarcophilus harrisii. NCBI lineage: Eukaryota > Metazoa > Chordata > Mammalia > Dasyuromorphia > Dasyuridae > Sarcophilus > Sarcophilus harrisii. Next base: position 365,397,359 of record NC_045427.1, on the reverse strand, counting down.
CACTATGAAACTAAAATGGGGAAGAGGTAACTTGTTATTCTTTCTTACTGGCATTAAAGAGAGTCGTAGAGTCAAAGGAAGAAACAGATTAGTAATTGATTTACTCCTTTTCCGAGTTTAATTGAGTGGGCAGCTTCTTTTTAAGAGGATGTTTTGTGAAGTATATGAGGGGAAAAAGCAGTTTATGGAAGACAAAGGATATACTTTAGATTACAGTATATGAATTTCCAGGCCTGTTGGTGTGTCATGCTAATGTGCTAAGTATAGTCAAATGAGAAATCATTTTCTTTTTCTTGGTTTTCTTTTGATGGTCCAATTAAACATTCAAAAATAAAAACAAAGAGAAAGACAGACAGAGACAGAGAGAGGCAGAGACAGAGACATACAGAGAGCAGAGAGAGGCAATAATTTGTGTTGCAATTTTTTATAATTACACATAAGGATGATTCATAACAAATAAATAATCTATCTCTATCTCTTGTTCTCTCTCTGTCTCTGCCTCATATCCACCCCCCTTCAGAAAGTACACATATATACTTTGTTTATTTCGCAAGACTGCCTAAAAATGCAGTCTGAGTTAAATTTAAGTGTCCATGGCATTAGCTACATTAATTTATTCACAAGCCACAAATGCAACTCTAGTTAGTTGAATACCCCACCAGTGACCAAATGGCAGCAAAATGAAACATTCTATGTACTTGCCAGTGATTGGCATGGGGCTAAACTCATTATTCTGTTCAGAATTTGTTATGACAATTCAGAAGATGCATTTTACCCAGAGTTAACTGAATGTTCACCATTTCATCTGATTGACAATGAAAATCCTTGACAGAATAACAAAGTAATATATAAGCTCTGGCGATTCATTCTTGCTTCTCTTGATGACTTCAAGCAGCAGTGACATCTTTACTATAAAGACAGTAGTGTTGTTATATTAAAAAAAAAAGAATTGGGTAAATTCAAAGTGAATGGAGCAGACTGTTTAATGTGACTCTCCTTATCTATACAACACATGCATAAGATAATGCTGTTGACATTTTTGTCAAAGGAAATGAGATGTGAACCCTTAACATCACTTGAAATGGAAGTTAGAGGGAAAAAGCATGGCAGTTGGTGTGCCAAATTCCAAGCACTGGATGATAAGAGATGCACTCTTAATTCCTCCAGTGTTGCTGGTACTAAATAAGTAATAGCACTTCCATCCTTTCAGTTAACTACTTGGAGGAGGTAGAATGATCTCTGGAAATAAATATTAATCTAACTATCAGGTTTCTGTTCACCTGGGGATGAGGAAGTACTGTCCTTAGCTCAGACTTTTGTATACTGCTATTTCAGAAGCAGTTCTGGGGATTTGCAAGATTTAGGTGATTTCAAAATAGTGAGAAATCAGGAGAGGTGTGTCACTGCTCTACTGGTTTGAACTTTATTCATTATTCAGTAAAGACCTCTGGTTCCTTATAGTCACAAGTGTTAGTATTGCTCTTGGCATTGAAACTGAGACCAGAGCTACTGATTCCTTGTGACTGTCCTTATAGTGTTCTTCTTTGCCCTGAAATTGCAACCTATGGCTGTTTTTTGGCATTAGAGTTGACAATCAGTGTGAGCTGTACCATGTGCCAGCAAAGGGTTCCTTATAATCTCTATGTGTCCCATTATTTGATACCTTTACAATCTCTGTGATGAGAACTCCTGAAGCTTCTGCTGCAACTGCCATTAATACTGGAATGTATATGAATGACAGGTCTTTATTTCGATATCATAAACATGGAACACTCTGACTTTTTGTTGTTTTAGCTGCTCCAAAGCTTGAGTTGAGGCATTATTTTAAAGTTTTTTTTGGATAGGAATGCTGAGAGAGTTTATATGGATAATCTCTAATCTGCTATCTTGGCTCCATACCTACGGCAATTAAAAAAAAAAAAAAAAAAAAAAAACTTGTCAAGACCAGGACTGAAATCCTACTCCTAGATTAGCTTGAGTGAATTCCATTTACTTTGTTTTTCTTCCTCAGGAAGTAAAAAGTATATTCTTGTAATTAAGTCAACACACTCACTCAAACTTTTGTTGCAGTGGATAAACTCTTGTGTTGTTTCTGATTTGACTTTCAATTATTTTTATATCTACCAGTAGTTATCACGTCATACAAATCCATTTTGAAATTCTAGTACATGATACTATTACAAATATAGTCAATTGTTACTTGGAACCATATCCACTGACTATTAGTTCCATTTTCCTTCCATGATAACATTTGGGGTAGGAACAGGGATGAGTGACATTATTAGTTAATTGAAAATTGAGCTACATAATCATATTGGTAGCTCTAATGATCTTTTAATTGTATGCAATAATCTCTTAATTGCCAAAACCAATATTTTTTTTTCTGAGTCCTCATTGTTCTTGACCTCTATATAGTGTTTGATACTACTGACTCCCCTCCCCTCCTGAATATTCTCTCTTTTCTACTTTTTTCATGACCTTGGTCTCTATTCTCCTCTTACTTGTTTGAATGACATTCCTCTGTCTCCTTTGTTAGATTAGTGTCTATATTATGATTCCTAAATATGAGTGTATACCAACTTTTTGTTGGAAATGCCCACTCTTCTCTTTTTTTGGTGATTTTAATTCCATGCATTTAATTATTCTCTCTTAACAGATCTATGTTTCTATTTGTAGTCTCTCTCCCTGAACTCAATCAGCATATCATGTGTTCCCTCAGTCCCATTTTTGGATATTGTAAAAGGAATATCATCTCAAACTCAACAAACTTTTCTAAATTTTCTAAATTTCTAAATTTTTCTAAATTTTCTAAAATTGACTTTTCTTCTACTAGGGATAGCATCATTATTTCAGAATTTACGTAAGCAACTTCTGTATATCCTTTGAACCCTTATTCTTCCTCACTAAAACTGATTGATTCCAACTCCATAGTATTTTCACTTCCCTGTACTCACAAAGACATCATCCTTGTTTAGGCCATTAATACCTCTTGCCTGAACTAGTGTAAGAATACTAATTCATAATTCCTCCTTTCTTGTTTCTCTTCTCTCTAATATATTCTCCTTAAATCTTTCAAAATGATTTTCCCAAAACACAAGGATGACCATACCATATATCACTCCATTCTCCTCAACTTGAGTGGTTCTCTATCACCTATATTAGCAAATACAACAACTCCAATTTGCAGTTTAGTCTTTTATAATCTGGTTAAAATCTACTTTTCTGATTTTCTCATACATATATATTATTTAGATGAGTTGAACTTTTTTATTTAATGTTGCAAAAATAATTTAGTCAAACGGGTCATCGTCTAACTCAAATTCTTCTTTTCTTTGTTCCCTTTTTCTTCCATTGGTAGGAGTAGTATCCTTGAAAGTTGTAGCTTCATCAGCTTCTTGGGAAGGTTCACTAATTCCTATATTACCTGCTTTAATACACATTATAGTCCAATGAATCTGCCTTGCTGTTCCTCAACTGAGATAGTATTTGTAAAAAAGAAAATGTTTAACACAATTCCTGGGAGAGTAAAAACTTTATAAATGATTATACTCTTTCCCCTTGCTCTTCACATAAGACTTACCAACTCTTTTCTCTACAACTTTTCGTTAAATGACCCTAACATTCCAGGATGTTATTACCTATTTTTTTTCAATCACCAAATCTCAGTTCAAGTTCCATGTTCTAAATGAGACTCCAACTCTTTCTAATCTGTATATCCCATCTATACTCCTTCCATGAAATAATTTTTCCCTACCAAACTGCAATTAATTTATTTTTCATAGAATTTTAATTAATTAATATATTAATAAATAACTTAAAATGTATTTTTTAAATGATTACATGTCAGACACTAGAATTTGATGTAAGGAGTAAGATAATCTTTGCCTTTTCTTGTAGTGGAGGGAGACTGGGAAGGTATTGAATTAGGAGGTTTAGTTTATGTAAATATATTTAATGACATAATTTAGAAAGGACAAGGAAGTATCATGGAGACCTGGTTCTTAGTAAAGAAAGATAAAATGTTACTTCTTAGAAACCAGCATGCCAAAGGCAGAGTTCTCATTTTCTCCTCCAATAAGATGTAAGATACTTGAAGAATACTTTTATGTTTGCATTCTAATTGCTTAGTGAATGGCATTTGCTTAATAAAAATGTTTATCAAGTGGTAGATGGCAACAGAAGAGTCAAAGGCAAGCAAGATCTAAGATTGAAGTCTGTGATTTTTAAAAGGAAGCAAATATTAAATGAACTACCAAATTTTCATTATTGCTGATTTTATCATATGGTGCTATTTTAGTCTACAACACTCCAGATATTTATATTTGGTATTAGGACAGAATGAAATAATTTCCAACCACAAATGCAACATTTGGCAAATGGATGTGACCCATTATAAATCTTTTGGTCAGGGGGCGGAGCCAAGATGGCGGAGAAGACACACGCGTCTTTCTAAGCTCTTCTCTTACCCTCTTTATCAATAATATATCAAGCCTCAAAAATAGTCTTGACTGCTACAATTCGTAAAGATAAGAATAGAACAACTCACCAGCCGAAAAATCTGCAGTCTCGCCAAAAGGTTGGTTCCGGGGCCAGGGGAGATCGGCCAGACTGGGAGAGAAATGGTTCCGAGGAGGTCTCAAACCGAGGGTGAAGGCAAGATCTCAGCACGCGCGCAGCCCCAACCCGCAAGGGGCTTTCCTTGGGGGCAGTTGTGATCCTGCAGGCAGGAGGACGCGCCCGGGTTAGCCTCCACGCTGCGCAGGGGGCCTCGGCAGATAGAGCTTTTTTCCAGGGCCATTTGCATCAGGGAGACTCTGGGCAGAAGTTTGTGTTGTCTGCGTTCTGCAGTCAGCTGCTAATACTCACAGTCCCACAAGAGGCTCCGGCCTGGGCGGTGACGCACTTTCACCATTAGTTCAGCCGAGGGCAATCGATAATCCACCAGCCCTACTCCAACAGTTTGATAGCTCGGCCAGTGCTGAATCCACCTCCCTGTTGGGGAAGGGAAAAACTCTCACCAGAGCACTCCCATACCTTGAGCCGGAAATCGGTTTACATCTCTACCTATTCTGCAGAGGAGCTGGTAACCCCTTGCCTGGGAGACACTAAAGGCTTTAAAACATGAATAAAAAGATGAAAAGAACAATCAGCTTCTATGCAGAAAGAGCAGGTCAGCAAACCTGAAGAGACCTCAAACAGCAAAATGGATCGACTGTCCTCCTTTACAGAATGCTCTCATAGAAGAGGCCATTAAAAGTCTCAAAAGAGTTAGAAGATAAATGGGGAAAGGAAAGAAAGCCTACAAGAGAGCAAAACTTCCTGAAATAAAATTGGAAAATAAAGAATTCACTACAAAGTAGGATTTGTGATTTGGAAAGACAAAAGAACTCACAAAGTAGGATCCATGAATTGGAAAAGACAAAGAACACGCAAGAAAGTAGGATCTGTGAATTGGAAAAAGAAAATAATTCACTAAAAAAAAAATTAGTGAAATGGAAAAAAATTCCACAGACCAAAACAATACATTCAAAAACTCAATTGGACATATACAGAAAAAGTAAAAAAGCTATTGAAGAAAATAATTTTAAAAATTAGAACTGAACAATTGAAACTAATGATTCATTGAGACAGCAAGAATCAGTCAACAAAACAAAAAATGACAAACTGGAAAAACCACGATATCCATTGCAAAACGACAGACTTGGAAAATAGATCTGGAGAGATAATCAGGATTATTGACTTCTGAAAACTATGATGAAAAAAGAGCCTAGATATATTTTACAAAATCATCAAAGAGAACTGCCTAGATGTAATAGAATCAGAAGGTAAAAATAGGCATTGAAAGAATTCATCGAACACCTTCTGAAAAACCCAAAATAAAACCCAAGGAATATTGTGGCAAAATTTCAGAACTATAAGATTAAGGAAAAAATTTTCAAGCAGCCAAAAAACCATTTAAATACCGGGGTGCCACAATAAGGATCACCCAAGATCTGGCTGCCTCTACATTAAAGGAAAGAAGGGCCTGGAAATGATATTCCGAAAGGCACAGAACAGAATGCAAGCCAAGAATAAACTACCCAGCTGTGAGCATTTTCTTCCAGGAAGAAGATGGACATTTAATGAAACAAATGAATTCCATTTGTTTCTGAAGAAAACAAGAACTAAACAAAAAATTTGATCTCCAAGAATAGAACTCAAGAGATGCAGAAAAGGTAAAATAACTCTTGAGAATTGTATTTGTTTGGATATACAAAAGAACCATGTATAATTTGATTGTACTGATATAACATAAAAAGGGAAGTAGATATGGAAAAGGGATGATGGCAGAATAAGGTGGGAAGGAGGGATAAAAAGAGGGAACCACATCCCACAAAGAGGCTAAGGAAACTTATAATCTGAGGGAATTTAGAGGGGAGAACATTGTGTGAATCTTACTCTCATCAGAGTTGGCTCAAAGAAAAATAATTGACATTTGTTTTAGAGAAAATTCTCTCCTTATTAAAAGGGGAGAAAAGGGAAAAGAAAAGAGTAATAAGGGAAGGAAGGGGAAAGACTCAAGGGGAGAGAGGATTAAAAGAGGATAAGTATCGTGATACAAGAGGGATTATAAGTTTAAAAGGGAAAGAGGGTTGGGAGGCAAGAATAAGTAAAGCACAATCTGGGGTTATGGATGGCAGGAAATACAGATTTAGTAATTCTAACGTAAATGTAAATGGGATGAACTCCCATAAAGAGGAGGCAGATAGAGACTGGATCAAAGTCAGAACCCTATAATATGTTGTTTACAAGAAACACATTTAAAGCAGGGGATGCATATAGAGTAAAAGTAAAAGGCTGGAGCAAAATCTATTATGCTTCAGGTGAAGTCAAAAGTTAGGATAATCCTATCTCCAGATCAAGCAAAAGTAAAAATTGATCTAATTAAAGAGAATAAGGAAGGTAACTACATCCTGCTAAAGGGTGCATAAACAACGAAGCAATATCAATATTAAACATATACCAAGTGGTATGGCACTCAACTTCCTGGAGAAGTTAAGAGAGTTGCAAGAAGAAATAGACAACAAAACTGTAATATAGGAGATCTCAACCTTGAACTTCCAGAATTAGACAAATCAAACCACAAAACAAATAAGAAAGAAATTAAAAAGTAAATAGAATATTAGAAAAATTAGGTATGTTGGATCTTGGAGAAAATTGAATGGAGATGAAGGGAATATACTTTCTTCTCCAAGGTTCATGGAACCTATTCAAAAATTGACCATATATTAGGACATAAAGAACTCAAAATTAAATGCAAGAAACAGAAATAGTAAATGCTTTCTTTTCAGATCATGATGCAATAAAAACTACATTCAACAAAAAGTTAGGGGGAAATAGACCAAAAGTAATTGGAAACTAACAATCTCATCTTAAAGAATGATTGGGTGAAGCAGCAAATTATGATACAATTAATAATTTCACTAAAGATAATGACAATGATGAGACATCATACCAAAATTTGTGGGATGCAGCCAAAGCGGTAATAGAGGAATTTTATATCTTGAGGTTACTTGAATAAAACAGAGAAAGAAAAAGATTAATGAATTGGCTTGCAACTAAAAAACTAAAAAGACCAAATTAAAACCGCCAATTAAATACTAAATTGAAATTTAAAATTAAAGGAGAAATTAAAAATATTGAAAGTAAAAAATATTGAACTAATTAAGAAAACTAAGAGTTGGTTCTAGAAAAAGCCAATAAAATAGATAAGCCTTTTGTAAATCTGATTAGAAAAGGAGGGAGAAAATGAAATTAGTGTCTTAAAAATGAAAGGGAGAACTTTCCACCAATGAAGAGAAATTAGAGAAATAATAAGGGTTATTTTGCTCAACTTTATGCCAATAAATTTGATAACCTAAGTGAAATGGATGACTACCTCCAAAAATACAGACTTCCCAGACTAACAGAGGAAGAAGTAATGTTGAATAGTCCCATTTCAGAAAAGAAATAGAAAGAATTAAACCTCCTAGAAAAATCCCCAGGACCAGATGGATTTACATGAATTTACCAAAGATTTAAAGAACAATTGGCTAATGCTATATAAATTATTTGATAAAATAGGGAATGAAGGAGTCCTACCAAATTCCTTCTATGACACAGACATGGTACTGATACCTAAACCAGGTAGACTGAAAACAGAGAAAGAAAATTAGACCAATCTCCCTAATGAATATTGATGCTAAAACTTAAATAAGATATTAGCAAAAGACACAGAAAATCATCTCCAAGATAATACACTATGATCAAGTAGGATTTATACCAGGAATGCAGGGCTGGTTCAATATTAGGAAAACTATCAAATAATTGGCCATGTCAATAACCTTAAAAAACCATATGATCATCTCAATAGATGCAAAAAGCATTTGATAAAATCCAACGTCCATTCCTATTAAAAACCGAGAGTATAGGAATAAATGGACTTTTCCTTAAAATAATCAGCAGCATCTATTTAAAACCATCAGTAAGCATCATATGTAATGGAGACAAACTGCAACCATTCCCAATAAGATCTGGAGTGAAACAGTTGCCCCCTATCACCGTTACTATTTAATATTGTATTGAAACGCTACCTATGCAATAAGAGCTGAGAAGAGATTAAAGGAATAAGAAGGCAATGAGGAAGCCAATTATCACTCTTTGCCGATGACATGATGGTATACTTAGAGAACCCAGAGATTCTGCTAAAAGTTATTAGAAATAATCCACAACTTTAGCAAAGTTGTGGTTATAAAATAAACCCACAAAAGTCATCAGCATTCTTATATATCCTAACAAAATCCAACAGTCAGAGTTACAAAGAAATTCCATTTAAAGTAACTACTGATAATATAAAATATTTAGGAATCTATCTGCCAGGGAAAATCAGAAACTTTATGAGCAAAATTACAGACCACTTTTCACACAAATTAAGTCTGATCTAACCAATTGGAAAAATAAATGTCTTGATTAGGGCGACAAATATAATAAAGATACAATATTACCTAAACTAATCTATTTATTTACGCTATACCAATCAGACTCCAAAACTATTTTAAATGACCTAGAAAAATAACAACAAAGTTCATATGGAAAAACAAAAGGTCCAAGAATTTCAAGGGAATTAATGAAAAAAATCAAATGATGGTGGCTTACTGTACCAGATCTAAACTATACTATAGAGCAGCAGTTACCAAAACTATTTGGTATTGGCTAAGGAATGATTAGTTGATCAGTGGAATAGATTAGGTTCAAGGGATAAAACAGTCAACAAATAGCAACCAGTCTTTAAAACCAAGATCCCAGCTTTTGGGATAAGAACTTCGTTTGATAAAAATTGCTGGGAAAATTGAAACTAATATGGAGAAACTAGGCATTGATCCATACTTAAGCCGTATACCAAGATAAGGTCAAAATGGGTTCATGCCTAGGCATAAAGAATGATATTAATAAATTAGAGGAACATAGGATGTTATCTCAGACCTGTGGAAGGGAAGGTTTTATGACCAAAGAGAACTAGAGATCATTACGATCACAAAATAGAAAATTTCGATTATACCAAACTGAAAAGTTTTTGTACAAACAAAATAATCAGACAAGATTAGAAGGGAAGCAATAAACTGGGGAAAATATTTTTACGTCAAAGGTTCTGATAAAGGCCTCATTTCCAAAAAATGAAATTAACTCTAATTTATAAAAATCAAGCCATTCTCCAATTGAAAAATGGTCAAGGATACGAACAGACAATTCTCGATGAAGAAATTGAAACTATTTCTAGTCATATGAAAAGATGCCCAAGTCATTATTAATCAGAGAAATGCAAATTAAGACAACTCTAGATACCACTACACCTGTCAGATTGGCTAAGATGACAGGAAAAATAATGATGATTGTTGGAGGGGATGGGAAAACTGGACATTGATTCATTGTTGGTGGAGTTGTGGAAGAATCCAACCATTTTGGAGAGTAGTTTGGAACTATGCTCAAAAGTTATCAAACTTGCATACCCTTGATCCACAGTGTTACTACTGGGATTTATCCCAAAGAATTATAAGAAGGGAAAGGGACCAATATGTGACGAATGTTTGTGGCAGCTCCTTTTGTAGTGGCTGAAACTGGAAACTGAATGGATGTCCATCAGTTGGAGAATGGCTGAATAAATTGTGGTATATGAAAATTATGGAATATTACTGTTCTGTAGAAATGACCAACAGGATGATTTCAGAAAGGCCTGGAGAGACTTACACGAACTGATGCTGAGTGAAATGAGCAGGACCAGGAGATCATTATATACTTCAACAACAATACTGATGATGACTAGTCCTGATGGATCAGGCCATCCTCAGCAACAAGATCAACCAAATCATTTCTAATGGAGAGTAATGAACTGAACTAACATACCCAGAAAAAGAACTCCTGGGAGATGACTAAAACCATTACATTGAATTCAGTCCCTATATTTATGCACACCTGCATCTTTGATTTCTTCACAAGCTAATTGTACAATAATTCAGAGTCTGATTCTTTTTGACAGCAAAATAATGTTTTGGTCATGTATCTTATTGTGTATCTAAGTTATATTTTTATATTTAACATCTACTGTCATCCTGCCATTTGGAGGGGGGGGTAAGAGGTGAAAAATTGGAACAAGAGGTTTGGCAATTGTTAATGCTAAAGTTACCCATGTATATATCCTGTAAATTAAAGGCTATTAAATAAAAAAATAAATAAATAAATAAATAAATCTTTTGGTCATCTGTCTTTTATCCATGTTATGGTAAACACCTTTTCAGGATTCACTTTTGCAATACAGCAGCAAAAGAGACAGCCTGAGTGGTCACTGAATTCCTTATACAAGCATTTGCAATTATGGGCGTGCCACAAGCAATAAAAGCAGATAATGATCCTGCATATACTTCTAAACATTTTGAACACTTTTGTGCACAGTATAATATTTTACACATCACTGGCATACCCTTTAATCCTCAAAGACAGGCAATTGTAGAAGGAGAAACAGAAACATCAAGACACTCCTCCAAAAACAAAAGAAAAGGGGAGCCACAGGTAACCCCAGAGAACTTCTAAATTTAGCTCATTATACTATTAACTTCTTGATTTTTTGACAAAGATGCACTGCTCCGGCAGACAGGTTTTATAACACACTAGAAGGGCAATGTCCAGTGTGAGCAGCTCCACTATCTTTAGGCAATTGCCAGGTGATGTGGAGAGATCCAGAAAGTGGTGAGTGGATGGCATCAGATGGGCTAACTGCTTGGGAGAGAGGGTTTGCTTGTATCTCTACAGATGGAGAAGGAATCAGCTGGGTGTCAATGAGTCATGTTCACCTTGTCCATTGGAGAGAGATAAAACGAATGAAAAGACCCAAGAAATATCAGGTGGCTTCTTCATTGACTGTGCCCAACACTGAAGGAGCATGGTAGTTATGGCAATTGACTCAGGGACGTCAAAAATTGTTGGACTTCAAAACCCTCAGGAATCATTGGATTCTCCGAGAAATAATAAAAATTGTTGCAAGACTTCAAAATCTTCAAGAATCATTGGATTCCCTAACATATAAAAAGACTGTTGCAGGAATTCAAAAACTTGCAGGGATCTTTGGATTAACTGATACATGAAGTAATGGACTGGTTTTGAAGTAATGGATTGGTTTTGGACTATCTCTTGGTTGCTGAAGGAGGCATATGTATGATTGTTATTTACATATCCTCCTTCTAGGACTCCTGGAAATCTTTTACAATACCATGTTGATTCATATTGTTTCTTATCTCATTACTTACATGTACAATTCATATTTGTTACACCACATTGAGCCTGCACTGGCTGTGGGGAGAGTCATCACTGCTAGCCTGTGCTTTATTGCTATGTGCTTGTGTAATATCTCCAATACCATCAATACCATTGATGATGGTTTGTCCATACCTCTTTCTAGTATGACCCTTCATCCCAGAAACCTGCTAACAATATCTGGCTTGACTCTCCACTTCCCTTTATTGTTTTTCACCTCTCTTCCTAAGAAGTCAGGGTTGTGTCTGGTCACCTCCTTTTCGATGTTTTCTCCTCCTTTCCTGAGTAGTCAGGGGGACATGATCACCTCCTCTTTGGGGTTTTCACCTCCCTGAGAAGTCAGGGATGATGTGATCACCTGTGTTCTAAAACAAAAGAAAGGGGGAGATGTAAAGGACTGAAACTCTGAATAAGTGCACTCAAATCAGACAACTGAGCACTTAAGGCTAATTACCTATTTGAAATAAGACAATGACTCTATTAGCAAATGTGTGGAATTGCTCTTCTCAGTTAATGTTGGCTTAATGTTTGGGGTTAAGAAAATTGTAAGTAAGGAATAAAGGGTGGGGTGAGAGAGGCCAGAGAACTTCACTTTTTGGCAGGACAAGGAGAAGGGAAATGGGTGGCGAGCCTCATGGAGGTTTGCCTGTCTCCTTCACTTCTCCCCCTAAAGATGAAGGACTTTTACTTATCCTGGCTCTGGCTATTCCTGAGGCCTCCAGGGAGCTAGCCCAGACTTTACAATATTCTTCAAAAATACCATTAATCATGAACAGATTCAAAATGGTAGAGATTAGACAAGTTTTTATATGAACTCTTTCTGGTGTCCTTCAGATCAACACCAGATCAAACCTCTGAACTGGTTTTGGAGTGATATTACCCAAAAATAATTGGAGTGTAACAAATTTCCAGCAGAAAATATTTTAGAACAATTTCAGAAAAGATCTGTTTAAATTGGTCACTGGGGGCAAGTCATTGAGTGCAGACACAGTGCAGGGACCCAGGTGTTGTGGCATCCAGGCACCAAAGGGATCTACTGGGATCCTCTTAGCAAAAATACCTTAGTGTTGGCTACTCTCTCCTGGTCCAGAAGCCAGTGAATTAGCAGATTAACTGTGAGATATCCAGTACAACTAAAAGGAAAAAAAATAGTGAACCCCTGAACTTCAGAATAATGCAGGAATTGGCAACACCCACCCAGCACCGGAAAGAAGTCTAGAGCAACATAAAGCTGTTGTTGCCTGTAGGAGACACTTGGGACAATCTCCTCTTTACTTCAAGAAGAGACCTCAACCTTTTAAAATGAGCAAAAAAAAATAATTGTCTTGGAAGCAAAGAGGGTACATTTTGTCAGGAGAGACCCCTTCATGATACAATAACGATTCTGTAGAACCAATGTTTTGGAAAGGTTTTCTCTGCATGTCTCTGAGGAATCCTTCTGCATGGTGGGAGCAGTCTGCAGAACTGAATAAAAAAGGAACATCAGAAGTTTGGGGAAATGCTGTCTTTGAGTCATGGAGTCACCTATGCTCCTTAGAACACCTGCTGAGTCCTTTCCTCTGCTAAGAGATGCTGTTATACATGATAGACTAAAAAGCTTCATTTTCCTTATCTATTAAATAAGGGAACTGCATTATTGGTCAATTCCAGCTCTTAAGACTTATAAAGAGAGGGTTGAAAATAAACATATACTCTCCTTAGAATTTATCACAACTGACTTTTTCCTTGTTATATTGCTACATTAATTTGTGATTCCCAAAAAGGGTGCTATAATTTTCTGACTTCATTTCTAGGAGTTTACTGATACAACTTCTATCAATGTCATCACTTTTGTCAATACCTCTGATCTTCTAAATCTTAGTTAAAATGACATACATAGTAGATATGGAATGGACTGATGATTGAATGGAGGAATGGATGAATTAACGGAGAAGGATCCTTGGTTGGAACTACATTCTTTCTGGAAGCCCATTTAGATTTTACTTACATTTTTTTCTCTCTTCATGATATATTGAATAAAAAGGAAGGGAAGTGGTAAAAAGAGAGCTACCATTTATGGAGATTATCAGTGATGTGAAGGTTAGGGTTTGGGGAGGAGTTTTATTCTATATCATTATGAAAAACATCTATTTGTATTCTTTTATTGCATTGTTACTTTCTATCTATTATACTTATATATTATTAATTAGTTTAAAATCTTATATATTAATTATATGTAATATATTGTAATTGGACACATCTTATTTTCCCATTAGAGTATAAGCTCCATGAGGACAGGGTATTATTTCTTATTCATCTTATTCATCACTATTCAACTCCTACAGCACTTATGTAATGTCTCTGCATGTGAGATATTCCAAATATATTTGCAGCATTGGAATAATTGGATAAGTGAATACATAAATGACTTATGAAACAAAAAAAAATTTTAAAATGAGCAAAAAAGCAAAAAATATATAATCATAGATAGCTTTTATGGAGACAGAGAACAAACCTCAAAATTTGAGGGCACTAAAGTCAAATCATTTCAAGATGAAGCCCCAAATGATGGCATGATTTGGTCCCCATTTCACAAGAATTTCTTAGAAGAACTCAAAAAGGAATTTAAAAGAGAGTTAGAAGAAAAATGGGGAAAGGAAATGAGAATTTTTCAGGAGAGTTTGGAAAAGGAAACACAGAAATATGTGAAGAAAACTCCATACAAAATAGATATGACAAAATGTTACGATTATTATAAGGTACTAAGACCATGGAATTGATAGAGATAATAATTATCTAATTTAGCATGGTTCAGTATTATTGATCTGATTTTACAAGGAGATGTTATGGGCCAGAACTTGAAACAAGATACTAACTGGAATTGAGGAGACAATGTTTAAATCTAGTTTAGAATTGATTTAATCCTACAACAAATGATGATTTCCCAGTGATATAATGATTGGTGTGTTCTCAGTGTATAGCATATAAGCAAGGAGCTCTCAGGGCCAGACACACAAGCCCACTAGAAGGTCTCAGAGGAGGAAACAGATTCATTCCATCTTCCACCTTTGTGCTTGCTGGAGGCTGAAGCTGATAGAGGCAAAGGACTAGCGGCAGGAGCCCTTGGAACCAAGGAGATAGATAGGTCTCTAAGAAAGCTAACCAGGCCCAAGGAAGGAGACAATAAAGGATTTAGACTTCAACTCTTGACTGCATTTGAGGTGATCTTTACACTGAACTGAAACTAAGGTTGCTTCCAGAAGCCCCCAAGAAATCTGCTCACAGAGAACATTAAACTTTGGAGAAGAACATTACAACAAAATTTTTAAAAGCATAAAACTCTTTATAAAAGAGATTTGAAAAAAGACACCAACTCTCTGAAAACCAGAATTTGTGAAATGGAAACAAAATCCAATTAACAAAACACCTCATTTAAAATTTCAATTGACCAAATGCAAAAAGAGATTTAAAAAACAAAAAAAATCACTAAATATTAGAGTTGAACAAAAAGAAGTGAATATATTAATGAGACATCGAGAATCAGACAAACAAAACCAAAAAAAAGAAGCAAATATAAATTATTTCATAGGATTTATACTAGGAATGCAGAGCTAGTTTAACATTAGTAAAACTACTAACATAACTTACTGTATTAATAAAAAAAACTAACAAAATCATATGATTACCTCATTAGATACAGAAAAAGCATGTTACAAAATCCAACATCAATTCCTATTAAAAACACAATCGTATAGTATAGGAATTAATGAAGTTTTTCTTAAAATGATTTGTAGCAGCTATTTAAAATCAACAACATCATATATAATGGGGATAAACTGGAACTATTTTTAATAAGATCAGACAGAAACATTAGTTCAAAAGATAAAAGAAGAGGAAAGGGTTGATGGAAGATAAGGTAGTGGGAGTGGATAAAATAAAATGACTAAGGATAGCGTAGAAAAAGAGAACAAAAGTATAAACAGGGAGAAACTAGGATGGAGGGAAAATCTGGTAATCATAATTTAATGTGAATGAGATGAAAACCCCCATAAAATGAATGTGAATAGCTGAGTAGATTAAAAAACAGAATACTACAATATGTTGTTTACAAGAAACATGTGACACAGAGAGACACAGAATAAAGCTAAAAGGCTGGAGCAGAATTAACTATGCTTTAGTTGAATTAAATAAAGTAGCAATAGCAATTCTGATCTCAGATAAAGCAGAAGTCAAAATAGATCTTATTAAAGAGATAAGGAAGGAAAGTACATCTTGATAAAAGGTACCATAAATAATGTAGTAACAATATTAAATGTGGAAGCACCAAATAGTAGAACAAGCAAATTCCTGAGAAGATTTTAAGCCAGTTTCAGGAAGAAATAAACAGCAAAACTATTCTAATGAGGAACCTTACCATTCCTCGTCAGAGTCAAACAAATTTGATCACAAAATAAACAATCAAGGAACTACGGATTTTAATAGGATTCTAGAAAACCTAGATATGATAGACCTCTAGAGAAAATTTAATAGAGACAGAAAGGACCGAGCCTTTTTGTCAGCAGTGTATGACACCTACACAAAATCAACTATTTGGGCATAAAAAACCTCACAATCAAATGCAAAAAGTAAAATATAATAAATGTTTCCTTTTCAGAACAAAATGCATTAAAATTATATTCAATAAACGGCCAGGAAAAGATACACTAAAAAAATTGGAAAACAAATAGCCTAATTCTAAGGAATGATTGAGTCAAATGAGAAATCAGAAAAACAACCAATAATTTCATCCAAGAGAATTACAATAATAAGACCACAAACCAGAATCTATGGAATGCAGCCAAAGCAATTCTTATGGGAAAATTTATGTCTCTAAATAGCTGCAAAAATCAAATAGAGAAAGAAGAGATCAGTGAGTTAGGAATGCAACTAAAAAAGCTATGAAAACAACAAATTAAAAACTACGAATTTAATATCAAATTAGATGGAGAAATTAATAAAATAGAAACTAAGAAAACTATTGAACTAATAAATAAAACTAAGAGTTGGCTTTATGAAAAAATTAGCAAAATAGATAAAACTTTGGGTAATTTTATCATACAAGGGAAAGAAAATAAAAACAAATCACCACCATAAAAATGAAAGGGTAAACTTACCACCAATGAAAAAGAAATTAAAGCAATAATTAATACCTATTTTGCCCAACTCTATGACAGCAAGTCTGACTATCCAAAATGGATGAATATTTACAAAAGTACAAATTGTCTAGGTTAACAGAAGAGGAAGCAAAATACTTTAGTCCCATTTTACAAAAAGAAATTGAATGAATCATTATACTTTAGTCCCATTTTACAAAAAGAAATTGAACAAATTATTAATGAACTCCCAAAGAAAAATTCCCAGGGTCAGGTGGATCCCAAGTGAATTCTACCAAACATTTTAAGATCATTTAGCCCCAATACTGTGTAAACTCTG
The DNA here is from genome assembly GCF_902635505.1 of Sarcophilus harrisii. Lineage (NCBI taxonomy): Eukaryota > Metazoa > Chordata > Mammalia > Dasyuromorphia > Dasyuridae > Sarcophilus > Sarcophilus harrisii. The sequence goes on along the minus strand of NC_045427.1, from coordinate 365,380,085 downwards.
GAAAAATAGATAAAGAGGTAATGCAGCAAAATTCCTTCTATGTCACATATATGATATTGATACATAAACCAGGAATAGTCACAACAGAGAAAGAAAATTACAGAATAATCTCCCTGATTCATATTGATGCAAAAATTTTAAACAAAATATTAACAAAGAGATTGTAGCAACTTAGGGAGATAATACACTATGACCAAGAGGGATTTACATCAGAAATGCAGAACTCATCCAATATCAAGAAAAGTATTCAAACAATTTACCATATCAATAACAATTTCAGCAGAAATTATATGATAATCTCCATAGATGCAGAAAAAGCTTTTGACAAAATACAGCACTTATTCCTATTAAAAACACTAGAGAGCATAGCAATAAAGAGAGCTTTCCTTTAAATAATAAGCAGTATCTATCTAAAACAAACAGCAAGTATTATATGCAATGAAGAGAAGCTGGGTCCATTCCCAGGAAGATCAAGAGTGAAACAAGGATATCCATTATCACTGTTATTACTCAACATTCCACTAGAAATGCTGGCTTTAGCAATAAGAGAAGAAAAAAGGAATTAAAGGATTTAAAATAGGCAATGAGAAAGTAAATCTATCACTCTTTCAAGATGATATGATGATTTACTTAGACAATCATCCAAAAGCCTATGTGAAACAATTCACATCTTTAGCAATGTTGCAAAATATAAAATAAACTGATACAAATCAACAGCATTTTTATTTTACTGACAAAGATCAGCAACAAGAAGTAAAAAGAGAAATTCCACTTATAATTACTATAGACAAAATAAAATACTTGAGAGTCTACCTGCCAAAACAAACTAAAGAACTATATGAATACATTTATAGAACACGTCTCACACGAATAAAGTCAGATTTTAAAAATTGGAATAATGTCAGTTGTTCATGGCTAAACCAAGCTAATATGATCAAAATGATATTTCTGCATAATTTGGTTTACTTGTTTTGCTCTATGGCACAAAATCAAATTGCTAATTTTTTTATAGAATGAGAAAAAAATAATAAGACAATATAGATGGAAGAACAAAAGTCAAGAATATAAAAGGAATTAATGAAAAAAATACAAAGGATGTTGGCTTTAGCAGTACCAAATATAATTTTAGGTTTTCAGTATTACTTTGGTTCAGTATTCATAATTACTTATGGTTCTAAGGATCAGGATGTTAAAGGTGACAAAAGTGGTAACTTAATAGATCAGGAACTGAAATAAATTCATAATTTATGTCACATTTGTTGCCTCATTTTAAAATACTTGGGGGAGAATAGCCAGAAGAAACTTTTCACATTGATATTGTGTTAGGTTCTCAAAAGTAGAAATTTATTTATAAAGTAGCATTAATGAAAACCATTTGATACTGGCTAAGAAATAGAGTGTTGGATCAGTAGTGTGCATTAGATATATATGACACAATATTCAAGGACTGTATCAATCTAGTATTTGATAAACCCCCAAATTCCAGCTTCTGGAATTAAAAGTCAGTATTTGAAAAAAAATGCTGGGAAATTGAAAAATAACATGTAAGAAATTCAGCATAGCTCACTACATCTCACAACCCATACCAAAATAAGGTCAAAATGAATACATGACTTGGACATAAAGGATGATATCATAAACAAATTAAGAGAACAAGGGATAATTTTTACCTGTCACATCTTTGGAGCAGTGAGGAATTTATGATGAAAGAAGAACTAGAGAACATCATGAAAGACAAAATGGACAACTCTTTTTACATTAAATTAAATTTTTTTTTCAGAAACAAAACCAAAAGAAACAAGATTAGAAGGGAACTATAAAGCTGGGGCAAATCTTTATAGTGAGTACTTCTTATAAAGATCTCATTTCTAAAATATATAAAGAACTGTGTCAAAGATAAGAATACAAGTCATTTTTAATTGATAATTGGCCAAACGATATTAACAGTTTTCAGATGATGAAATTAAAGCTATCTTTTGCTATATGAAAAAATGCTCTAAATCAATATTGATTAGATAAATACAAATTAAAACCACTTTGGGGTACCATCTCATACTTCTCAGATTAGAGAAAATGAAAGGAAAAAAAATAATAGATGTTGGAGAGGATGTGAGAAAACTGGGATACTAGTGCATTATTGATGGAATTGTGAATTAATCCAAACATTCTTGCGAGCAATTTGAAAGTATACCCAAAAGGCAAAAATTATGCATATCCTTTGACCCAACAGTGCCACTACTGTCTCGATATCCCAAGTAAATCATAAAGGAAGGAAAACAACCCACATGTGCAAAAATGGAGCAGCTCTTTATATAGTAACAAGAAACTGGGAACTGAGTGGATGCCCATCAATTTGGGAATGGCTGAATAAGTTGTGTTATATGAAGATAATGGAATATTACTGTTTTATTTGAAAAATGCTGAACAAACTGTTTATAGGAAGGCCTGGAAATATTTACATGAACTGATGCTGAGCCAAAACTAGCAGAACCAGGAATACATTATACACAGTAACAGCAAGAATGTGCAATAATCAATTTTGACAGATTTGGTTCTTGTCAGTGGTTCAGTGATCCAAAGAAATCCCTATAGTTTTACACAAAAAATGCCATCTGCATCCAGAAAAAGAACTAAGGAGACTGACTGTAAGTCAACACATGCTATGTTAACTTATTTTTTTCTGTTTTTTTTATCTCTCCCATGTTTTTTTTTCCTTTTGCTCTGATTTTTCTCTCCCAACATGATTCATAAAAAATGTATGTTAAAAATAAATTTTAAAAATTTTAAAAAAAGTTTTTATATGTAATTTGGCAAGTAATATAGGAAACTGGGAAACTCAACATAGAAAAATCAAATTATTAAGATGTTTAGCAAGTTCTAGTGTCCTTAAAGAGTGAAGAGGGTTTTAACAGATTAAGCTTTCAGGATTTGTCACTGTCATTAAATGGATTTGAAAACATAGGCTTCCAAAAGAAAAATTGAAGGAGAGAACAGTTCTGTCCAGGTATCTGGCCTCTAAATGTTTGATTTTAAGTTCTCAGATTTGCCTTATTTCATACTTACTATTAAGTTTGTAGTCACTAGCCATCACCCAAGATGCTGTGGATTCAGTATACAAAGATGTATTTCTTTTGATGCAGTTTCTAAATTCACAGTCATTTCAGGGGAGAGAAGAGTATCACTTCATAGCTTAAGGTTTGGTATCTCTGTTGGATTTGAATGTTTTTGCACTCGCATTCTTGATTTCCTCTATTATGACCTGATATTCAGTATTACTTATTGTTCTAAGGATCCGGATGTTACACGTGATAAAAGTGGTGAGTTAATAGATCAGGAACTGAAATAAATTCATAACTTATGTCACATTTGTTGCCGCATTTTACAATATTTGGAGGAGAATAGCAAGAAGAAACTTTTCACATTGATATGATATTAGGTTCTCAATAATAGAATACCTAACTTCACAGACTTTCTAAATTTTTTGTTGCCCTAAGCCACAGGATCCTTGCGAGACCTGTAATCACTCCATTTATTTATTTATTTATTTATTTTACTAATACCATCTTCCTAAAACCCTGTATCACTGGTCTATATGAGCTCCCCTTTGATTCAGTGCCTTTACTGCAGGCAATTAATTTCTTACTTTTTAAGGGTATGTAAAGAATATGGCTTCACTTGAAACTCTCACTCATTCCCTCCAGGCAGGGAATATTTTTATTCTTTTCTCTATTGAAAAAAATAAATAAACAGAAAAAGAAATCCCTATAGTAAATATGTAGTTAAACAAAGCAAAATTTCACTTTGGCCATGTCTGAAAAAAAATTGTAATTATAAGTCCAACACCTTTCTTTCTGAAAGTGGATAGCTTACTTCTTCATTGGTCTCCTGGAACTATGCATGTCATTACATTAATCACAGTTCTTAAGCCTTATGAAATGGATTACCTTTGTAATATTGTTATTACTTTATTCATTGTTCTCATTCTGCTCACCTTATTCTATATCAGTTCATATAATTTCCCCAATTTCTCTAAAGCTTCCCCTTTTTTCATTTCTGATAATATTCAATTATTATAAGTTTGTTCAGGCATTCCCCAGCTAATAAATAATCTTTTGACTGCCATTTATTTACAACCTCAAAAAGTACTATATATACATAAATATGTCTATATATGTATATACATTTGTGTACATCTTTATGAGTGTAATGTGTATAGACATATAATTTATATTTACATGTTGATCATTTTCTATTTTTTAAATCTTTTTGTCCTACTTGTAATATGGTTGAGTTAAAATCAAATGCCAAACATACTTTGATAACTCTTGTCCATTCAAGTAGCTTAAAGGTAAATAAGTAACAGAGGATAACACATAATGACATAATATTGTCAATGATGGCTGAATAGAAAAAATCTGAAAATTTATTCCATAATATTTTAATCATAGCAACCATTATACTTGCCATGTCAAAGTTAAACAGACAATCTTTTTCAACACAGCCATTAATTACTAACAATCTCCACATCTGGGCATCTAGCACCTCATTGTCTTTTGTATCCATATCTTTTATTTTTTATCAACTACCCTTATACTGAGTTCAAATATTTTTCTCCAAAAATGACTATCACAGTCATACCCATATTGGTATTCTTGCCTTCATGATCACAACTTTATATTCATATAAATATAGTACTAAATAAAATTTCTAACAGGACATATCTAATCATGTTCATTCCCTGCAAAAGATTCCCCAGTATTTCATCTACAGTCAAATTGTAAAAGCTCATTTGAGATAAAATTAAGAGTGTCATTCTCATAAGCTCTAGTCAAGTCAACTTGGTTTTTGTTACCTTACAAATCACCCAACCGTTTTGTGTCTTCAGTTTTTCAATTGGAGAATGGGGACACTAATCTTTATATTGCCTACTTCATAGTGTTGTTATTAGTGTTACATCAATGTGAACTATAACCATTAGGTATTGTTATGCATGTGATATTTGAGGACCCCCCAAATCCAATTCTAATTTACATGTTCTTCACTGTTTCCATGTAGTCTTCTGTGCATAGAATATACTTTAGTAAAAGTAGACTAACCAGAAGCCCCTAGGCACCATTTGTTTTTGTTCCTGTTAACATGATTTACTGGCAAGAACATCCCTTGTCTGAGCCTGATAAAATCACTTCACCTCTCTGTGCTTCAGTTTCTTTATTTGTAAAAAATAAAATTAAACTTAAAGTTTCTTTCTCACTCTCAATCCCATAGTGATTTATCAGTGGACTCAAGAAACATTGTACTATGCAACAAAATAGTAAGGTTATATGTGATATAAGCATTAGAAATAGTTACAATAGTTACTCCATCTTTTACGAGAATGAGATATAAATTTTTGGTTTCAAATGGTTTACCAGGAGAAAATGAATATTTGTTGTGAGACCAAACATGCAATTATTCCAATTACCAGGGAAGAATATTTGACAAGGTCAGTCACTGAGGTCCTTAATATAATATATCTTTTTCTTGTAATGATGAGTTTAAGAATGATTTGCAAAATTGCCTCAACTATAAAAACATAATCAAAAGAAGATAAACATCAGAAGATAAGCTACATTTTCAAAGAAAGCCAAAAGTGCATGTCTTAATCACAGGAATTGGTTGGAAACTGGTATAAGCTGCTATTACTCCCCTTGATGTTCACACTTAACTTCTATTAAAATTAATAGAGGTCACATACATTCATCAAGGGAGGAAGAAGCCTTCATGGTGTGTCTCAGGCTTGAAATAATAAAGATTTGATGATTACTATATTATTTGTCCATTAATTTTCAGATTATCTTGTAAATGTACACTCCATGATCTCTCATACAATTATATCAAGTAAAACCTTGCACTGGATCTATTTTTATTAAAGTAGTCTTATCCACATAGGACCTGTGTAGTTTGAGAGCTCATAATGACAATGCCTGAATTCAGTTTTCTCAAAGGAAACAGAGGGGGAATTTTCCAGTAATCCTGCCTTATTAGTATATATTTTTATATAAATTTGATGTCATAGAATCATAAATTGTTAATAATCCTTAGTATTATGTAACTCAAAAATATTGCAGATACAAGAACGTCATATATTGTAGTGGGAAAGAATCTTGAAATATAGAATGTTAAAACTGTAATAGCATGCAATATGTAAGATTTTAGCAATGGTAACAATAGTAAGAATAATATAGTAATAAAGTATAATCTTCTCAATTTACAGATTAGGAATCAGACTCAAAGAGGCTTGTTCAAGGTAAAAAGAAAGTGAGAATCAAGAACAGGAATTTAAATATATCTTCCAATTAAAAATCAAGCATTCTTTCAATTATTCCTAACATATAGATTAATATATTGAGGTTGAGTAAAGTTAAAACAAACTGGTAAAAGTCAGAGGTAGTATCATAGTAATTAACACAGAGGATTCATTTATAAAACTACTGAGGGGTTCATTTTGGCAGATTAATTTTGTGACACATTATGACATACCACTACTCTTTTTAAGGTTTAGCTGATTACTATATCTCATCTTAATTAACTATATTGCTAACATCATGTCAGGCTGTAAAAGTATTCTGGTGCAGCTAAGGCAGTATTGGGATAAATACTGACTATAGAGATAGATGCCATTATCTTTATTTTTTTCTTTCTCTTTGTTCTTCATTGCAAGACATTGATTTGGGGGATGAGTATTTTTGTAAGTTTGGACCATTATGTGTGTGTGTGTGTGTGTGTTTGTGTGTGTGTGTTTGTGTGTGTGTGTGTGTGTGTGTGTGTGTTTTAAAAGAACATGTTATAAAATAATCCTCTTGTATCCTTCTTGGTAAGATAACAAGGAGATTATATGAGTATTATATATCTGGTGTTCAGCAAAACACTTAGACCCTCTGTCATGCTGTTTTCTATCTTGTGGAGAGACATAAGTGACATGAGAATAAAGATGGACTTAATGAATTTCTAGAACTCATGTTATTTTAATGACTATCAACTTGGAGAGATGTTTCTGATGGAGTAGTCTAAGGACTTACACTTTCATTCTTCATTCCTCAACATTTTCATCAATGACTTCAATGAAGCTATAGGTGATATGCTTGTCAACCTTGTAAATTTTGTAAATCTAGAGAAATGACTATATTGGATAAAAGCATCAATACAAAAAGTAATCACAACAGTATAGAACAAAAGGATGATTCTAATTCATTGGTATCAAAAAAAACTCAGTTGCCTATTAACATGTAGGACAGGAGAAAACAGGAATAAAAGCAGTATCTATGAAAGAAATCTTGAGATATTATTAAATAGCAAAGGTCAATTTAATAAAAAGTTTGATCGCATACCAAAAATGAGATAATATACTCATTTGAAGCAGAATATGCAAGTATGAGAGGAGTAATACTTCTTCCATTCTCTGTCTTGTAAATCATGCATCTTGAATATTGTTTTTATTATTAGGTATCATACAACAGGAATGCACTGTCAAAGTTGATCAGGAGAATATGCCATATGACTATTGATTAAACTACTAATTAACCCATAAGAATTTGTTTATTATCCTTGGCACTAACCAAGGTGCTGGGGATATAAAGCAAAAAAATAAAAGCATTCTTACTCTCAAAGATTTTACATTTTTTTTGAGGGGAAACATATGCATTCCATGTAGATAGATACTTATAGTGTATATGTATACATACACAAATATATGTGTATGTGTGTATAAACATACAGCATAAAAAATAAACACAAGAAAATTAATAAATAAGAGAGTATGAAAAAGTCAAGGGCCATATGCACTTTGCAAGACTTCTTGAATTCATCCCCTTTTCTTCTCTTACATTACCACCACTCTGGTGCAGAACTAATCCCTTTAAATTTGGCTATTGATATAGTTTGTTAGTGAGCCTGCTTGCCTCAACTTTCTCTCCCCCTTAGTCTATCCTCTATTCAGTCATCAAAGTGAATTTCTTAAATCATAAGTCTGACCAAGTCACCACTCACACGCATGCTTAATAAACTTTAATGCCTCCCTTTTTCTTTCAAGATCAAATAAAAATTTTCTGTGACTTTCAAAGTTCTCTGTAATTTAAAACTTCTACTTTTTCAGTCTTCTTAACACCTTATTCCCCACCACATATTCTTTAATCCAGTGACACTGACATCCTGGCTATCCTACAAACAAAATGCTCCATCTTTCAGCTCCAGGCAGTTTTCCCAGCTATTCTAGATTCTTGAAATGCTTTCTCTCCATTTCTTCCTTCCAGTTTTTATAGCTTTCTTTTAGTCCCAACTAAACTTCCATCTTCTACAGGAAGCCTTTGGTAGTTCCTCTCATTTCTAATACTTCCTCTCTCTTCTAGATATACTTCCGATTTTTTGTCTTGTATATAGTTTGATTGTGCATATTTACTTACATGTTTTCTCTTCTTTGATATTAGGAATTATCTTTTGACTCATTTTGTATCCCTAATACTTAGCAGAGCCTGGAACATAGTAAACAATAAATGTTTATGGAGTGACTCTTTCCTTTTTTGCCTTCATTATGAATCTTCCTTACTATATACTAACCTTCACTTTAAAATGATGAACTGATTTTCTTTTAGTTAGGTCTTGATAACATCACTCCTGTTCAATAGACAAAGATTCCAAAATTCCTGATAATTGAATGATTAATGTTATTAGGGTATTACACACTTTAGTGGATGTGTGATTTCATCTATGGAGAGAGCACCCATTGAAGAAGTTTCATTAACAATATAAACAAAATAAATATAAATTCATTAACAATAAATCAAATTTTCTACCAACACTAGTTTAGACAGTTGTCTAGAACACTGAATGGTTAAGTGAGTTGCCCAGGGTCACAAAACCCCAAAAAAATCAGAATCAGAGCTTGAACTCATATTTGCCTGATTCTATTCACTACTTCACAATGCCTCTCATATCATGCATTTTTATGAAGTATTAGTAGCACAAAGATAAAATCATCCTTTAGAAAGGAAAACTAGAGTTTGGCGTAGCAATGAGGAAAAAATCATAAAAAGATACTTCACACAACCAATGGGCATTAATCATTCTGAAAAAGACAGTTCAAGATATGAGATAGCTATACTGATGACGGCACTTGTTTATTCAGTTAAGATACAGTCTCAGGAAGAAGATGGATATTAAATCTTCAAACTAATAGACACATGGCTTAGAAAAGAATTCATATGTGCTGCTTCTTTTAGAGAATATGAAACATATAAAATGAGCAAATCCTCAAAAACTGACCAATTAATAGGACTCACCCAATATGCTCTGAATTGGAAAATAACTAGAATTTTCAGAAGCCTTTTAGTTCAGGTGTTACTGAAAGAAACAATATATACCCACCTTGAAATGGGGCAAACAACAACAACAGTAAAACTTTAAATGTCAGATCTCTGCTTACTCATATCTTCTTAACCCAGATTAAATGTATTTGCCTCCATGAATCTTTTCCTGACCTTCTTAATCAGAAATATTCTCATCTTCAGCTAAACTACAACATTGTATAGTTTTCTATACTTATACTAGTTATAGTTATACTAACTATACTAGAACTTATATTCCATTTTAGTTAGGATTAATATTACAGTTATTTCTATATTTGCTAATTTGTGTTGACTGGTTCACCAAGGGAGTAAGATTGAGAAGGATTGGGAATGTAACTAGTGAAAGAGTCTTGGATGAATAAACTATTAAGGAGCTAAGGGATTTAGGGGAAAAGAAAACCAATTTATGAATCAAAAGGCATAGGGGAAAATTAAATGATTATGTGTGTTTATATACCCAAACACGCATGCATATGCATACACATGTGTATATGTATGTATTGCACATATAATAAAATAAAGTTGTTTTATAACTCATGAACCTGAGCAAGCAAAAGATTTTTGAGTGGTGGTACAAAGATCAAGAATATGACGATGAAAATGTGAGATAGAGTGAAGATGTAATAGAATGGATGTTGGGAATAGCTATAGCTATAGCTATAGCTATATTCTTATAGTGTACCTATACTTATTCCTAAACTTCTGCTTCTACTTATGCCTATACTGACACCAATACTTATAGCTATATCTTTACCTATGTCTATTTCTATACTTAGAATTATACCCATACCCTTTTCTACACCTATATCTACAATATCTATATTTTACATTTCTATGATCTTAATTCATGTATCTTTGTATATAATTATTATATATACATATATGTGCATTATGTATGGGTGAATATATAATCACCAGTTCAACTACTCATAATCTCTAAGCTATGTCTAGTGAACACCTTTCAAAATATAGGGAAATAATGGAGGATATTAAAATGTTTATTTTGACTCTGCTATTGAAGTTATATCAAGAATGTTTTCTGTGCATCTAAAAAATATGATCATGTAACAATGCTCATATAAAATTACAAAAAAATCAGTCAGTTTACTCACCTGTGCAATTATACACAGAACATTTGGATGTGTATAAATAACAGCAGTATAGGACCTTATGCCACTACTCTTTCTGTCTGAATCTTGTTAGAAGTCTAAGAAGAATGAAAAAATAATAGTAATTAACTATAAGAACTACAAATCTCTCTAGGACTAACTTATCACATATATTCTGTAGGGGGAGAAGAGAACACAAAACAGGGCAATTCCAGTCTAGATGATATACTTGAAGAACTCTGTGTGTCCTGAAACCATTTCAGTATCTGTACAGGCTTGAAAGGACCCTGAAGTATTGGCAACCTGGATTCTGGCAATATTACTGACTTTAATGCCATTTTGATTAGTTTAAGTTAATTGTTTCCAAGATCATTTGACACATGGGAATCAAATAAATATGTTCAATACTATTTTATAGCAAAATGACCCATTTTTATGATCTCCTTGTCATCAAAGAGAGAAGAGCAGATAGAACTATGACTTGTTCTTGCACTACAAGAAGATGACATATTGGCACAGATCAGCAGTCTTAAGATTTAAACTGAAGGAAAAGCTTTATTGGTGATGGTGTTAGCCATTAAAACTATGAAACCTTGAGTGTGAAGGAAATCTACCAAAGATATGACTAGTTTATTATATGGTCATACTTTATCATCAAAAAACTGGAAACAAATCTCAAAAGTTCTAAATGAGAGCTCCACATACTTTTTATCAACAACCTTGGCTCTAAATCACACATTAATGTCTTGCTGTTATTTGTAGTGTAATACAAAAAAGGACAAAGTATTTGACCTCTAAATCAAGATTAAAAGAAATAGAAGTTTAAAGTCAATAACTATTAACATCTTAAGAGAGAAATGTTGAAGAAGCTGAAGTCACTGAAAATTTCAGTTTAATAGAAAGCTCCAGAAATAATGCCTAATTAAGAATGGAAAAAATATATTAGTAAAGTTTCAAATGATTTTGAGAAGGTGATAGGAATGCTTAGATAGGAATGGGAAAAACCCTTTTTTAATTTGATGGAATACATTTAATGAATAGTTCAATTATGCCAAAATGTAATAATTAAGAAAAGGTGGACTATAGCCATCATAAGTAAATTAATTCTTCTGAAATATAATGAAGAATGTACGAAAGCATCTCAAGACCTGCAGAGACAAGGACATATAGCAAAAATATTTTTATCCTAAAATATAATTACAAGAGAAAATAAGACATTATGAAGGAATACCCTCAAAACAAATATCTCAATGAAAATGAAAACTTGAGTGAGCAATTTTAGAGATCTGAAGATAGGCAATATATTATTAAATCGTATCTTGCTAACATATGAAGTAGGAATTTTGAACTTCATATTAGCTGATTAATATCAGTACAAAATATACTTTGGGGATGGAATGTAAAAAAACAAGGGTGTTATCAGAAATTCTGGATTATCTTAATAATTAAAATAAAGAAACAAAAGGTTATCATAATAAAATGAGTAAATACAGAAGATACAATAAAATGTAAAAAAGCAGAATCAATTAAAATTGTTGCAAGGGCTTGAGAAACAAATTTTGTTCTGGCAATAACCATACCCAAAGCAGCTAAAAGGTATAATGGGATTGCTATTCATGCATTCCTTCCTCTCAATAGAGTGGTGACTATGATTTCTGTGTTTCCCCAGATTAATTTGTCATAAAAAGTCAACTGGATGGAATATTTCATGATTTTTCTTCCAGGTGTCATTGTGTCAACTTTCAGTTCCACCTAGAGATTAGTTTTGTCAAATATATAACTGATGTATCATAACAGAACTTGACCTCATATTTAGATCCATTCTAATTTGCTTATTCCTCTACACAGTGAAAGAATATTGTGGCAACATTACAGGATAGATTGGAAGGATTCAGAAAACAGAATCAAGGACTCTAGTAATGAGAAGTTATGGAGCAGGATAAGCAAAAATATATGAATATCTAAATTTTTGTGGTAGCAATGGGAAAGTTGGAAAGGAGGATATGAACACAAGAATGAATTTGGGGCAAGAAATCAGGTCAAAAAAGATAGGGGGTATTTCAAATCTATCTCTATTTAACCAAAGAAGAAATTAAAGCTCAGAGAGATGAAATGACTAGCTTAAGAAAACACAACTATTCAATCAATAATCAGGATTCATATCTAAAGTCTTCTTTTATTTTCCTTCAAATCTGGAATGAACTATCTACCCTGAATTGTTCAATCTTTAATAAGTATTTATTAAGCACACATTATACACCAGGCACTCTTCCAGATGTTGGGAAGACTATAAGAAAATTTAAATAATTCCTAACTTCAAGGAGCTTAGGTTACCTATGCAAAAATATAATTCAATAATATTTTTTCTTTGTTGAGGGAGCAAGTCCTGACAGCTGGTGGAATTAGGAAAGATTTTACAAAGGAGTTTACTCAGTTGGATCTTCAAGGAGAGGGGAGGTGATTATAATAAGCAGTTGTAATGAGGAAGTATGTTCCAGGTATGGTGTAAAGCTTATGCAAAGCCTTGGAGATGGAAACAATGATAGTTTGTAAGGAAGAGTAAGAAGAGTAATTTTACTAAAATCTAGGGTGAATATGTGATGGCTGGGTTACCTCACTGGAGGCCTCAGAATCAACAGAGTCAGGATAAGCAAAATTCCTTGATCTTTTGGGGGAGAAATGAATGGGATGGACAAAACTGCCACAAGCTCTCCACCAACCTCCCTTCTCCTTGTCCTGCTCCAAAGTGACTCTGGCTTGTCTTACTACACCCCCTAATCCCTCCTACAATTATTTGTATAAACCAAAAGATTGAGCCAGCACAGAATAGTGACAAGGGCCATTTTTCCAAGCATATACTAATAGAGTTATTGTCCAATAGGTAATTAGCCTTAAGTGCTCTGTTGTCTCATTCCAATGCACCTATTCAGAGTTTTAGCCCTTTACATGAATAGGCCTAAGTGATGTTAAACAAGACCAAAAAATTAACTTGAACCCAAATTATCAAAGATTTTAAATATGAAAGTTGGTCATTTGTGTTTCTATCAGTAAAAAGGAGCAACTAGTTTACTGAGTTGACATTTTTGTATCTATACTTTAGAAAAAAATAAAACAAACAAAAAAAAAAAACATGAGGGCTAGATAGAGGAGAAACTCAAGTGATGACACTGTTGGGAGGCCTTTACAGCTCTACAGAGGAATAATGAGAATCTTAACTAGGCTGTTGGCATTGTGAATAGAGAAAGAGGGTAGATATAAAAATTCTGTATAGGTACAAATAATAAGATGGAATAATTGATTGAATATGTAGGGTGACATATAGTAAACTGTTGAAAGTGGAACCAAGACTATGAACCTGGGAACCAAAAGGATTGTGCTGTCCTCAAGAATAATAAAGAAGTCTAGGAGGGGGTATGTTTGACAAATGATGAGTTTGATTTTGAAAATGTGAGTTTGTAATGCCTTCAAAATATCCAGTTTGATATCTCCATTAGGGTGTTGGTCATATGAACCTAGGGTTCAGGAAAGATAGGGAGTAATCTGTATAAGGACAACATCCTGTTTCTACCAAGTGACCAAAATTACTCCTAAAACTCTTCATTTCATTTTGGACTTTTCTTTGAATTTTTCTCATGTTTCCTTTTATTGCAGTAATGTATGGGCATATTCAAATGTAAGATGTTTTGCACAAAAGCAAGTGAGTTAGATATTCCAGAAACAGAATCATAAGATCCTGAATAGTTAGGAGTAGACAACAATGTGTTACAATTTACCAATACTACATACAAGGTTGTGTGACTACAGAAAATGGCAGGGGTAAAAACATACCAAAAATCTAGAATTTAATCATAATCTCTTGACTGTTGTGCTACCAAATAAACTTATTGTGATATAAAGCCACATATCCAGTTTCTCAAATCTAGTCTCAGAATACTTCTCCTTTAGGCTTCCCACCTTCCCAAAGGGTTTCCGATTTTTATTTTAAGACATGTAGTGAGAATTTGTATGACAGCCTCAGTGATGTTAGAATAAACTTCACTGGATCTGTGAAAGTAGAGACAGAAAGGTTTATACAAACTTTTCAGCATGCCTGATGCCTGGCAGTCCTTTATTAATGACACTGTCAAACTTTGTATTGTGTTCAGATTGGTGAAGGGAAAGTCTGTGCTCACCGTATGTAATTCAGGAACCAATAAAAGTTGATTACATACATATGAGGCGTCTGGGCCAGGGGTAGTATTGTTGGATGGCTTACAAAGAAAGTGTCATGTTTCATCTTCTGTGTGGGGTTTATGGGATGCCTGCATGAAGCCACAGACATTTACAGAGTCCCTTTCACTAAACATCATGTAAACAGAATAATGTTCTTATTCAAAAGTACATCTGCAAGATCATAGTTCAGAAGGAGGGCTCATTTTCAGCATCTCCTCTCTTACTCCAAATGTGAATCCTTGTCAGAGAATAAATGATTAATTAATAAGCATCAGAGGTCATATTTAACTACTTTCAATGAAAAAAATTCCCCTTATCTTCAATTATTGGAATCTAATTAAGTGGAATGGATATAAGGAAAGGATCCCAAGAAAAAGATTAACTATTTCACCAAGAACCATTAGGCACATAACATTCAATTTTATTCATCAGCATTGGAGTATTACCTGGTAAGGGCATGGCCTTTCACCATGAATGGAAGCAACTAGGTAGTAAACCTGTTTTCCCTCAGAGAGCTTTGCCCAAAGCAGTAATATCCAAGAATTATTCTAACTAGCATTGAAATGCAGCTACCTCTGGGTAAATACATGGCAGCTGTTCAACAGCCATACAACACAGCTGTTTTGGAACAGGAAATGAGGGAGACCCTATCCAGTGAAAACTACAGGGAGTTTTTGGTGAGCAGAATGCAATTACCCCAACTGGAAATTTGCCAGGCTGCAATGGTAAACACCCTGAATGTTGGAAAAGTACCATGGGACCATCTCCTGCATAGGGTTTCTTAAATAAATGATAGAATGAGAATATAATTATAATCATCTTAATCACTATATGATAATTATGATAATGTTAATAAGAATAGCATTTTTCATTAAGGGCTTTTCCTCTTTCCTTGGGGAAGGGAGAGAATAAAACTATACAAAATGTGATTTTTTTTTCTTTTAAAGTCACACCATCATCATCATCAACAACAATAATAGCAATCAATATTTATTAAATACCTATTGTGTGCCTAATAATAGATATGAGGATGCAAAACTGTGTAAAATACAATCCTTGTTCTCAAGAATATTTTAGTGTTTCTGTTGTGGCCCCTCTAATTATTTTTTTTCCTTCAGCTTATCTTCTCTTTAATTTATTCTTAACATAAGTATCTTAATAGTTTGAATTCAGAATGTTTTCATACTCAAGAACTTTGAGTGACTCTCCATTGCCAACTGAATAAAAATACAATTTTGATCATGGCTTTCAAGGCTCTTCCGAATAAAGCTTTACTCATCCTTTACAGAGATATCAGTTATAATTCCCTTTCATAAAAGAATATATTATTCAGCTTCCAACTAAACTGTATTATCTTCCATCTCCTATTCTAATCCTATCCTCTCTCATTACTCACCCTACTTTTTTTTTTTTACTCATCTTTATTGCATCCCTGAAATGAACTTTTTACACCTGTGGTAGGAACAATAGCTACCACAAATATGGATGGGATACATGACTATAAGATTTGAAGATTCTTTCCTAAAAATTCAATTAAAGTGTTTTAAAGACTAAATTGTTTCCAGTGTCTAAGATTCAAATGGATAGGCATAACTTCCTAGTTGCCTAAGGCATAAAAGTCTAATATAGTGGTTGGGCTCCTCAGACTTGGATAATTATAAAATTGTTATATCAGTCTGTAATGTTCGGGCTAGCTTTCTGGAAGTCCTTCAGATGGGCCTTGGTCTCAGCAGGATAAACACCACGAGAATGATCAGCAATAGAATCCAAAGTCTTTATTGTCTCTTTCAATCTCCCAATCTGAACCAGTGTCCCCCATAGTGTAGGAGGCAGGAAAGCCACCATGAGGCTGATCAAAGATAGAATCAATCTGATGCGAGAAAAAGATGACAATCGGGGAGAATAGAGTAGTATGCAGCTGGGACTACTGAAATATCTCTTGAAGAGGTGAAATCTGTCCCTGTCTGGACAATAGATCCCTTGCCTCCACACACAGTAGGCTTTCACCTCCTGAAAGTGCTTACAAAACAGTGTGCATCCATACAATGATGTGGGAAACTGGGGAATGTGTAGCTAACATGCCAGTCACTAATACAGGTAGACAATGTGTAAGTTATCAACCAGGAGAAGTACTAGCATCAGGTTTACTGATACAGACTCCTAATAAGCAATCTGGTGATATTTGCCCAGATTTTGACTCCCAATAACAGAACACAGGAATATTCCAACCTGCAGCTGTTACATCTGACCATCCTATTGCTCACTATTGTAATGTTCTTGGTGGTTTTCTGCAGGTCTCTTGGGCATCCTTCTTTTCAGTAGAGTAATTACTATGAGAATAGGCAGGTGTTAAAGTCCAAAGTCTAAATTATCTCCTTTGCCTGGTGCTCAGCTACCTTTCTCGTGGCCTTCAAAGGGGTATTGGTTCAGTGGAGAAAATGCAGGAGGACAGGCCAGCCACCACAAGGCTGATGAAGATATAATTGAATCTCTCTGAGTCCAAAGGCTTGAGCTTCAGTCTCCAGCCACTACAAAGGTGGACAATGGAATGAATCTGGCTCTGAATCCCAGCTTATATGCTTTACATTGGGTATAAACCAATCATTATATCCCTAGGAAATCATTATTTCTTGTAATATTAAATCAGTCACACTGAATTTAGAGAACTATTAATCACCATGCTAAACTAGACAACCATTGTCTCATCAATTCCCCTGATTTAACACCTTGTAAGATTCCTTGTTTCAGAGTTCTGGCCCACAACACACTATCTATGTAAATGGAATACCATTGAAAGTGTTGATAGATACCTTTGCAGTTCATACAGTCTTTAGAGGGGCCAATTTGCCCAGTTATTGGTCAAAAATTAAGGCAGACACTTATATGTCTGGAATAGGAGGATTAATAGCAGCTGAAATTAGTGCTATCCCTTTAATATGGACATTTTAAGGTAAAACAGGAATTTTTACTCCTTTTGTAGTTGAAAAAATCCCTATCATTCTGTGGGGAAGAGACTGAGATGTGCAGATTCCTGACTGGCTAACTGGAAGAGACAAGAGACTGTAGACTGATTGATTGATGACTGACTGAGACTTCTGGTGCAGACTGGGAGACTGAAAAAAACAATAAAGACTTTGGACTTTATTCCTGACTATTCTTGCAGTGATTATTCTGCTGATACCAAGGCTGGTCCCAAGGCCCTCCAAAAAGCTATCCCAGACATTACACCAGTCAATATATCCTTCAGACTGATAAGTTCATGCTGGTAAATGTAAACATGAGGGTAGAAGTGACAACAAAACCAGCACTATGCTTTTGTTGAACACTTCCATCAATTATTGAAAAACTGCCTTTGTTCAGTGTTAGATCATTTACAGGTGTCTCATTTCATTCATATCCCAAGACTGGACTATTGGATTAGACTGAACCAGACCTGGCCAAAATTCAGCTGTAATAATTAAAAAAAAAACCTTCTATGTCTTCAATTAAAGGCCAAATCCATTATCATTTGCTCCACAACTTTTTCTTCCCCTTCTCAAATAAAACCAAACATCTCCCTTTTATCACAGTAATTTGTGTATATGTTTTTTAACCCTACATTAGATTGTAAATTGCTTGAGAGTGAATGTAATATTGATTTTGTGTTTAAAGCCCTAATACCTAGCAGACAAACTTCCACATAGTAGGATGTTTAATAAAAGTTTGCAGAATCCATTTGGTGAGATAAAACATGTATATTAATAGCTAACCATTAATGTAGGATAGTTATAGGAATTGACAAAAGGGAATGATGATGGTCCTGACTGTTGGGAAAGGTTTTATGTAGAATACAATTTTAGCTGGATCAGGAAGTAGACACTGATTTTTTTTTTATTAAAGCTTTTTATTTACAAAGCATATGCATGGATAATTTTCCAACATTGACCCTTGTATAACCTTTTGTTCCAAATTTTCCCCTCCTTCTGCCCAAGCCCTCCCCTAGCTGGCAGGTAGTCCAAAACATGTTAAATATGTTGACATACATATTAGATCTTATATATGCATAGATATTTATACAGTTATCTTGTTGCACAAGAAAATCAAATCAAGAAGGAAGAAAAAGAAAAACTGAGAAAGAAAACAAAATGCAAGCAAATAGCAACAGAGAGAGTGAGAATGCTATGTTATGTTCCACACTCTGTTCCCGTAGATCTCTCTCTGGATGTAGATGGCCCTCTTCATCAATGCACAAGTAAAACTGGTTTGAATCATTTCAATGTTGAAGAAAGTCATGTCGATCAGAATTGATCATTGTATAGCCTTGCTGTTGCCCTTTATAATGATCTCCTGGTTCTACTGATTTTACTTATTAACAGTTCCTATAAGTCTCTCCAGGCCTCTCTGAAATGATCTTGCTGATCATTTTGTATGAAACATAATATTCCATAATATTTATACACTATAACTTGTTCAGTCTTCCTCAATTTGATGGGCATTCACTCAGTTTCTAGTTTCTTGCCATTACAAAAAGGGCTGCCTACAAAATTTTTTTGCACATGTGAGTCTCTTTCCCTCCTTTATGATCTCTTTATGATACATACCCCATCAACATCTCTAAAACATCTTGTTTTCCCACATGCCCTACAACATTTGTCATTATATTTTCCTGTCATTTTAACCAATCTGAGAGGTGTAGAGTGGTAGCACTCAGAGTTGTCTTAATTTGAATTTCTCTGATCAGTAAGACTTTAGAGCCCCATTTCATATGACTAGAAATGGTTTTAATTCCTTCATCTGAAAATGGATCATATTCTTTGACTATTTATCAGAAATGATTGAATTCTTATACATTTTGGTCAATTCTCTATATATTTTGGAAATGAGGCCTTTAATGGAACCCTGGAAGGTAAAATTTTTTCCCATTTCATTTCTCCCCTTTTAATTTTGTCTGCATTGATTTTGGTTGTACAAAACATTTTTAACTTAATATAAACATAATTACACATATTGCATTCAAAAATACATTCAACTTCTTCTTTGCCCACAAATTCTTTCTTTCTCCAGATATCTGAGAGATGAACTATCCTTTGTTCTTATAATTTGCTAATAAAACGTGATGGATTACTCTATTTCTTATTGAGTAGCAAATGGTTTTGATGATTGGTGCTTTATAATATAGGGTTAGGTCTGGTACTGTGAGGCCTCTTTCAATGACATTTTGTTTCATTAATTACATTGAAATTCTTGATTTTTTTTCTTCCAGATTAGTTGCATTATTATTTTCTTTTTATCTTTGTAAAGTAATTTCTTGGGAGTTCTATTGGTATGAGACTGAATAAATGGAACAATTTAGATAGTATTGTCATTTTTATTATATTTGCTTGGCCTATCCATGAGCACATATTTTTCCATGAGATTAGATCTGAGCTCATGTGGAAAGTGTTTTATAATTTTGTTCATATGATTCTTGAATTTGCCTTAGCAGATAGACTCACAAATATCATATTTATTGACAGCTATTTTAAATAGAATTTCTCTTTGCATTTCTTGATTCTGGATTTTGCAGGTAATGTATAAAAATGCTGATGATTTATGGGGATTTATTTTGTATCCTGCAACTTGCTAAAGTTGTGGATTATTACTAATATTTTTTTTAGTTAATTCTCTAGGGTTCTCTATGTATACCATCATATCATCTGCAAAGAGTAATAATTTGGTGTCCTCATTTCCTACTCGAATTCCTTTAATCTCTCCTTCTCTTGGTGCAAAAGATAACATTTCTAATATAGTATTGAATAATAATGGTGGTGGTGGTCAACCTTGTTTTACCTCTGATCTTATTTGGAATAGTTCTAGTTTGTCCTCATTTCATGTGATGCTTGTTGATGGCTTTAGATAGATGCTACTAATCATTTTAAGGAAAAGTCCATTTATTCCTATATTCTGTGGTGTTTTTAAAAGGAATGAGTGTTGGATTTTGTCAAATGCTTGATTTTTGTTAGTTTGTTATTGATATGGTCAATTATGCTAATGAATTTTCTAATATTGAACCAGTCCTACATTTCTTGTATAAATCATACTTTATCAAGATGTATTATCCTGGTGATAACTTGCTGTAATTTCTTTGCTAATAGTCTATTTAAGGTTTTTGCAACAATATTCATTAAGCGAAATTCATCTATAATTTTCTTTCTTGGTTTTGATCCTAACTGGTTTAGGTATCAGCACCATATCTGTGTCATAAAAAGAATTTGGTAGGATTATTTTCCTCCCTATTTTTTCAAATAGTTTGCATAGTATTATAAATAATTGTTTTTTTTTTTAATTTTTGGTAGAATTCACATGTAAATCCATCTGGCCCTGGAGAGTTTTTCTTAGGACATTGATTAATAGCTTGTTCAAATTTTTTTTAATAAAATGAGACTGTTTTCTCCAACGTCAATCTAGGAAATCTATATTTGTGTAAACATTCATTTACTTTATTTAGATTATCATATTTATTGGAATACTTTTGAGCAAAATAGCTCCAAGTTATTGTTCCAATTTCTTCTTTATTGGTCAAAAGTTAATCCTTTTCATTTTTCATGATTTCAATTTGATTTTCTTCTTTCCTTTTTTTGATCAAATTAATTAAAGATTTACCTATTTTTGCTTTTTCACAAAACCAGCTCTTAGTTTTGTTTATTAGCTCAATACTTTTTTTAACTTTAAGTTTTATTAATCTCCCCTTTTATTTTCGGTATTTCAAATTTGGTATTTAATTGGAATTTTTATTTGTTCTTTTTCTAGATTTTTTAGTTGCACAATTCCTTGATCTTCTCTTTCTCTATTTAATGCCAGTAAGCATCTAGAGATATAAAGTTTCCCCTAAGACTTGCTTTAGCTGCATCGCATAAATTTTGGTCACTCTCTTGGATGAAATTATCAATAGTGTCTAAGACTTCTTGTTTCAACCATTCAATCTTTACAATCAGATTATTTAGTTTGCAATTAATTTTTGGTCTATTTTTCCCTGGCTCTTCATTACATGTGATTCTTATTGCATCATGATCTTTAAAAATACATTCAATATTTCTGACTTTCTTCATTTGATTTTGAGATTTTCATGCCCTATTATTTGATCAGTTTTCATATAGATTCCATAAACCTCTGAGAAAAAAAAGTATACTCCTTTTTGTCTCCTTTTAATTTTCTCCAAAACCTATCATATCTTACTTTTCTAAAATACTATTTATCTCTGTATTGTCTTTCTTATTCATTTTATGGTTTGATTTATCTATTTCTGAGACAGCTAGTACTAGCATAATTTTGCTGTCTATTTCTTCTTACACCTCTCTTAACTTCTCTAGGATTTTGGATGCTATATCTCTTGATATAAAATATATATATATATATATATATATATATATATATATATGTTTAGTATTAATATTACTTCATTACCTGTGGTACTTCTAGTTTCTGTCCTTATCTCTTTTAATTAGTTCTATTTTTGTTTTTGGTTAATGTGAGATCACCCCTACTGTTTTTTTTCTTTTTTTCTTCACCTGAAGCATAATAGATTATTTTCCAGCCTTTAACCTTTACTCTGTGTATATCACTCTGTTTTAAATGTGTTTCTTGTAAAATAAAAAAAAACATATTAAGGGAATAGCCAAGATGGTGGAAAGTAGATGCAGCTTTATGTGATCTCCTCAATGTGACTTCCCTCAAATCAATAGCAGATTATTTTTCTGAACTGATTTTAGAGTGACAGAACCCACAAATATTTAGAGTACAAGAAATTTCCAGAAGAAGGTACTTTGGAAGAACTTCAGGAAAGGTCTATTTCAACTGGGCATGGGAAGAGGCTGCATAGTCTAGATTGCAGTGCAGGAAGCTCTGGGTAAGAGCTAGGGCAGGGAACCAGAGCAATGCTGCATTTGCCCACCAGGGAATCTACTGTGAAATTTGAAGGCTTCTCTGTCCTAGCTGTAAGTTGGTGGTTTAGTTGATTTGCAAGGAGAAACCTAAATGCATATACAAAAGGCAAATTGTAAGCCACTGAGCCCAAGAACTCAGAACCTGGCCAGGCTTGCCCAGAAATGGAAGTCAGTCAAAAATGACTGGTGCAGGACACACTAAAAAAGCTGTTTCCCTTTGACTTAAAAGCAAATCTGAACCTTTAAAAATGAGCAAAAAAGCAAAAAACTACTGTGGCCATAGATAGGTTTTATGGAGAGAGAGAGAGAGAAGAATTGACCTCAAATCCTGAGGTTCTTAAAAGTAAATTAAATTCTGATGAACCTCTAGCAGGGGTCCTCAAATTTTTTAAATAGGAGGCCAGTTCACTGTCCCCCAGACTGTTGGAGGGCTGGATTATAGTAAAAACAAAAACTTTGTTTTGTGGACCTTTAAATAAAGAAACTTCATAGTCCTGGGTGAGAGGGATAATAGTCCTTAGCATCTGGCCGGCGGGCTGTAGTTTGAGGACCCCTGCCTGCTAAACTGTGATATGAATTAGTCCACATTTGAAAACTTTTTTGGAAGAATTCAAAAGGATCTTAAAAGAGAGTAAGAAGAAAAATGGGGAAATGAGGAAAGGAAATAAGATCTTTGCAAAAGGATATGGAAAAGAAAAACCAGAAATTATATGAAGAAAACTGAAAAATAGATATGATGAAATGGAAAAGGCATATATATTCCTTGTGAAGACCGCATATTTTAAAATCAGCCGGAGTCAGGAATTCAGGTTAGGGGAAAATCATCAATCTTTATTCTCAGTGAAGAAAGATCGGAGGTGGAAGAGAATGGGTGATAGCAATGTGTGCAGATGAGTCAAGAAGCTAGCTAGAGCAGCAGCCACACGACCAGCAGCTACTTACATGGAACCCAGGCTCAATCTCTCCCAGCCTCTCTTCCTGTCTCTCTGCCTCCACCCAGCAAAATTGTCATTTCCCATACAACACATCAGGACTTGCACAGAGAGTGGGCGGGCGCCATTCTTTATCCAAGCATGTATATTAATAGAGTATAGTCCAATTACTATTTAGCCTCATGTGCTTGAGACCTCAGTGCATCAACTCAAGCCTCAGCCCATTACGTTTCCTTACAAAATAGATTTGATGAAAAGAAAAAGGTAAATATCTCCTTACAAAATAGATCTGATGAAATGAAAACATAATATAAATCCTTACAAAACAGATGTGAAAAAGGAACCAATTCATTGAAAAACAAAATTTGTGAAATGGAAAAAATGTAATGAACAAAACAACTCATTAAAAATTCAATTGGCCAAATACAAAAAGGAACTAAAAAAGGTAAATGAAAAAAATAATTCTAAGACTTAGAATTGAATACATGGAAATGAATGACTCCACAAGACATCAAAAATCAAACGCCCAAAAAATGAAAAAAATAGAAGAAAATGTAAAATAACTCATTGGAACAACTGCTGATCTGGAAAACAGATCTAGGAGATATAATATAAAGATCAGTGTACTTCCTGAAAACCAAGATTAAAAAAGAGCCATCTTTCAGGAAATCAAGAAAAACTTCCCTCATATGCTAGAACCAAATAGTAAAATAACCTTTGAAAGAATGTTCCAATCATCTCCTGAAAGAGACCCCAAAATGAAAATTCCAAGGATACCATACCTAAATTGCAGACTTACTGGACCAAGTCAAAAATATTGCAAGCAGCCAGAAAGAAACAATTCAAATATCAGGGAGCCACCATCAGGATTACACAGGAGCTAGCAGCTTCTGCCTTAAAGGATTAAAAGGGTGTTAACCCTTGCAACTTGCATTGCAGCCAAGCAATCAATAATTATCTTTCAGGGAAGAAGATGGACATTCAACGATATAGGTGAATTTCCTTTATTTCTGGTGAAAAGATCAGAGCTGAGATAAAAACTTGATCTCTAAATACAAAACTCCAAGGAAGAAAAAAAAAAGTAAAAAAGAAAGAACTCTTCATAACAATATCTCTATTATGGATCACTTAAAGAATGTAGGTATAATTTGATTTTCTTGTGATAATATGAAAAAGAAACTAAAGGTGGAAATGTAATTGTACTGGAAAAAAGAAGAAAATGGAGGTAAAAAAAGAGACAAAAAAAAAAAGATGTATTAAAATGGAGGGAAAGAATGGAGGGGAATATCCATTGTGTGACTCTTACTCTCATCAGATTTGGCTCAAAGAAAGAATATGAGACGTATTTGGATTCACAGAGAAACTTCTTTCAGCTTATGGGGAAGAAGGATAGGAATGGGCAAAAGGAAGGGGAAGGCTAATATGAGGGAAAATAGAAATAGTAGGGGAAATTATAAGAAAGATGTAAAGGGTGAGGAATGTTTGAAAGAGGTGGTGTCAGAAGCAAAATATTGGGGAGCAGGAAAAGGGAGAAAGGGAAGGAGAAAAGCATAATTTAGGGTACATAAAATAACAGACAATACAGAATTAGTCATTTTAACATGACTTTGAATGGGATGAACTCTCTTATAAAATGGAAGCAAAGAGCACACTGGATTAAAAGCCAGAATCTTACAATATGTTGTTTAGAAGAAACACATTTAAAGCAGAGTGATACATATGGGCTAAAGGTAAAAGGATGTAGCAGGAACTATTATGGTTCGGATGAAGTTAAAAAAAAAAAAAGAGAGGTAGAAGTAGCAATCCTGATCTTAGAGCAAGCAAAAGCAAAAAATAGATGAATTAAAAGATATAAGGAAGGAAACTATTTCTTGCTAAAGTGTGCCATAGATAATGGAGCAATATCGATATTAAACATGTATGCACCATGTGGTATGATATCCACATTCCTACACAAGAAGTTAAGGGAGCTGCAAGAAGAAATAGACAACAAAACTATACTAGGTGGGGGATCTCAATCTTGCTCTTTCAGAAGGAGATAAATTGAACCACAAAATAAATAAGAAAAAATTAAAATAAGTAAACAGAATTTTAGAAAATTTAGATATCATAGATCTTTGGAAAAATTAAATGGAGATGAGGAATACACTTTTTCTTGGAAGTTCTTGGAATCTATACAAAAATTTGCCATGTATTAGGGCATAAAAACCTCAAAATCAAATGCAAAAGGGCCAAAGTACTGAATGTATTTTTTTCAGACCCTGATGCCATAAAAATTCCAGGGAATAAAAGGCCAGGGATTTTATTAAATTATGGGATTAAATTAGATTAAAAATAATTGGCTATTAAGTAATCTAATCTTAAAGAATGAATGGGAAAAACAACACATCATGCATACAATAAATAATTTCATTCAAAGAATGACAATAAAAAGAAAACATACCAAAATTTGTGAGATGCAGCCAAAGGAGTTAATAGGGGAAATTTTATATCTCTAGATGCTTACTTGCTTAAAATAGAGAAAGAGAAGATCAGGAAATTATATGTACAACTAAAAAAAAAGCCAGAAAAAGAACAAACTAACAATCCCAAGCAAATACCATTTGTGAAATTCTGAAAATAAAAGAGGCAACTAATAAAATTGAAAATGAAAAAAAAAAACTATATAATTAAAAAATAAAACTAAGAGCTGGTTTTATGAAAAAAAACTTAAGCTTTAGTTCATTTTATTGGAAAAAGGAAAGAAGAAAATTAAATTGTTAGTATCAAAAGTGAAAAGGGAGAAATTTCCACCAATGAAAAGGAAATTAGAACAATAATTAGTTGTTATTTTGCCCAACTTTATGTTAATAAATTTAATAATCAAAGTGAAATGGAGGAATACCTAGAAAAATATAAATTGTCCAGATTAACTAAAGCGGTAAAAGGTTACTTAAGTAATCCCATTTAAGAAAAGGAAATAGAAGAAGCTCTTAATCAACTCCCTAAGAAAAAATCTCCAAGGGCCAGAATGGATTTATATGTGTACACTACCACAACCTTTTAAGAAATGATTAATTCCAATACTATGCAAACTATTTGAAAAAAAAATTGGGAAAGAAGGACTGCTGCCAAATTCCTTTTATGATACAGACATGATACTGATAGGTTAATCAGCTAGAATGGAAACAGGGAAAGAAAATTGTAGACCAATTTCCCTACTGAATATAGATGCCAAAAAGCTTAAATAAAATGTTAGCAAAGAGATTACAAAAAGTCTTCCCCAGGATAATACATCACAACAGCTAGAACTTATACCAGGGAAGCAGGGATAGTTTAATATTAGGAAAACTATTATCATAATTGACAATACCAATAATCAAATTAACAAAAAACATATGATTATCTCAATAAATGGGGGAAGATCATTTGAAAAAATCCAATACACATTCCTTTTAAAACACAACAAAATGTAGAAATAAATAGATTTGTAGTTAAAATAATCAGTAGCATCTCTTGAGAACCATCAACAAGCATTATATGTAATGAGCACAAACTAGAACAATTTCCAGTAAGATCAGAGGTAAAAGAAGAATGTGCACTATCTCCATTAGTATTCAATATTGTATCAGAAATGTTAGCTTTACATTTTTACAGTTAAAGATTGTGATAAAGACCTCATTTCCAAAATATATAGAGAATTGACTCTAATTTATAAGAAATCAAGCCATTCTCCAGTTGATAAATGGTCAAAGAATATGAACAGACAATTCTCAGATGAAGATATTTAAACTATTTCTAGCCATATGAAAAGATACTCCAAGTCATTATTAATCAGAGAAATGCAAATTAAGACAACTCTGAGATACCACTACATACCTGTCAGATTGGCTAGAATGACAGGGAAAGATAATGCAGAATGTTGGAGGGGATGTGGGAAAACAGGCACAGTGTTGGTGGAATTGTGAATACATCCAGCCCTTCTGTAGAGCAATTTGGAACTATGCTCAAAAAGTTATCAAACTGTGCATACCCTTTGATCCAGTAGGGCTACTACTAGCCTTATACCCCAAAGAGATACTAAAGAAGGGAAAAGGATTTTTATGTGCCAAAATGTTTCTGGCAGCCCTGTTTGTAGTGGCTAGAAACTGGAAAATGAATGGATGCCCATCAGTTGGAGAATGGTTGAGTAAATTGTAGTATATGAATGTTATGGAATATTATTGTTCTGTAAGAAAGGACCAGCAGGATGGATATAGAGAGGCTTGGAGAGACTTACATGAACTGATGCTAAGTGAAATGAGCAGAACCAGGAGATCATTATATACTTCAACAATGATATGATAGATCTTTGGAGAAAACTGAATGGTGACAGAAAGGAGTACACTTCCTTCTCTGCAGTTCATGGAATATGTACAAAAATTGACCATATATTAGGACATAAACACCTCAAAATTAAAAGAAAGACAGAAATAGTAAATGCATTCTTTTCAGATAACAAGGCAATAAAAACTACATTGAACAAAAAGTTAGGGGTAAATAGACTAAAAAGTAATTGGAAGCTAAATAATCTCATCCTAAAAAAATGATTGGGTGAAACAGCAAATCATAGACACAATTAATAATTTCACCCAAAAAATGACAGCAATGTGACAACATACCAAAATTTGTGGGATGTAGCCAAAATGGAAATTAGGGGAAATTTTATATCCTTAGAGGCTTACTTGAATAAAACAGAGAAAGAGAAGATCAATGAATTGGGCTTGCAATTTAAAAAGCTAGGGAAAAAAAACAAATTAACCTCCCCCCCAAAATCAAATACTAAACTTGAAATTCTAAAATCAAAAGGAGAAATTGATAAAACTGAAAGTAAAAAAAATCTATTGAATTAATAAATAAAACTAAGAGTTGCTTTTTTGAAAAAAAAATCAATAAAATACATAAAACTTTGGTTTATCTGATTAGAAAAAGGAAAGAGGAAAATCAAATTGTTGGTTTTAAAAATGAAAAGAAAGAACTTTCCACCAATGAAGAAGAAATTGGAGCAATAATTAGGTGTTACTTTGCTCAACTTTATGCCAATAAATTTCTTAACCTAAGTGAAATGGATGACTAACTTCAAAAATATTGGCTTCCCATATTAACAGAAGAGAAAGTAAATTACTTTGATAGTCCTATTTTAGAAAAAAGAAATAGAACCAGCTATTAATCAACTCCCTAAGAAAAATCCCCTGGACCAGATTGATTTACATGTGAATTCTACCAAACATTTAAAGAATAATTAACTCCAATATTATATAAACTATTACAAAAACTAGGGAATGAAAGACTCCTATGAAATACTTTTTTGTGACACAGACATGGTACCTAAACCAGGTAGGTTGAAAACAGAGAAAGAAAATTATAAACCAGTCTCCCTAATGAATGTTGATGCTATTACAGAAAATAACTGCCAAAATAATACACCCTGACCAAGTAAGATTTATACTAGGAATGTAGGGGTGGTTCAATATTAGGAAAACTATTACCATAATTGACTATATTAATAACCAAATTAACAAAAAACATATAATTATCTCAATAGTTGTAGACAAAGCATTTGCTAAAATCCAACATCTATTTCTATAAAAAACACTTGAGACTATAGGAATAAATGGACTTTTCCTTAAAATAATCAGTAGCATCATTTTAAAACCACCAGTAAGCATCATATGTAATGGGGATAAATTGGAACCATTCCCAATAAATTCAGGAGTGAACACAGTTGCCCATTATCATCATTACTATTCAATATTGTATTAGAAATGCTAGCTTTGGCAATAAGAGTTGAAAAAGAGGTTAAAGGAGTTAAGAGTAGTTAATGAGAAAACTAAATTATCACTCTTTACAGATGATATGATGGTATACTTAGAAAATCCCAGAGATTCTACCTAAAAAGCTATTAGAAATAATATACAATTTTAGCAAAATTGCAGGATATAAAATAAACCCACATAAATCATCAGCATTCTTATAGATCACTAACAAAATCCAATAATTAGAGTTACAAAGAGAAATTCCATTGAAAATAACTGCCAATAGTATAAAATATTTGGGAATCTATCTGCCAAGGGAAAGTCAGGAACTACATGAGCAAAACTACAAAACACATTCCGCCAAATAAAGTCAGATCTAACCAATTGGAAAAATATTAAATGTTCTTGGATAGGGTGAGCAAATATAATAAAGATGACAATACTACCCAAACTGATCTATTTATTTAGTGCTATACCAATTAGACTCTCAAAAACCTATTATAATGACCTAGTGATCTAGAAAAAATAACAACATAATTCATCTAGAAGAACAAAATGTCAAGAATTTCAAGAGAACTAATGGAAAAAAAACATCAAATGAAGGTGGCCTAGCTGTACCATATCTAAAACTATATTATAAAGCAGGGGTTACCAAAACCATTTGGTATTGACTTAGACATAGATTAGTGGAATAGGTTAGGTTCAAAGGACAAAATAATCAATAACTTTAATAATGTAGTGCTTGACAAACCCAAAGACCATAGCTTTTGGGATAAGAATTCACTATTTGACAAAAACTGCTAGGAAAATTGGAAATTAGTATTGCAGAAACTAGGCATTGACCCATTCTTAATCCTGTACACCAAGATAAGGTCATAAGATCTAGGCATAAAGAATGAGATTATAAATAAATTAGAAGAACATAGGATATTTTACCTCTCAGACCTGTGGAAAAGGAAGGAATTTTATGACCAAAAAGAACTAAAGGTCATTATTGATCACAAAATAGAAAATTTTGATTATATCAAATTGAAAAGCTTTTGTACAAATATAACTAATGCAGACAAGATTAGAAGGGAAATAGTAAACTGGGAAAGCATTTTTACAGTCAAAGGTTCTGATAAAGGCCTCAATTCCAAAATATATAGAGTACTGACTCAAATTTATAAGAAATCAAGTCATTCTCCAATTGATAAATGGTCAAAGGATATGAACAGACAATTTTAAAATGAAGAAATTGAAATTATTTCTAGATATATGAAAAGATGCTCCAAGTCATTATTAATCAGAAAAATGCAAATTAAGACAACTCTGAGATAACACAACACTAAGACAACGCTAGGATAACAGGAAAAGATCATGATAATGTTGGCGGGATGTAGGAAAATTGGGGCATTGATATATTCTTGGTAGAATTGTGAATGCATCCAACCATTCTGGAGAACAATCTGGAACTATCCTCAAAAATCTATCAAACTGTGCATATCCTTTGATTCAGCAGTGTTACTACTGGGCTTCTTTCTCAAAGAGATCTTAAAGAAGGGAAAGGGACCTGTATTGCAAAAATGTTTGTGACAGTCCTCTTTGAAAATGGCCAGAATCTGGAATCTGAGTGGATGTCCATTAATTGGAGAATGGCTGAATAAATTATGGTATGTGAATGTTATGGAATATTATTGTTCTGTAAGAAATGACCAACAGGATGGTTTTAGAAAGGCCTGGAGAGACTTACACAAACTGATGCTGAGTGAAATGAGCAGGAACAGGAGATCATTATATACTTCAACAACAATACTATATGATGACCAGTTCTGATGGACCTGGCCATCCTCAGAAATGAGATCAACCAAATTATTTCCAATGGAGCAGTAATGAACTGAACCAGCTACGCCCAGAGAAAGAACTCTGGGAGATGACTAAAAACCATTTCATTGAATTCCCAATCCCTATATTTTTGCACACCTGCATTGTTGATTTCCTTCACAAGCTACTTGTACAATATTTCAGGGTCTGATTCTTTTTGTACAGCAAAATAACAGTTTGGTCATGTATACTTATTGTGTATCTAATTTATATTTTAATATATTTAACATCTACGTCATCCCCATCTGGGGAGGGGTGGGGGGATAAGAAGGGAAAAAATTGGAACAAGAGGTTTGGCAATTTTAATGTGTAAATTATAATATAACCAAAATAAAAGGCTATTAAATAAAATAATAATAATAATAATAGCTAACGGGGAAAAAAAAAAGAAAGAAATGACCAGCAGGATGATTTCAGAAAGGCCTGGAGATACTTACAAGCACTGACACTGAGTGAAATGACCAGGTCCAGGAGATCATTGTATACCTCAACAACAATACTATACATGTGATGGATGTGGCCCTCTTCAACAATGACATGAAGCAAATCAGTTCTATTTGTTCAATAATGAATAGAACAAGCTACACCCAGCTAAAGAACTCTGGGAAATGAGTGTGAATACATAGCATTTCTAATCCTTCTGTTTTTGTCCACCTGCATTTTTATTTCTTTCACAGGTTAATTGTACATCATTTTAAAGTCCTATTCTTCTTGTGCAGCAAAATAACTATATGGATATGTATATATATATATATATATATATATATATATATGGTATTTAATTATATTTAACATATTTAACATGTATTAGTCTACCTGTCATCTGGGAGAGAGGGGAAGGAGGGAAAATTGGAAGAAAAGGTTTTGCAATTGTGAATGCTGAAAAATTATCCATGCATATATCTTGTAAATAAAATGCTATAAAAAAAAAGAAAAGAAAATTTTTGTAGCGGGGCTGTTAGGTAGAGCACCTACTTAAAGAGATATTAAAATCAAAACTCCAAAAATATTTTTAAATTCCAGAAAATAGGGGGGAAAAAAAAATAACTTCACCAGGAAAATACTGGGGAAGAAGGAAAGTGGGGAAAAAAAGAAAATAATTTAATAATGAGGGCAAAATACAAATTAGTATTTTAAAATAAATATAATAAGGGAACTCTCCCATTAAGTCAAATCATTCAAATGGGATCCTGGAAAACAATTTGAATCTTTTGTTAGAATTTATTACTAGGTCTTCATTCCCTAATCAATTGTTTTCACCCCAAATGTCGTCCCAAAAAACCTAAGACCTTGACAACTTGCTAAACTTAAAGAAATACTGTCTTATTGCTGTCTAGGAATGACACCCTTAGAGAGATAAGTTTTTGCCTCCTGTTTAGAAAAGAAATTCCTTTTATTATGACAAATGTATCAAGAGACATTTTGATGTCTCTCTCTTCTTTCTATAAATTTATGGCCCTGAGACCACTCATTACTAACCCATCTTGTCTTGATGTTGGGGAATCAGTCCTGGCCAGTAATAAACACTTTTAAAAAGTTCATTATTTTGGCTGCCTGTTTTTCTCTCGTTGGGTACTTCACCATAAAGAGGAAGCAAATAGCAGCCTAGAGTAAAAGCCATAATCCTACAATATGTTGTTTATAAGAAACACATTTAAAGCAGAGTGGTACATATAGAGTAAAGGTAAAAGGCTGGAGCAGAATCTATTATGCTTCCAGTGAAGTAAAAAAGCAGGGGTAGCCATTCTGATCTCAGTTCAAGCAAAAGCAGTAATTGATCTAAATAAGAGATATAATAGATAATGAAGCAATATCAACACTAAATATATATGCATCAAATGGTAAAGAATGTAAATTCCTAAAGGAGAAGTTAAGAGACTTGCAAGAAGAAATAGACAGCAAAACTATAATAGTGGGAGATCTCAACCTTGCTCTCTCAGGACTAGATAAATCAAACCCCAAAATAAATAAGAAATAAGTTAAAGAGGTAAATAGAATGCCTCAAATGTTAGGTATGACAGATCTTTGGAGAAAATTGAATGGAGACAGAAAAGAATACACTTTGTTCTTAGTAGTTCATGGAATCTATACAAAAATTGACCATATTAGGACATAAAGACCTCAAAATCAAATGCAAAAAGACAGAAATAGTAAATGTAACGTCCAGGGTAGCTTTCTGGAGGATCACTGGATGGGCCTTGGCTTTAGCAGGAGAATCACCACAAGAATGCTTAGAGATAAATTCTGGAGTCTGTAGTCTGAACTCAAGCACACACACTCTCAAGTCTGCTTATTTCAAATCCTCTCAATCCTTAAATACCTTAGTACACTTAAATCACTACAGAATACTGAGCATGTGCCAAAGGTAGAACCATTACATCTCCATATCACACTTAGTACTAAGTTTATGTGAACTAGAGAACCATTATCTCATCAATCACCCTGCGTAAACACCCTGCCGTACGTATCTTTGCTTCCAGTATACTTTCCTAGAGTTCTGGCCTTCTACATCTCCAGCTTTGTTTTGTTTTAGAACACAGATCATCATTCCCTCACTGACTTCTCAGGAAGGGAGGTGAAAACACTAAAGGGAGGTGATCATACCCTCCCTGACTTCTCAGGAAGGGAGGTGGGTACCAAAGGGAAACAGAGAGTCAAATTAGATATTGTTAGCAGGTGTCCTCTGGGCTGAAGAGTATACATAAATGCATCAGCATGGGAGATGTTACAAACTCTTCAATCACAGGGTATGCTTCTGTTCTCAAATCAGATGTATCCTGTCCTTCCTCTTCAGCTTTAACTAATGCCTTTTGTAATCATGTCATAGCAGGTGGACAAAACTGCGGCATAGCTGGTGTTGATAGTGTCATTGCCTCTTTCACTCCTCCTCCTCCCTCTGCCCATAAAGGCAAAATTGAGGGAGGAGGATCAGGAGATAGGGAATGTCCTAAGGGCACCTGCTGGAATGTAGGCAGAAGTGAAATTGAGCTGTGAAAGTGAGAAGCACCACACTCTTTAAGCTCATCAGCACTGTACTTAACTTCCTTCTTATCTAACTCTCCATGTCTTTCAGATGCTTTGTCAGGACCATCCCCCTCCTCATCTTTCTCCTCACACTTCCTTGTCTGGCTGTCCACATTAAAATTGTTCCTTTTTTTTAGAACTCTTGGGCTCCTCAACAACGATACCGTATGAGGATGTATTCTGATGGAAGTGGATTTCTTCGAAAAAGAGAAGATCCAACTCAGTTTCAATTGATCAAGGATGGACAGAAGCAGCTATACCCAAAGAAAGAACATTAGGAAATGAATGCAAACTACTTGCATTTTTGTTTTTCCTCCTGGGTTATTTATACCTTCTGAATCCAATTCTCCCTGAGCAACAAGAGAACTGTTCAGTTCTGCACATATATGTTGTATCTAAGATATACTGTAACCTCTCTAACATGTATAGGACTGCTTGCCATCTGGGGGAAGGGATGGAGGGAGGGAGGGGAAAAATTGGAACAGAAGTGAGTGCAAAGGATAATGTTGTAAAAAAAATTACCTTGGCATGGGTTCTGGCAATAAAAAGTTATTTAAAAAAAAAAAACTCGTGGGCTCCTTTAAAGCCAATTGTATTGTTATATATAAAGAATGTTTTCTCAGGAATTGAATTAAGAACCTTAGCTTCATAATATTCAATTACTTGTTTTTCCCCTCGTTTTTCATATATCAGGCTCTAAATTTTTCTTCCTTAAAAAGCCAAGGAGACGTGCACTCTAATATATTTGAGAGTCCAGTGATCTGCTTCCAAGTTACCAACAAACCTTGCTTTTTTATCAACCTAATTATGCATTCTACACACTCCCCTTGGGATAATGGAGGCTTTTTTTTTATTAGTATTTGCCCCACTTCATCTGAAAAATGAAAGTGAATAGTTGAGCCCTTAACAAAGTTTCCAGCTTGTCTATTTTTGTACTCCTCCTATTTCTGTTTCACAAAGACTTCTTCATTTGAGCTTATGATTGCATCAGTTGAAATGTTGAGTGTAGGTCCTTGTGTCCAGACCCTCATGTCTAGGTCCCCACATCTAGTGCCCCAAAATGTAATGTCCAGGTAGCTTTCTGAAGGATCACTGTATGGGCCTTGTTCTTAGCAGGAGAGTTAACATGAGGGTGGTCAGGGATAGAATCTGGAGTCTGGAGTCTGGAGTCTGAAGTCTGGAGTGTGGAGTCTGGAGTCTGATGTATGAGCTCGAGCACACACACTCTCGAGTCTGCTTACTTCAAGTCCTCTCAGCCCTTAAATACCTTAGTACAATTAAATCACTACAGCACACTGAGCATGTGCCAACTGTAGAACCATTACATCTCCATGTAACACACTAAATATATGTGAACTAGAGAACCATTATATCATCAATCACACTGAGTAAACACCCTGCTGTAAGTATATTTGCTTGCAGTATACATTTCCAAGTAAATGCATTTTTTTCAGATCATGATGCAATAAAAATTACATTCAATAAAAGGCCAAGGAAAAATAGACCAAAAAGTAATTGGAAACTAAACAATCTGATCCTAAAGAATGAATGGATGAAACAGCAAATCATGAACACAATTAATGAGAGAACATGTCAAAATTTCTGGGATGCAGCCAAAACAGTAATAAGGGGAAATTGTATATCTCTAGATGCTTACTTGCATAAAATAGAGAAAGAGAAGATCAGTTAATTGGGCTTGCAACTAAAAAGGCTAGAAAAAGAACAAATGAAAAACCCCAACAAATACCAAATTTGAAATTCTAAAAATAAAATGAGAGATTAATAAAACTGAAATTTAAAAAAAAACTATTGAATTAATGAATAAAACTAAAAGTTGGTTTTATGAAAAAAAAAACAAAATAGATCAACCTTTAGTAAATTTGATTAGAAAAAGGAAAAAGGGAAATCAAATTATTAGTCTCAAAAATGAAAAAGGAGAACTTTTCATAAATGAAGAGAAAATTAAAGCAATAATTAGGAGTTACTTTGCCCAATTTTATGCTAATAAATGTGATAACCTGAGTGAAATGGAGGAATACCTAAAAAAATATAGATTGCCTAGCATATACTATATGCCTACTGTTTGCAAAGTAGCTAATTCACCATCTTATATATTATTTTTGCCTTGCCATTGTCTGGTCAAACAGACAGCTGGGATCTTTCTTGCAGTCATTTCTCCCTCTAATACTGACGCTTTCTTTTTCAGAAGTACAATATAGCTAGTAATGATTCAGACATAAGCTACTTTTTTCATTGATACCCACAGGCCTTTCGGGATATTTCAATTTTTCAACATGTTGACATTTTGGGAAAATAAAAACAGCCAGAAAGGAACTTTCCCTACAAGACTGACAAATTGAATCTTAGTCCATGTCAGGAAAGGGGACTTGAAAATCCTAGTCCTACTATTGAGAAAACTGATTGCATGGTGAAGAAAGCTCTGTGTCTAAATCAGAAAGAACTGAATTTAAATCGAACCTAAGAAATTAAATTTACTAGCTTTGTGAGAGTTGACAAATTACTTCACTTTTATTTCTTATCTTCATACATAAAATGGGGACAATAACTATTTCTTTGTTTTATTTTTGAGGATCAAATAAAATAATATTTATAAAAACACTGAAATGAGTGTCATTTACATAGTTGTTTTTGTTTAAATTGTGTCTGATTCTTTATGGCCTAATGAATCATACTATGCATGGGGTTTTCTAGGCAAGTATAATGATTTGTCATTTTCTTTTCCAGTGGATTAAGGTAATAAAGGTTGTGACTTTTCCAAGGCCACAAATTCAGGATTCTCTTCCCCAGGTCAACACTCTATTCATCAAGCAATTTAGTTGCTTCACCTGGTATATAGTAGGTGCTAAATAAAATTTTATTGTCTTTTACCTTTTACCTTATTGTGTTGTGGTAGAGAAATATCATTCCTTCTTCCTTTCCCTCAATAAAGTAATTTATTTTTTTTCTTTTTTAAATCAATTTTATCAAAAGAAGGCAACTTAAAGTAAATTCTTCTGGTGGTTGTGGGGTGTACTTATCACATTTTCTTGCTCAGCAATCAACTCTTGAGATACTTGAGAACTATAGCTACTTTTTTTCTTCCCTTCCCTTCTAAACCAATGGACTCAAAACTGTATTAAAATAAGGATATTTGAAGAAAGGGGCTTGTTTTGAGTAGAGAAGAGAAATTTAGGGAAGATTTCAAATTTATCTTCAAGTATTTGAGATATTAAATTTTATTACTTAGTCTCAAGACAATTTTAGGAGAATGATGTGGAAGATATAATATGGTAGCCCCATATTAGACAAAATTTCCAACAATTAAAACTTCCTAAAAGTGAAATTGATTGTTTCAAGGATGTTTTTAATCACAGAAGTTTTCAATATTAAGTTTAAAGGTACTTGTCATGGTCATTATAGATAAGACTTACATTTATTTTTGTGCAAAAATTGGACTTGGTGACATTTGAAATACCTTCTAATTCTATGATTCTATGTTTCTGTAGTGGTTATTCACCTTGGGGTCTGGTGACTGAAAGGATCAGTAACAGACTATAGAAGCTTTGAGCTCATTGAATCAATCTTTGTGTCCAAATGACTAAGTATCTATGGTGTTACCTTTCCTTCCCTCTCTCAGGTCATCCAGTGAAATGTCTTAACATTTAACAAATTTCCTTCATTTCTTTGATGGAAGGGTCTAAATTTTTGGTTTATGAGTGCCTTCCACTGATGTCACTGGTGTTATCCTCATAATAGCTTGGGGCACTGTGTCTTTTGGCCCTACAATAGTGATTCTCTTAAAGTTACTTAAAGATTACTCTTACAATCTGTTGTAATCACCATTTGGTATGTGAAGAGTGTGTATTGTAAAAAATGAGAGTGGGAGAAGTATAGGTGAAATTAAATATAATCTGGAAAAGATTACTTGCATAATTTGTCAATACCTTGTGGGTAGTGTATCAGTACATATTAGCATATGCAGGAATTTTAGCAAGGTTTTTAAAGTTTCTAATATATCCCATTTCCTGTGTTTATAATGTGAATGTGTTGATGAAAAACAATAAAAGTTTTTTGAGTACCTTTGACTAGGTAAAACAAAACACATAAAAATAATTATGACATATAATAAGTGATTTTGAAAAAAAAGTAGTAATAAAATAGTTTGAGAGATTTGAATAAAAGAGAGATCTTCTCTAGAGGAATACAATTTGGGAATTTAAAAAGTACCTGAAAAATCACTGAGTCCAACCCTCTCCTTTTAGAGATGAAGAAAACTTAGATAGTCACTACTAAAATCATAAAGGTATTAATCAACAGGCATGGCATTCAAACCAAGGTCTTTGGATTTCAAATACAATAATTCTCCCTTTTTTACAAGATCACAAATATTCTATATTTCAGAGTTGGAAACAACCTTCTAGATTCTCCCAACTCCTCATTTCAGAGATGAAGAAAATCAAATACAGATTTCAGTGAGTACCTCATGGTTATAAGGTAGTCGTAAAGTTGTAAGAAACATGTTGTTATTCAATCATTTCAGTGTTGTTCATGTCTACATGGTTTTATTCTGTGGTTTTCTTGGTAGAAAAATTAGAGAGGTTTGCCATTACTTTCTTCAGCTTATTTTATAGATGAGGCAACACAAGTAGTTAAGTGACTTGCCTAGAGTCACACAGCTAGTAAGTGTCTGTGGTCATATTTTAATCCAGGAAGATGTGTCTTCCTGATTCCAAGACTGCTGCACTATTTACTGTTCTACATAGCTTGTTCAATTTTTTGTTTTTTAAAGCATAGTTGGAATAAAAATTCAGTTCTTCAGACTAAATCTAGCATGCTTTTAATAACACTGCATTATAAAGAAAGTGACACTTAAAGATGCATCTTAAAGAAATGGATAGATTTTAATAAGGTGAAATAGGGAGGGAATTCATCTCACATTTAAGAGATAACCAGCAGATTATAAGACTTTCCATGTCCTTAGATGGTAAGTAATTCAACACACACACACACACACACACACACACACACACACACCCATATATATATATATATATATTAAATGTGTGCATACATATTTCCATAAGTATCATGCGGCACAAGAAATATCAGATCAAAAAGGAAAAAAAAATGAGAAAGAAAACAAAATGCAAGCAAACAACAGTAAAAACATGAAAATATTATGTTGTAGACCACACTCAGTTCCCACAGTTCTCTTTCTGGTTGCAAATGGCTCTCTTCATTATAAGATCATTGGAACTGGCCTGAATCATTTCATCATTGAGAACAGCCATGTCCATCAGAATTGATCATCATATAATCTTGTTCTTGTCGTGTATAATGATTTCCTGGTACGTTCGCTTCACTTAGCATCAGTTCATGCAAGTCTCTCCAGGACTCTCTAAAATCATCCTGCTGATTGTTTCTTATAAAACAATAAAATTCTTTAACATTCATATCTATAACTTAATCAATCACTCTCAACTAATGAGCATCAACTCAGTTTCTAGTTTCTTGCCACAACAAAAAGGGTGGCAACAAACATTTTTGCACATCTGGGTCACTTTCCCTCCTTTATGATTTCTTTAGGATATAAGCCCAGTACAAACACTGATGAATCACAGTGTATGCACAGTTTAAAAGCTCCTTGGGCATAGCTCCAAATTGCTCTCCAGAATGGTTGAATCAGTTTACATCTCCACCAACAATGTATTAGTATTCTACTTTTCCCTCATCCCTTCCAACATTTGTCATTAACTTTTCCTATCATCTTAGCCAATATAAGAGATGTGTAGTGGTACTTTAGAGTCATTTTAGTTTGCATTTTTCTGATTAATAATGATTTAAAGCACCTTTTCATGTGAATAGAAATAGTTTTAATCTCTTCATTTGAAAATTGTCTGATCATATCTTTTGATCAATTATCAATTTGAGAATAGTTTGAATTCTTATAAATTTAAAACAATTATGTATAGTTTTAGAAATGAGGCCTTTATCAGACCCCTTGAATATTCAAAGTAATTTTATGAACCTTACATGAAACTGGTAAAATTTCAACACAATGGGGACAAAATATTGAGAAAATAATAGATATATATGAAATAATTTTCCTATATTATAACCTGGGCCAGGTAAGAACTAAAGTGTACATGTGAAAAAAATCTGGTTTCTTTATATATGCCTCCAAATATGTAATTTCAAAATAAAATTAAATATGCACAGAAATGGAATGAGAATTCAAGAAAAAGCATTCAAAAAAATGTAAAAAAAGAAAAAGCATGTAAGTTCTCAATTCTGTGTATCACAGGGGTAGTAGACAAAATATTTTATTTAACTGCATCCATTTTTTTTGTTTGTTTTTTTGTAAATTCAATATAGAGACTCATATTTCTACAATTAGCATGCAGTGGAAGAAAATTTGGATAAAAAGAGAAAAAATGAGAGAGAAAATAAAATTCGAGCATACAGCAACAAACGAAGTGAAAATACTGTATTGAGATCCACACTCAATTCCCATAGTCGACTCTTTGGATGTAGATGGCTCTTTTCATAAGATCATTGGAACTGGCCTGAGTCATCTCATTGTTGAAGAGTCATGTCCATCAGAAGATATCATCATATAATACTGCTGTTGCTGTGTATGATGATTTCTTTGTTCTGCTCATTTCACTTAGCATCAGTTTATGTATGTCTCTCCAGACCTCTCTAAAATCATCCTGCTGATCATTTATAATAGAACAATAATATTCCACAAAATTCATATACCATAATTTTCATAGCAATTCTCCAACTGATGGGCATCCACTTACTTTCCAGTTTCTTGCACTACAAAAATG
Organism: Sarcophilus harrisii; assembly: GCF_902635505.1. Taxonomy (NCBI): domain Eukaryota; kingdom Metazoa; phylum Chordata; class Mammalia; order Dasyuromorphia; family Dasyuridae; genus Sarcophilus; species Sarcophilus harrisii. The sequence continues at coordinate 365,339,057 of NC_045427.1, read as the reverse complement.
GCTGCTACAAACATTTTTTGCATATGCGGGTCCCTTTGCTTCCATTAAGACACCTTTGCAATGTAAGCCCAGTAGAAATATTGCTGCCTCAAAGGATGTGGACAGTCTGATAACCTTTTGAGCATAGTTCCAAATTGTTCTCTAGAATATTTGGATCTGTTCACAATTCCATCAACAATGTACTAGTATCCCAGTTTTCCCACATATCCTCCAACATACACCATTATTTTCTGTCATCTTATCCAATATGAGAGTGTGTAATGGTGTCTCAGAGTTATCTAAATTTGTGTATCTCTGATCATTAGTGATAAAGAGTATGTTGTCATATGCCTAGAGATGGTTTCAATTTCTTCATCTGAAAATTGTTAATGTCCTTTGAAAATTTATCACTTGGAGAATAGTTTGAACTCTTATGAATCTAATTTAATTCTCTATGTATTTTAGAAATAAGGCCTTTATCATAACCCTTGAGTATAAAAACTTTTTTTTTTCAATTTATTGCTTCCCTTCCAATCTTGTCTGTATTAGTTTTTGTATGAAACCTTCCTTTTACTTAATATAATCAAAATTATCTATTTGGTGTTTGTTAATGAGTTCCCGTTCTTCACAAATTCCTTCTTTTTCCACAAATCTGAGAGGTAAACTATCCTATGTTCTTTTAATTTGCTTGTAATATCACTCTTTATATCTAAATCATGAAACAATTTTGACTTTATTTTGGTATATGGTGTTAGATATGGGGCAGTGCTTAGTTTCTGCCATACTAATTTCCAATTTTTCCAGCAGTTTTTGTCAAATAGTAAGTTCTTATCACAAAAGCTGGGGTCTTTGGGTTTGTCATATATTAGATTTTATTAATTTAGGTAGTATTGTCATTTTTATTATACTCACTCGGCCCACTCATGGACATTTAATATTTTTCTAACTGATTAGATCTGAGTTTATTGTGTGGAAACACTTTTTATAGTTGTGTTCATATAGTTCCTAATTTTCTCTTGGCAGATAGATTCCCAAATATTTTGTACTATTGACAGTTATTTTAAATGGAACTTCTCTTTATATCTCTTGCTGTTGGACTCTTGATAATATATAAAAATGCTAATGATTTCTGTGGATTTATTTTGTATCCTGCAACTTTGCTAAAGTTGTGAACTGTTTCTAATAAATTTTAATTGATACTGTAAGATTCTTTAAGTATACCACCTTATCATCTTCAAAGAGTGATAATTTGGTATCATTACCTATCCTAAGTTTTTCATCTATTTTTGTTCTCTTATTGCCAAAGCTAACATTTCTAATATAATATTGAATAATAATGGTGATAGTGGGCAACTTTGTTTCATCCCTGATCTTATTGGGAATGTTTTTTCCCCATTATGTGTGATGCTTGCTGATGGTTTTAAATAAATAAACAGTACTGATAATTTTAAAGAAAAGTCCATTCATTCCTATACTCTGCAGTGTTTTTAGTAGGAATGGGTGCTAAATTTTTTCAAATTTTTTTATCTATTGAGATAATATTATTTTTGTTAGTTTGGTTATTGATATAATCAATTATGCTAATATTTCCTAATATTGACCCAGCCCTGAATGCCTGATATAAATTCTACTTGGTCCTGGTTTATTATCCTGGGGATGACTTTCTGTGATCTCTTTGCTAATATTTTATTTAAGATTTTTTCATCAATGCTCATTAGGGAAATTGTTCTATAATATTCCTTTTCTTTTTTCACCCTGCCTAGTTAAGGCATAAGCACTTTGTGTTATAAAAGGAATTTGGTAGGACTCCTTTTTTCCCTATTTTTTTCAAATTGTTTGCATAGTATTGGAATTAATTGTTCTTTAAATATTTGGTAGAATTCACATATAATCCATCTGGCCCTGGAGAATTTTTCTTAGGGAATTGATTAATTCCTTGTTTTTTTTTTTTTTTTTTTTTTTTTCTAGAATGGGATAATTTGAATAATTTATTTTCTCTTCTCAATCTGGGCAATCTACTGTTTTGTAGATATGCCTTCATTTCACTTATATTTATCAAATTTATTGACATATAGGTGGGCAAATAACTTCTAATTATTCCTCTAATTTTCTCTTCATTGATGGAAAGTTTTACCTTTTCATTTTTGAGACTAACAATTTGATTTCTTCTTTCCTTTTTCTAATCAAATTAACTAATGGGTTATCTGTTTTGTTAGGTACTTCATAAAACCTATACTTGGTTTTATTTATTAATTCAATAATTTTCATGCTTTCAATTTTATTAATCTTCCCTTTTATTCTTAGAATTTCAAATTTGGTATTTAATTGGCAGCTTTTAATTTGTTCTTTTTCTAGGTGTTTTTTTAGTTGCAAGCCCAATTCATTGATCTTCTCCTTCTCTATTTTATGCAAGTAAGCATTTAGAGATATAAAATTTCCCCTAATTATCACTTTGGCTGCATCCCACAAATTAAGTATGTTGTCTCATTATTGTAATTCTCTTGGATGAAAGTAATGATTGTTTCTATGATTTGTTGTCTCACCCATTCATTCTTTAAGATTAAATTCTTTAGTTTCCAAATAATTTTTTATCTATTTTCCCCTGGCCTTTTATTTCATGTAATTTTTATTGTATCATGATATGAAAACAATTATTTACTATTTTTGCCTTTCTTCATTTGGTTTTGTGGACTTTAAGCCCTAACATAGGATCAATTTTTGTGTAGTTCCAATGGACTGCTGAAGAAAAAAAAAGTTTACTCTTTTCTGTCTCCATTTATTTTTTCCCAAGATCTATTATACCTAACTTTTCTAAAATTCTGCTTACCTCCTTAACTTCTTATTTATTTTGTGGTTTGATTTACTAGTTCTGAGATCCCCTACTATTATAGTTTTGCTGTCTATTTCTTCTTGCACTTCTCTTAACTTCTCCTTTAGGAATTTAGATGAATATAGATTCACTTGATGAATATATGCTTAGTACTGATATTGCTTCATTATCTATGGACCCTTTAGCAAGGTATAGTTTTCTTCTTTATCTCTTTTAATTAAATTTATTTTTGCTTTTCTTGATATGAGATCAGGATTGACCACTGCTTTATTTTACTTCTCCTGAAACATAATAGATTCTGCTCCAGACTTTTACCTTTACTTTAAATATAACACCGTGTTTTAAATGTGTTTGTTGTAAACAACATATTGCAGGATTCTGTCTTTGAATCCAATCTGCTATCTGCTTCTGTTTTATGGGAGAGTTCATCCTATTCCCATTTACTGTTAAAATTTCCCACCATCTTATTTACCCCAATAATGCCTTTCTCTTTCCTTTCTCCCTTTCTCTCCTCTCCAGGATTTTGCTTCTGACCACCACTTCCCTCAAACAGCCCTGTCCCTTTATAGCCCCTTCCCCTTTCTTCTATCTTTCTCCTACTGCTTCTGCTTTCCCTTCTAATAGGCTCCCTGTTTCCTTTCCCTTTTTATCTCACACTTCTATATAAGGTGAAACAAATTTCTCTGTGAAACCAAATGTGTCTAATATTTTTTATCCAAATCTGAAGAGAGCAAGATTCACATAATGTTCACTCCAATCCCCTTTTCTCTAAATTATATTAGGTCTTCTTTGCCTCTTCATGAGATGTAATTTCCTTTCTTTTATTTCCATTTCCCTCTTTTTCCAGTACAATTGATTTCCTACCTCTAGTTTCTTTTTTATATTATCACAGTAAAATCAAATTATATTTGCAATCTCTATGTATACCCAAAGTAGAGATATAATTCTCAAGAGTTAATTTTTTTATCTTTTTATGCTTCGCTTGAGTTCTATATTTGGAGATCATTTTTTGGTTTAGCTCTGATCGTTTCATAAGAAATCAATAAAATTCACCTACATCATTGAATGTCCATCTCTTTCTCTGAAATATAATGCTCAGTTTAGCTGGATATTTTTTTTCTCCTTATCCACATTCCTTAGTTCCCTTACCTTTCAGAATATCAGATTTGAGGCCTTTTGATCCTTTAATTTGGAAGCTGCTAGGTACTAGCACAATCCTGATTGTGGTTCCTCAGTATTTGAATGGTTTCTTTCTGGCTGCTTGCAATAATTTTTTCCATCATCCAGTAATTTTAAATTTAGCTACCTTATTACTTGGATTTTTTTTAGAAAGTCCAATAATCCTTAGTTTGTCTCTCCCCGATGTATTTTTCCATGTCAGTTGTTTGGCCAATGAGATGTTTTACATTTTCTTCTATTTTTTTTTCATTTTTTGACTTTGCTTGACTGATTCTTAATGTCTCATTGAATCATTTATTTCTACTAGTTCAGTTCTAATTTTTAAGTGAATTATTTTCTTCAGTTACCTTTTTTAGTTCTTTTTTGTATTTGGTCAATGGAATTTTTAAATGGATTGTTTTGTTCTATTTTTTTTTCCATTTCACAAATTCTGCTTTTTAAGGAGTTGTTTTATTTTTCCATTTTGTCAAATCTATTTTGTAAGGAATTATATGTTTTTCTACTTCACTCAATCTATTTTGTAAGGAATTTTCTTTATAGAATTTCAGTGTTTCCTTTTCTAAACCCTCTTGCAAAGTTGTCATTTTCTTTAACTATTTTTCTTCTAAGATCTCTTTTAAGATCCATTTTGAGTTCTTTGAAGAGAGCCTTGTAAGATGGAGTCCAATTCATAACAGCATTTGAGACTTCATATGGAGAAGATTTACTTTTAGAGTCTTCAGGGTTTTAAATCACTTCTTCTCTTTCTTCATAAAAACTATCTATGGTCAGAGTTCTTTTTGTTTTTATGCTCATTTTAAAAAAAAGTATAGGTAGACTTTTAGGACAACGGGGAGATTGTCCAAGCTTCCGTTACAGTCAACAGTGGCTGCACTGGGTCAGTGTTGACCAAGTTACAGTTCTGGATGAGCACAACCTGGTCCAGATATTTTGGGATTTAAGGGCTCAGTAATTGCCTTTTGTATTTGCATTGGTTGTCTTATAGCTAATCTGATCTACTTGGTTGCAATCAAGACAGAGTAGCCAACATTGCTGTAAATTCCTCTCAGTAGATTCCCTTGCTAGCAGAGACCTGACTTTCCTGTGACTGTGCACTGCCTGAGCTTGGTACTTGTGCTCACCGGCCTGTGGCCTGTGCTTGGGTTCACCCTCCCTCCCTTAGGCCAACCTGCACTCGGCCCTTCTCCCTCTGTACCCAATTGAAACAGACTTTTTTCTGGAGATCTTCCAAATTATCTTCTGGAAATTTGTTACACTCCAATTTTTGTGGGTTCTGTCATTTCAAAACTGATTTAGAGGCTGGATTTGCTGTTAATTTGAGGGACATAGGGAGAGCTCAAAAAAAATGTGTCTTTTGTCTGCCATCTTGACTCCACCCCTTTCCATCCAATTTTTTTTAAATTTTGTTTTGATCACTCACAAAATATTTTTAACTTTTAGGTGCTCATACTTAAAACTGTCCAATTTTCTTTGCAGTGAATTGGCTGAAGTGACTTAGTGCAAGAGAGAGATGTTTATATTTATATTTATGTCTGTTTGATACAGAGACCCCTTAACATGATATTGCTGTTCACACACACACACACACACACACACACACACACACACCTCAACTTACACATACAATATGTTATAAAATAATTTACACATTTTCAAGAACAAAATATAGTTATGCAACAGAAATCTAAAAGCAAAAGTAACAAAGACTGATTTGGCATATAAGATTACCAAAGCAGATGAAATTTCTTTGCCTTGCTTGATGTGACTTGCTATCAAAATGTACCTGCTACTTTTCACTTTAAAACCTCAAGATGCTCAACAAGTATAATTTTTTATCAATAAACACACATGATACTGATGTGTTACATTGGGAACCCAAACCTTTTTGTTCCTCTTCTGAATTCAATCATTTCTTAAGACCAGTCATCCTTCACATCCTCAAAGTATATCTGCCTTAATGTTGGAAATAGAAGTCATTTTGGGAAAGTCAAATTGGAAAGCATATCTTCAAACTGGGAAACTCATCACATTATAGCATTAGAGTTGCAAGAGATCTTGTTGATCACTCAGACCATTCGCCTCATGCTTATTTTACAGATGAAGAAGCTGAGGGAATGTTACTTGCTTGAACTTCAATATGACCCTTCCATAGCAGGTGCAATGGTATTCAAAGTCATGTCCTCTGATTTCAACTTATGTATGAATATTTGTGAACTACTCTAAAAGTTTACTATAAATCAAAGATTCATTAAATTTTTGAATGTAGGAAACCTTATGGACTGAATTCTCTTTTTATCAATTTGGAATATTTTTTTTAAACTGTGATTAAACAGATTTACTGGTGGACAAGATGACATTTATATGGACTACTGGCATTTTCCTCTTCATTTTCCTTATATAGTATCTGAGGGAAAAGTCTAGGTTTAATTTATGAAACATTTCATTAAATGAAAAATGATCATGAATAGAAGATTCTTATGAAAACAAATGTCATATCTCCAATGGATACATGCATTTACAAAAATCTGTCACTGAAAGCAACTTAGTGATTGGGGGTTGTGCTCTGTATGTATAAAGAGGGCAGCAGGTAATGATTTCTGATGACTTTTTTTCTCCTTTTAATGAAGCACATTTTGATGGATGAGAAAAATGACAACTTCTCCTCTGGCCCTTGATTTGATGTAAAAAAATTGATGTGCCCATGTGTTGTTTATTGCCTGTCCAAGTTTAATTTCATATGTAAGAAGTCAGTATGTTTATAAAGGTTATTACATGATGTACTAGAGGAATCATAGTATACTGTAGCGTACAGCAAATCCTCTAAGATTGCAAGAGGAATTGAAAGAGACAATTAATTTCGTTAACTCAATCAATGAGACCATCTGGGACATTGTACATTTGGAAATAGGTGAAATATGTGGGATTACTTCTTTTTTTAAAACTTGCTCATTCTATTTCACAAAGTAGAGAAATATCTTCATTGATTTACTAACATTATTTAACAAAGTTCACAATATAATAACAGAATTTTTCCTAGTCTTCCATTTTCTTTACTTTCAGTTCTTAAATATTTACTTTTTGCTTCTCCTAGAAGATTGGTTTGTTTTCCTTTTGTGGATCAAATGAAGCTGAATTCTAAGGACCTCTTTTCTTTCCTCCCCCCATATTTTTTGAATGGCCCTGTCTACCAGTATCTCTATTAATATAGGAATCTAAATAATGGGATTTGTGATTGATCCCAAACAGACTAAATCATGAATAATAATTTTCTAAGTGTTTTTTTTAATGCTGTCATTTAAGAACTTCTGTTTCATGCTTGGTGGAAGAGAAGTGGAGGGAATCACTTTCAGTCATACAGAAAATATAATATTATTGTTAAGAAAATATACACCATGAAAAGAGGAATTCTATAAAAAATAACCAGAACATTTTAATAATTGCTTATTATATGTGATTTATATTAAGCTATAATATTCCATCAGTAAAACAAAACATGAAATAGCATTCTTATCTTGTAAAGTTTCTCTGCAGTGTTCACAAAATGCTATTTGGATTCAATGAATGTAATTTTTATGTAAACTAAAGACTGTCAGAGATTGAATCCTCTATCTAGAGGTTAAATTTAGCCAATGGATGGAGCCTATTCTCTTTAATTATTTGATCTTCTACAGCCAAAACACATCAAGCATAAAGTTATCAAGGAGAAAGCTCTGACTGAATATGTTAAGAGACTTACTGGCATCTTTAAATCAAAGTTGGCTCATCTTTAATTGTGTTTATAAAGTAAAGAATCTTTTTTTTTAATAAAACTTGGCTGAATGTGAACACATTTAAATCAATCAAATACTCATGCAGTGCCAGTTTTAAGGTACAATTGTCACATTATAGAATGGATTGTAGCAAAATTGAAAAGCCATAATGGGCCATATAAGCAATAAGAAAAGTATTTTAATAGCTAAAATTCATTAAATAGCTATAACCCCAAGTTGTATACTATTAAAAGATTTTATAATATAGAAATAATGCTGAACATAATGAAACATTCTGAGAATTGAATGAAGTAGTACTGAAGCAGTTTTCAGTGAAGCTACAGAAAATTTACTTACAGATTTTTAAAATTATACAGAAAATAGTTTTTTTCCTACCTGTGCACTAATCTTCAGAACTTTAAAATAAAAGAATAATAGCAGGATAGAGATTTATCCCAGGATTGTTTGTCTTTGAAATTCATTGAACAAGATGAGAATTATTTTCAAAAGTACTAATAATAGTAAATAATCATAATACTTTTGAAATACAATTATACTTTCTTTGGTTAATGAGGTATTCTTGAAGTCATCTCTCCTGTGTAATTTGTTGGTCTTAAAAATATATATATATATATAGGTCTGCTATGATGAATATAGAGAGATATAAAGGCAGCCCAAGGCTATGCTCTGTGGAGCAAAGCAGACAAAGGAAGTAACTGGAGAAGTTCACATTTTTAAAAACTGACTTGTGCCTTCTAAAATAAAATCTTGCATCTAGGCACTCTGGATTTCTGGATGCTGACCAAAATCTGTTCAGTAATATTAACTCTACTTAAAACGGGAAAGGAACATATTGAATTGCATTACTTATGGTCTGAATGCTTAGAGAAAATCAGTTGGTAAGTCCCAAAGTGATGACATGTGTGTTGTAATTTGCAGTCTGAAAATTGACAGATCTTTAAAAAAAATGAGAAAAAAATGAGCAAGAGAAAAGAGAAATTGGAAGGAGGATCCCTTAGAAAGGACATTGTCATTCCAAGTCCATCACCTGGACATACAGACAAGTGTGTGTGTGTGTGTGTGTGTGTGTGTGTGTGTATGTGTAAAATTGAAGATTAAGAGCTGGCCTAGATAAATATCACTATGCTCACATATAATATTTAAAGATGTACATATAAAATAATGTATTTATAAATATTACACACTTACTTTACAAAGATACAAAATTTCATTTGTGTGTGTACTCCCTCTACTCAAATAATTTGCAATTCTTCCCCATGATATAGTTGTCAATTTTCACAAGTTATTGTACATCTGCAAATTGATTGTCTACAGGAATTTCTTTTGTTGATAAGCTCTCTCACACATAGTGAAGCTGACCCCTATAGGGTAAGTTTGTAGCCCTGTCACTGAGCTGATACATGAAGTCTTTCCACTTTAGCAGGAGTCATCCACAGCTTGCTCTCTGACTTTTTCAACCAATCGTCACTTTCATGAATTGATGAGGCATTTTTAAAAGAAGCAATTCAGTACTGATCCATTCTATAACATTGTACAACAGGCTAAAGAAAATATTAGAGCTATTTTTAGCTTCAAAAAGAAGTCAAAATAAACACTAACAAATTAAGAAATAAATTTTGTAAAATAAAGGGATACTGTCAGCCCATATCATACTAGGAATCAATACATCCATGTGTATGTGTGTTGTGTGTGTGGGGGTGGGGGGGTGTAATTAAGATACAAGGAAGGAAAGTAAAACCTTGAATTTTCTCTCTCTACACACATACACACACACACACACACACACACACACACACACAGAAAATAAGATAAAAAACACTAACAAATTAAGAAATAAATTTTGTAAAATAAAGGGATACTGTCAGCCCATGTGATACTAGGAATCAATACATCCATGTGTATGTGTGTTGTGTGTGGGGGGGTGGGGGGTGTAATTAAGATACAAGGAGGGAAAGTAAAACCTTGAATTTTCTCTCTCTACACACATACACGCACACACACACACACACACACACACAGAGAAAATAAGATAAAATGGGATTAATAAAAGAACAACGGCTGACTTTCAACTATATTGTTTCAGTCTCCTAAAAAAAATCTGTCTTGAAATGTATTTATTTAACAAATGTCACCCAAAACAGCTTGGCAACAGATGAGGTTTATTTAATGGCAGTAAAACAGGTGAAACATTCCTTACATCTTTCATCTCTATTTATGTTTCTAAAAAAAAAAAAAAGAGTGAAACTAGTTACAGTTTTGCACATGCACAAGCAGAGTCATGACATATATTTGAGAAATAATGCCAATTGTGCTTAGTGACTAGCTTGCAAAATAAAAATTACTTTCTATTTTTTGAAGCAATTTATGATATTCTACCAAGAGGATAGTGAAATGAACTTGGTGATGCCTTAAAAAAATTCTCTTACAGATTTGCAGCACTGATTTGGCACAACTTTGAGGTTCTTTAAAGTCTTGTGCTACTCTTCCTATTTCAGTTTTAGTGTGTTTTGTAATGCCCTCAGAGAGGGAAAAAACACACACAAAAAAAACACATGATCTCTTCCTCAGCCCCTTCATCTGTAACCTTTCTACAAGTAAATGCTAATTGAAAAAGAAAGAACACCACTAATCTTGGAATTTAAATGCATTTAACAAAACCAATCTCAATCTAAATTGTTGTTTCGCCATTCCCTTTTCCCCAACAGATGTCGAGAAACTGCAATTCCTATTAAGAACACTTGACTGTTTACTCAGCAAGAGAACTCCAGGCCCAGCCTGCATCAATCTAAATGCATTTCAAGACGTCAGCCCCCTGAAAAGTGCAGACTGTTAGTTGGTTATTTTTAAATGTAATCTTCACATAAAAGAATCAGTGCATTTTTCTTTTCACTCTGTCATCCCTTCTCCTTAATGACGGCATCAAAAGTAGATATAATGCAGAATTTTTATGTCTCATTCCATTTTGGTTGTTTTCAACATTAGTTGGTGGGTTTGTTATGCAACGAATAAAATCAATAGTTAAGTTTATAAAGATGTATTTTTAAAAAGAATATTCCATCACATGTCTCTGACCTACAAATGTTCAAAATTCTGATAAAAAAAAAAATATGTTTTCCAGTTGATCTTGACCTTATTGGTCCCCACAATTTTAATCCCAGACCTGAAATCAGTAATACTATATAAACATCTGAAAGCAACTTAGTATCATCATTTGTACATTCTCTTGGTCTGAGCCCAAATCAAGAAAATGGCTATTTTCCCCTTCTGATGATTCTCAAACTCTTGTCTTCTTTGTCAGTTTAATCATTTGTTTTTCTGTTTTTGAAATATTCTTGAAATTCTTGACATCCAATTCAAGTGAAAGGCAATAGATAAAGAAATGAATTGGGCATATGTTTTCATTTGGGATAGGGACCTTCCAACTAACAAAACTTCCTATACAAATGCAAGACAGTGCCTTCTCTGTAACTTTACAGTCTTAGACACTTTGGGCAATAGACTAGACTAATTTAGGATCATGCAACCTATAATGTGTTAGTGACAGGATTGGAACCCAAGTTAATCTTACTTATTTTTCCTGATCTCCATTCACTATGCCATTTTATTGCCTGAGTGAATAAACACTGATTAAATTCCTGATATGTGTCAGACACTGACATCAAGGAGACAGAGATGAAAAATGAAACCATATTTGTTCTCAAGGAGGTCAGAGTCCAGTAAGATGGATGAATTTTACATAGAGCCATGAGATTTAGAATTTACAGTTTTAGTAGAACTTTATATTAGAAAAGGACAGACTTAGAAGCTCTAAGGTCAAATCTTGCTTCTGACAAAGACTGAATGTATCTCCATGAACAAATCACTTAAATGTTTGATTCCCTAATCTACTTCTTAAGAGTAAGCTGCCAACTCAGGGTATACTATACTGGTTAAATGGATTCCTCATCAAAAGTTATTATTTCCAATTAAATCATAAACTTGGATTTTTATCTTTACAATTTTCAAAACAAGGATATAGATTTTATTTCATTTGAACTTCAAATATCCCTATGTAATAAGAAGCACAAGTATTATTTTCATTTTAGAGAAAAGTCAGCCTTAAAGTTGGAAAGGATTCATCTAGGTAAACCAGTTAGTTATTGGCTGATTTGAGATTTAAATACAGCTATCAATCCACATTATGTTCCCCTTTATTTATTCTATGTTGCTTTTCCTTTATATGACATATGTAGTAGTGTCAGAGATTATCAGACATATAGAATTAGAAAAATATGTGATCTGGTCATCTATGAAGAATGGAAAAGACAGAGATGTGATGTGATACATTGGTATATATGAGACATTAAAAAATTAGAGGAAAGTATGCCTAATTCACATAGATAGAAATATTTTCTCTCTTAAGTCTTTTCAACTACTTCTATGTGCTAAATTATTTTTCACATTTGAACCATGGCTTTTTATGTCACAACTCCATTGACTAGTGTGTAGGCTCTTTGAGGATATTATGTGACATTTTTCATCTTTGTATTTCCAGGGCCAAATACAAAATATGGAATATGGTATGGATTTAATTAATGTTTAATGATTAACTTGAAAGAGGAAAGCCACAGATATCTAGGTCTCTAATTTTTCAAGGATTTATGGAAAAAACAAAGATAGAGATTGCATAGGATGAGAAGATTCAATTGGGCCACTGTCTTAAGTGGAGTAAAGAATTCCAATGACCCATCCATATCTATAGTTATAAACTCAAGAAACATGTGTGCATTATTGTCTTGGAATTCTAGTTTCCTCTCTTTCAAGTAATTTACAATATTTTATCTTTTCAAAATTTCATAAAAGAAAAATATACAAAACAGAATGGTTACTTTGTGATGGTGGATTTTTTTCAAAAATAGCACTATAAGTTGAATATCTTTACAGCTATCTAAATATTATATATGTGTGTGTGTGATGTGTGTGTATATATATATATATGTATGTATATTTATACATATACATACATATATATATATAAAATAAATTTGTCTAGTGAGTACTGGCATAATCAGAATTGCCATGTGTAAGTATGTAAAAGTGTATTGGCTTATTGTTTACCTTTTGTGTCTAGTTCAAAAATAAGGTAAGTACTACATTTTTCACACTAATCAATTCATTCATATTCATACATTTTAAACTGACAATGTTCAAGAATCTTATAAATGAGAAGATAGATTAGAGTATTCCACTTGAGAGAATCCAAATCTCTAGTGTTTCCATATATATGCCTTTGGTTTTGATTTCCTTCTTTTTGTATTTTCCTTTATTTTAACTATCTTTCACAATTCATTCTTTTAGTTCATTCCCACCCACCTGTCCTTGTCTTTATATATATATATATATATATATTTTTTCTTACCAAGAAACGATGAATCATACACTCAACTTTTAGAGTTGCCATGCTACCTTCCTTCATTTAAAGGGAGGAGAAAAGCCATAATCACAACTGGCAATTAGGGATTTTTTTAAGTAACCTTTTTTGGTTAAGAGACTTATAAAGACATAAGAAGAAGGGGAATGTGTTAAAAATTTAGAGTAATTGCTCCTGTCAAATCTTTAAAATTCGGTTATTAAAACATGGGACTCTAATAAATCAGGACAGAGCACATTCTGAATCAGTTACTATTATGGTTCCTCTGTTTTAATTTGCATGTCTGTGAGAAAACCATTAGTGCATTCATAATAAGCTAATTCTAAATTCACAAATCTAAAGTTGAGAAGTCACTCAAAATCTCTGAGCTTCAGTTCCTTCACTTGTAAAATTAGAGATTGAAGTAGATGATTTCTAAGGTGCATTCTAGGTCTAATACTCATGAAGTTAAAAGGAAACAAGGGGAAAAGATAGAAATGATTATAAGGAAAGACAAATCATTAAGGTTTAGAACTGAAAGAGACCTTAGAGACCATCTAATCCCTTCTAATTCTTAGATTCTATTGTTCTAGTTCTCAGATGTATAGCTTAGGCAGCACTAAAGAGGATTTTAGAAAATTTGGAGAATACTCAAAAGGGAGAAACAGTTTAAAATACTGATAGGAAAGCGGAGAAACATTGCTTTCCAGTATAAACTGAAGGATAATAGAGTCTCAAACATAAAAGATGTCAAAATTTATCTAATCTTGACAGGGAACAAGTGGAGATTAATTTGTGGTATACAAAACAGTTGAGAGTTAGAAAGACTTTATGGCCATGAGAGCTGTAGGACATTAAGATGAGTTATATAGGAATAAGTATGAAATAATAATTAATTTCTTCTGTCTGAGATGTTTTGGAATTACCTGAAGCCAGGGATAGATAAGCTTTTTGAGGTTCATATTGGAATTAATCCATTTTTAAATTTACAATTTATTTAAATGCAGAAAAAAGTAGACTATGGCCTAACTGTATTCTGTGTAGGCTACAAAAGATTCAGAAAACTATGTAATTTTAATCATATTTCAGAGAAGTCAGAATATACCCAAATGAAAGTGATCTAGATTCTGAAGGATTTTGAAATCAATGTTGGGCAACGATCTGTTGCATTAAACATGTTTGGCCCAGAAAAGAGACTATTTAAGGAAGCACATAATTAATGCAGTCAAATATTTGAAAAGTTTATTAAAAGAAAAATAAAACAGATTCATTCTATTTGGCTCCTAAAGAGCAGAACATGGATGGAAATGAGAGAAAATAATATTTTAACATTTATTGTTAATCCAAAGTTAAATAGACTACCCTGTGAAAAAATAATTAACTTACTAATGAGCAATTGATTTGGAAATTAACAATCCCTTTGTAGTTTAACAGGAAGAGGACCCTGGTCAAAGTTTGGTGGAGGCTCCTTCATTCCAGAATTGTTGTCCTGGGATATATGAGCTCTGATTTCTTTCACATTGATCCATGGTGACCTGACAAGACAAGTGACAACTGTCATTATAGGAATCCTACTTTTGAATAAAATCATTTAGAGTTTCCAAAGAGAATCTCTTAAAACAAGTAAAATGAAGATCAGTATCCTTCCACATCCTAAAGGAAAGAAAAAAGGAAGTTAAATAAAAGTTTGGACCTTCAGTAGAAAAAAAATGTGCATCTGGGAAGAGATAACACATATGATTCTTTTTTGGTGTGTGCTTCAAAGTTTATTGGGATTGTCTTGGTTAACTAAATTTTTTTTAAAATAACTTTTTATTGACAGAACCCACACCAGGGTAATTTTTTACATTATTCCTTGCATTCACTTCTGTTCTGATTTTTCTCCTCCCTCTCCCAATCCCTCCCCCAGATGGCAAGCAGTCCTATACATGTTAAATATGTCACCCTATAACTCAGATACAGAATATAGAAATAACCTGGGAAGAAAAACAAAAATACAAACAGTTTACATTCATTTCCCAGTGTTCTTTCTTTGGGTATAGCTACTTCTGTCCATAATTGATCAATTGAAACTGACTTAAATCATTTTGTCAAAGAAATCCACTTCCATCAGAATACATCCTCATACAGTATCCTTGTTGAAGTATATAATGATCTCTTGGTTCTGCTCATTTCACTTAACATCAGTTGATGTAAGTCTCTCCAAGCCTTTCTGTATTCATCGTACTGGTCATTTCTTACAGAACAATAATATTCCATAACATTCATATACCACAATTTACCCAACCATTCTCCAATTGATGGGCATCCATTCATTTTCCAGTTTCTAGCCACTACAAACAGGGCTGCCACAAACATTTTGGCACATACAAGTCCCTTTCCCTTCTTTAGTATCTCTTTGGGGTATAAGCCCAGTAGTAGCATTGCTGGATCAAAGAGTATGCAATGTTTTATAACATTTTGGGCATAATTCCAGATTGCTCTCCAGAATGGTTGGATTCATTCACAACTCCACCAACAATGCATCAATGTCCCAGTTTTCCCGCATCCCCTCCAACATTCATCATTAATTTTTCCTGTCATTTTAGCCAATCTGACAGGTGATATCTTGGAGTTGTCTTAATTTGCATTTCTCTGATCAATAGTGATTTGGAACACTTTCATATGAGTGGAAATAGTTTCAATTTCATCATCTGAAAATTGTCTATTCATATCCTCTGACCATTTGTCAATTGGAGAACGGCTTGATTTCTTATAAATTAGAGTCAATTTTCTATATATTTTGTAAATGAAGCCTTTATCAGAACCTTTAATTGTGAAAATGTTTTCCCAGTTTGTTGCTTCCCTTCTTATATTGTTTGCATTAGTTTTGTTTGTACAAAGGCTTTTTAATTGGATGTAATCAAAATTTTCTATTTTGTGATCAGTAATGGTCTCTAGTTCATCTTTGGTCACAAATTTTGTCCTCCTCCACAAGTCTGAGAGATAAATTGTCTTATGTCCCTCTAATTTATTTATAATTTCTTTCTTTATGCCTAATCATGGACCCATTTTGATCTTATCTTGGTATACAGTGTTAAGTGTGGGTCCATGCCTAATTTCTGCCATACTAATTTCCAGTTATCCCAGCAGTTTTTGTCAAATAATGATTCTTATTTCAAAAGTTACGATTTTTGGGTTTGTCAAATACTAGATTGCTATAGTTGACTATTTTGTCTTGTGAACCTAACTTATTCCACTGATCAACTAATCTATTTCTTAGCCAATATCAAATGGTTTTGGCAACTGCTGCTTTTTAATATAGTTTTAGATCAGGTACAGCTAGCCCACCTTCATTTGATTTTTTTTTTCTTTAATTCCCCTGAGATTCTCGATTTTTTGTTCTTCCATATGAATTTTGTTGTTATTTTTTCTAGATTATTAAAATATTTTCTTGGAAGTCTGATTGGCATAGCACTAAATAAATAGATTAGTTTAGAGAGTATTGTCATTTTTATTATATTTGCTCAGCCTATCCAAGAGCACCTAATATTTTTTCAATTAT
The DNA here is from genome assembly GCF_902635505.1 of Sarcophilus harrisii. Classification (NCBI taxonomy): domain Eukaryota; kingdom Metazoa; phylum Chordata; class Mammalia; order Dasyuromorphia; family Dasyuridae; genus Sarcophilus; species Sarcophilus harrisii. The sequence goes on along the minus strand of NC_045427.1, from coordinate 365,322,366 downwards.
TTAAGTCTGACTATTTGTATGGAAAGTTTTTTTTGTAATTTTCCTCATATAATTCCTGACTTTCCTTTGGTAGATAGATTCCCAAATATTTTATGCTGTCAACAGTTATTTTGATTGGATTTTCTCTTTGTATCTCTTGCTGTTGAATTTTGTTGGTGATATATAAAAATGCTGAGCATTCATGTGAATTTATTTTGTATCCTGAAACTTTGCTAAAGTTGTGAATTATTTCTAATAGCTTTTTAGTAGAATCTCTGGGGTTCTCTAAGTATACCATCATATCATCTGCAAAGAGTGATAGTTTGGTTTCCTCATTACCTACACTAATTCCTTTAATCTCTCTTAACTCTTATTGCCGAAGCAAAAGTTTCTAATACAATATTGAATAATAATGGTGATAGTGGGCAAACTTGCTTCACTCCAGATCTTACTGGGAAAGGTTCCAGTTTTTCCCCATTGCGTATTATGCTTACTGATGGTTTTAAATAGATGCTCCTGACTATTTTAAGGAAACGTCCATTTATTCCTATCCTCTCAAGTGTTTTTATTAGAAATGGATGTTGGATTTTATCAAATGCTTTTTCTACATCTATTGAGATGATCATATGGTTTTTGCTAATTTGGTTATTGATATAGTCAATTATGTTAATAGTTTTCCTAATATTGAACCAGCCCTGCATTGCTGATAGAAAACCTACTTGGTTATTGTGTATTATCCTGGGGATAATTTTCTGTAATCTTTTTGCTAATATTTTATTTCAGATTTTAGCATCAATATTCATTAGGGAGATTGGCCTATAATTTCCTTTCTCTGTTTTCAACCTAACTGGTTTAGGTTTCAGTACCATGTCTGTGTCTAAAAGGAGTTTGGTAGGACTCCTTCAATCCCTATTTTTTCAAATAGTTTATATAGCATTGGAGTTAATTGTTCTTTAAATGTTTGTTAGAATTCACATGTAAATCCATCTGGTCCTGGGGATTTTTTCTTAGGAAGTTGGCTAATAGCTTGTTCTATTTCTTTTTCTAAGATGGGACTGTTTAGGATATTTACTTCTTCCTCTGTTAATCTGGGCAAGCTATATTTTTGAAGGTATTCTTCCATTTCATTTAAGTTGTCAAATTTATTGGCATAAAGTTGGGCAAAGTAATTCCTAATTAGTGCTCTAATTTCCTCTTTGTTAGTGGCGAGTTCTCCCTTTTCATTTTTAAACTAACAATTTGATTTTCCTCTTTCCTTTTTTTAATCAGAAGGGTTTGTCTATTTTGTTGGTTTTTTCATAGAACCAACTCTTAGTTTTATTAATTAATTCAATAGTTTTTTTTTATTTTCAATTTTATTGCTCTCTCCTTTTATTTTTAGAATTTCAAGTTTAGTGTTTGACTGGGGGTTTTTAATTTGTTCCTTTTCTAGCATTTTTAGTTGCAATCCCAATTCATTGACCTTCTCTTTCTCTATTTTATGCAAGTAGGCCTCTAGAGATATGAAATTTCCCCCTATTACTGCTTTGGCTGCATCCCACACATTTTGGTATGATGTGTCATTATTGTGGTTTTCTTCGGTGAAGTTATTAATTATGTCTATGATTTGCTGTTTCACCCAATCATTCTTTAGTATGAGATTGTTTAGTTTCCAATTATTTTTGGTCTACTTTCCCCTGGCTTTTTGTCGAATGTAATTTTTATTGCATCGTGGTCTGAAAAGGATGCATTTACTATTTCTGCCTTACTGCATTTAAGTTTGAGGTTTTTATGTCCTAATATATGGTCAATTTTTGTATAGCTTCCATGAACTGCTGAAAAGAAAGTGTACTTTCTGTCTCCATTTTGTTTTCTCCAGAGATCTATCATATCTAACTTTTCTAGTATTCTATTTACCTCTTTGACTTCTTTCTTATTTATTTTGTGGTTTGATTTATCTAATTCTGAGAGTACAAGGTTGAGATCTCTCACTATTATAGTTTTGCTGTCTATTTCTTCTTGCAGCTCTCTTAATTTCTCTTTTAAGAATTTAGATGCTACACCACTTGATGCATATATGTTTAATATTGATATTATTTCATTCTCTATGCTACCCTTTAGCAAGATACAGTGCCCTTCCTTATCTCTTTTAATTAAATCAATTTTTGCTTTTGCTTGATCTGAGATCAGGATGGCTACCTCTGCTTTTTTGACTTCACCTGAAGCATAGTAGATTCTGCTCCAATCTTTTACCTTTACTCTGTATGTATCTCCCTGCTTCAGGTGTGTTTTCTGTAAACAACATATTGTAGGATTCTGGCTTTTAATCCATTCTGCTAACTGCTTTCTCTTTATGGGGGACTTTGCCCTATTCACATTTATGGTTAAAATTACCAATTCTGTATTGCTTGCCATCTTGTTAACCCCTGTTTATGCTTTTCTCCCTTCCTTCCCTTTTATCCTCCTCTGCAGTATTAAACTTGTGAGCACCACTTGCTTCTCACAGCCCTCCCTTTTTAGTATCCCTCCCTCCACCTTAGAGTTCCTCCCCCATCTTACTCCTTTTCCTCACAATTTCTGTATTCCCTACCGCTTAGCTTATTCCTTGCATTTTCACTTTTCCCTTCATACTTTTCAATTAGGTGGGAGAAGTTTCACCATAAATCGAATATGTCTTTAAGCTAATTCTGATGATAATAAGATAAACACTATATTCATCCCCCTCCATTCTTTCTCTCAGATATAATAGGTTTCTTTTGCCTCTTTGTGAGATGTAATACCCCCACTTTACCCTTTTTCTGGTACAATGTCCTTTCCACCTCTAGTTTCTAGAACAAGGTATATATGTATTCTTTATACATCTTTGTAGCAGAACTATAGTTTTCAAGATTTCTTTTTACCCTTTTAGATTTCTCTTGAGTTCTATATTTGTAGATCAACCTTTTTGTGTACTTCTGGTTTTTTCATCAAAAATAGGTGAAATTTGCATATTTCATTGAATGTCCATCTTCTTCCCTGGAAAAAGATGCTCATTCTGGCTGGGTAAGTTATTTTTGGTTGCATACTGAGTTTCTTAGCCTTTCAGGATATCACATTCCAGATCCTTGTTGTTTCTTCGAGTCATTCAATTCCATTTGTTCGATTCTGATTTTCAATGAAGTATTTTCTTCACTCACTTTTTTTATATCTTTTTCTAATTGTCCAATTGAGTGAGTTGCTTTGTCCTTTGGACTTTTTTTCCATTTCACCAATTTTATTTTTTAGAGAGCTATTTTCTATTTCCAGTTCACTAATTCTATTTTTCAATGATTTGATTTCTTTATCCACTCTGTCTTTAAATATGTGGGATAACTTCTCCAGACTCTCTTGCCAAGCTTCCCTTTCCTTTTCCCACTTTTCTTCCAGCTCTCTTGTGAGAGCCTTTTTAATTTATTCTATGAGATTTATCTGTGCTGAGGAACAGATGATCTCCTTTGGGGATTCACCTGGAGACAGTGTGCTTTTAGTCTCCTCAGGGTTTAGAGTCTGCTCTCTATCCGTATAGAAGCCGTCAATGGTCAAGGTCCGTTTCAATGTTTTGCTCATTTTGTCAGAGAAGAATCAAAGACAAACTAGCAAAGAAATAAAGAAAAAATGAATCCAAATGGAGTCTGGTTTTTTTTTTCTGGGGGGTGAGGGAGGGCTGTGTGGTGTTACTTAGCTTCCTCTACAGACTGCAGGAAGCAGCAGCGAGGCAGTAGCAGGACAGAGATGGCTGTGCTGTGCCTGTGCTCTGAGACTCTGAGAGCGTGTTGAGACGCTGTGGGGAAGGGGTGGCCAGATCCTGAGACACTCTAGCTGTTTGGGGTTGTATTCTTCACCCTCTGTGTTGTTAGCTTCTCTGCTTCTCTGCTGGCTTTCTTCCAGGGCAAAGTATCCAATCCTGTACCAAATCTCTCCACACAGAAACGGCTAAGATCACATCCCACCCCACTCTGGTCTGCTTGGCTGTGAACTGCCTGCTGTGCTCTTGCTGCCGCTACCTACCCTCAGCCTGTGCCTGATCTAAAACCTTTCCTGCCCTCGAGCAAAAACAGACCTTTCCTAGAGAATTTCAAGGATAGCTTCTCTTGGTAGCTATTTGTGGTTTTTTTTTTTCAGTCAAGCATTAATCCAAAGGCTTGTAATAGAATGAATTCTGAGAGAAAACGCGGAGCTTGCGCAACTGTGTGCCTCCTCTCTGCCATCTTGGCCAGAAGTCTACAGCACATATGATTCTTGAAAGCAATTTATACAGTCCAGCAGGAAAGAGACAGTCAGTAAGGGAACTGAGGAATAGATGAAGTACAAAGACTTTTTGTCCTGAGCATCAGAAAAGAAAGGAGATTCTAAATAATATTCTTCAATAAATTTTATAGTGCAATGTTATAGTTTTATAATATGAAAGGACAAATATTGTTGCACCAATGGGGAAAAAATCCACTAAAATGAAAGGACTTTTAACTAGAATAAACTTATTCTTTATGATCCCAAAGGGAAAAATCATAGTAAAATTAGAATTCAGTACTTAAAGGTGTTTATTTTAACCCCAAAATTGCATTCCACAAAAGTAAAGTTCAAATTCTAGTCAAGACACAAAATAAGATTCAATCTAGAAGTGATTGGGAAATGATGAATTAAGTGAATTGTCCAGGGTCATACAGCTAATTAGTGCATGAGGCCTAATTTGAACTAAAGAATATGAGTGTTCCTCATTCTAGACCTCGCATTCCAACTCACTACCCTTCCTGTAACATGACATGCAATTCGCCATCCAACTTCTATTTAATGAATTCCAAGGAATGGTAAACAATGACCTCCAAAGGTATTCTATTCCATTATGTAGCTCTAATTATTAGAAAGTTTTTTTCCCCCTGATATCAAACATAAATGGGATTTTTTGCAGCTATAACTTTTTGTTCTGATTTGTCTAGTGGAAAAACAATCTATTCTTTTTCCAGCTCTAATCTTCCTGCAAATAGTTGAGTACATACATCATATTTTCTGAAGCTTCTCTTGTTTCTCTTGTTTCTGAAGCCTCTCAGGACTTTTAATTGATTGTTGTATTTAACAACCTCAAAGCCCTTCACTATCCTGGTTATCCTCCTCTGATCATTTTCCAGGTTATCAATAACTCTTTTAAGTTTATAGCACCTGAAAATGAACATAGTGTTATAGAGAAGAGGTTTTAAGGGGTATATTCTTGAAGTATAATCAGAGAAAGAATAGCTATAAGAAAAATAAACTTCAACATCAAATGTCGGTGCCATCCTTGATACCCATATATCCATTCTCTTGCCAAATATTATTTGTACTTTCAATTTTTTTTTTTACTTTTGTAACTTCTAATTTGTCTTCTTAGCTTATCTTTTGCCAATAAAATCCATCTTCCATTCAGTTTTTAAGGTGATATTTTGGGAAGCAGAGCCAAGATGGTTGAGGGAAGACATGATCCTCTGTGACCTCCTCTGCCTTTCTCTCAAACTAACTGCAGATTAACTCTCTAAACTGGTTTTATAGTCAAAGAATCCACAAATATTTGGAGTACAACACATTCTCCAAAGAAGAAACTTTGAAAGAACTTCAGAATAGATCTGTATCAAACAGACAAGGGAACAGTCTGTTGAGCCTAGACCACAGCATAGAGAGACCAGGGCAAGGAGCTGGGGCAGGGAGTCAGAGCATTGTAGTTTCCACACACTTGGGAATCTTCTCTGAACCCCTTAGGCTACTCGGTCTTAATTGCAAGCAGGTGTTTGGCAGAGTTGCTACAAAAGGCCAATTTTAAACCACTAAGCCCTGCAAGAACAGTGGACCTAGTCACTACTATCCAGCACTGGAAGCAATCAACACAATTTCCCCAGGGCAAATTAAAGCAGCTGTCATTCCTTTACTTTAAGCAAATGTCAAGCCTTTAAAAAATGAATAAAAAACAAACAACAACAACAACAAAAACTCTCACAATAGACAGCTTTTAAAGAAAGAACAGATCTCAACTTCTGAGGTCTCTAAATACAAAGCAACTCCAGATGAAGGCCCAAAGGGAGACATGAGCTGGTCACCATATCACAAAGCTTACTTGGAAGATTGTATAAAGAGTTTTATCTTATTAGTCTCTTAAAAGAGAGTTTGAAGAACATTAGGGAAATGAAAATGAGATCATTTCAAGAAGGAATGGGGAAAAGAACATATAATGCCCTACAAAAGAGATATGAAAAAGACATCAATTCACTGAAAAACAAAATTTGTGAAATGGAAAAAGAATGCAAAGAACAAAAAAATTCAATTGTCAAAGTATAAAAGGAGCTAAAAAAATAACTGATGAAAATAATACACTGAAAATTGGAATTGAACAAATGGAAGTAAATCAAGAATCAAACAGAAGCAAAAAAAATGAAAAAAAGAAGAAAATATGAAATATCTCCTAGTAAAAAACAACTGATCTGCAAAATAGATCTAGTGAGACAATTTAAAAGATTATTGGACCTCCTGAAATCCATGATGAAAAAAAAAATCTATACATTATCTTACAGGAAATTATAAAAGAAAACTGCCCTGATAATTTAGAATTAGAAGGTAAAATAGCCATCGAAAGAATTCACCAATCACTTCCTGAAAGAGATCTCAAAATTAAATCCCAAAAGAATTATTATGGCTAAATTTCAGAACTATCACATTAAGGAAAAGAAATTGCAAGCAGCCAGAAAGAAATAATTTAAATTCCTGATGAGCCACATTTAGGATTACCCAAGACCTAGCAGTTTCTACAATAAAGGATGAAAGGTCCTGGAATCAGATATTTCAAAGGGCAAAGGAAATTGGCTTACAGACAAGAATAAGCTATCCAGCTAAAATGAGCATTATCTTTCAGAGAAGAAGATAGACATATAATGATATAGGTGAGTTTCACCTATTTCTAATGAAGACCAGAGCTGAATAAAAAACTTTCATCTCCAAATACAGAGCTCAAGAGAAGCATAAAAAGGTAAAAAGGAAAGAACTCTTGAGAACTATATTTCTGTTATGGTTATACTTAGAGAATGCGGGTATAATTTGATTTTATTATGATAATATGAAAAATGAACGAGAGGTGGAAAGGGGATTGTACTGGAAAAGAGGGGAAAAGAGGGAAAATAAGGGAAATTACATTTCACTAAAAGGACAAAACATATTATAATTGAGGGACAGAAGGCAGGAGGATGAGCATGGTGTGAATATAATTCTCATCAGATTTGGCCCTAAGAAAGAATATCAAACATATTTGGTTCACAGAGAAACTTATCTCACCTTATAGGGAAGTTGAAGGGAAAGGGGGAAAAGGAAAGGAAAGACAGAAGAGAAAACAGAAAGAGGAAGTGAAAAGTGTAAAAAAGTGGGGTGGGCTCTAAAGGGGGAAGACTGTTTGAGAGAAGTGGTCATTAGAAGTGAAATATTGGGAAGGAAGGAAGTGGGAAAGGAAAGAGAAAAGCATAACTTAGGGTAAAGAAGATGGCAGGAAATACAGAATTAGTTATTTTAATTGTGAATATGAATGGTATGAACTCTCCCATAAAATGGAAGCAGATAAAAGACTGGATTAAGAGCCAGAATCCTACAATATGTTGTTTACAAGAAACACATTTAAAGCATAGTGAGACATAGAGAGTAAAGGCAAAGGACAGAAGCAGAATCTATTGTGCTTCAGATGATAAAGTAAAAAAAAGCAGGGGTAGCAATCCTGATCTCAGATCAAGTAAAAGCAAAGATAAATCTAATTAAAAGAGATAAGGAAGGAAACTATATTTTACTAAAGAGTACCATAGATAATGAAGCAATATCAATACTGAACATATGCACCAAGTAGCATAGCATCCAGATTCCTAGAGGAGAAGTTAAGAGAGATACAAGAAGAAATGGACAGCAAAACTATACTAGAGGGGGATCTCAAACTTGCTCTCTCAGAACTGGATAAATCAAACCACAAAATAAACAAGAAAGAAGTTAAGGAGGTAAATAAAATTTTAGAAAAGTTAGGTATGATAGATCTTTAGAGAAAATTGAATGGAGACAGAAACAAGTTTACTGTTTTCTCAATGTTTCATGGCACTGACACAAAAATTGACCATGTGTTAAAGCATAAAAACCTCAAAATCAAATGCAGAAAGGCAGAAATAGTAAATACATTTTTCAGATCATGATGCAATAAAAATTACATGCAATATAAGGCCAGGAGAAAATACACCAAAAGTTAATTGGAAATTAAGTCTAATACTAAAGAATAAATGGATGAATTAGCAAATTATAAACACAATAAATGATTTCACCCAAGAGAATGACAATAATGAGACAACAGACCAAAATTTGGGGGATGAGCCAAATCACTTATAAGGGGAAATTTTATATCTCTACATGCTTACTTTCACAAAATACAGAAAGAGAAGATCAATTAATTGGGCTTACAAATAAAAAAGCTAGAAAAAGAACAAATTTAAAATCCTCAATTAAATACCAAATTTGAATATAAAAGGGGAGATTAATAAAATTGAAAATAAGAAAACTATTGAATTAATAAAAACAACTGAATTGGTTTTATGAAAAAAATAAAATAGATAAATCTTCAGTTAATTTGATCAGAAAAAAGAAAGAAAACTAAATTGTTAGTTTCAAAAATTGTGGTGTTCTTTTTCCAAAACATAGTCAGGTGATAAGAGTTCAGATCTTTTATTGCGTCCTTCCATATAGCCCGGTTAGCTCAGAGACCTATCTCTCTGCTTGGTTCCAAGAGATCTTGCAGCTTTGTCCTTGGATTCTGCCTCTGCTTTCTTCGGCCTCCAGCCAGCATCAAGTTGGAAGATGCAATGAATCTCTTGCCTCTAAGATAGGGCTTGTGGCTTCTTCCCAGAGTGCTCCTCTCTGACCCCAGTCAATGTTCCAGAGAAATTCCTTCCAGAGTGCTCCTCTTCAACCCCAGTCAATGTTCCCAAGAAAAACTCCCCCAAGCTCTAAGAGCTTCCTGTGTATATATCATCTCCCAAACATTAACTCCTCCTTCTTGAGAGAGAGGGATTCTGGGTTATCTCCCAGAGTGCTCTCTGGCCTTAAGGGAGGTGTGAATTTGGATATCTCATACTAAGCGATACTAAGCCCTGAAATCTCCCAAACGTGTGTACTCCATTGAGTATTTAGATACTTATGAGCTCTCTAAAGGTGTGAACACAAGCATCATTTCTATCAGTTGTACTTAGTAGCTTGTTTCAAGTTCTGGCCCAAAATATCTCCTTCTAAGATCAAATCAATCATATTGAACCATGCCAAATTAGATAATTATTGTCTCTATCAACTCCAATGGCTTAACAGTTTGTAAAGATTCCAACATCTCCCCTTTTCTTTTGATTTAGAAATGAAAAGAGAGAACTTTTCACCAGTGAAGAGGAAATTAGAGCAATGATTAGGAGTCATTTTGCCCAACTAAGTGCCAAAAAAATTGATAACCTAAATGAAATGGAGGAATATCTACAAAAATATAAATTGCTCAGGTTAACAGAAGAGGAAATAAATTATTTAAATAGTCCCATTTTGGGAAAAAAAAAGAAATAGAACAAGCTGTTAGTCAACTCCTTAAGGAAAAAATTTGAAGGGCCATATGGATTTACATGTGAATTCTACAAAACAATCAAAGAACAATTTACTCCAATACTGTGGAAACCATTTGAAAAAATAGGGAAAGGAGATTGACTAAATTCTTTTTATGATACAGATAATGTGCTGATAGCTAAACTAGGTGAGTGAAAACAGAGAAAGAAAATGATAGACCAGTTTCCCTAATGAATATCGATGCAAAAATCTTAAATAAAATATTAGCAATGAGATTACAGAAAGTCACCCCCAGGATAATACACCATGAGCAAGTAGAATTTATACCAGGAATTCAAGGCTGGGTCAGTATTAGGAAAACTATCAGCATAATCAACTATATCAATAACCAAAGTAACAAAATCATATGATTATCTTAATAGATTCAGAAAAATCATTTGATAAAATCTAACATCCATTCCTAATAAAAATACTAGAGTGTATAGAAATAAATGGACTTTTCCTTAATATAGTCAGTAGCATCTATTTAAAACCATCAATAAGCATTATATGTAATGGGGATAAACTAGAACCATTCCTCATTAGATCAGGAGTGAAACAAGGCTGTCCACTACCACCAATAATATTCAATATTGTATTAGAAATGTTAGCTTTACTACTGGGCGTATACCCCAAAGAGATACTAAAGAAGGGAAAGGGACCTGTATGTGCCAAAATGTTTGTGGCAGCCCTGTTTGTAGTGGCTAGAAACGGGAAAATGAATGGATGACCCTCAATTGGAGAATGGTTGGGTAAATTGTGGTATATGAATGTTATGGAATATTATTGTTCTGTAAGAAATGACCAGCAGGATGAATACAGAGAGGCTTGGAGAGACTTACATGAACTGATGCTAAGTGAAATGAGCAGAACCAGGAGATCATTATATACTTCAACAACAATACTGTATGAAGATATATTCTTATGGAAGTGGATTTCTTTGAGAAAGAGACCTAATTCAGTTTCAATTGATCAATGATGGACAGAAGCAGCTACACCTAAAGAAAGAACAGTGGGAAATGAATGGCAACTGTTTGCATTTTTGTTTTTCTTCCTGGGTTACTTCTACCTTCTGAATCCAATTATCCCTGTGCAATAAGAGAATTGTTTGGTTCTGCACACATATATTGTATCTAGGATATACTGCAACATGTTCAACATATATAGGACTGCTTGCCATTAAGGGAAGGGGAGGGGGTGGAGGGAGAAAGAGGAAAAATCAGAACAGAAGTGAGTGCAAGGGATAATGGTGTAAAAAATTACCCTGGCATGGGTTCTGTCAATAAAAAAGTTATTATAATAAAAACGAAAAGAAAAGAAAAGAAAAGAAAACTAAGGGAAAAAAAAGGAAAAAAAATGTTAGCTTTGACAATAAGAAAAGAAAAAGAGATTAAAGGAATTTGAGTAGGTAATGAGGAAATACAATTATCACTCTTTGCAGATGATATGATAGTATATTTAGAGAACCAACTAAAAAACTAAGAGAAAAAATTCCCAACTTTAGCAAAGTTTCAGGATACAAAATAAATCCATATAAATCATCAGCATTTTTATATATTACCATATTTAGGAATCTATCTGCAAGGGAAAGTCAGGAACTATATGAGCACACTTCAAAACACTTTCCACACAAATACAGTCAGACCCAATCAGTTGGAAAATTTTCAAGTGCTCATGGGTAGGCTGAGTGAATATCATAAACATGACTAAACTACCTAAATTAATCTACTTATTTAGTGCTATACCAATCAAACTCCCAAGAAATTGTTTTACAGATCTAGAAAAAAAACAATAACAAAGTTCATATGGAAGAACAAAAGGTCAAGAATTTGAAGGAACTTAATGAAAAAAATGCTAATGAAAGTGGCCTAGCTGTGCCAGACCTAAAATTATATTATAAAGCAGTGGTCATCAAAACCATTTGGTACTGGTGAAGAAAAAGCTGTGTAGATCAGTGGGATAGGTTAGTTTCACAGGACAAAATAGGCAATAACTGTAACAATGTACAGTTTGACAAACTTAAAGACCTCAACTTTAGAGATTAAAAACTCATTATTGGACAAAAACTGCTGGGAAAATTGGAAGCTAGTATGGAAGAAATTAAGTAACTACTTAACAAGATAAAATGTAAATTGGTTCATTATTTAGACATAAAGAATGATACTATAAGTAAATTAGAAGAATATAAGATAGTTTACCTTTCAGATCTGTGGAGAAGAGAGGAATTTGTGTGTAAAGAAGAATTGGAACTCATAACTGAACACCAGATAGATAATTGATTATATTAAGTTTAAAAAGTTTTTGTATACACAAAGCTAATGCAGACAAGGTCAGAAGGGAAGCAATAAATTGGGAGATAATTTTTACATTTAAGGATTCTGATAAAGGACTTGTTTCTAAAATATGTAGAGAACTGACTCAAATTTATAAGAATCCAAGCCATTCTCCAATTGATAAATGGTCAAAGGATATAAACAGACAATTGTCAGATAAAGAAATTAGAACTATTCCTAATCATATGAGAAAGTGCTCTAAATCATTCTTAATCAGAGAAATGCAAATTAAGACAACTCTGAGATACCACTACATACCTCTCAGATTGACTAGGATGACAACAAAAGACAAGGATGAATATTGGAGGGGATGTGGAAAACTGGGACACTGTTATTTTGTTGTTGGAGTTGTGAATGGATCCAGCCATTCTGAAGCACAATTTAGAATTGTGTTCAAAAAGTTATCAAACTGTGCATACTCTTTAACCCAGCACTGTTTCTATTGGGCCTATATCTCAAAGAGATCTTAAAGGAATCAAAGGAACCCATATGTGCAAAAATGTTTGTGGCAGCCCTTGTGGCAAGAAACTGGAAACAGAGTGGATGCCCATCATTTGGGGAATGGCTAAATAAGTTATGGCATATGAATGTTATGGAATATTATTTTTCTATAAGAAATGATCAGGAGGATGATTTTAGAAAGGCCTGGAGAGATTTACATGAACTGATGCTGAGTGAAATGAGCAGAACCAGGAAATCATTATATACAATAACATCAGTAATATACAACAATCAATTCTGATGGATGTAACTCTTTCAAACAATGAGATGTTTGATGTCACTTCCAATGATCTTGTAATGAAGAGAGCCATTTATACTCAGAGAGAGGAGTGTAGGAACTGAATGTAGATCACAACATAACATTCTCACTCTTTTTGTTGTTGTTCATTTTCATTTTGTTTTCTTACTCATTTACTTGATTTTTTATCTGATTTCTCTTGTGCAGCAACAGAATTGTATACATTTGTTTATACATATTTAATTCAACATATATTTTTACATGTTTATTATAGATTGAATTGCTTGTCATCTAGGGGAGGGAGTTGGGGGAAGGAGGAGAAAATTTGAAACACAAGGCTATGCAAGGGTGAATGTTGTCAAATTATCTGTGCATATGTTTTGAAAAAATAAAAGCTTCATATAAAATAAATTTAAATAATTTTAAAAAGGTGATATTTCACTTTAGGTATGAATTTATTTGACTATTGTCCATTTCTAATTGCTACCAACCCCATAAGATTTATAGCTTTCATGTCTCTGAAATCAAATACAAACTTCTTTAGAGAGCTTTATACCAATCTTTATTTGGATCTTAATCTGCTTTGTGAGTTTAATTCTATCTTACTTTCTTCAATGCATTATAAATTTTAGCAACAATTTCCTTTTTCTAAATTAAAGCTTTTTTTTATTTTTCCAAACATGTGCATGAATAATTTTTCAACATTGACCTTTACAAAGCCTTGTGTTTCAAATTTACCCCTTCTCCTCACCCCCTCTCCTAGATGACAAGTAATCCAATATACGTTAAACATGTTAAAATTTATGTTAAGTCCAATATATGCATACATATTTATGCAATAATCTTTCTACATAAAAAATGTCCGATCAAAAAAAAAATTGGGAATGAAAACAAAATGGAAGTAAACAACAACAAAAAGAATGACAATGTTAAGTTGTGGTCTACACTCAGTTCCCACAGTCTTCTCTCTGGGTATAGATGACTGTTTTCATCACAAGATTATTGAAACTGGCCTCAATCATCTCATTGTTGGAGAGTCATGTCCATTATAGTTGATCATCAAATAATCGTGTTGCCATGTATAATGATCTCCTTATTCTACTCATTTCACTTAGTATCAGTTCATCCAAGTATCTTCAGGTCTTTCTAAAACCATCTTGTTGATCATTTCTTATAGAATAATAATATTCCACAACATTCATATGCCATAACTTATTCAGCAATTCTCCAACTGATGGGCATCCACTTAGTTTCCAGGTTCTTGCTACAACAAAAAAGGCTGGCATAAACATTTTATGCCTATGTGGGTACCTTTCCCTTCTTTAAGATCTTTTTGGGATATAAGCCCATTAGAAACACTACTGGATCAAAGGGTATGGACAATTTGGTAACCTTTTGAGCATAGTTCCCAAAACACCAATTTCCTTATGGTTCCTCAAAGATGACAATTATCTCCATTCCTTTGAATAAACTATATCCCATGACTAGAATGATATGACCTTCACTTTCATTCTCTAGTTTAATGTATATCCTTAAGACTTTGTCCACAATGATATCCAGATGTATATCCTTTCATCTTTTAGAGTAACTTCCTTCTACTCTGACCACATAAAGTTTGTATTTAGTTGTTGTTTTTCCCAATAAAATATAAGTTGTTAGATAATGGGGAATTTTCTTTAATCTATCTTTTTTTTAGCATTTAGGACAGAGCATGAACTCTAGTAATGCTTAATAAATGCTTGTTGATTTTATTTGACTTAATTATAAATGGAAATTAAGAGCAAAACAAAAACATATATAGAATAAATGATGAAAACCAGGATTAGGTGAAGAGAATAGGTAAATTCTACTTCAATTAAAATTTATTAATTTTTGTTTCATTTTTTGTTTTATTATTTCCCGATTATATGTAAAACAATTTTAGTATTTTTTATTTTGAATTCCAAATTTTCTTCCTTCCTCCCCCTTCCTCATTGAAAAGACAAGCAATTTAACAAAGATTATACACATGTAGTTGTGACGACCATGCTAGCACCCAGGACACCCCAGAATCAGCCAGAGTTAGGATAAGCAAAAGTCCTCAGTCTTTATTCTTGGTCCTTAAATGCAGGATTGAACAGGATGGAAGCAGAATCTCCACAACCACCTTCTCCCTTGTCTACCGCCCAAGTGTGACCCTGGCTAGTCTTACTCCACCCCCTAGTCCCTCCTACAATCTTCTGATTACATCAATCATTGAGCCAGCACAGGATAGTGGGAAGGACCATTTTCCAAGCATATGCCCCTAGAGTATTGTCTAATCATTAGTTAGTCTCAAGCACTTGGCAGTCCTGACCTCAGTGCATGGACTCAATAGTTTCAGTCCTCTATATGTAGTCATTCAAAAGACATATCCACATAAGTCATTCTGTTAAAGGAAAACAGTTCTTTCTCTGGAGATGGATAGTACATTTTATCATAATTCTTACACATTTGCCTGGTGTCATTGTTCTGCTAAGAAAAATTAAGTCCTTCATGGCTCATCATTATGCAATATTGTTATTGTGTACAGTGTTCTCATTCTTCTTTTCATTTCAGTTTGCATCAATTTATATAAGTTTTACATTTTTTTTCTTTCTGAGGGCATCCTGCTCCTCATTTCTTGAAGTGCAAGAGTATTCCATCAAGATCTTATATAACAACATGTCCAGCCATTCCCAATTGATGGACATCTCCATTTTTAATTATTTTCCACCATTGAAAGAACTGCTGTAAATACATTTGAATACATAAATTATTTTCATGTTTTTTTAAAGTATGTTTGGGATACAGAACAGGTAGTGAGATTGCTTTGTCAAAGGGTACGCATAGATTTTTAAACCTTTAGACAAAGTTCCAAATTGCTTTTCAACATGGTTGAATCAGTATCCTTCACCAATAGTACATTAGTGTTTTAATTTTCACACATTCCCTCCAACATTTGTCATTTTCCTTTTCTGTCATATCAGCCAATCTGACAGGTATGAGGTAGGAGCTCTGAGTTGCTTTAATTTGCATTTCTTTCATCAATAGTGATTTAGAACACTTTTTTGTATGACTATAGATAGCTTTGATTACTTTGTCAGAAATCTGTCTGTTCATATCCTCCAACCATTCATCAATTGAGAAATGGCTCTTCTTTTTATAAATTTGACTCATTTTTCTATATTGTGAGAAATGAAGTCTTTACCAGAGAAATTCACTGTACAAATTAGTTTGACAGTAATGATTACCAACTATATAGTTCTCTTCATTCTGTTTCCTCCTTCTTTATCCAACTCTTTCTCTACTTTTACCGTGTCCTTAAAAGTGTTTTGCTTCCAATTTATACCTCTCCCAAACTCTTCTCCCTTCTATCAGCTTTCTCACCTTCCTCTTATCCTCTTCCCTTCTTAATTTCTTGTGTGGTAAAAGATGTCTACACCAAACTGTTTATAATGTATATATTATTCCATTTTTGAGCCAAATCTGATAAGAGTTGGTTCATGTTCTCCCTGCCCCATTTGCCTCATTTTTTCTTTCCACTGTAAAATATCTTTCAGGCCTTTTTTATGTCAAATAGTTTATCCCATTTCACCTCTGCTTTTGCTGTTCTCCCAGTACATTCTCCTTTCTAATCCTTTGTTTATTTTTAATATAATAATAATAATAATAACAATAAATACCATCACTTTTAACTCACATATCTGCTTTCCTTCTACTATACTCCTTTTAACTGCCCTTATACAAAATTTTTAGAAATTACAAAATCATTAGAAATGATTTTCCATGAAGGTATAGTAACAATTTAATCTTAAATCCTTAATACATCTCTTTTCTTGCATTTGAAAGTAAAATTTTCTTTTTTTTAACTAAATATTGTCATTGTTCCCACAAGGGATTTATTGTTTTTGGTCATATATGAACATTATTCTTTTTAAAATACATTTCTTTATGAATCATATTAAGAGGGAAAATCTGAACAAAAGGGAAAAAACTAGGAAAGAAAAAAAAGTAGAAGAAAAATGAAAAAAGCTAACATAGCATATGTTGATTTACATTCAGTCTCCATAGTTCCCTCTCAACATGCAAATGGTGTTTTCTATACAAATCTTATTGGGATTGTCTTGAATCATTGAACCACTGAGAAAAAAACCAAATTTTTCCTAATTGATCATCAAACAATCTTGTTTTGTGTGTGTGTGTGTGTGTGTGTGTGTGTGTGTGTATACATGCACAAACATATATATGTATGCATATATATGTATATATATTTGTGTAAAACATATTCCTGATTGTACTTATTTTGCTCAGCATCAGTTCAAGTAAATCTTTCCAGTGCTTTCTAAAATCAACTTCATCATTTTAATAGAACAATTTTAACAGAACACTACTTTCATATACATAATTTGGATATGTTACTTGTTTTTCAAGTCTTTGCCACCACAAAAAGGGCTTCATTTTTGCATGTGTGAGTCATTTTTCCTCCTTTATAATTTCCTTGGGATACAGATCTAATAATTGCACTACTGGATCAAAGAATCTGAATGGTTTTATAACCCTTTGGGCATAGTTCCAAATTGCTCTCCAGAATGGTTGGATAATTTCACAGCTCCGTCAACAATACATTAATGTCCCAGTTTTCCCATATCCCTTCCAATATTTATCATTATCTTTTCATGTCAACTTAGCCAATATGAGAGGTTGAAGAGATAGCTCAGAATTGTTTTAACTTGCATTTCTCTACTCAATAGCAATTTAAAGCAACTTTTCACATGACTGTAGATGGTTTTAATATCATCATCTGAAAATTGTTCATATCTTTTGACGATTTATCAATTAAAGAAACAACTTTTTTTAAAAAATTGACATTTTTTTTTATTTTAGAAATGAGGGCTTTATCAGAGACACTGGCTGCAAAAATTTCCCCCCAGGTTTGTATGTCCCTTTTAATAATTTTTGTGTTGCTTTTGTTGTGAAAAAAATTATAATTTAATGTAATTAAAGTTGTCCATTTTGCCTTTCATAATATTATCTAGTTCTCTTTTGGCTATAAGTTCTCTTTCAAAATTCTCAGTGGTAAATTATTCGTTGCTCTTCTAATTTGCTTATGGTATCACCTCTCTGCTCAAATTCTGTACCCATTCTGACTTTATTTTGTTATGAGCTGTAAGATGTAGTTCTATGCAGAGTTTTTGACATGTTATTTTCCAGTTTTCTCAACAATTTTGTGAAATAGTATGCTCTTTTTATGCCAAAAGATGGAATTTGGGGGTTTCTTAAATACTAGATCCTTGATTATTGTGTCATGTGTATCTAACATATTTCACTAATGTACCACTCTTAGCCAGTACCAAATGGTTTTGATGACTGCTGTTTTATAACACAGATTTTTGGTCTGGTACTGCTAGGCCACCATCCTCTGTATTTTTTTCCCATTAGTACCCTAAAGCTTGCCTTTTATTTCTTCTAGAAGACTTTTGTTATCATTTTTTCTAGGTGTCTAAAATAATTTTTGGCAGTTTGACTGGTGTGACACTGAACAAGTAGACCAATTTAGGCAGAATTGTCATTTTTATTATATTATCTCAGCTTACCAATGAGCATTTGACATTTTTCCAATTGTTTGGTTCTCATTTAATTTGTATTAGAAATGTTTTGTAATTATGTTCATATAGTTCTTGGATTTGTCTTAGCAGGTAGAAACTCAAGTATTTTATTTTTCTATAATTATTTTAAATGGAATTTTTCTTTCTATCTCTGGCTACTAGGTTTCTCAGTAATATATACAAATGCTGATGAATTGTGTGGATTTATTTTATATCCTGCAACTTTAGTAAAGCTGTTAATTTTGCAAATATGTTTGTGAATGATTTTATGGAATTCTCTATGCTTGTCATATTATCTGCAAAGAGTGATAGTTGTATCTCCTCATTGTCTATTCTAATTCCTTTCATTTGTTTTTCTTTTTTTATTGCTAAAGTCAATATTTCTAGTACAATATTGAATAACAATGGTGATTATGTGCAGCCTTGTTTCACCCCCAATCTTACTGGGAATTCTTTTAGCTTCTTTACAAATAATTACATTACAAATAATGCTTTCTGGTGGTTTTAGATGGATGCCACTTATCATTTTAAGGAAAACTCCCTTAATTCCTATACTGTCATGTGCTTTTAATAGGAATGGTGTTGTATTTTGTCAAAAAGATTATCCCATGACTTAAGCTATTGATATGGTCAATTGTGGCAATAGTTTTCTTGATATTGAGCTAGCCCTGCATTCCTGGTAAAAATCCCAAATATTTATGGTGTATTATTCTGCAAGATTACAAGATCTTGTAATCTTGTTGGTTTTATTGTGATTAAAATTTTGCATGAATATTCATTAGGGAAAATGGTCTCTAATTTGGTTTTTCTCTTTTGATTCTTCCTGTTTTGGGTATCAATACCATATTTGTTTCATAGAAAGAATATGGAAGATAACTTCTTTACCTAATTTGCCAAAGAGTTTATATAGTATTCGAATTAATTATTCTTTTATGAAGTTCACTTGTAAATCCATCTGGTCCTGGAGATTTTTTCTTAGAGAGTTCACTGATGGCTTGTTCAATTTCTTTTTCTAAAATGGGACTATTTATATAATTGATTTTCTCTTCATCAATCTGGGCAATTTATATTTTTCTTAATATTCTCCCTTTAAATTAGATTGTCAGGTTTGCTGGTATACAGTTGTCCAAAATAGCTCCTAATTATTGCTTTAATTTATTTTTAATTGGTGGTAAGTTCAACACTTACATTTTTGATAGGGGTAATTTGATTATTTTTGTTCCTTTATCTAATCAAATTAACCAAAATTTTATCTATTTTGTTGTTTTTTCTACCAACTGTTAGTTTTGTTAATTTAATAATTTTCTTAGTTTCAATTTTATTAATTTCTCTGATTTAAAGAAATTCTAATTTGGTATATAATTGGGGGGTTAATTTATTCTTTTTTCTAGATCTGTTAGTTGCATGCCCAATTCATTGATTATTTTACCCTTTATTTTATTCAAATAAGTATTTAGACATATAAAATGTACCCTTAAAAGTGATGTAGCTACATAGAATAAATTTTGTTATGTTGTCGCATTATCATTCTCTTGGATGAAATTACTTATTGTTTCTAATTTGTAGTCTGACCCACTCATTCTTTAGAATTTGATTATTTATTTTCCAATTGGTTTCAGTTGATTTTTCCTTGGCCCTTTACTAAATACAATTTTTATTGCATGGTCTGAAAAGAAAAAAATTTGTTATTAATGCCTTTCTGCATTTTATTTTTGATATTTTTATGTCTTAATTCAAGGTCAATTTTGTGTAAATGCCATGCACTGTTTTTTTATTATTATTATTTTTTATTTTTTAATAGCCTTTTATTTACAGGTTATATGTATGGGTAACTTTACAGCATTGACAATTACCAAACCTCTTGTTCCAATTTTTCCCATCCTTCCCCCCACTGCCTCCCCCAGATGGCAGGATGACCAGTAGATGTTAAATATATTAAAATATAAATTAGATACACAATAAGTATATACAATCGAACCGTTATTTTGCTGTACAAAAAGAATCAGACTCTGAAGTATTGTACAATTAGCCTGGGAAGGAAATCAAAAATGCGGGTGGACAAAAATATAGGGATTGGGAATTCAACATAATGGTTTTTAGTCATATCCCAGAGTTCTTTTGCTCGGCATAGCTCATTCAGTTCATCACTGCTCCATTGGAACTGATTGGGTTCATCTCATTGCTGAGGATGGCCAGGTCCATCAGAATTGGTCATCATATAGTATTGTTGTTGAAGTATATAATGATCTCCTGGCCCTGCTCGTCTCACTCAGCATCAGTTCTTGTAAGTCTCTACAGAATGCCATGAATTGTTGAGAAAAAGATGCCTTGCTTTCTTTCTCCATTCAATTTCTTCAGAGATCTATCATATCTAGGTTTTCTAGGATTCTATTAATCTCCCTAGTTTTTTTTCTCTTGTTCATCTTGTGGTTAGATTTATTTAATTCTGAGAGGGGGAGATTGAGGCCCCCACTAACATATTTTTGCTGTTTATTCCTTCCTGCAATGGGTTTAACTTTTATTGTAAGAATTTTTATGCTCTGTCACGTGGTGCACATACATTTGCTGTTGACACTACTTCATTGTCTATGATACACTTTAAGAAGATGAAGTTTCCTTACATACCTCTTAATTAGATCTATTGTTGCTTTTGCTTTATCTGAGATAATAATTACTACTCCTGCTTTTATTTTTTCTTTTTGGCTGAAGCACAATAAATTCTGCTCCATCTTTTTACTTTTATTGTGTATCTCGCTGTCTTGTGAACAACATACTTCAGGATTCTGTTTTTATTTGTTTGTTTGTTTTTGTTTTTTAAACACATTCTCCAATTCCCTTCCATTTTGGGGGAGAGTTCATCCCATTCACAATTATGATTATCACTTCTGTATTTCCCTCCATTCTATTTTCTCCCCTGTGTTTCCTTAGTAGTATTTTGTTTCAAACTCAGCCCACTGTGAGCATGCCTTCCTTTCTATCGCTCCTTCTCCCTAATTTTACTCCTTTTGCCTGGAGTTTCTGCATGCTCTTCTGTAAGATCCCACCTTTTTCTTTCCAATTTCTTCTCCTCACTTCTTATAGGATAAGATAAATGTGTATACCCAATAGAGTGAATGTTATTCCTTTTTTTGAGCCAAAAGTTATGAGATTAAACTTCAGACAATGCTTATCCCCTTCCCTTCTTTCCCTCTATTGTAATAGGTCTTTTGTACTTTTTCATGTCTAATTTGTCCCATTTTACCTCTCCTTTGCCCTTTTCCCAGTAGAATCCTTTTCCATCTCTTAATGATTTTTTTTTGATATCATCAAATCAAAATCCATTCATATCCACACTGTTCATGTATACCCTTACTAACGACCCCAGTAAGAGATATAGTTCTCTAGAGTTACAGATATCATTTTTCTGTCTAGGCATGTAAACAATGTAACTTTCAAATAAAACATATATACATACATACATAATACATACACACATATATATGTATATATGCATGCAGATATATTCTGGTTACTTTTCTATGCTTCTCTTGAGTCTTGTGTTTGAAGATTATCTTTTTTCCTTATTTCTGTTTTTATTTTCTAGTGAAAGAATTGAAAGTTTCTTACTTCATTGAAGATCCATCTCCTCTTCTTAAAAATGATGCTCAGTACAGGTAGGTACTTAATTCTTGGTCTATCTATGATAGATAGAATATGATATTTCAGGTCCTCTGATCCTTTATTGTAGAAGCTGTCAGATCCTGGGCAATTCTGACTGTTTCTCTTTAATATTTGAACTGTTTTTGCCTGGTACTTTTTAGTATTTTTATTCTTTAAGATTATAGTTCCAGAGTTGTGCAATAATGTTCCTTGTTTTTTACCCCTATGGGATTTCCTTCCTGAAGGGATAAATGAACTTTTTATTTTTTAAAATTTTATTAAAGTTTTTTTTGTTTATAAAATATATGCATGAGTAATTTTTCAACATTGACCCTTGCAAAACCTTCTGTTCCAAATTACTCCCTCCTTACTCACAACCCCTCTCCCCTAGATGGCAAGTAGTCCAATACATGTTATGTTAAAGTATATGTCAAATCCAATATATATACATATTTATAGTTATCTTTTTTTTTTTTTTTTTTTTTTTATTTAATAGCCTTTAATTTACAGGATATATATATACATGGGTAACTTTACAGCATTAACAATTGCCAAACCTCTTGTTCCAATTTTTCACCTCTTACCCCACCCCCCCACCCCCTCCCCTAAATGGCAGGATGACCAGTAGATGTTAAATATATTAAAATATAACTTAGATACACAATAAGTATACATGACCACAACATTATTTTGCTGTACAAAAAGAATCAGACTCTGAATTATTGTACAATTAGCTTGTGAAGGAAATCAAAGATGCAGGTGTGCATAAATATAGGGACTGGGAATTCAATGTAGTGGTTTTTAGTCATCTCCCAGAGTTCTTTTTCTGGGTATAGCTAGTTCAGTTCATTACTGCTCCATTAGAAATAATTTGGTTGATCTCGTTGCTGAGGATGGCCTGATCCATCAGGACTGGTCATCATCTAGTATTGTTATGAAGTATATAATGATCTCCTGGTCCTGCTCATTTCACTTAGCATCAGTTCGTGTAAGTCTCTCAGGCCTTTCTGAAATCATCCTGTTGGTCATTTCTTACAGAACAGTAATATTCCATAATTTTCATATACCACAATTTATTCAGCCATTCTCCAACTGATGGACATCCATTCAGTTTCCAGTTTCTAGCCACTACAAAAAGGGCTGCCACAAACATTCGTGCACATACAGGTCCCTTTCCCTTCTTTATAATCTCTTTGGGATATAATCCCAGTAGTAACACTGCTGGATCAAAGGGTATGCACAGTTTGATAACTTTTGAGCATAGTTCAAACTACTCTCCAAAATGGTTGGATTCGTTCACAACTCCACCAACAATGAATCAATGTCCCAGTTTTCCACACATCCCCTCCAACAATCATCATTATTTTTCCTGTCATCTTAGCCAATCTGACAGGTGTGAGTGAGTATCTTAGAGTTGTCTTAATTTGCATTTCTCTGATTAATAATGACTTGGAGCATCTTTTCATATGACTAGAAATAGTTTCAATTTCTTCATCTGAGAATTGTCTGTTCATATCCTTTGACCATTTTTTCAATTGGAGAATGGCTTGATTTTTTATAAATTAGAGTTAATTCTCTATATATTTTGGAAATAAGGCCTTTATCAGAACCTTTGACTGTAAAAATATTTTCCCAGTTTATTGCTTCCCTTCTAATCTTGTCTGCATTAGTTTTGTTTGTACAAAAACTTTTCAGTTTGGTATAATCGAAATTTTCTATTTTGTGATCAGTAATGATCTCTAGTTCTGCTTTGGTCATAAAAACCTTCCCCTTCCACAGGTCTGAGAGGTAAACATCCTATGTTCCTCTAATTTTATTAATAATTTCATTCTTTATCCTAGGTCATGAACCCATTTTGACCTTATCTTGGTGTACGGCGTTAAGTATGGATCAATGCCTAGTTTCTGCCATATTAGTTTCCAATTTTCCCAGCAATTTTTTATCAAACAGTAAGTTCTTATCCCAAAAGCTGGGATCTTTGGGTTTGTCAAAGACTAGGTTGCTATATTTGTTGACTGTTTTATCCCTTGAACCTAATCTATTCCACTGATCAACTAATCTATTCCTTAGCCAATACCAAATAGTTTTGGTAACTTCTGCTCTATAGTATAGTTTTAGATCTGGTACAGCTAAGCCACCATCATTTGATTTTTTTCATTAATTCCCTTGAAATTCTTGACCTTTTGTTTTCCATATGAACTTTGTTGTTATTTTTCTAGGTCATTAAAATAGTTTTTGGGAGTCCTGATTGGTATAGCGCTAAATAAATAGATTAGTTTAGGTAATATTGTCATCTTTATTATATTTGCTCGCCCTATCCAAGAGCATTTAATATTTTTCAATTGGTTAGATCAGACTTAATTTGTGTTAAAAGTGGTCTGTAATTTTGCTCATAAAGTTTCTGATTTTCCCTTGGCAGATAGATTCCTAAATATTTTATATTATCAGTAGTTACTTTAAATGGAATTTCTCTTTGTAACTCTGACTGTTGGATTTTGTTAGTGATATATAAGAATGCTGATGACTTATGTGGGTTTATTGTATAACCAGCAACTTTGCTAAAGTTGTGGATTATTTCTAATAACTTTTAGCAGAATCTCCAGGGGTTCTCTAAGTATACCATCATGTCATCGGCAAAGAGTGATAATTTGGCTTCCTCATTGCCTATTCTTATTCCTTTAATCTCTTTCTCAGCTCTTATTGCTATAGCTAGCGTTTCTAATACAATATTAAATAGTAACGGTGATAGTGGGCAACCTTGTTTCCTCCAGATCTTATTGGGAATGGTTGCAGTTTGTCTCCATTACATATGATGCTTACTGATGGTTTTAAATAGATGCTGCTGATTATTTTAAGGAAAAGTCCATTTATTCCTATACTCTCAAGTGTTTTTAATAGGAATGGATGTTGGATTTTATCAAATGCTTTTTCTGCATCTATTGAGATGATCATATGGTTTTTGTTAATTTGGTTATTAACATGGCCAATTATATTGATAGTTTTCCTAATATTGAACCAGCCCTGCATTCCTGGTATAAATCCTACTTGATCATAGTGTATTATCTTGGAGATGATTTTCGTAGTCTTTTGCTAATATCTTATTTAAGATTTTAGCATCAATATTCATTAGGAGATTGGTCTATAATTTTCTTTCTCTGTTTTCAGCCTACCTGGTTTAGGTATCAGTACCATGTCTGTGTCATAGAAGGAATTTGGTAGGACTCCTTCATTCCCTATTTTATCAAATAATTTATATAGCATTGGGGCCAATTGTTCTTTAAATGTTTGGTAAAATTCACATGTAAATCCATCTGGTCCTGGGGATTTTTCTTAGGGAGTTGTTTAATTGCCTGTTCTATTTCTTTTTCTGAAATGGGACTATTCAAGCAATTACTTCCTCCTCTGTTAATCTGGGAAGTCTATATTTTTGGAGGTAGTCATCCATTTCACTTAGGTTATCAAATTTATTGGCATAAAGTTGAGCAAAATAACTCCTTATTATTTCTCTAATTTCCTCTTCCTTGGTGGAAAGTTCTCCCTTTTCATTTTTAAGACTACTAATTTCATTTTCCTCCCTCCTTTTTCTAATCAGATTTACCAAAGGCTTATCTATTTTATTGGCTTTTTCATAGAACCAACTCTTAGTTTTATTAATTAGTTCAATAGATTTTTTACTTTCAATATTTTTAATTTCTCCTTTTAATTTTAGAATTTCCAATTTAGTATTTGATTGGGGGTTTTTAATTTGGTCTTTTTTTAGTTTTTTTAGTTGCAAGCCCAATTCATTAATCTTTTCTTTCTCTGTTTTATTCAAGTAAGCCTCTAAGGATATAAAATTCCCTCTTATTACCGCCTTGGCTGCATCCCACAAATTTTGGTATGAAGTCTCATCATTGTCATTATCTTGAGTGAAATTATTAATTGTATCTATAATTTGCTGCTTCACCCAATCATTCTTTAAGATGAGATTGTTTAGTTTCCAATTACTTTCTGGTCTATTTCCCCCTAATTTTTTGTTGAATGTAGTTTTTATTGCATCATGATCTGAAAAGAAAGCATTTACTATTTCTGCTTTCTTGCATTTAATTTTGAGGTCTTTATGTCCTAATATATGGTCAATTTTTGAATAGGTTCCATGAACTGCTGAGAAGAAAGTATATTCCCTTCTATCTCCATTCAATTTTCTCCAAAGATCCAACATACCTAATTTTTCTAATATTCTGTTTACTTCTTTAATTTCTTTCTTATTTGTTTTGTGGTTTGATTTGTCTAATTCTGAGAGTGCAAGGTTGAGATCTCCTACTATTACAGTTTTGTTGTCTATTTCTTCTTGCAACTCTCTTAACTTCTCCTTTAGGAAGCTGAGTGCCATACCACTTGGTGCATATATGTTTAATATTGATATTGCTTCGTTGTTTATGCTACCCTTTAGCAGGATGTAGTTTCCTTCCTTATCTCTTTTAATTAGATCAATTTTTACTTTTGCTTGATCTGAGATAAGGATGGCTACCCTCTTTTTGACTTCACCTGAAGCATAATAGATTTTGCTCCAGCCTTTTACCTTTACTCTATATGTATCCCCTGCTTTAAATGTGTTTCTTGTAAACAACATATTGTAGGGTTCTGACTTTTGATCCAGTCTGCTATCTGTCTCCTCTTTATGGGGAGTTCATCCCATTCACATTTACGGTTAGAATTACTAAATCTGTATTTCCTGCCATCCTAATAACCCCAGATTGTGCTTTACTTATTCTTGCCTCCCCAACCCTCTTTCCCCTTTTAAACTTATGTCCCCTCTTGTATCATGATACTTATCCTCTTTATAATCCCCCCCCCCCCTTTGAGTCTTTCCCCTTCCTTCCCTTATTTCTCTTTTTTCTTTTCCTTTTCCTCTCCCCCGTTTTAATGAGGCGAGAGGAATTTTCTCTCTAAAACAAATGTCAATTATTTTTCCTTTGAGCCAACTCTGATGAGAGTAAGATTCACACAATGTTCCTCCCCCTCTCTAAATTCCCTCAGATATGATAAGTTTCCTTAGCCTCTTTGTGGGATGTGGTTTCCCTCTTTTTATCCCTCCTTCCCCTTATTCTGCCATCATCCCTTTTCCATATCTACTTCCCTTTTATGTTATATCAGTACTATCAAATTTTACATGTATTTTTTTTGTATATCCACAACAGAAATACAATTCTCAAGAGTTATTTTTACCTTTTTCTGCATCTCTTGAGTTCTATTCTTGGAGATCAAATTTTTTGTTTAGTTCTGGTTTTTTCTTCAGAAACAAATGGAATTCATTTGTTTCATTAAATTTCCATCTTCTTCCCTGGAAGAAAATGCTCAGCTTAGCTGGGTAGTTTATTCTTGGCTGCATCCCAAGTTCTTGTGCCTTTCGGAATATCATATTCCAGGCCCTTCTTTCCTTTAATGTAGAGGCAGCCAGATCTTGGGTGATCCTTATTGTGGCACCTCGGTATTTAAATGGTTTTTTTTGGCTGCTTGTAAAATTTTTTCCTTAATCTGATAGTTCTGAAATTTTGCCACAATATTCCTTGGGGTTTTTATTTTTGGGTTTTCTTTCAGAAGGTGTTTGATGAATTTTTTCAATGTCTATTTTACCTTCTGATTCTATTACATCTGAGCAGTTCTCTTTGATGATTTCTTGTAAAATAGTATCTAGGCTCTTTTTTTTCATCATAGTTTTCGGAAAGTCCAATAATCCTCAGATTATCTCCCTAGATCTATTTTCCAAGTCTGTCATTTTAGCAAGTAGATAATTCATGGTTTTTTCAGTTTGTCATTTTTTGGTTTTGTTGACTGATTCTTGCTGTCTCAATGCGTCATTAGTTTCAATTTGTTTCAGTTCTAATTTTTAAAGAATTATTTTCTTCATTAGCTTTTTTACTTCTTTCTGTATATGTCCAATTGAGTTTTTTGAATGTATTGTTTTGGTCTGTGGAATTTTTTCCATTTCACTAATTTTTTTTTAGTGAATTATTTTCTTTTTCAATTCACAGATCCTACTTTCTTTGAGTTCTTTGTCTTTTCAATTCATAAATCCTACTTTCTAGTGAATTCTTTATTTTTCCAATTCACAATTCTTACTTTCCTGAGATTTTTATTTTTTCCAATTCACCAATTTTGTTTCCCTGCACTTCCTGGGAATTTTTTAACTTTTCCAATTCGTATTTCAGGAAGTTGTTGCTCTCTTGTAAGGCTTCTCTTTCCTTTCCCCATTTATCTTCTAACTCTCTTTTGAGACTTTTAATGGTCTCTTCTATGAGAGCATTATGTAAAAGGGGACAGTCTGATGCATTTTTTGCTGTTTGAGGTCTCTTCAGGTTTGCTGACCTGCTCTTTTCTGCATAGAAGCTGTCGATCGTTCTTTTCATCTTTTTATTCATGTTTTAAAGCCTTTAGGGGTATGTCTCCCTAGGCAAGGGTTACCAGCTTCCTCTGCAGAGCAGGGAGAGATGTAAACCGATTTCCGGCTCCGGGTATGGGCATGCTCTGGTGAGAGTTTTCCCTTCCCCCAACAGGAAGTGGATTCAGCACTGGCCGAGCTATCAAACTGCTTAGTAGGGCTGAGTGGATTATCGATTGCCCTAGGCTAGAGACTAAGTGGTGAAAGTGTCACTGCCCCAGGCCGGAGCCTCTTGTGGGACTGTGAGTATTAGCAGCTGAGCACAGACTGCAGACCGCCAGGAACTCTGCCCCAGTGTCTCTGCCCAATGCAAATCGGCCCTGGAAAAGCTCTATGGCCCCAAGCCGAGCTCCCCACTGTGCAGATTGGAGGCTAACCTGGGCTGCGTCCTCCTGCTGTGCAGGATCTAACTGCCCAAGGAAAAAGCCCTTACTGCGGGTTGGGGCTGCGCGCTTGTGCTGAGATCTGTGCTTTCTCCCTCGGTTTGAGACTCTCCTCGGAACCTAATTTCTCTCCCTGTCTGCGCCGATCTCCCCCCTGGCCCCGGAACCAACCTTTTTTTGGCGAGACTGCAGATTTTCTTCGGCCGGTGAGTTGTTCTATTTCTTATCTTTACGAATTGTAGCAGTCAAGACTATTTTTGAGGCTCGATATAATATTGATAAAGAGGGTAAGAGAAGAGCTTAGAAAGTCGCGTGTGTCTTCTCCGCCATCTTGGCTCCGCCCCTATTTATAGTTATCTTGCCAGAAGAGAAACTGGATGAAGAAGAAAAAAAGAAACTGAAAAAGAAAAAAAAAAGCAAGCAAACAACATCAGAAAGAGTAAAAATCTTAAGTTGTCGTCCACATTCAATTCCCACAGTCCTCTCTCTGGTTGTAGATAGCTATCTCTCCATCACTGAACAACTGGAACTAGTTTGAATCATCTCACTGTTGAAGAGAGCCATGTCCATCAGAATTGATCATCGTATGGTCTTCTTGTTGCCTGTGAATAAGAATCTCCCAGTTCTGTTCATTTCACTTAGCATTACTCAGTGATATTTTTCAATAATTATTTTACTTCTGGATCTAGTATATTGGGGCAATTTTCATTGAGCAGTTGAATAATGATAACCAGACACTTTTTGGTCATATCTTTCAGCTAGACAAATAATTTTTAAAATGTTTTTCTTTTATCTATTTTCCAGATCTACTCTTTTTTTTCCAAAGAGTATTTTCTATTTTTCTGTCTTTTTTATATTTTCTAAATTTTGTGGTTGTTGTTTTTAGTTTCTTTGGTTTATTCTTGATGTCTCAGTGTCTTAGTTTCCATTTGCCCCATTCTAATTTTTAATGTATGGTTTTCTTCGGTTTGTTCTTATACCTTTTTTTCCATTTGTTTAAATCTACTTTTGAGTGAGTTATTTTGTGCAGTGGATTTTTATTTTGCATTTTTCCAATTGTATTTTTTGTTTTTTTTTATTTATTTATAATAGCTATTTATTTACAAGTTATATGCATGTGTAATTTTACAGCATTGATAATTACCAAACCTTTTGTTCCAATTTTTCGCCTCCTTACCCCCACCCCCTCCCCCAGATGGCAGGTTGAACAATACATGTTAAATATGTTAAAGTATAAATTAAATACAATATTAGTATACATGTCCAAACAGTTATTTTGCTGTTCAAAAAGAATCAGACTTTGAAATAGTGTACCATTAGCCTGTGAAGGAATTCAAAAATGCAGGCGGACAAGAGTAGAGGAATTGGGAATTCTATGTAGTGGTTCATAGTCATCTCACAGAGTTCTTTCACTGGGTATAGCTGGTTCAATTCATTACTGCTCTATTGGAGCTGATTTGGTTCATCTCATTTTTGAAGAGGGCCATGTCCATCAGAATTGATCATTATATAATATTGTTGTTGAAGTGTATAATGATCTGGTCCTGCTCATTTCACTTAGCATCAGCTCATGTAAGAGAGACCTCCAGGCCTTTCTGAAATCATCCTGCTGGTCATTTCTTACAGAACAATAATATTCCATTATATTCATATACCATAATTTATTCAGCCATTCTCCAATTGATGGGCATTCACTCAGTTTCCAGTTTCTGGCTACTACAAAGAGAGCTGCTACAAATATTGTTAGACATACACGTCTCTTTCCCTTCTTTGAAATCTCTTTGGGATATAAGCCCAGTAGAAACACTGCTAGATCAAAGGGTATGCACAGTTTGATAACTTTTTGAGCATAGTTCCAATTTGTTCTCCAGAATAGCTGGATGTATTCACAATTCCACCAACAATGTATCAGTGTCCCTGTTGTCCCACATTCCCGCCAACATTCCGGATTATCTTTCCCTGTCATTCTAGCCAATATGATAGGTGTGTAGTGGTATCTCAGAGTTGTCTTAATTTGCATTTCTCCGATTAATAATAACATGGAGCATCTTTTCATATGGCTAGAAATAGTTACAATTTTTTCGTCTGAGAATTGTCTGTTCTTATCCTTTGACTATTTATCAATTGGAGAATGGCTTGATTTCTTATAAATTACAATCAATTCTCTATATATTTTGAAAATTAGTCCTTTTTAGAACATTTGATTGTAGGAAAGTTTTCCCAGTTTATTGCTTCTCTTCTAATCTTGTCTGTATTAGTTTTGTTTGTATAATAACTTTATAATTTGATATAATCAAAATTTTCTATTTTGTAGTCAATAGTGATCTCTAGATCTTCTTTGGTCATAAATTCTTTCCTCTTCCACAGGACTGAGAGGTAAACTATCCTATGTTCTTCTGATTTGTTTATAATCTCATTCTTTATGCCTAGGTCATGAACCCATTTTGTCCTTAACTTGGTGTACAGTGTTAAGTGTGGGTCAATGCCTAGTTACTGCCATATTAATTTCCAATTTTCCCAGCAGTTTTTGTGAAACAGTGAGTTCTTATACTAAAAGCTGTGGTCTTTGGGTTTGTCAAACACTAGACTATTAACATTATTAATTATTTTGTCCTTTGAACCTAACCTATTTCACTGATCAACCAGGCTATTTTCTTAGCCAATATCAAATGGTTTTGGTAACCGCTGCTTTATAATATAATTTTAGATCAGCTACAGCTAGGTCACATTCATTTCTTTTTGTTTGTTTGTTGGTTTGTTTTCATTAGTTCCCTTGAAATTCTTGACCTTTTGTTTTCCTATATGAATTTTGTTGTTATTTTTTCTAGATCATTAAAATAGTTTCTTTGGAAGTCTGATTGTCATAGTGCTAAATAAATACAATAGTTAACTAGTATTGTCATCTTTATTATATTTGCTCACCCTATCCAAGAGCATTTAATACTTTTTTCTAACTGGATAGATCTGACTTTATTTTTGTGGAAAGTGTTCTGTAGTTTTGCTCATATAGTTCTGATTTTCCCTTGGCAGATACATTGCTTAATATTTTATACTGTTTGTAATTACTTTGAATGGAATTTTTCACGCTATGTGTTGGATTTTGTTAGTGATACATAAGAATACTGATGACTTATGTGGGTCTGTTGTGTATCCTGCAACTTTGATAAGGGTGTGGATTATTTCTAATAGCTTTTTAGTTGAATGTCTGGAGTTCTCTAAGTATACCATCATATTATCTGCAAAAAGTGATAATTTGATTTCCTCATTACCTATTCTAATTCCTTTAATCTCTTTCTCAACTCTTATTGCCAAAGCTAGCATTTCTAATACAATAATGAATAGTAATGGTGATAATGGGCAACATTGTTTCACTTCTGATCTTAGTGGGAATGGTTGCAATTTATCCCCATTGTATATGATGCTTAGTGATGGTTTTAAATATATGCTACTGATTATTTTAAGGAAAACTCCATTTATTCCTGTACTTTCAAATGTTTTTAATAAGAATGGATGTTGGATTTTATCAAATGCTTTTTCATCATCTATTGAGATGATTATATGGCTTTTGTTAATTTGGTTATTAATATGGTCAATTATAGTTTCCCTAATATTGAACCAGCCCTGCATTCCTGGTATAAATCCTACTTGATGATGGTGTATTATTCTGGAGATGATTTTGTGTAGTCTTTTTCCTAATATCTTATTTAAGATTTTAGCAACAATATTCATTAGGGAGATCGGCCTATAATTTTCTTTCTCTGTTTTCAGCCTACCTGGTTTAGGTATCAGTACCATGTCTGTGTCAAAAAATGAATTTGCAAGGCATTCTCTATTTGATAAATGGTCAAAGGATATGAGCAGATAATTTTCAGATGATGAAATTCAAACTATTACCACTCATATGAAAGAGTGTTCCAAATCACTATTGATCAGAGAAATGCAAATTAAGACAACTCTGAGATACCACTACACACCTGTCAGAATGGCTAAGATCACAGGAAAAAATAATGATGAATGTTGGAGGGGATGCGGGAAAACTAGTTGGTGAAGTTGTGAATGAATCCAACCATTCTGGAGAGCACTCTGGAATTATACCCAAAAAGTTATCAAACTGTGCATACCCTTTGATCCACCAGTGCTACTACTGGGCTTATATCCCTAAGAGATACTAAAGAAGGGAAAGGGCCCAGTATGTGCTAAAATGTTTGTGGCAGCCCTGTTTGTAGTGAATAGAAACTGGAAAATGAATGGATGCCCTTCAATTGTAGAATGGTTGGGTAAATTGTGGTATATGAATGTTATGGAATAGTATTGTTCTGTAAAAAATGACAGCAGGATGAATACAGAGAGGATTGGCAAGACTTACATGAACTGATACTGAGTGAAATGAGCAGAACCAGGAGATCATTATATACTTCAACAACAATACTGTATGAGGATGTATTCTGATAGAAGTGGATTTCTTTGACAAAGAGACCTAACTCAGTTTCAATTGATCAATGATGGACAGAAGCAGCTACACTCAAAGAAAGAACCCTAGGAAATGAATGTAAACTGCTTGCACTTTTGTTTTTCCTCCTGGGTTATTTATAACTTCTGAATCCAATTCTCCCTGAGCAACAAGAGAACTGTTCGGTTCTGCATACATATATTGTATCTAGGATATACTGCGACATATTTAACATGTATAGCACTGCTTGCCATCTAGGGGAGGGGGTGGAGGGAGAGAGGGGAAAAATCAGAACAGTAGTGAGTGCAAGAGATAATGTTATAAAAATTACCCTGGCATGGGTTCTGTCAATAAAAAGTTATTATAATAAAAAAATGAACAAAATGAATTTGGTAGGATGCCTTCATTCTGTATTTTTTCAAATAGTTTATATAGCATTGGGACTAATTGTTCTTTAAATGTTTGGTAGAATTCACATGTAAATCCATCTGGTCCCTGGAGTTCTTAAGGAGTTGATTAATAGCTTGTTCTATTTCTTTTTCTAAAATGATACTATTTAAGCAATTTACTTCCTCCTCTATCAATCTGAAGTATTTTTGGAAGTAGTCATCCAATTCACTTAAGTTATCAAATTTACTGGCATAAAGTTGGGCAAAGTAACTTCTTGTTATTCCTCTAATTTCCTCTTCATTGGTCAAAAGTTCTCCCTTTTTATTTTTAAGACTAACAATTTGATTTTTCTCTTTCCTTTTTCTAATCAGATTTACCAAAGGTTTATCTATTTTATAGATTTTTTTCATAAAAGCAACTCTTAGTTGTATTTACTAATTCAATAGTTTATTTTTACTCTGAATATTATTAATTTCAGAATTTTAATTCTTTTAATTTTAGAATTTCAAGTTATTTAATTGGGGGATTTTAATTTGGTCTTTGCTAACTTTTTAAGTTGCAAGCCCAATTCATTGATCTTCTCTTTCTCTATTTTATTCAAGTAAGCCTCTAAAGGTATAAAATTTACCCTTGTTACTTGCTTTGGCTGCATCTCACACATTTTGGTATGATATGTCATGGTTGTCATTATCTTGAATGAAATTATTGTGTCTATAATTTGCTGTTTCACCCAGTCATTCTTTAAGATGAGATTATTTAGTTTACAATTACTTTTTGGCCTATTTACCCCTAACTTTTTGTTGAATGTAGTGTTTTTTTATTGTGATCTGAAAAGAAAACATTTACTATTTCTGCCTTCCTGCATTTAATTTTGAAGTCTTTGTGTTCTAATATATGGTCAATTTTCGTATAAATTCTATGATCTCCTGAGAAAAAAGTACACTCTTTTCTATCTCATTTAGTTTTCTCCAAAGATCTATCATACCTAATTTTTCTATTATTCTATTTATCTCTTCAATTTCTTTCTTATTGATTTTGTGGTTTGATTTCTCTAATTCTGAGAGTGCAAGATCTCCCACTATTATAGTTTTTACTGTCTATTTATTCTTTCAAATCTTTTAACTTCTTCTTTAGAAGGTTAGTTGCTATACCACTTGGTGTGTATATGTTTAGAATTGATATTGCTTCATTGTCTATGCTACCCTTTAGAAAGATAGTTTCCTTCCTTATCTCTTTTAATTAGATCAAATTTTGCTTTTGCTTGATCTGAGATCAGGATGGCTACCTCTGCTTTTTTGACTTCACCTGAAACATAATAGATTCTGCTCCAGCCTTTTACCTTAACTCTATATGTATCTCCCTGTTTTAAATGTGTTTCTTGTATACAACATATTGTAGGGTTCTGACTTTTGATCCAGTTCTGCTGTCTCCACTTTATGGGAGAGTTCATCCCATTCACATTTATGGTTAAAATTAGTAATTCTGTATTTGCTGCCATCGTATTATCCCAAGATTATGCTTTTCTTTTTCTTGCCCCCCCCTTAACTCCTTTCACAATATTAAACATATGGGCGCCAATTGCGTCACTCAGCTCTCACTTTTTACAATCCTTCCCATCCCCCTTTGAATCCCTACCCCTTTCTTGTACCTTTCCCTTATTACTGTTATACTTTTCTGTATTCCTCTCCCACTTTTTAATGAGGTGAGAGAAGTGCCTCTGTAAACCAAATATGCCAATTATTTTTTCTTAGGGACAATTCTAATAAGAGTAAGATTCATACAATGTTCCTCCCCCTCTCTAAATTCCCTCAGATATGATCAGTTTCTTTTGCCTCTTTGTAGGATGTAGTTTCCCTCTTTTTATTTCCTTTTTCCCTTTTTGTGACACTATCCCCTTTCCATTTCTATTTCCTTTTTTATGTTATATCCGTAAAATCAAATTATACATGTACTCTTTATGTATATCCATAACAG
Organism: Sarcophilus harrisii; assembly: GCF_902635505.1. Lineage (NCBI taxonomy): Eukaryota > Metazoa > Chordata > Mammalia > Dasyuromorphia > Dasyuridae > Sarcophilus > Sarcophilus harrisii. Next base: position 365,286,843 of record NC_045427.1, on the reverse strand, counting down.
AAATACAGTTCTCAAGAATTCTTTTTACCTTTTTCTAATTTTCTTGAGTCCTATGGTTTGAGATCAAATTTTTTGTTTAGTTCTGTTTTTTTTCCTAAGAAACAAATGGAATACCTCTGTTTCATTAAATGTTCATCTTGTTCCCTGGAAGAAAATGCTGAACTTAGCTGCATAGTTTTTTCTTGACTGCATTCCAAGTTCATTTGCCTTTAAAAATATCAGATTGCAGGCCCTTTGGTCTTTTAATGTGAAAGCAACGAGATCTTGAGTGATCCTTATTGTAGGATTTTGGTATTTGAATTGTTTTTTTTTTTTTTTCAGGCTGCTTGTAATATTTTTTCTTTAGTATGATGGTTCTGAAATTTAGCCACATTATTCATTGGGGTTTTTATTTTAGGGTCTTTTTCAGAAGATGTTTGATGAATGCCTTCAATACTTATTTTACCTTCTGATTCTATTACATCTGGGGAGGTCTGTTTGATAATTTTCTGTAAAATATTATCTAAGCTTTTTTTTAATCATAATTTTCAGGAAGTTCAATAATCCTCAGATTATCTCTCCTAGATCTATTTTCCACATCAACTCTTTTTTCAACTAGATATTTAACATTTTTTTCTAATTTTTCATTTTTTTGGTTTTGCTTGACTGATTCTTGAGACTTCTATTCAATTTAGTTTTTTCAATGTTAATTTTTTTTAATTTTACTTTTTTATTATAATAACTTTTTACTGACAGAACCCATGCCAGGATAATTTTTTTTTACAACATTATCCCTTGCACTCACTTCTGTTCCAATTTTCCCCTCTCTCCCTCCACCCCCTCCCCTAGATGGCAAGCAGTCCTATGTATGTTGAATATGTCACAGTATATTCTAGATACAATATATGTGAACAGAACCAAACAGTTCTCTTGTTGCACAGGGAGAATTGGATTCAGAAGGTAAAAATAACCTGGGAAGAAAAACAAAAATGCAAACAGTTTACTTTCATTTCCTAGTGTTCTTTCTTTGGGTGTAGCTGCTTCTGTCCATCATTGATCAATTGAAACTGAATTAGGTCTCTTTGTCAAAGAAATCCACTTCCATCAGAATACATCCTCATACAGTATCGTTGTTGAATTATATAATGATCTCCTGGTTCTGCTCATTTCACTTAGCATCAGTTCATGTAAGTCTCTCCAAGCCTCTCTGTATTCATTCGGCTGGTCATTTCTTACAAGACAATAATATTCTATAACATTCATATGCCATAATTTACCCAACCATTCTCCAATAGAAGGGTGTCCATTCATTTTCCAGTTTCTAGCCACTACAAACAGGGCTGCCACAAACATTTTGGCACATACAGGTCCCTTTCCCTTCTTTAATATCTCCTTGGGGTATAAGCCCAGTAGTAGCACTGCTGGGTCAAAAGGTATGCACAGTTTGATAACTTTTTGGGCATAATTCCAGTTTGCTCTCCAGAATGATTGGATTCAATCACAACTCCACAAACAATGCATCAGTGTCCTAGTTTTCCCACAGTCCATCCAACATTTGTCATTATTTTTTCCTATCATCTTAGCCTATCTGACAGGTGTGTAGTGGTATCTCAGAGTTGTCTTAATTTGCATTTCTCTGATTAGTAGTGATTTGGAACAGTCTTTCATATGAGTGGTAATAGTTTCAATTTCATCATCTGAAAATTGTCTTTTCATATCCTTTGACCATTTATCAATTGGAGAATGCCTTGGTTTCTTATAAATTAGAGTCAATTCTCTATATATTTTGGAAATGAGGCCTTTATCAGAACCTTTAATTGTGAAGATATTTTCCCAGTTTGTTGCTTCCTTTCTAATCTTGTTTGCATTAGTTTTGTTTGTACAAAAGCTTTTTAATTGGATGTAATCAAAATTTTCTATTTTGTGATCAGTCATGGTCTCTAGTTCATCTTTGGTCACAAATTTCTTCCTCCTCCACAGGTCTTTAGAGATAAACTATCCCATGTTCCTCTCATTTATTTATAATCTCGTTCTTTATGCCTAATCATGGACCCATTTTGATCTTATCTTGGTTTATGGTCTTATGTGTGGGTCCATGCCTAATTTCTGCCATACTAGTTTCCAGTTATCCCAGCAGTTTTTGTCAAATAATGAATTCTTATCCCAAAAGTTAGGATCTTTGGGTTTGTCAAACATTACATCCATTGAGATTCTCGACCTTTTATTATTCCATATGAATTTTGTTGCTATTTTTTCTAGATCATTAAAATATTTTCTTGGATTTCTAATTGGTATAGCACTGAATAGATTAATTTAGGGAGTATTGTCATCTTTATTATATTTGCTCGGCCTATCCAAGAGCACTTAATATTTTTCCAATTATTTAAGTCTGACTTTATTTGTGTGGAAAGTTTTTTGTAATTTTGCTCACATAATTCCTGACTTTCCTTTGGTAGATAAATTCCCAAATATTTTATGCTCTTGACAGTTATTTTGAATGAAATTTCTCTTTGTATCTCTTGCTCCTGGATTTTGTTGGTGATATATAAAAATGTTGAGGATTTATTGGGATTTATTTTTTACCCAGTTCAGATTTTTAATGAGTTATTTTCTTCATTAGCTATTTTTAACTTCTTTTTGTATATGTCCAATTGAGTTTTTAAATGAATTGTTTTGCTCTATGGAATTTTTTTTCCATTTCCTAAATTTTTTTAATGAGTGATTTTCTTTTTCCAATTCACAAATCCTACTTTCTTGGGAATTCTTTATCTTTTCCAATTCACAAATCCTACTTTCTTCGGAGTTCTTTATCTTTTCCAGTTCACAAATCCTATTTTGCTGAGAGTTCTTTACCTTTTCCAATTCACATTTGAAGTTGTTACTCTCTTGCATACCTTCTCTTTCTTTTCCCCATTTTTCTTCTACATTTCTTTTAAGATTTTTTTATACTTTCTTCTAGAAGAGTCTTGTGTGATGGGGACCAGCTACATCCTCCTTTGTGGTTTTGTCTGCAGACTGTCTGCTATTAGTCTCCTCAGGTTTGAAAACCTGCTCTATTTCTGTATAGAAACTATTGATCATTCTTTTGGCCTTTTTACTCATTTTTTTAAAAGTCTTTAGGGTCTCCCTTTAGGGCAAGAATGTTACCAGCTTCCTCTGCAAGGCAGGGATAGATATATCACAATAGCTATCCTGCCAATGGGGTGCAAAAAGTGGTGGATCTGCAGAAGTGCTCTGGGAAACACTTTGCACTGGAAGTGACTCAGGCCTGGGTAGCATGGGACAAGCTGGGGAAGTACCTTGCAAAGAGCCCTGCTGTCAGGATTAGCAACTGCCTTGGAATTAGAGGCTGAGCAGCAAAAGTGTCACTGCCCCAGGCAAAATCCCTCTGTGGGTATTAGCAGTTGCCCTGCCCCTCAAAGCACTGGAAGTGTCTCTGCCCTGGGGAGCCGAGCTGCAGAAATTCTATTGCCCCAGGCTGAGCCCCTTACTGTGCAGATTAGCAGTTGCCCCAGTAAAAGCCCCATATTACAGAATGTGTTTGCACAGCTGTGCTGTGGTCGTTGCTGAGTCAGTCACTTCTGGTACTAAAAGGTTAATCCAGATCCTGCTAGGTTCCTGCGGATTTTAGAGTACCCTCTACCTTTGGCTTTAATTTCTTTGCTAGTCAACTGCTTTGCAACCAAAGAAGAATAGTCAACCTGTGGTAGAGTGCATCCTGTAAATTTTCCAGCCACAGAAACCACCCCTGCCCCGATCCACTCCATTTGCTAGCCTTACCTATCTCCCTGTTGCTGGTCTGCTCCCACCGCTCAAGAGAAACCTTTGCTGGTGACCATTCAGATTATCTTTGGCTGATAAATTGTACTTTCAGTCTTAGTGAATTTTACTAGTCAAGTGCTATTTTTGAGGCTGGTTTTAATAATTAGTAATGAGCGTATGGGAGGAGCTTAGAAAGTTGCATGTGCCTTCTCCACTATCTTGGCTCTGCCCCCCAAATCAAATGGTTAGTCTTAAAATGGACAAGGGAGAACTCACCACTAATGAAGAAATGAGAGCAATAATTAGGAGTTACTTTGCTCAACTTTATGGCAATAAAATTTTATACCTTAAATGAAATGGAAGAATTCCTTTAAAAAAATATAGTTTGCCCAGATTAACAGAGAAGGAAGTAAATTGGTTAAACAGTCCCATCTTAGAAAAAGAAATAAAACAAGCTATTAATCAACTCCCTAAGAAAAAATCCTCAGGACCATCTGGATTTACATGTGAATTCTACCAGACATTTAAAGAACAATGAACTCTAATGCTATATAAACTATTTGAAAAAAAAAATAGGGATTGAAGGAGTCCTACCAAATTTCTTTTATGACACAGACATGGGACTGATACCTAAACCAGGTAGGTTGAAAACAGAGAAACAAAATTATAGACCAATTTCCCTAATGAATATTGATGCTAAAATCTTAAATAAAATATTAGTAAAAAGATTACAGAAAATCATCCCGAGGATAATATACTATGAACAAGTAGGATTTATATCAGGAATGCAGGACTGGTTCAATATTAGGAAAACTATCAGTATAATTGGCCATATTAATAACCAAATTAACAAAAACCATATGATCATCTCAATAGATACAGAAAAGGCATTTGATAAAATCCAACATTCATTCCTATTAAAAATACTTGAAAGTATAGGAATAAGGGGACTTTTCTTTAAAACAGTCAAGAGCATAGATTTAAAATCATCAGTAAACATCATATGTAGTGGGGATAAACTGGAACCTTTTTCCAGTAAGATCAGGAGTGAAACAAGATTGCCCATTATCTCTATTATTATTCAATATTGTATTAGAAGCATTAGCCTCAGCAATAAGAGTCTCTTTCTTGACTCTAAAGGAATTAGAATAGGTAATGAGGAAATCAAATTATCACTCTTTGCAAATGATATAATGATATACTTAGAGAACCCCAGAGATTCTTCTAAAAAGCTATTAGAAATAATTCCCAACGTTAGCAAAGTTGTAGCATACAAAATAAATCCACATAAATCCTCAGCATTTTTATACATCACCAACAACATACAAAGCAAGAAATACAAAAAGAAATTCCATTCAGAATAACTGTCAATAGCATAAAATATTTTGGAATCTATTTAGCAAAGGAAAGTCAGGAATTACATGAGCAAAATTACAAAACAGTTTCCACACAAATAAAGTCAGATTTAAATAATTTGAAAAATATCAAGTGCTCTTGGATAGGCCAAATAAATATAATAAAGATGACAGTACTCCCTAAACTAATGTATTTATTTAGTGCTATACCAATCAGAGTCCCAAGAACTAGAAACAATAACAACAAAATTCATATGAAGAATAAAAGGTCGAGAATTTCAAAGGAATTAATGAAAAAAAAATCAAATGAAGGTGGCCTATCTGTACCTGATCCAAAACTACTTTATAAAGCAGCATTCACCAAAACCATTTGGTATTGGCTAAGAAATAGATTAGCTGATCAGCAGAACAGGTTAAGTTCACAAGACAAAATAATCAATAACTATGGCAATCTAGTGTTTGACAAACCCAAAGATCACAACTTGTGGTATAAGAATTCATTACTTGAAAAAAACTGCTGTCAAAACTGGAAATTAGTATGGCAGAAATTAGTCATCGACCCACACTTAACACCATACACCAAGATAAGATCAAAATGGTTCTATGATTTAGGAATAAAGAACAAGAATATAAAAAAATTAGAGGAACATAAGATAATTTACCTCTCAGACTTGTGGAGGAGGAAGGAATTTGTGACCAAAGAAGAACGAGAGATCATTATTGATCACAAAGTAGAAAAATTTGATTATATCAAATTAAAAGACCTTTGTATAAACAAAACTAAGGAAAACATTTTTACAGTTAAAGGTTTTGATAAAGGCCTCATTTCCAAAATATATAGAGAATTGACTCTAATTTATAAGAAATCAAGCAGCCATTCCCCAATTGATAAATGGTCAAAGGATGTGAACAGTCAATTTTCAGATGATGAAATTGAAACTATTTCCATTCATATGAAAGAGTGTTCCAAATCACTATTGATCAGAGAAATGCAAATTATGACAACTCTGAGATACCACTACATAACTCTTAGATTGGTTAAGATAAGAGGAAAAAATAATGATGAATGTTGGAGGGGATGAAGGAAAACTGGGACACATGTATTTTTGGTGGAGTTGTGATTAGATCCAACCATTCTGGAGAGCAATCTGGAATTATGCCCCAAAACTATAAAACTTTGCAGACCCTTTGATCTAGCAGTGTTACTACTGGGCTTATATCTCAAAAATATACTAAAGAAGGTAAAGTGACCTGTATGTGCCAAAATGTTTGTGGCAGCTCTGTTTGTAGTGGCTGGAAACTGGAAAATGAATGGATGTCCATCAATTGGAGAGTGGTTGGGTAAATTGTGGTATATGAATGTTATGGAATATTATAGTTCTGCAAGAAATGACCAGCAGGATGCATACAGAGAGGCTTCGAGAGACTTACATGAATTGATGTTAAGTGAAATGAGCAGGACCAGAAGATCATTATATACTTCAGCAACAATACTGTATGAGGGTATTCTGATGAAACTGGATATCTTTGACAAAGAGAAGATCTAATTCAATTCCAATTGAATGGACAGAATCAGCTACACCCAGAGAGGGGACACTGTGACATTATTGTAAACTGTTTACATTTTTGTTTTTCTTCCCAGGCTATTTTTACCTTCTCAATCCAATTCTTCCTGTGCAACAAGAAAACTGTTCTTTTCTGCATATTGTAACTAGGATATACTATAACATATTTAACATGTATAAGACTGCCTGCAATATAGGGGAGGAGGTGGAGAGAGGGAAGGGGAAAGCTGCAACAGAAGTAAGTGCAAGATAATGTTAAAAAATTACCCATGCATAGGTTCTGTCAACAAAAAAGTTGTAATAAAATCTAAAGGGGCTCACTTGAAAAAAGGTATGAAACAAGGTGTACATAAATCCATCTATATGGGAGGCATTACACATAATTACATAAAATACATAAGCACATAGCAATATAACACAGGCTAGTAATAATGTAGCAAATAACATGAATCAATATGAGAATTTGTACATGTCCATAAGTCCTAGAAATAGTCCAAAAGGGACCCATTGTCCATTAGTTCATGTTCCAGGAATCCAATAATTCCTCTAAGTTTTGAAGTAAATAATTTTTCATAACATGAATCAACATACAGAATTATACATGTCTATTAGTCTTAAAAATAGTCCAAAAGGGACCCATTGTCCATTAGTTCATGTGCCAAGAATCCAATAATTCCTGTCAGCTCTGAAGTACTTCAATAGTCTCATCAACAATTTTTCATCTCAGGGAACTCAATGATTCCTGCTGAAACAATCTCATTTTGTGTTAGGGAATCCAATGATTCCTAAAGATTTTAAAGTTCTTTTAACAGTCTCATTGTCAGCCATGCTCTTTTGTTGTCAGATGTTTCTTAAATCTTCTCCTTTGTTTTGAAGTTTTTCTCTTTTTCTGTGTCTCTCTGATGGACAAGGCAAATATGGCTCATTGGCATCCATCTGATTCCTTTTCCTCCTGTAGAGATACAATCAAACCCTCTTCCCCAAGCAGCTAACCTATCTAATTCCCTTTTATTTACCACTTTTTGGATGTCTCCTCATTATCTGGTAATTTACATTGGAGCTGTTTGCACTGGACACTGCCCTGTTTGGGTTAAAAAACTTGTATTCTCCCCAACTGTAATCCTGATTGCTTTTCTGTTGGTTGATGACATCAGAGTCCTGAATTTCTAAAGACTCTCTGGGTGTGACCTCAGGTGCTATCATGCCCCCACCTGTCTTTTGATTGATATCTTGGAGCTGGAACCTGACTCTCATTTCTTTGGGTCACTCTACATTCAGAGGCCCAGTGAAAGCCTCAGTTGCATTTTGAACATGAGGTTTGGGGTTTTATTCTCTCACCCTGCTCTATCTCCATATCTACATTGGGCTCTCAGATGGCCTATTTTTCCACACTGAAAACATCGACGAATTTCTTTAGAAGTCCCTTGCCAAGAGGGACCCTGTCTTCCCATGTTCATCATAGTTTGAGTATAATAAGCACTTGTGCCCACTGTGCCACAGTGTCTTATGATCATCTCTAAAGGTGCATCTTTGTCTAGCCCCCATATAATTCTTCTGCAAACCTCATTGGCATTTTCCTTAGCTAGATGTCTGGTTATTATTTCTCTGGCAGCACTATCTCCAATGGTTCTTATTACAGCTGTTTGCAAACATCCCACAAAATCTGCAAAAGGTTCATTGGGACCTTGCTCTATTTTGTAAAAGCTTTACTTCCATCTTTCTGTCCAGGAAGAGAATTCCAAGCTTTTATTGCAGCCTTAGAAATTTGCTCATATACTGGTATGGGATAATAAATCTGCTCTGAATTTTCTCCATACTGACCTTCACCAGCTAGTTGGTCAAAAGCTATTTGTACATTAGCTCCTGTTTGCCTGTTGCGTTGGGCTTGCATCATATATAATTCATGAAACTCCGAAAACCACAGCAAATTTTGTCTTGGTTCTAAGCATATCCTCGCCATGGTTTTCCAATCATTTGGGGTTAAGATTTCATAAGACAAATTATCTAGTAACATTTTCACATAAGATGATGTAACCCCATAAAGAGTGCAACCCTTTTTCAAATCTTTATTTTTTTCCAAATTAAAAGGAGTGTATTTTCTCTCTTTTTGACCTTAAGAGTCAAGCTTTTCAATCACAGGATATGCATTTATAAAATCAGATATATCTTCTTCTTCATTTTTTGCTTTAATTAATGCCTCTTCTAATATTGTCATATTCTGTTTTACAGGAGAAGCTGACTGTGTTTCTGCCTTTCTCCCTCCCCCTTCTTCCTCCACCCATGAAGGGTTAATTGAAGGGGAAGGGTCATAAAATGTGGAATGATCTAATTCTTCCTGCTGTGAAGTATCACACTCAGAATTGTATTTAACTCCATTCTTATCTGATTCTGCCTGTTTTTCATCTAGTTTAGTTGGCACCTCTCCTTCTGTGTCCCATCTTAGCTGGAATCCTATTTTAACTCTTTTAACAAAATTTCTTTGCTGTACTCACCCTAATTTCTTGATTGAGGAGACTTTTCCACTGGATTCAGGATCAGAGGTTTTTCCACTGAAATCCACTGAGAGGCCTGTCAGTCCCACATTCAGGGCACCTTGTTTCATACCTGTTTCAAGTGAGCCCCTTTAGAAACCCACTAATCTGATTTGATTTTCTATTTCCTCTGGTGTTTTCATCTCCCTTCCTGAGATGTCAGGAAGGGAGTGACCACCTTCTTTTTATGGTGTTTTCACTCCTTTTTTGAGCAGTCAGGGAAGGCGTGATCACCTTTTTGGGGTTCTCACTTCCTTGAGAAATCAGGGAGGTTATAACCACCTATGTTCTAAATCAAAAGAAAAGGGGAGATGTTGGAATCTTTACAAAGTGCTAAGTCATTAGAGTTGATAGAGACAATAATTATCTAATTTAGCATGGTTCAGTGTGATTAATCAGTATGAGAAGATGCTATGGGCCAGAACTTGAAACAAGATACTAAGTACAACTGATAGAAAATAATGCTTGTGTTCACACCTTTAGAGAGCTCTTATAAGCAAGAAGTATTTAAGTACTTATTGGAGTTCACACGTTTGGGCGATTTCAGGGTTTAATATGAGATATCCAAATTCACAAGTGCAACAATTTACCAGCCAAAGATAATCTGGAAGATTGCCGGAAAAAGTTTGTCCTGAGTGGTGGTAAAAGACCAGCACAAACAGGGATAGAACTAGAGGCTAGCATATTGAGCAGACAAGGCGGGGGTGGCCTCCATGATTAGAAAATTTACAGAGACCCCTCTGCCATAAGCTGACTGCTCTGCTTTGGCTGCAAAGCAGTACATGAGCAGAGAAATTAAAGCCAAAGGTAGAGGGTACTCTAAAAAATGCAAGAGGGGCGGAGCCAAGATGGCGGAGAAGACACACGCGACTTTCTAAGCTCTTCTCTTACCCTCTTTATCAATATTATATCGAGCCTCAAAAATGTCTTGACTGCTCTTCGTAAAGATAAGAAGAGAACAACTCACCGCCGAAGAAAATCTGCAGTCTCGCCAAAAAAGGTTGGTTCCGGGGCCAGGGGGGAGATCGGCGCAGACGGGGAGAGAAATTAGGTTCCGAGGAGAGTCTCAAACAGAGGGTGAAGGCACAGATCTCAGCACAAGCGCGCAGCCCCAACCTGCAGTACGGGCTTTTCCTTGGGGCAGTTGTGATCCTGCACAGCAGGAGGAGAGCCCTTAGCCTCCAATCTGCGGTGGGAGCTTGGCTTGGGGCCATAGAGCTTTCCAGGGCGATTTGCATCAGGCAGGAGACTCTGGCAGAGTTTGTGGTGTCTGCCTTCTGCAGTCAGCTGCTAATACTACAGTCCCACAAGAGCTCCTGTCTGGGGCAGGACACTTTCACCACTTAGTCTCTAGCCCTAGGGCAATAGATAATCCACTCAGCCCTACTAAGCAGTTTGATAGCTCAGCCAGTGCTGAATCCACTCCTGTTGGGGGAAGGAAAACTCCTCACCCAGAGCACTCCCATACCTCGGAGCCGGAAATCGGTTTACATCTTTCCTGCTCTGCAGAGGAAGCTGGTAACCCCTGCCTAGAGACCCACCTAAAGGCTTTTAAACATGAATAAAAAGATGAAAAGAACAATCGACAGTTCTATAGAAAAGACTAGTCAGCAAACCTGAAGAGACCTCAAACAGCAAAAATGCATCAGACTGTCCTCCTTTACATAATGTCTCATAGAAGAGACCATTAAAAGTCCAAAAAGAGTTAGAAGATAAATTGGGAAAGGAAAGAGAAGCCTTTACAAAAGAGAGCAACAACTTCCTGAAATACGAATTGAAAAGTTAAAAATTCAGGAAGTGCAGGAAACAAATTGTGGTGAAAAATAAAAATCTCAGAAAGTAAGAATTGTGAATTGAAAAATAAAGGAATTCACTAGAAAGTAGGATTTGTGAATTGAAAAGACAAAGAACTCGCAAGAAAGTAGGATCCGTGGAATTGGAAAAGACAAAGAACACGCAAGAAAGTAGGATCTGTGAATTGGAAAAAGAAAATAATTCGCTAAAAAATTAGTGAAATGGAAAAAATTCACAGACCAAACAATACATTCAAAACCAATTGACATTACAGAAAGAAGTAAAAAAGCTATTGAAGAAAAATAATTTTAAAAATTAGAACTGAACAATTGAAACTAATGATTCATTAGACAGCAAGAATCAGTCAAGAAAACAAAAATGAAAACTGAAAAACCACGAATTTTCTACTTCAAAAACGACAGACTTGGAAAATGATCTGGAGAGATAATGTGAGGATTATTGGACTTTCTGAAAACTATTGATGAAAAAAAGAGCCTAGATACTATTATACAAGAAATCATCAAAGAGAACTGCCAGATGTAATGAATCAGAAGGTAAAATAGGATTGAAAGAATTCATCGAACACCTTCTGAAAGAAACCCTAAAATAAAACCCAGAAATTGGCCAAATTTCAGAACTATCAGATTAAGGAAAAAATTTTACAAGCCAAAAACCATTTAAATACTGAGGTGCCACAATATGGATCACTCAAGATCTGGCTGCCTCTACATTAAAGGAAAGAAGGCCTGGAATATGATATTCCGAAAGGCACAAGAACTTGAGATGCAGCCAAGAATAAACTACCCAGTTGTGAGCATTTTCTTCCAGGGAAGAAGATGGAATTTAATGAAACAAATGAATTCCATTTGTTTCGAAGAAAACAGAACTAAAAAAATTTGATCTCCAAGAAAGAACTCAAGAGATGCAGAAAGGGTAAAATAATTGAGAATTGTATTTCTGTTGTGGATATACAAAAAGAATACATGTATAATTTGATTGTACTGATATAACATAAAAAAGGAAGTAGATATGGAAAAGGGATGATGGCAGAACAAGGTGGAAGGAGGGATAAAAAGAGGGAAACCACATCCCACAAAGAGGCCAAGGAAACTTATCATACTGAGGGAATTTAGAGAGGGGGAGGAACATTGTGTGAATCTTACTCTCATCAGAGTTGGCTCAAAGAAAAATAATTGACATTTGTTTTAGAGAAAATCTCTCTCGCCTCATTAAAACGGGGGAGAGGAAAAGGAAAAGAAAAGAGTAATAAGGGAAGGAAGGGGAAAGACCTCAAAGGGGGAGGGAGGGATTATAAAGACGATAAGTTGTGATACAAGAGGGGTACATAAGTTTAAAAGGGGAAAGAGGGTTGGGGAGGCAAGAATAAGTAAAGCACAATCTGGGGTTATAGGATGGCAGGAAATACAGATTTAGTAATTTAACCGTAAATGAATGGGATGAACTCCCAAAAGAGGAGGCAGAAGCAGCTGGATCAAAGTCAGAACCCTAATATGTTGTTTAAAGAAAACATTTAAAGCAGGGATGAAGAGTAAGGTAAAAGGCTGAGCAAAATCTATTATGCTTCAGGTGGTCAAAAAAGTAGGGTAAGCCATCCTATCTCAGATCAAGCAAAAGTAAAATTGATCTAATTAAAAGAGAAGGAAGGTAAATTAATCCCTGCAAAGGGGTAGCATAAACAATGAAGAAACAATATTAAACATATATGCACCAAGTGGTATGGCATCTCAACTTCCTAAAGGAGAAGTTAAAGAGAGTTGCAAGAAGAAATAGACAACAAAACTTTAGTAGGAGATCCCAACCTTGCACCTCAGAATTAGACAAATCAAACCACAAAACAAATAGAAAGAAATTAAAGAAGTAAATAGAATATTAGAAAATTAGGTATGTTGGATCTTTGGAGAAAATTGAATGGAGATAGAAGGAATATACATTCTCAGCAGTTCATGGAACTATTCAAAATTGACCATATATTAGGACATAAAGATCAAAATTAAAATGCAAGAAAGCAGAAATAGTAAATGCTTTCTTTTCAGATCATGATGCAAATAAAAACTACATTCAACAAAAAGTTAGGGGAAATAGACCAAAAAGTAATTGGAAACTAAACAATCTCATCTTAAAGAATGATTGGTGAAGCAGCAAATTATAGATACAATTAATAATTTCATTAAGATAATTGACAATGATGAGACATCATACCAAATTTTGTGGGATGCAGCCAAAAGGTAATAAGAGGGAATTTTATATCCTTAGAGGCTTACTTGAATAAAACAGAGAAAGAAAAGATTAATGAATTGGGCTTTGCAACTAAAAAAACTAAAAAGACCAAATTAAAACCCCAATCAAATACTAAATTGGAAATTTAAAATTAAAAGGAGAATTAAAATATTGAAAAAAACTATTGAACTAATTAATAAAACTAAGAGTTGGTTCTATGAAAAAGCCAATAAAATAGATAGCTTTGGAAATCTGATTAGAAAAAGGAGGGAGGAAAATGAAATTAGTAGTCCAAAATGAAAAGGGAGAACGTTCCACCAATGAAGAGGAAATTAGAGAAATAATAAGGAGTTATTTTGCCAACTTTATGCCAATAAATTTGATAACCTAAGTGAAATGGATGACACCTCAAAAATACAGACTTCCCAGACTAACAGAGGAAGAAGTAAATTGTTGAATAGTCCCATTTCAGAAAAAATAGAACAGGCAATTAAACAACTCCCTAAGAAAAAATCCCCAGGACCAGATGGATTTACATGTAATTTTACCAAACATTAAAGAACAATTGGCCCCAGTGCTATATAAATTATTTGATAAAATAGGGAATGAAGGAGTCCTACCAAATTCCTTCATGACACAGACATGGTATTGATACCTAAACCAGGTAGGCTGAAAAGGAAGAAATTATAGACCAATCTCCTAATGAATATTGGAGCTAAACTAAATAAGATATTAGCAAAGACTACAGAAAATCATCTCCAAGATAAACACTCATGATCAAGTAGGATTTATAAGGAATGCAGGTGTTGGCAATATTAAGAAAACTATCAATATAATTGGCATGTTAATAACAAATTAAAAAACCATATGATCTTCAATAGATGCAAAAGCATTTGATAAAATCCAAATCCATTCCATTAAAAACTTCTTGGAGTATAGGAATAAAACTTTTCCTTAAAATTCAGCAGCATCTATTTAAAACCATCAGTAAGCAATCATATGTAATGGAACAAACGCAACATTCCAATAAGATCTGGAGGAAAAAGTTTGCCCACTATCACCGTTACTATTTAAATTGTATTAGAAACGCTAGCTTAGCAATAAGAGCTGGAAAGAGATTAGGAATAGAATGAATGAGGAGCCAAATTATCACCTTGCCGATGACATGATGGTATAACTAAGAATTAAGTCTGCTAAAAGTTTGAAATAATCCAAATTTGCTTGGTTAAAAATAAACCCATAAGTACAGCATTCTTATATATATAAACCAACAGTCAGAGTTCAAAGAGAAATTATTTAAAGTAACTACGATAATATAAATATTTAGGAATCATCTGCCAAGGAAAATAAACTTATGGAAAACAACCACTTGTCAACAAATTAAGTCTATCTAACCAATTTGAAAAATATTAAATGCTCTTGGATAGGGCGAGCAAATTGAGAAATACTTAAACTAATCTATTTATTAGGTATACCAACAGACTCCCAAAACATTTTAATCCTAGAAAAAATACAACAAAGTTCATATGGAAAACAAAGGTCAAGAATTCAAGGAATTAATGAAAAAATCAAATGATGGTGGTTGCTTAAGATCTAAAATTATATTATAGAGCAGCAGTTACCAAAACTATTTGGTATTGGCAAGGAATAGATTAGTTGACAGGAATAGATTGGTCCAAGGGAAAACAGTCAACAAATAGCAACCTAGTTCTTTGACAAACCCAAAGACCTATTTTGGGATAAGAACTTACGTTTGAAAAATTGCTGGAAAATTGGAAACTAATATGGCAGAAACAGGCATTGATCCATACTTAACGCCGTACACCAAGATAAGGTCAAAATGGGTTCATGACCTAGGCATAAAGAATGAAATTATTAATAAATTAGAGGAACATAGGATAGTTTACCCTCAGACCTGTGGAAGGGGAAGGTCTTATGACCAAAGAGAACCAGAGATCATACTGATCACAAAATAGAAAATTTCGATTATACCAAACTGAAAAGTTTTTGTACAAAACAAAACTAATGCAGACAAGATTAGAAGGGAACAAAAACTGGAAAAATATTTTACAGTCAAAGGTTCTGATAAAGGCCTCATTTAAAATATATAGAGAATTAACCTAATTTATAAAAATCAAGCCATTCTCCAATTGAAAATGGTCAAAGGATAGAACAGACAATTCTAGATGAAGAAATTGAAACTATTTCTAGTCATATGAAAAGATGCTCCAAGTCATTATTAATCAGAGAAATGCAAATTAAGACAACCTAAGATACCACCTGCACACCTGTCGATTGGCTAAGATGATAGGAAAAATAATGAGATTGTTGGAGGGGATGTGGGAAAACTGGGACATTGATTCATTGTTGGTGGAGTTGTGAACGAATCCAACCATTTTGGAGAGTAGTTTGAACCATGCTCAAAAAGTTATCAAACTGTGTACCCTTTGATCCAGCAGTGTTACTACTGGATTATATCCCAAAGAGATTATAAAGAAGGGAAAGGGACCTGTATGTGCATGAATGTTTGTGGCAGCCCTTTTGTAGTGGCTAGAAACTGGAAACTGAATGGATGTCCATCAGTTGGAGAATGGCTGAATAAATTGTGGTTATGAAAATTATGGAATATTACTGTTCTGTAAGAAATGACCAACAGGATGATTTCAGAAAGGCCTGAGAGACTTACACGAACTGATGCTGAGTGAAATGAGCAGGACCAGGAGATCATTATATACTTCAACAAAATACTAGATGATGACCAGTTCTGATGGATCAGGCCATCCCTCAGCAACGAGATCAACCAAATCATTTCTAATGGAGCAGTAATGAACTGAACTAGCTATACCCAGAAAAAGAACTCTGGGAGATGACTAAAAACCATTACATTGAATTCCCAATCCCTATATTTATGCACACCTGCATTTTTGATTTCCTTCCAAGCTAATTGTACAATAATTCAGAGATGATTCTTTTGTACAGCAAAATAATGTTTGGTCATGTATACTTATTGTGTATCTAAGTTATATTTTAATATACTTAACATCTACTGGTCATCCTGCCATTTAGGGGAGGGGGTGGGGGGGGTAAGAGGTGAAAAATTGGAACAAGAGGTTTGGCAATTGTTAATGATGTAAAGTTACCCATGTATATATCATGTAAATAAAAGGCTATTAAATAAAAATAAATAAATAAATTAATTAATTAATTAAAAAAAATAAAAAATAAAAAATAAAAAAATAAAAAAATAAAAAATGCCAGAACCTAACAGAATCTGGCTATAGTCACCCCAAACCAGAAGTGACTCAGCACAGACCATAGCACAGTTGTGTAGTAGCATTCTGGAGCAGAAGTCACAAATCTGTATGGCAGGGGCCACAGCCCGGGGTAGCCTCTAATCTATAAAATGGGGGACTTGGCCTGTGGCAATAGAACTTCTGCAACACGACTGTGCTCCCCTAGGCAGAGACACTTATATGGGGCTATTTGCTGGGCAACTGCTAATACCCACAGTCCCACAGCAAGCTTTGGGCTAGGGTAGTGACACTTTGCTGCTCAGTCTCTAGTCCCAAGGTAGTCGCTAATCCACACAACAGGGTTCTTTGCTGGGCACTTCCACAGCTTGGTCCATGCTACCCAGGCCTGAGTCACTTCCACTGGGGAGCTTTTCCCAGAGCACTCCCACACCTCGCCACTCTTTGCAGCCCATTGACAAAACAGCTACTGTCCATACCTATCCCTGCTCTGCAGAGGAAGCTGGTAACCTCCTTGCCCTAAAGGCAGGCCCTAAAGGCTTTTTAAAAAATGAGTAAAAACAATCTATACAGAAAGAGAGCATGTTTTCAACCTCAAGGAGACTACTAGCAGACAGTCTCCAGACAAAACTACAAAGGGGGATGTAACCTGCTCCCCCTCATACAAGGCTCTCCTAGAAGAAAGTATAAAAAATCTTAAAAGAGAGCTAGAAGAAAAATGGGGAAAGGAAAGAGAAGCTATCCAAGACAGTAACAACTTTTTGAAATGTAAATTGGAAACAGTAAAGGACTCCCAATAAGTGCAGGAAAACAGAATTTGTAAACTGGAAAAGGTAAAGAACTCCCAAGAAAGTAGGATTTGTGAATTGGAAGAAGAAAATAATTCAGTAAAAAAAATAGTAAAATAGAAAAAAATTCCAGAGAGTAAAACAACTCATGTAAAAACTCAATTGGGCATATAAAAAAATAAGTAAAAAATGCTAATAAAGAAAAAAAATTCATCACAAATCAGAACTGAACTAATAGAAAAGAATGTTTCATTGAGACATCAAGAATCAGTCAAGGAAAAGCAGAAAAATGAAAAAAAAATTAGGAAAAAACATTAAGTATCTAGTTGGAAAAACAATGGACCTGGAAAATAGATCTAGGAGAGATAATCTGAGGATTATTTGACTTCCCATAAATTATGATGAAAAAAAGAACCTAGATACTTTGTTACAGGAAATCATCAAAAAGAACTCCCCAGATGTAATAGAACCAGAAGGTAAAATATGTATTGAAAGAATTCATTGAACACCTTCTGAAAAAAGATCGTAAAACAAAATTCCAAGGAATATTGTGGCTAAATTGCAGAACTATCAGACTAAGGAAAAATATTACAAGCAGCCAGAAAAAAAAAAAAAAACAATTCAAATACTGAGATACCACAATAAGGATAACTAAAGATCTGGTTGCCTCCACATTAAAGGATCGAAGGGCCTGGAATCTGATATTCTGAAAGGCAAAAGAACTTGGAATGTAGCCAAGAATAAACTACCCAGCTACGCTGAGCATTTTCTTCCTTGGAAGAAGATGGACATTTAATGAAAAGAGGAATTCCAATTTTTTCTAAGAAAAAAAAAAACCAGATATAAACAAAAAATGTGATCTCCAACCATAAGACCCAAGGGAAGCATAAAAAAGTAAAAGGAACTCTTGAGAAATGTATTTCTGTTGTGGATATATATATATATATCACAGGTTCTGATAAAGGCCTCATTTTGATGTAAAGAGCTGAAACTCTTGAGTTGATGCACTGAGGTCGGACAACCGAGCACTTAAGACTAATTACTGATTGGACAATACTCTATAAACATATGCTTGGAAAATGACCCTTCCCGCTATCCTGTGCTGGCTTGATAATTGGTGTATACAGAGAATTGCAGGAGGGACTAGGGGGTGGAGTAAGACTTGCCAGGGTCACTTTGATGGTAGATGAGAGAGAAGGAGGTTGTGGAGATTCTGCATCCATCCAATTCATTTCCACCTTGAAAGACCAAGAATAGAGACTAAGGACTTTTGCTTATCCTGACTCCAGCTGATTCTAAGGTATCCAGGGTGCTAATGTGGTCATGATATTTGGCATCCAACATATAGCAACTGACTCTAATTTATGAGAAATGAAGCCATTCTCCAAATGATAAATGATCAAAGATATGAACAGACAATTCTCAAAGAAATTGAAACTATTTCTAGCCATATGTAAAGATGCTCCAAGTCATTATTAATCAGAGAAATACAAATTAAGACAACTCTGAGATACCACTACACAAGGGTCAGATTGGCTAGAATGACAGAGAAAGATAATGCAAAATGTTGGAGGGGATGTGGGAAAACTGGGACACTGATACATTGTTGATGGAATTGTGAATATATCCAGCCATTCTGAAGAGCGATTTAGAAGTATGAGCAAAAAACTATCAAACTGTCCATACCCTTTGATCCACCAGTGTCATTACTGGGCTTATATCCCAAAGAGATTTTAAAGACAGGAAAGGGACCTGTATGTGCACGAATGTTTGTGGCAGCCCTCTTTCTAGTGGCCAAAAATTGGCAACTGAGTGAATTCCCATCAATTGGAGAATGGCTGAATAAATTGTGGTATATGAATATTATGGAATATTATTATTGTTCAGTAAGAAATGAAAAGCAAGATGATTTAAGAAAGGCCTGGAGAGACTTACATGAACCGATGCTGAATGAAATGAGCAGGACCAGGAGATCATTATATACTTCAACAACAATACCATATGATGATCACTTCTGATGGACGTTACCCTCTTCAACAATGAGATGAGCCAAATCAGTTCCAATAGAGCAGTAACGAATTGAACCAGCTACACCCAGTGAAAGAACTCTAGGAGTGACTATGAACCACTACATAGAATTCTCAATCCCTCTATTTTTGTCCGCCTGCATTTTTGATTTCCTTCACAGCCTAATTGTACACTATTTCAAAGTCTGATTCTTTTTGTACAGCAAAATAACTGTATGGACATGTATACATATATTGTATTTAACTTATAATTTAATATATTTAACATGTATTGGTCAACCTGCCATCTGAGGGAGTGGGTGGGGGTAAGGAGGGAAAAAGTTGGAGCAAAAGGATTTACAGCTGTCAATGCTGAAAAATTACCCATGCATATATCTTGTAAATAAAAAGCTATAATGAAAAAAAAAGGTAACTGAAGAAAATAATAAACTAAAAATTAGACTTAAAAAAAAGAAAAAGAAAGTTTAAGCAGCTCCCTGGCTATATTATTCTATTTTGGCTCCACTCTCAGGCATCCTTTCATTTTTAAGTTATTTTTTTTTAATTCTTTAAAAATTCCTTTTAAAAATAGGGGAAAAAATCATATGCACAGCAAAATATTAGAGGATTCAAAATATGTAACAATACAATTCCATTTCAAGGAAACATATACAATACTAGAAAATATAATATTTGGAACTTTTTTGTTTTGTTTTCTTGTAGTGTTCCTTTTGTTCTCTGTGGCTTAATTTTTAATTTATTTTTTCCCTTTTTCTCCTCTCATGCTTCCAAGCAGGCTACATTTAATATATTTATGTTTTATATGTTTATACACAGATACGTACACATAGATTATACCTATAATATTTCTCATTTTTGTCCCTACTAACTTTTCTACTTTACTAGTACTTGCTAACTTGTCTTGATATTACTTAACCTGCTAACCAAGAATTTCTCACATATTTCCTCCTCCATTTCCCTTCCCTCTTGTGAATTGTTTCTTTTTTCTAATTTCCATTGATCTATCATTTCAAGGCAATTTTCTTTAATTATGTTTTGTGTTATTATAATAAGGTGTTCTTTTGACATACATGTCAATTATTCTTGCTTTCTCTTTTTGATCTTTTCTCCAGATCTCTTGTTTTTCTTATGAGATGGCTGATGTTTTTTGTAGTTTTTCATTCTTTTTATTTTATTTTATTATGCCTTGGTCTCTTATAATGTCATTGGATTTCCCTTGGCCTGTTCTTATTTTTAAAGAGGCATTTTCTTCATTAAGATTCTAGATGTCCTTTTCTAGTTGATTGACATTCTTTTTATAATCTTCTTGTTTTCCTTGGACTGCTCTTATTTTTGTTTCTTTTTTAATTTTTCCTCAATCTTTATCATTTAATTTTAAAAGTTTTTCTTTGATTTTGTTGGGGAAAGATAATCATTTAACATGACTCTTTGCTATACTAGAGACTTTTTATTTTTACTTCAGTATACTCTTCTGAGGATGAATTCCAGTCTTCCTCATTCCTACAGTAATTTTCTACAACTGGCTTCTTTCTTCTTTCTCTGCTCATTAAAACAAATGAACAAAAAAAACAATAATTTGTTAGCATAGTCACTATTAGCCCAATAAGATGGGGTTAGGTGGAAATGGCGGCTTCAGGTCTTTTTTCAGTTCTTCCCTGTGGCCTAGAGCCTAATACAAGAACTCCACCCTTCTGGAAGTACCTGTAGCCAGCAGCATCTCTGCCCTGCTGCTTCTATTCTTACCAGGTATGTGATGGTTCCTTCTTCATCTCAATACTACATTTGGTCCTGGCATTTCTTTTCAACAGAAGTTCCCTCAATCTAACCAGATTCAGGCTCTTGATTCCTCACACTTTCTGGGAAATGAAAGTTCCTGTGGCTGAGGCTGAGGCTACCTTCCAGCAAGCCCTGCCACTCCTGTTTTTCCTGGAGGTATTTATCATACCTCTACCATCTTCCCACTTGAATACACACATATTATAATAATATGTAATATAAATTCCTCTCACTTCAGATATCATTTCATCACCCTCAACCTCAGATTTCTCATTTGTAAATTGGACATAATGACACATGTTATCTGCAATGCAGAATTCTGAGAAAATTGTTGTTTATAAAAAGCTATAGAAACGAATACTATTGTACAGGATAAAACAAGAAATTAAGTTTAACTCAGCTACAAGACTAAAGTAGAACTTGAGTGGGCAATTTTACATCTTTTAGCTAATGGCAATTTATCTATTTTATGCTAAATTTAGAAAAAAAAAAAACTTAGCAGCACTGTTCCTTCCCTTCTGACGCCCTCATCCTACCCAGACTCCTCCAAATTAAAAAAGGTCCTCCTTTGAGCTATCATAAATAGAAAAATCAGAAGACAATTAATCTAAGACCCTGCATTAAGTTCACCTATGGTAGAGCAAGAAATAATCAATTTCATTAGAATAGTTGAAAATGTTTGGCTGAGTTGGGCTCCAGTACATTTTGTTTGTATCTCCTTTTCCTGAAGCTGTTAGCAAATTCTAACAATCCTATTTGCTTTATATACACTACACATACCATGTCAGCATCACTATTTTGATCTAATATTGAAATTTTTCTTTGTAATATTTGACTTGAATGTATGATTACTTCACTGAATATGTAATGTAGGTAATATACTTTCCCAAGATGGTATTTATGAAGTTGAATTTATAACTGAAATGAAATTATCCATTTCATCTTCTAAAAAATACAAATGGATACATTTTCAAGAAAACAGTAATGTTTTATAATAAATCATTTATTGTGTCAATATTTCTTCTTGCCCCATGATATGTAAATTTTGCAAGAACTCTATTGCAAATTTTCAGTAGATAGATATTGATATCTTATCTCTACCTTCCTGAAGGCACACATGAAATGATCATTATTAATAGTAATTCTAGAACTAGAGATCTAGCTATACTCAGGGCTTTTAAGCTCATACAAACTCTATATTTGATGATGTTGTTGTTGTTGATGATGATGATGATGATGTTAGCATGTTTTGTTATTTATACTTTTCAGGGTCCTCTCAACTTCTCTAAGATAAATAGAGTAATTATTTTTATCCATATTTTACATATGGGAAGATTACACTGCTTGATCAATTATAAAAACACTAAGGATAAATTACATGGAGCTTTATAAAACTATGCTTCTATTTCTCTTCAGTTAAAATTCATGGTTTTTAAAGTAGTCTGAGAATCAGTCAATTCAAAGAAACTAATTTGATAAATCAATTGTGTAAATAAAAATTGATCCTGAGACCAAACCTTTGCATAAATGTATTAGCTCCTGGAAACAGAAGAGATTTCAGAGATGATCTAGTTCAAAGATTCTTAAGAGTCCTTGAATACATACATGTATATATATATATATATATATATATATATATATATATTCACACAGAGAGATACACATACATAATTATAGTGATAATTTTATTAAATACAGCTATCAATCTACTTAATATATACATATTTCAACATGTATTTAGAACTATTTTTTTTAATAAAAGTGGTTTCCTTTATAATATAATTTAATGTATTTTATACATTTAAAAACTTTTTTAAAAGGAAAGGAAAAATAGACCATTATATTACAAAGGAATCTTTAGAGTATATTGATGAATGCTTAATAACCAGTTCTCTCAGGAGGAAATGTACACATGATGTACTCTTCTTATTTTTCTAATACACATTGCTTTATGATCATGTTGGAAGAGAAAAATCAGAACAAAAGGGAAAAAACTATGGGAGAGGGAAAAAAGTAAAAAAAGAAGGAAAAAAGCAAAAAAGAAGTGAGCATAACATGTGTTGATTTACATTCAGTCTCTTTAGTTCTTTTTCTGGATGCAGATAGGCATTTTCTGTCCAGTGGCTATCAGGATTGCTTTAGATCATTGAACCTCTGAGAAGAACAAAGTCATTCATAGTTGATTATCACACATTCTTGCTATATTATATTGTACAATACATTTCTGGTTCTGCTTGTTTTCCTCAGCATCAGTTCATTTAAATGTTTCCAGGCCTTTTTCCAACTTGTTCATATTTTTTTTAATAGAAGAATAGTATTTCATTACCTTGATTAACCACAACTTATTCAACTACTCCATAACTGATAGGCATCTAATCATTTTCCAATTCTTTGATATTACAAAAAAGAGATGCTACAAACCTTTTTGCACGTGTAGGCCTTTTTTGCTTCTTTGTGACTTCCTTGGGACACAAACCCAGTAGTGGCACTCCTCAGGAAAAACGTATGCAATGTTATACCTTTTGGGCATAGTTCCAGATTGCTTTCCAGAATAGTTGGATTATTTCAAAGCTCCACCGCGAATTAGTTTTCCAGTTTTCTCACATGTCCTCCAACATTTATCATTATCTTTTCCTGTCATCTTAGCCAATCTTAGAGGTGTGAGGTGGTACCTCAGAGCTGTTTTAATTTGCATTTTGTAATTTAGTAATTTAGAGCATTTCTTCATATAACTATAGATGACTTTAATTTCCTCATCTGAAAATTGTCTATTCATATGGTTTGACCATTTAGAAATTGGGGAATGACTTGTATTCTTATAAATTTGGCATAGTTCTTTACATATTTTAGAAATGAAACCTTAATCAGAAATACTGGCTATAAAGATTCCCCCCCCCAACTTTGTATTTCCCTTTTAACCTTGTTTCTATTGGTTTTGTTTGTGCAAAACATTTTTAATTTAATGTAATCAAAGTTGTCCATTTTGCCTTACATAATATTCTGTAGATTTCTTTGGTCATAAATCCTTCCCTTCTCAAAGATATTTTAGGTAAACTATCCCTTGTTCTTCTAATTTATTTATGGTGTCATCCTTTATGTCTAAATCATATAACCATTTTGACCTTATTTTGGTTTGTATCTAATATTGAAATTTTTCTCTGTATGGACTTGAATGTATGATTACTTCACTGAATATATAGTGTGAGGGTATAAAATGTATGTCTATGCCACATTTCTGATATATTATTTTCCAATTTAGCCACCAATTTTTTTAAAGTAGTGAATTCTTATTCCAGAATCTGGAATTTGAGAGAGTTATGAAATACTAGATTCCTATAGACCTCGAATGCTGTGTCATGTGTATCTTATCTATTCTACTGATCCAACTCTATTTATTAGCCAGTACCAAATGGTTTTCATGACTACTGCTTTATAATATAGGTTTAGATTTGTTGATTCTAAATCAACTTTCTTTTTCTTTCATTAATTCCATTGATATTCTTGACCCTTTGTTCTTCCAGATAAATATTATTATTTTTCTAGTTGTATAAAATAATTTTGGTAGTTTGATATGGCACTGAAGAAGTATACCAATTTAGGCAAAATTATCATTTTTATTATATTACCTCAACTTACCATGAGCAATTGATATTTTTCCAATTGTTTGGATCTGACTTTATTTGTGTGAGAATTGTTTTGTAATTGTGTTTCTATAATTATTGCATTTGTTTTGGTAGATAGACTCCCAAATATTTTATTTTACCTACAGTTATTTTAAATGGAATTTCTCTATCTTTTTGATAGACTTTGTCAGTTTTATATATATATAAATATATATGTAGACATATATGTATATATATATGTAGACATAGATATAGACATATATATATATGTATATATATATAGACATCGATATAGATATAGATATATATATATATATATATAGAGAGAGAGAGAGAGAGAGAATTGCTAATTATTTGTTTGGGTTTATTTTATATTCTGCAACTTTGTTAAAGTTGTCAATAGTTTTTTTTTTCTTTTTTTAAATAACTTTTTGTTGCCAGAACCCATGCCAGGGCAATTTTTTACAACATTATCCCTTGCACTCACTACTGTTTAGATTTTTTCCCCTCCCTCCCTCTATCCCCTCCCCCAGATGGCAAGCAGTCCTATACATGTTAAAGAGGTTACAGTATATCTTAGATACAATATATGTGTGCAGAACCAAAAGGTTCTCTTGTTGCTCAGAGAGAATTGGATTCAGAAAGTATAAAAAACTCTGTTGGAAAAACAAAAATGCAAGCAGTTTACATTGATTTCCTAGTGTTCTTTCTTTGGGTGTAGCTGCTTCTGTCCATCCTTGATCAATTGAAACTGAGTTAGATCTTCTTTTTGTTGAAGAAATCCACTTCCATCAGAATACATCCTCATACAGTATCGTTGTTGAGGTATATAATGATCTCCTGGTTCTGCTCATTTCACTCAGCATCAGTTCATGTAAGTCTCTCCAAGCCTCTCTGTATTCATCCTGCTGGTCATTTCTTACAGAACAATAATATTCCATAACATTCATATACCACAATTTACCCAACCATTCTCCAATTGATGGGCATCCATTCATTTTCCACTGCTAATCATTTCTAATAGGAAAATAATATTGCATAACATTCATTTTCTATAACTTGTTCAGCCACTTTCCAATTGTTGGATATCCATTCAGGTTCCAGTTTCTTGCCACAACAAAAAGGGCTTTTTTATATATGTGGATCCCTTTCCCTCCTTATGATCTCTTTAAGATATAAGCACAGTAGAAACACTGATGGATCAAAGGATATTCACAGTTTGATAGCCCTTTGAACATCATTCCAAATTTCTCTCCATAATTGTTGGATCAGTTCACAACTCCACCAGCAATATATTAGTGCCCCAGTTTTCCCACATCCCCTCCAACATTCATTCTTATCATTTCCTGTCATCTTAGTCAATCTGAGAGGTGCATACCTCAGAGTTATTTTAATTTTCATTTCTTTCATCAATAGTGATTCAGATCACCTTTTCACATGACTAGAAATGGTTTAAATTTCTTCAGCTGAAAATTGTCTGTTTATATCTTTTGACCATTTATCAATTGGAAAACATCTTGAATTCTTATAAATTTGAGTCAATTCTCTATTATAATTTAGAAATGAGGTCTTTATCAGAATCCTTGAATGTAAAATTTTCCCAGTTTATTGCTTCCCTTCTAATCTTGTCTAATCTTCCTTGTCTAATGGTGCATTAGTTTTGTTTGTACAAAAACTTTTTATCTTAATATAATCAAAATTATCCATTTTGCATTCAATAATGTACTCAAACACTTCTTTGGCCACAAATTCCTTCCTTCTTCACAGATCTGAGAGGTAAACTACTCTTTGTTCTTCTAATTAAAAGCCAACATTTCTAATACAATGTTGAAGAATAGTGGTTATAATGGGCATCTTTTTTTCACCCTTGACCTTGTTGGGAATGTGTTCAGATTTTCTTCATTATAAATTATACTTGTTGTAGGTTTTAGATAGATACTGCTTATTATTTTAAAGAAAGCTCCCTTTATCCCTATGCACTCTAGTGTTTTGTTTGTTTTTTGTTTATTTGTTTTTGTTTGTTTTGCTAAGGCACTTGGGGTTAAGTGACTTGCCTAGGGTCACACAGCTAGGAAGTATTAAGTATCTGGGGTCAGATTTGAACTTAGGTCCTCTTGACTTCAGGGCTGGTGCTCTATCCACTGTACCAACTAGCTGCCCCCCACTCTAGTGTTTTTAATAAGAAGGGGTCCAATATTTTGTCATAAGGTTTTTCTGTATCTATTGAGATTAACTTTTGAATTCTGTTATTTTTGTTATTGATATAGAAAGTTATGGCAATATTTTTCCTGATATTGACAGAGCCCTGATTTCCTGGTATAAAAACCTCATTAGTCATAGTGTATTATCCTGCTGATAAATTGTTACAATCTTTTTGCTAATATTTTATTTAAAAATTTTGCATCAATTTTCATTAGGGCAATTAGTCGGTAATTTTCTTTTTCTGTTTTGTCCTTACATGGTTTAGCTATCAGTGCCATATTTGTGTCAAAAAAGGAATTTGGCAGTACTCCTATTTTTTCAAATAGTTTATATGCTATCAGAATTAATTGTTCTTTAAATGTTTAGTAGAATTCACTTGTGAATCCATCTGGCTCTAGAGATTTCTTTTCAATGAGTTCAATAATTACTTGTTCAATTTGTTATTTCTAAAATGGGACTACTTAATTTATTTCCTTCTCTGTTAACTTGATCAATTTATATTTTTGTAAATGTTCATACATTTTTGTAAGATTGCCACATTTTCTGACATAGAATCATGCAAAATAGCTTCTAATTATGTCTTTAATTTCTTTTTCATTGGTAGTAAGTTAACCCTTTTCATTTTTGATGTTGGTGATTTCCTTTTATTTTCTTTCCTTTGTTTGATCAAATTAACTAAAGGTTTATCTTCTTTGTAGGTTTATTTGCAAAACCAACTCTCACTACTATTTATTAGTTCAATAGTTTTCTTGGTTTCTATTTTATTAATCTCTCTTTGTGTTTTAGAATTTCTAATTTGGCATTTAATTTATTCTTTTCTATCTTTTTTTAGCTGTGTGCCTAGTTTACTGACTTGCTCTTTCTCTATTTTATTCATGTAGCTATTTATAGATTTAAAATTTTTCCCTAAAAACTGCCTTGCCTATATCCCATATGCTTTGTTATAGTCTCATTACTATCATTCTCTTGGATGAAATTATCTATTGTTTCTGTGATTTGATGTTTTGACCACTCATTTTTATAATTAGATTTTTAAATTTCCAATTTTAGCCTATCTTTCCTTGATCCTCTATTGAATATAATTTTTATGCAGTGTGATTTGAAAAAGAAGCATTTATAATTTCTGCCTTTATGCATTTGATTTTGAGGTTTTATGACCTGATACATGATCAACATTTGTATAAGTTCCATATACTGCTAAAAGTGGTATATTCATTTCTTTCCCTTTTCATTTTTTAAGGAGGTCTATCATATCTAGGATTTCTAGGAACCTAATAACCTTCTTAGTTCCTTTCTTGTTTATTTTGTGGTTAGATTTGTCTGATTCTCAGAGGCAAAAGTTGAGGTACCTTATTAGAATAGCTTTGCTGTCTATTTCTTCCTGTAGCTGGCATAAAATCTTCTCTAAGAATTTGACTTAGTGCATGCAAATTTGGAATTGTTACTGCTTCTTTATTTCATTATTTACAGAATGCTTTATCAAGATGTACTTTCCTTCCTTATCTTTTTTAATAAAAACTATTTTTTCGTTTTGTTGTATCTAAGATCAAAATTGCTATCCCTGCTTTGCCTACTTCAGCTGAAGCATAATAAATTCTGTTCTAGACTTTTACCTTTACTCTGATGTGTCTCTGTGCCAAATTTGTTTTTTGTAAACAACATATTGTAGGATTCTGTTTTTTAATCCACTCTGCTTTTCACTTCTATTTTATAAAAGAATTCATCCCATTCACATTCATAGTTATGATTACTAGATCTTTATTTCCCTCCATTCTATTTTCTCCCCTGTATATACTTTTGTTCCCTCTTTCTACCCTGTCTTTATTTGTGTGGTTTTTTTATACCCTCCCCATCCACTACCCTATCTTCTTTCAGCCCTCCCCCTTTCTTACTAGTATTTTTACCAACCCCATCCAGTACCTTATCTCCTATTTCTGCTCCTTCTCTTAATAGTGTTTTTAATCCACTTCACCAACTGCCTTATCTTCTATCACCCTCTTCACTCCTCTTTTCTTTCTCCATACCATTTATGCTCTTCCTTCTATCCTGCTCCTTCCTTTTCCCCTCTTTTTCCTCCTAATTCTTTATAGGTTCAGATAAATTTTATACCCAAATAAAGGATTAATTTATTCTCTGATAGAGCCCAAACTGATGAGATCAAGCTTCAGACAGCACTCAACGCCCTCCATCCTTTCCCTGGATTGTAATATTTCTTTTGCACCTTTTTCACCATTTTACCTCCACTTTCTTCCTTTTTTTCCATTACAGACCCTTTCTCACCCCTTAATGCCTTTTTCTTTGATGTCAACACCTCACACATCATAGTCCATTCACAACCACACATTCAGTCCATTTAGTGACCCCCTCTTATTACCTCAGTGACAGATATAGTTCTCAAGAGTTAGTCATATGTGTGTATGTATATATATATATATATATATATATATATATATATATATTCCCTATTTACTATTTACTTTTCTATGCTTCTCTTGATTCCTGTGTTTGTAGATTAAATGTTCTGTTTAGTTATGGTTTTTTTCAATAGAAATGATTAAACGTCTTTTACTTCATGGAAGCTCCATAGCTTCCCCTGAAAGATGCTGCTGAATCTTGCCGTGTTTATTTTAACCCCAAGTCCTTTACCTTCTGGAATATGTTTTCCAGACCCTCCAATTCTTTATTAGAAGCAGCTGATCCTGGGTAATCCTTACTGTTGCTCCTTGATATCTGAAATGTTTTTTTTTTTTTTTTTTTTTTTTCTGGCAGCTTGCAGTATTTTTTCCTTCAGATTGTACTTTGTAGTTTTACAACAATATTCTTTGGCGTTTTCCTCAAGAATCTCTTTCCACAGGTAACTGTTCAATTATTTCAATCAACATTTCTCCCTCTTTTTCTAGAATACTCAGGCAATTTTCCTTATGATCTCTTGTAGAATGTTATCCAGACTCTTCCTTTGCTCATAGCCTTCAGGGTGACCAATATTTTTTAAATTGTTTCTTCTCAATCCATTTTCCAGGTTGGCTGCTTTTCCAAAAGAGTATTTCACATTTTCTTTCATTTTACTTTATTTGATCTTGCTGTCTCACAAAGTCATTACGTTCCATTTGCTCTGTTATGATTTTTAATGTGTCAGCTTTTCTTCAGTTAACTTTTGCATCTCTCTCTTTTTCTCTCTGTGGCAATTGGAGTTAAATGACTTCCCCAGGGTCACATAGCTAGGAAGTGTTAAGTATATGAGACCGGATTTGAACTCAGGTCATGCTGACTTCAGGGCTGATGCTCTATCCACTGAACCAACTAGCTGCCCTTTTTGTATCTCTTTTTCAACTTAGTTAATTCTGTTTAAAAAGTTGTTTTCTTCATGCATTTTTTCTTTCCTTTTCCAAGATATTGACCCTTTCCTGCATACTTCACATTTCTTTTCTCACTTTTTCTTCTAACTCTTTAATTGCCTTTTTTAAAATTAGAGTTTTTTATTCACAAAGCATATGCCTGGGTAATTTTTCCAACATTGACCCCTGCATAACCCCCTGCCTCAAATTTTACCCCTCTTCCCTCTCCTATCCCCAACCTACCAGGCAGTCCAATATATGCCAAATATGCCAAAATACATGCCAAATTCAATATGTGTATAAAAATTCACACAGCCATCCAATTGCTCAAGAAAAATCATATCAAGAATGAAGAAAAAGAAAACCTGAGAAAAAATAAACAAAATGCAAGCAAATAATAAAAGAGAGAGAGAGTCATAATGTTATGCTGTGTTCCACCCTCTGTTCCTGTGGTTATCCCTCAGTGGGCATAGATGGTTCTCTTCATCACTGCACATGTGGAACTGGTTCAAATCATCTCAATGTTGAAGAGCGCCACATCCATCAGAATTGATCATCACATACTCTTGTCATTGCTGTGTATAATGATCTCCTGGTTCTGCTCATTTCACTTTGAATCAGTTCATATAGATCCCTCTAAGCCTCTCTGAAATCATCTTACTGGCCATTTCTTACAGAACAATCTTTTTCCATTGTATTCATACACCATCATTTATTCAGTCATTCTCCAATTGATGGGCATCCACTTAGATCCCAGTTTCTTGCCACTATAAAAAGGGCTGCCATAAACATTTTTGCACATGTGGATCCCTTTCCCTATTTTAAGGTCTCTTTGGGATATAATCCTAATAGTAACACTGCTGGATCAAAGGGTATGCACAGTTTGATAACTTTTTGAGCATAATTCCAAACTACTGTCCACAAAGGTTGGATTCATTCACAATTCCACTAACAATGTATCAGTGCCCCAGTTTTCCCACATGCCTTCCAACATTCATCATTATCTTTACCTATCATCTTAGCCAATCTGACAGGTGTGTAGTCATATCTCAGAGTTGTCTTGATTTGCATTTCTCTGATCATTAGTGATTTCTTTTCATGTGGCTATAAATAGTTTCAATTTCATCAACTGAAAATTATCTGTTAATATCCTTTGACTGTTTATCAATTGGAGAATGGCTTGGACTATTATAAATTTAAGTCAATATAATTTAGAAATGAGGCCTTTACATTTCTAAGATACATAGAGAATTGGTTCTATTACATAAGAAATCAAGCCATTCTCCAATTGATAAATGGACAAAGGATATGAATAGACAATTTTCAGATGAAGAAATTGAAACTATTTCTAGCCATATGAAAAGGTGCTCCAAATCAATATTGATCAGAGAAATTTAAGACAACTCTGAGATACCACTACATACCTGTCAGATTGGCAAAGATGGAAGGAAAAGATAATGATGAATGTTGGAGGGGATATGGGAAAATTGGGACACTGATACATTGTTGATGGGATTGTTAACAGATCCAACCATTCTGGAGAGCAATTTGAAGCTACGCTCAAAAAGTTATCAAACTGTGCATATGCTTTGATCCATCAGGGTTACTACTGGGCTTATACCCCAAAGAGATCTTAAAAAGGGAAAGGGATTTGT
Organism: Sarcophilus harrisii; assembly: GCF_902635505.1. Taxonomy (NCBI): domain Eukaryota; kingdom Metazoa; phylum Chordata; class Mammalia; order Dasyuromorphia; family Dasyuridae; genus Sarcophilus; species Sarcophilus harrisii. Next base: position 365,254,962 of record NC_045427.1, on the reverse strand, counting down.
ATGTGCAAAACTATTTGTGTCAGCCCTTTTTATAGTGGCTAGTAAGTGAAAATTGAATGGATGACCATCAATTGGAGAATGGTTGAATAAATAATATATTAGTGTTCCAATTTTCTCAATCCTCTTCAACAGATAAATATCGATTGCTAACACTATTATACTATATTTTTGCAAACCTAAGGGTAAGGGAGTGAAGGGAATAAATAATTTCCCCAAGAATTCACTCTACACTCTGGCTTTAGAGCCCTATGAAGTACATGCTTGAATAACTGTATTCAGGGAAATTAGCACATTTTTAGCAAAGAATAGGCGCTTAAATTCTTATTGACTGACTTTTTTGTCTCTAAATTTCTGTTTCACGTTGTGTCTTAATTCATTGGAGTCAGGAAGACTTGAGTTTAAATTCTGCCTCTGAAACTTATTGGGTGAATCATCATGGACTCCTTGGGTTGACTTTTCTCAGGTTCAAATTACTGATTTGTAAAATAGGGAAAATAACACAAGTAGGTATCTACATTACTGCTAAAGAAGTCAGATAGGTAACATGATTACTACAGCACTGGATCTTATCACAGAGACCTGAATTCAAATGTTTCCTGACATACTTACTAGCTATATGATTCTGAGCAATTCACCTACCTCTCTCAGCCCTCAGTTTCTTCATCTATAAAATAAAGATAATAGCATCTACTTCTGTTTTTGATTGAGGCAATTGGGGTTAAGTGACTTGCCCAGAGTTACTACATGTAGTAAGTATTACGTTTCTGAGACCGTATTTGAACTCAGGTCCTCCTGACTTCAGGACTGGTGCTCTATTCACTGTGCCAAATAACTACCTCATACCATCTACTTCTTCATAACAGTATTAAATATCAAATGCAGAAATGTTTATTCCCATCTTTTGAATTATAAAACTAGGATCAAAGAATTGAAATGACAGCTTGTTTCAGATATTTACTAAATGTCAAAGTCTTATATCCAATCTTTAGGCATCAAATCTAATTTATTCCTCACTATACCACATTGCAAAATAATTTCTAAAATGGTCCCAGCCATTGTGAAGATAAATTTTGATAATATTTAAATTACTTTGCAAATATCAATAAATTATATTAGACTGAGTTATATTATTGTTATTTTTGTAATTATTATTATTGCAATTGTGAAGGTTAAAACAATAGAAAGTACATTATAAGCTTTAGAGTAGGATACTTATGTCAGCTCTTTTTATTATAATTATATGTCTAAGCATATATAATTGTATGTATATTTGGACTAGGCCTGTAAAGATAAAGTGAAGTTTTCATCTGGTTAGAGAAGTAAGTTCTTCTCTCACAGGGAATCATAGATTCCAGTCTTCCTGAAAGCTCTTTATCATGGGCAAAATATTCCCCATCATTTATAAAATGATAAAATATTGGCTCTAGAAGGGTCTCTCAAAACTATTTAATCAAGACTCTAATTTTATAAGTAAAACTGAGACCTAAATAAGAGAAAAGACTTGCCCATTATCATATACTCAGTGAAAGATCCAAGACAAGAGACTCAGTTTTCCAAGTTCCAGTCAAATGTGCCTAGAATGTGTTTTATATATAGAGGTACTTAAATATCTTTGTTGAATGTTAAATGTTTATTTAGCACTATATGGATTTGCTGGTGACAAATAACACCAACAATATTTATAATATTCATAGTTTTGAGTTTTACAAAGTACTTAAAACCAAATCTATTAAGTAAGTATTGCAATGATTTTTACTTCCTTTTATGAATTAGGACACCAAGGCTCACATACTCTGGGGTCATATACTTGATAAGTATAAGAAACAGGAATTTACAACAGAGTACTCCCAGGTCCTGTTAAATACTCTTAGTCTGGTGATCTATAGTAAAAGTCATGGTGAGAAGCTCTAAAAATTTTATTTTGCCACGACAGAAATAGTTACTGGACCTGTCAAGTTTGTGTTTTCCTTTAGATTTATAATTTTCTCTCTTCTACTTTTTGTTGGAAATTGGCTTTCAGTGAACTGAATATTAAAACAATATTGCAAGGAAAACACCGAGTGCCTGACTGATTATTCTTTCACAAAATTTAATTTATTATGAGAAAACTCTCATTTATATAAACAACCAGCCAGAAATCTCTACAGAATGTGAGCAGTTGTATTTGATGACACAAATTGTAGATTTGTCATCAAATAAATAATATTATTTTTTAATCATTGGATTGTATAAATCATCACATGCTGGATCTTTGGTGAATGGACAGTTAACATGGTAAAATGCAGATGATCAGAAGGACTAAAGTGAGTGTTCCAGAACAGGTGAGAAAATAGTGCTGATTTTATGTGAGAATAAATATTTTCACAACTTGTCATTTCTTTCTTTAGTGTAATCACCAAGTCTGTCACTTATGCCTGATCCTTCATCTCCTCTTCATTCATGTATGTTGAATATTTACTCCCTCCAAGGCAGCTTCCTCCAGGAAGCCTTCCATTCTCCTACAATTGAAAGTAATCTCATCCTTTTCAAATTATTCTAGAGTAATTTATCAGGATTTTTCATCATTTGCCCGTAACATTATGCTATAATACAAACATTCATACACACACACACACATACACACACACACGTGCATGACTGATATATACATATTTGAATACCTATCATTTATCTATCTATAGAATATTATCATATTCCATATACCTGTATCTATACTGTTATATACAGACATACATACATATTTACACACAGATATGCATTTATGGCTTCCTTGGTGCTTTTTAAAGATAGAGATTCCTGTTCATCTCTTTCTTCTTCTTCCTTCTCTGCTTTATGTTCTCTTCCATTCCTCTTCTCCCTTCTCTCTTCCTCTGCTTTGTTACTCTCTCCCATTCTCCCCTCCATCTTCTTTTTTTCTTATTCCTAGCCTATCACTTTACATTTTGTAGGCTTTAAGAAATGCTCATTGACTTCTGTAATGGGCTAAGGTTTGAGTTGATGCACTGAGGTCCCAAGTACGTGAGGCTAAATAGTAATTGGACTATACTTTATTAATATACATGATTGGATAAAGAATGGTCCCTGCCCACTCTCTGTGCAAGTCCTGATATGTTGTATAGGAAATGACGATTTTGGTGGGTGGAGACAGAGAGACAGGAAGAGGAGCTGAGAGAGATTGACCTTGGTTCGATACTCCCAGCTGCTGATCGTGGGGCTTCTGGTCTAGCTAGCTTCTTGACTCAGCTGCACACATTGCTATTGTCCATTCTCTTCCACCTCCAATCTTTCTTCACTGTGAATAAAGACTGACAATTTTCCCCTAACCTGAATTCCTGACTCCGGCTGATTTTAAAAATACACGGTCTTCACAGACTTCCATCCAAGATGGTGGAGAGGACACACGCACCTATGTAAGCTTTCTTGCCTTCAGAATACTTTTTTTTTCATGATATAGCCTTGAAATTGGTGCTTGGCTAAAAAAAAACCCAGGAATACATAACCAATAGAAGATATCCTCGAAAGTTGCTAGAAAAGATCTGTTTTTGCTTTGGGGGTGGGGGGTGGGGGAGAACGATTAGACCAGGGACAGACTGCAGGCAGGCAGCGAGAGCACGGAAGGCAGCTCACACTGAGCAGAATGGAAATGGGCAAGGTGTAGTCACGGCCATCAGAAAATCTATGAGGAGAACTTTATCCAGTATGATATTCTTTGCCCTGGCAGCAAGCCAGTAGATCAGCAGAGAAGTTATAAGCATAGCGGGAAAAACACTTCAATCCTGAAACACTGGGGTCTCTAAGGACCTGACCATACCTACCCAAAACCTGGAGTGAATCAGCATGCTCTCAGAATCTCAGAGAGTGGCCACTGTACAGGAAGCGCAGCCATTGTTGTTCCACTGATGCTTCATGACTACCTCCTGTATCTGAAGAGGAAGCTTGATATTACAATACTGCCAGAAAAGCAGACTGCATTTGCTTTTGTTGGTTTGTTTTCTTTGTTTCTTTTTTTGTCAAAATGAGTAAAAAGTTAAAGCGAACTCTAACTATAGATAGCTTCTATACTGATAGAGAGCAGACTTTAAACCCTGAGGAAACTAAAAACAGATTGTCTCTGGATGAAACCCCAAAGGCAGATATGATCTGGTGCCCACCACATAAGACTCTCATAGAAAAAATTTAAAAGGTTCTTACAAGAGAGCTAGAAGAAAAATGGGGAAAGGAAAGAGAAACTTGGCAAAAGGGTCTATATAAGTCATCTCACTCATTTAAAGAGAGAGTGATAAAGAAATCAAATTCCTGAAAAACAGAATTAGTGAATTGGAAAAGGTAAATAATTCCAAGGAAAACAGAATTAATGAACTGGAAAAAGAAAATAGCTCTCTAAAAAATAAAATTGGTGAAATGGAAAAAAAATCCATAGAACAAAACAACTCACTTAAAAACTCAATTGGATAAGTACAAAAAGAAATAAAAAAGTAAATGAAGAAAATAATTCACTAAAAATCAGAATTGAACAAATGGAAATGAATGACTTGAGGAGACACCAAGAATCAGTCAAGCAAAACCAAAAAAATGAAACAATGGGAAAAAAGTTAAATATCTACTTGGGAAAACAATAGACCTGGAAAAAAGATTTGGAGAAATAATCTGAGGATTATTGGACTTCCTGAAAAATATGATGGAAAAAAGAGCCTGGACACTATTTTCCAGGAAATTATCAAAGAGAACTGCCCAGATGTTATAGAAACAGAGGGTAAAATGGATATTGAAAGAATTCATTGATCACCTACTGAAAGAGACTCCAAAATCAAAACTCCAAGAAATATTGTGGCTATATCGTAGAACTATTAGGCCAAGGAAAAAATACTACAAGCAGCTAGGAAAAAAAAAACAATTCAAATATGGAGAAGCCACAATAAGGATTACTCAGGACCTAGGAGCATCCACATAAAAAGATTGAAGGGCCTGGAATCTGATATTCTGAAAAGCTAAGGAACTTGATATGCAGCTGAAAATAACTTATCCAGAAAAAATGAGCATTTTTCCCCCAGGGAAGAAGATGGACATAAAGTGAAATAGGTGAATTTCATCTATTTTGATGAAAACGCCTGGAACTAAACAAAAAGTATGATCTCCAAATATAGGACTCAAGAGAAACATAGAAAAGTAAAAAGAAATCTTGGGAACTATATTGCTGTTATAAAGATACAGAAAGAACACATGTGTAATGTGTTCTAGAAACTAGAGGTGGAAAGGAAATTGTACCAGAAAAAGGATAGCAGGGGTACTACATCTCACAAAGAGGCAAAGGAAACCTATTATATCTGAGGAAAAGAAGGAAGAGGGATGAACATAGTGTATATTTCCTCTCATCAGAATTGGTTTAAAAAATATTAGACTTATTCAATTTACAGAGAAACTTCTCCCACCTCATTGAAAAGTGAGAGGGGAAAAGTAAAAAGGGAAGGAGTAAGATAAGTGGAAGGGGATACAGAAATTGTGAGGAAAATGGGTAAGAAAAGATGAAAAACTTTAAGATGGGGGAAGGAATCTTCAAAAGGGAGGGTTATGAGAGGCAAGTGGTGCTCACAAGCTAGAATCCTACAATATGTTGTTTGCAAAAAACACACTTGAAGCAGGGTGATACACACACAGTAAAGGTAAAAGGCTGGACCAGAATCTATTATGCTTCAGGTGAAGTCAAAAAAGCAGCGGTAGCCATCCTAATCTCAGATCAAGCAAAAGCAAAAATTAATTAAAAGAGATAAGGAAGAGCACTATATCTTGTTAAAATGGTGTAGCAGCTAATTCTTTTTTTTAATTGTAGCTTTTTTATTTACAAGATATATGCATGGGTAATTTTCAACATTGACAATTGCAATACCTTTTCTTCCAATTTTTCCCCTCCATCCCCCTACCCCCTTCCTTAGATGGCAGGGTGAACAATCCATGTTAAATATGTTGAAGTATAAGTTAAACGTAATATAGGTATACATGTCTATACAGTTATTTTGCTGTACAAAAAAAATCGGACTTTGAAATAGTGTAAAATTAGCCTGTGAAGGAAATAAAAAATGCAGGCGGACAAAAATAGAGGGATTGGGAATTCTATGTAGTAGTTCATAGTCATCTCCCAGAGTTCTTTTTCTGGGTGTAGCTGGTTCAATTCATTACTGCTCTATTGGAACCGATTTGGTTCATCTCATTGTTGAAGAGGGCAATGTCAATCAGAATTGATCGTCATATAGTATTGTTGTTGAAGTATATAATGATCTCTTGGTCCTACTCATTTCACTCAGCATCATGTAAGTCTCTCCAGCCCTTTCTGAAATCATCCTGCTCATCATTTTTTACAGAACAATAATATTCCATAATGTTCATATACCACCATTTATTTAGCCATTCTCCAATTGATGGGCAACCTCTCAGTTTCCAGTTTCTGGCCACTACAAAGAGGGTTGCCACATTCTTGCACATACAAGTCCCTTTGCCTTCTTTAAATCTCTTTGGGATATAAGCCCAGTAGTACTGCTACTGGATCAAAGGTTATGCACAGGTTAATAACTTTTTGAGCATATTTCCAAATCTCTGTCCAGAATGGCTGGATGTATTCACAATTCCACCAACAATGTATCAGTGTCCCAGTTTTCCTAAATCCCCCCCAACATTTCACATTATCTTTCTCTGTCATTCTAGCCAATCTGACAAGTGTGCAGTGGTATCTCAGAGTTCTCTTAATTTGTATTTCTCTGATTAATAATGACTTGGAGCATCTTTTCATATGGCTAGAAATAGTTTCAATTTCTTCATCTCAGAATTGTCTGTTCATATGCTTTGATGATTTATCAATTGGACAATGGCTTGATTTCTGATAAAATAGAGTCAATTCTCTCTATATTTTGGAAATGAGGCCTTAATCAGAACCTTTGACTGTAAAAATGTTTTCCCAGTTTACTGCTTCCCTTCTAATTTTGTCTACATTGGTTTTGTTTGTACAAAAACTTTTCAATTTAATATAATCAAAATTTTCTATTTTGTGATCAATAATGATCTCTAGTTCGTCTTTGGTCATAAATTCCTTCTTCTTCTAAAGGTCTGAGAGGTAAACTATCCTATATTCTTTTAATTTATTTATAATCTCATTCTTTATACCTAGGTTATGAACCCATTTGTCCTTATCTTGGTGTACAGTATTAAGTGTGGGTCAATGCCTAGTTTCTGCCATATTAATTTCCAATTTTCCCAGCAGTTTTTGTCAAACAGTGAATTCTCATCCCAAAAGCTGGGGTCTTTGGGTTTATCAAACACTAGATTATTAAACTGTTTTGTTCTTTGAAACTAACTTATTCCACTGATCAACTAGTTTATTTCTTAGCCAATATCAAATAGTTTTGGTAACCACTGCTTTATAATATAATTTTAGATCTAGTACAAGCCACCTTCATTTGATTTTTTTTTCATTAGTTCCCTTGAAATTCTTGACCTTTTGTATTTCCATATGATCTTTGTTGTTATCTTTTCTAGGTGATTAAAATAGTTTTTGGAAGTATGATTGGTATAGTGCTAAATTAACTGATTAGTTTAGGTAGTATTGTCATCTTTATTTTTTTGCATGCCCTATCCAAGTGCATTTAATATTTTTCCCTTTTTTTAGATATGACTTTATTTGTGTGAAAAGTGTTTTGTAAGTTTGCTCATATACTTTCTGATTTTCCCTTGGCAGATAGATTCCTAATTATTTTATACTATCAGTAGTTACTTTGAATGGGATTTCTCTTTGTAACTCTAACTGTTGCATTTTGTTAGTGATATGTAAGAATGCTGATGACTTATGTGGGTTTCTTTTGTATCCTGCAACTTTCCTAAACGTGTGGATTATTTCTAATAGCTTTTTAGTAGAATCTCTGGGGTTGTCTAAGTATACCATCATATCATCAGCAAAGACTAATAATTTGGTTTCCTCATTACCAACTCTAATTCCTTTAATCTCTTTCTCAACTCTTATTGCCAAAGCTACCATTTCTAATACAATATTGAATAGTAATGGTGATAGTGGGCAACATTGTTTCACTCCTGCTCTTATTGGGAATGGTTCCAGTTTATCCGCATATCCTATGAGGCTTACTGATGGTTTTAAATAGTTGCTATTGATTATTTTCAGGAAAAGTCTATTTATATCTATACTCTCAAATGTTTTAAATAGGAATGAATGTTGGATTTTATCAAATGCTTTTTCTCCATCTATTGAGATGATCATATGATTTTTGTTAATTTGGTTATTAATATGGTCAATTATAATGATAGTTTTCTTAATATTGAACCAGCCCTGCATTTCTGGTATAAATCCTACTTGATCATGGTGTATTATCCTGGGGATAATTTTCTGGAGTCTTTTTTTCTAATATCTTGTTTAAGATTTTAGTATCATTATTTATTAGGGAGATTGGCTTAAAATTTTCTTTCTGTTTTTAACCTACCTGGTTTAGGTATCAGTATCAAGTCTATGTCATAAAAGGAATTTGATAGGACTCCATCATTCCCTATTTTTAAAATAGTTTATATAGCATTGGGGCTAATGGTTCTTTAAATGTTTAGTAGAATTCACATGTAAATCCATCCAGTGCTGGGGATTTTTTTTTAGGGAGTTGATTAATAGCTTGTTCTATTTCTTTTTCTAAAATGGAACTATTTAAGCAATTTACTTCCTCCTCTGTTAATCTAAGAAGCCTATATTTTTGGATGTAGTCATCCATTTCACTTAATTTATCAAATTTATTGCCATAAAATTGGGCAAAGTAATTCCTTATTATTGCTCTAATTTCCTCTTCATTGGTCAAAAGTTCTCCCTTTTCATTTTTAAGACTAACAATTTGATTTTCCTCTTTCCTTTTTCTAATCAGATTTATGAAAGGTTTATCTATTTTATTGTTTTTTTTTCAAAAAAGCAACACTTTTATTTATTAATTCAATAGTTTATTTTTACTTTCAATATTATTAATTTCACCTTGTAATTTTAGAATTTCAAGTTATTTAATTGGGGGATTTTAATTTGGTCTTTTGCTAACTTTTTAAGTTGCAAGCCCAATTCACTGATCTTCTCTTTCTCTATTTTATTCAAGTAAGCCTCTAAAGATATAAAATTTTCCCTTATTATTGCTTTTGCTACATCCCACAAATTTTGGTATGATGTCTCATTGTCCTTATCTTGAGTGAAATTATTAATTGTGTCTATAATTTGCTGTTTCACCCAGTCATTCTTTAAGATGAGATTATTTAGTTTCCAATTACTTTTTGGTCTATTTACCTCTAACTGTTTGTTGAATGTAATTTTTATTGCATAGTGATCTGAAAAGGAAACACTTACTATTTCTGCCTTCCTGCATTTAATTTTGAGGTCTTTATGTCCTAATATATGGTCAATTTTTGTATAAGTTCTATGAACTGTTGAGAACGTATACTCCTTTCTGTCACCATTCAGTTTTCTCCAAAGATGTATCATACCTAATTTTTCTAATATTCTCTTTACCTCTTACATTCTTTCTTATTTGTTTTTTTGGTTTGATTTATCTAATCGTGAGAGTGCAAGATTGAAATCTCCCATTATTATAGTTTTGCTGTCTATTTCTTCTTGCAACTCTCTTCTTTAAGAAGTTAGATGCTATACCACTTGTTGCATATATGCTTAGTATTGATATTGCTTCATTGTCTATGCTACCCTTTAGCAAGATATACTTTCCTTCCTTATCTCTTTAATCAGATCACTTTTTGGTTTCTCTTGATCTGAGATAAGGATGGCTATTCCTGCTTTTATAACTTCACATGAAGCATAATAGATTCTGCTCCAGACTTTTACCTTTACTCTGTGTGCATCTCCCTGCTTTAAATGTGTTTCCTGTAAACAACATATTGTAGGGTTCTGTTTTTTGATCCAGTTCTACTATCTGTCTCCACTTTATGGGAGAGTTCATCCCATTCACATTTATGGTTAAAATTACTAATTCTGTATTTCCTGCCATCTTATTATCCCCAGATTATGCTTTTCTTTTTCTTACTCCCCTTACACCCTTTCTCAGTGTTAAACTTATGCACACCACTTTCCTTACACAATTCTCCTTCTTTAGGATCCCTTTTACCCCCTTTGAATTTGTTCTTTTTTTTCTTGGACCCTTCCCTTATTACTCTTTTTCCTTTTCCCTTTTCCTCTCCCACTTTTTAATAAGGTGAGAGAAAATTCTCTGTAAAACAAATATGCTAATTATTTTCTCTTTTAGCTAACTCTGATGAAAGTAAGATTCACACAGTGTTCCTCCCCCTCTCTAAATTCCCTCAGATATGATAGGTTTCCTTTGCCTCCTCATGGGATGTAATTTTCCTCTTTTTATCTCCCTTTTTCTGACATTATCCCCTTTCCATTTCTACTTCCCCTTTTATGTTGTATTGGTAAAATCAAATTATACATTTACTCTTTATGTATTTCCAAAACAGAAATGAAGTTCTCTACAATTCTTTTTTTCCTTTTACTGCTTTTCTTGAGTCTGATGATTGGAGATTAAATTTTTTGTTTAGTTCTGATTTTTTTCCCTTAGAAACAGATGGATTTCATCTGTTTCATTAAATGTCCATCTTCTTCCTTGGAAGAAAATTCTCAGCTTGTCTGGGTAGTTTATTCTTGGCTGCATTCCAAGTTCTTTTGTCTTTCAGAATATCAGATTCCAGAGCCTTCGATCTTTTAATGTGGAAGCAGCTAGATCCTTAGTGATCCTTATTGTGCCACCAAGGTATTTGAATTGTTTTTTTCCTGGCTGCTTGTAATATTTTCCCTTAGTCTGATAGTTCCCGAAATTAGCCACAATATTCATTGGAATTTTTATTTTAGGGTCTTTTTTAGAAGGTGTTTGATAAATTCAATGCCTATTTTACCTTCTGATTCTATTACATCTAGGCAGTTCTCTTTGATGATTTCTTGTAATAGTATCTAGACTCTTTTTTGCATCATAATTTTGGGAAGTCCAATAATCCTCAGTTTATCTCTCCTAGATCTATTTTCCAGGTCTGTTGTTTTTCCAAGTAGATATTTAACTTTTTTTCCCTAATTTTTCCTATTGTTTGGTTTTCCTTGACTGATTCTTGATGTCTCAATGAATCCTTCATTTCTATTTGTTCAGTTTTGATTTTTAATGATAACATTAGATTTTTTTTACTTCTTTTTGTATATGTCCAATTGAGTTTTTAAATGAGTTATTTTGCTCTATGGAATTTGTTTTCCATTTCACTATTTTTTAACTGAGTTATTTTCTTTTTCCAATTCACAAATCCTACTTTCTTGGCACTTCTTTATCTTTTTCAATTCACATTTCAGGAAGTTGTCACTCTCTTGCATACCTTCTCTTTCCTTTCCTCATTTTTCTTCTAATATAGTTTCTTTTAGGAGAGCCTCTAGGGGACCAGATTACATCTCCCTTTGTGGGTTTTGTCTGGAGACTGTCTGCTGCTATTAGTCTCCTTGACGTTGAAAACCTGCTTTCTTTCTGTATAGAAGCTATCAATCATTTTTTACTCGTTTTTTTTCTAAAGCCTTCACGGTCTGCCTTCAGGGCAAGGAGGTTACCAGCTTCCTCTGCAAAGCAAGGATAGGTATGTGAACAGTAGCTGTCTTGCCAACAGGCTGGAAAAAGCAGCGAGGTGTGGGAGTGCTTTGGGAAAAGCTCCACTATGGAAGTGACTCAGACCTGAGTAGCATGGGCCGAGCTGTGGAAGTGCCTTGTTAAGAGCCCCACTGTGTGGATTAGTGACTTCCCTGGGGCTAGAGGCTGAGCACCAGAAATGTCTCTACTCCAGGGAAAAGCACACTGTGGGTATTAGCATTTGCCCTGCCACAGTACCAGAAATGTCTCTACCCAGAGGAGCACAGTCATGCTTTGGAACTTCTATTACCCCAGATCAAGCCCCACACTGTGCAGATTAGAGGCTGCCCCAGGCTGCGCTCCTCTCCCCCAGCTGTGCAAATTTGTGACTGCCCCAAACAAGCTCTGTGCTGCAGAATATGGCTGCATAGCTGTGCTGTGGCCTGTGCTGGTTCACTCACTTCTAATTGTAGGTGGGTACAGCTAGATCCTGTTAATTTCTGGTATTTTTAGAGTACCCTCTACCTTTGGCTTTAATTCCTCTGCTGGTCTACTGCTTGGCAAACAAAGCAGAGCAGTCAACCTATGGTAGAGTGCTCTCTGTAAAATTTTCAATCATGGAGACCACCCCTACCCCCCTTCACTCTGTTTGCTAGCCTCTGGTTTTATCCCTGCTTGTGCTGGTCTGTTCCTGCTGCTCAGGACAAACCTTTTCTGGCAATCTTCCAAATTATCTTTGGCTGGTAAGTTGTTACACTTCCAGTCTTCATGAACTTTTACTAGTCAAGCACTATTTTTGAAGCTGAATTTAATAATTAATAGTGAGGATATGAGAGAAGCTCAGAAAGTCACATGTGCCTTCTCTACTATCTTGGCTTCATCCCCAGCATCTAAATTTTTAAAAGAGAAATTAAGAGATCGGCAAGAAGACATAGACAACAAAACTATAATATTGGCAGATCTAAAACTCACACTCTCAGAATTAGATAAATGAAACCACAAAATAAATAAAAAAAGAAGTCAAAGAGGTAAATAGAATACTAAAAAAAAGTTAGGTATGATAGATCTTTGGAGAAAGCTAAATCTAGACAGAAAAGATTACATTTTATTCTCAGTACTTCATGGTACCTATACAAAAATTGACCATATATTAGGACATAAAAACTCAAATTCAAATGCAGAAAGGCAGAAATAGTTAATGCATCCTTTTCAGATCATGATGCAATGAAAATTACTTTCAATAAAAAGCCAAGGGAAAATAGACCAAAAAATACTGGAAACTAAATAATCTCATGGTAAAGAATGATTGGGTAAAACAGCAAATTATAGACATAATTAATAATTTTACCCAAGAAAATGACAATAATGAGATGCCATACAAAAATGTGTGAGATGCAGCAAAAGCAGTAATAAGGGGAAATTTTATATCTCTAAAAGCCTACTTGTATAAAATAGAGAAAGAAAAGATCAATGAATTGGGCTTGCAAATAAAAAAGCTAGAAAAAGGGAAAAAATTAAAACCCCCATACACTAAGCATAAAATTCTAAAAATAAAAGGAGATATTAAAAAAAAATTGAAAGTAAAAAAATATATTGAATTAATAAATAAAACTAAGGTTTGGTTTTATGAAAAACCTACAAAATACATAAACCCTTAGTAAATCTGATTTAAAAAAGGAAAGAGGAAAATCAAATTGTTAGTCTTAAAAATGAAAAGGGAGAACTTTTCACCAATGAAGAGGAAATTAGAGCAATAATTAGGAGTTATTTTACCAAACTTTATGCCAATAAATTCGATAACATAAATGAAATGGAAGAATACCTTCAAAAATATAGCTTCCCTGTATTAACTGAGGAAGATGTAAACAGTCCCATTTTAGAAAAAGAAATAGAACAAGCTATTAATCAACTCCCCAAGGAAAAATACCCAGGACCAGATGGATTTACATGTGAATTCTAGCAAACATTTAAAGAACAATTAACTCCAATGCTATATAAACTATTTGAAAAAATAAGGATTGAAGGAATCCTATGAAATTCCTTTTATGATTCAGACATGGTACTGATACTAGACCAGGTAGGTTGAAAACAGAGAAATAAAATTATTAGACCAGTCTCCCTGATGAATATTGATGCTAAAATCTTAAATAAAATATTAGCAAAAAGATTACAGAAAATCATCCCCCAAATAGGGGGGGATCCCAAGTAGGGATTTACACTAGGAAGGGCTGGTTCAATATTAGGAAAATTATTAGCATAATTTAATATATTGATAACCAAATTAACAAACAACATATGATAATCTCAATAGATGCAGAAAAAGCCTTTGCTAAAATCAAACATCCATTCCTTGTAAAAACACTAGAGAGTATAGGAATAAATGGACTTTTCCTTAAAATATTCAAGTGCATCTATTTAAAACTGTCAGGAAGCATCATATGTAATGCGGATAAACTGGAATCATTCCTATTAAGATCAGGAGTGAAACAAGGTTGCCCACTATCACCATTATTATTCAATATTGTGTTAGAAATGCTAGCCTCAGCAATAAGAGCTGAGAAAGAGATTAAAGGAATTAGAGGAGGTAATGAGGAAACCAAATTATCACTCTTTGCAGATGATATGATGGTATACTTAGAGAACCCCAGAGATTCCACTAAAAAGTTATTAGAAATAATCCACAACTTTAAAAAAGTTGCAGGATACAAAACAAATCCACAAATCCACAGCATTTTTAAACATGAGCAACAAAATCCAACAGCAAGAGATTCAAAGAGAAATTTCATTCCAAATAACTGTCGACAGCATAAAATATTTGGGAATCTATCTGCCAAAAGAAAGTCATGATTTATGTGAGCAAAATTAGAAAAAAGCTTTCCACACAAATAAAGTCAGATTTAAACAATTGGAAAAATATTAAGTGCTCTTGGATAGTGTGAGCAAATATAATAAAAGATGACAATACTACCTAAACTAATCTATTTACTTAGTGCTACACCAATCAGACTACCAAGGAACTATTTAAATGACCTAGTAAGAATAACAGCAAAATTCATATGGAAGAACAAAATGCCAAGAATTTCAAGAGAACTATTGAAAAAAAAAGTCAAATAAAGATGGTCTAGCCATACCACATGTAAAACTATATTATAAAGCAGTGGTCACCAAAAGTATTTGATATTAGTTAAGAAATATATTAGTTTATCCATGGAATAGGTTAGGTTCACAGGACAAAATAGTCAATAACTATAGCAATCTAGTGTTTGACAAACACAAAGATCCCAACTTCAGGGATAAGAATTCACCATTTGACAAAAATTGCTGGGAAAACTGGAAATTTGTAAGGCAGAAACTTGGTGTTGACCCACACTTAACACTGTACACCAAGATAAGATCACAATGGGTTCATGAGTTAGATATAAAGAATCAGATTATAAATAAATTAGAGGAACATAGGATAGTTTGCCTCTCAGACTTGTTGAGAAGGAAGGAATTTGTGACCAAAGAAGAAGTAGATATCATTATTGATCACAAAAGAGAAAATTTTGATTATATCAAATTAAAAAGCTTTTATACAAACAAAACTAATCCAAAAAAAGATTAAGGTAAGCAACAAATTGGGAAAACATTTTTACAGTTAAAGGAGATAAAGGCCTCATTTCCAAAATGTATAGAGAATTGACTTTCATCTATAAGAAATCAAGCCATTCTCCAATTGACAAATGGCCAAAGGATAGGAACAGACAATTTTCAGATGATGAAATTGAAACTATTTCCACTCATATGAAAGGGTGTTCTAAATCACTACTGATCAGAGAAATGCAAATTAAAACAACTCTGAAATAACCCTACACACCTGTCAGATTGACTGAGATGACAGGATAAAATAGTGACCAATGTTGGAGGGAATGCAGGAAAACTGGGACACTGAAGCATTGTTGTGTAGTTGTGGACAGATCCAGCCATTCTGGAGAAAAATTTGGAATTATGCTCAAAAAGTTTTCAAACTGTGCATACCCTTTCATCCAGCAGTGTTACTACTGGGCTTATATTCCCGAGAGGTATTAAGCAATGGAAATGTACTTGTATGGGCCAAAATGTTTGTGGCAGCCCTTTTTGTAGTGGCTAGAAACTAGGAAATGTATGGATGCCCATCAATTGGAGAAGGGTTGGGTAAATTGTAGTATATAAATGTTATGGAATATTATTGTTCTGTAAGCAATGACCAGCAGGATGAATACAGAGAGGCTTGGGGAGACTTATATGAACTGATGCTGAATGAAATGAGCAGAACCAGGACATCATTATGTACTTCAACAACAATACTCTATCAGAATGTATTCTGATGGAAGTGTATATCTTTGACAAAGAGAAGATCTAATTCCAGTGGAGAAGCAAACTTTTTATTCCTCTGTGAGTTAAGAGACTGAACCCAGAGGAGATCTAACATTTAGGAGAGAGCTCTTTAGTATAGTTTATGCACAGTTTTAAAGCTCTTTTACATTTCTGTGCTATAACTTTAAGTTCATTCCAATTCTAATATTTTATAGTTTGTAATCTAGAATTTCATGGCTAAGACATGTTCTAAATTCACCATTCTCTCGTATGGTTTTCAACAGCATCATGTATTTTTAAAAAGAAGAATTTCCCTCCCCAAATACCAAAAAAAAGGCTAAATATTAGATATTTTTATGACATTATGAAATTAACTTGAACCTCATAAAATATTTCTGCATAATTAAAGCAATCTTCAGGAAACTATAATAAAATTAGATAATACATAGTAATTATTAAATATCAGAAAAATGTGACAGAATCCCAGTTGCATGAAATTGAAAGACACTTGGACTAGTAAGGAAACAAAACTAGGATAAGAAGGGAAGCAGCAAAACAGGAAAAACATTTTCCAATCAAATATCTTTGACATGAATCTGAAATCTGGGCTATATAGATAACAAAATCAAATTATTTAGACCAAAGTCATTCTTTAATGGATGTGATCAAGACACATAATAAGCATCTATCAAAAGAAAAACAAGTTGTTAACTGTTATATGAAAGATTTAGTCACAACACTAATATAAGGGTAATAAAATCAAAAGAAATCTGAGGGTTACTAGCAACCTGAAATTGCTGAGAAAAAACCCATGAAATAGTAGGGATGGCTTATTTTTGAGACATTATGAAAACATAGATGTATGTTACAGTTAAAGCTAGATATTGACCCAATAATTCTGGGGAAATATGAATGAGTCTAAGGTCCTGTCCTTTAAGACTTGTGCCCCTTTTGTCCCCCATGAGCAAAAAGACTTCCCCCAACTTTTTTGCATTCTCTCTGAGATTACTTTCCCTTTAGACTATATTTATCTTAAATGGACAAATTTTAAATGTTGTTTCCACCATTAGAATGTGATTTCCTTGAAAATAAGTATTGTGGTGTGTACTGCTTGCATTTTTGTTTTTCTTTTCAGGTTATTTTTACCTCTCTAAATCCAAATTTTCTTGTGCAATAAGAGAACTGTATAAATATGTATTTAAGATATATTTGTATTTTATTTATTTTGTATATATTGTATTTAAGATATACTTTAACATGTTTAGCATGTATGAGATTGCCAGCCATCTAGGGAAGGGAATATAGGGAAGGAAGGGAAAAGTTGCAACAGAAATGATTGCAAGGGTCAGTGTTGAAAAATTATCCTTGCATATGTTCTGTCAATAAAAAGCTATAATAATAATAAAAAAGAAAGGAAAAATAAGCATTGTGTTTTTCCTTTTCTTTGCATTTACAGTACATAGTATATTGCCTGGAATGTGTTGAAACCAAATTCTTGTTAATGAACTGAAATACTAAGAATATGGAGAGATACATTGAGAAATAAAGCTATATAGAATAAAATAAATCAAATTTAAGAATGCACATTCTAACAAGATTGCAGGAGTAAAGTCATATTTCAAGACATGTTTGAAAAATGATGAGACATTCAAAATGTTTAGTATTGTGGAATTATTGCTACTTTGATATGTTAAGAGAAAAAAGTATCAGAAAGCTGTAATGCTGAAACAGACACTTAGAAACCATTTTGTTTTTTCTTAAAGGTGTGTATTCATTATTTTTGCTCACCAAACTATTATTCAGTTATGTCTGTTCTTTGGGTAAGATGTGTTCATTCTGGATTATCTGCCCACCTTTTTAGGGTTCTTAGTAGAAGCTTAATGCCTGGAAGACTGGCCCCTGGCTGGGTGAAATAGGGTGGTCTCAATGTCACAATAAAACAACAAACTACAAAAGAGAAATGCTATTATCTGTTTCAGAAATGATGAGAAAGACCTAGTGGCCCAGAATGCATTGCACCTTAGAGTCACCACAGGAAGAATAAAGTGATTTGCTTTCCTAGAAACATATTTTATACAATTCTCTTCTTCAATGATGAAAAGTAATTCAGTACAATGTGATTATTTGGGAAATATCTCTCATCTTATTTTCTGCTTTGAGCTTCTTTTACCTGATTTTCCAAGGCACAAGCTATAAAAGGGAGTAAAATGCATGACAGAGAGTATGGTAATGATATAGCAGACTTTTCTATAACATTGGAATTTCAATAAGGATAAAATTTGTCTACAAAAGCGGGCAGTGATCTTTTCACAAATACTGTCCTTTGTCCTGAGGCACACAAAGTCCCTAACTCCCTAAAATATTTCATTTCAAGATAAGATAATTTTACTACTGCCTGGGCAGCAAAAGAGAACCATCTATCAGATATAGCTGGGAAAGTCCTGTTGCCCAGGGAGAAGATAAATTAAAGGTTTCTATCTTATCTCTATTTCAATTAAAATTTTATTTTTTCTTTGCTTCCCAACAGTGCAGACAGTTGAAATCTTGCAAAGTGAAAACATCCTTACAGTAGGTGTATAAAAAAGAAATTTTAATGGCCGTGGTACATGTGATACATTTGATGTGCATTTCTTTTCATTTGGGGTTTATAAGACATTGCTAGATTTTTTTTTAACTTTAAATGACTGTGGACACAACAGTGATCAGTACCATCTCAGTGAACTCTCCTTCATAAGGTCTTTTTCTTTTGACCTTATTTTAATCTTTGCACATCTGACTGAGGGTCTTCAGTAATGAGAACCAAGAAGATGTTCTAGTTAACAGATTAGTAACCAAGTGAGCCCTACTACCTAAAAGAAAAAAAAAGTAATTAGTAAAAGAAAAGTAATTACAACCCTTTTCACAACAATACTATTGGAAACATACCTTAAGGATGTTAATAGTAGAAAAAAAAATAAATTATATTGTTAGAATTATTTTTGTGGTAACAAAATAATGGGGACAAAGAAGGTGCCCCAAATTAAGCAATTCCAGAACAAATTCTTTTATTTTATAAATTTGACAAAATGCTAATGTATTGTAAGGAATTATGGATATGAAACATTTTGAGAAAATTGAGAAGATTGGGATGAACTGATACAGAAGCAATGGCAGCAGTTTTCAGAACTTTAGGCCCACAGATGACAGAGACAACTTGGAAGATTGACAGGAAAAGTTTGGTTCTTCTGAATGAGAGGAGAGCACAGTCCAGCATAGGCTATATTAGCACATCCCAACCTTAGAAAATGAGGAGTGGAATTTGGGAGCCATTGCATCAGCAGTAGTACTAGTGGCTTCCATAGTTTTTAGCCTATAGATAATAAAGATATTAAACAACTGATCAAAAGATTACAAGGGTCTCTTTGCTAGCACTAAGACAAGACTCTGCTTTGTCTATACAAACCCTCATCAAATTCCTGGGGGGCAATCCCAAGGCAAGATGAAGAGATGAAGGCACAGGTGAAGAGATTAATAAATACAATCTTTTTAGATTATACTATTTTAGAAGTAGTAA
Organism: Sarcophilus harrisii; assembly: GCF_902635505.1. Taxonomy (NCBI): domain Eukaryota; kingdom Metazoa; phylum Chordata; class Mammalia; order Dasyuromorphia; family Dasyuridae; genus Sarcophilus; species Sarcophilus harrisii. Next base: position 365,235,450 of record NC_045427.1, on the reverse strand, counting down.
AAAATTACAGATTCCTAGAAGTAGCTCTTAAAACACCTGCACAAAACCTCTGAAACCTGGGATATTATTTCCTTTTCCCTGGAAACAGAGCCCCACTTTAGCAGTGAATTTTAACTATCAAAAAATAGGATGGAAAATAAGCAAATGAGAAAAAAGATTCTGACCATTGAAATTTAATATGACAATAAAGACCAAAACACACTCAAAAGATAATAAAGCTATGTAAGAAAAACATGAATTGATCTAAGCCCACAGAAGAGTGTGAAAATTTTGACAATTAAATAGGAGAGAAAAACAAACTGAAGAGAAAATGGGAGTGATGCAAGAAAATCATGAAAAACCAATCAAAAACTTGATAAAGGGGAAACCAAAAATGTTGAAGAAAATAATATTTTTTTTAAAAAATAAAGTAAGCCAAATGGCAAAAGAAGTAAAAAAAAAACAAAAAAATAAGCCAATGAGGAGAAGAATTTCTTAAAAAGCAGAACTGGCCAAGCAGGAAAAAAATCCAGTGAAGAAAACAAAACTTTTAAAAACAGAATTGGACAAATGAAAATGAAGTATAAAAACTCACCAAAGAAATTAATTCCTTGAAAATTAGAATTGGGCAAATGTAAACTCATGACTTTACAAGAATTCAAGAAACAATAAAGCAAAACTTAAAGAATGAAAAAATAAAACACGATACTTAAGATCTTTTTGAAAGCAAAGAGTGTGGAATATACATCTAGGAGAGATAATTTGAAAATTATTGGATTTCCTGAATATATTTTAAATTATTAATAAATTAATTAAATAATAAATAAATAAATTAAAATAAATATTTTTTAAAAAGATCTTAGACATTATCTTTAAAAAAAAGTGTCAAGGAAAACTTGCCTAAGCTTCTAGAATCAGAGGATAAAATAAATATTGAAAGGATCTACCTTATCTCCTGAAATATGTCAGAAAATGAAAACTCCAATATTACACCTAAGTTTCAGATTTCTTAGGTCAAGTAGAAATTATTGTGAGCAGCCACAAAAAATGATTCATCACTGTGGTGCCACAGTTAGGATAACATAAAATTTAACACTTTCTATGTTAAAGAATCAGAGGACTTGCAATTGACGTTCTACAAGGCAAAGGTGCTAGAATTAAAAGCAAAAATAACCCACCCAACAAAACTGAGTTTTCTCTTTTTTAATTTCTTAATTAATTATTTTTTTATTGACACCATTAAGAATTATGTTGGGAGAGAAAAATCAGAACAGAAAGGAAAAACCATGGGAGAGAAAAATGAAATAGAAAAAGAAGTGAACATAGCTTGTGTTGATTTATATTAAATCTCTATAGTTCTTTTTTTTTTTTTTTTTTTTTTTTTTTTTTTTTTGGATGCCAATGGCATTTTCTATCCAAAGTCTATTGGGATTTCCTTGGATGGCTGAAACTCTTGGAAGAACCAAAAAAAAAATGTTGCTACAAACATTTTTGAACATATGGGTCTTTTTCTCTCCTTTCTGATTTCTGTAGGATATAGACCCAGTAGGGGTACTGCTGGGTTAAAAGAGGAACAATGGATGTTCAATGAAATGGAGGATTTTCAAGAATTCTTGATGAAAATGCCAGAATAGAATATGAAATTTGTATTTCAAATACAAGATTTATAGAAGCACAAAAATATAAACAGGAAAGAGAAACCATAAGGGACTTAATAAGGTTAAACTACTTACATTCTACATGGACAAACGATACTTGTAATAATAATAATAATAATAACATTATTAGGGTAATGAGGAGTATATAAAGGGTATAGATATTGGTTGAATATCAAGGAATATCTTTTTTTTATTAAAGCTTTTTATTTATAAAGCAAATGCATGAGTAATTATTCCAACATTGCACCTTGCATAACCTTTTGTTCCAAATTTTTCCCTCCTTTTCCCCACCAACTCCCCGAGCTGGCAGGTAGTCCAATACATGTTAAATATGTTGAAATACATATTAGATTCAACATATGTATACAAGTTTATACAGTTTTCTTGATGAACAAGAAATAAGAAAAAGAAAAACTAAAAAAGAAAACAAAATGCAAGCAAATAACAACAGAGAGAGATATTGCATTCCACACTCTGTTCCCATGGCTCTCTCTCTGAGTGTGGATGGCTGTCTTGATCACTGCATAAGTGGAACTGGTTTGAATCATCTCAATGTTGAAGAGAACCACATACATCAAAACTGATCATTGTATAGTTTTGTTGTTGCCATATATAATGATCACTTGGTTCTGCTCATTTAATTGAACATCAGTTCATTCAGTCTCTCCGGGCCTCTCTGAAATCTTCCTGCTGGTCATTTCTTAAAGAACAATACTATTCCAAAGCATTTATATACCATAATATACTTTGCCATTCTCCAGTTGATGGGCATCCACTCACTTTTCAGTTTCTTGCCACTACAAAGAGGGCTGTCACAAACATTTGTGCACGTGTGGGTCATTTTCCCTCCTTTAGGATATCTTTGGAATATAATCCTAGTAGAAACACTGCTGGGTCAAAGGGCATGCACAGTTTAATAACTTTTTGATCATAATTACAACTTGCTCTCCAGAATGGTTGGATCTGTTCACAGTTCCACCAACAATGTATCAGTGTGCCAGTTTTCCCACAACCTCTCCAAATATTTGTCATTATCTTTTCTTGTCATCTTAGCCAATCTGACAGGTGTGTAGTGGTATCTCAGAGTTGTCTTGATTTGAATTTCTCTGATTAATGTTTTTTGGTGCTCCTTTTCATATGGCTACAAATAGTTTCAATGTCTTCATCTGAAAATTACCTGTTCATATCCTTTGACTGTTTATCAATTGGAGAATGGTTTGAACTATTATAAGTTTGAGTCATTTCTCTATATTTTAGAAATGAGGCCTTTATCAGAGCCTTTGGATGTAAAAATGTTTTCCCAGTTTATCGCTTCCCTTCTAATCTTGTCTGCATTAGTTTTATTTGTACAAAAACTTTTTAACTAAATATAATCAAAATTATCTGTTTTATGATCAATAATGATCTCTAGTTCTTCATTGGTCACAAATACCTTTCTCCTTCACAAATCTGAGAAGTAAACTATCCTATGTTCTTCTAATTTGTTTATAGTATCATTCTTTATGTCTAGAGAATTAATCTATTTTGACCTTATCCTATATGGTATTAAGGTGTGGTTCTGTGTCTACCTTCTGCCATACTAATTTCCAGTTTTTTCAGTAGTTTTTGCCAAATAGTGAATTCTTATCCCAAAAGGTGGGGTATTGGGTTTGTCAAATACTAGATTATTATAATCATTGGCTATTTTCTTCTGTGAGCCTAACTTATTCCTTTGATTAACTAGTCTATTTCTTAGCCAGTACCAAATTGTTTTGATGACTGCTTCTTTATAATATAGTTTCATATCTGGTACAGCTAGTCTACATTCATTTGCTTTTCTTTTCATTAATTCCTTTGAAATTCTTGACTTTTGTTGCTCCAGATGAATTTTGTTGTTATTTTTTCTGGGTCAGTAAAATTTTTTGGGGGAGTTTGATTGATTAAGCACTAAATAAATACATCAGTTTAGAGGGGTATTGTCATCTTTATTATATTTGCTTGACTTATCCCCAAGCATTTGATATTTTTCCAACTCCTTAAATCTGACTTCATTTGTGTGAAGTGTTTTTGTAGTTTTTTTTTTATATGGTTACTGACTTTCCCTTGGTAGATAAATTCCCAAATATTTTATATTATCAACAGTTATTTTAAATGGAATTTCTCTTAGTATCTCTTGTTATTGGATTTTGTTAGTGATGTATAAGAATGCTGATGATTTATGTGGATTTATTTTGTATCTTGCAACTTTGATAAGTTGTGGATTATTTTTAATATCTTTTTAGTTGATTCTCTGGGGTTCTCTAAGTATACAATCATGTCATCTGCAAAGAGTGATAATTTGATTTCCTTATTACTTATTCTAATTCCTTTAATCTCTTTTTCTTCTCTTATTGCCAAGGCTAGTATTTCTAATAAAATATTGAATAGAAATGGTGATAGTGGGGAAACTTGTTTTACCCCTGATCTTATTGAAAATGGGTCTAGTTTATGTCCATTACATGTGATGCTTGCTGATGGTTTTAAATAGATGCTATTGGACTTCTGGTCAAGATGGTGGACAGGAGACACACATCTGCTTGAGCTCCACTTTTTCTCTCAGAATTTGATTCATGACAAACCTCAGAATTAGTGCTTGACTGAAAAAAAAACCCCACAAATAATTACCAAGGGAAAAAATCCTTGAAATTCACCAGGAAAGGTCTGTTTTTGCTCGAGGGCAGGGATGGTTTTAGATCTGGTGCAGGTTGAGGACAGACAGCAGCAGCAAGAGCATGGCAGGCAGCTCACAGCCAAGCAGACCAGGTCGGGTGTGATCTCAGCGGTCTCTGCCTGGAGAGCTTTGCTACAGGACTGGATACTTTGCCCTGGCAACAAGCCAGCAGACAAGCATAGAAGCTAAAAACACAGGGGGTGAAGAATACAACCCCAAACAGCTGGAGTCTCTCAGGACCTGGCCATTCCTTTCCCACAGTGTCTCAGTACGCTCTCAGAGTCTCAGAGCACAGGCACAGCAGAGTCATTGCTGTACTGTTAGTGCCTCGCTGCTGCCCCTGCACTCTGTAGAGGAAGTTCAGTAACACCACCCACTCCTCCCCGTACCCCTCTCCCCCCCAACAAAAAAAAGCAGATTCCATTTGTTTTTGTTTTTCTCCTTTGCTAGTTTGTCTTCTTTGATTCTTCTCTGACAAAATGAGCAAAAAATTTTAATGGACCTTAACCATAATAGCTTCTATACAGAAAGAGAGCAGACTTTAAACCCTGAGGAGACTAAAAACAGACTGTCTCCAGGTGAATCACCAAAGAGAAAATGAAATGGAGACAGAAAGGAGTACACATTCTTCTCAGCAGTTCATGGAACCTATATAAAAATTGACCATATATCAGGACATAAGAACCTCAAACTCAAATGCAGTAAGGCATAAATAGTAAATGCATCCTTTTCAGACCACGATGCAAGAAAAATTACATTCAACAAAATGCCAGGGGAAAATAGACCAAAAATAATTAGAAACTAAATAACCTCATACTAAAGAATGATTGGGTGAAACAGCAAATCATAGACATAATTAATAACTTCATCCAAGAAAATGACAATAATGAGATGTCATACCAAAATGTGTGGTATGCAGCCAAAGCGGTAATAAGGGGAAATTTCATATCTCTAAGAGTCTTAGAGTCCATAGACTCTAAGAGTCTAAGAGTTCATATCTCTAAGAGAAAGAAGTCAATGAATTGGGCTTGCAACTAAAAATGCTAGAAAAGCAACAAATTAAAAACCCTCAGTCAACACTAAACTTGAAATTCTAAAAATAAAAGAAAGATCAATAAAATTGAAAGTAAAAAAAAAACTATTGAATTAATTAATAAAACTAAGAGTTGGTTCTATGAAAAAACCAACAAAATAGATAAACCCTTAGTAAATCTGATTTTAAAAAAGGAAAGAGGAAAATCAAATTGTTAGTCTTAAAAAAGAAAAGGGAGAACTCGCCACTAAGGAAGAGGAAATTAGAACAATAATTAGGAGTTACTTGACCCAACTTTATGCCAATAAATTCAACAACTTAAATGAAATGGAAGAATACCTTCGCTTGCCCAGATTAACAGAAGAAGAGGTAAATAAACTAAACAGTCCCATTGCAGAAAAAGAAGTAGAACAAGCTATTAACCAACTCCCTAGAAAAAATGCGCAGGGCCAAATGGACTTACATGGGACTTCTACCTATTTAAAGAACAATTTACTCCAATTTAAAGAACAATTAGCTCCAATGCTATATAAACTATTTGAAAAAAAAATATGGATTGAAGGAATCCTAACAAACTCCTTCTATGACACAGACATGGTACTGATACCTAAACCAGGTAGGTTGAAAACAGCGAAAGAATATTATAGACCAATCTCCCTAATGAATATTGATGCTAAAATCTTAAATAAAATACTAGCAAAAATATTACAGAAAATCACCCCCAGGATGATACACTATGACCAAGTAGGATTTATACCAGGAATGCAGGGCTGGCTCAATATTAGGAAAACTATTACCATAATTCACTATATCAATAACCAAATTAATAAAAAACATATGATTATCTCAATAGATGCAGAAAAAACATTTGATAAAATCCAATGTCCATTCCTAATAAAAACACTTGAGAGTATAGGAATAAATGGACTTTTCCTTAAAATAGTCAGGAGCATCTATTTAAAACTGTCAGTAAGCATCATATGCAATGGGAAAAACTGGAACCTTTCCCAGTAAGATCTGGAGTGAAGCAAGGATGCTCACTATCACCATTATTATTCTATATTGTATTAGAAATGCTAGCCTCAGCAATAAGAGCTGAGAAAGAGAATAAAGGAATTAGAGTAGGTAATGAGGAAACCAAACTATCACTCTTTGCAGATGATATGATGCTATACTTAGAGAATCCCAGAGATTCTACTAAAAAGCTATTAGAATTAATTTATAACTTTAGCAAAGTTGCAGGATACAAAATAAACCCACATAAATTCTCGGCATTTTTATACATCACCAACAAAATCCAATAGCAAGAGATACAAAGAGAAATTCCATTCAAAATAACTGTCAAGAGCATAAAATATTTGCAAATCTATCTACCAAAGGAAAGTCAGGAATTATATGAGCAAAATTACAAAAAACTTTCCACACAAATAAAGTCAGATTTAAGCAATTGGAAAAATATCAAGTGCTCTTGGATAGGCCCAGCGAATATAATAAAGATGACAATACTCCCTAAACTAATCTATTTATTTAGTGCTATACCAATCAGACTCCTAAAAAAACTATTTTAATGATCTAGGAAAAATAACAACAAAATTCATATGGAAGAACAAAAAATCGAGAATCTCAAGGGAATTAATGAAAAAAAAAATCAAATGAAGGTGGCCTAACTGTACCTGATCTAAAACTATATTATAAAGCAGCAGTCACCAAAACCATTTGGTATTGGCTAAGAAATAGATTAGTTGATCAGTGGAATAGGTTAGATTCACAACACAAAATAGTGAACTATAGCAATCTAGCAAACCCAAAGATTCTAACTTTTGGGATAAGAATTCATTATTTGCCCCCCCCAAAAAAAAACTGCTGGGAAAACTGGAAATTAGTATGGCAGAAAGTTGGCATGGACCCACACTTAACACTGTATACCAAGATAAGGTCAAAATGAATTCATGATTAAGACATAAAAACTGATATTATAAGCAAATTAGAAGAACACAGGATAGTTAATCCTATGATATGTGGAGAAGGAAGGAATTTGTTTCCAAAGAAGAACTGGAACTCATAATTGAGTACCAAATAGATAATTTTGCTTATACAAGTTACAAAGTTTTTGTACAAACAAAACTAATAAAGAAAAGATCAGAAGGGAAGAAAGTTGGGAAAACATTTCCACATTTAAGAGTTCAGATAAAGTCTCATTTCTAAAATATTCTATAAAAATTATAAGAATTCAAGCCAATCTCCACCTGATAAATGGACCAATGATATGAACAGACAATTTTCCAATGAAGAAATTTAAACCGTTTCTAGTTTAGAAAAGGTGCTCTAAACCATTATTGATCAGAGAAATGCAAATTAAGGCAACTCTGAGATACCAGAATGTATCTCTCAGATTGGTTAAGATGACAGGAAAAGATCATGACAAATATTGGAGGGGATGTGAGAAAATTGAGAACCATATGCATTTTGAAATTGTGAATGGATTCAGCCATTCTGGAGAACAATTTGGAATTATGCTCAAAAAGTTGTCAAAATGTGCATACCCTTTGATCCAGAGTATTTCTCATAGGTCTATATCCCAAAGACACCTTAAAGAAAGGAAAGGGACCCACATGTGCAAAAAATGTTCATGGCATCATCAATTGGGGAATGGCTGAATAAGTTATGATATAGGAATGTTATGGAATATTATTGTTCTATAAGAAATGATCATCAGAATGATTTTAGAAAGACCTAGGGAGACTTACATGAATTGATGCTAAATAAACTGAGCAGAACTAGGATATCATTATATACAGCAACATCAATCATATAATGATCAATTCTGATGAACATGACTCTTTCCAGTAATGAGATGATTGATGCCAGTTCCAATGATCTTGTGATGAAGAGAGTCATCTATACCCAGAGAGAGGACCATAGGAACTAAATATGGATCACAATAAAACATTTTCACTCTTTTTGTTGCTGTTCACTTGCATTTTGCTTTCTTACTCATTTCCTTTGTTTTTTGTTTAATCTCATTGTTCTTTGCAGCAAGTGAATCCTATAAATGTTTATATATATATATATATATATATATATATATATATATATATATATAGGTGTTAGAATCCTTACAAAGTGATGTCAGTTGCCTAATTTAGCATGGTACTTAGCAAATTCTCTAGCTCACTAATGTATTTAAGTACTCATTGGAGTTCATACTTTTGGGAAATTCACATGTCAGTATTCAGTATGACATTTACAAGTGGTGAAACCCACAATCTCACTCTCTCAGAGGAGGAGTCAACCTTTTACACCGAGCATAAAAAGAGCTTCAGTGAGCCTATAAAGGTAGTTCAGAAGTCACTAGTGGGAGTTGAGCTAGAGCCAGAAGTCACTTCAGAAGATTGAAAACCACGAGTCGGAGTTGAGGCAGAGGCAGAAGCAAAGGGCAAGCTGCAAGAGCTCTTGGAATCAAGAAAGGAGAAAATAAACGTTTAGATTTTATCAGCTGGCTGTATTTGGAGTGATTATTACTCTGAATTGAAACTAAGGCTGCCTCCTGAAAACCTCCCCAAGAAACCTGCTCCCAGAAAGAACCATTATATTTTAAAGAAGAGAACACCACATTTTGGCCCCCTGAACATGGGACTGATAGGACTCTGATTTCAGTGAAAAAGCCTCTGGTCCTGATCCAGTGGAAAAGTCTCTTCAACCCAGAAATTAGGGTGAGTACAACAAAGAAATTTTGTTAAAAGAGTTAAAGTAGAATTTCAGCTAAGATGGGACAGATGTTTAGAAAACAGCTTTCTGTTTCTGTTCAAGGAAAATGTTTAGAGAGCATTGTCAAAGTTATGGAAAGCCAAGGTTTGATTATAATTTTGGAGCAGATCACTGAACTTTTAGAAACTTAAAGCACATATGTCCTTGGTTCTCTATGAAAAAAGAATTGAATCTAGATGAGTGGAAATTAGTAGGAGAGCAACTGGGTGAATACTACAATTCTAATCCAAACTCAGTGGAGTGGAAATTAGTAGGAGAGGATCTTTGTCAATTCTACAATAAAAATGCAATTTCCAAAGACATATTTAATACATATAATTTAATACAACTGGATTTAGCAAATTTTATAAGTGTTAAGAATAAGGAAAAAGAAGGTGCCAATTAAACTAGGTGAAGAGGAGGAAGAATCAGATAAGAATGGAATTAAGTACAATTCTGAGTGTGATACTTCACAGCAGGAGAAATTAGATCATTTCACATCTCATGACCCTCCCCCCTCAATTAACCCTTCATGGGTGGAGGAAGAAGGGGGAGGGAGAGAGGCAAAAACACAATCAGCTTCTCCTGTGAAGCAGAATATGACAAGATTAGAAAAAGCATTAATTAAGGCAAAAAAAATGAAGGAGAAGATATATCTGATTTTATAAATGCATATCCTGTGATTGAAGAGCTTGACCCTTCAGGTCAAAAAGGGAGAAGATACACTCCTTTTAATTTGGAAACAATTAAGGATTTGAAAAAGGGATGCACTCTTTATGGGGCTACATAATCTTATGTGAAGATGTTACTAGATAATTTGTCTTATGAAATCTTAACCCCGAATGATTGGAAATCCATAGCTAGAATGTGTTTAGAACCAGGACAAAATTTGTTGTGGCTTTCAGAGTTTCATGAATTATGTAGGATGCAAGCCCAACACAACAGGCAAATAGGAGCTAATGTACAAATAGCTTTTGACCAACTAGCTGGTGAAGGTCACTATGGAAAGAATTCAGAACAGATTTATTATCCCATATCAGTGTATGAGCAAATTTCTAAGGTTGCAATAAAAGCTTGGGGTTCCCTCCCAGGACAAAAAGTTCAAGGAGAAGCCTTCACAAAAATAGAACAAGGTCCCAACCTTTTGCAGATTTTGTGGGACGTTTGCAAACAGCTGTATTAAGAACCATTAGAGATAATACTGTCACATAAATAATGACCAGACATCTGGCTAAGGAAAATGCCAATGAAGTTTGCAAAAGAATTATATGGGACTAGACAAAGATGCTCCTTTAGAGGAGATCATAAGGCGGTGTGCTACAGTGGGCACAAATGCTTATTATGCCCAAACTATGATGAATATGGGAAGACAGGGTCCCTCTTGGCAAGGGACTTCTAGAGAAACTCGTCGATATTTTCAGTGTGGAAAAGTTGGACATTTGAGAGCCCAATGCAGATACAGAGATACAGTAAGAAGACAGGGTGAGAGAAAACCCCAAACCCCATGTCCAAAATGTAACCGAGGCTTTCACTGGGCCTCGGAGTGTAGACTGACCCAGGGAAATGAGAGGCAGAGCCCAACTCCAAAATATCAATCAAAAGACAGGTGGGGCTGGGCAGCTTTTTGGAGAGTCTTTCAGACCAGGCTTGATCTCAGTGGGGGAAGTGCAAAAGGCCAGCCACCATGGTGGTATGAGATGAAGTGAATGAATCTGGTTCCACCTCCAAGAGTGGGCTTCTTCTGAACTGACCAAAGCTCCCCTCTCAATCTTTTCAACTGACTCTGCTGACTGAGTTCAGCTGTTTTTATGCTCTCTCAAAGGTTGACTCCTCCTCTGAGAAAGTGGGATTGTGGGTTTCTGACTTGAGAATATCATACTGAATACCAACTTGTTAATCTCCCAAAAGTGTGAACTCCAATGAGTACTTAAATACATTAGTGAGCTAGAGAATTTGCTAAGTACCATGTTAAATTAGGCAATTGACATCACTTTGTAAGGATTCTAACATATTGGATTTCACATATATTTTAACATGTTTAACATATTGCTTGCCATCTAGGGGAGGGAGTGGGTGGAAGGAGGAGAAAATCTGTAACCTGAGGCTATGCAAGCATCAATGTTGTCAAATTATCCATGCATATATTTTGAAAATAAAAAGCTTTATAAAAATTTTAAAAAAGAAAAATTATCACTTATTTGTATTCCCAGGATTTTGCACAATGCCTGGTACAAAAGAGATAGTTAATAAATGTATATTAAATTAAAAAAAAAAGAAATGAAAGAGGCCAAAAAAAGAATATGAACTTTGGTAATAAGAGAAGAAAAAGAGATTAAAGGAATTAGAATAGGTAAGGAGGAAATCATATTATCACTGTCTACAGATAATATGATGGTATATTTAGTGAATTCTAGAGAATCAACTAAAAACTATTAGAATCAATTGACAACTTTAACAAAGTTGCAGGCTACAAAATAAATCCACATAAATAATCAGCATGTTTATATATTGCCAATAAAGTCCAGCAGCAAGAGATACAAAGAGAAATTCCATTTAACATAACTGTAGATAATATAAAATATTTGAGTGTACCTACCAATTCAAAGTCAAGAACTATAGCAACACAAATACAAAATACTTTTCCACCCAGATAAAGTCAGATCTACTCAAATGGAAAAATATCAAGTGCTTATAAATAGGCCAAGCTTATGTAGTAAAAATGGCTTACTTCCTAAATTACTCTACTTATTCAATGTCATACCAATCAAACTCCCAAGAAATTACTTCACAGGGCTAGAAAACAATAACAAAATTCACCTGAAAGAACAAAACATCAAGAATTTAAGGGAATTAATGAAAAAAAAAAAAACAAATGAAGGTGGCCTTGCTGTACCAGATCTAAAACTATATGTAAATAAATAATTAAATAGCAGGTGTCATCCAAAGTATTTGGTATTGACTTAGAAATAAAGTAGTCAATCAGCAGAATAGGTTAATTTCACAGGACAAAATAGTCAGTGACTACAGGAAACTACTGTTTGATGAACTGCAAGACCCCAAGTTTTGGGATAGGAACTCACTAGTTGACAAAAACTGGTGGGAAATTTGGAAATTAGAATGACATAAACTACACATTTACTCACATCTAACACTAAGATTGAAAGGGGTTCATGATTTAGACATAGTGATATCAGAAGCAAATTTGAAGAACAAATGATAGATAGTTTATCTCTTAGATTTGTGGAGAAGGATGGAATTTATACATTTCTGAATGTAAAATACATAATTTTTATTAAATTAAGTTAAAAAAAGTATTTGTATACACAAAACCAATGCAGACAAAATTAAAAGGGAAGTAATAAACTGGGGAAAATTTATATTTAAGGGTTCTGATAAAGGCCTTATTTCTAAAATATATAGAGAATTCACTGAAATGTATAAAAATTCAAGCCATTCTGCAATTGATAAAAGGTCAAAGGATATAAACAAGCAATTTTCAGATGAAGAAATTAAAATAATTTTTAATCATGTGAAAAGGTGCTCTCAATTATTATTGGGCAGAGAAATGCAAATTAATACAACTCTGAGGTGTCACTCCACACCTCTTGGATTGGCTAAAATGACAGGAAAAGATAATGATAAATGTTGGAAGAGATGTGGGAAAACTGGGACAGTGATACTTTTTTGGTGGAGTTGTGAACTGATTTAATTATTCTCAAGAGCAATTTGGAACTACGTTCAAATAGCTTTCAAAGTGTGATCCTTTCATACAGAAGTGTTTCTACTGGGCTTGTAGCCCAAATAGATCATAAAGGAGGGTAAGTGATCCACATGGGCAAAATATTTGCGGCAACCTGTTTTGTAGCTGCGATATACTGGAACCCAAGTGGTTTCCCATCAATGGCTGAAAAGTTATGTCATATGAATGTTATGATTATTACTGTTTTAAAAGAAATGAACAGCAGGATAATTTCAGAGAGGCCTAGAGAGACTTAAATGAACTGATGCTAAGTGAAATGAGTATAACTAGAAGATCGTATACACAACAACAGCAACATTATTCTACGGTCAATTCTGATGGAGATGGCACTTATTAATAATAAGTTCATTCAGACTAGTTACAATAGTCTTGTGATGAAGAAAGCCATCTGCACCCAGAGAGAGGGCAGTGGAAACAGAATGTGGACCACAACATATTTTCACTCTTTTTTGTTGTTGTGTGTCTGCATTTTTTTTCTTAAATTTTCTTTCTTGTGGATCTTATTTTTCCTGTGCAACATATTTGTGGAAATATGTATAGAAGAATTGCACATGTTTACCATATATCAGATAACTTGCTGACTGGGTCAGGTGGAGGAAGGGAGGGAAAAACCCCAGGCTTTTGTAGGGATGAATGTCAAAAATTATCCATGTATAAATTTTGAATATATAAAGCTATAATTAAAAAAAAGAAAATTGTCCAGAAGTGTTAGAACAAGAGAGGAAAGTAGAAATAGAAAAAATTCCATGATCAACTGATTACTACCTGATAAATATCCTATGATGAAAAGTTACAAGAATATTATGAATAAATTCTGAATCCCTAAAGGTCAAAGATAAAATATTATGACCAACAGGAAAAAATTATCAAATATGGTAGTGCCACAATTAGAATCATGTAAGACCTAGCAGTGATTACAGTAAAAGACCACAGTCATTGTAACACTTTATTTCAAGGAGTCAGAGAACTGGGCTTGCTGTTGAAAATATCATATCTACCAAAGTTAAACATTGAAGGGGAAAAAGAACTTCTATAAATTTCCAGACTTTTAGGATTTCATGGCAAAAAGAACTGAATTTAAAGGAATGTGCCACATAAGATCCAAAGGAAATATAAAGTAAACATGAAAGTTTAATTACAAGGGATTTAAAGCATTTATTTTATATACTTGTAAATATAAGCTATATGTTTAAGATAGCCATTAATTATTTAGTAGTTCAAAAGAAAGATTGAGGTAGAGCTGAATATAATTCTAAAAAGCAAAACTATGTAAGAAACATAAAAAGATTAATTATGTTACACAAATGAGGTGTAAAAGGAAGAAGTGACAGAAGAATTTTATGGTTAGAGGAGGGCTGGTGGTTCCATAATGCTATTCTCACTAAAATTGGGTTAAAGAGTGAAATATATATAAAATATATATATATATATATATATATATATATATATATATATATATATATTGAAGGAAAGAAAAGTCTTTTAATTTCAGAAAGAAATAAGATAAGGGGATAAGGAGGGAGATGAATAAGGGAAGAATTCTTTGAAGAAACCCTGTTTATATCAGATTTGGGTTATATAATACATTTAGATGAGAATAAAAGTTTTCTAAATTTCTAAAGAAATAAATGGATGAGGTATTAGGATGAAAGGGATATAGAAATGTACATATATTAATATGAAATACATAAAGTGGGAACAACATGTGTATTTGGAATACTGTAATTGTCTTCTAAGTTCAGATAGAAATAAGAAAGCCAGGGGAGAGGGTGACAAGGGAAGGATATTGAAGGTATCCTTGGAGATGGGGTAGATTAAATTATAGGATGGCAAAGTAGCAGGTAAAGTAGAGAATTTAGAAGGTTAGGAAAGAAGAAATACAAACATAAGAATAATCAGGAGTAGAATTTCTTAAGTCAAAAAAGGCAGGGGTTAGTAAGCATGATCTCACTCAAAGTTAAGGCTAAAATAATTTTGGTCAAAAGAAAAATATAGAAACTAAACTATATTTCAGTGATGTTAATCAATATACTTTTAGACTATTTAAAATATCTAGACAGCATAAGAGTGGCATAGTGCTATGGTATAAGAAATGATGAGTTGTTGGATTTAGAAAAAAAAATACATAGAAAGGCTTGGGCTAAAGAAGTAAGATGTTATCCACTTTTGCAGAAACAGAAGGAAACATGGTCTTCACAGATTATGTATGTATGTATGTGTATGTGTGTGTATATGATTCTAGATATATTTATATGCATGTATGTATGTGGTTTGTGATGTGTGTATACATATATATAAATGTATGTATATATATACATACACACACATACTTAATTGGAACATTCTTGGGGAAAGAGTAAAGTAAAAAATATACAGCAGACAACAATAGAAAATCTAGTCTTGTTTCATAGGCTTTCCTAATATGGAAATTTATTGTTTTATATTTTAAATTATCTCTTACATTCTGCTGTACTCATGGAAGTTTTTTTTGTCTTTTTCTATTTTTTATTTGTTTTAAATAAATGAATTTAGTTTTAAAAGTCTGTCATAAACACAATAGTGTCAATTGAATGATGGATATATAACAGAGTGTCTTCCAGAGACACAATTAAGTATTCTATCACTCTTCCTAGCTTTAAATCTGTTACTATAATTCATTAATGAAAATTGTCATGGGCATCCAAATCAAAGATGCAGTCACACCAAATCATATTATTAATAGCATTATGTGAATGGATGATATAAAATCATATGATTCCACTTAAAAGCACAATAAATAGTTCATATTGTGAACACTTTTCCCACAGATATCTGTTGGATTTGAGATTTTAAAAATACTCAAATGTGTGTATGAAAAAAAAATAGATGAATCTGAAGTTGAGAATGAACCACTAAATGAAATCACTGCTTGTAAATACCCTGGTATTCTCAAGGTAAGATGGAGTGAACAAAGAATCAAGCGTGAGAAAGCAGAAGCCATTTATGTTTAAAGAGTGGCCGTAATCTAGCAAACAAAGTTTAATGGAAAAAATTCATTTAAAACACTATCTATGCAACACTGGATTTAATGAATAATCATAGTAAGTAAAATGACTGAAAGATTCAGTAGTCAAACAAAAATCCTAAACATTGTTAATGAAACACAGGGCTCTTAGTTCCAAAAACTAATCTAAATAAAACTAACATAAAAGAACCGAAAAAGAAACAAACACTTATACTATGTTTAAGAAACACAGGGGCTCACTTTGTCTTTTGGAAACTAGCACAGTGCCTGACACGTAGCAATCACTTAATAAAAGTTTGCATTCAGGTTTGATTGAAGTTAGATATAGAAACCACCTTACATTTACCTAGTATTCATTTTGAATTTATTCTGAATATATTTTTGTATATACACATATTCATTCCTGTACACATAAATGACAAATATATACATACACTTACTCCCCCTGCAAAATGTAAGCCTTTTGTGTGATGAGATTTTGATATTATTTTGTTACCAGATTTAGATATTTCTTTTTTATCTTTGATTCTACATCTGGTACATAATAGATATTTAATCAAGGCTTGTTAATTAATTGATTAATAGATTAGCATTTTCTTGTCAAAGAGGAAGGAGAGAATTGATACAGAGCATCAGTAAAACACTTGCAATACTTCACTAAAGCTTATTGCTGTTTGCCTTTGGGTTTTTTTTTTAATAGCCTTTTATTTGTTTGCCTTTGGTTTTATTGATTATTGCTTCATTCTGGGGAAATTTGTTAAGCAGAGTGAGGCTTGGCTGTAATCATTCCAATGTGCACATTTACTGGTAGTCCCTTCAGTCTATTTTCCAATATACAGCAATGCCTATTGTATGAATTTACAAACACCACCCAAATCAAAAATGCAAATGAACTAGGGGATATGCCACAAATTTTCATTTGGGCCATCTATCTTCATTGTCTATCCATATCCAATAGATTTTCACACTCCCACAAAGTACAGTTTCTGTAAAAGTGCTACTGTTTTTCAGAATATCGTTGAAGGAAGAAATTGTCTTCTATAGCATTTCAATTTTCCTTAATTATACTTTCTGCGACTTCAGCAAGCTCTACCAATTTCTAGTTATGCTATTTTGGGTTAATCATCTTAGCTTTTTGACCTCTGGTCTTCTCACCCGCCAAACTGGAAGGAAATATTTCATTACCTGATTTAAAAAGTTGTTTTGAATCTCAAATGACATAATAGATTGAGGGCTATATAATTTTGAACAGCATTGCTATCCTTTCTAGGATTATCTTAGCTATAATTTTTCTTAGAATTTTTGAATCCAGTTTATTTGAGTGGGATCTAACCACCTTTGAGGCAATAAGTTCCCACATTTCCCACCCATTTCATTAAATATTTCATTTTTATTAATTTCATTTTTTTTATTTTTGAGAAGTATGTGAATGCTTGTTTTATTATACAAGACATGGTGAACATGTGTTTCATCCTTTTTTCCATAAAGGTCATTATTTTATAAATAGTAATTTTATCTTCAATCATGCCTTGTGCCTGAAAAAATCATAAATTGTTTAGACTTTCCCAGGTAATGTCCAAGCTTTCACATAATTCTAATTTCAATTTGGTCAGAAAGTACAACCAATACACAATCTATCAGAGTCACTGAGCTTCTAGGGATGTCAACGGAGAATCTAGTCCTGTTCTCACTCTTAAGGAAATATAAGATCTGAATTGTAGGAATTAGCTTTCTGGGTGTTTTCTCTGTTCTCCCACAGGTTTTTCTAACCTAAGAAAAGAGCCATAGCCTGAGCTTGGCTCAATTGGATTTGGTTTTGTCTGAACTATCTTGTTCTTTCCAAAAAAGGCTATACTAACTGTGAAGATTTTGTTGAGTTTTTTGACAAATTAAATGTAGTAACATATTGTGGGAAAATATTTGGGCCTTGAATGAAAAGACTTGGGTTTTAATATCAGCTTCAACTTTCATTAGATATGTGACCATAGTACATTTGAATCTTTGGTTTTCCATATTTTAAATGTGGGGAATAATAATTACACTGTCAATTTCACAGGGCATCTGTGAGTGCTGTGAGTAAAAAAAGAACTTTATTAAGCACAAAGTACTATTGAAATGTGATCTGATATTATTTGTGCAGATCTTGTCATGAGTGTAGCCATAGATTCCTTTAAAATGGTATTTAAATGTAAAGAGAGATCTAAATTGTTTCATAAAAATATCAAAATAATTTTAAATCTACCTACCTTATAAGACTATTATGAAGATAAATAATATGAAAGAATTATTTAAACTGAAAAATATTATGATAGTATGAGTTGAGATAGTAATTTATGGAAAGAGCACTGACTTAGGAAAGAGAGAACTTGAATTGCATTTGTGTGACCTTTGGCAAGTCACTTAATCTACCCTCAGTTTCTCCCATAAAACAAAAGGGTTGAACTAGATGATTTCTGAAATCCCTTCTATCCACTGATTAATGATCCTAGTAATATTGTTTACTGTTTCTGGGGAAAATATGTCAAGATTTCCCCCCCCCACCACCACCACTATAAATTCTAGTTCAATGAGCCAAATATCTCTCTTAAACAAAACAAAATTTACAACTTTTCACCTCCAGTGAGGATGCTTGATTTTTTTTACTATTTCATTGTCTAATTCATTGAGCATATCAATGGAAAACCATTAATAGATACAATAGATAGGGTCATGATGGATAGTTGTAAAGAGCTATTTTTGTACTTGTATTCACCATTTTGGGTGTTGTTGTATGGAAGATGGATAGCTAAGCAACTAGGATGTAGTGATGAATGGATTTTTTATTTTACTGCAATTGAAAAGTAGCAGAAAGCTGTCTAATAGCTACTATCCTGTTTAGTGAACAGGACTGGCATTAGGTAATGGCAACAGAAAACATTAGAGACAATTGGACTTGATGTAAGATTCAGTTAGATTCATTCACGGTGTATAGTCATTTCCAAGTGGCAGTGACTGCCCTGCATTCTATAGCAATGTCTAATATTTCTAAACATATTTCGGCTCTGTGACACCTTAATGGTATACAATAACAATATGCATCCCTCTCAGAAAAGTGGATACTCTCATTTTTCTAAACATTGTGCTTTACCTCTAACCACTTCCATTTAAATGCAAATTTCAATCATGTCCACCCTCCTATCTTGCAACATGTGCATAAGAAAAAGACACCTCAAATCCAAATATTTTTCATGATAAAGAAGATTGTGTACAGAGTTGCCAGGTCACACTTAGCTCCTCCATGTTTTCTTTTCTTCAGAGGATTTCTCTGGGCATTTTTAAAGGATATATTTTGTCAGGAAAATGTCATCATAGTCTTTTCCCCTTTTGGGTGGCATTTTGTTTTGTTACCCTTGACCGAAAGATTTTCTCTTCCATTTAGTTTTGAAAGTGTGTCCAGTATAATTTTCATGAAAGTATGTCACACAAACATCCTCAGGAATTATTAATTCCATTTACAATTACATTTGTCTTCCTTGCCTAACTAGGTGAAACAGCTTAATATCCAAATTAGATCACAAATGCTTAATAACTGTAGCTCACTATACAGACTCTTTGACAATTACACATCCATAATTTCTTTTGAAGCTAATGAAAACTTAAGTATTCTGCAAGTATGTATTTGTTATATAATTATCACACTTTTAAGAAAATCATCAAATTTCAGGGTTGAAGATTTTAAAAATTATACAAACCCTTAAATTTTTATTTTTTTCTTGCTTATTGTCTTGTCTTATGATGTGCTTAATAAAACTCCTAATACATTCTAAGCAATTTTTGTCTTTATTCATTTTTGATGACATTTCAGAAGGAAAATATCTAAACCCTGGAAAGTGGTATAATGAATATTTGAAATTTTTTAACCTTTTTTTTACTTTTCCCTACCTCCTTTGGCATCATTTTCTCTCTGATTGGAGGAAGATAGGTTGGAGTACCAAGATTTTATTTATAGAGACCAGAAATTAGAATTCCAGCTCATTCTATTTCTCTCTAAAGTCCTATTTAGAGTCAATACTATGAAAGAAGATGCCATGCTAGGTATTCCATGGCATATTTTATTACCAACCTGTAATTTCAAGATTGTGTGTGTATCTTTTCCAGTAATTGTAAGTTCTTTGAGATCAGGAAGTATATTTCTTTTTCTTATTTGTATCCCCAGAGCATAGCATAGTGTCTGTTATAGGCAGTTAATAAATATTTCTTTAATTGAGTTAAATTGTTCAAACAGAAATTTCAGTTAAATATGATATAAAATTTCCATTTTATATTTCATCACTAAATTTACATTTATCATCTGTAGTAGCAAAATTTATTCATTCTCTTAATAATTTGTTCATAATGTGTCTTTTAATATCTAGAGCATGTACAAATTTTGATCACATTATTTATCTGCTTAATTTATAGGTAAAAATTGAGAATGCACTCTATGGAAACATTTCTGTAACCTTCTCATACTGTCATTTAGTATATGTAAGGTAAATGAATCTTGCATTCCCTGAAATATGTTCAAAGATGAGAAAATTGGCAAGTAGGTCAGGATATGCTATTGTTTTCTCAAATATTAATTTTTTATTAAATCTTTTTATTTACAAAGCATATGTACAGGTAATTTCCCCAACATTTACCCTTGTATTACATTTTGTTCCAAATTTTCCCCAACTTTCCCCCACCCTCTCCCTTAGCTGGTAGATAGTCCAATATATGTTCAATATGTTGAAATACACATTAGATCCAATATATGTATACATATTTATACAGTTATCTTGTTGCATAAGAAAAATCAGATCAAAAAGGAAGAAAAAGAAAAACTGAGAAAGAAAACAAAATGCAAGCAAATAACAAGAGACGAGTGAGAATGCTATGTTGTGTTCCACACTCTGTTCCCATGGTTCTCTCTCTAGGTGTAAATAGCTCTCTTCATTACTGCACAGGTGGAACAGGTTTGAATCATCTCAATGTTGAAGAGAGCCACATCTGCCAGAATTGATCACTGTATAGTCTTGTTGCCACATATAATGATCTCCTGGTTCTGTTCATTTCAGATAACATCAGTTCATGTAGGTCTCTCTAGGCCTCTCTGAAATCATCCTGCTGATCATTTCTTATGGAAAAAAAATAGTATTCCATAACATTCATATACCATAATTTATTCAGCCATTCTCCAATTGATGGGCATCCAATCAGTTCCAGTTACTTGCCACTACAAAGAGGACTATCACAAACACTTTTATACACGTGGGTCACTTTCCCTCTATTAAGATCTCTTTGGGATATAATCCTAGTAGAAACACTGCTGGATCAAAGGATATGCACAGTTTGATAACTTTTTGAGTATAATTCCAAATTGCCCTCCAAAATGGTTGGATCCATTCTTAGTTTCACCAAAAATGTATTAGTGTCCCAGTTTTCCCATACCCCCTTCAACATTTGTCATTATCTTTTCTTGTCATTTTAGCCAATCTGACAGGTGTATAGTGGTATCACAGAGTTATCTTAATTAGTATTTCCCTGATCAATAGTGATTTGGAGAACCTTTTCATGTGGCTATAAATAGTTTCAATCTCTTCATTTGAAAATTGTCTGTTCATATCCTTTCAGCATTTATCAATTGGAGAATGGCTTGAACTATAATAAATTTGAGTCAGTTCTCTATATATTTCAGAAAAGAGGCCTTTATCAGATCCTTTGGATGGAAAAATGTTTTCCCAGTTTATTGCTTCCCTTCTAATAATGTCTGCATTAGTGTTTGAATAAAAACTTTTTAACTTAATATAATCAAAATTATGTATCTATGATCAATAATGATAATAAAATCATTCTAGTTCTTCTTTGGTTACAAATCCCTTCCTCCTCCACAAATCTGACAGGTAAACTATCCTATGTTCTTCTAATTTGTTTATAGTATCATTTTTTATGTCTAGATCATGAAGCCATTTCGACCTTATTCTGGTATAGGGTGTTAGGTGTGAGTCTACGTATATTTTCTTTCATACTACTTTTCAATTTTCCCAGCAGTTTTTGTCAAATAGTGAATTCTAATGCAAAACAGTTGGGGCCTTTGGGTTTGTCAAATACTAGATTGTTAAAGTCATTGGCTATTTTGTTCTGTGTACTTAATCTATCCCACTGAACAACTTTTCTGTTTCTTAGCCAGTACCAAATAGTTTTGATAACTGCTAATTTATAATAATTTTAGATGTGTACAGCTACATTCATTTACTTTTCTCTTCACTAATTCCTTTGAAATTTTTGACCTTTTGTTCTTCCAGATGAATTTTATTGCTATTTTTTTCTAGATCAGTAAAATAGCTTCTTGGGAGTTTGATTGGTATAACACTAAATAAATAGATCAGTTTAGGGAATATTGACATCTTTATTATATTTGCTTGACCTATTCATGAGCACTTGATATTTATCCAGTTGCTTAGATCTGACTTTATTTGTGTAGAAAGGGACTTGTAATTTTGCTTATAAAGTTCCTGACTTTCCCTCAGCAGATAAATTCCCAAATATTTTATATTACCAACAGTAATTTTAAATGGAATTTCTCTTTGTATATCTTGCTGTTGGGTTTTTTTAGGGATGTATAAAAATGCTGATAATTTATGTGGATTTATTTTGTATCCTGCAACTTTGCTAAAGTAATGCATTATTTCTAATAACTTTTCAGTTGATTCTCTAGATTCCCTAGGTATACTATCATATCTTCTGCAAGAGTGATAATCTTTTTTTCCTTATTGCCTACTCTAATTCCTTTAATCTCTTTTTCTTCTCTTATTGTCAAGACTAGAATTTCTAATACAATATGGAATAGTCATGGTGATAGTGAAAAAGCTTGTTTCACTCCTGATGTTATTGGGATTGGTTCTAGTTTGTCCCTATATGATGCTTCCTAATGGTTTTAAATAGATGCTACTGACTATTTTAAGGAAAAGTCCATTTATTCCTATATTTCCAGTGTTTTTAATAGGAATGGGTGTTGGAATTTATCAAATGCTTTTTCTACATCCATTGAGATAATCACAAGGTTTTGTTAATTTGGTTATTGATATAATCAATTATTCTAACAGTTTTCCTAAAATTGAACCAGCCCTTCATTCCTGGTATAAATAAATCCTACTTGGTCATGGTGTATTACTCTGGGGATGATTATCTGTAATCTGTTTGGTAATATTTTATTAAGATTTTTGCATCAATATTCATTAGAGAGATTTTTCTATAATTTTTCTTTCTCTGTTTTCGTCCTACCTGGTTAGGTATCAGTACTATAACTGTGTCATAAAAGGCATTTGGTAGGAGTCTTTCTTTCCCTATTTTCAAATAATTTATGTCATTTGAGAGTTAATTGTTCTTTAAATGTTTGCTAGAATTCACACATAAATCCATCTGGTCTTGGGAATTTTTTCTTAGGGAGTTGATTAATTGCTTGTTCTTATTCTTTTTCTAAAATGGGACTATTTAAGTAATTTATTTCCTCTTGTGTTAATGTGGGCAATCTATATTTTTGTTTTCCTCTATTTCACTTGGCTTGTCAAATTTAATGGCATAAAGTTGGGCAAAGTAACTCCTGATAATTGCTCTAGTTTCCTCTTCATTGGTAGATAGTTCTCCCTTTTCATTTTTGAGATTAACAATTTGATTTTCCTCTTTCCTTTTTCTATTCATGTTAACTAAAGGTTTATCTATTTTGTTTTTTTTTCCCATAAAACCAATGCTTAGTTTTATTTATTAATTTAACAGTTTTTTTAGTTTCACTTTTAATCATCTCTCCTTTTATTTTTAGAATTTCAAGTTTGAAATTGATTGGAGATTTTCACTTTGGTCTTTTTCTAGATTTTTTAGTTGCAAGTCAAACTTATTGATCTTCTCTTTCTCTATTTTATGCAAGTAAGCATCTAGAGATATAAATATTTTCCTTGTTACCACTTTGGCTATATCCCACAAATTTTGGTATGCTGTCTCATTGTTATCATTCTTTTGGATGAAATTATTGATTATGTCTATGATTTTCTGTTTCACCCATTCATTATTTAGGATGAGATTATTAGGTTCACTTTTCTTTTTCATCTATTTTCCTCTGGCCCTTCGTAAAGGTAAGTTTTATTTAATCATGGTCTGAAAAAATGCATTTGCTACTTCTGCCTTTCTGCATATGATTTTGAGGTCTTTATGTCCTAATGCATGGTCAATTCTTTGTATATGTTCCATGAAATGCAGAGAAGAAAGTGTACTCCTTTCTGTCTCCATTCAATTTTCTCCAAAGATCTATCATATCTAGTTTTTGTAGTGTTCTATTTACCTCTTTAACTTCTTTTTTATTTATTTCGTCATGTGATTTATCTAGTTCTGAGAAAGCAAGGTTGAGATCTCCTCCTATTATAGTTTTGTTATCTATTTCTTCTTACAACTCTCTTAACTTCTTTAGGAATTTAGATGCTACAACACTTGGAGCATGTATATTTAATATTGATATTGCTTCATTAGCTATTATACCCTTTAGCAAGATACAGTTTTTTTCATTATATCTTTTAATTAGATCAATTTTTACTTTTGCTTGGTCTGAGATTAGGATGGCTACCCCTGCTTTTTTTTTTTTTTTTTTTTTTTTTTTTTTACTTCACCTGAAGCATAATAGATTCTGGTCCAGCCTTTTACCTTTACTCTCTATGTATTACTCTGGTTTAAATGTGTTTTTTGTAAACAACATATTGTTGGATTCTGACTTTTAATCCAGTCTGCTATCTGCTTACATTTTATTGGAGAGTACACTCTATTCACATTTATAGTTAAAACTACTAATTGTGTATTTTCTGTCATCTTATTAACACCAAATTATACTTTTCTCTTTCCTTTTCCCTTTTCCCTGCTCCTCAGTATTTTACTTATGAGAACTATTTTCCTCAAGCAGTCCTCCCCCTTTCCAGACCCTACCCTTTTCTTATACCTCCCCACTACTATTTCTCTTTTCCCTTTTATTTAGCCTATCCCTTCTCTTTTTCTCTTTCCTCTCCCACTTTTCTATAAGATGAGAGATATTTTTCATTGAAACCAAATATATTTAATATTCTTCTTGAGAGCCAAATCTGATGAGAGTAAGATCCATACAATATTCGTCACCCTCCCTTCTTTCCCTCAATTATAATGTTTTCTTTGCATCTTCCTGAGATGTAATTTCCCTCATTTTACCTCCATTTTTCCCCTTTTTTCTGTTATAATCCCCATTCCATCTCTATTTTTTTAAAAATATATTTTAACAGTAAAATAAGATTATACGTGTACTCTCAATGTATACCCATAACACAAATACAGTTCTCAATAGATTTTTTTAAACCTTTTTATGCTTCTCTTGAATTTCATATATTGGAGGTCAATTTTTTTTTGTTTAACTCTGGTCTTTTTCTATAAAAAATACATGGAATTCACCAGCTTCATTCAATGTCTATTTTCTTCCCTGAAAGAAAATGCTCAATTTAGCAGTGTAATTTATTTTTGATTGCATTCCAAGTTCCTTCTTCTTATGGAATATTAGATTCCAAGCCCTTTAATCCTTTAAAGTGGAAACTGCTAGGTGCTGAGTAATTTTTATTGTGGCTCCTTGGTATTTGAATTGTTTCTTTCTTGCTGTTTGTAATATTTTTTCCTTGTTCTGATAGTTCTCAAATTTAGCCATAATATTCCTTAGGGTTTTAATTTTGGGGTCTCTTTCAGGAGGTGTTTGGTGAATTTTTTCAATGGTCATTTTACTTTTGGTTTCTATGATATCTGGGCAGTTCTCTTTGATTATTTCCTGAAAGATAGTGTCTAGGCTCTTTTTTTTTTTTTTATCAAGTATTTCAGGGAGTCCAATAATTCTTAGATTGTCTCTTCTAGAATTATTTTCCAGTTTGGTTATTTTCCTAATTGGGTATTTTACATTTATTTTTCTATTTTTTTGAGTTTAGCTTGACTGATTCTAGTCTTATTGAGTGATTCATTTCCCTTCATTCCATTCCAAATTTTAGTGTGTTATTTTCTTCATTTACTTTTTTTTTTTACTTCTTTTTGTATTTGTCCAATTGAATTTTAAATGAGTTGTTTTGTTATATGGAATTTTTTTCCATTTCACAAATTCTGTTTTTTAAGGAGTTATTTTCTTTTTTGATTTTATAAAATCTGTTTTTCTGGGAGTTGCTTTCTTTTTCCATTTTATCAATTTTATCATTTAATTATCAATTTGAAATAAAGTTGGCATAAATATAATATAATAATTTGGCATATATGCCAAATATAATAAATTTAACACACCATAGCTAAATAAGATTTATACCAGGAATGCAGGGCTGGTTCAATACTAGAAAAACTATTAGCATAATTGACTATATCTATAATCAAATTAATGAAAACTATCTGATTAATTCAATAGATGAAGAAAAGACATTTGACAAAATCCAACATCTATTCCTATTAAAAACACTAAAGAATATACGAATAGATGGACTTTTCCTCAAAATAATCAATAGCATGTTTTTAAAAACCATCAGCAAACATCGTATGAAATGGAGATAAACTAGAATCATTTCCAATAACATCAGGGTGAAATAAAATTTCCCACTATCACCATTACTATTCAATATTTTATTAGAAATGTTAGCTTTGTCAATAAAAGCAGAAAAAGAGATTAATGGAATTAGAGTAGGTAATGAGAAAACCAAATTATCACTCTTTGCAAATGATACAATGATATACTTAGAGAACCCCAGAGATTCTTCTAAAAAGCTACTAGAAATAATTCACAACTTTAGCAAAATTACAGGATACAAAATAAATCCACATAAATCCTCAGCATTTTTATACATCACCAACAAAATCCAACAGCAAGAGATACAAAGAGAAATCCCATTCAAAATAACTGTTGATAGCATAAAATATTTGGAAATGTATCTACCAAAGGAAAGTCAAGATTTATATGAGCAAAATTACAAAAAAACTTTGCCCACAAATAAAATCAGATTTAAACAATTGGAAAAATATTAAGTGCTCTTGGATAGGGTGAACAAATATAATAAAAGATGATAATACTACCTAAACTAATCTATGTACTTAGTGCTACACCAATCAGACTACCAAAAACTATTTTAATGATCTAGAAAAAATACCAACAAAATTCATATGGAAGAACAAAAGGTCGAGAATCTCAAGGGAATTAATGAAAAAAAAAAATCAAATGAAGGTGGCCTAGCTGTACCAGATCTAAAATTATACTATAAAACAGTGGGTACCAAAACCATTGGCTAAGAAATAGATTAGTTGATCAATGGAATAGGTTAGGTTCAAAGAACAAAACAGCCAATAACTTTAATAATCTAGTGTTTGACAAACCCAAAGACTCCAGTTTGGGGGATAAGAATTCACTGTTTCACAAAAATTGCTGGGAAAATTGAAAATTAGTATGGCAGAAACTAGGCATTGACCCACACTTAACATCATACACTAAGATAAGGTCAAAATGACCTAGGCATAAAGAATGAGATTATAAATAAATTGGAAGAGCATAGGATAGTTTACCTCTGAGACCTATGGAAGAGGCCTATATATATTAAACATAATAGAAATATATGTGAAATCCAATATATGCATACATATTTATACAGTTATCTTTCTGTACAGGATCAGTCAGAGTCAGGATTAATCAAAGTTCTTGGTCTTTTGGGGGAGAAGTAAAGGAAGCAGGCAAGTTGACACATGGCTTGCCAAAGATGTATCCTCAATTCTGGAGTCCAGAATCTCCAGCTTCTCTCTTCCTCATCCTACAGCTGAATGACTCAGTGCTGCGCCTGTGCTCTGAGACTCTGAGAGTGTGCTGAGACACTGTTGGGGAGGAGTGGCCAGGTCCCGAGAGACTCCAGCTGTTTGAGGTTGTATTCTTCACCCCCTGTATTTTTAGCTTCTCTGCTTGTCTGCTGGCTTGTTGCCAGGGCAAAGTATCCAATCCTATAGCAAAGCTCTCCAGGCAGAGATGGCTGAAATCACACCCCACCCCATTCTGGTCTGCTCTGCTGTGAGCTGCCTGCCGAGCTCTCTCTGCCTCTGCCCTCAGCCTGCACCTGATCTAAAACCGTCCCCACCCTCAAGCAAAAACAGATCTTTCCTGGCAAATTTCAAGGATATCTTCTCTTGGTAATTATTTGTGGATTTTTTTTTTCAGTCAAGCATTAATTCAGAGGCTTGTCATGAAATTAATTCTGAGAGAAAATGAGGAGCTTACGCAGCTGTGTACTTCCTTTCCGCCATCTTGCCTGGAAGTCTGTGATATACCGGAATTACACATTGTTAACATATATTGAATCACTTGCCGCCTGGGGGATGGGAAGAAGGGAGGGAAAAATATTAGAACACAGGGTTTTGTTTGGGTGAATGGCAAAAATTATCCATGTATATATTTTGAAAATAAAAGATATAACTTTAAAAAGAAAAGAATGATGTAAATACTAAAAAAAGCAAGCAAACAAACAAAAAACAGTTACTGCTTAGTGATGTTTGTTATGCTTTTAATATATAATAAAACAATTAAAGACAATGATTATATTACATAGGTTTTATTAGCTTTATAAGCATCCTATTAAATATTGATTTGGGAGTTTCAACATGCACAACCACAGATTTCTCTCACATCATCTTTGTATGAATTGCCTTGTGATTGTTACTTTTCGCCCCATTGATTCAATTATCTATATATTTTTTGTATTTTTACTTGTTTTGTTAGATATCTCCTGATTACACTTTGCTCTATACCCTGTTGGCCTTATGTTTGATACTTCCACTTCAGAAGTAGTAAAAATATCCTTTTTTGCTGTTAAAAAAAAGCATCTTATTGTCCATAGGTTCACTGAAAGAATCCTCAGTAAAAATTCATAAGTATCTTGGGCAACAAATATGATGAACATGCCATTACATTCTCACGTGACTTTTATCTAATGGGAACAGATATGTGGTAAAGTGAATAGAGCAGTGGTGTTACAAATAGAAAGATCCATCTTTGTGAGTTTAAATCTGCTTCAAACACTTACTTACTGTATTACTCTGTACCAGTCACTTAACCCTGCTTGCCTCAGTTCATCACCTGTAAAATGAGCTGGAAAAGGAAATGGAAAAAAATACTCCAGTATCTTTGTCAAGAAATCAGTTCAATAATAACTATTCTATTTCTAAATTATGAAATTTGCTCATTCCATGTACCTTTCAGAATATTGTGTATAACATTTATGCATTAATTTTATATCTGGGCAATTATAATATTTGTCTGTAATGATAGTTTACTATATTTTATATTTTGTATTTGTAATCCTGAGATTTATCTTGTATCAGTTCACTAACAATAGCAAATTTCTAATTTTTATTCCAATCACCAGGTTATACATTGCTAGGTATTCAATAAATGCTAACTTTGACCACATGTAGTGATGTGGCACACATTTTTAACACCTCTTTATATATATACATGGATAACTAAATCTAAATCCCTTTAAGGTAATCATTGTAGCAATGACCTGATGTAGAATTGCTACCATAAATTCATCCATTTCTAACAATGGAAATCTGCATGACTCAGCCATATGTTTAATGCTTCTGTGTCCATGTATTGTTGGCTTAGCTCATGTAGATGTTGCTCATAGAGAGGTTTGCAATTCAGTTTTTGGTTTGAAGCCATTTCATAGGTTCCTTCTGCAGTTAAACCATTTTTCAGTTATATTTGTCATATTTAATGAAGTACACCTATTTATTGTCACTTTTATGATCATAACTGCTATTACTGCTTGGCCAAGTGATGTCTATTGGTTCTAAAAGTACCTATTTTTTTTTTTACCAATTTATAAATTTCTGTGAGTCTAAAAAACCTTTTCCTTTTTTTGATAAGCAATCATCTTTCTATAGCTTTTTTAGAATGATAGGCCATGTGTTTTGTTAATATTGCATGGGTTTTTGTTAGGATATTTTCAGAGTTGGTTATGATCTATTTTACAATTCAAAAGTCATGTTATTCCGTATGACCTTTGATTTCAAGATACCAGTGTCTATTTTTATTCTCATTTAACAGTTTGAGGAAACTGAGACTGAGCCAAAAATACACACAAGTAATAAGTGACAGAATTAGGAATTAAATTTAAGCTTTTGATTCCAAGTTCAGTTTTCTCCATCCATCTCACTGGTCATGCATCGGACAAGCAGCTGGAATTTAGATGTGCTTTTTCAACTCAAGTCTCAATTTCCATTCTGAATATGTTCAAGACTTTTCTTATTCCAAAGTTGGAAATCTATGAAGTCATTAGCTGATAGTCACTCTGAAAGACTTTCAGGATAGGTAATCTTGGAATGAATGAAATGGCAAGGGTATAAAACAGTCAGCTTGAACCGATTCTGGAAGAATCTTTTGTTAAAGTTTCAGTATGAGCATTCCTTGAAAATGACTAACAGCTATAAATTGGAGATTGATTTATTATTTTGTTGACTGTCTAAACTTAAGAAAGTGATGGAGAAAATGTTAACAATGGAGATTCAAAATAAAAAGTATATTATATTTTCTCTCTGGAGAGCTAGTTATTGAACATTTCATAACACTGATAGTAATTTTCATGTACTATGATTAAAATATCAGGAGTATATGCTTCTTAAATTTTCCTTCTAGCCCATTGAAATTGTATATTTATTTGCCTCATACTCTATCAGGACATCTGTCAAAATAATCTATCCTATTTGGAGATGTTCAGGAAAGATGGAAGAAATTTAAGTTTGAAATTAGATTTTCTTCAAACTCACACACATAAACTCAGAATGGCTCATCTAGCTGGACTTCAATTTGAGCCAAATCTCATTGGCTAAGAGTCAAACAGAAGAATTTCTAACTAATAAGCTTTTAAAAACTAATAAGCCTAGGCAACACCCCAGGAAAGCTGTCAGCTCCTCAAGTGAGTAAAAGGCACAACCCCCGATTAACTCAGATAGATATAATGGGGTCACTGCCTAAGGACTCCTAAGTAGGGACAACTAATGGTTTAAGGCTAATCTGTTGAATGGAGAATCAGAGTATTTCTTTAAATAAGAAAGTAATATGATCATAAAGAAAACTAAGATAGATCTCCACACACACCTCCTAATTGGTTGAATGACTGTACTTTGAAATAATTTAGTATAAAGAGACTTAGCAGGAAGCCTTTAAGTGTACAACAAAAGAACAGAAGAGTGTGAGTGTGTGTGTGGAGGGGTAATATAAATGGATGGGAGGTGAGGGGGAAGGGTTCCAATTAATGACAGGCTAAAGTTCAAATTACTTAGTTCAAAATACTATTGAACAAATAGCATCACTGGACTACCAGACAACATCATTGAGATAAAAAGCCAAGCTTGTAATGAAAAAAAAAAATAGGAAAAGAAACAAATTTTATAGTTATACTATATTTTAAATATATTCTTTTCAATTTATCTGCACAATAACTGAAGGGTTAGAGGGAAAATATTATTTTTCACTTTATATAGATGGGGGTCATTTGCTACATTTTCCAAGAAATTTAGAGAGATTTGTTTTGTTTTGTTTTTTAGTAATATGATCACCTGATTTGATTCTGGCTACTTGATTTCAAGTTCAGGGTTATTTTCTCCACTACATCCCTTCTCAGAGTAAATAGCATCTTGGGTATATGTGGTTAACCTAGAATTATAAATTCTCCAGATGAAAGGTATTTTAGAGGTCATTGAATCCAGTCCTCTTATTTTCCAGATGAGAACCTGAGGTCTAAACAGGGAAGTGACTTGGCCAAGATTACATAAGCAGTAAGGGTCTTACTCAATGTCCTGGCAGAAATCCATATTCTCCTGTATTCAAGGTAAATGGTGTCTTTGTTCTTTGCTCTTGAATCCTGAACTCTAATACTTTTCTTAAATTGATCTGATGCTATCATGCTTTCAGCCAGTCACAGAAAAAGTTAAATGGTGCAACTGAGGAAGTTAATGAGTTCATAGAGTGACAAGGCCCTAACCTTTGTGGGGAGGAAGGCAGGGAAAGAAGTCCATGCTAAGGCCACAGGGATTCTAAGCAATTCTTTCTTGAACTGTTCTGACACCACCAAGGTGTGAGCACTTCAAAACAATTTCCTCATACAGTCAGAGAGTTTAACAACTGTCATAAAATTAAATGCATAATATAGATCTCCAGCTGGAGACTTTGATGTAAGAAGGACACTCTACAAGTGAGGATCAATCTTACCTGGATTCAAATGTGTCAGCTCCAATAGACAGGTCACTGTATATTTGGGAAAACTTAAAAGAAAAATCTAGAAAGATCCATAAATCTTGAACTGGATTCTTTTATCAGATACTAATTTATCATAGTATTTTAATGAGTTGGACTAGAGAAAGCTTAATGCATATGTATAGAAAATTTGGGCTGTTGTTGCCTGCTTTTCATAATGCAGGCAGGCTTCAATTTACAGTGCTTTAAATTAAGAGCAATTTGC
Organism: Sarcophilus harrisii; assembly: GCF_902635505.1. Lineage (NCBI taxonomy): Eukaryota > Metazoa > Chordata > Mammalia > Dasyuromorphia > Dasyuridae > Sarcophilus > Sarcophilus harrisii. The sequence continues at coordinate 365,203,057 of NC_045427.1, read as the reverse complement.
ATTTATGGCATCTTGCCATTCATACCAATGCTGCTATGCAGGGCACTTATGGCAGCCAGCACACAAATAATCATATGGTGCCTGGCTAGCTTGAAGGAAATGGATCTTAGTCTCTAATATAGTAGAAAGGCCAACAACTTGATATCTTATGCCTATAGTACATGAAAGGAAATATGGTGTAATGGAAAGGGGATAGAATTGAGAAATGAGAAAACCATTTTCTCTTATTTATCTGAGCTAACAATTATCTGTGTAATACTAATGAAAGTTACTTACCCTATATGGAACATTTTTTCTTCATTTATAAAATGGTATGTGTGTGTGAAAAAGATTGAGCTATATGATCTTTACATGATCTATATATTATATTTATAAAAATATCTTCATATGATTTTTTACAATTCTGATTTTGTTTATTGTATTATTATTGTTTTGGAGAAGTTTGTAAGAAAAAAAGAAGACAATAAAACAAATATCTCTAAAGAAATTTCTTGCAGCATCAAATGACTAATGCTCTCCACTCATTTGCTAAAAGATGTCTAATAAAAATGTTGACAAAGATATCCTTAATTCCAGGAAACTTTTGATGTTGTTCTAGGAATTATATACTTGCATATACATACATATATTTACATACACAAATTTATATGTTCATATATATGAATGCACACAAATGTGTGTATATATACACACATATATATGCCATTTTGATATTGTTTCATATAGACAATATATATTAATTCTAATTTCTTCTTTCTTGTATTTCTGCATTTAATTTATAGATGTTTTAGAAAGTTTTGTAACAAACACACAAATATATAATGGCTATTTTATAAAATAGTTAATCAAAGATGACATTGATAGTCATTTCTCTGAATTCACTGACATGAGGCCTTTGTTGAGGAATGCAGTCCTTGTAATAGCATTATTTTGAGTTGGGGGGTTGGGGTTGTGAAGTCAGTTTCAGCTCTAAAATACCTTGCCTAGTAAAATGATCCATACTAAAATTATTTTAGAATTTCATTTTTGCTGCATTTTCTTCAGGTACCTATATAAATTCTATAATATTTGAGATTCTTTCATAGATTCAAGATATTTTAATTAGTTGTGCATTAAGAAGCCCATGCTAGTCCTCAGTCATTAATTCATTTTTTGTATTGAAGTAAATGTTGCCATGAAGACAAAATATAAGTGCATTAATATACCAGTGTACAATGCTAGGAAAGATATATCTGTTATTTCATATTTACAATGAACTCATTTGGAAATCAATGGTTCCTTAAGAGCCCTTCATGCCATTTTTGAACATACAAACTTTTACACTACATTCAAACATACAAACATGTGACACTAACAAATCATGAAAAGCTCATTAAGTCATATCCTCTTCAAAAGGCCTCAGGTTTACTACACACCTCTCAGACTGGCTAAGATGACAGGAAAAGATTATGACAAATATTGGAGGGGATGTGGGAAAACTGGGACACTGATACATTGTTGGTGGAATTGTGAATGAAGCCAACCATTCAGAAGAGCAATTTGGAACTATGTTCAAAAAGTTATCTAACTGTGCATACCCTTTGGTTCAGCAGTGTTACTACTGGGCTTATATCCCAAAGAGATCTTAAAGAAGGAAGAGTTCCACATGTGCAAAAATGTTTGTGGTAGCCCTTTTTGTAGTGGCTAGAAACTGGAAATTGAATGGATGCCCATCAATTGGAGAATGGCTGAATACATCGTGGCATATGAATGCTATGGAATATTATTGTTCTGTAAGAAATGACCAGCAGAATGAGTTCAGGGAGGCCTGGAGAGACTTACATGAATTGATGCTAAGTGAAATAATCAGAACCAGGAGATCATTATTATACATGGTAACAACAAAATTATATGATGATCATCTCTGCTGCATATGGCTCTCTTCAACAATGAGATGATTCAAACCAGTTCCAATTGTTCAGTAAAGATCAGCTACAACCAGAGAGAAAACTATGAGATACGAGGATGGACCACAACTAGCATTTCCACTGTTTTTGTTATTGTTTGCTTGCATTTTTGTTGTCCTCAGGTTTTTGTCTTTCTTTCTAGATCTGATTTTACTTATGCAGCAAGATAACTGTATAAATATGTATACATATATTGGATTTAACATATAGTTTAACATATTTAACATGTATTGGACTACCTGCCATCTAGGGGAGGGGGTGAGGGGAAGAAGGGGAAAAGTTGGAACAGAAAATTTTGCAAGGGGTCAATGTTGAAAAATTACCCATACAGATGTTTTGTAAATAAAGTTATAATAATAATAATAAAGACCTCAGGGTTGTTTAATTTTGGTTTTGTTATGTTTTTGTTTTTGTTTTGCTGCTGTTTTTGTTGAGGGGGATTGTGTGTATTTTTTTTTTTTTGTGTTAGCTTCTTGTATTTTGTTTTGTTTTTTTTATAAAATGACAGTTACTAAATAATTAGTGAGTTCCATCCCAAATCTAAAATTTTTACAATTCTCTATATTTTTTCTCATGATTTACCCCCAAAAATAAAAATCATAAAAAATCTCCAAAACATTATGCCATAAATATTCATGCAAGAAGTACTTAAGCAATCCTCTACCACTATGGATTTATAAGTTTTCTTAAAGCATTGTAAGTAATGTAATAGAAATAATTTCTGAACTCTTATTTAAGAAAAATTTAGCTATTTTTTGAGTGGAATAAATATAAACACAATTATAAATAATATTAATGAACTTAAATAAACGTGTTTGGTCAGAGTTATCTAAGCTGAGAGTAAGATGAGACATATCATCAAGTAACATATAGCATGTAGAAATAGACTAAAATCTATAGCTACCTATAATTGATCTTTTCATAGGCCAAGAATTGAAGAAATCATGTAATAAACAGTGATAATATCATTGGTACTAGTGATATCAGACTGTCCATTTTGATTCAAAAAATTAAAAAAATAAAAATACAATAAAAAGACACCAAAAATCATTATAGGATAAAATAATAATATTGTGAAAATAACATATAAAATTAAAATTAAGAATTATTGCTAATTTATGTAGCCACAGTAGCATAAGATTATTTTAGTACTTTTTTATGTGAATCTTTATGACACAAAGTTTGTTTAGTTCATTGTTGTTGTTTTACAGTTAAAGGATTTAAAATATAATTCAACTTTCATTTCTGAAAAGGAACAATGACATCATGGGGTGATAAACTGATTTATACATGAATTTATTTAAATACAGTAAAACTATGTAAAATTTTCTATCTCACTCTTTCTTCCAGAATCAGAGAAGACCAGTGGCAAGAACAAAAGTTAAGACTGACAATGACCTGAGAGGAATTTGATGATCTCGGCATCTTTTATGTCCTAACAAGCTCTAAGTGGTTGCCAGCACCTGTTGCAGGCCACCTTCATGGCTTTTGTATCTTTAATATTTTCCCAATTATATAAAATAATGTGTAACATAAAAAAAATGAATTTTGAGCTCCAAATTATCTCCTTTCCTCCTCCCCTCCTTCATTGAGAAGGCAAACGCTTAGATACAGGTTATACATATGCAGACATGCAAACAACCTTAATGTCTATTGGAATAAAATTAACCCTGTCATTACAAAATTGAGAAATGTGGGAGGTGGAGCCAAGATGTTGGAGAAGACATGACTTTCTAAGCTTTTCTCATGCCTTCATAATCAACTATTAAATTCAGCCTCAAAAATGGTGCTTGACTGCTAAAATTCACAAAGATTAGAAGCACAACAATTTACCAGCTGAAGATAATCTGGAAGATTGTCAGAGCAGGTTTGTCCTGAGGGGTGAGAACAGACCAGCACAGGCAGGGAGAGAGGAGAGACTAGCGTCCTGAGCAGGCCAGTGGCAGGGGTAACCTCTGTGGCTAGAAAAGATATAGAGATGACTCCCATAGGCTAACTCCTCTGCCTTAATTATAAAGCAGTAAACCAGCAGAGAAATTAAAGCCAAAAAAAAAGAGGGTGTGGTATTCTTCTTCTTTTATGTAATATATGATGGTTCTCTCTGGGAGCAGGTTTCTTGGGGAGGTTTTCGGAAGACAGCCTTAGTTTCAGTTCAGATCAGTAATGACTTCAAATGCAGCCAGGTGTTAAAGTAGTGCTTTATTGTTTCTCCCAAAATAGCCCAGTTAGCTTTCTTTGGTTCCAAGAGCTCTTGTTGCTAGCTTCAGCCTCTCTCTGAATCTTGGTTCTACCTGATTGCAGATTAGCTTCTCAATCTCTGGAACTGAACTCTCACTCTGTCAATCTTCCAAAGTGACTTCTGGCTCTAGCTCAACAACTCCAACTCATGGGTTCTTCGGAACTGAGTGACACTCCCCTCTCAATCTTTTCAAATGACTCTGCTGACTGAGGTCAGCTGTTTTTATGCTCTCTCAAAGGTTGACTCCTTCTCTGAGAGTGGGATTATGGGAGGTGTGAATTCACAAAGTTACAAAGTTAACTTTGTGAATCTCCCATACTTGTGAACTCCAATGTGTGAGCTAAGGTGTGAATGCTTAAAGGTGCAAACCCAAGCACACAAGCATTGCTTCCTTCAATTCCACTTAGTACCTTGTTTCAAGTTCTGGCCCATAACATCTCCTTGTATGATCAGATCAATTATACTGAACCATGCTAAATTAGATAATTATTGTCTCTATCAATTCTAATGACTTAACCACTTTGTAAGGATTCCAACAAAAGGGTACTCTCTAAAAATTGCCAGAACCTAACAAGATCTGGCTATAAAAACCCACAAGTGGAAGTGACAGCACAGACCACAGACTGTAACACAGCTCTACAGCCACATTCTGCAGTACGGGGTTTTGTGAGGGCAGTTACAAATCTGCACATTAAGAGGGCACAGCCTGGGGCAGTCTCTAATTTGAACACCGGGGGGCTCGGCCTGGGGCAATAAAACTTTCACAGTGTGACCATGCTTCCCTGGGCAGGGGCACTTCCAGTACATGTGAGACTATTCCCTGGTCAGCCACTAATACCAACAGCCCAATGGTGGGGCCTGTGATTGTGACATTTTCACTGCTCAGCTTCTAGCCCCAGTGTAGTCATTATCCCACACAGGAGGGTTCTTTGCAGGGCACTTGAGCCAGAGTTACTTACAGTGGGGGAACTCTTTTCAGAGCACACCCATACCTTGCTGCTCTTTGTAGCCAGTTGGCAGGATAGCTACAGTCCATACACCTATCCCTGCTCTGCAGAGGAAGCTGGTAACCTCCTGGCCGTGAAGGCAGACCATACAGGCTTTAACAAAATGAACAAAAAATCAAAAGGATTGTTGTTAGCTTCTAAACAAAAAGAAGGCAGGTTTTCAACCCCTAGGAGACTAATAGTAGACAGTCTCCAGACAACTGTTGGTCCCCAACACAAAAGGCTCTTGTAGAAGAGACTATTAAAAACCTTAAAAGAAAACTAGAAGAAAAATGGGGAAAGGAAAGAGATGCTATGCAAGAGAGCAACAACTACCTGAAATGTGAATTGGAAAAAGTAAAAATCTCCCAAAAAGTACAGGGAAACAGAATTTATGAATTGGAAAAGATAAAGAATTCTGAAGAAAGCAGGATTTATGAAGTGGAAAAAGAAAATAACTCAATAAAAAAAATTAGTAAAATGGGAAAAAATGAGCAAAACAACTCATTTAAAAAACTCAATTGGACATATTAAAAAAAAGTAGAAAAAGCTGAAGAAATAACTGAACAAATAGCAAAACCAAAAAATAAAAAATTGGAAAAAAACATCAAATATTTGGAAAAACAGCAGACTTGGAAAATAGATCTAGGAGAGAGAACCTGGGGATCATTGAACTTCCTGAAAATTATGATGAAAAAAAGAACCTAGATACTATTTTACAGTAAATCATCAAAGAGTATTGCTCAAATATAATAGAACCAGAAGGTAAAATAGGCATTGAAAGAATTCATTGAACACCATGTGAAAAAGGCCCTAAAATAAAAATTCCAAGGAATATTGTGGCCAAATTCCAGAACTATCAGACTAAGGAAAAAAATATTACAAGCAGCCAGGAAAAAAAATTCAAATACCAAGATGCCACAATAAGGGTCACTCAAGATCTGGCTGCCTCCACATTACAAGTTTGAAGGGCCTGGAATCTGATATTCTGAAAGGCAAAAGATCTCAGAATGCAGCCAAGAATAAACTACCCAGCTAAGCTAAGCATTTTCTTTCATGGAAGAAGATGGACATTTAATGAAAAAGAGGAATTCAGTTTGTTTCTAAGGAAAATAACCAGATCTAAACAAAAAATTTTATCTCCAACCATAAGACTCAAGAGAAGCAGAAAAAGATAAAAGGAACTCTTCAGAACTGTATTTCTGTTGTGGATATATATAAAGACCACATGTATAATTTGATTTTATTGATATAACATAAAAAAGGGAAGTAGAGATGGAAAGGAGACAGTGGCAGAAAAAGGGAAAATGGGAGATAAAAAGAGGGAAAGTACATCCCATGAGGAGGCAAAGGAAACCTATCATATCTGAGGGAACTTAGAGATGAGAAGGAACATTGTGTGAATCTTACTCTCATCAGAGTTGGCTCAAAGAGAAAATAATTGACATATTTGTTTTACAGAGGATTTTCTCTCACCTTATTAAAAAGTGGGAGAGGAAAAGGGAAAAGGAAAAAGAGTAATAAGGGAAGGGTACAAGAAAGGGGAAGGTATTCAAACAGAGGGGGGAGGAATCTTAAAGAGGGAGAGGTAGGTGATGCAAGTGAGGCCCATAAGTTTAATAGTAGGGAAAGGAGTAAGTGGGGGCAAGAAAAAGAAAAGCATAATCTGGGGATATTATGATGGCAGGAAATATAGAATTACTAATTTTAATCATAAATGTGAATGGAAGAACTCTCCTATAAAGCATAGGCAGATAGCAGACTGGCTCAAAAGTCAGAACCTTACAATATGTGGTTTACAGAAAACACATTTAAAGCATACAAACAGAGTAAGGGTAAAAGGCTGGAGTAGAATCTATTATGCTTCAGGAAAAGTCAGAAAAGCAGGGGTAGCCATCCTTATCTCAGATCAAGCAAAAGCAAACACTGACCCAATTAAAAGAGATAAGGAAGGGAACTATATCTTGCTAAAGGGTACTATAGACAATGAAGCAATATCAATACTAAGCATATATGCAGCAAGTGGTATAGCATCTAACTTCCTAAAGTAGTTAAGAGAGTTGCAAGAAGAAATAGACAGCAAAACTATAATAATGGGAGATTTCAGTCTTTCACTCTCAGAATTAGATAAATCAAACCACAAAACAAATAAGAAAGAAATTAAAGAGGTAAATAGAATATTAGAAAAATTAGATATGATAGATCTGTGGAGAAAACTGAATGGTGACAGAAAGGTGTGTACTTTCTTCTCAGCAGTTCATGGAACCTATGCAAAAATTGACCATATATTAGGATATAAAGACCTCAAAATTAAATGCAGGAAGGCAGAAATAGTAAATGATTCCCTTTCAGATTACGATGCAATAAAAATTACATTCAACAAAAAGTTAGGGGTAAATACCCCAAAAAATAATTGGAAACTAAATAATCTCATCTTAAAGAATGACTGGGTGAAACAACAAATTATAGACACAATTAATAATTTCACTCAAGATCATGACAATGATGAGACATCACATGAAAATTTGTGGGATGTAGCCAAAGCAGTAATAAGGGGAAATTTTATATCTTTAGAGGGTTACTTGAATAAAATAGAGAAAGATAAAATCAATGAATTGGGCTTACAACTTAATAAGCTAGAAAAAGACCAAATGAAAAATCCCCAATCAAATACTAAACTTGAAATGCTAAAATTAAAAGGAGAAATTAATAATATTGAAAGTAAAAAAAAATATTGAATTAATAAATAAAACTAAGAGTTGGTTTTATGGAAAAAACAATAAAATAGATAAACTTTCATAAATCTGATTAGAAAAAGGAAAGAGGAAATTGTTAGTCTTAAAAATGAAAGAGGGAACTTTCCACCAATCAAAAGCAAATTAGAGCAATAATAAGGAGTTACTTTTCCCAACTTTATGCCAATAAATTTGATAAATTAAGTGAAATGGATGACTACCTCCAAAAATATAGGCTTCTTAGATTAACAGAGGAGGAAGTAAATTGCTTAAATAGTTCCATTTTAGAAAAAGAAATAGAACAAGCTATTAATGAACTCCCTAAGAAAAAATCCCCAGGACCAGATGGATTTACATGTGAATTCTACCAAACATTTAAAGAACAATTAGCCCCAATGCTATATAAACTATCTGAAAAAATAGAGAATGAAGGACTCCTTCCAAATTCCTTTTATGACACAGGCATGGTACTGATACCTAAACCAAGTAGGTTGAAAACAGAGAAAGAAAATTATAGACCAATCTCCCTAATGAATATTGATGTTAAAATCTTAAACAAGATATTAGCAAAAAGACAACAGAATATCATTTCCAGGATAATACACCATGATCAAGTAGGATTTATACCAGGAATGCAGGACTGGTTCAAAATTAGGAAAACCATTAGTATAATTGACCATATTAATGACCAAATTAACAAAAAACATATGATCATCTCAATAGATGCAGAAAAAGCATGATAAAATCAAACATCCATTCCTATTAAAAAACACTTGAGAGTATAGGAATAAATGGTCTTTTCCTTAAAATAATGAGTAGGATCTATTTAAAACTATCAGTAAACATCATATCATATGAGAGGGATAAACTGGAACCATTCGCAATAAGATCAGGAATGAATCAAGGTTGCCCACTATCACCATTACTATACTATATTGTATTAAAAAAGCAAGCTTTGGCAATAAGAGCTGAGAAAGAAATTAAAATAATTAGAGTAGGTAATGAGGAAACCAAATTATTATTCTTTGCCGATGATATGATGGTATACTTAGAGAATCCCAGTGATTCTACTAAAAAGCTATTAGAAATAATCCACACCTTTAGCAAAGTAATAAATACACGAACATACGTCATCAGCATTCTTATATGTCACTAACAAAATCCAACAGTTACAAGAAAAAATTCCATTTAAAGTAACTACCAATAGTATAAAATATGTGGCAATCTATCTGCCAAGGGAAAATCAGAAACTATATGATTAAAACAACAATACTCTTTCCATACAAATAAAGTCAGTTCTAACCAATTGCAAAAATATTAAATGATCTTGGATTGGGTGAGCAAATATAATAAAGATGACAAGACTACCTAAACTAATCTATTTATTTAGTGTATACAAATCATACTCCTAAAAAACTGTTTTAATGACCTAGAAAAAATAACAACAAAGTTCATATGGAAAACCAAAAGATCAAGAATTTCAAGGGAATTAATGAAAAAAAAAACCATCAAATGAAGGTGGCCTAGCTGTACCAGATCTAAAATTATATTATAAAGCATCAGTTTCCAAAACCATTTGGTATTGGTTAAGAAATAGACTACTTAAAAAGTGAAATAGGTTAGGTTCAAAGGACAAAACAGCCAATAACTTTAATAATCTAGTGTTTGGCAAACCTAAAGACCCCAGCTTTTAGGATAAGAACTCACTATTTGACAAAAATTGCTGGGAAAATTGGAAATTAGTATGGCAGAAACTAGGCATTGACCCACACTTAACACTATACACCAAGATAAGGTCAAAATGGGTTCATGACCTAGGCATAAAGAATGAGATTATAAATAAATTGAAAGAGCATAGGAGAGTTTACCTCTCAGACCTGTGGAAGAGGAAGGAATTTATGACCAAAGAAGAACTAGAGATCATTATTGATCACAAAATAGAAAAATTTGATTATATCAAATTGAAAAGTCTTTGTACAAACAAAACTAATGCAGACAAGACTAGAAGGGAAACTATAAACTGGGAAAACATTTTTTACAGTCAAAGGTTCTGATAAAGACCTCATTTTCAAAATATATAGAAAATTGACTCTAATTTATTAGAAATCAAGCCATTCTCCAATTGATAAATCATCAAAGGATATGAACAGACAATTCTGAGATGAAGAAATTGAAACTATTTCTAGCCATATGAAAAGATGTCATTATTAACCAGAGAAATGCAAATTAAGACCACTCTGAGATACCACTACACACCTGTCAGATTAGCTAGAATGACAGGGAAAGATAATGCGGATTGTTGGAGGGGATGTGGGAAAACTGCGACACTTATACATTGCTGGTGGAACTATGAATAAATACATCCAGTCATTCCGGAGAACAATTTGGAACTGTGCTCAAAAAGCTATTAAACTGTGCATGCCCTTTGACCCAGCAGTGTTACTACTGGACTTATATCCCAAAGAGATTTTAAAGAAGGGAAAGGGACCTGTATGTGCAAGCATGTTTATGGCAGCCCTCTTTTGTAGTGGCCAGAAACTGGAAACTGAGTGGATGCCCATCAATTGGAGAATGAATAAATTGTGGTATATAAATATTATGGAATATTATTGCTCTGTAAGAAATGACCAGCAGGATGATTTCAGAAAGGCCTGAAGAGACTTACATGAATTGATGCTTAGTGAAATGGGCAGGACTAGAAGATCATTATATACTTCAACAACAATACTATATGATGATCAATTCTGATGGACATGCCCTCTTCAACAATGAGATGAACCAAATCAGTTCCAATAGAGCAGTAATGAACTGAACCAGTTACATCTAGGAAAAGAACTCTGGGATATGATTATGAACCATTACATAGAATTCCCAATCTTTCTATTTTTGTCTGTCTGCATTTTTGATATCTTTCACAGGCTAATTTTATACTATTTCAAAGTCTAACTCTTTTTATATAGCAAAAGAACTGTTTGGACATGTATATACATATTTAACTTATACCTTAACATATTTAACATGTATTGGTTAACCTACCATCTAGAGGAAGGGGTGGGGGAAGGAGTGAAAAAGTTGGAACAAAAGGATTTTGCAACTATCAATGGTGAAAAATTGCCTATGCATATATCTTGTAAATAAAAAGCTATAATAAAAAAAAAAGAGAGAGAGAGAGAGAGAAATGTGGAGAGAGTTGCTTGGTCTTATATTTAGGTAAATTAAGGTAAATTCTGAACACAATATTTGTTGGATATCTAGCTTCAAAATTTTCCTCTAATATGATCAATAAGGATCTTTTAGTTAGAATATAGCCAATAATAATTATACAATATGTCCTCTGCCTCATAAATACCATCAGAGAGAGTTGACACTAAATGACTAAGTAGCAGTGATGAAAAATAATAATATAAACCAGTGTTTTTTTTGTTTTCTCCATCATTGTAAGGATCATTAAAATCAATGTGATCAAACTATCCATTTGAGTACTTGAATAAAATGAAACCTAGAAATAGACCAATGACAGAGATGCATTCATTAAACCATGTTTTTTCTATCTTAATACTACTCCCATCATCATTCTGTATTAGCTAGCCAATCACAATTGTAAATTCATACATACCTTATTTATATTATGCAATAGTATTCTTTTTATCAATGCTATGCTGTTCCATTTTTAACTCAGTTGTATGTCATATAATTTTTTATATTCTTACCACATATATTGTATTCATTAAATATGTTGTATAATATGTTTAATAATATGCTGTACTTGTTAAACAAATTTAGACTTGGGTGTTGGAACTTAGGTACTATTCAACTCAAGATTTTCATTTCACAAGTGATGAAATGATTTACAAATTTAAATGATTTGTCTAATACCACATAGTTGCTAGAAACCATAGAGTCAGTGAATCTCATATTTAAAAGATATGTTTGTAATTATTTAGTCAAGTAATTTCTGGTTGGGAAAATCTGAGTCCCAAAGAGATTAAATGATTTGACCATTGCACAATACATTCACAATAACTACTAAAATTATTCTTATTAAATGAATTGACATTATTCCAGTCACATGTTTATGTTTGTTTTTTTTTGCCTCATTTTTGTTTTTTTTTTAACTTTCACATTATTCAACTCTCTTTCCTTCCTTTCACATCATATCTACTCACTTATCAAATATTGTCAGTTTTACATATTTCTTACATAACTCCCATTATCTTCACTCGTATGGCTGACACTTTATTTTGAGTTTTCATAACTTCACACCAGGACGATTGTATTAGCTTTATATTTGATCTCTCAGGCTCCAATCATAACTCTCTTCAATACATACTTTACATAGTTGCCAAATTCTTATTTCTAAAACACAAATAAGAACATATATCCCCCTGTTCAACATATTCTAATTTAATTTCCCTCTTGCTTCTTCGATAAAATACAATTTAATCTTCTTGCTGTTCCACATATTCAATATTTATCTCTCATTTTTGTGCCTTTGGACAAACTGTTCCATCATGATTGTAACTTTTGCATCATAGAATCTTTATGTTTTTTTCAATGGAGGAGAAAACTGATACTACATATAGCATCACATAGATTCAGGAAGACCTAAACAGGAATATTCCTTCAAATATATACCAGTTTTAATACCCTCACTTAATTTCTTTTTGCCTTAATTTTTTCCAAATGTAAAATGTGAATAATAAATGTGTCACAGAGTTGTTATGAGAATAACAAAAAATAATGTTTGTAAAAGATCTTAGCATAATGTTTGGAACACTATATAAAAGCACATTCTCTTTCACTTCCATATGCCAGCTCTTACATGAGGTTTCTCTTGTCATAATTTAGGTCTGATAGTGCCTTTCTTCATCCAATTCTGAGAGTGCAAGGTTGAGATCTCCCACTATTATAGTTTTGTTGTCTATTTCTTCTTGCAGCTCTCTTAATTTCTCTTTTAAAATTTAAATGCTACAGCACTTGGTGCATATATGTTTAATATTGATATTGCTTCATTATCTATGCTACCCTTTAGCAAGATATAGTGCCCTTCCTTATCTCTTTTAATTAGATCAATTTTTGTTTTTGCTTGATCTGAGATCAAGATGGCTACCCCTGCTTTTTTGACTTCACCTGAAGCATAGTAGATTTTGCTCCAATCTTTTATTAGCAGATGACAGAAAATCATCCCCAGGATAATACACCATGACCAAGTAGAATTTGTACCAGGAATGCAGGACTGTTTCAATATTAGGAAAAGCCTTAGCATAATTGACTATATCAATAACAATAATAATAAATTAACAAAATCATATGATCATTTCAATAGATGCAGAAAAAGCATTGGATAAAATCCAACATCCATTGCAAATGAAAACACTAAAGATTATATGAATAAATGAACTTTTTCTTAAAACACTCAGTACCATCAGCAAATATCATATGTAATGGGGATAAACTGGAACCATTCCCAATAAGATCAGGGGTGAATGAGGTTGCCCATTATCACCATAACTATTCAATAAAGCTAACTTTGGCAATAAAAAAAGAAAAAGAGATTAAAAGAGATTACAGTAGGTAACAAGGAAACCAAATTATCACTCTTTACAGATGATATTACTTAGAGAACCCTATTAAAAAAATTAGAAATAATCTACAACTTTAGCAAAGTTGCAGTATATAAAGTAAATCCACATATATCATCATCATTTAACAAAATCCAAGAGTAAGAGATACAAAGAGAAATTCCATTTAAAACAGTTGTTGATAGTATAAACTATTTTGGTATCTATCTGTCAAGGGAAACTCAGGAACCATATGAACAAAACTACAAAAAACTTCCTACAGAATAAAGTCAGATCTAAGCAATTGGCAAACTATCAAGTGCTCTTGTGTAGGTCTAGTGAATATAATAAAGATGACAATACACCCTAAAGTAAGCTATTGACTTAGTGCTATACCAATCAAATTTCCAAGAAACTATTTCCTTGACCTAGAAAAATAATAACAAAATTCATTTTGAAGAACTAAAGGCCAAGAATTTCAAAGAAATTAATGAGGAAAAAAGCAAATGAAGGTGGCCTACCTGTACTAGATCTAACACTCTTTTATAAAGCAGCAATCATCAAAATCAGTTGGTACTATGTAAGAAATTGAGAAATTGATCTGTGGAATAGGTTAGGTTCACAGAACAAAATAGTCAATGAATATAGCAATCTAATATTTGACAAATCTAAAGGCCCCAACTTTTGGGATAAGAATTCAATATTTAACAAAAACTGCTGGGAAAATTGGAAACTAGTATGGCAGAAAGTAGGCATAGACCCACACTTAACATCATATACCAAGATAAAGTTGAAATGAGTCCTTGATCTAGACATAAAGAATGATATTATGAAGAAATTAGATGAACATAGGATAGTTTAGCTCTTACATTTTTGGAGGAGGAAGGAATTTGTGACCAAAGAAGAAGTAGAAATCATTATTTTTTCACAGAATTTATAATTTTGATTATATTAAGTTAAAAAGGTTTTGTACAAACAAAACTAATGCAGACAAAATTAGAAGGGAAGCAATAAACTGGGAAACATTTTTACATCCAAATTTTTAAATCCAAGATGATTTAATAAAGTCCTCATTTCTAAAACATGGAGAGAACTGACTCACATTTATAACAGTTCAAGCCATTTTCCAATTGATTAATGCTGAAAGGATATGAACAGACAGTTTTCAGATGGAGAAATTGAAACTATTTGTAATCACATGAAAAGGTACTCTAAATCACTATTCATCAGAGTAATGCGAACTAAGACAACTCTTAGATACCACTATAGATTGGCTAAGATGACAGGAAGAGATAATGACAAATAAAAGGGATATGGGAAAATTGGGACACTGATACATTGTTGATAGAACTGTAAATGGTCCAACAATTCTGGAGAGCAGTTTGGAATTATGCTTAAACAATTATCAAACAATGCATACTCTTTAATCCAGCAGTGTTTCTACTGGAATTATACCCTAAAGATATCTTAAAGGAGGGAAAGAGACCCACATGTGCAAAAATGTTTGTGGCAGCCCTTTTTGAAGTGGCAAGAAACTGGAAACTGATTGGATGCCCATCAATTCAAGAATGGCTTAATAAATTATGGCATATGAATGCTATGGAATACTCCTGTTTTGTAAGAAAGGATCAGGAGGATTATTTCAGAGAATCTTGGAGAGAACTTCATAAACTGATGCTAAATGAAATGACCAGAACCAGGAGATCATTATACATGGCAATAACAAAACAATATTATGATCAACTCTTGATGGCTGTGGCTCTCTTCAACAATGAGAGGATTCAAACTAGTTACACTTGTTCAGTGATGAAGAGAGCCATGTACACCCAGAGAGAGAACAGTGAGAACAGAGTGCGGAACACAACATAGTATTCTCACTTTCTCTGTTCTTATTTGCTTGCATTGTGTTTTCTTTCTAAGTTTTTCTTTTCCTTCCTTCTTGATCTGACTTGTGTAGCAATATAACTGTGTAAATATGTATACATATATTGTATTTAACATGTATTTCAACATATTCAACATGTATTGGATTACTTGCCAGCTAGGGGAGAGGGAGTAGGGGAAGGCGGGCAAAATTTGGAACAAAAGGTTTTGCAAGGGTCAATGTTGGAAAAATTACCTATGCATTTGTATTATAAAATAAATAGATAGATAGATAAAAGACTAAAGGAGATTGTAAAGGTCAATGGAAAAAAAAAGATCATCTATTGTCAAAAAAATCTAATTTTTTAGAGAGACAATGCAAAAGGGGTCGTCCTTTAAAGTTTTATGTGTAGTAGAACCAAGATGACAGAGAGAACCCCAGAATTTGCCTGAGCTTTCCCCAGTTTCCTTTGGAAACAATGTTAATTCAAGCCTCTAAACATATCCTGGTGTGACATAACCTACAAAAAGACAGTGTGAATCAATTTTTTCAGTTTTCAACTTAGAAGGACTTCAGGAATTGTATATCTCACTTGGGTAAAAGTGGAGCATGGCCCAGCATGGGGTTGGAGTGATGTAAGGGGAGGATCTTAGGCACATCACAGTCCAGCAACTAAACCTTCTTGGTCCTAGCTGAGCAGAGCACTTATGAGGCATCTTTGTTAGGGCATTTAGAAATGGTACACAAAGTCTGATGGTGGGGACATACCTTAACTTAGATATGATGGTATAAAGAAGAAATTAAGGGGTAAAAAAGGGTTGTCCTAGTAAAAGAGGAAAGGGAAGGTAACATGGGGTTCATTGCATCATATCAGTTGATACAGAATGCTTATTACAGTACAGGGAAAGAACTGAGAAGGTTGAACATTGTTTGAACCTTAATCTTATCAGATTTGGCTCAAAAAATTGAATAACATACACCCTTCTTTGGGTATAGAAATTTATTTTACCATATAGTGAAGAAAGAAGAGAAAGGGAAAGAAAGTGTATGTCTTAGGGGGAGAGCCTGATAGTAGGAAAGGCATATTTAGGGAGGTGGGAGTCAGAAGCAAAACACTAATTAGGAGAGTAAGAATGTAACCCATAAATTGGGGAAGGGACGGAGTGGAGAGAAATCCAGAATTATCAATCATAAGAAATTCAATTGAGGTAGACACACAAATAGAATAAAAGTAAAGGCTAGAGTATTTCAGCTGAAATAAAAAAAAAAAATAGCAGGGAAAGAAATCATGATTTCAGACTAAACAAAAGCAAAAAAAAAATAGAATTATTTAAAAGAGATTAAGAAGGAAGCTACATCTTGCTAAAGGGTACCACAGGCAACGAAGTAATTTCAATACTAAACAAATATGGATCAAGTGGTATGGCATCCAAATTCTTAGAAAAGAAATTAAGTCAGTTACAGTAAAATATAAACAGAAAAAAACTATAGTAATGGGAAATCTCAAACTCCCCCCTCTCAGAAATAAATAAATTTAACCACAAAATAAGCAAGAAATAAAGGATGTGAATAGAATTTGAAAAAAGTTAGATATGATAGAGCTCTGGAAAAAAAACTGAATAGGGATAGAAAAGGATATACCTTTTTCTAAGCAGTACATTGCACCAACACATACACAAACAAAAATGACTATATATTAGGGCATAAAACCCTCATAATCAAATGCAAAAAACAATCATAAAGCAGTAAAAATAAATAATCATGGGAAAATAAACAAATTTAATTGAAAAATAATCTAATACTAAAGAATGAGTGGATTAAATAACTCATAGAAACAATCTATCAATTCATCTAAGAGAATGATAAAAATGAAACAGACCAAAACTTATAGGATATGATCAAAGCAGTTCGTAGGGAAAATTGTATATCTCTAAATGCTTACACAAATAAAATAGAGAAAGAAAAGACTAATGACTCAAACATGTAACTAAAAAAGCTAGGAAATTAACAAATTTAAAATTCTGAAATTGAAGGAGAGATTAATAAAATTGAAAATGAGAAAAAAATTCATGTAATAAATAAAACTGAGATTGGATTTATGAAAAAAGATAAAATCTATTGTTAATTTGATTAGAAAAAAAGGAAATAATAAAACCACATTACCAGTATCAAAAATGAAAATGGATGTACTTCCGGGGTTGGAGCCAAGATGGCAGAGTGAAGCCAGGGAGCTACTCAAGCTCTCCCAGTTTTGCTTAAAAATCACATGAAATGAAGTCTGTTAAAAGCATCTGATGGAATGAAATCACTCTACAACTCAAGATAGATTGGAAAAATTTCAAAAAGATCATTCTCACTGGGGTGAAAAGAGTACTTGGCTCACATCAGACAGATGCTGTGAAAGCTGGTGAGAGGGTCTTTTTTTTTAAAAATAATTATAACTTTTTATTGACAGAACCCATGCCTGGGTAATTTTTTACAACATTATTCCTTGCACCCACTTCTGTTCTGGCTTTTCCTTTCCCTCTCTCTACCCCCTCCCCCAGATGGCAAGCAGTCCTAGGCATGTTAAATAAATACAATATATGTGTGCAGAACCGAATAGTTCTTTTGTTGCACAGGAAGAATTGGATTCAGAAGGTAAAAATAACCCAGGAAGAAAAACAAAAGTGCAAACAGTTTGCATTCATTTCCCAGTGTTTTCTCTTTGGGTGTAGCTGCTTCTGTCCATCATTGATCATTTGGAACTGAATTAGATCTTCCCTTTGTTGAAGAAATTCACTTCCATCAGAATACATCCTAATACAGTATTGTTGTTGAAGTATATATTGATCTCCTGGTTCTGCTCATTTCACTTAGCATCAGTTCATGTAAGTCTCGCCAATCCTCTTTCTGAAATTCTCCTGTTGGTCATTTCTTACAAAACAATAATATTCCATAACATTCATATACCACAATTTACCCAATCATTCTCCAATTAATAGGCATCAATTCATTTTCCAGTTTCTAGCCACTACAAGCAGGAGCCTGTGCCCAATCTAAAACCTTCCCCACCCTTGAGCAAAAATAGATCTTTCTTGGTGAATTTCAAGGATGTCTTCTCTTGGTAATTATTTGTGTGTGTGTGTGTGTGTGGGGTTTCAGTCAATCATTAATTCCAAGGCTTGTCATAAATCAAATTCTAAGACAAAACGCAGAGCCTAAGCAGATGTGTGCCTCCTCTCCATCATCATGGCCAGAAGTCTAAGAGGGTCTTAATCATAGCAAATCATCCACTGTTTCCTGAAAAGAGCAGGCAAAGCTATCCCCTGCAAAAAACAAGGGCCCTGTGCTAAAAGCCAAGGCTCACAATTGCACAGAAAGCTTGGGACAGTATACCCTTTACCCAGGAGCAAAGCCTGTCCATAAAAGTTAAAAACAAAAAGAGAAAATACCAGAAGAAAAGGAAAAAAAATGAACAAGAAACAGAAAAGAATCTTGACCATAAAAAGGTATTGTGTTGACAGGGAAGACCAAAACATGAACTAAGATGAGGAAAAAATGCCCACAGAGGAAATCTCAAAGAATGATATGAATTGTTCTCAAGTAAAACAAAGGTGCTTGGAAATGGTCATAAAAAATGTTAAAAGGAAATATGAGTGATAGAAGAAAAATGAGAACAAAAATTGAGAGGTTTGCATAAGAGTTAACAGCAGGAGTCCTCACACTTTTTAAATAGGGGGCCAGTTCACCATCCCTCAGAGTGCTGTAGGGCCTGACTATAGTAAAAACTTTGTTTTGTGGGCCTTTAAATAAAGCAACTTCATAATCCTGGGTGAGGGGGATAACAGTCCTCAGCTGCTGGATCTGGCCAAGGGGCCATAGTTTGAGGACCCATGGTTAACAGCTTGGAAAAGGAAAGAAAAAAAAAAAAAATGAAGAAAACAATTCCTTCAAAAGTAGAATTAACCAAACGGAGAAAGAGATACACAAGAGAACTGAAAGAAATGACATATTAAATGCAGAAGAGGGCAAAGGGAAGCTAATTATTCTGTGAGACAGTAAGAATCAGTCAAACAATCTAAAAAGAATTTTTTTTTTAAATGGAAGAAAATGTGAAATACCTCTTTGAAAAAAACAACTGATTACTGGGACATATTCAACATATATAGGACTGCTTGCTATCTAGGGGAGGGGGTGGAGGGAGAGGGAAAAATCGGAACAGAAGTGAATGCAAGGGATAATGTTGTAAAAAATTACCCTGGCATGGGTTCTGTCAATAATAAGTTATTATAATAAAATAAATTAATTAATTTAAAAAAAAAAGAAAAAAAAAAAAAAACAACTGATTTGGAAGAAAATAGATCCAGAAGAGACAATTTAAAAATCATTGGCCTACCCAAAGGCCATGATCAAAATAAAAACCTGGATAGCATTCTTCAAGAAATCATTAAGGAAAACTCTTGATAGGGGGGCGGAGCCAAGATGGCGGAGAAGACACACACGACTTTCTAAGCTATTCTCTTACCCTCTTTATCAATATTATATCGAGCCTCAAAAATAGTCTTGACTGCTACAATTGTAAAGATAAGAAGTAGAACAACTCACCAGCCGAAGAAAAGCTGCAGTCTCGCCAAAAAAAAGGTTGGTTCCGGGGCCAGGGGGGAGATCAGCGCAGACTGGGAGAGAAATTAGGTTCCGAGGAGAGCCTCAAACTGAAAGTGAAAGCACAGATCTCAGCACAAGCGCACAGCCCCAACCCGCAGTACCGGGCTTTTCCTTGGGGCAGTTGTGATCCTGCACGGCAGGAGGATGCAGCCCGAGTTAGCCTCCAATCTGCGCAGTGGGGAGCTCGGCTTGCGGCCCTTTTCCAGGGCCGATTTGCATCAGGCAGAGACGCTGGGGCAGAGTTTGCGGAGGTCTGCAGTCTGTGGTCAGCTGCTAATACCCATAGCCTCACAAGAGGCCCCAGGCCAGTGACACTTTCACCACTTAGTCTCTAGCCAAGGGCAATCGCTAACCCACACAGCCCAACTGGGCACTTAGATAGCTTGGCCAGTGCTGAATCCACTTCCTGTTGGGGGAAGGGAAAACTCTCACTCAGAGCACTCCCATACCTCCAAGCTGGAAATCAGTTTACATCTCTCTCTGCTCTGCAGAGGAAGCTGGTAACCCCCTTGCCTAGGAGACATATCCTAAAGGCTTTAAAACATGAATAAAAAGATGAAAAGAACGATTGACAGCTTCTATGCAGAAAAAGAGCAGGTCAGCAAACCTGAAGAGACTCAAACAGTAAAATGCACGACTGTTCTCCACATGATGCTCTCCCTACAAGAGACCATTAAAAGTCTCAAAAGAGAGTTAGAAGATAAATGGGAAAGGAGAGAAGCCTCAAGAGAGCAACAACTTCCTGAAATACGAATTGGAAAAGTTAAAAAATTCTCAGGAAGTGCAGGGAAACAAAATTGGTGAATTGGAAAAAATAAAGAACTCGCAAGAAAGTAGGATCTGTGAAGTGGAAAAAGAAAATAATTCACTAAAAAAAAAAAAAAAAAAATTAGTGAAATGGAAAAAAATTCCAGACCAAAACAATACTCAATTGGACATATACAGAAAAGAAGTAAAAAGCTAATAAGAAAATAATTTCTTTAAAAATTAGAACTGAAAATGAAATAATGATTCATTGAGAAGCAAGAATCATCAAGCAAAAACAAAAATGACAAATTGAAAACAGAATTATCTACTTGCAAAAACGACAGACTTGGAAAATAGATCTAGGAGAGAAATCTGAGGTTTATTGGACTTCCTAAAACTATGATGAAAAAAGAGCCTAGATACTATTTTACAAGAAATCATCAAAGAGAACTGCCCAGATGTAATAGAACAGAAGGTAAAATAGGCATTGAAAGAATTCATCGAACACCTTCTGAAGAAACCCTAAAATAAAAACCCAAGGAATATTGCCAAATTTCAGAACTATCAGATGAAGGAAAAAATGTTACAAGCAGCAAAAAAAAAAAAAAACATTTAAATACCGAGGGGCCACAATAAGGATCACCCAAGATCTGGCTGCCTCTACATAAAAGGAAAGAAGGGCCTGGAATCTGATATTCCGATAGGCACAGAACTTGGATGCAGCCAAGAATAAACTACCCAGTGGTTGAGCATTTTCTTCCAGGGAAGAAGATGGAATTTAATGAAACAAATGAATCCATTTGTTTCTTGAAGAAGAAACCAGAACTAAACAAAAATTTGTTCTCCAACCATAGAACTCAAGAGATGCAGAAAAGGTAAAAATAACTCTTGAGAATTGTATTTCTGTGGATATACAAAAGACTACATGTATAATTTGATTGTGGTGATATAACATAAAAAGGGAAGTAGATATGGAAAAGGGATGATGGCAGAATAAGGTGGGAAGGAGGGATAAAAGAGGAAACCACATCCCACAAAGAGGCAAAAGGAAACATCCAATCTGAGGGAATTTAGAGAGGGAGAACATTGTGTGAATCTTACCTCATCAGAGTTGGCTCAAAGAAAAATAATTGACATTTGTTTTTGAGAAATTCTCTCCTCCTCATTAAAATGGGGGAGAGGAAAGGAAAAGAAAAAGAGTAATAAGGGAAGGAAGGGAAAGACCAAAGGGGGGAGGGAGGGATTATAAAGAGGGTACATCATGATACAAGAGGGGTCATAGTTTAAAAGGGGAAAGAGGGTTGGGGGAGGCAAGAATAAGTAAAGCATAATCTAGGTTATTAGGATGGCAGGAAATACAGATTTAGTAATTCTAACCATAAATTGAATGGGATGAACTCCCCATAAAGAGGAGGCAGATACAGACTGGATCAAAAGTCAGAACCCTACAATATGTTGTTTACAAGAAAACACATTTAAAGCAGGGTGATACAATAGAGTAAAGGTAAAAGGCTGGAGCAAAAATCTATTATGCTTCAGGGTGAGCAAAAGAGGGTAGCCATCCTATCTCAGATCACAAGTAAAATTGATCTAATTAAAGAGATAAGGAAGGAAACTACATCCGCAAAGGGTAGCATCAACAACGAAGCAATATCATTAAACATATATGCACCAAGTGGTATGGCATCCAACTTCCTAAAGGAGAAGTTAAAAGAGTTAAAGAAGAAAAGACAACAAAAACGTAATAGTAGGAGATCTCAACCTTGCACTCTCAGAATTAGACAAATCAAACCACAAAACAAAAGAAAGAAATTAAAAGAAGTAAATAGAATATTAAAAATTAGGTATGTTGGACCTTTGAGAAATTGAATGGAGATAGAAAGGAATATACTTTCTTCCTCAGCAGTTCATGGAACCTATTCAAAAATTGACCATATATTAGGACATAAAGACCTAAAATTAAATGCAAGAAAGCAGAAATAGTAATGCTTTCTTTTCAGATCATGATGCAATAAAAACATCCAATAAAAAATTAGGGGAAATAGACCAAAAGTAATTGGAAACTAAACAATCTCATCTTAAAGAATGATTGGGTGAAGCAGCAAATTATAGATACAATTAATAATTTCACTCAAGATAATGACAATGATGAGACATCATACCAAAATTTGTGGGATGCAGCCAAAGCGGTAATAAGAGGAATTTTATATCCTTAGAGGCACTTGAATAAAACAGAGAAAGAAAAGATTAATGAATTGGCTTGCAACTAAAAAACTAAAAAGACCAAATTAAAAACCCCAATCAAACACTAAATTGGAAATTTAAAATTAAAAGGAGAAATTAAAAATATTGAAAGTAAAAAACTATTGAACTAATTAATAAACTAAGAGTTGGTTCTATGAAAAAGCCAATAAATAGATAAGCCTTTGGAAATCTGATAAGAAAAAGGAGAGGAAAATGAAATTAGTAGTCTTAAAAAATGAAAAGGGAGAACTTTCCACCAATGAAGAGGAAATTAGAGAAATAATAAGGAGTTATTTTACCAACTTATGCCAATAAATTTGATAACCTATGAAATGGATGCTTACCTCCAAAATATAGACTTCCAGACTAACAGAGGAGGAAGTAAATTGTTTGAATAGTCCCATTTCAGAAAAAGAAATAGAACAGGCAATTAAACAACTCCTAAGAAAAATCCCCAGGACCAGATGATTTAATGTGAATTTTACCAAACATTTAAAGAACAATTGGCCCCTAATGCTATATAAATTATTTTGATAAAATAGGGAATGAAGGAGTCCTACCAAATTCCTTCTATGACACAGACATGGTACTGATACCAAAACCAGGTAGGCTGAAAACAGAGAAAGAAAATTATAGACCAATCTCCCTAATGAATATTGATGCTAAAATCTTATTTAAGATTTTAGCAAAGACTACAGAAAATCATCTCCAAGATAATACACTATGATCAAGTAGGATTTATACCAGGAATGCAGGGCTGGTTCAGTATTAGGAAAACTATCAATATAATTGGCCATGTTAATAACCAAATGAACAAAACCATATGATCATCCAATAGATGCAGAAAAAGCATTTGATAAAATCCAACATCCATTCCTATTAAAAATCTTGAGAGTATAGGAATAAATGGACTTTTCCTTAAAAATAATCAGCTGCATCTATTTAAAACCATCAGTAAGCATCATATTAATGGAGACAAACTGCAACCATTCCAATAATATCTGGAGGAAACAAGGTTGCCCACTATCACCGTTACTATTTAATATTGTATTAGGAAACATTAGCTTTAGCAATAAGAGCTGAGAAAGAGATTAAAGGAATAAGAATAGGCAGAGGAAACCAATGCACTTTGCCGATGACAGATGGTATACTTGAGAACCCCAGAGATTCTGCTAAAAGGTATTAGAAATAATCCACAACTTTAGAAAGTTGTTGGTTATAAAATAAACCCACATAAGTCATCAGCATTCTTTAATATCACTAACAAAAATCCAACAGTCAAGTTACAAAGAGAAATTCCATTTAAAGTATCTACTGATAATATAAAATATTTAGGAATCTATCTGCCAAGGGAAAATCAGAAACTTTATGAGCAAAATTACAGACCACTTTTCACACAAATTAAGTCTGATCTAACCAATTGAAAATATTAAATGCTCTTGGATAGGCGAGCAAATTTAATAAAGATGACAATATTACCTAAACTAATCTATTTATTTAGCGCTATACCAATCAGACTCCCAAAAAACTATTTTAATGACCTAGAAAAAATAACAACAAAGTTCATATGGAAAAACAAAAGGTCAAGAATTTCAAGGGAATTAATGAAAAAAAAATCAAATGAAGGTGGCTTAGCTGTACCAGATCTAAAATTATATAATAGAGCAGCAGTTACCAAAACATTTGGTATTGGCTAAGAATAGATTAGGATCAGTTAGGTTCAAGGGATAAAAGTTAACAAATATAGCAACCTAGTCTTTGACAAACCCAAAGATCCCAGCTTTTGGAATAAGAATTTACTGTTTGATAAAAATTGCTGGGAAAATTGGAAACAAATATGGCAGAAACTAGGCATTGATCCATACTTAACGCCGTACACCAAGATAAGGTCAAAATGGGTTCATGACCTAGGCATAAAGAATGAAATTATTAATAAATTAGAGGAACACAGGATAGTTTACCTCTCAGACCTGTGGAAGGGGAAGGTCTTTATGACCAAAGCAGAACTAGAGATCATTACTGATCACAAAATAGAAAATTTCGATTATACCAAACTGAAAAGTTTTTGACAACCAAACTAATGCAGACAAGATTAGAAGGGAAGAATAAACTGGGAAAATATTTTTTACAGTCAAGGTTCTGACAAAGGCCTCATTTCCAAAATATATAGAGAATTAACCTAATTTATAAAATATCAGCCATTCTCCAATTGAAAATGGTCAAATTGAACAGACAATTCTCAGATGAAGAAATTGAAACTATTTCTAGTCAATGAAAAGATGCTCCAAGTCATTATTAATCGAAATGCAAATTAAGACAACCTAAGATGCCACTACACACCTGTGATTGGCTAAGATGACAGGAAAAAAAATAATCATGATTGTTGAGGGTATGGGGAAAACTGGACATTGATTCATTGTTGGGGAGTTGTGAACGAATCCAAACCATTTTGAGATATTTGAACTATGCTCAAAAGTTATCAAACGTATACCCTTTGATCCAGCAGTGTTACTACTGGGATTATATCCCAAAGAGATTATAAAGAAGGAAAGGACCTGTGTGCACGAATGTTTGTGGCAGCCTTTTGTAGTGGCTAAAACTGGAAACCGAATGGATGTCCATCAGGTTGGAGAATGGTTGAATAAATTGTGGTATATGAAAATTATGGAATATTACTGTTCTGTAAGAAATGACCAACAGGATAATTTCAGAAAGGCCTGGAGAGACTTACATGAACTGATGCTGAGTGAAATGAGCAGGACCAGGAGATCATTATATACTTCAACAAATGACCAGTTCTGATGGACCAGGCCATCCTCAGCAACGAGATCAACCAAATCATTTCCAATGGAGCAGTAATGAACTGAACCAGCTATGCCCAGGAAAAAGAACTCTGGGAGATGACTAAAAACCATTACATTGAATTCCCAATCCCTATATTTATGCACACCTGCATTTTGATTTCCTTCACAAGCTAATTGTACAATATTTCAGAGTCTGATTCTTTTTGTTCAGCAAAATAACGTTTTGGTCATGTAAAAAAAAAAAAAAAAAAGGAAAACTCTTGATATTACAGAAGCACAGGGAGAATTACTCGTCGAAAGAATCCATTCAATCTTCAGAAAGAGATCCACAAAGAAATTCCCAGGCAACATTGTTGTGAAACTCCAGTACTACAACTGCAAGGAAAAAATACTGCAAACTGCTAGACAAAAACAATTCAAATATCAAGAAACAACAATCATTATTACCCAGATCTGGGAATTTCTTCAATAAAAGATCAGAGCACTTGAAACACCATATTCTGGCAGGCAAAGGACCCAGAGTTACAACCAAGTATTAAGTACCCATTGAGACTCAACATCATCTTTTATGGAAGGTAATGGAGCTTCAATGAAGTAAAACACTTTCAATAACTTTATTGAAAAAAACAAGAACTAAACTGGAAATTTAATTAATACACACAAGACTCAAGAAAAGCATACAAAGGCAAATAGAGGGAAAATAAATATTATCAAAAGATTAAATTGTTTACACTCCTGGATGTGAATATGATATCTGTAGCTCTTGAGAACTATATTGCTCACTATGGCAAACAGAGGGGGCATAACAGGGATTGAGGGTGTGTTTCTAGATGGACGCTGATATGATGATATCAAAGAAAAAGACATTAAGGAGTGGAAAAAGGTCTGTTCTTAAAAAAGAGGAAAGGGGTAGTATAATGGAAGAACTATTTGTTCACATAAAGAGGTGAAAAAGACCTATTAAAACTGAGGGGGGAAAGAATGGAGGGTGAGTATTGTCTAAAGCTTGATCTTATCAGTTTGGGTTCTAAGAGTGAATGACAATCTTTCAGTTAGTTATAGTAATTTATCTAATCCTATCAAGAAGTAGGTGGAGAAAGAGGAAAGAAAAGGGAGGCAGGTTAAAAGAGAGGGTAGAAACACTATGGAGAAAGGTAAAAGAAGGGGGGGATAATTGATAGATAATAAGGTAGTGGGTGAAGTGGGTTAAGAAGACTATTAAGAGAAGTAGGAGGGGTGACAGAAGATAAGGTAATGGGTGGATGAATGAAAATAGTACAAAGAAAAGGAGGAGGGATAATAAGAGATAAGGTCATGGATGGGGTGAGTAAAAAGCAAAACAAGACTAATGATAGGGTGAAAGAGAACAAAAATATTTATAGGGGGAAAATAGGATGGAAGGAAATACAAAACTAGTAATTATCATGAAAATGAATAGAAGAATGGATTATAAAACAGAATCCTACGAAATGTTGTTTACTAAAAACATATTTGACACAGAGAGACATAACAGTGTAAAGGTAAAAGGCTGAAACAAAATTTATTATGCTTCAGGTGAAGTAAAAGAGCAGGGGAAGCGATTCTGATATCAGATAAACCAAAAGTAAAAATAGATCTTATTAAAAGAGATAAGGAAGGGAAATACATCTTGATAAAGAATCCCCTAAACAATGAAGTAGTAATGATATTAAATGCATATGTGCCAAGTAATATTGCAGCCAAATTCCAAGAGAAGATTTTAAGGGAATTAGAAGAAGAAAAAGACAATAAGACTATATTAGTAGGGGACCTCAATGTTCCCCTTTCAGAATCAGACAAAGCTAACCACAAAACATACAAGAAAGAAACTAGGGAAATTAATAGAATTTTACAAAACCTAGATATGATAGAGATCTGGAGAAAATTGAGTAGGTATAGAAATAAATACATCTCTTTCCTGAAGGATATGGCATTTTCACAAAATTGACCATAGATTAGAGCATAAAAACCTCACAATCAAATGTGAAAAGGCAGAAATAGTAAATGCTTACTTTTCAGACCATAGTGAAAAAAAAAAAAAAACCCTATTCAATAAAAGGAAAGGGAAAGATAAACTAAAAATGAATTGGAAATTAAATAATGTAATTTTTTAATAAGTCAAACAAAAAATCATGGAAATAATCCATAATTTCATCCAAAAGAATAACAATAATGTGACAACATATCCAAACTTATGGGATGCAGCCAAAGCAGTTCTTAGGGGAAACTTTTTATCTCAAAATAGCATCATGAATCAAATAGAGAATCATCACATTTTTTGTTTGATTTATGTAGCTATTTTGAATTGGATATGCAAGTAAAAAAGCTAGAAAAAAACAAATCAAACTCCCCCAATTAAATACTAAATTAGAAATTTTGAAAATAAAAGGAGAGATTTATAAAATTTAAACTAAAAAAAAAAACTATTGAACTAATAAATAAAACTAAGGCTTGGTTTTATGAACAAAAATAGATAAACTTTTGGTTAATTTGATTAAACAAAAAAAAGAACTAAATCACCAGCTTCAAAAATGAAATGGTTGAACTTACCACCAATGGAAAGGAAATTAAAGCAATAATTAGAAGCTATTTTCCCCAACTATATCACAAGAAGTCTGACATTCTAACTGAAAAGGATGAATATTTGCAATATTATAAATTGTTCAAATTAACAGAAGAGAAAATAAATTACTTATACAGTACAGTTTTAGAAAAAGAAATTGAACAAGCCATTAATGAACTCCCTAAAGGAAAATCTCCAGGGCCATATGGATTCATAATTGAATCGTGCCAAAAAGCAATTCATTCCAGTACTATGTAAATTATCTGGGAAAATAGATAAAGAAAGAGTAATGCATTGTTGGTGGAACTGGGAACATACCAACCTCTCTGGAGAGCAATTTGGACCTATGTACAAAAAGTTATCCAACTGTGCATACTCTTTGTTCTAGCAGTATTTCTACTACTGGGCTTGTATCCCAGAGATCTTAAAGGAAGGAAAGGACCCACATGTGCAAAAATATTTGTGGCAGCCCTTTTTATAGTGGTAAGGAACTGAAAAATAAGTGGATGTCCATCAGTTGGAGAATAATTGAATAAGTTATGGTATGTGAATGTTATGGAATATTATTGTTCTATAAGAAACAATCAGGAGGACGATTTTAGAGAATCCTGGGAAGACTTACATCAACTAATACTAAGTGAAATGAGCAGAACCAGGAGATCATTGTACATGGCAACAATATGATTATAAGATGATCAATTTTGATGAATGTGGCTCTTTTCAACAGTGACTTGATCCAGGCAATTTCCAATCTTGTGAGTATGAGAGCCATCTGCGCCCTGAGAAAGGATTGTAAGAATTAAGAGTAGGTCACAACATAGCATTTTCACTATTTTTGTTGTGATTTGCTTGAATTTTTATTTTCTTTCTCATTTTTTATCTGGCTTTTCTTGTGCAGCAAGATAATTGTATAAATATGTGTGCCTACATTGGATTTAACATATATGATTTGCCATGTTTAACATATATTGTATTACTTGACAAATATGGGAGTGGGAAGAAATGGGGCAGAAATTGGAACACAATGTTTTTCAAGGGTCAATGTTGAAAAATTATCCTTGCATATGTTTTGAAAATAAAAAAAATAATATAAATAAAAAATATCTTTTCTTTACACATCTAATAGTGATATTGTTGTTTGGTTAAAATGTGTACATTTTATGTGGGCAGTGTTCCAAATTGCTCTACAAGATGGTTGAATTAGTTCAAAGTGCTATCAAGTGTACATTAGTGTTTTAATTTTTGCACATCCCCTCAAAAATGTATCATTTTCCTTTCAGAAAATCTCATAATTCTTAAATTCTTATCTTGATCTATTTTTTAGGTCCATGTTTTTAATATCACATTTTCCCCACTTTTTCATTATTCTAATTTTGTTTTGTTGATTTATCAATATTGCATGGAATCATTGGCTTTGATTTTTCCAATTCTGATTTGTCAAAAAAATTCTTGATTTAGCTTTTGGACCTCATTTTCATTTTTACCAATTCTACTTTTTATTTTTCCTGCCCCCTATGCCTATCTATCTATCTATATATATATATAGACACACACACATATATATTTGCATGTGTGAATATGTAGATATATAATATTTAGTGTTTTTGAATGAAAACATAGTATAGAATATATAATATAATGTAATGCAATGCAATGTAATGTAGTAATATAAGGTAACATAACAGCATAACTTAATATAACATATGTATGAGTATATATACATACATGCAAACACATATAGGTGAAATCATTATATATATATATATATATGTATGTATGTATCCATATATATATATGCATGTATCCATATTCCTGTCATAGACAAGTTGGATTTTATAATAGGACATTTTAAGGATTTTTTCTCTTTGATGAATTTTTTTATATCTTGTAACTAGGGAGATTAGTCACAAAATAGAGACCAAAAGACTGGCAACAGATGGTGGAGTTGTAAACTGCTCCACCATTGTGGAGAACAATTTGAAATTATGCCCAAAAGGCTATAAAACTATGCATACCCTTTGATACAGCTGTATCTACTCGGTCTGTATCCAGAAAAGTTCATAACAAAGGGAAAGGACCCACATATAAAAAAATGTTTATAGCAGCTCTTTTTGCAATGGCAAGGAACTAGAAGTTGATTTGATACCCATCAGTTGGGGGATGACTGAATAAGTTATGATATATGAATTTAATAGAATATTATTGTTCTTTAAAAATTGATGATCAGGCTGATTTAAGAAAAGCCGACTTAGTTGAACTAATGTTAAGTAAAATTAGTAGAACCAAGAGAACATTTTACACAGTATCAACAAGATGTTATTATATTGTATGTTATGTTATGATCAATTGTGATGGGACTTAGGGCTTTTCAACAATTAGCTGATCCAAGGAGAATCCAATAGAGTTAGGATGGAAAGAGCCATCCACACCCAGAGAGGGAACTATGGAGACTGAATGTGAATCAAAACTTAGTATTTTTACCTTAATTGTTTGCTTGCCTTTTTTTTCTTTCTAGCCTTTTTCCCTTTTGATTTGATTTTTCTTGGGCAGCATGATGAATATGGAAATATGTTTAAAAGAATTTCACACGCTGAATCTATATTGTATTGCTTTGTATGTAGAGGAGGGAGAAAAAAATGGAACACACACTTTTGTAAAGTTGAATGTTGAAAACTATTTTTGAATGTATTTGGAAAAATAAAAAGCTATTAATTTTTTTAAAAAAATAATTAAAGAGTTTCAACAGAGATGCCCACAAATAGCAACACCCTCATGTTCCCTGTGGCAGGATCTTTATCAAAACTGTAAAACATAAAGGTACTTTTCCCTAAAAATCGATACCTTTTGCTTTGAGATTTTGATAGCAATCCAACCATTCTCCATGGTTCTGAAGCCGCCAGTTGATCTGTTTATCTCTTGTCCTCAGAAAAAAAAAAGATGGATGGACAGTAAAAACATCCTATATTATACAGGTCACCTTTTCACTCTACCCTGGGTAATTGTCACCTCTTCCCATCCCACTGCTTTAGCATGGATATGGGGATGCCAACAAGTTGGTCCAAAATTCCTCTTTTTGCCATGAAATGCAGTTTCTTTTCAAGCAGTGGAGGGCTTCTAATACTTTTTTTCTCAAACTTGTCTTCAGAGAGTGTATATCTCTTTGTCTCCATGTTGATTGGACTCAGAGACTTGTGACTTTTTCTGAATTCCTCCATATATATTTAGTCTGATATGTTCCATAGAATCGTTTAAAGGAGTTATGCATATGTTCTTAGCTGCATTGCTTCTTTCTACCCTGATATCTGGAATATATTTTAGTAGTCTTACAGATTAAAAAAATATACACAAAAATCATACCTAATAGTTTGCTAGAAATTGAATCATGAAGAATTGAATTAAATCCCAATTTTCTTGCTGTATATCTTACTTAAATTGACTGCTTCAGTTTTCCCATCTGCAAAAGTGGCAATTTCACTTGTTGACTATAGTTCTGAAATTAAAGTTTTGTATTTGTAATATGCTTTGCAAATCTTAAAGAATTTGATAAATGATAACTATCATCTTCATAATTGTCAAAAATATTTATGCCAAAGCTTCACACTTTGATGTAGTTCAATAGGCACTGGTTTTGAAGTCATAGAGCCAGGTTTCATGCATAAAATCTCTTACTAGTTATGCAACATTGAACATGTCATTTAATCTATTGGTTATCCATTTCCTCTTTTTAAAAAGGAATAGCTGAAGTAGGTTATCTGCAAATTATCTTCAAGCTGTAACATATTTGATCCAATTTTTTAAAAAGCCAAGATCAGAGTAAAAGTGCTTTGATTAAAGTCCAATGCATTTTCTTCTATATCTCCCAATCCCTGCTAAGATGGGACAGTAAAAAGCAAAAGTAAGTCCTCAACATTTCCATATGCCTGAGAAGCTGATAGTTGTCAAATAATGTTTAACTTCCTGCAGGTTCACAACGAAAACATTTTGCTTAGACTACTTAGATTCAGAGTTGCAAACACTCAAAGTGAAATAACACAATGCCCCAAACTTCAAATAATATCAAATTAAGGTTGTGGAAGGCTTTCTAAGACTTAGATAGGAAAGATCAATCCCAGGACTGGGTCTCATATTTTTCTCCTGTAAAATAAGCAGATTGAACTTAATGACCCCCAAATGTTTCTCACTGCTCTTGCATCCTATGAACACTTTCATTTGACACATTTATTGAGGACTTACTACATAAGAACTGAAAATTCTGATACAATTTGGCTCTTATCCTCACATAGTTTATGCAAAAACATATAATTATAACACATCACAATCATAAAAATATCGATATGGAAATTAAAGACAAAATACGATTTTCAAATTCACTCCAGTTAAATCCTACTCTGAGTTAACATGGTATAAATGACATTTTTAATAATATTTTAGTTTTTTCCTCAATTACATGTAAAAGAAATTTTAACATTAAAAATAATGCAGAGTTAAAAAATTATCTTTCTATCCCTTCTGAGGCAGTGAACAATCAGATATAAGTTAAATACATCACATCATGTAAAATGCATTTCCATATTAATGTGTGGGAAAAAGAAAAAAAATTCAAGCAGGAAAAAAAGAAAGGAAAAAAAAGTATGGTTCAGTTTGTATTCAGAACCCACAAACTCTTTCTTTGGAGGTAGGTAGCATTTTCTCATCATGGGTCTTTTGGGATTCTCCTGGATCATTGTACTGCAGAGTATATGCAACTAAGTGCAATAACTTGTGATATAAAATGTGTAGTCAAAAACACCCAAGTTGAATTCCTAACCCAGATTAACTGTGTGATTATAGTCAATTTTTAAAACTTATCTGTGATTCAATTATGTCATTTGCAAAATGCAAATAATAATAGCATCTACCTCATAAGTTTTTTTTTGTTGGCATGTAAATGAATTGACATGTAAAGTGCTTTAAAAACTTTAAAGAACTATATAAATCCTAGGTGATTTAATTATTGATTACATGGAAGAAAGTAATATGGAATGGAAGGAATAGAATGAAATATAAGAGAATTCACTAAGTGGTAAATATAGTCCAAATATAATAATCTCTGGGAATAAAAATAGAAAAGCAAGATCCTTATCTCAAGGAATTCATATTCTATTTATAAAATAATATATTAGGAATATAATAAAAATCAGCAAGGCATGTGGAAAAGCCAAGTGGTTTTTAGGTTCAGTGGTAAAATGGATTAAAAGTCTGAGGATCAGGAGAGCATAGCAACAGAATATAGGAAGGTTCAATGAGTAATGACAAAAGAAACAATAGGATCTCCAAATCTACCAGAAAAATTATAGTTTGAAATTTTGTGCTCATCTAAATGGTGTGAACAGCCATGTCAATGACCAATGTGGGAAGTATTTCCAATGGCCCAATCTTATTGATGCCTCAGGAAATTACTGTCATTATAGTTGCTATTGCCAGACTAGGGCAAAGTATGGAAAAGTAGATTAGTGCCTGATTGTGGAGGTCCTTGAATGTCAAATAAAGAAGTTCTTTTTTTTTCTGAGAAGGCAATAGTCATTCAAGGTTTCTGTGAAAATTTTTGACAGTTGTATAAAGGTTGATTAGAAAAATGAAAAAAATATTTTAGAATAGATATTTTAGGATAAAATTAGTACAGGAGATGTAAATAGTAAAGATGGGTGGTATTATGGTGCTGGCATTGAGATAGGGAAGAGAGTGGGAAACACTTATATAAAGGAATAAAAAAGAGGATGACGAGCCAATGGGGGAACAGTAAATGCATCAGAAGGGCCAAGAAAGTGTGGTATTTTTAAGTACTTATTCCCCCCCAAAAAAAAAGAACAATTGTCAATTATGTCAAAAGTTACAGAGAACAAGTGAATTAAGGTCTGATAAAATATTATTAACTTAAAGATTAGTAGAGTGCTTGTGAACTTTTAAAACAACAGATTCCGTCCAGGTTTTCTACATGGAAGAAGCCACAAAATAAAGAAACAAATGAAGAGTTAAGGCAGGAACAATAATCTCTAGTATTTAGTTATGACCAAAAAGGACTAAAAAACACACACACACACACACACATATATATATATACACACAGAGAGAGAGAGAGAGAGTCAACTGAATGACAAACTTACAATAGGGTCATATTTTATTTCTATATCTGATGTATATATATGCACATGTATGTATTTTCAGAATATCATAAAGCATTTGGTATAGTGCTTCATGTAACTTCTGAACAAAAGAATCCAGAAACAAGTGTTATGTACTGCTCTTTTGTGGCATTTTCTTTCATTAAATATTCTTAAAACATTTTAATAGACAATAATTTGTATATGAGAAATAACAAATGGGGTGTGTATGTTTCAGTATGCATTCATTTCTTTTAAACAGAGATGAGTTATGAGTCTTCTTTTAAAGACAGAAGTCCATACCAATAGATTCTTTAGTAACCTCACTATAAGCTATACTTGTTCCCAAGGCACTTTAATGAGACTGCAACTTGGTGTACATGTTTTTATTCAAGGAATGGAAAAGTGAAGGGGAAAAAAAGACCTGCCCTGTCCCAGTCTCACTGGATCATAATAGAGACAATGTGAGAAGCAATGATTGCCCAATTTTAAAAAGGAACCATATGGTATATTAAACCATATGGTGTAATAAAAGAGCAGACCAAAAATAAACAGGAATAAGTAATGAACAACACAAGTCAAATTAACTATTTTGTAAATTCTGAGGAGATAAGACTGTCACATATTAAAAATACATATAGCTTTCTCAGAGTTAAGGATCAGATCTGAAGGAGTAGGCCACAGCAGGATATTAAAAGTTTAATGAGGTACGTTTTCAGAGGTGTTAACATTTGACAACCAGAAACAGCAGCAGCCAAATACATTAAGTAGAAACAGTAATGTCACTTTAAACTATTAATAAAAGCATAAAGATTGCTCACTGAAAGATTCAAGCAGGTATAAGTCTTCTGATGAATCTTTTTATCAGGAAGAATTTCCTAACAGGGTGGAAATCTTTAACTTACCAATTAATTTTCTATATGACATTGGGCAAGTCGTTTCCACCTGAAAATTCAGGTTTTCTCATTTGTTGAATAAGACAGTTTGGCCTAGATGGTATCTAAGGTATTTTCCTAGTTGGTCTAATATATTTTATTTTAATTATGCTTTTACCTAGACACACCAAAATTCATTTGCACGGTACATCCAAGTTAAATAGTTCCATGACTGAGTGGGCAAACATTGTATCTACTTCAAGATTTACTTTTGTCCCAATGAAAATTAAAGTATTGAAGCACTGAAAAAGAAAGACACTTCTAATCTAGGTAGCATAAAACTTAATAAGAATAGCATCGCTGACATTTGGCTCTTTAGGGAGTTCATTCTTAATTTTTGACATATATTTTATAGCATTATTCTCCTTATGGTTTACAAAGCACTTTAATATTTGTGGGGCAGTGGGAAAATGTAGAGGACCACAGACAGTAGGGAACCCTGGACAAGATATAAGACCCATTAGCCCGGTAAAATGAACTTTGCTGATGTGTGTGCTGATGTGATAAGTTTGGCTCCTTATCCTGCTTAGGGCCATCTTGGCCTTCCTGAGAAGTCAGGGGGCATGACGACCTGTGTTGTAATTAAAGCAGAGTCATACTAAAGTGGCAAGGAAAGTGTGCTGCACACAATAGCAAGTTGTTTATGTGGTCCCACATGTGCAGTATTCTGTAGTTAGCACATGCACAGTGTGTTATAGTTATGTAAGTGTATTAGGATACACACACACACACACACACACACACACACATAAGGCTGAGAAAATTTTGAAAAAATGGATGCCTGTTTGACCATTTCATGAGTTCCACCTTTTCACTCCTCACCCATGATCAGGATTTGGATTGGTACCAAAATCTTCTAGTGAGCAGGTATGGACAGGAAACACTCTCAATATAGTATCTGATTGTGTAGGATTGAATCCTGGTTTCTACCTGAGACATGTTGGTAAGTCACTTAATTTTTCTGGTACTGAATTTGCACATTGATAAAATTAAAAGTATAGACATGATAATTTGGTAGGTCACTTCCCACATAATCTCATTTCCACAAAAATATGAGGCTAAAAAGATGATGGCTATTTTATTAAGTGTTTAGTAGATGAAGATGGAAAACAGCAACACATCTCTCCCCCTTAAGAATTTAAAAAAAAATAAGAGATTTTGTTTTCTTTCAGGGATTGGAGGTGAGGATTAGATCTGTGATTTCATTTATATAAGAAGAAAGAAATTCACCATTTAAGCATTTATTATGTGCCAAATGCTGCGCTAAATACCTGGCAACTATTAATTTCTTTATCACAAATCTGAGCAAAGGTAGGTGCTGTTATTAACTCCATTTTATAATTGGAAATACTGAGACTAACAAATATTAGGTGACTTCTTAGAGATACAATATAAGCAAATGTCTGAAACACAATTTAAAATCTAATCTTTCTGCCCTATAATGCTTATTTAGCTGCTTCTAAGGAATGATTAGGGAAATCTCAAGAATATTGGATGTTACGTAGCTTAGGGATTTGGAAGGTTAAACAAGTAGACAGGATCAAAAAGCTAGTATAGATCAGATTCGAAACTTGAATGAAGACTTTCACTTTATATGTCTTTTAATTTTTTATGTTATACATTTACATTCCTATATTTATTTATTTCTATATGAGTGATATTGGGAAAAAAAAACAATCAAAGAAAAGGGGAAAAACCACAAGAAAAAAAAAGGAAAAATAAAGGTGAAAACAGCATGTTTGATCTACATCCAATATTCTCTTTTGGCTATAGACATAGTAATATCACTGGTAGATCAAAGGATATGCACAGTTTTATAGCCTTTTGACCCTAATATTTTCCCATTTTCCTTGATATTCTTGATCTTTTCTTTTTCCAGATGAATTGTTGTTATTTTTATACTCAATAAAATAATTTTTACCAGTTTGATTGGTATGGGACTGAATAAAGTATACAAATGTAGTTAGAATTGTCATTTAAATTATATTAGCTCCCATGAACAACTGATATTTCCCCACTACTTTAGATGCAACTTTTAAAAAGTGTTTTGTAATTGTGTTTATATATTTCCTAGGTTTGTCTTGACAGGTAGGCACTCACATATTTTATAATATCTACAGTTATTTTAAATGGAATTTCTCTTTCTATCTCTTGCCTTCTGGAATTTATTGGTAACATATAGAAATGCATATGATTTATGTGGGTTTATTTTATATGCTGCAACTTGCTAAAGCTGTTAATTGTTTCAAACAGTTTTTTCCATTCATTCCTAGGATTCTCTAAGTATGCTATCATATCATCTGCAAAGAATGATAGTTTTCTGCACTACTTGCCTACTTTAGTTCCTCCAATTTCTTATTGCTGTAGCCAAAATTTCTAGTACAATATTGAATAATAGTGGTGAAAATGGGCATCATTTTTTCATCTCTTATTTTAATGGGCATGCTTCTAGTTTTTCTCCATTTCATATAATGCTTGTTGATGGTTTTTAGTAGATGTTACTTATATTTCAGGGAAACTTCATTCATCCCTATGAGGAAAGGGATAAGCAAGGGAAAGTGTTTGTAAAAGGGAAGGGTTGTTAGAGGGAGGTGGTGGTCAAAAGAAAAACATTGGGGAGGAGGAAAAGAGGAAAGGAAAGAGAAGAGGATGACTTGAGAAAATAAGATGGTGGGAAATACAGAGTTAGTAATTTTAACTGTGAATGCAAATGAGATGAATTCTCCCATAAAAAGGAAACAGATAGCAGACTGGGTTAAAAGCCAGAGTCCTAAAATATGTTGGTTACAAGAAACACATTTAAAACAGAATGATATATACAGAAGCAGAACCTATTATGATCCAGCTGAAGTAAAAAAAAAAAACAAAAACAAAAAAACAAAAACAAAAACAACAACAAAAAAAAAAAAACAGCAGGGGTAGCAATCCTGATCTCAGATCAAGCAAAAGCAAAAATAGATCTAATTAAAAGAGATTAAAAAACGAAACTGCATTTTGCTAAAGGCACTATAAACAAGTAATAGTAATACTAAATGACACATGCATAAATATACAAGAGGCATAGCATCCAAATTCTTTGAGGAAAAGTTAAGATAGTTGTAAGAATTAGACAACAATACTATAGTAGTCATGGATCTCAACCTTGCTCTCTCAGAACTAGATAAATCAAACCACCAAATAAATAAGAAGTTAAGGAGGTAAATAGAATTTTAGAAAAGATAAAGAAAAATTTGGAGAAAACTGAATGGGGATAGAAAAAAATATTCTTTTTTTTTTTCTTGTCAGTACATGGAACCTACACAAAAATTGACCATGTATTAGGTTATAAAGCCTTCAAAATCAAATGTAGAAGGCAGAAAGCGAAAATGTATCTGTTTCAGATCATGATATAATAAAAATTACATGTAATAATGATCTAGAGAAAATAAATAAAATTTAATTGGAAACTAAATAATCTAAAAAAAGAATGAGTGGGTGAAACAACAAATCACGGAGACAATCAATAATTTCATTCAAGAGAATGACAATAATAAGACAACATACCAAAATTCATTTATTTGATTATTTATTTATTTATAAAGCATTTTATTTTCAAAACATATGCACAGATAATTTGACAACACTGACCCTTGCATAGCCTTGTGTTTCAGATTTTCTCCTCCTTCTCTCCACCCTCTCCCCTACATGGAAAGCATTCAATACATGTTAAACATGTTAAAATATATATTAAATCCAATATGTATAAATATATTTATACAATACTCTCTGTACAAGAGAAATCAGATAAAAAATAGAAAGTAAATAAGAAAACAAAATGCAATAAACGACAACAAAAAGAGTGAGAATGTCATGCTGTGATGCATATTCAGTTCCTATAGTCCTCTTTCTGGGTGTAGATGACTCTCTTCATGACAAGATTATTGGAACTGGCATCAATCATCTCATTATTGGAAAAAGTCACATTCATTAGAATTGATCATCACATAATATTGATGTTGTTGTGTACAATGATCTCCTGGTTCTAATTATTTCACTTAGCATCAATTAATGTTTTACATTTTTACAATCATCTTCCTAATAATTCCTTATAGAATAATAATATTCCATAATATTTATATATCATATCTTATTTAGCCATTCTCCAACTGATGGGCACCCAATCAATTTCCAGTTTCTTGCCATTTCAAAAAGAGCTGCCACAATCTCTTTGGGATATAGGCCCAATAAAAACACTGCTGGGTCAAAGGGTATATATGGTTTGATAACTTTTTGAACATAGTTCCAAATTGCTCTTCAAAATGGCTGGATCCATTCACAACTTCACCAACAATGTATTAGTATCCCAGTTTTCCCACATCCCCTTTAACATTTATCCTTGTCTTTTCCTATCATCTTAGCCAATTTAGGAGGTGTGCAGTGTATCTCAGAGTTATCTTAATTGTCATTTATCTCATCAGTAGTAATTTAGAGCACCTTCTCATATGATTAGAAAGTTTTAAGTTCTTCATCTGAAAATTGTTCATACCCTTTGACCACTTATCAACTGGAGAATAGCTTGAATTCTTATAAATTTGATTTAATTCTCTCTATATTTTAGAAATGAGACCTTTACCAAAACCCTTGAATGTAAACATTTTTGTCAGTTTATTGTTTCCCTTCTGATCTTGTCTGCATTGGTTTTGCTTGTACAAAAACTTTTTAAATTAATATAATCAAAATTATCTATCTGGTGTTCATTTATGAGTTCCAGTTCTTCTTTGGACATAATTCATTTTTTGTTCATAGATCTGAGAGGTAAACTATCTTATGTTCCTCTAATTTGCTTATAATATCACTTTTTATGTCTAAATTGTGAACCCGTTTTGACCTTATCCTGGTATAGGATGTTAAATGGGTCAATGCCTAGTTTCTGCCATACTAATTCCCAGTGTTCCCAGTAATTTTTGTCAAATAGTGAGTTCTTATCCCAGAAGTTGGGGTATTTTGGGTCAGCAAACATTTGATTACCTATAGTCATTGAATATTGTGTCTTGTGAATCTAACCTATCCCACTGATCATTTACTCTATTTCTAATACCAAATGGTTTTGATGACTGCTGCTTTATAGTATAGTTTTAGGTCTGACACAGCTAGGCCGCCTTCATTAACATTTTAAAAATGAATTTCCTTGAAATTCTTAGCCTTTCATTCTTCCTGATGAACTTTGTTACTATTTTTTCTAGATCACTAAAACAATTTTTTGGAAGTTTGATTGTTATGGCACTAAATAATAAGTAGACTAATTTAAGTAGTATTGTTATTTTTATTATATTATCTCAGTCTACCCATGAGCACTTGATATTTTTCCAAATGATTAGGTCTGACTTTTTTTTATGTGGCAAGTGCTTTGTAGTTGTGCTTGTAGTTCCTGTCTTTCCCTTGGCAGATAGATTCCCAAATATTTTATACTAACAAAAGGTATTTTGAATGGAATTTCTTTTTGTATCTCTTGTTGTTGAATTTTTTTAGTAATGTATAAAAATGCTTATGCTTTATATGGATTTATTTTATATCCTGCAACTTTGCTAAAATTAGGAATTGTTTCTAGTAGTGTTTTAGTTGATTTCTAGGGTTCTCTAAGAATATCATCACATCATCTGCAAAGAGTGATACTTTGGTTTTGTCATGACCTACTCCAATTCCTTTAATCTCTTTTTCTTCTCTGATTGTCAAAGCTAAAATTTCTAATACAATATTGAATACTAATGGTGATAGTGGGCAGCCTTATTTCACGCTTGATCTTATTGGCAATAGTTCTAATTTGTCCCTGTTGCATATGATGTTGCTGGTGGTTTTTAATAGATGCTATTTGGTTATTTTAAGGAAAAGTCCATTTATTTCTATACTCTCTGGTGTTTTTAATAGGAATGGGTGTTGGATTTTATCATATACTTTTTCTGCATCTGTTAAGATAATCATATGATTTTTGTTAGCTTGATTATTGATATAGTTGATTATGCTGAAATTTTTCCTAATATTGAACCAACCCTGCATTTTTGGAATAAATCCTACTTGGTCACACTGTATTATCCTGGGGATTACTTTCTGTAATCTTGTTGCTAATGTTTTATTTAAGACTTTTGTATCAATATTCATTAGGGAAAATGGTCTATATTATTCTTTCTCTGTTTTCACCCTATCTGGTTTAGCTATCAGTACCATATCTGTGTCATAAAAGGAATTTGGTAGGGGTCTTTCTGTCCCTATTTTTTCAAATAGTTTATATAGTATTGGAATTCACATGTAAATTGATCTGGCCCTGGAGGTTTTTTTCTTAGGGAGTTAATAGCTTGTTCTATTTCTTTTTCTAAAATAAGGCTATTTAAATAATTTATTTCCTCTTCTGTTAAATTGGGCAATCTATATTTTTGTAGATATTCCTCCATTTCCTTTAAATTATCAAATTTATTTGCACATAGTTAGGCAAAATAACTCCTAATTATTGTTCTAATGTCCTCTTCTTCATTAGTGTAAAGTTCTTCCTTTTCATTCTTGAGACTAACAATTTGATTTTTTTCTTTCCTTTTTCTAATTAAATTAACTAAAGGTTAATTTATTTTATTGTTGGTTTTTCATAAAAGCAACTCTTAATTTTATTTTTTAATTCAATAGTTTTTTATTTTTAATTTTATTGATCTCCCCCTTTTATTTTCAGAATTTCAAATATCTTATTTAATTGAGGGTTTTTGCTTTGTTCTTTTTCTAGCTTTTTTTTAGTTGTAAGCCCAACAGATAAAATTTACCCTTATAACTGCTGTGGCTGCATCACAGATTTTACTCTGTTGTTTCATTCTTGTCATTCTCTTGCATTAAATTGTTGATTGTGTCTATGATTTGCTGTTTCATCCCATTGTTTAGGACTGGAATATTTAAATTCCAATTAACTTTTTATGTACTTTCTCTTGGCCTTATATTGCATGTGGTTTTTTATTGCATCATGATCTGAAAAAAATATGCATTTACTATTTCTGCCTTTCTGCATTTTATTTTGAGTTTTTCAATGCTCTAATACATGGCCAATTTTTGTACAAGTTCTATGAATTGCTGAGGAAAAAGTAAACTACTTTCTGTCTCTATTCAAATTTCTCCAGATATCTGTCATACCTAACTTTTCTAACATTTTGTTTACCTCATTGACTTCTTTCTTATTTATTTTTTAATTGGATTTATCTAGTTCTGAGAGAACAAGGTTGAGATCCCCCACTAATATAATTTTGCTGTCTATTTTTTCTTGTATCTCTCTCACATTCTCTTTCTGATGTTGTTTGTTTGCATTTTTGTTTTCCTTCTCAGGTTTTTATTTTTGTTTTAGATTTTTCTTGTGCAGCAAGATAACTCTATGGATATGTATACATATATTGGATTTAATATATATCTTTACATGTATTGGAATACCTGCTGTCTAGGGGGTTTTGCAAGGGTCAGTGTTGAAAAATTATCCATGCATATGTTTTGTAAATAAATAAATAGTATATAGTGTAAACAGTAAAATCTGTAAATAAATATATAAATAGTATTATTAAATAAGTAAATAAATAGTATAAATAAACTAAAAGTAAATAAATAAATAAAATAAATAAAAAGCTATAATTAAAAAATAGAAACAAAAAATAAAAAAGAAATATAGTGGTGAATCAGTGAAAGAGGTTATGTATAAAACATAATAATCAATCAATAATAATAAAGCATAATAATCAATGACTGCAGTAATCTAATGTTTGATAAACCCAAAGACTCCTGTTTCTTGGATAAGAACTCACTATTAGACAAAAATTGCTGAGAACATTGGAAAATAGAACTCTTCATAGACCCCATGCCAAAAAAAAAAAAAAAAAAAAGATAAAAATAAATGCAAGAACATAAAGGGCAATACTATAAGTAAAAGAAGAACAAGTGAAATTTTACCTGTCAAATCTTTGATGAAGGGAGGAATTTTTGACCAAAGGAATTAGAGAACATTATGAAATGTAAAATGTATAACTTTGATTACATTAAATTAAAAAGGCTTTGCACAAAGAAAACCAATGTGGGCAATATTAGATTTTTTTTACAACCAATATTTCTAATAAAGATTTCATTTATAAAATATATAAGTATATATAAAAATATAATGTATTAC
Source organism: Sarcophilus harrisii (assembly GCF_902635505.1). Taxonomy (NCBI): domain Eukaryota; kingdom Metazoa; phylum Chordata; class Mammalia; order Dasyuromorphia; family Dasyuridae; genus Sarcophilus; species Sarcophilus harrisii. The sequence goes on along the minus strand of NC_045427.1, from coordinate 365,159,470 downwards.
ATATTATACATAACATATATATGAAATATAAATATATAAATAAAATATAAAAAATAAAAATATAAAATATATATGAATCAGTTCTCTATTCAAATTTATAAAAATACAGTGGTGTAAGAATATGAACTGAAACTTTTCAGACGAAGACATTAAAGCCATTTACAATCATATAAAAACATTCTAAATCATGATAGTTAGAAAAATGCAAATTAAAATAACTCTGGGGTAGCACCTCAAACCTCTTAGATTTGCTAAGATAACAGGAAAAAATGATAATTGTGGGAGAGGATGTGGGAAAACTCAGATAGTAATGCATTGTTGGTGAAATTGTGAAATAATTCAACCATTCTGGAAAGAAATTTGGAACTATGCTTGAAGGACTATAAAACTGCCATAGCTTTTCATCCAACAGTGCCCCTGCTGAGTCTGTATCACAGAGATCATAAAAGAGGGGAAAAGACCCACATATGCAAAAATGTTTGTAGCAGCTCTTTTTGTGGTGGCAAAGAATTGGAAAATTAGTAAATTCCCATGAATTGGGGTATGGCTGAATAAGTTACAGTATAAGAAAGTAATGGAATATAATTATTTTGAAAAAATGATGAACAGGTTGATTTTAGAAAAACCTGGAAAGATTTACATGAATTGAAGGTGGATGAACTGAGCCAAACCAAGAAAATTTGTACACATCAACAACAATATTGTGTAATGATCAACTATGATAGATTTGGTTCTTCTCAAGAACTCAGTGATCCAAGGCAGCTCCAATATACTTTAAATGGAAAACCCCATCTTCATCCTGAGAGAGACTGATGGAGCCTGAATATGGATCAATGCATAGTATTTTCTCTTTTTCTTCTTCTTATTGTTGTAGTTTTTCCATTTTATTCTGATTTATTTTCTTTCCCAACATGACTCATATAAAATATGTAAAAAATGAATGTACTTATAAAATTAAAAAAAAATCATCAAATTAATCAAATTAATCTTGATCAGGAAATATAGTAAAATAACAATTTTGGGTGTTTTTTTCCTCCACGTCAGTAGAATAAACATACAGAGATGCTTATGGATACTGAGGTTGGTATCTAGGCAAGAAAACATTGAACAGCATCTTCTGGTGTTGAGGCTAAATAAGAACCTTATGTTATACACTAGGGAAAGAGAGGGTCCAGGGTCCAGAATGGAGAGACTTGAGATTCAAGCAGTAAGAAAGGTTAAAAACTGACAATTCTGTCACTCATTGTCTAGATTTGGGACACAGATCCAATGCCACATAATAATGTGATCTGTTCCTAAGGACAGCGAGTCAGAGAAAGGAGTTGCTCAGTGGTACTAAATCAATCACTCAATCATTCAACATTTTAGTGTACTTATTTTGTGTTTTGAGCAAGAAGAAAGGAGAAGGGGAAGTAGAAGTAACTAATGTGGCTCTGATCCTGGGAGCAGAGACCAAGTTTGATAAATGCTTTGCATAATAAAATAAAGTAAAATAATTATTTTGTTCAGTGGGAAAAAAAACTGCTACTTTGTCAAGAAAATTAAAGAATCATCCAGCTAATTTATTATTTTTGAATTCAGCAGCATTTTATAGTTGACCTAAAAGGGGAAAGACCACAGTTGTGTTGTGTTCAGATTTAAATTGAGGTAAGCAAATATACAAAATTTATATAATGAAAAAAAATTATCAATCTTCTCTTAGAATTAGATTGCTTTTGGTGAACTGAAATATTAGAATTTCCAAGCATGTGGCAAACTTGAACAATTCAACACTCGATACCTGCGGGGGGGGGGGACTCCAAAGCATCTCCCCCAAAAAAACAAAACAAAACAGAATCAAAGATATATCAAACATTACTTCCACAATTGTGCAGAGCTTGCTATAACAAAAGCCTCAAGTTAAGACCTAAGCTCAGAAAAAGTAATAATTAATACTAATTCCACTATAAAGAAATGTTATCATGAAATATCCAAGACACAAACCCAGAAAATGATATACTTTAATATATATATATATATATAGGCAAAGTAACAAATGAAAATACAATTTGGACAAAAGTTAAAATAGAATTACTTATGTAAGTGAAACAAGATTTGAAAATAACTTTCAAATTATAATGAAATATATATGATGATACTATGATATAATGAAAATAATAATGGAAAAAATAACATCAGAGGAAAGAATTGAAATAGAAATAAGATTTGTAGAGTAACAACTGAGAAAGTGACTCAACAGCTCAGTTCAAGAGATACAAATTGTTCATCAACAGATTACTTGAAAATTAGAAGGGGCCAAATAAGTATGAATAAGCCCATGAAAGAAATGTGTGCTTGTGTGTGTGTGTCAAAACACAAAATAAAAGATTGAAAAAAATAAAAAAGTACAGAAAGTTCCTCATGAAAAGATAAAATAAAAAAAGAAAGTACCTCATATTGAACACAACTGATTTGGAAAGCATCAAAAAAAAAAAAAAAACAGAATGTGTAAAAGGAAGAAAAAAAGAAAGAGAACCTCACTCTCCTCAAAAATGTGTTAAAGAGGGAACAACATGTATATGTCTAGAAGAGCAGAAAAGTTTTCTAAATTCAGAAGAAAATAAGAGGACAAGGAAATAGAGTGGGGAGTCAGATTGAGGGAAAGACTCTTTGAGAGGTAGGTAGATTAAGGAATAGGAAAGCAAGATATCAGATCAAGTAAAGCTGAAAATTTTGGAGGGATGGGGGAAAAGGTGAGAATGATAGTGAGTACAAATATGAAAAGGGAGGAAGAAGGGTGAAACTAAGATGGTGGAGAGTAGACAAGACTTTGAGATCGTCCAGGCTTCCCTCAAGTCTCTGAATGGATGTTGGAGTGACAGAACCTACAAATATTTGGTGTGTAACAAATTTCCAGTACAAGATATCTTAAAAGGTCTGCAAGAAAGGTCTGTTTCAATCAGGTTTAGGGTGGGGAGAGACTTAGCCCAGTGCAGGTGAAGTGCAGGGAAGCCCAGGGTAGAAAGGCCCCAGCAGCTAAAATACATTGGCTACTCAGTCCTGGTTAAAAAGTCAGTGGACCATAGACTAGCTGTGAGATCTCCAATGCAAATATAGAAGGCAAATAGTGAGCCCTTGAACTGTAGCAGAACAAGCTGGATTTGGCCAAGTCCAACCTGTATGGGAAGGAATTGTGTAACATTGGCCAAAGGGTAGTGATAAACCCCTATAATCCTATAGAAGAAGCTGGGACAATGGATTCTTTGTCTTAGGAGCAGACTTCAGTTTTTGAAAATGAGCAAAAAACAAAAAGAAATCTGACCATAAATAGCTATTATGGAGACAGAAGACAGCAGATTTCAAACCCTGAGGACACTAAAACCCTCCAGATGAAGCCTCAAAGGGTGACATAAGTTGTTCTCCAACTCAAAAGTCTCTCTTGGAAGAATTCCAAAAGGATCTTAAAAGAGAGTTAGAAGAAAATGTAGGAAGGGAATGAGAGTTTTGCAGGAGAGTTTAGAAAAGGGAAAAAATAAATTATTTGAAGAAAACAACTCTTTAAAAATTAGATTTGGTGAAATGGAAAAAGAAACAACTAGCTAAATAATAGAATAGATTAAATGGGGGAAAAAGCCAATGAACAAAACAACTCATTTTAAAATTCACTTAGATAAATAGAATCTAACCAAAGAAAATAATTCACTAAAAATTAGAATTGAACAAATGAAAGTGAATGACTCAATGGGATATCAAGAATTAGTAAAACCAAACAAAAATGGAAAAAAAAAAATAGAAGAAAATATAAAATATTTCATGGGAAAAACAAGTGACCTGGAAAATAGACCTAGGAGACACAATCTATGAATCATTGGACCACCTGAAAGCCACAATGAAAAAAAAAAAAAAAAATCTTAAACAACATTTTTCAAAAAATCATCAAAAAGTAAGTATAAAAGAATGAATGGGGGGGGGGCGGAGCCAAGATGGCGGAGAAGACACACGCGACTTTCTAAGCTCTTCTCTTACCCTCTTTATCTATATTATATCGAGCCTCAAAAATAGTCTTGACTGCTAATTCTAAAGATAAAGTAGAACAACTCTACGCCGAAGAAAATCTGCAGTCTCCAAAAAGGTGGTTCGGGGCCAGGGAGATCGGCGCAGACAGGAGAAATGGTTCCGAGGAGAGTCTCAAACAGAGGGTGAAGGCACAGATCTCAGCACAAGCGTGCAGCTCCAACCCACAGTAATGGGCTTTTCCTTGGGGCAGTTGTGATTCTGCACAGCAGAAGACCAGCCAGGTTAGCCCCAATCTGCACAGTGGGGAGCTCGGCTTGGGGCCATAGAGCTTTTCCAGGGCCGATTTGCATTAGGCAGAGACGCTGGGCAGAGTTCGGGGCGGTCTGCGGTCTGTGGTCTGTGGTCTGCAGTCAGCTGCTAATACTCACAGTCCCACAAGAGGCTCGGCCTGGGGCAGTGACACTTTCACCCCTTAGTCTCTAGCCGAGGGCAATTGCTAACCCACACAGCCCAACTGGGCACTTCGAAAGCTGGGCCAGTGCTGAATCCACTTCCTGTTGGGGGAAGGGAAACTCTCACTCAGAGCACTCCCATACCTCAGAGCAGGAAATCTGTTTAAATCTTTCCCTGCTCTGCAGAGGAAGCTGGTAACCCCCTTGCCTAGGAGACCTACCCTAAAGGCTTTCAAACATAAATAAAAACATGAAAAGAATGATCAACAGCTTCTATGCAGAAAAAGAGCAGGTCAGCAAACCTGAAGAGACCTCAAACAGCAAAAATGCATCAGACTGTCCTCCTTTACATAACGCTCTCATAGCCATTATATCATCATAGCTCATAATAGACCATTAAAAGTCTCAAAAGAGAGTTAGAAGATAAATGGGGAAAGGAAAGAGAAGCCTTACAAGAGAGCAACAACTTCCTGAAATATGAATTGGAAAAAATAAAGAATTCACTAGAAAGTAGGATTTGTGAATTGGAAAAGACAAAGAACTCACAAGAAAGTAGGATCCGTGAATTGGAAAAGACAAAGAACACGCAAGAAAGTAGGATCTGTGAATTGGAAAAAGAAAATAATTCACTAAAAAAATTAGTGAAATGGAAAAAAATTCCACAGACCAAAACAATACATTCAAAAACTCAATTGGACATATACAGAAAGAAGTAAAAAAAGCTAATGAAGAAAATATCTTTAAAAAATTAGAACTGAACAAATTGAAACTAATGATTCATTGAGACAGCAAGAATCAGTCAAGCAAAACAAAAAATGATCAAACTGGAAAAAAACATGAATTATCTACTTGCAAAAACGACAGACATGGAAAATAGATCTAGGAGATAATCTGAGGATTATTGGACTTTCGAAACTACTGATGAAAAAGAGCCTAGATACTATTTTACAAGAAATCATAAAGAGAACTGCCCAGATGTAATAGAATCAGGAAGGTAAATAGGCATTGAAAGAATTCATCAGACACCTTCTGAAAGAAACCTAAAATAAAACCCCAAAGAATTGTGGCAAAATTTCAGAACATATCAGATTAAGGAAAAATTTTAAAAGCAGCCAAAAAAAAACCATAAATACGAGGTGCCACAATAGAGATCACCCAAGATCTGGCTGCCTCTACATTAAAGGAAAGAGGCCTGAATATGATATTGAAAGGCGCAAGAACTTGAGATGCAGCCAAGAATAAACTACAGCTAAGCTGAGCATTTTCTTCCAGGGAAGAAGATGGACATTTAATGAAACAAATGAATTCATTTGTTTCTGAAGAAAAACCAGAATTAAACAAAAATTTGATCTCTAAGCATAGAACTCAAGAGATGCAGAAAAGGTAAAAATAACTCTTGAGAATTGTATTTCTGTGTGGATATACAAAAGAATACATGTAAAATTTGATTGTACTGATATATACATTAAAAAGGAAGTAGATATGGAAAGGATGATGGCAGAATAAGGTGGGAAGGAGGGGATAAAAGAAACCACATCCCACAAAGAAGCTAAGGAAACTTATCATATCTGAGGGAATTTAGAGAGGGAGGAACATTGTGTGAATGTTACTCTCATCAGAGTACACTCAAAGAAAAAATAATTGACATTTGTTTAGAAAATTCTCTCGCCTCATTAAAACAGGGGGAGAGAAAGGAAAGAAGAAAGAGTAATAAGGAAGGAAGGAAGGAAGACTCAAAGGGAGGGAGGGATTATAAAGAGGGTAGCATCGTGTTACAAAGAGGGTACATAAGTTTAAAAGGGGAATGAGGGTTGGGGAGGCAAGAATAAGTAAAGCACAATCTGGGTTATTAGGATGGCAGAAATACAGATTTAGTAATTCTAACCGTAAATGTGAATGGGATGAACTCCCACATAAGAGGAGGCAATAGCAGACTGGATCAAAAGTCAGAACCTACAATATGTTGTTTACAAGAAACACATTTAAAGCAGGGGATACATATAGAGTAAGGTAAAAGGCTGGAGCAAAATCTATTATGCTTCAGGTGAAGTCAAAAAAAGCAGGGTAGCCATCCTATCTCAGATCAAGCAAAAGTAAAATTGATCTAATTAAAAGAGATAAGGAAGAAAACTACATCCTGCTAAAGGGTAGCATCAACAATGAAGCAATATCAATATTAAACATATATGCACCAAGTGGTATGGCACTCAACTTCCTAAGGAGAAGTTAAGAGAGTTGCAAGAAGAAATAGACAACAAAACTGTAATAGTAGGAGATCTCAACCTTGCACTCTCAGAATTAGACAAATCAAACCACAAAACAAATAAGAAAGAAATTAAAGAAGTAAACAGAATATTAGAAAAATTAGGTATGTTGGATCTTTGGAGAAAATTGAATGGAGATAGAAGGGAATATACTTTCTTCTCAGCAGTTCATGGAACCTATTCAAAATTGACCCATATATTAGGACATAAAGACCTCAAAATTAAATGCAAGAAAGCAGAAATAGTAAATGCTTTCTTTTCAGATCATGATGCAATAAAAACTACATTCAACAAAAATAGGAGGAAATAGACCAAAAAGTAATTGGAAACTAAACAATCTCATCTTAAACAATGATTGGGTGAAGCAGCAAATTATAGATACAATTAATAATTTCACTCAAGATAATGACAATGATGAGACATCATACCAAAATTTGTGGGATGCAGCCAAAGCGAGTAATAAGAGAATTTTATATCCTTAGAGGCTTACTTGAATAAAACAGAGAAAGAAAAGATTAATGAATTGAGCTTACAACTAAAAAACTAAAAAAAGACCAAATTAAAAACCCCCAATCAAATACTAAATTGGAAATTCTAAAATTAAAAGGAGAAATTAAAAATATTGAAAGTAAAAAAAACTATTGAACTAATTAATAAAACTAAGAGTTGGTTCTATGAAAAAGCCAATAAAATAAATAAGCCTTTGGTAAATCTGATTAGAAAAAGGAGGGAGGAAAATGAAATTAGTAGTCTTAAAAATGAAAAGGGAGAACTTTCCACCAATGAAGAGGAAATTAGAGAAATAATAAGGAGTTATTTTGCTCAACTTTATGCCAATAAATTTGATAACCTAAGTGAAATGGATGACTACCTCCAAAAATATAGACTTCCCAAACTAACAGAGGAGGAAGTAAATTGCTTGAATAGTCCCATTTCAGAAAAAGAAATAGAACAGGCAATTAAACAACTCCCTAAGAAAAAATCCCCAGGACCAGATGGATTTACATGTGAATTTTACCAAACATTTAAAGAACAATTGGCCCTAATACTCTATAAATTATTTGATAAAATAGGGAATGAAGGAGTCCTACCAAATTCCTTCTATGACACAGACATGGTACTGATACCTAAACCAGGTAGGCTGAAAATGAGAGAAAATTATAGACCAATCTCCTAATGAATATTGATGCTAAAATCTTAAATAAGATTTTAGCAAAAAGACTACAGAAAATCATCTCCAAGATAATACACTATGATCAAGTAGGATTTATACCAGGAATGCAGGGCTGGTTCAGTATTAGGAAAACTATCAATATAATTGGCCATGTTAATAACCAAATGAACAAAAACCATATGATCATCTCAATAGATGCAGAAAAAGCATTTGATAAAATCCAACATCCATTCCTATTAAAAATACTTGAGAGTATAGGAATAAATGGACTTTTCCTTAAAATAATCAGCTGCATCTATTTAAAACCATCAGTAAGCATCATATGTAATGGAGACAAACTGCAACCATTCCCAATAATATCTGGAGTGAAACAAGGTTGCCCACTATCACCGTTACTATTTAATATTGTATTAGAAACATTAGCTTTAGCAATAAGAGCTGAGAAAGAGATTAAAGGAATAAGAATAGGCAATGAGGAAGCCAAATTATCACTCTTTGCCGATGACATGATCGTATACTTAGAGAACCCCAGAGATTCTGCTAAAAAGTTATTAGAAATAATCCACAACTTTAGCAAAGTTGCTGGTTATAAAATAAACCCACATAAGTCATCAGCATTCTTATATATCACTCACAAAATCCAACAGTCAGAGTTACAAAGAGAAATTCCATTTAAAGTAACTACTGATAATATAAAATATTTAGGAATCTATCTGCCAAGGGAAAATCAGAAACTTTATGAGCAAAATTACAGACCACTTTTCACACAAATTAAGTCTGATCTAACCAATTGGAAAAATATTAAATGCTCTTGGATAGGGCGAGCAAATATAATAAAGATGACAATATTACCTAAGCTAATCTATTTATTTAGCGCTATACCAATCAGACTCCCAAAAAACTATTTTAATGACCTAGAAAAAATAACAACAAAGTTCATGTGGAAAAACAAAAGGTCAAGAATTTCAAGGGAATTAATGAAAAAAAAATCAAATGATGGTGGTTTAGCTGTACCAGATGTAAAATTATATTATAGAGCAGCAGTTACCAAAACTATTTGATATTGGCTAAGGAATAGATTAGTTGATCAGTAGAATAGATTAGGTTCAAGGGATAAAACAGTCAACAAATATAGCAAATTAGTAAATTTCGATTATACCAAACTGAAAAGTTTTTGTACAAACAAAACTAATGCAGACAAGATTAGAAGGGAAGCAATAAACTGGGAAAATATTTTTACAGTCAAAGGTTCTGATAAAGGCCTCATTTCCAAAATATATGAGGAATTAACTCAATTTATAAAAAATCAAGCCATTCTCCAATTGAAAAATGGTCAAAAGGATATGAACAGACAATTCTCAGATGAAGAAATTGAAACTATTTCTAGTTATATGAAAAGATGCTCCAAGTCATTATTAATCAGAGAAATGCAAATTAAGACAACTCTAAACTACCACTACATACCTGTCAGATTGGCTAAGATGACAGGAAAAAATAATGATGATTGTTGGAGGGGATGTGGGAAAACTGGGACATTGATGCATTGTTGGTGGAGTTGTGAACGAATCCAACCATTTTGGAGAGTAGTTTGGAACTATGCTCAAAAAGTTATCAAACTGTGCATACCCTTTGATCCAGCAGTGTTACTACTGGGATTATATCCCAAAGAGATTATAAAGAAGGGAAAGGGACCTGTATGTGCACGAATGTTTGTGGCAGCCCTTTTTGTAGTGGCTAGAAACTGGAAACTGAATGGATGTCCATCAGTTGGAGAATGGCTGAATAAATTGTGGTATATGAAAATTATGGAATATTACTGTTCTGTAAGAAATGACCAACAGGATGATTTCAGAAAGGCCTGGAGAGACTTACACGAACTGATGCTGAGTGAAATGAGCAGGACCAGGAGATCATTATATACTTCAACAACAATACTAGATGATGACCAGTTCTGATGGATCAGGCCATCCTCAGCAACGAGATCAACCAAATCATTTCTAATGGAGCAGTAATGAACTGAACTAGCTATACCCAGAAAAAGAACTCTGGGAGATGACTAAAAACCATTACATTGAATTCCCAATCCCTATATTTATGCACACCTGCATTTTTGATTTCCTTCACAAGCTAATTGTACAATATTTCAGAGTCTGATTCTTTTTCTACAGCAAAATAACGTTTTGGTCAGGTATACTTATTGTGTATCTAATTTATATTTTAATATATTTAACATCTACTAGTCATCCTGCCATCTAGGGGAGGGGGTGGGGGGGGGGTAAGAGGTGAAAAATTGGAACAAGAGGTTTGGCAATTGTTAATGCTATAATGTTACCCATGTATATATCCTGTAAATAAAAGGCTATTAAATAAAAAAAAAAGAATGAATGGAATAGATTTATTCATAAAACAGAAATGGATAGCAGATTAAAAATTTGAATTCAACAATATGTTGCCTTCAGGAAACATAAAAATGAGAGATACATACAACTCTATATTAAAGGACAGGAGCAGAATTTAGCGTGTAAGAAAGAAAGCAAGGATAATAATCATAATTTCAGACAAAGTTAAAATTAAAATTTATTTAATCAAAACTAAGAAATATAGCAACTACACTATGTGTCAAGAAATAGTATTCCATATTATTTTACATAAAATACCTAGACAGTATAAAATTTTGGTCAATTTTTGCAAATAAAGCTGACTCAATAAAATAGAAAATATATATATGTATATATATATATATATATATATATATATAGAGAGAGAGAGAGAGAGAGAGAGAGAGAGAGAGAGAGGCAATTTAATTGACTTGCTCAGGATCACACACTTAGGAAATGTCAAGTATATGAGGCGGGATTTGAATTCAGGTCCTTCTACCTACAGGGCTGGTAATCTATTCCCTGCACCATCTAGCTATCCTAAAATAGAAAATATTCACAAAAAATTTTAAATGTCCAGATTAGCAGAACAGGAAATGGAAGAGTTAAATAAATGAATATTCAAAAAAGAAAATTAAAAAAGACATGCAGTAGTTCTTAAAGGTGGAGTATAATTGATTGGGGGCAGAAGATTTTATTTCAAAATTCTACCAAAGATTTTTTAAAATGTAATTCCAATATTACATAATCAAGTTGCTTGAAAAATAATATGTAAAAATCAAAGTCCTATCAAATTATTTTAAAAATGTAACTATTATTTGACTATCTCAAATCAGGAAAAATCAAATGATAGAAACAGAAATTTAGACCAAGATCAATAATGAACATTTCCTTTAAAATTAAAACAAAATATTAACTAGGAATTAGCAATATATCAAAGAAATTAAGATTTATATCAGGAATATAGATTTGGTACAATATTAGGAAAACAATGATCATAATAAACCATATTATGTAACAACAATAAAAATCATTGTACCAACAAATGCAGAAAAATATTTTAACAAGATGCAATACCCACTTCTCTTAAAACTACAGAAAACATATTAATAAATGTTATTTTACTCTTATATAAGAAGTAGAATCTGTATAAAATAAAGGGCCTATGTGTTATGAAGTAACTAAAGACCTTTCTTATAAGATAAGGCATAAAAGAAATATGATTATTACAAATTTATATAATTCTACAAATGCTAACTGGATCAATGACAATAAAAATAATTTGAATGAATAAAAATAGACAAATAAAAGTAAAATTGACCAATGTGGGAATTTGCTTTGTCTAACTATGCATATTTATTGAAAATTTTGTTTCTTTCTTCATTAGAGAATAAGGTAATGGGAGGGAGAAAAAATAGAAAACTGATAATTGAATAAAAAGAAGCTACTTCATTGTATTGTGGAAAGGGAAAAAAGTTTTGGATCTCTTTATAGTAAAATGAAATAAAATTCACATCCTTTGTCTTAATACTGCTTTTTAAACTAACTTACATTGCTATCTAGTCTAAGAGAAGAGTCCTAAGATGACCAATAATTCCATGTAAACCTAGCCAAGATTTTCCCAAATTGATGGTCTAATTTTTAGTCAGGAGGAATTGACAAGCTCCTGGAGTAATGTATTCCATTTTAAGGAGATAGCACTAAACATTATGAATTATTTTTATTCTTCAACTCTTAATCTGCCTCTTCAGTTTTCACCATCCATTTCTATGTTTATTTTTTTATTGTTTAGCCCCAAAGTAGAATCTTTAGTGAAGTTCTATACCTGTAAGTACTTAAGAGATTTATGTGAAAACCCATAATGAATGGGCTTGCTGATCTTCATTAGGCACTCCATTGTTGTCTTTTTGTCTCTGTCAGTGTCTGTCTGTCTGTCTTTGTCTCTGTCTTTTTTTCTGTGTGTGTGTATGTAAGAAAGAGAGAGACAGAGCCAGAAAGACAGAGAAAGTTTGATTTACCCCTTATGTTCATTGATGAAAAAGATCTTAAGGAGAGTTGTTTATGATGTATGTAGTACATAAAATGTTTTTAGTGGAGGTAATGAAGATATTGTATTTTAAAGAAAAAGATCTTCTAAGTATCCTTTTGACCCTGGCTTGGTTTTGAGCCTTACAGGAACAATTCTGCTGTGATCTGGAAAAACAAATTATAATTACTTTTTTTGGAAAAATCTTTCAAAGGAATATGGCCCATCTTTCTTGATGAGTTTTCTTTTAATAAAGAAACAAACTGATAAAGAATATTGCATTTCACATATATGGATGCTATGTGCTATAATTTCCCTTCAATATCCAGCATTTTGAATGATTTAAATATCTTAAGACTCAGAATTTTGTTTAGTTAGGACTCTTCTTTCTCCTTTTTTCCCTCCTTCTTGATACTTTTCATTTCAATCTAGATCCCTGGATAATGTTATTATTAAGAGAAACCACGATGAAAGAGCACAGTAAATTTGAAGTGGCTAAAACATTTCTAGCTGTTTCTTGCCTCTGTGAGTTGCTCTTTGCTCCTCTAGAGAGCAGTAGCTGTTGTAAAATCTTAAAACCACGCAAATAATGTTACCAACAGATGTTGGCTCTCCATGAGACTTATTCAAGGGGAATGGGAGCTTTGCTGGTGGAAAGATGAAATTTGGCTTCAATAAAAGTTATATACAAAAAGTTCAAGTTCAGTATGCTCTCTAATCTACTGACATTATATAATACTTATTACCACTAAATATTTGGAGTCAGCTATATCCTAGGATTTGATCTTTTCTAGTCCCACATAACTACTGATATTATTTTATTTCATCCATGCTTCATGTGAAATATACATCTCATCTTATTTCAATTGCTTTTCCTTGTGAGAAAGAATCTTGTCACACATTTTCTCAAAATGTGCCTGCTCCTTGATTGCTTTTGGGGAAAAAAGATGTCTTGGAATTAGAATGTGAACAATAGAGTTAAGTTAATAACATCTAATGGAGGAGAGGGAGGAAAGAAAGGGTTAGGAAAGTCTATGTTAGCCTTGGGCCACATTTCCACACCGCTTCCAACCTCAAGGAACCTGCTTTCTGAGTAAATAACCAAATGGTAGAAAACACTTTTCTTGGAAAATGCTGGTAATTTAATGCATGTAAACAAAAGCTTTCATAAGAGCCTCCATCACACTGGGGCTTTCAGGGAATTACATTTGAACAAATAACAGTTTTTAATTGAGAAGGTCCCTAGGGGGTGATAGCCCCTCTTCTTTCTGAAGTGGAAGCTGTTTCAATAGGGAGAAACTATCTTATCATTTGAAATTTGAATCATCCAATGTAGAGGCAAAGGTTTCTGGCAGTGGGCACTTTGGGCCCAATATTGACTGACTGACTTTCAATAAAGCCTGAAAGTAAATTATTTACTCAAGAATTTGATTCTCCAATTAGATTGCCAAACTATATTTTTGTTAAATTTGCACCACTTAGCTACCTCCTTTGATGCCTCCAGGTGCTATAAAAGTGACTGTTACTGAAGACTATCTCAGTGGAATACTTTGAAATCTCTTCAAAGTTACATGGAGATACCAACATGGCCATAGAATCTTAGGGTTGTGAATTTAAATTTGTGAGGGACTTCAAAGATCACTTTGTTCAAGTTTTCATTTTACAGATGAGAAAAGTGAGGTCTAGTTAGGTGAAGTGACTTGTCCAAGATAACAGGTTTCTGTCACAAGCAAATTCAAGTCCAGATCCTCTTTGGTATAGCTACTGCTCTTTCCATTGTTCTACACTGATTTGTATGTGATCTCCATCTGAAGATGAATCCAACTAAATTTTAAAAGGTTTATCTCTAAGAAATTAGTCAACAGGTAATTTTTCCACCCCAGACACTCATGAAATTTGGGATTATATTTTATCCATAGCTTGAAAATAATGTCCAAAGCTTTGATACTGCTAATCGTTTTAGGTGTTAAATTATGGTGTCTGCAAAGCCCAATGGCAATTGTATTTTTGTTAATTCCATCTTTCGAAAGATAACAATCAACCCATACCTGGAAAAATATTAGATTTGGAGGGAAGAGAGTAAAAAGATACAGTGCCATCAACAAGAAATGTGATATGCTTCAAAACAAGAACTAAAAGTTTTAATCAATGTTCTAGTTTAACTTCTACAATACCCAATATAACAGCAGAATGGTATAGAGAATGATGAAGAAAGCTAAAAAATTCCTTTAATGGGGTATGCTTTAGATTTATAAAATTAAGTATTGTCAGAGATGAAGGGATCTTAAAATCCTAGAGCCATAGAACTTACATAGAATCATAGAAAGTTAGAATTAGATGGCACCTCCTTGAAAGTACAGATGATTTTGTTCTTTGTATGCTTAGTATAGATTATGCTATCTTGTGCATAAGTGCTTAATTCATGCTTGTTGATTAATTTATTGACCTGAAAACCATATATAATTAGAGTAGTTAATGGGTCCTCTCAACATCTCAACAAACCCCATCCTCTCATTTCACAGCTAAGGAAATTGAAGCTCAGATAGAGTAGGTAATTTCCCCAAAGTCACAGACCTAATAAATGGAAGGGCTACAATTCAAATCAAGTTTTCCTGCACTATTCTTTCCTCAGGCCATACAATATATTGCCATACACTATATTTACATAAAGCTTTACCTATGGTTTCTCAACAGCAGTGAAATTATGATTTTGGTACTATAGGCCCATGTTACTTTATGAATCAAATCTAGAATGGTCAAGTTTTCTTGTTTACATCGAATGACAGCCATCCATCCCTTCACATTGCATTCTCATGTGATCTCAATATATAACTATTCTCTTGTTTCACTCTCTAGTGTTTTAGAGAGGAAGCAGAGTAGAGCAGATGTGGGAGGCCTGGGTTTTCCCACATAGATCAAATGATCACTTCTGGTGATATTTCCACCTTTTTTTTTAACGGCATCCTCACTCCCTAGACACTTTGGCCACAGATAAAAAAGCATGGTGATAAATACTATATGAAAGCAGAACCACCTGGATATCTTCAGTGAAGCTTATGACTGGGTGGTCACCATTAATAATGTCACTACTGGTTCCCAGAGCAACAGGTTGACTTTAGAGCTTTCTTGCTGATGAATGAAGAGTCAATTAAGTTAGTTTTTTTTCCTAAAAAAAATTCTGTCAATTTTTTTTTTACCTCAAAACACTAAACATTATAACATGTGCATATTTTATAGGGACATAGTAATGGCATTGAAGCTGAGTGCTAAAATTGTCTCTTTTCCCCCACCCACATGCATGCTCTGCAATCTTGATCATACCATAATGCTTCCTGATATTCAGCCTTTTTAGCTGAATTGAGAGAAGTATTAAACTAGATAATCTCTGAGTTCTCTTTAAACTTTAACATCGTATAATCAGTGATTAGGAATTGCCTTCTAGCTCATTCTGAGTCTTTGGCATGGTTCTAACACTCATTTGAGGTCTAGAATTTTGTGACTTTATGAAATATGAATCACTGGTTCGTTTCAACCTCACTGAACTTGAGAATGAGCAACATGAGGGGAAAGTCAGCTTCTCTCTTAATAAGAGGGATAACACAGAAGTAAGCTATGTTTAATTTACTGAATACCAAAAAAAACCCAAAACAAAACAAAAACAAACAAAAAAAAAACATGTGAGTGATATTTTCTCTTCTCCCCCCAAGTTCATTAAAGCTTATAACATATTGCATAGACAGTTTTCAACATTCACCTTTACATAATCATGTGGTTCAATTTTTTCCCACTCCCTTTCCCCTGCCCCCTCCCCTAGATCATAGGTAATCCAATATATACTAAACATGTGTATATTTCCACAATTACTATACTGCACAAGAAAAATCAGATAAAAATAGGAAAAAATGAGAAAAAAACAAAATGCAAGCAAATAAAAAAAAAATGAAAATATCATGTTGTGATATACTCAGTCCCCACAATCTTCTCTGTAGGTGCAGATGCCTCTCTCCATCACAAGGCCATTAGAAGTAGACTGAATCACCTCACTGTTGAAAAGAGACAAGTCCATCAGAATTAACTATTGTATAATCTTGTTGCTGTTGTGTACAATGTTCTCTTGGTTCTATTCATTTCATTTAGCATCAGTTGACGTAAGTCTTTCCAAGCCTTTATGAAATCATCCTGTAGATCATTTCTTATAGAAAAAATAATATTCTATCACATTCATATGTCATAATTTATTCAGCTATTCTCTAACTGATAGGCATCCACTCAGTTTCTAGTTCTTTGTCACTACAAAAAGGACTACTACAAACATTTTGCATACCTGGGTCTTTCCCCCTTTTTATGATCTCTTTGGAATACAAGCCTAGTAGAGACATTGTTGGATGAAGTTTGATAGCCCTTTGGGCATAGTTTCATATTACTCTCCAGAATGCTTGGATCAGTTCACTAAAACACCAACAATGTATTAATATCCCAGTTTTCTCAAATTCCCTCAAATATTCATCATTATCTTTTCCTATCATCTTAGCCAATTTGACAGGTGTGTAGTGGTACCTCAGAGTTGTCTTAATTTGCATTTCTCTGATCAACAGTAATTTAGAATGTTTTTTCATATGACTAGAAATGGCTTTAATTTTTTTTTTATCTGAAAATTGTCTGTTCATATCCTTTGACTATTTATCAATTGGAGAATGGTTTGTATTCTTATGAATTTGAAACAATTCCTTGTATATTTTAGAAATAAAGCCTTTATAAGAATCTTTGGATGCCAAATTTTTTCCCAGTTTACAGCTTCCCTTCTAATCTTGTCACCACATATTTTGTAAGTATAAAAACTTTTTAAATATTTTCTCAGAAGTGACGGGTTTTTTGGCCTTCATTTAGTTGTAAACATTGTCATCTGGAAAATATAGATGGGTAAGCTGAATTCCTATCTTCCTCTTTTTTTTTTACATTCACAGAAGAATAGATCCATACAGATAAATCCAAAGCTATATGAACTACCCATAATAAATTTGAAAAGCAAAATTATTTTCACCTTCTTAAAAAGTCAATCCATGTTTCCTTTCTATTCCCACTAACATTCATTCATATATAATGCATTTCAATGCTATTTTAACATTTTTATCTTTGAAGTTCTGCTTCTACCTCTGAATATCAAAATTACTTCTTGGAAAAGTGATTAGATCATTAAGGCTCTATAAAAGTTGGCATTAGCTGATGGTCTTGTCATTATATGGAGAACCTATAGATTCACCTTCGAACACTCAGTGATTTCACATAGGTTATTATCTCATGATGACATCCCTTCTTCAGTACTTATTACTTAAATAAAAAATGTTAATTGTTTCTGAGAAGCTTGTGATGAGAAATGGGGATCTGCCAGCTCAAAGAACCTGGCCTTGAATTCCCAAGGTGACATTAAATTTCCAAGCAAATGCTAGAGGCTCACAATGAATCTAATATCAATCAAAGGGAATTCAGGTGTAGCTTATATCTAAGTCCCATTTTTGCAATATATTGAACTGTAATTAGCATGTGCAAATTGTGTAATTAAACTCAGGACCTCAATGTGGAGAGAACAATGGAGTCATACCATCATCATCTTATAATGGGTTTGTCATAACCCAATTTGTTCCACTATAAATACTACAAAAATATGAATAATAACTCATTAAAATAAAACAGCATTGACATTACTTTATAAATATATGTAACATATTTATAATGGGACAATCATTTAGTGTTTTGCCATTTTTTTGTCTAGAGAATAAAGTAGAAGACCTGCTATAACATAAAAAGATTAGTCTCTGGTGCTGTGGAAGTGATTTAAAAACAAACAAACAAACAACAAAGATTGATATAGACTTGCCCATAAGTTGCTTATCACTTTGTTGAGGAAAAATTTTGGAAAATAACTAGCAATACAAGATGATAATGGAAAGTAAGTACTAAAGATAGCATGTATTACAGTACACTATATACCCCAGTGGGGCAGACAGGGGAGGCTTTGCAGAATTGTTTGGAAATTATCTGAGTCTTAAAGTTATGTTTTACTTCCAATAGACAGGTATTTTCTAAATAATATTGTAAAATGAGATTATAAATTGCTCTTGCACTATCTTCTTCATTGGATAGTTATGAACAGAAAAAGGAAAAGCTTTTCATAAATTGTAAAACATGGAAAAATTGAATTAATGGTTTCCACAATTATTTTTACTAAGAGAACAATCACATTAAGTATTGATATGAGATTAAGAGACTAGAAGAGGGGTGGCTAACGGCCATTTGGATATTTATACAACCATTCATGAGTCATACAAAATTATTATTTTATATAACTTAAGCAGTCTGAGATTGTTGTACTTAATTTTCAGCTCATCATTACCTGAAGTTGCCCTAGGAAATTATTTTGCAGGTCTTATATAGCCTACATACTGGGCTTTCTCCAACCCTGGGCTAAAATGTTCTCAGAAACTTGGCAGGAGAAACATATGAAATACAATACTAATCATTTCCTTCAATTTGCTTATTCTAGTTGGGATAAAGTTACTCCTAATGAAACAATTCAAAGACATTATGAGATAGCAAATAATTTGGGCTTAAATTGTGTAATTTTGGATCGGGGTGAAACAAGATTGCCTACTATCACCATTACTATTCAGTATTGCATTGGAAATGTTAGTTTTGCAAGAAAAAAAAGATTAACAGAATTAGAGTAGGTAATGAGGAAACCAAATTATCACTCTTTGCAGGTGATATGATGATAGATTTAGAGAATCGTAGAGAATGATCTAAAAACCTACTAGAAACAATTCACAACTTTTGCAAAGTTACAGGATATAAAATAAAACCACATAAATCATCAGCATCTTTATATATTACTAACAAAGACCAGCAGCAAAAGATACAAAGAGAAATTACATTTAAAATAACTGTAGATAATATAAAATGTTTGGGAGTCTCCCTGTCAAGGCAAAGTCAGGAATTATATAAAGACAATTACAAAATGATTTCCACACAAATAAAGTCAGACCTAATAAGTTGGAAAAATATGAAGTGCTCATGGTTAGAGCAAGTGAATATAATAAAAATGACAATACTACCTAAATTAATCTACTTATTTAGTGCCATACCAATCAAATTACGAAGAAATTATTTTACAGGTCTAGAAAAAATAATAACAAAGTTCATCTGGAAGAACAAAAGGTCAAGAATTTCAATATATTAATTAATTTATATTCAATGTATTAATGAAACAAATACCAATTAAGGTGATCTAGCTGTACCAGATATAAAACTATGTTATAAAGCAACAGTCATCAAAGCCACTTGGTACAGGCTAAGAAATAGAGTTGTTGATCAGTGGAATAGGTTCAGTTCACAAGCCATAATAGTCAATTACTATAGTAATCTAGTATTTGACAAACTAAGACTTTTGGAATAGGAATTCATTATTTGACAAAAACTTCTGGGGAAATAGAAAATTAGTATGGCAGAGACTACATATTGAACCAATCTAAGGCAATATACCAAGTTAATGTCAAAATGACTTTATGTCTTAGACATAAAGAGTGATATTATAAGCAAATTAAAAGAACAAAGGATAGTTTACCTCTGAGATCGGTGAACAAGGAAGGAATTGTGGCTAGTTAAAAACTGGGGTACATTTTTTAATATAAAAAAGATAATCTTGATTATTTTAAGATAAAAAGTTTTTTCTACAAACAAAATCAATGCAAACAAGATTATAAGGAAAGCAATATACTGGAGAAAATTTAGATTCAATGGTTGTGATGAAGGCATCATTTCTATAATATAGAGAGAATTGACTCAAATTTATAAGAATTCAATTGATTGATAAATTGGTTATGATACAATAAGTGGTTCATATCAAAGGATATGAACAGACAATTTTCAGATGAAATAGAAACTATTTCTAGTCATATGAAAAATTGTTCTAAATCACTATTTATCAGAGAAATACAAATTATGTCAACTCCAAGCTACATTGGCTAATATGACAGGAAAAGATTATGATGAATGTTGCAGGGGATGTGGGAAAACTAGTACACTAATAAATTGTTGGTATAGTTGTGACCTAATTCAACCATTCTGAAGAGCAATTTGAAACTATGCCCAAAGAGTGATCAAACTATGCATAACCTTTGATCCAGACATACCTGCTAAGCTTATAATACAAAGAAATAATAAAGGAGGGAAAGGGAACCACAAGTGCAAAAATGTTTGTGGCAGTCCTTTTTGTTTTGGCAAGAAACTGGAAACTGAGTGGATGTCCATCTCTTGGAGAATGGCTGAATAAGTTATGGTGTATGAATGTTATGGAATATTATTGTTCTATAAAAATTGATCAACAGAATGATTTCAGAGAGGCCTGGACACACTTATGTGAACTTCTGTTAAGTGATCATTGGTACATGGCAACAACAAGCATATAAGATGATCACTTCTGAGGCATATATATACATATATTTACACATATATATCTATATTCACACATATATATCTATGTTCACATATTTCTATATATATATATGTATACATATATATATATATATATATATATATCGCACATGGTTAACATATGTTGAATTACTTGTCATCTAAGAGAGGGGATAGAAGGAAGGGAGAGAAAAAATGGGAACACAAGGTTTTGCAAGGGTGTATGTGGAAAATTATCTATGCATATGTATTGAAAAATAAAAAAAAACTTTACTAAAATATTAGTGACATTCAAAAAATGTGTAATATTATTATTGGAAGTTGACATGATGCAGGATGATTTCAGAGACGCCTTGAGAGACTTACATGAATTGATGCTAAATGAAATCAGCAGAACCAGGAGATCATTGTAAATGGCAACAACAAGAATATATGATGATCAATTCTGTTGGATGTAACTCTCTTCAGTAATGAGATGATTCAGGCTCATTACAATGATCTTGTGATAAAGAGAACCAACTACATCCATAGAGAGGACTGTGAGAATGAAGTGGGGCTTACAATATAGCATTTCCATTCTTTTTGTTGTTGCTTGCTTGCATTTTACTTTCGTTTTTTTTAGCTGTTTGATCTGATTTTTCTTGTACACCAAGATAATTGTATAAATATGTATGCATATATTGGATTTAATATGTATTTTACCACATTTGATATATGTTTGATTACTTGCCATCTAAGGGAGGGGGTAGGGGAAGGAGGGAAAATTGGAACACAAAGTTTTACTAGGGTCAATGTTAACAAATTATCTATGCATATGTTTTGAAAATAAAAAGCTTTAATAAAAAATACTTAAAAGGAAGTTGACATGATCATTAGAAGTTAAGAATAGAAAGATGAGTATAGGGCATAATAGTCTGGGGAAGTATGGGCCTGGAGACAGACATCAGTTTGAATTGGTAAAGAGTGAGACAGTTCTGAGGACAAGAATTCCTTAGTTTTATTTTTCAAACTGATTCCTTATGAAAATAAACATTGGTCCTGTATTTTTCTTCTGTCACTAGAAGAAAGTTGATTTATATATATTCAACAAACATTGATTATGAATTATGAGTAATTCATGAGGCAATTTTCTGGAGAGATGCAAAAATAATCCATTACTAAAGGGTTCCTTATAGCAAAAAAATAAAATAAAATAAAGAGAAAGATTTTTATGGTATAAATGACAATATGTGCACAAAATTCTAGGAGATCAGACAAGGGAAGAAATATTTAGCAGATTATATGAAAGGTAATTCCATTTGTATGCCATGGATTTGGCTTCAAATTTTGCTTTAATTATTCACCAACTACATGAACTGGGACAAATTACTTAAATTCTATGGGGTTTAATTTTTTTCATCTATGAAATCAAGATGTTGGACTAAGTGCTCTCCCCTTCTGGGATCTTCTGGGTTTGAATCTTGTGACTTTTCTTGAAAGGAGAGATATTTGAGTTTGGCCTTGAGTGCTGCATAAGCTTTTATTTGGTAGAATGATGGGAAGTATGAGAGAACAGTCATTGTAGACTATATAAGACCATGGATAAAAGCTCAATACTGGACAATTGAGAGGATTCTACTACTTTCAAATTCAAAGCATTCTAAGTCCTTATAATGGAATAAGGATTGGGTCAGCCATGAAAAGTACTCCACATGGCAGTGACATATGTTGAAGACACATAATCCCAGGATTAAACTAATTCAGATAATGCTAATGTGTGCATCAGGAACCCCTGTAATGTTTGGCAGCTGAGTCCAAGGCACCTTGAACTCAGAAAAGAATGTTCATTTACTGTCAAAAAACTGGGTGCAATCATTCATCAGTAATAGCCTCAAGGGGAAAGCAATATCAGAAAGGCAGCACCCTCTACTTCCTCCCCTTTCCTGCACAGCATATTCAGTGATGTCTGGTAAAGCCTTTTACTTCCCAATTTACTAACTTTGAGCACTAGAATCACCAGTATATAAAAAAGATGAAAGCCATAACATATGTTTGGGGAAAAGAAAGTGTGTTTGTACTGAACTAGAGAGACAGGAAATATGGATTGTCATCATGGCTGTCCACAAACTAACTGGACAACTCACTTCCACGTCTGGGTTCCAATGTCCTCATCTATAAAATGAAGGATAAAAGCCCATAAAAGTCACAGCTATAAGATAAAGCAGGCATAGTTAGCAATTTATCTGATAAAAGATTTGAGGATCTGCTTCACCAATTGTTTAACACCAATAAATTCAATTCAATAAACATTTATTGAATTGAATTTATTAAATATGTCAGGTGCTGTGGTATGCACTAGGGAAACACACATACACAAACACACATACACACTCTTTCTCACACACACACATAATCTCACAACAGGCCCCACACTCAATAATCTTAGTCTTTCACTGTATTATACAACATAAACATAATTTTAAAAAATAAAAGATAATCTGAGGAGAGAATATGTGTTTAAAAACTGGAGAGTTTAGGAAACTCGTTTTAAATATGATAGGACCTGATTTAATCATTGAAGTATGACAAAGATTCTGAGAGACAGACAGGAAGGAGTATATTCTAGTTAGAAAGGACTTATCCAATTTTTTATCCCTTCTGAGTCTTGGTTTCCTCACCTGTAAAACTCAATGTGATAACCTTTGATATTAAATGTGGGCTTATTTCTGAATAGTACTAATTGGTACTATTTTTATTTCCAAAAAATCAGAAAAGAGCTTTCTTTAATTTTTCAGTTTTAAGTTTCTCCTAATTAAGCATACTCTTGGATGGAAGTATTTACTACTATTCTGAATTACATACCATATATAATTTACTATTTGATGACTAACCTGAAGTTTGATTATATGTTAAAACCACATATATTCAAGATCAACTGATTAAGGAAAACATAAAATTGGACCTAAATGTCTTGGATCCCTGTTCTCCCCACCCCCAATTGGCTTTTACATTTCTGTGCTTTTATCCCATGAGCCCCATTTCACTTTATTAGCACCACCTGGAACAGATCCAACTCTACACTAGACATTTAAGGAAATCTATAAAGTCAGGTTGTCACTTTGCATTAACATCAGCTCTCCAGTTCAGTCACTTCTGGGGCCAATTTCTTCCCTCCCTCATGTCGTCCATTCTCTTCTTCATCCAGCTTGATGAAAATATGAAGTGGACATCTCTTTATAAACTGGGTAATGATTTATGGACTGTCTTAAAACAGACATTTTCTTCCTTTTATGCAGTTTTACTTCACATAATTAATATATTTGCCTTTCATTGGCTTTCCTATAACCCATATAGTCAGTATTCTACATTATTTCAAACACTGCTAAACCCAGTCCATTTATTTGGTGGAGTATAGCGAGTTACTCCTGCTCACAAATGAATAGAATCATAGTCATGATATTTTAGAAGTAGGAGGGAACTATAGTAATCATATAGCCTCAATCTCATCTTTTTCCCAAACCCTTCATTTTGAAGATGAGGAAACCAAAGTTCAGACAGATAAAAATGATCCCATGTTCATACAGTGAGTTAATGACAGTACCAGGACTGAAAATGCAGAATACATGACTTAAGAGCACATGATTCCTTCCATTATGCCATGATTAAACCCTATTTTAAGATTTTCAAAGTATTAACTGAGAGAAGTTATTTCTTTCAAAGCATACATATTATAGGTGGCTTTTAAAAATTATTATATTGCAAATTTTATTACACATTTGAAGAAATGGTTCATCTTTTCAATCCATAAGAAGGTACTTAAAAAAAAAGTAATTGCCTATGAGTAAAAGCAGTGGGGGCCAGCTCTCATGTTGAAAATGTTTAGCCTAGATATGCGTCTGCAAGCTTGCAGTCCTATACATCTGCATTTTTTCACTTGCTAAAACCATATTAACATTCCTCCATATCTGGGTAAATAAGCACCATAGGGTAACTATGCAGACATCAAATATCAAATATGTACAAGTTAACCTGCATATTTTCCTTTTAGGAGATGGAAAAAAGTGTCAGTTAAGAAACAACATAGATTTAGACTAGGATAGATGTAGGAATTTAATAACAATAAGACTTTAGGAAATTCTATGGGTATAAAACAGTATAACTAAGGGCTTCCAGTTGAGGCCTAGCAAGCCTAATAGCCAGCCCAAGGTGATTCTGGTATTCACTTGAAGTCATAAATTAATCTTGTATTCAGTTTAGTTTTAATTCTCCTCCAAAATTAGACAAACTGGACCCCTACATTCAATCAATTACCATATCTTAATAATGCCACCTGAAGAAAATCTCTCATAACCATTCTTCTTTTCCATTCATACAAACACAGTCTTCATTTAGACTATCATCACTTCTCAGCTGAATTAATTAATTAATCCTGATTAGTCTTCCTTTTACAACTTCTCCATTCCATCATATACTAGGCTGCCAAAATAGTCTTCCTAAATGTTAGTTCTTATTATAGCCTCCTCCTTCTTAAGAACAGTTAGTGGTTCAGAACAGAGACTATATGGTGAAGTAGAGCAGCAAACAAGCTGTACTCTCTCACCATCTCCCTTCAAACAATTTAAAAATATTGCTTTAAATCAAATTGAAAAGTGAAAAAGCCAAAAGATCAGAGTAAGATTTTTTTTCCAGGCAAAAACATAAAAGTCGGGCAAAAGAGGTCTGTGACAGCATGGCTCTACAGCAGAATCAGAAAATTCATCCCAGAGACAGTAAGGAAGTAGGATAAGTGGTCCAAAAAAGATAACAGGAGATCCATGGCCCTCATTGGATACAGCTGACATTAATTGGTAACTCTATTGTCCTATATAGTTTTAAGACAAATTTGCATGACAGAGAGGGACCCTTTTGTTTACATACAAACGAAGCACCTAGCTGCACCTTGATTACAATTACAAATTAGAAAGGAATGCTTGCAAAATGTTTGCAGGAGATCAGAAAATCTGGTCATAATTCCAAGGTGAATAAGAATGTCATAGTACTTGTGGTGACTAAATAGTATGGCCTTATCCTAGGTAAAATATATAAAAATTGGTTCCTTGTCCAATAAAAATTTCTGGAAGAAGTAAAGAAAACCATGAGTGGTAGAGGAAAAAATATGGAAAAGGAGATGCATGAATGCAAGAAAATTATAAAAAGAGAATTAACAGCTTGCTAAAAGAAGCACATAAGTTATTGAAGAAATAATAGCCAAAAAACCAGAATTGGCCAAATAGTAAAAGAGGCACAAAAATTCACTGGAGAAAAATACTAAACAAAACAAAACAAAATAACAATTTGGTCAAATAGAAAAAAATGTATAAAATCTCAGATACTAATTTTTCAAAAATATTAGTATTGTACAAGTGGAAACTAAATGGATGTATCTATGAAACATCAAGAAATAATAAAAACACAGTTAAAAAAGATAGAAGAAGGCATGAATCCCATTGGAAAAACAACAGATCTGGAAAATGAAGGTAGATAAATTAAGAATTATTGTATGGTGGGGTAGGTAGAGGGTTCGATGGGTAGAACACTGGCTCTGAAGATATCTGCCTATCTATCTAGCTATCCATTGACATATGCATCATATGGACAGTTATATAGTTAGATAAATAGCTATGTGTATATAAATATATATGAATATATATATATAATTGGATTACTTGAAACTGATAATTTTTTTTAAAAACCTAGATATTACATTTTAAGAAATCATTAAGAAAACTGCTCTAATACATTAGAGCCAATAGTTTAGAAAAAAAGTAGAAAAATCCCACTTATCATCTCCTGATAGAAATAACACAATGAAAATTCCTGCAACTATTATTGCAATGTTTTAGGACTTCCAATTCAGAAAGGGAGAACTACAATACTGTGGAGCTACCATCAGAAACACATAAAATAATAAAGGGCTTCCATATTAAAAGAGTGGAAGTTTAGGAATCTGATATTCTGGAAGACAAAGCAGTTAGGATTACAACCAAAAACAACCTGCCCAGCAAAACTGATAATCCTTTGGTGGTAGGGGGGATATTGTAAATTCTTTTAGGCATTCCAGATAAAAGAATCAGATATGAAAAGAAAATTAGACTTTCAAACACAAGACTAAGAGAAGCATAAAATGTAAACTTGAAAGTAATTATAAGTGATTTTGAATAAATTGAACTTTTTAATTTTTTTTATTTACAAGATATATGAATGGGTAATATTTCAGCATTAACCCTTGCAAAACCTTCTGTTCCAACTTTTACCTTCCTTCCTTCCATCTCCTGCCCAAGATGGCAGGTAGACCAATACATGATAAATATGTTAAAGTATATATTAAACACACTATATGTATACATATCCATACAGTAATTGTGCTGCACAAGAAGAATTGGGCTTTGTAATAATGTAAAATTAACCTGTGAAGGAAATGAAAAAGGTAAGTGGACAAAAACAGCGGGATAGGAAATGCTATGTAGAGGTTCACAATCATTTCCCAGAGTTCTTTCGCTTGGTGTAGCTGGATCTATTCATTATTGAACAAATGGAACTGATTTGGTTCATGTCATTGTTGAAGGGAGCCAGGTACATCAGAACTGATCATCATATAGTATTGTTGTTGAAGTATACAATGATCTCTTGGTCCTGCTCATTTCATTCAGCATCAGTTCATGTAAGTCTTTCTAAGCCTTTCGGAAATCTTCCTGCTGGTCATTTCTAACAGAACAATAACATTCAATAATATTCATATGCCATAATTTAATCAGCCATTCTCCAATTGAAGGGCATCCACTCAATTTCCATTTTCTAGCCACTACAAAGAGGGTTGCCACAAACATTTTTTTATATAGAGATTTACTTCCCTTCTTTAAGATCTCTTTGGGATATAAGCCAAGTAGTAACACTGCTGGATCAAAAGGAATGCAGTTTGATAACTTTTTGAGCACAGTTCCAAATTGCTCTCCAGAATGGCTGGATGTATTCACAATTCCACCAACAATGTATCAGTTGTCCCAGTTTACCCACATACCCTCCAACATTCAGCATTATCTTGGCCTTAATTCTAGCCAAATTGAAAGGTATGGAGTGGTATCTCAGACTTGTATTAATTTGCATTTTTCTGATTAGTAATGACTTGGAGCAATTTTTCATATGGCCAGAAATAGTTTCAGTTTCTTCATCTAAAAATTATCTGTTCATATCCTTTCACCATTTATCAGTTGGAGAATGGCTTGATTTCTTATAAATTAGAGTCAATTATATATTTTGGAAATGAGGCCTTTATCAAAACCTTTCTGTAAAAATGTTTTCCCAATTTATAATTGTTATTATAATATGTCAATATTATTATTATTGGGAATAATTATTCCCAATAATAATTATATTATTCCATACAATTATTATTATTATTATTATTATATCCAAGGATATTAAATATCCCAGTATTATTATATTGGGATAATTATATATTCCAATATATATTAGAAGTTCCCCTTCTAATCTTTTCTGCATTAGTTTTGTCTGTACAAAAGCTTTTCAATTTCATATACTCAAAATTTTCTACTTTGTGATCAATAATGATCTCTAGTTCTTCTTTGTTCACAAATTCCTTCCTCCTCCACAGGTCTGAGAGGTAAACTATGCTATGTTCTTCTCATTTATTTATAATCTTATTCTTTATGCCTAGGTCATGAACCCATTTTGACCTTCTCTTGGTGGACAGTGTTAGGTGTGGGTCAATGCCTAGTTTTTGCCATACTCATTTCCAATTTTCCCAGCAATTTTTGTCAAAACTTGAATTCTTATCCCAAAAGCTGGGGTCTTTGGATTTCTCAAACACTAGATTATTAAAATTATTGACTGTTTTGTCCTGTGAACCTAACCTATTCCAATGATCAACTAGTTTATTTCTTAGCCAATACCAAATAGTTTATAATATAGTTTAGATCTGGTACAGCTAGGCCACCTTAATTTAATTTTCTTTTTTCATTAATTCCCTTGAAAGTCTTCCCTTGAAAGGAAGAACCTTTTGTTCTTCCAGATGAATTTTGTTGTTATTTTTTCTAGGTTATTAAAATAGTTTTTTTGGGAATCAGATTGGTATAGCACTAAATAAATAGATTAGTTTCAGTAGTATTGTCATCTTTATTATATTTGCTTGACTGATTCAAAAGTACTTATATTTTTCCAGTTGCTTAGATCTGAATTTATTTCTGTGGAAAGTGTTTTGTAGTTTTGCTCATATAGTTCCTGACTTTCCTTTGGCAGATCAATTCCCAAATATTTTATACTATCTTCAGTTACTTTAAATGGAATTTCTCTTTGTAACTCTAACTGTAATATTTTGTTAGTGATATATAAAAATGCTGATAATTTTTGTAGATTTATTTTGTGTCCTGCAAATTTGCTAAAGGAGTGGGTTATTTCTAATAGCTTTTTAGGTGATTCTCTGGACTTGTCTAAGTGTACCATCATATTATCTGCAAAAAGTGATAATTTGGTTTCCTCATTAACTACTCTAATTTTTTTACTTTCTCAACTCTCATTGCCAAAGTTAGCATTTCTAATACAATGTTGAATAGTAATGGTGATAGTGGGCATCTTTGTTTTACTCTTGATCTTATTGGGAATAGTTTTAGTTTATCCTCATTACAAAGTTTTAAATAGATGATACTGATTGTTTTAAGGAAAAGTCAATTAATTTATTCCTATACTCACAAATGTTTTCAATAGGAATGGATGATGGATTTTATCAAATGTTTTTTCTGCATGTATTGAGATGATCATAAGTTTTTTGTTAATTTGTTGATTTGTAATTTGGTTTTTGATTTAGTCAATTATGCTAATAGTTTTTCTAATATTGAACCAGCCCTGCATTCCTGGTATAAATCCTACTTGGTCATGGTGTATTATTCTGGGGATGATTTTCTGTAATCTTTTTGCTAATATTTCATTTAAGATTTTTGCATCAATATTCATTAGGGAGTTAGTTCTATAATTTTCTTTCTCTGTTTTCAATCTAAATGCTTTAGGTATCAGTACCATGTCTGTGTCATAAAAGGAATTTGGTAGGAGTCCTTCATTCCCTATTTTTTCAAAGAGTTTATATAACATTAGAGTTAATTGTTCTTTAAATGTTAATCTCTGTTAATCTGGGAAGCCTATATTTTTGTTTTGTTTCTTATTAAAATTTTTATTTACAAGATATATGCATGGGTAATATTTTCAGCATTGGCAGTTGCAAAACTTTTGTTCCAACTTTTTCCCTCCTTTCCCCCCACCCTCTCCCCTAAATGGCAGGTTGACCAATACACATTAAATGTGTTAAAGTCTAAGTTAAATGCAATATATGTATACATGTCCATATAGTTATTTTGCTGCCTAAAAAGAATCAGACTTTGATATAGTGTACAATTAGTCTGTGAAGGAAATCAAAAATGCAGGCAGACAAAAATAGAGGGATTGGGAATTCTATGTAGTGATTCATAGTCATCTATCAGAGTTGTTTCACTGGGTATAGCTGGTTCATTTCATTACTGCTCCATTGGGACTGATTTCGTTCATCTCATTGCTGAAGAGGGCCACATCCATCAGAATTGATCATCAAATAGTATTGTTGTTGAAGTATATAATGATCTCCTGGTCCTGCTAATTTCACTCAGCATCAGTTCATGTAAGTCTCTCCAGACCTCTCTGAAATCATCCTGCTGGTCATTTCTTACAAACAATAACATTCCATAATATTAATATACCACAATTTATTCAGCCATTCTCCAATTGATGGGCATCTATCAGTTTCCAGTTTCTGGCCACTACAAAGAGGGCTGCCACAAACAGTCTTGCACATACAGGTCTTTTTCCCTTCTTTAAAATCTCTTTGGGATATAAGCCCAGTAGTAACATTGCTGGATCAAAGTGTATGCATAGTTTGATAATTTTTTGAGCATAGTTCAAAATCGCTCTCCAGAATGGCTGGATATATTCACAATTCCACCAATAATGTATCAGTGTCCCTGTTTTCCTACATCCCATCCAAAATTCCGCATTCTCTTTCCCTGTCATTCTAGACAATCTGACAGGTGTGTAGTGGTATCTCAGAGTTGTCTTAATTTGCATTTCTCTGATTAATACTGACTTGGAGCATCTTTTCATATAGCTAAAAATAGTTTCAATTTTTTGATCTGAGAATTGTATGTTCATATCCTTTCACCACTTATCAATTGGAGAATGGATTGATTTCTTATAAATTACAGTCAATTCTCTACATATTTTGGAAATGAAGCCTTTACAACCTTTAACCATAAAAAGGTTTTCCCACTTTAATGCTTCCATTCTCATCTTGTCTGCATTAGTTTTGTTTGTACAAAACCTTTTTAATTTAATATAATCAAAGTTTTCTATTTTGTGATCAATAATGACCTATAGTTCTTTGTTGGTCATAAATTCCTTCCTCTTCCACAGGTCTGAGAGGTAAATTATGTTATGTACTTCTAATTTATTTATAATCTCATCTTTATGCCTAGGCCATGAATCCATTTTGGCTGTATCTTAGGATACGGTGTTAAGTGTGGGTCAATGCCTAATTTCTTCCATACTAATTTCCAATTTTCCCAGCAATTATTGTCAAACAGTGAGTTCTTTTCCCAAAAGCTGGGATCTTTGGATTTGTCAAACACTAGATTATTAAAGTTATTGACGATTTTGTCCTTTGAACCTAACCTATTGCACTGATCAATTAGTCTATTTCTTAGCCAATGCCAAGTGGTTTTGGTAATTGCTGCTTTATAATATAATTTTAGATCTGGTACAGTGAGGCCACCTTCATTTGATTTTTTTTTTCATTAATTCCCTGGAAATTCTTGACCTTTTGTTTTTCCATATGAATTTTGTTGTTATGTTTTCTAGGTCATTAAATTAGTTTTTTGGGAGTCTGATTGGTGTAGTGCTAAATAAATAGATTAGTTTCAGTAGTATTGTCATCTTTATTATATTTGCTCCCCCTATTCAAGAGCATTTGATATTTTTCAACTTGCTTAGATCTGACTTTACTTGTGTGGAAAGTGTTTTGTAGTTTTGTTCATATAGTTTCTGATTTTCCCTTGGCAGATGGATTCCTAAATATTTTATACTATCAGTTGTTACTTTAAATGGAATTTCTTTTTGTATCTCTGACTGTTGGATTTTGTTAGTGATATATAAGAATGCTGATGACTTATGTGGATTTATTTTGTATCCTGCAACTTTGCTAAAGATGTGGATTATTTCTTTTTCTTTTTTTTATATTATAGCTTTTTATCTACAAGATACATGCATGGGTAATTTTTCAGCATTGACAATTCCAAAACCTTTTGTTCCAACTTTCTCCCCCCTTCCACCCACCCCTTCCCCCAGATGGCAGGTTGACCAATACATGTTAAATATGTTGAGTATAAGTTAAATACAATATATGTATACATGCCCAAACAGTTACTTTGCTGTACAAAAAAGAATCACACTTTGAAATAGTGTATAATTAGCCTGTGAAGGAAATCAAAAATTCAGGCAGACAGAAATAGAGGGATTGGGAATTCTATTTGGTGGTTTAGAACCATCTCCCAGAGTTCTTTCGTTGGGTGTAGCTGGTTCAGTTAATTACTGCTCTATTGGAATTTATTTGGATTATCCCATTGTTGAAGAGGGCCACCTCCATCAGAATTGATCATCATATGGACAGAATCAGCTACACTCAAAGAAGGAACACTGGGAAATGAATGTAAACTGTTTGCATTTTTGTTTTTCTTCCCAGGCTATTTTTACCTTCTGAATCCAATTCTTCCTGTGCAACAAGAGAACTGTTCAGTTCTGCACACATATATTATATCTAGGTTAGACTGTGACATATTCAACATGTATAGGACTGCTTGTCATCTCAGGGATGGAGTAGAGGGAGGGAAGGATAAAGTCAGAACAGAAGTGAGTGCAAGGGATAATATTGTAAAGAATTTTTTTTTTCAAAACTAAAAAAAAAAGAATTGATCATCATATAGTATTGTTGTTGAACTATATAATAATCTCCTGGTTCTGCTCATTTCACTCAGCATCAGTTCATGTAAGTGTCTCCAAGCTTTTCTGAAATCATCCTGCTAGTCATTTCTTACAGAACCATAATAATCCATAATATTCATATGCCACAATTTATTCAACCATTCTCCAATTGATGGACATCCACTCAGTTTCCAGCTTCTGGCCACTACAAAGAGGGCTGCCACAAACATTTTTGCACATAGAGATCCCTTTCCCTTCTTTAAAAATCTCTTTGGGATATAAGCTCAGTAGTAACACAGCTGGATCAAATGGTAAGATGTACATTATTTCTAATAGCTTTTTAGTAGAATCTCTGGGGGTCTCTAATTATACCATCATATCATCTGTGAAGAGTGATATTTTAGTTTCCTCAGTACTTATTCTAATTCCTTTAATCTCCTGTTCATCTCTTATTGCTAAAGCTAGCATTTCTAACACAATACTGAATAGTAATGGTGATACTGGACAATCATGTTTCACTCCTGATGTTATTGGGAATGGTTCCACTTTATCACCATTACATGTAATGCTTACTAATAGTTTTGAATTGATGCTACCTACTACTTTATGGAAAAGTCCATTTATTCCTCTACTCTCTAGGCTTTTTAATATGATTGGATGTTGTGATTTTTCTGCATCTATTGAGATCATCATATGTTTTTTTGTTAATTTGGTTACTGATATAGTCAATTATGTTAATATTTTTCCTAATATTGAACCAGACCTGCATTCCTGGTATAAATCCTACTTGGTCATGGTGTATTGTCCTGGGGATGATTTTCTATAATCTTTTTGCTAATATTTTACTTAAGATTTTTGCATCACTGATCATTAGGGAGACTGGTCTATAATTTCCTATTTCTGTTTTCATCCTGCCTGGTCTAGGTATCTGTTGGAATCTTTTACAAAGTGTTAAGACATTTCTTTACAAAATGTGAAGACATTGGAGTTGATTTGATCTGATTTTGGGCCAGAACTTGAAACAAGGTATTAGGTAGAACTGATTGAACAATGCTTGTGTTCACACCTTTAGAGAGCTCAAGTATCTAAAGTACTCAATGGAGTTCACACAAGAGTTCAGGGCTAGTATGAGAGCTGAATTCACACCTCCCTTAGGACCAGAGATCACTCTGGGAGATAACCCAGAATCCCTCTCCCTCCAGAAGGCAGAGGTAACCTTTGGGAGATCACATAAATGAAGGAAGCTCTTGGAGCTAGGGGAAATTTCTCCAGAACATCAACAGGGCTCTGAGACAGAACACTCTGGAAGACTTGCCACAGACTGGAGATTGAGAAGCCACAAGTCGGAGCTGACTGGAGACTGAAGAAAGCAGAGGCAAGAGCCAAGGACAAAACTACAAGATCTCTTGGAGCCAGGCAGAGAGATGGGCCTCAACTAACCTGGCGAATTTGTAAGGAGAAATAAACGTTTGCAACTTTTACCAGCTGGCTGAGATTTTGAAGTAATTATTTATTTCAACTAAGACTAAGGCTGGCCCCCAAGAAAAACCACCAACAGGTATCAGTACCATGTCTATATCATAAAAGGAATTTGGTAGGATGACTTCATTTCCTATTTTTTCCAAATAGTTTATATACCATAGGAGTTAATTATTCTTTAAATGTTTGGTAGAATTCACATGTAAATCCATTTTGTCCTGGAGATTTTTTCTTAGGGATTTGGCTGATAACTTGTTCTATTTCTTTTTTCCAAAATGGGACTATTTACCAATTATCATCTTTCTCTGGTAATCTGGGCAACCTATATTTTTGAGAGTGTTCATCCATTTCATTTAAGTTATTAAATTTATTGGCATAAAGTTGGGCATAAAGATTTTCTAATTTCTTCTTCATTAGTGGCAAGCTCTCGCTTTTCATTTTTAAGACTAACAATTTGATTTTCCTCTTTCCTTTTTCTAATTAAATTTACCAAGAGTTTATCTACTTTCTTAGTTTTTTCATAGAACCAATGCTTCATTTTATTTATTAATTCAATGGGTTTTTTTTACTTCCAATTTTATCAATTTCTCCTTTTACTTTTTACAATTTCAAGTTTAGAAGTAAAAGGATTAAATATAGCATAAAATATTAAATATAGCATAAAAAAGGAAGTAGAAATGGATATAGCATAAAAAAGGACGTAGAAATGGAAAGGGGATAGTGTCAGAAAAAGGGGAAAGAGGAGATAAAAAGAGGGAAACTACATGCATCGATGAGTCAAAGGAAACCTATCATATCTGAGGGAACTTAGAGAGAGGGAGGAACATTGTGCGAATCTTACTCTCATTAGAGTTGGCTCAAAGAGGAAATAAATGACACATTTGTTTATCAGAGAATCTTCTCTCACCTCATTAAAAAGTGGGAGAGGAAAAGGGAAAAGGAAAAAGAGTAATATGGGAAGGGTACAAGAAAGGGGAAGGGATTCAAAGGGAGGAGAGAGGGACACTAAAGAGGGAAAGCTGGGTGAAGCAAGTGGGATCAATAAGTTTAATACTAAGGAAGGGGGGAAGGAGGGCAAGAAAAAGAAAAGCATAATCTAGGGATATTAGGATGGCAGGAAATACAGAATTACTAATTTTAACTGTAAATGTGAATGGGATGAACTCCCCCATAAAGAGGAGGCAGATAGCAAACTGGATCAAAAGTCAGAACCCTACAATAGGTTGTTTACAGGAAACACATTTAAAACAGGGAGATACATACAGAGTAAAGGTAAAGGGCTGGAGCAGAATCTATTATGCTTCAGGAAAAGTCAAAAAAGCAGGGGTAGCTAGCTGTTTTTATCCCAGATCAAGCAAAAGCAAAAATTGATCTAATTTAAAGAGATAAGGAAGGAAACTATATCTTGCTAAAAGGTACTATAGACAATGAAGCAATATCAGTATTAAACATATATGCACCAAGTGGTAAAGCATCTAACTTCCTAAAGGAGAAGTTAAGAGAGTTACGAGAAGAAATAGACAGCAAAACTATAATAGTGGGAGAGCTCAATCTTGCACTCTCAGATTTAGATAAATCAAATCACAAAACAAATAAGAAGGAAATTAAAGAGGTAAATAGAATATTAGAAAAATTAGATATGATAGATCTCTGGAGAAAACTGAATGGTGACAGAAGAGTATACTTTCTTCTCAGCAGGTCATGGAACCTACACAAAAATTTACCATATATTAGGACATAAAGACCTCAAAATTAAATGCAGGAAGGCAGAAATAGTAAATGCTTTCTTTTCAGATGACAATGCAATAAAAAATAAATTCAACAAAAAGTTAGGTGTAAATCAAAAAGTAATTGGAAACTAAATAATCTCATCTTAAAGAATGATTGGGTGAAACAGCAAATTATAGACACAATTAAATAACTTCACTCAAGATAATGACAATGGTGAGACATCATACCAAAATTTGTGGGATGCAGCCAAAGCGGTAATAAAGGGAAACTTTATATCCTTAGAGGCTTACTTGAACAAAATAGAGAAAGAGAAGGTCAATAAATTGGGCTTGCAACTTAAAAAGTTAGAAAAAGACCAAATTAAAAACCCCCAATCAATTATTAAACTTGAAATTCTAAAATTAAAAGGAGAAATTAATAATATTGAAAATAAAAAAAACTATTGAACTAATAAATAAAACTAAGAGTTGGTTTTATGAAAAAAATAGTAAAATTGATAAACCTTTGGTAAATCTGATTAGAAAAAGGAGAGAGGAAAATCAAATTAGTAGGCTTAAAAATGAAAAGGGAGAACTTTTCACCAATGAAGAGGAAATTAAAGAAATAATAAGGGGTTACTTTGCCCAACTTTATGCCAATAAATTTGATAACCTAAGTGAAATGGATGACTACCTCCAAAAATATAGGCTTCCCAAATTATCAGAGGAGGAAGTAAATTGCTTAAATACTTCCATTTCAGAAAAAGAAATAGAACAAGCTATTAAACAACTCCCTAAAAAAAATCCCCAGGACTAGATGGATTTACATGTGAATTCTACCAAACATTCAAAGAATAATTAATCCCAATTCTTTATAAACTATTTGAAAAAATAGGGAATGAAGGAGTCCTATCAAATTCCTTTTATGACACAGACATGGTACTGATATCTAAACCAGGTAGATTGAAAACAGAGAAAGAAAATTATAGACCAATCTCCCTAATGAATATTGATGCTAAAAATCTTAAATAAAGTATTAGCAAAAATACTACAGAAAATCATCCCCAGGATAATTCACCCTGATCAAGTAGGATTTATATCAGGAACTCAAGGCTGGTTCAATATTAGGAAAACTATCAGTATAATTGACCATATTAATAACCAAATTAACAAAAACCATATGATCATCTCAATAGATGCAGAAAAAGCATTTGATAAGATGCAACATCCATTCCTATTAAAAACACTTGAGAGTATAGGAATAAATGGACTTTTCCTTAAAATAATCAGTAGCATCTATTTAAAACCAGCAGTAAGCATCATATGTAATGGGGACAAACTACAACCATTCCCAATAAGATCAGGAGTAAAACAAGCTTGCCCACTATCACAGTTACTATTTAATATCGTATTAGAAATGCTAGCTTTGGCAATAAGAGCTGAGAAAGAGATTAAAGGAATAAAATTAGGCAATGAGGAAATCAAATTATCACTCTTTGCTGATGATATGATGGTATACTTAGAGAACTCCAGAGATTCTACTAAAAAGTTATTAGAAATAATCCACAACTTTAGCAAAGTTGCTGGCTATAAAATAAACCCACATAAGTCATTGGCATTCTTATATATCACTAACAAAATCCAACAGTCAGAGTTACAAAGAGAAATTCCATTTAAAGCAACTACTGATAGTATAAAATATTTAGGAATCTATCTGCCAAGGGAAAATCAGAAACTTTATGAGCAAAACTACAAAACACTTTCCACACAAATTAAGTCTAATCTAACCAACTGGAAAAATATTAAATGCTCTTGGATTGGGCGAGCAAATATAATAAAGATGACAATACTACCTAAACTAATCTATTTATTTAGTGCTATACCAATCAGACTTCCCAAAAACTATTTTGATGACCTAGAAAAAATAACAACAAAGTTCATATGGAAAAGCAAAAGGTCAAGAATTTCAAGGGAATTAATGAAAAAAAAATCAAATGAAGGTAGCCTAGCTGTACCAGATCTAAAATTATATTATAAGGCAATGGTTACTAAAACCATCTGGTATTGGCTAAGAAATAGACTAGTTGATCAATGGAATAGGTTAGGTTCAAAGGACAAAACAGCTAATACCTTTAATTATCTAGTGTTTGACAAACCCAAAGATCCCAGATGGGATAAGAATGCATTATTTGACAAAAATTGCTAGGAAAATTGGAAATTATTATGGCAGAAACTAGGCATTGACCCGCACTTAACACCGTACACCAAGATAAGGTCAAAATGAGTTCATGATCAAGCATAAAGAATATCCAAACAGAATTTATTATTCCCTCTATCCCAAATATAATGTAAACCTCTATTTCTCTTAAAGATAACACCTTCCTTCTAGTTATTCATTTTTGGAAATACATAATCATTTTGGAAACATCTTTCTCTTACTCTTCAAACTTACTCTCAAACTCTTCAAACTTATTAATTCTTGTTTTACAATGTATCTTAAATTTGCCTCATCCTCTCTCACATAATGACAAACTATATTTTTATAATAACCTACGTATGCAAATCTTATGGATATTTGGAAAATGGTGACCAGAGAGGAGATAATTCAGCAAAAAGGGTAATTTTAGAGTATTGTAAAGTCATTAAATTCCATATTTGAATGTTTAGACTAGGATTTCATTTTTATCTCCCAGACAAAATTTAATAGCTACCACTTTAAAGAAGCAGAGGGGTTGGAATATCATATTTCAGGGGCAGAAGAGTTAGCATTATAACCAAGAATAACTTATTCATAAAAACTAAATATAATGCTTCAAGATAATTAATGAAATAGAGGACTTTCAAGCATTCCTTATGAAAATATCAAAGATGAGCAGAAAATTTGATTTTCAAATTCAAGACTCAAGAGAAGCATAAAAATTAAACATAAAAGAGAAATCACAATGCACTAAAATGTTACATTTTCATATGGGAAGATTATAGATGTCACTTCTAAGAACTTTATCATTAGAATTTTATTTATAGAAAAGTCTTGCAGTGAGTCAATTATGATAGCATAATGTAAAAAAAAATGAATGAGCAAGAAAGAGAAATGCACTGGGAGAATGACAGGAGAGGAAAAATGCAGTAAATTATCTCACATAAAAGAGGTATGCAAAGAACATGCATAGAAGAGAAAATGGTGGGGAATCAAGCAATGCCTCAGATTCATCTGTACTGGTTTGAAGAGGGAAAATATATTTACATTTTCAATTTGGTATAGAAAACTATACTAGTTGGGAGTATTCTGAAAATATGGTGGAATAGATCAGTTCATTTCAAATTCTTAAGATTTCCTCCCAAAAATAAAACAAATTTGCTACTTATGGTAAACACAGACTGTTGAAAAAGCAAGAAAACTTACGATTAACAGGAATCCTACTGGGACAACTCAAAAATTTCCGGAAGAAATGGGAATTTATTGTTATATATTTTGGATACTTCTGATATTCTCCTAGGTAAGATATTTTTTTTTATTTTCCTTTTTTTCTATTTTTTTCTTATTTTGCATTTACTGCAGTAAATAAATTTGAAAAATAAAATAATTAGAAAAAAACAAAGAAATTTATACTAGCTAATAGTAAGTGGGATGAAAAAAGGATAAAAGAACAGGGAGGTGAAATAAGAGAGTATGGATAAAGAAAGCAGTGGTCAGATAAAAAAATAAACTTTAGAGGAAGGGCAAGATTCAAAGAGACAGAAAAACATAAACAGAAGAAAATAGAATGGAAAGAAAAATGAAGTTATTCTATTAATAAAAGTGAATTTATTCAGCAATAAAATTTAGAGAATCCTAGACAATCAACTAAAATGCTAGTTGAAAAAGTTAACAACTTTGGCAAAGTTGAAGAATATGAAATGAACTCACATAATTATCATCATGTATATATGCTAGCAACAAACTCAATGAAGAGAGGTAGAAATTACTTTAAATATTATAAAATATTTGGGAGTATATCTTCCAAGACAAATAAAGGGACTAAATAAACACAGCTATAAAATACTTTGCACTTACATAAGGACAGGTTTAGATAAGGAGAAAAATATTAATTGCTCATAGGTAGGGCTTTACTAACAACAAAATGATGATTCTTAGATATTTGATACTTTTCATTTTTCAACTGTATATAAAAACAATTTTTGATTTAAAAAAAATTAATTCTAAATTCTCTTCTTCCCTGCACTCCCTGATTCAAGCAATTTAAGATATGTTTATATATGTACAGTCATATAACATGTATTTTCATATTAGTTATGTTAAATAAAACAGACCAAAAAACCCATGAAAAATAAAGTTAAAAAGTATGCTTGTCAGCAGATTCCATCAGTTCTTCCATTGTAAATGAATAGCATTTTTTACCATTAGTCCTTGAGAATTGTTGGGGATCTTTATATTGTTTAAAAGAGCTAGGTCACATCTATTGTGAAATGGCTGAATAAATTATGACATGAAAGTAATGGAATATAATTGTTCTATAAAAATGATGAACAAGCTGATTTTAGAAAGGCCTGGAAATATTTACATAAATTGATATTAAGGAAACACGTAGAAGCAGGACCACATTGTATACAGTAACAACAAGATTGTGTGATGATCAACCATGAAAGCTTGGTTCTTATCAGCAGCTCAGTGATCCAAGGCAATCTTAATAAACTTTAGACAGAAAATGCCATCTGTGTCCAGAAAAAGAACTATGAAAGATTACTGTAAATCAACATATACTATGTTCACTTTTTTGTTTTTCTCCTTTTGTTCTGATTTCATCATTCATAAATATGTATATTAAAAATATGTACATATATAACCAGAAAACAATTATATATAAATAAAAGTACCAAAATAAAAAAATAAAAAGAAAATAGCTAGGTCATTCACATTTTATCATTAAACAATGTTACTGCCACTGAGCACAATATTTTCCTGGTACTACTCATCTCCATTTGAACCAGTTCATATAAGACTTTCTGGGTTTTTATGAGAGCATCCTGATCAACATTTTGTGAACCACAAATGTATTCTTTCATATTTATATACCAGAACTTGTTCAGTCATTCCCTAATTGACAAGCATCTTCTCGGTTTCCAATTCTTTGCAATTACAAAAAGAACTGCTATAAATATTTTTGCATGTATAGTGCTTTTTTCTTTTTATGTAATCTCTCTTGGATACAGACCTAGTCGTTGTACTTTCTTTCTTCTCACCCTTACAAATCCACCGTACTGAAGTTTTAGTCTTAAAGAGTATTATGATAAATGTTTTAAAAAGTTTTTTGGATATGCCTTATACACTTTAAAGTATATTTTGCATTCACATTTTCTCCATAACTTTCTCGGGTTTAACAATGAACATAATCATACATCAAGGTATTATTTGTAGCATTCACCTATTTCTGAAAGGCAAATTGAAAATTTTACAATCATTTGTCTTGAGTCTGTATCAGATTTTTCTAACACATCCCTGATTTGAAGTAAGAGACAAGATTAGGGATCTATTACATAAAAGGAAATTCATACCTAGTAAAGGAAAGAAACTTACAATCACTGCTACATAGCTAGTTAGTTCCTCTGTTCCAAATGTGCAGTCCATAACTCTACTAACCTACCATGACTAAGGTTGAGATATTAAAGTTTTTTTGAATATTGTTATATAGTGGGGTAAGGGAAACTTATATATGCTATTTAGGGGGGGGTTAATAGCAAGAATTTTTCCATATGTCAGCATACTCTTGCATACAACTAGGAAAGGCATCTTTTCCTTCTCTGTGAATATTTCAAACAGAAACTGCACTAAAACAGTTGAGTTTTTGTGTATAAAATAGATAGGGCAAAGAAAGGCTCTATGAAATAACTGTGGTTAGTGGCTTGTGAAGTAGTGGTGGGTGGGAGTAAAAGAGTGGGGAAGGAAGGAACTTGCTTTTAATCAATGGGATAAACGATGACATCAGGCACCCAGTCTCTCTGCAGTATTTTCCCCCCACAGTGCAGGCCTCTCCTGCTTCTCCAACTCCCCTTCTGCTGGTTCAATGAAAATTTGTCCCAGTTTTTCTTTTTTCTTTTCTTTTTTTAATATAGATACATTAAAAACAGACAAGGACCTTAAAAGGAACCTGCAATTTAGCTGGCGACAGAATGTTTACAGCCACAATTTGTTTAACTCTGATAAAATGCACATGCTCATATTATTTTATTTTAACTTTTTCCCCAAAACCAGATTTACTATATGCAAGG
Source organism: Sarcophilus harrisii (assembly GCF_902635505.1). Lineage (NCBI taxonomy): Eukaryota > Metazoa > Chordata > Mammalia > Dasyuromorphia > Dasyuridae > Sarcophilus > Sarcophilus harrisii. The sequence goes on along the minus strand of NC_045427.1, from coordinate 365,117,229 downwards.
GCCTATGAAATAGCTGTCAAATTAAATAACATGAAAAAATTCCCCAGAACTGAAGTCTACTGTGGTAACATTTTTGTTTTAAATCCATGGAGTGCCAAAACAAGGAGACAGTCTGAGATGACGGGTAAGAGCAATAGCTCCTTCAAACAGGAACACAATAAAGTGTTAATAATGGAAATTTCCTTAACTCAGACAGCACTTAGACAATAAGATTAAACTATTTCTAAATCAAAATTAGAAGAATTATGCCTTAAATCATTTAAATATGATGAGAACACATTTGGTGAACAAAAGATTTGTTTGTTTGTTTTTTAACAAGGTAAAATTCTTAATCAGCCTGGATTCTCAATAATTTCTTTATTCCTTTAGATCTATTATTAATCAGCATTATGTGAAGGAAAACCATAATATAGCTAAAACAATGTACCTGTGCTCAACAATGCCAAGTCTGTAAGAAGAATTAGACAACGGACCTATCCTTCCTGCATGACCAAACTGTGGATCCCTAAACTGAATGAGCTATGCTTCCTCTTTCCATTATGCTTGATACATTATATGCCCAGAATCTCTTCCTCTGCTACACTTCCTGGTATTCATGTGGGGTGAAGGAGTAGGAAAAGAAAAAGAGGAGAAGTGAATTTTCATTTGTTGTGTAACCACTCAGGAGATTCTATGCATTATCTTTTCCTTGTGTTCTGTATAATGGTGCCTAAGGTTCTACATTTCTAAACCACCTTGATACACAAGATCATTATAGACAGAAATATTTCTCCCTCCACTCAAATCAACTTTGGGCAGAAATAGCTAAAATAAAACCAGAAATGAAATTCAGATTTGGATATTATGCCATGCAATTCCAATGTAAATACATATATTAATGTAGACAAAAAAATATATTACTTTTTGAAGTAGGAATTCAATTATAAGTACTTATTTTTGAGAAAAGTCTATATAGTATTTATAAAATTCCTTAACTTCCCATAGATTTAATATGTTATATTTCCCGAGGAAAAAGTGAGTTTTTATTATAAAATGTGAATAATTTCTAATTACTCACAATTCCTGAATAGATAAAAAGGCAACTGGTGATCACCACATTTGGAAGATCACTATCCTCACCTTCCAAATTCAGATAAGCCAATTAATAAATTAATCTAAAGATTTGACATATATCCAATTAACAAAAACTAAGTCATGTATTCCACACAAAACAATATTTTGCAATACTTATATGCATATACATATGTATACATATATAAACATGTATACATATTAATATATAAAATACATACATTGTATGAATTTCATATAAAACAAAACTACATTTTAAATTACTTGAATGCCCCTGTCACAATTTAGCTTTAACGTTATTAGAAATAATAACAATATTTTATACTATTTTAATATTTGCAACGTGATTTACAAATATTATCTCATTTGATTATCACAAGAATCTTGAGAGACAAATGTTACTATTATCTTCATTTTACAATTGCAGAAACTGAAGGAGAGAATCCAGGGTCACAAAGCTATAAAGAGCCTAAATCACAATACGTACCCAGATTTTTCTGACTCCAGGTACATTATTCTGTCTACCAGATCACCCATATCCATTTGTATACAAAAATAAATTAAACATTATTCTATTAACATCCCTAACTTTTCTAATTTTTTAGTGATGGTATGTCCACATTACCAGTTGTCATTTTTTCCTTCATTGTTCCACATATCTAATCAGGTGCCAAGTTCTATTGATTCTAACTATGTGTATATCTATCTATCTATCTATCTTTCACATATCTTTTTCTTTATATTAACAAAAAAAAATTCTAGCTATATGACATTATGGACTTTTAAAGTTTTTTAACTAGTCAACCTACCCTCATATTTCTTCTCAAGTCCAGCTATTACAGATATCACTAATCTTCTAGATATATTGATCTATATCACACTCTACTAGAGAAAACTTCTAAGATACCATATAATTTATAGAATAAAATTAAAAATCCTCACCTTTGAATTTAAGATCATTCACAACTTGGTTCCAGCCTTCTAATATGATATTATTTCAATATACTTTCCTTTAAACTGTGAAAATTTTATTTAAAATGAATTCCAATACACCCCTCAACAATATCTAATTGTCTTCCACCTGTGAAGATTTGTTTTTGCCATACTCCTACACCTGGACTTGTTAATTTTTTTTTTCTTCCTTAAAGGTTTAGTTCAGAATATTTCCATGTAGTTTTAAAAGGCTTCTCCTGGACTTCCGGCCAAGATGGCAGAGAGGAGGCACACAGCTGTGTAAGTTACTCAATAACTGTCAATAACTCAATAACTGCCAGCAGCATAAAATATTTGGGAATCTATATACCAAAGGAAAGTCAGGAATTATATGAGCAAAATTACAAAAAACTTTCCACACAAATAATCAGACTTAAATAATTGGAAAAATATTAGGTGCTCTTGGATAGACCGAGCAAATATAATAAAGATGACAATACTCTCTAAACTAATCTATTTATTTAGGGCTATACCAATCAGACTTCCAAGAAAATATTTTAATGATCTAGAAAAAATAACAACAAAATTCATATGGAAGAACAAAAGATCAAGAATCTCAAGGGAATTAATGAAAAAAAAAATCAAATGAAGGTGGCCTAGCTGTAACTGATCTAAAACTATATTAAAAAGCAGCAGTTGCCAGAACCATTTGATATTGGCTAAGAAATAGATTAGTTGATCAGTGAAATAGGTTAGGTTCATAAGACAAAATAGTCAACTATGGCAATCTAGTATTTGACAAACTCAAAAATCGTAACTTTTGAAATAAGAATCATTATTTGACAAAAACTGCCGGGATAACTGGAAATTAGTATGGCAGAAATTGGGTATGGACCCACACTTAACACCATATACCAAGACAAGATCAAAATGGGTCCATGATTTAGGGATAAAGAACGAGATTATAAATAAATTAGAGGAACATAGGATAGTTTATCTTTCAGAACTGTGGAGGAGGAAGAAATTTGTGACCCAAGATGAACTAGAGACCATTATTGATCACAAAATAGAAAATTTTGATTACAACAAATTAAAAAGCCTTTGTACAAACAAAACTAATGCAAACAAGATTAGAAGGGAAGCAACAAACTGGGAAAATATCTTCACAGTTAAAGGTTCTGATAAAGGCCTCATTTCCAAAATATATAGAGAATTGACTCTAATTTATAAGAAATCAAGTCATTCTCCAATTGATAAATGGTCAAAGGATATGAACAGACAATTTCCAGATGAGGAAATTGAAAGTATTACCACTCATATGAAAGAATGTTCCAAATCACTATTAATCAGAGAAATGCAAATTAAGACAATTCTGAGATACCACTATACACCTGTCAGATTGGCTAAAATGACAAGAAAAAATAATGATGAATGTTGGAGGGGATGAGGAAAAACTGGGACATTGATGCATTGTTGGTGGAGTTGTGAACAAATCCAATCATTCCGGAGAGCAATCTGGAATTATGCCCAAAAAGTTATCAAACTGTTCATACCCTTTGACCCAGCAGTGTTACTACTCGGCTTATACCCCAAAGAGATACTAAAGAAGGAAAAGGGACTTGTATTTGCCAAAATGTTTGTGGCAGCCCTGTTTGTAGGGGCTAGAAACTGGAAAATAAATAGATGCACATCAATTGGAGAATGGTTGGGTAAATTCTTGTATATGAATGTTATGGAATATTATAGTTCTGTAAGAAATGACCATCAGGATGAATACAGAGAGGCTTGGAGAGACTTACATGAACTGATGTTAAGTGAAATAAGCAGAATCAGGAGGTCATTATATACTTCAACAATGATATTGTATTAAGATGTATTCTGATGGAAGTGGATTTCTTTGACAAAGAGACCTAATTCATTTTCAGTTGATCAATGATGGACAGAAGCAGCTCACCCAAAAAAAGAACACTGGGAAATAAATGTAAACTATTTGCATTTTGTTTTTTCTTCCTGGGTTATTTTTACCTTCTGAATCCAATTCTCCCTGTGCAACAAGAGAACTGTTTGTTTCTGCACACATATATCATATCTAGGATATACTGTGACATATTTAACATATATAGGACTGCTTGCCATCTAGGGGAGGGGGTAGAGGAAGAGAGGGGAAAAATCAGAACAGAATTGACTGCAAGGGATAATGTTGTAAAAAATTACTCTGGCATGGGTTCTGTCAATAAAAAGTTATTATAATAAATAAAAAAAATTGGTGGGATGCAGTCAACAGGTAATAAGGGGAAATTTTATATCTTTAGAGTCTTACTTGAATAAAATAAAGAGAAGATTAATGAATTGAGCTTACAATTTAAAAAGCTAGAAGAAGACAAAATTAAAAATCATCAATCAAATACTAAACTTGAAATTCTAAAAGTAAAAGGAGAAATTAATAATATTGAAAGTAAAAAAAGAAATTATTGAATTAATAAATAAAACTAAGAGTTGCTTTTATGAAAAAAAAAAATAAAATAGATAAACATTTGGTAAATCTGATTAGAAAAAGGAAAGAAGAAAATCAAATTGTTACTCTTAAAAATGAAAAGAGAGAACTTTCCACCAATAAAGAGGAAATTAAAGCAATAACAAGGAGTTACTTTGCTCAACTTTATGCCAATAAATTTGATAACCTAAGTGAAATGGATGACTACTTCAAAAAATATAGGCTTCCCAGATTAACAGAGAAGGAAGAAAATTGCTTAAATAGTCCCATTTCAGAAAAAGAAATAGAACAAGCTCTTAATCAACTCCCTAAGAAAACAATCCCCAGTACCAGAGGGATATACATGTGAATTTTACCGAACACTTAAAGAACAATTAGCCCCAATGCTATACAAACTATTTGAAAAAATAGAGAATGAAGGAGTCCTACCAAATTCCTTTTATGACACAGATATGGTACTGATACCTAAACCAGGTAGGTTGAAAACAGAGAAAGAAAATTTTAGACCAATCTTCCTAATGAATATTAATAATAAAATCTTAAATAAGATATTAGAAAAAGGACTACAGAAAATCATCCCCAGGATAACACAGCATGATCAAATAGGATTTATACCAGGAATTCAGGGATGGTTCAATATTAGGAAAGCTATCAGTATAATTGACCATATTAATAGCCAAATTAACAAAAACCATATGATCATCTCAGGAGATGCAGAAAAAGCATTTGATAAAATCCAACATCCATTCCTATTAAAAAACATTTGAGAGTATAGGAATAAATGGACTTTTCCTTAAAATAATTAGTAGCATCTATTTAAAAACCATCAGTAAGCATCATATGTAATGGGGATAAACTGGAACCATTCCCATTAAAATCAGGATTGAAACAAGGTTGCCCACTATCACCATTACTATTTAGTATTGTATTAGAAATGTTAGCTTTGGCGATAAGACTTGATAAAGAGATTAAAGGTAGGTAATGAGGAAACCAAATTATCACTCTTTGCTGATGACATGATGGTATACTTAGAGAATCCTAGGGATTCTACTAAAAAGGTATTAGAAATAATCCACACGTTTAGCAATGTTGCAGGATACAAAATAAACCCACATAAGTCATCAGCATTCTTATATACCACTAACAAAATCTAACAATTAGAGTTACAAAGAAAAATTCCATTTAATGCAACTGCTGATGGTATAAATATTTGGGAATTTATCTGCCAAAGGAAAGTCAGGAACTATATGAGCAAAACTACAAAACACTTTCACACAAATAAGGTCAGATGTAACCAATTGGAAAAATATTAAGTGCTCTTGGATGGGTCAACGAATATAATAAAAATGACAATACTACCTAAACTATTTATTTGGTGCTATACCAATCAGACTATCAAAAATTTATTTTAATGATCTAGAAAAAATAACAATGAAATTCTTCTGGAAGAACAAAAGGTCAAGACTTTCAAGGAAACTAATGAAAACAAAAATCAAATTAAAGTGGTCTAGCTGTACTAGATCTAAAACTATATTCTAAAGCAGCAGTCATCAAAACCATTTGGTATTGGCTAAGAAATAGACTCGTTGATCAATAGAATAAATTAGTTTAAAAAAACAAAATAGTCAATAAGCTTAATAATCTAGTGTTTGACAAACCCAATGATCCTAGCTTTTGGGATAAGAATTCACTGTTTCACAAAATGTGCTGGGGAAATTGGAAATTAGTCTAGCAGAAACTAGGCATTGACCCACACTTAACACAATATACCAAGATAAGGTTAAAATGGGTTCATGATCTAGGCATAAAGAATGAGATAATAAATAAATTAGAAGAACATAGGATAGTTTACCTCTCAGACCTGTGGAGGAGAAAGGAATTTATGACCAAAGAAGAACTAGAGATCATTATTGATCACAAAATAGAAAATTTTCATTATGTCAAATTGAAAAGCTTTTGTACAAACAAAACTAATGCAGACAAGATTAGAAGGGAAGCAATAAACTGGGAAAACATTTTTACAGTCAAAGGTGCTGATAAAGGCCTCATTTCCAAAATATATAGAGAACTGAATCTAATTTATAAGAAATCAAGCCATTCTCCAGTTGATAAATGGTCAAAGGATATGAACAGACAATTCTCAGATGAAGAAATTGATGTTATTTCTAGCCATATGAAAAGATGCTACAAGTCATTATTAATCAGAGAAATGCAAATTAAGACAACTCTGAGATACCACTACACACCTATCAGATTGGCTAGGATGACAGGAAAAGATAATGCTGAATGTTGGAGAGAATGTGGGAAAATTGGGACACTGATGTATTGTTGGTGGAATTATGAATGCATTTAGCCATTCTGGAGAGCGATTTGTAACAATGCTCAAAAAATTATCAATCTGTGCATACTCTTTGATCCAGCAGTGTTACTACTGAGCTTATATCCCAAATTGATCATAAAGAAGGGAAAGGGACGTGTATGTGCGAGAATGTTTGTGGCAGCACTCTTTATAGTAACTGAGTGGATGCCCATCAATTGGAGAATGGCTGAATAAATCATGGTATATGAATATAATGGAATATTATTGTTCTGTAAGAAATGACGAGGAGGATTTCAGAAAAGCCTGAAGAGACTTACATGAACTGATGCTAAGTGAAATTAGCAGGACCAGGAGATCATTATATACTTCAACAACAATACTATCTGATGATCAATTCTGATGGATGTGGCCATCTCCAGCAATGAGATAAACCAAATCAGTTCCAATGGAGCAGTAATGAACTGCACTAGATACACCCAGCTAAAATATTCTGGGAAATGACTGTGAACCACTACATAGCTTTTCCAATCTCTATTTTTGTCTGCTTGCATTTTTAATATCTTTAAAGGTTAATTGTGCAGTATTTCAAAGTCTGTTCTTTGTGTGCAGCAAAATAACTATATGGATATATATATACATATATTTATTTAACATATACTTTAACATATTTAACATGTATTGTTCTGCCTGCCATCTGGGGGTGGGGGGGAAGGGAAGGAGAGGAAAAATTGGAACAAAATGGCAATTTTCAATGCTGAAAAAAAATTACTCATGAATATATCTTGTATATAAAAAGCTTTATAATATAAATATATATAGAAAGTGAAAAAATAAACATCTCTGTAGACATATATGTTTATATATACACATGCACATAAAAGGATGCAATTTAGAATTAGGCAATAACCAATACAATCATAACTTTGAAATCGAGATTCCTTTACTAGGAATTCATTAATAACAAAAGTACAAAGTATTTATGACAGCACTTTAGGGACAGTAAAGAATTGGGGTGAGAAAAGTAGATATACATCAGTTGAGGAATGACTAAATGAACTATAGTACACGAATGTAACAGAATTTGCTGTACTGAAAAATGATGAACATGAGGAAAATGGCAAAGCATAGAAAGACATGTTAAGTAATGCAAAGTGAAATACCAATCAAAAATATTATATATGTAATGACTACAGCAATGCATATGGAAGGAACAATTACAAAATAATTAAAAATAAATATCATAAAACTATAAATAGAAAGGTAGGTAGCTCATTGAGGGAAAGAAAGAGAGGAGAGGGAGGAATAAGTGTTTGCACAGGTAGAGTATAGGGGTGGAGAATTCATAAGTATGAGCCAATGTACATAATATTTGGTTTCTGTCAAAGTATTGATCAATTTTGCTGTTTAATTTCTCTCTCTAAACAAACACACATGTAATTCTATTATAAATTATGGTTTTGTAGAAAGGACAGAGGGAGATACAAGGAGAAATTTGGATATTGTAAAAAATAAAATATTTCAATAAAATTGTAAAAGAAAGGTAGGTATAGTTTTTTATGTTAGTAACAACCACAACAAAAATAAAATCTATATAATGATTATTTCCAATTTTTATTAATGGTTCCTAAATAGATAGTTATTGTAAGTCTTCTATCTCTCTTATAATTTTCTTAAGTAATATGGAACAATTAAAATTTTAACATCTGTGCTTTATTATGTCTGTTCATAGAAAATTATAGTGTTCTTGTTTTATATCTTGTGGAATCTTTAACACTATTCACTGATGCTTCTTTCCCTGATCAAACTTATTATTTTACACTTTGTTTAAAATTTTTTTACTTTTGACTATTTTTATTTCATTCACATTAGGAAAAGATCCTGAATATACATAACTATATTTATTCTGAAGGATTTTCTTTTCTTCCCTAAATTTTGTTTCTTTGTCTCATCCCTCCCTCCCCCCAGGAGAGTTTCAAGTCTCCTGTAAAAAGATACATGTATGTGCTGTTGTCTATTCCTTCCTGTTTAATGATGATCTAGAAAAATGTGTGTATGAAGTGAATGAATTAAAAAATGATTTTTAAAATTTTTTTCCAAAATATATGCATAATAGCTTTTAACATTCACTTTTGTGAAACTTTGTTTTCCAAAATTTTTTCTCCTTCCCTTTCTCCCATTCTTTTCCTTAAACAGCAAATTATCCAATATATGTTAAATGTGTAATTCTTCTATACATATTTCTAAAATCATCATGCTGCACAAGAAAAATCAGATCAAAAAGGGAAAAATGAGAAACAGAACAAAAAACAAGCAAATAACAAAAAATTGAAAATACTATGTTGTCATCCACACTCAATCCCTACAATGCTCTCTCTGCGTGCAAATGGCTCTCTTCATTACAAGTCCATTGGAACTTTTCTGAAGGACCTCAATGTTGAAAAGAGCCATGTCCATCAGAACTGACCATCATATAATCTTGTTATTGTTGTGCACAATGTTTGCTTGGTTCTACGCAATAGAAAAATGTGTATTTATACAAGCATATGTATATGTACATATGTATGTAAGTACATAACATATGTATGTGGAAAATGGAAAAATGAATACATTTACTGAGATATGTCAAATAATAAAAAATCTTATAACATGAAACTTACAAGTTTCATGTTATTTCTTTTTCAGTTAGATGATAAAAACAATGTGGGCCATACTGAACCCTGACGATTTAGAAAATATATCTGTTTTATGATTTTTGCCTCTCAGTAATCTTAAAGGTAAAATCCTTATTTGCAGGTGACTCTAGATAGGATGTTTAATCATTACACAGTCACTTTTACTTTATTATGCAAGTCAGCATAATTCACTTCACTTTAATATATGTGAAGTGGAAAGAGGATTTTTCTTTTCATGAAAGGTTTTATGGAAAATTATGTATTTATTGATATTTTTCTTAAATTGGTTATCCTTTTTTTAATTGAACATGATTGCTGTGCCTATGTTTGTTCAACTTAACAAAAATAGAGTTTATTCACAACACTATCTCTTATTTACACATTTCACCTATTGTTTAGAACCATTTGATCTTTGAAGCTTGTGGCCTAAATGAGTTCACAGATCTGTGTGCATTTTTAGAAGCAGTTATTTAAAGAGTTTGCACAACTTAAGTAAGTGAAAAATAAAATATGTCCCCTAAATGTAATTACAGATTGGAGACTATCTTTAGGGGGGAAATTGATTTCTTACATATTTTAAGATAAATTGCAATGTTGAAATGGAGGTATAAAGTTATAAAAACATCTTGTTTTCAGATTTAGGTATGAACCACTAAAGATCCAAGATATTTCCTTCATATTTCACAGAGTTTAAGAATCTCTCAATTTTGAAATCTTCTAATTTTAGACACATAGATTATTTGAGTCCTTATGTGAGAAGTCACAGTAGAGCTTTTCTAATCCAAAAATTTTCTTAACTTTGTGGAATAATAACCTCAACTTGTACAAAGTGTGATTTTACTTTTCCCAGAACAACCTATTAAAATAATTTTCTTAGTTCTTTTTTATTCAAATGCATTTTATAATTCATTATAATTTTCAAAAGAATATCAAAATATTGAACACAAGATAATAACAAAGTACAATATTTCTTTTACAAAACCAGTATTATGGCATATTTACTAAAATAAATAGCATTGAGGAATGTAAAAAGATATGGTACTTTTATATTCCATATCAAGAGTAACTTTTTCAACTAAAACTCTTCATATTAATCAATAATAGTTAATATTTACATAGTACTTTAAGGTTTGTAAATCACTTTGCATATATATTCTCATTTCTTATTTAGAAAAGTTTTATGTGGTAAAGGTTATTTTTATTCTTATTTTCCACGTAAAGGATTGAGGATTAGAGTGATTAAGAAATATGTTCAAGAACACACAGTAAGTTACTAAAAGGAGATTTAAATCTACTTCTTCTTGACTCCAAAGCTACCACTTCATATACTATATCATATTTCCCTCCATTTAGTCATAAACTTCTGCAAACTAATAATGATAATGCCTGATACCCTGGTAGGGATTTTATTCTAGCTGACTCACCCACATTCAATCTCCTAGTGTACCTACTTTTTCTAGGCAATGAGAATAAGAAAGCAAAAATGCAACTCCCTATTTACACATTGTGTATTCATCCTACCAAAGGCCTGAGGATTTGAGATAATAATAATTTTATGTCTGCAGGATCCATATGGCTGCCCTGATTTACCAGAACTTTGAGGAAGGAGGACCCATGTGCATGGATTTAAATTTCCTCTAAGTTTCATTCCTACCCAGAGATAGTCTGAAACATAAGCATCAAAATAACACATTTTTGCCCAAACAAACCTGAGTACACTGAGAAGAGTAGAAAAAAGCCAGTCTTTGAACTCTTAGAAATATGGGAGAAGTAGAAAGTGTTGGTTTAGGTATGTGTTAGATGACCTCTAAATGTACCATGCAGGATTCAGGGCTACAATCAAATGTAGTACCTTAAAATGTGTTCTTGAATAACCTTTAGATGCCAAAGATTTTTTTAACTAGTCAACTTTCCTTATCTAAAGCCATAGCGTCATATTTTTCAGTGATTGTTGTTGCTGTTTAGCAGCCCTGCCCACATGCAGCCTGTCCAATTACAGTCTAATCATGAGGATAAGTACTTTCACTTTTTTTCTCATTTTCATACACTAGATCAAAAAAAAAAAAAAACTATGCTGCACTAGCCAGCAGTTGGAATACATTGGTTGTTTTAGTCTCAACTTTTTTTTTTTTTTGGTTAGATTTTTGTTTTCAGTTATACAAAGTGGATGTATTTATATGGGAGTTGCAGGATAATTTTAATTGTTGTTTTAGGGAAGAGCTTTACAATTTGTGATGTTTTATTGTAGTCTAAACCTTATTCAAAGAATAAATCTTTAAATTTCTGATAAATGATTAATTAGCTTCTGCAGCCAACTTAAGAACAAAACAGGGTTTCCCTGTATCTCTTACCTTGCCAGGTTTACAGCTTTTAAAATTGGATTTCTGACATACATATTGGGTTTCCATTGGGAAAATTCCAATAAAACTTTCTTAAAGTTCTTGGTGTCAAAAAACTACTGCCATTGAGTAATACTAAGAAAAATCAATCAAAAGACATTGGAAAATATAATAGGATAATTCCTGAGTTTAATGAAAGGGACAGCCTAAATGCTTCTCATGCAGAATCCATACAACTATGTGATCAATGGGCCTGGAAAACCATTGATAAAATAGAAATCAGAGTTTTCTTATTTCTTTTGTTTTCCCATTTCATTACAAAAATTAACAAGTATATTCTTTAAGCCTGAACTGAGAAGTATTAAATTTTGCTTTGATGCTCTCAGGTCTGTGTCAGTCCATTAAAACACACATAGAGTATCAGAGTATGACCATCATCCTGTCATGTTGTCACACCACCAGATATTTATGTAATGAGTCAGTAATTCTACCTCTACAGGAAATTTCATTGGGGGGAGGCAGGGAAGGAAAGGAGATATTTTCTAAGTCTGATGTGGAAAATTCTCTTATTTAGTCACTTAAATAAAATCAATTTTTAAAAAAATCACAAACATTGATCCTGCAGATAAAAAAAAATAAACCACTGTTGGCTCACTCTCAGTTCACTTATAAAGAAACATTTATTAAGCACCTGTTATGTGAGAGTTATAATGTTAATTGCTAGAGATTGAAGTACAAAAAATAACAATCTTTAATCAGAAATATCTTACATTTTGACAAGAGAGACAACAAATACAAATGAAAATATATAGAGAATAAAAAGAAATAAAATAAATATAAATAAAAGCAAAGAAATTAAACAATAGGACATTTAGGAGTTATGTTAATAGCAATTTGGGTAAAAGAAGACTTCATATTGAAAGTAGTGTTTCAAGCTGCTTTTTAAAGAAGAAAAAGATTCTATAATGTAGACATGAAGACAGAGTACATAATTTAGTCATTGGAGAATTTCTACTACAGAGAAATGGAAATGGTAATTGGAACAGAGGAATAATAAGATCAGCACATCTAGATTGCAGAGTGAAGAAGCCATGCAAAAAATAGATTGGAATAAGTTTGTGAAGGGCTTTACAAAGCTAAAAAGAGATTATTTTATTCTACAAGCCATAAAAAACCACAGAAGTTTATTGAGTAGGAGAGTAAGATTGTCAATTCTATGCTTAAGGAAAATCACTTTGGCAGCAAGCAAGAAGGATAGACGAGATGAGTCATGAAAGACTTGGAGCAGGAAGACTGATGCAGAAACTATAATTATAATTCCAGATGAAAGACAATGAGGACCTGAGCTGACATGAAATTTATGTAATTAAATAGAAGACGATTTCAAGATATGAATTTTATGGGTGCGTGTGCGTGTGTGTGTATGTGTGTGTGTGTGTAGAGATAAAGATTTATAAGATATAGATGTATATCTATATCTATATATATGTACACATACACACATACATACACACACACACACACACACACACACTGCACTGTTTCTATTAATGCACTTGTCTTTGAGGCAGTCTCAAATGCTTGTCCTCTTAATGAAATGTATCAGGATATAAGATACTGCAAGACTATTTTAAAATAAATTTGATAAATCATCAACATAATCAACAAGAGCAATAATGTCAACAACAAAAGATATAAGAAACGAGTTAATAAGTTTTATAATTGGAAACAAGTATTTAATTTATGAAATTATTTTAAAATTATTTTCTCTTGTTCAATCCAAAAACACAGTTTACTCTCCTCTTATTCTGGAAGTATCATATAATTTCAGGTTTGAAAGACACTTCTAACTAAGTGGATACCCATTAGTTGGAGAATGGTTGAATTAAATTATGGTATATGAATGTTATGGAATATTACTGTTCTATAAGAAACGATCAGGAGGATGATTTTAGAGAGGCCTGGAGAGACTTTCATGAACTTATGTAAAGTGAAATGTGCAGAACCAGGAGATAATTGGACATGGCAAATCAGTATTATAGGAGGATCAACATGATTCTTTCCAACAATGAGATAATAGAGGTCAATTCCAATGATCTTGTGATGAAAAGAGCCATCTACAAACCAGAGGGAGGACTGTGGGAACTGAATGTGGATCACAACATAACATTCTCACTGTTTTTGTTGTTCACTTGCATTTTGTTTTTTTTTTTTTCTCATTTTCTTTCCTTTTTGATTTGATTTTTCTTGTGCAGTAAGAGAATTGTAAAAATATATTTACATAAGCCTTTAATAGTTGATCTAAGTGCAATGTATTCCTATTTCTGCTTGTTTCACTCAGCATCAGTTCATGTAAATCTTTCCAGGACTTTCTATAATCAGTTTGTTCATCATTTTTATAGAACATAATATCCTATTACATTAACATACCACTGCTTGTTCAGTCATTTCTCAATTGGTGGGCATCCACTTATTTTCCAATTCTTTGCTACCACAAAAAAAGAGCTATTACAAACATTTTGCACATGTGGGTCATTTTTCTTCCTTTATGATTTCCTTGGAATACAGATCCAACAATGGCACCGCTAGATTAAAGAGTATGCACATTTTTATATCCCTTTGGGCAAGTTCCAGATTGCTTTCCAGAAGGGTTGAATCATTTCATAATTCCAACAACAATGTACTAGTGTTCCAGTTTTCCCACAACCCCTCCAACATTTATCATTACATTTTTCTGTCATCTTAACCCATTTGAGAGGTGTGAGGTGGTACCTCAGAATTGTTTAAATTTGCATTACTCTAATCAATGGTGATTTAGAGCATTTTTTCATATAACTATAAATTGCTTTAATTTCATCATCTGAAAATTATCTATTCATATCCTTTGACCATTTATCAATTGGGGAATGACTTGTATTCTTATAAATTTGACGCAGTTCTTTATATATTTTAGACATGAGATCTTTATCAGAAATATTGTCTGTAAAGATTTTTTGGGCTTTGTACTTCCCTTTTAATCTTGATTCAATTGATTTTGTTCAAAACCTTTTTAATTCAATGAAATCAAACTTGTCCATTTTGTCTTTCATAATGTTTTCTAGTTCTTCTTTGGTCATAAATTCCTCCATTCTCCATAGATGCAACAAATAAATTATACTTTAATCTCCTAATTTGTTTATGGTAACACTCTTTGTACTCAAATAATGTATTCATTTTGATCTTCTTTTGGTATGGGATGTGAGATGTAGGACTATGCCAATTTTCTACCTTACTATTTTCAAGTTTTTCCAGAAATGATTATTAAATAGTGAGTTCTAATTCCAGAAGTTTGGGGATTTATTAAATACTAGATTGCTATAAATTTGTCTTGCCTATCTGATCTATTCCACTGAACCACCACTCTGATTCTTAACCAGTACCAAAAAGTAGCCAATAATGCTGCTTTATTATATAGTTTTAAGCTTTGTGCTGCTAAGCCACCATCCTTTGTATCTTTTTTCTTATTAATTCTCTTGATAAACTTGACCTTTTTGATATTCTTGACCTTTTGTTTTTCCAGATGAATTTTGTTATTATTATTTTTAGTTTTATAAAATGATGTTTTGGCAGTTTGATTGGTATGGCACTGAACAAGAAGATCAATTTAGGCAGAATTATCCTTTTTATTATATTAACTCATCCTTGCCTTGAAGAATTTATTTTTTCCAATTTATAAAGTTTTATTTTATTTGTATGAAGTTTTTTTTTTTTTTTGTAATTGTGTTCATATGTTTCTTGGATTTGTCTTGACAGATAAACTCCCAAGTATTTTATTTTGCCTAGAGAAATTTTAAATGGAATTTCTCTTTCTATCTCTTGGGAGAAGAGGGGAATATTAGTAATATATAGATATGCTGAAGATTTGTGTCAGGTTATTTTATATCCTGCATCTTTGCTAAAGCTGTGAAGTGTTTCCAGTAAGTTTTTGGATGATTTTCTAGGATTGTCTAAGTATATTATCCTATGATCTGCAAAAAATGATAGTTTTATTTCCTCACTGCCTATTCTAATTCTCTTAATTTCTTTTTCCTTTTTTATTGTGAAAGCCAACATGTCTAGTACAATGTTAAATAATAGTGGAGATAATTGGCATTCTTGTTTCATCACTGATCTTAATGGGAATGTGTCTAGCTTCTCTTCATTACAAATAATGCTTGCTGTAGGTTTTAGATAGATACTGCTTATTATTTTAAGGGAAACTGTCTTTATCGCTATGTTCTCTATGGTTTTTAATAGCAATGGGTGCTGTAATTTATTAAAACCTTTTTTTGCACCTATTGATATTATCATATGATTTCTGTGGGTTTTGTTATTGATATGGTCAATTATGGTAATATTTTTCCTGTTATTGAATCAGTCCTGCATTCTTGGTATGACTCCTCCCTGGTCTTAGTATATTATCCTGCTGGTGAGTTATTGTAATCTCTTTGTTAATATTTTATTTAAAATTTTTGCATCAATATTCATTAGGGTGACTGGTCTGCAATTTTCTTTCTCTTTTGGTCTTTCCAGGTTTAGGTATCAGTGCCATATTTGTGTCATAAAAGGAATTTGGCAGCATTCCTTCTTTACCTGTTTTTCCAAGAATTTATATAGTTTTGGAATTGATTATTCTTTAAATGTTTGGTAGAATTCACTTGTAAATCCATCTGGTCCTGGAAATTTGTTTTAAGGAGTTCATTAATTACTTGTTCAATTTGATTTTTTTTCTAAAAATGGGATTATTTAAGTAATTTATTTCCTCTTTTGTTAACTTAGAAAATGTATATTTTTGTAAATATTCATTCATTTGGGGAAAATTGTCAGACTTGCTGCCATATTGAGCAAAATAGTTCCTAATTATTGCTTTAATTTCTTTTTCATTAGTGGTGAGTTTACCACTTTCATTTTTGATGCTGGTGATTTGGTTTTTTCTTTCCTTTCTCCAAAGTTTTACCTAGTTTTTTATTTTTTTTTCATAAAACCCACTCAATCTATTTATTAGTTCAATAACTTACTCAGACTCTATTTTATTAATCTCTCCTTTGAATTTCAATTTTATAATTTGGTATTTAATTGGGGGTTTTTAATTTGTTGTTTTTTCTAACTTATTTAGTTGCATGCCTAATTCATGGATCTCATCTTTCTCTGTTTTATTTATATAGCTATTTGAAGACATAGAATTTCCCCTCAGTACTACTTTAGCTGCATCCCATAGGTTTTGATATGTTGTCTCATTATTGTCATTTTCTTGGATGAAATTATGGATTGTTTTTGTCATTTGTTGTTTGACATACTAATTCTTTAGAATTTTAGACTATTTAATTTCCAATTGATTTTTAGTCCATTTTTCCCTGGCACTTTATTGAATGTAAATTTATTTCATTGTGGTCTGAAAAGAAAGTATTTACTATATCTGTCTTTTTGCATTTGATGGTGAGGTTTTTATACCCTAAGAGTTTTTGTATAGGTGCCATGAACTTCTGAGAAAAATATATATTCCTTTCTGACCCTATTCAATTTTCTCCAACATCCTATAATATCTGCGTTTTCTAGGACCTTATTAACCTCCCTGGTTTATTTCTTGTTTATTTCATGGTTAATTTGTCCAATTCTGAGAGGGGAAGGTTGAGATCCTCAGTGAGAATAGTTTTGGTATCTATTTCTTCCTGTAACTGTCTTAAAATCTTCTCTAGGAATTTGCCTGCTCTGCCGACTGGTGCATACACATTTAGTATAGTTACTACTTCATTATTTACTGTACTCTTTATCAAGATGTTATCTCTCCTTATCTCTTTTAATAAGATCTACTTTGACTTTTGCTTTATCTGAGATCAAAATTTATACCCCTGTTTTTTTTTTTTTTTTACTTCAGATGAAGCATAATAAATTCTGTTCCAGCCTTCTACATTTACTTTGTATGTGTCTCACTGTGTCAGATGTGTTTCTTGTAAACAACATATTGTTAAGTTTCTGTTTTTAATCCACTCTGCTATTCATTTCCATTTTATGGGATGGGGGAATCACCCCATTCACATTCACAGTTATGATTACTAGTTTTGTAAATCCCTCCATCCTATTTTCTCCCCTCTATATATTTTTGTTCTCTCTTTCCATTCTGTCCTTAGTCTTATTTTTTTTACCCATCCCACTCACTATCTTATCACCTATCACTCTTCCCCTCTCTTAGTAATGTTTTTAACTTACTCCACCCACTACCTTATCTTCTATCAGCCTTTCCTCCCCTTCTCTTAATTTTTTTTTTTTTTTTAGCGTTTCTATGCTTCCTTCTATCCCATCCTTCCCTTTTCTTTTCCTCTTTCTCCTCCTATGTCTTTATAGGATTAAATAAATTCCTATATTCAAGATAATGATTAAGTTATTCTCTCTCAGAACCAAAACTTATGAGATCAAGCTTCAGACAATGCTCATTCCCCTCCTTCCCCCCCCCCCCCCACATTGTAATAAGTCTTTTGAGCCCCCTGGCATGAACTAATTGTCCCATTATACCTTTCTTTTTATCTTTTTTCATTCCAGATCTCTTTCCACCTCTTAATATCTTTTTCTTTGATGTCTCCACATCCATTCACAACCACATCCTCAGTCCATGTGATGCCCCCATCACATGGTCTGTTCCAGTATCAGATATAGGTTTTTTTTCCCCATAATTATAACTTTTTATTGACAGAGCCCATGCCTGGGTAATTTTTTACAACATTATCCCTTGCATGCACTTCTGTTCTGACTTTTCCCCTCCCTACCTCCACCCCCTCTCCCAGATGGCAAGCAGTCCTATATATGTTAAATATGTCCCAGTATATCAGATACAGATTTTAAAAGAGTTACAGTTATTGTTTTCCCATTTAGGGATATAGTTTAACTTTGACATATATATGTGTGTGTGTGTGTGTGTGTGTGTGTGTGTATACATATATATGTATATGTATATATGTGTGTGTGTGTGTGTGTGTGTGTATATATATATATATATATATATATATATATATATAGCTCCTGGAGTAAAGGTGACACTGTCCCAAGCTTCCCATACAGTTCTGAGCCTTGACTTTGAGCACAGGGGCCCCTCATGTTTGCACTGGGTAGCTTTGCCTCCTCTATTCAGAAATATGTATATTCATTCTCCCTGTTCACATTTCTATGGTTCACTTGAGTCCTGTGTTTGTAGACTTAATTTTTCGTTCAGTTCTTTTTAAAGAAATTATTAAAGCGTTTTTTACTTGAAGATGGAGCTGAAAAAGACTTAAAAAGTCCTTTACTTGAAGCTCCATCTCCTCTCCTGAAAGATGATGCTGAGTCTTGCTGGGTAGTTAATTCCTGATTGTAATCATAAGTCCTTTGCCTTCAGGAATATGGTATTCCAGGCCCTTGAAACCTTTATTGTAGAACTGTTACATCCTAGGTAAGCCTGATGGTTGCTCCTGGATATTTGATTTTTTTTTTTTTCTGATAGCTTGCAGTATTTTTTTCCTTGAGATTAAAGTTTTGGAATTTCACAACGATGTTCCTTGGGGTTTTTCTTATGGGATCTCTTTCCAGAGATGATCAATGGATTCTTTCAGTGAGTATTTCCCCTCTCTGTTTCTAGAATATTGGGGCAGATTTCCTTAATTACTTCTTGTAGAATTCTATCCAGCCTTGTCCTTTGTTCCTGGCTTTTAGGCAGGCTGATATTTTTGTTTTCAATTTTCAATTGTCTCTTCTGGATTTATTTTGCAGGTCAGCTGTTTTTGTCTCACAAATCCATTTGCTTCCATTTGCCCTGTTATAATTTTTAACGTGTGATTTTCTTTAGTTAGCTTTTGTATCTCTTTTTCCATTTGGTTTATTATACTTTTTGAGGGTTTTTTTCCTTTAGATAATTTTTTCCCTTCTTTTTCCAAACTGTTAACTCACATGCCTTTCATTTTTTTTCTCTTTTTTTTTTTTCTTCTACCTCTCTCATTTGTCTTTTGAAGTCTTTTTTGAGCATTTCCAAGAAGACTCTTTGGACTTGAGAACAATTTATCTCACTCTTTGAGATTTCTTTTGTGGACATTCTGTCCTTGTCTTGAGTTTGTGTTTTGGTCTACCCTATTATCTTAATAGCTTTCTATGGTCAAGATTCTTTTCTGTTTTTTGCTCATTTTCTTTCTTTTTTCTCTTGGTATTTCCTCTTTTTTTTTTTTTTACTTTTAAGGTGGAGCTCTGCTCCGGGAGTAAAAATGGCACTGTCCCAAGTTTCCTATACAGCTTTGAGCACAGGAGCCCCTCTTGTTTGCACTGCATAGCTTTGCCTCCTCTTTTCAGAAAACAGCCTATTTTCCCAGAGTTTGCCTTCTGAACTGGGATTGGAAGCTGTGAGCCCCTCTCCGCCCCCCCCCCATTTGCTCCTTTACTGCCAGGACAGAGGGTCTTAGTTGCTGATTTGCTGTGATAAGACCTTCTCACTGGCTTTCCCAGAGTATTTCTGAAGTGTGCTGAACATCCTTTTCACCCCAGTGAGACTGACCTTTTCTTGAAGTTTTTTCAATCTGTCTGAAGCTGAAGAGTGATTTCATTCCATTGGGAATGTGGGAGAGCTCAAACACTTCCCTGACTTTATTCCACCATCTTGGGTCTATCCCCTTTAACCTACTCCTAATAACTTTTCTATCTGACAGCTTTTGAAATAGAAGGGCTGAAAACAGTTATTACATTCCACCTAAATTTTCTCTTCTGCTGGGTAAACATTTGCAATTCCTTCAAATGATAATAACCATAATAACTGACATGTATATAGTGTTGTATGTTTTGCAAAGTGCTTCACATACATTATTTTATATGCTATGTTTTTAAGACAGAAAGTATTACGTGACTGAGACCAGATTTAAACTCAGGTCCTCCTTACTTCAGAGATGGTGCTCTATCCACTACACCAACTAGCTACCTCTTTTAATACCTTTTCTAACTGAAAAAGTACTTATGATGTATCCTGATCAGAGACAGGAGAACTATCATTTACCTAATCTTGGGCATTAGATCACATTTAATTCAGTCTATAGACACATTAGATTTTTTTACTTGTCATACTATGCTGTTCTCTCATATTCTAAATTTCTACCATATCAGTTTCTCAAGGTCCAAGGGTACCATGAAAAACTTGTGGGGAGCTTTTACATACACTGTCATTTCTTTGAATTCCCAACTATTGTTTTCTCCCCCCATGTTAAATCCCAATTCCCAGAGTCTCAGTTCCTTATTAATACTTAAAATCATATATCTTATTTTAAGAAGATGAAACAAGCATGCTATTTATTCACCACTTATGATCTTTCAGAGAAGGTGACTTTGACCAATTCTCTCCCCCAAATTTATTTTTTAAATGTAAATAGGGATAAATTTAAAAGATTAAATAGATAAACAAAAATTAGAAAAAATACACTGTACTTGCCAATTCCTCCTAGAGTTATGAAAAAATTTTCTATATGTTTCTTTATGAAATATATAACAGTTACAATAAGAAACTCTAATTATTTTCTTCCTCTCTGCTTTTTCACAAATTTGTCATGTCTTCATAGATTATAGATACAATTTCAAATAATCTCTTACCTCTAAACACCTCACAGAAAAATAATTTTGTAATTAGCTTTCAATTATCAGTACAAAATTTTTTCTCTATATTTTATGCTTCTCTTAAAGATATAACAGTTTTTTTTTTCTGGAACAGTCATCTGACGCAAGAATTATATTTAAATATTGTTGTATTTTTCATTTTTTAATGTGTCAGAAGAAGCTAGAATAAACCCTGATGCATCTAGCATGTTAAAAAATTTTTAAAGGATAATATGATATGATGTTCAGGGAATTGTTCTTTCCTCTACCTCCCCCCACCCTTTTTGATTGTTTTATTTATTTTTTGGTTTATAGATGTACATTATTTTCTTAATGCACACTTTTTGTGAATCATGTTGTGAGAGAAAAATCAGAACAAAAGGGAAAAACAGAAGAAAGAGAAAAAAGGGAACATAACATGCGTTGACTTACACTCATTTTCCAGAGAGAATTCTCTCTCTGGATGCAGATGGTGTTTTCTATCCAAATTTATTGGGATTGCCTTGGATCACTGAATCACTGAGAAGCACCAAGTCTTTCAAAGTTGATCACTGCATAGTCTTGCTATTATGGTATACACTAAATTCCTGATTATACTTGCTTCTCAGTAACAGTTCACATAAATCTTTCCAAGTCTTTCTAAATTAGTACTGATACTACTGGGTCCAAAGCTATGCATAATTTTATGAGGAAGTGGCGAAAATTAATAGAAACTTTTGAATACCTCTACAGCCAATCAAAGACCTTCCATCTTTATCATATGATTAGAAAGGTCAAATCTGTTCCGGATGATCTACTCTGCCCCTGTTTCACAGAATGTCCACAGTATACCCAAAGCATTGTCATTCAATGTCACCACAACTCTCTAAAAAGCATGAAGTAGAGTCACTAATATTCCCACATCAGGATCCACTATTAACACATGCGGCTGATGTTAAATTCTATCTCATTATCATAGGCACCTCATATTTTCACTGAACTCTATTCCCATGTCAATTTTCTTGTATAATCTCCTGCTTCTGAACTTTGAGCTTCAGAACTCCTCAGTAGTTGCTGACATAGCAAGACCTAATTTGAGAGTAGAGACTAGAGATGGTGGTGGTTTTATGATATTTCACCTGGAAGATCTTGATGAAATAGGCTATGGCATTACACCTAATATATCCTTGTGCAATCATCTACCAAGAATTAGTAACTACAAACTGTTCTAGACCTTGTTTACCAAAAATCATACTGTCTTCATTTCTTTTTTACTGGAGATCATGAAAATTTGTTGAACTATTTCTTTTATGATGACCCCATCTTATTTTTATTTACTTATACAAACTCCTACTTACAAGTCAAGATCTGGACACAGCTTGTCAAGGAAAACATATTATAAGCAATCAGAAAAAAGCAATTACAATACCAAGGAGCTATAAATAAGATTACCAAGGATCTAGCAGCTATTACCTTAAAAAAATCAAAGGGCCTGGAATCTGATATTATGAAAAATAAAGAAACTTGGAATTCAGGCAAGAATAAATTACCATATAAAACTGAACATTTTCTTTAGGGAAGGAAGATGGAAATTCGATGAAATAGGTAAATTCCATTTATTTCTGATGAAAAAACCAGAGCTAAACAAAAAATTTGACTTCCAAAATATAGAACTCAAGAGAAGCACAGAGAGGTAAAAAGAAAAGAACTCTTGAGAACTTTATTTATGTTATGAGTATAAATATCGAGTGCATAGATAATTTGATTTTACTGTTATAATATAAAAAAAGATACTAAAGGTGGAAAAGAGATTGTACCAGAAAAAGTGGAAAGAGGAGATAAAATGAGGGAAGTTACATCTCATCAAGAGACAAAGAAAACCTATTATAATTGATGGAAAATAGGGAGGGGGAGAAACATAGTGTAAATATTACAGTCATCAGATTTGGTTCATAGAGAAAATATTAGACATATTTGGTTTCACTGAGAAACATCTCACCTTATAGAAAAGTGGGAAGGGAAAAGGGAAAAGGAAAGAGGTAGGCTAAATAGAAGGGAAAAGAGAAATAGTAGGGGAAAGCTAGAAGAAAGAGAAGGCTTCTAAAGGAGGAGGTGCTGCTTGAGGCAAGTGGTGCTCATAAGTAAAATACTGGGGAAGAGGGAAATGGGAAAAGGAAAGAGAAAACTGTAATTTGGAGTTAACAAAATGGCAGGAAAAACAGAATTAGTAGTTTTAACTTTAAATGTGAATGGGGTAAATTCTCCCATAAAATAGAAGTGGATAGCAGACTGGATTAAAAGCCAGAATCCTAGAATATGTTATTTACAAGAAACACACTTAAAGCAGAGCAATACATATAGAGTAAAGTAAAAAGACTGGAGCAGAATCTATTATGCTTCAGGTAAAGTAAAAAAAAAAAAAAGAAAGAAAGAAACAAACAAACAAACAAACAAAAAAACAGGGGAAGCCATCCTGAGTTTAGATCAAGCAAAAAATAAATAAATAAATAAATAAATAAATTGATCCAATAAAAAGATATAAGGAAGGAAACTATAACTAGAGTACCATGGATAATTAAGCATTATCGATACTAAACATATATGCACCAAGTGGTATAACACAGAAATTCCTAAAGGAGAAGTTAAGAGAACTGCAAGATGAAATAGACAACAACAACAACAAAAAAAAAAAAATAGTGAGATGTAATATTATACTCTAAAATGTAATGTTCTCTGGGAGCAGGTTTCTTGGGGAACTTCTGGAGGCAGCCTTGGTTTCAGTTCAATGTGATTACACACAAATGCAGCCAGGTATTAAAAGTCCAAATCCTTTATTTTCTCTTTCAAAGTCTTTTCCTGGAGCCTGGTTAGCTTTCTTAGAGGCCTTCTGTAGTCTTGGCTCTGAGAGCTGAAGCTGCCTTGTCTGGCTTGTGAATCTCCTCTATTGAATCCTGGCTTCTGAATCTCCCAGAATGAATCCTGATTGAGATCCTAGCTTATATATGCTCTCTTAAAGATGTGAATCTTGTGGCATTGCAGTAAGTACTAAGTACATGTAAATTAGAGAATCATTATCTCATCAATTTCACTGACTTGGCATCATGTAAGAATCCTAACATCTCCTGCTTTCTTTTGATTTAGAACATAGATGGTCATGACCTCCCTGACTTCTCAAAGAGGTGAGAACCCCAAAAAAGAAGGTGATCATGCCTTCCCTGACTGCTCAAAAAAAAGTGAAACACTATTAAAAGGAGGTGGGCATGCCCTCCCTGATTGCTCAGGAAGGGAGATAAAAACAGCAAAGGAAATGAGAATCAAATCAGATTAGCAGATTTCTAAAGGGGCTCACTTGAAACAGGTATACATAAATCCATCAATATGGGAGGTATTACACATAATTACATAAATTACATAAGCACATAGTAACATAGGCTAGTAGTGATATAACAAATAACATGAATCAACATGCAGAATCATACATGTCCATAAGTCCTAGAAATAGTCCAAAAGGAATCTATTGTCCATTAGTTCATGTGCCAGGAATCCAATACTTCCTACAAGTTCTGAAGTCCTGCAATAGTCTCATATTGTGTTCGGAAATCTAATAATTCCTGCTGGTTTTCAAGTCCTGCAACAGTCTCATTTTGTGTTAGGGAATCCAATGATTCCTTCAGATTTTGTTCTTAGGTCTTCTCCTTTGTTTCAAGGTTTTTCTCCTTTTCTGTCTCTCTCCAGGTGCTTGTTGACACCTATCTGTTTCCTTCTCTATCTGGAGAAATACAAGCAAACCCTTTCTCCCAAGCAGTTAACCTATCGAATACCCTTCTATTTATCACTTTCTAAATATCTCATCATCATCTGGCAATTACATTGGAACTGTTTGCACTGGACACTGCTCTATTGGTTTAAAAAGCCTGTATTCTCCCCATTTGTAATACCTTTTCCCCATCTGATTGCTTTTTGGATGATTGATCATATAAGGCCTTTCTTCTATCTGATTGCTCTTTTGCTGATTGAGCACATCAATGTCCTCAACTTCTAAAGACTCTCTGGGTGTAAACTCAGCTGCCATCATGCCCCACCTGTCTTTTGTATGATATCTTGGAGCTGGATCCTGCTTCTCATTTCCCTGCATCAATCTACATTCTGAAGCCCTGTGAAAGCCCTTGTCGCATTTTGGACATAGGGTTTTTGGTCTTCTCTCACCCTGTCTTCTCACTCTATCTCCATATCTACAATAGGTTCTCAGATGTCCTATTTTCCCACACTGAAAACATCGACGACTCTCTCTAGAAGTCTCTTGCCAAGAGGGACCCTGTCTTCCCATCTTTAATATAGTCTTGGTATAATAAGCACTTGTGCCCACTGTGGCACAGCATCTTATGTTCTCCTCTAAAGGAGCATCTTTGTGTAGTCCCCATATAATTCTTCTGAAAACCTCATTGGCATTTTCCTTAGACAGTTGTCCTTTCATAATTCTTGTAGCTGCTTTTTCTCCAGTGGTTCTTATGTTTCACAAAATATGCAAAGGGTTTATTGGGACCTTGCTCTATTTTTGTGAAGGCTTTACCTCCATCTTTCTCTGGGAAAGAACCCCAAGCTTTTATTGCAGCAGTAGCAATTTGTTCATACATTGTTATGGGATAATTAGTCAGTGCTGAATTCTCTGCATATTGACCTTCACCTGCTAGTTGGTCAAAGATGATTTATATGTTAACTCCAGTTTGCCTATTGCATTGGGCTTAAATCCTACATAATTCATGATACTCCCAAAGCCTCAACAAGTTTTACCCAGGTTCTAAACATGTCCTTGCTATGGATTTCCAATCACTAGGGGTTAGGATTTCATAAGCCAAATTATCTAGTAATATTTTAACATAAGACAATGTAGTCCCATAAAGAGTGCAACTCTTTTTCAAATCCTTAATTTTTTTTTCCAAATCAAAAGGAGTGTATCTTCTCCTTTTTTGACCTGAAAAGTTAAGCTCTTCAATCACAGGGTATGCATTATTTAAATCAGATACATCCTGTCCTTCATTTTTTTCCTTTGATCAATGCTTTTTGTAATCTTGTTATAGGCTGCTTCATAGGTGGTGCTGATTGCATCACTGCCTCTCCCCGTCCTCCTTCTGCCTCCACCCATAAAGGGTTAAGGGAGGGAAGTAGGTCAGGGGATTTAGAATGACCTAATTTCTCCTGCTGTGAAGTACCACACTTAAAATTGTACTTAACTCGATTCTTATCTGATTATTCATCCTTTTCACCTAGTTTATTTAGATCCTCCCCCTCCTGCTTTTTTGTCTTTTTCCTTATTCTATAACATAAAATTTCCTAAAACCAATTGTATTAAATTGTATGTATTAAGTGTGTCTTTAGAAATTGAGTCAGGTCCATTTTCATTGTAGAATTGACATAGTTGCTCTCCTACTAATTTCCACTCCTCTAGATCCAATTCTTTTCCCATAGAGAACCAAGGAGATGTGCACTGTACAGTTTTTGAAAGATCAATGATCTGCTCCCAGGTTACAACTAAAGCTTGACTTTTTTTTATCAGTCTGACCAAGCTTTCAACACATTTTTCTTGAAGAAGAAAAGAAGGCTATTTTCTAAACATCTGTTCCATTTTAGCTGAAATTCTACTTTAGCTCTTAAACAAACTTTCCTTGTTGTACTCACCCTAATTTCTGGCTCACAGATGATGCTTCTTAATCCCACATTTGGGTGTGAAAATGTAATATTCTTCTCTAAAATGTAATGTTCTCTGGGAGCAGCTTTCTTGGGGGGCTTCTGGAAGCAGCCTTAGTTTCAGATCAATGTAATATCCACAAATGCAGCCAGGTATTAAAAGTTCAAATCTTTTATTTTCTCTTTCAAAGTCTTTTCCTGGGGCCAAGTTAGCTTTCTTAGAGGCCTTCTGTAGTCTTGGTTCCGAGAGCTGAAGCTGCCTTCTCTGGCTTGTGAATCTCCTCAAATGAATCCTGGCTTCTGATTCTCCCAGACTGAATCCTGGTTGAGGCTCCTATATATGCTCTCTTAAAGGTGTGAATCTTGTGGAATTGTAGTAAGTACTAAGTACATGTAAATTAGAGAATCATTATCTCATCAATTCCACTGATTTGCAATAATCCTAACAGTGAGAGATCTCAAAACTTGCTTTCTCAGAACTAGATAAATTGAACCACAAAATAAATTAAAAAGAAGTTAAAGAGGTGAATAAAATACTAGAAAAGAAGATATGATAAGGCCTTTGGAGAAAACTGAATGTGGACAGAAAGGAGAAGACTTTCTTCTCAGAAGTTCATGGAACCTATCTAGAAATTGACTATATATTAGGACATAAAGACCCCAAAATCAAATGCAGAAAGGCAGAAATACAAAATGATTTCATTTCATCTCAAGATGCAATAAAAATTGCATTCAATAAAAGGCCAGAGGAAAATAGACCAAAAAGTAATTGGGAACTAAATAATCTCATCCTAAACAATGAATGGGTGAAACAGCAAATCATAGATACAATTAAAAATTTCATCTGAGGGAATGATAATAATAAGACAATAAACCAAAATTTCTAGAATGTCGCCAAAGTAGTAATATGGAAGAATTTTTATATCTCTAGATGCTTAATTCTATAAAATAAAGAGTACATCATTGAATTGGACTTGCAACTAAAAAAGCTAGAAAAAGAACAAATGAGAAGATCCAAATCAGTTCCAACTGATCAGTAACGAACAGAACCAGCTCTATCCAGCAAATGAACACTGGGAAATGAATGTGGACCACAACATAGCATTTACACTTTTTCTGTTATTGTTTGTTTGCATCTTTGTTTTTCTTCACAATTATTTTTGCCTTCTTCCTAAATCCGATTTTTTCTTGTGTAGCAAGACAACTGTAAAAATGTGTATACATATATTGTATTTAACATATATTTTAACATATTTAACATGTATGGGACTACCTGCCATCTAAAGGAGGGGTGGAGAGAAGGAGGGGAAAAGTTAGAACAGAACTTTTTACAAGGGTCAATGTTGAAAAATCACACATGCATGTGATTTGTCAATAAAAAGTCATGATATATATAAAGAAAAAACAACAACAACAACAACAAATTAAAAACTCCCAATCAAATACCAAACTTGAAATTCTAAAAATAAAAGGAGAGATTAATAAAATTGAACATAAAAACAACTATTGAATTAATAAATAAAACTAAGAGTTGCTTTTATGAAAAAAAACAACAAAATAGATAAACCTTTAGATTTAATTAGATTAGAAGAAGGAAAGAGGAAAATCAAATTGTTAGTCTCAAAAATTAAAAGGGGAAACATTCCACCAATGAAAAAGAAATTAGGGCAATAATTAGGAGTTATTTTGCCCAAGTTTATGCCAATAAATTTGAAAACCTAAGTGATATGAAGGAATATCTACAAAAATATAGATTACTCAGATTAACAAAGGAGGAAATAAAGTAATTATGTAGTCACATTTTAGACAAAGAAATAGAACACACTATAAATCAAATCCCTAAGAAAAAATTCCTAGGACCAGATGGATTTACATGTGAATTCTGCCAAACATTTAAAGAACAATTAACTCCAATATTACTTTGAGTATTTGAAAAAAATAGGGAATGAAGGACTCCTGCCAATTTCCTTTTATGACACAGACATGGTATTGATACCTAAACAAGGTAGAACTAAAACAGAGAAAGAAAATTACAGACCAATCTCCATAATGAATATTGATGCAAAAATCTTAAAGAAAATATTAGCAAAGAGATTATAGAAAATCGTCCCCAGGATAACACAGCATGACCAAGTAGAATTAATACCAGGAATGCAGGGCTGGTTCAATATTAGAAAAACTATTAACATAATTGACTATATCAATAACCAGATCAACAAAAAGCACACGATTATGTCAATAGATGCAGAAAAATCATGTGATAGCATTCAAAACCCATTGCTATTAAAAACACTAGAGAATATAGGAATAAATGGACTTTTCCTTAAAACAGTCAGTAGCATCAATTTAAAACCATCAGCGAACATTATATTTAATGGGGATAAATTGGAACCATTCCCAATTAGAGTAGGGGTGAAATTAAGTGGCCCATTATCATCATTCTTTTTCAATATTGTATTAGAAATACTGGCTTTGCAATAAAAGAAGAAAAATAATTTAAAGAAATTTCAGTAGATAACAAGGAAACCAAATTATCACTCTTTGTGGATGATATGATGATATACTTAAAGAACCCAAAGTATGAACTAAAAAATAATCCACAACTTTAGAAAAGTTGCAGGGTACAAAATAAATCCATATAAATAATCAGAAGTTTTATACATCACTAACAAAATCCAACAGAAAGAGATACAAAGAGAAATTCCATTTACACTAACAGTCGATATTATGAAATACTTGGGAATCTAATTGTCAAAGGAAAGTCAGGAATCATATGAGCAGAGCTACAAAACACTTTGCACAGAAATAAAGTGAGGTCTTAACAATTGGAAAAATATCAAGTGCTCTTGGATAGGTCGAGCTACTATAATAAAGATGACAATATTCCCTAATATATTTTATTAAGTGCTATACCAATCAACCTCCCAAGAAACTATTTTACTGACCTAGAAAAAATAACAACAAAATTCATCTCAAAGAACAAATGATCAGGAATTTAAAGAGAATTAATTAAAAAAAAAAAAAACAAGCAAATGAAGGTGGCCTAGCTGTAGCATATCTAAAATTATATTATGAAGCAGTGGTCATCAAAACCATTTAGTACTGGCTAAGAAATAGAGAACTTGATCAATGGAATAGGTTAGGTTCACAGAACAATATAGTTTTCAACTAAAGCAACCTAGTGTTTGACAAACTTAAGACCCCAGCTTTGGGGATAAAAATTCACTATATGACAAAAACTGCTGAAAAAATTGGAAACTAGTATGGCAGAAAGTAGGCATAGACCCACACTTAACACCTTAAACCAACATAAGTCAAAATGGGTTCATGATCCCGACATAAAGAATGATATTACACAAATAAGAAAAACAGGATAATTTACCTCTCAGACTGTGGATAAGGAAGGAATTTTTGACCAAAGAACTAAAGGTCATTATTGATTACAAAATAGATGATTTTGATTTTATTAAGTTAAAAAGTTTTTGTAAAAACAAAACTAATTCAGACAAGATTAGAAGGGAAGCAATAAACTGGGAAACATTTTTACCTTCAAAGGTTCTGATAACGTCCTCATTTTTAAAATATATAGAGAATTGACTCAAATTTATAATAATACAAGTCATTCACCAATTGATAAATGGTCAAAGCATATGAACAGAAAATTTTAAGATGAAGAAATTGAAACTATTTGTAGTCATATGAAAAGGTTCTCCAAATCACTATTAATCAGAGAAATTCAAATGAACACTACTTTACACACCTCTTAAATTGACTAAGATGAATGGAAAAAATAATGATGAATATTGGAGGCTTTGTGGGAAAACTGGGATACTGATACACTGTTGGTAGAACTATGAATGGATCCAACCAATCTGGAGAGCAATTTGGAAAGATGCTCAAAAAGTTATCCAATTGTACATGACATTTGACCCAGCAGTGTATCCCAAAGAAAACTAAAAGGAGGGAACAGACCCACATCTGTAAAAATGTTTGTGGCAGTTCTTTTTGTAGTGGCAAGAAACTGGAAACTAAATGGATGCCCATCAATTGGAGAATGGCTGAATAAATGATAATATATGAATGCTATGGAATATTATTATTTCTCACAGAAGTAAGAAACAACCAACAGGATGATTTCAGAGACGCCTGGAAAGACTTACGTGAACTGATGCTAAGAGAAATGAGCAGAACCAGGAGGTCATTATACATGGCAACAAGACTACACAATGATTAATTCTGATGGATGTTGCTGTTTTCAACAAAGAGATGATTCATACAAATTCCAATTATTTAGTGATGAAAAGAGCCATCCATATACACCCAGAGAGAAGACCATGGGGACTGAGTGTGGACCACACCATAGAATTATCACACTTTCTGTTGTTGTTTCCTTGCATTTTGTTTTCTTTTAACAAAAAAGAAAATGTGTTCTTTTAACGCATGGTCAACAAACCAATGGAACCTATTTCAACTCTCTGACTATTGAGCTTCCCTCTCAATAACTCTAGCTCTATCAATCAAACTAGGCCTCGCTCCCTTCCACTTCTGAGTACCTAAAGTAACGCAAGGAATCCCACTCTTAACCGGAATAATTCTTCTGACATGACAAAAAATTGTTCCCACATCCATCCTTTTCCAAATTGCCTTATGCCTAAATATGCCTTATTACTCTTTGAATCTTATCTACTATCCTAGGTGGCTGAGGAGGATTCAACGAAACCCACCTGCGAAAGATTCTAGCCTACTCATCCATTGCCCAGATAGGCTCAGTTTTTTTTTCCCTTCTTGATTGGATTTTCTTTTGCAGCAAGATAACTGTAAAAATATGTATACATATATTGGATTTAACATATATTTTAACATATTTAACATGTATTCGACTATGTCATCTAGGGGAGGGAGTGGGGGGAAGGAGGGGATAATTTGGAATGAAGGCTTTGCCAGGGTCATTGCTGAAAAATTACCCAAGCATATGTTTTGTAAACAAAAAGCTTTAATAAAAAAATAAATTTCTTTTGAAAAAAAAAGAAAAAAGAAATAAAGAAATGATGAACAGGCTAATTTCTGAAAAGCCTAAAAAGACTTATGTGAACTTATATTGAGTGAAATTAGCAGAACCAGTATTGAATATAGTCCAGCAAGATTATGTGATGATTAACTGTGAAGGATGAGGGGATTCAAGGCAATTTCAATAGACTTGGAATGGAAAATGTCATACACATCCAGAGAGAGAATTATGTAGATTCAACAATAATATTTTTACTTTCTTTTGTTGTTTGTTTTTTTGTAAAGGGCTGAAACTCTGAGCAGATGCACTTGGACAACCAAGCACTTAAGACTAATTACTTATTGGACAATACTCTATTAGCATATGCTTGGAAAATGGCCTGCCCCGCCCCACTATTCTGTGCTGGCTCAATCTGTTGGTGTATACAGGGAATTGTAGGAGGGATTAGAGAGTGAGTAAGACAAGCCAGAGTTACTTTTTGGGAGGAGAAGAAGAGAAAGAAGGTTTGGAGATTTCTGTGTCCATTCCATTCAGTTCTACCATAAGACCAAGAATAAAGACCAAGAACTTTTGCTTATCATGATTCCAGCTGATTCTAAGGCATCCAGGGTGCTAACTCAGCCTTCACATTTGGTGCCCAACGTGTGGACCAAGGACCCTAATTTCACTGAAGAAGTTCCCAGTGACCAGGAAATTGGATATTTTAATAGACAAATAGGGAACTTACTTTGTTAAGGGCTAAACTAGTAGTCTTTTCTAGCTGAAATGGGCCAGATATTAGGAAAAGATTCTTCCCCAGCCCCAGCCCCACACCCACACCCACCCCAAGGAGGTGCTATAGAAAGCATACTTAAGTTGATCAAGGGACAAGGCTTAATTGTAACTTGGGACCAGATTGATAGACTCTTGGGTACAATAGAACATACATTTCCTTGGTTCTTAGAAGAAGAAGAAATTGGACCAGATAATTGGAAACCAGTAAGAGATCAACTATGTGAATACTACAATTATAAAGGTCCTGGTTCAATTTCCAAGGAAGCATTCTATACATATAACATAATACAATTGGCCTTAAAGAATCCTGCAAGTTATAGGAAAAAAAAAAAAATTAGGAACAGCCAGATGAGAAAGTGTGAGGAAAAAGAGGATTCAAAAAAATGGATTAATGACATCGCCAGAGGGCATGAGGAGTTAAGTGAGGTTCAAGGGCATGGTGATTCTCCTTCATCCTTGACATGCTCCCATCAACTGCACCTTCCAGGATGGAAGGAGTAAGAGTAGTGGGAGGGGCAGTGATACAACCAGCACCTCCTCCCCTCCCATCCCCACCTCCAGGAATCACCTCCTCCTATGACCAGATTGCAAAAGGCAGTACTTAAAGCCAAAGAAGAAGGGCAGGATTTAGGTGATTTGAAAATAGGAATGTATCCTGTGATTCAACATTTTAACTCTTTAGGTCAAGAAAGTAGAAGATACATTCCTTTTGATATAGAAACTCTCAAAGACCTGAAAAAGTTTTGCACTCTTTATGGAGCTACACCAGCTTATGTTAAGATATTATTGCAAAATTTGGCTTATGAAGTCTTAACCCCTAGTGACTGGAAATCTATAGCAAGGACATGCTTAGAACCTGGACAAAACCTGTGGCTTTCTATAGGATATAACCCCAACAAAATAGTCGAAGTGGAATTAATATTCCAATCACTTATGACCAACTAACAGGTGTAGGTTCCTATGCAGAAATTTCAGTACAGATTAATTACTCCATAGCAGCATATGAGCAAATTGCTGCTGCTGCTGCTATCAAAGGATGGGCTTCTCTCCACAATAAAAATGACAAGGGTGAGGCCTTCACAAAAATTGCGCAAGGACCAAATGAACCCTTGGCTGATTTTGTGGGACAGACAGCTATTATCCGAACTAATGATGAAAAAGCAGTAACAGACATTATGATTAGGCAACTTGCTAAAGAAAATGCCAAGAAGGTTTGTAGAAGAATTATACTAGGACTACACAAGGATGCTCCTTTAGAGGAAATCATTTTTTTTTTATTTAATAGCCTTTTATTTACAGGATATATACATGGGTAACTTTACAGCATTAACAATTGCCAAACCTCTTGTTCCAATTTTCACCTCTTACCCCCACCCCTCCCTAGATGGCAGGATGACCAGTAGATGTTAAAATATATTAAAATATAAATTAGATACACAATAAGTATACATAGACCAAAACGTTATTTTGCTGTACAAAAGAATCAGACTCTGAAATATTGTACAAATAAGCTTGTGTAAGGAAATCAAAAATGCAGGTGTGCATAAATATAGGGATTGGGAATTTAATGTAATGGTTTTAGTCATCTCCCAGAGTTCTTTTCTGGGCTTAGCTAGTTCAGTTCATTACTGCTCCATTAGAGAATGATTTGGTTGATCTAGTTGCTGAGGATGGCCTGATCCATCAGAACTGGTCATCATCTAGATATTGTTGTTGAAGTATATAATGATCTCCTGGTCTGCTCATTTTACTCAGCATCAGTTCATGTAAGTCTCCTCAGGCCTTCTGAAATTATCCTGTTGGTCATTTCTTACAGAACAGTAATATTCCATAATATTCATATACCACAATTTATTCAGCCATTCTCCAACTGATGGACATCCATTGAGTTTCAGTTTTAGCCACTACAAAAGGGCTGCCACAAACATTCGTGCACATACAGGTCCCTTTCCCTTCTTTATAATCTCTTTGGGATATAATCCAGTAGTAACACTGCTGGATCAAAGGGTATGCACAGTTTGATAACTTTTTGAGCATAGTTCAAACTACTCCTCCAAAATGGTTGGATTCGTTCACAACTCCACCAACAATGCATCAATGTCCCAGTTTTCCCACATCCCTCCAACAATCATCATTATTTTTCCTGTCATCTTAGCCAATCTGACAGGTGTGTAGTGGTATCTTAGAGTTGTCTTAATTTGCATTTCTCTAATTAATAAAGACTTGGAGCATCTTTTCATATGACTAGAAATAGTTTCAATTTCTTCATCTGAGAATTGTCTGTTCATATCCTTTGACCATTTTTCAATTGGAGAATGGCTTGATTTTTTATAAATTAGAGTTAATTTTCTATATATTTTGGAAATGAGGCCTTTGTCAGAACCTTTGACTGTAAAAATATTTTCCCAGTTTATTGCTTCCCTTCTAATCTTGTCTGAATTAGTTTTGTTTGTACAAAACTTTTCAGTTTGTTATAATCGAAATTTTCTATTTTGTGATCAGTAATGATCTCTAGTTCTGCTTTGGTCATAAAGACCTTCCCCTTCCAGAGGTCTGAGAGGTAAACTATCCTGTGTTCCTCTAATTTATTAATAATTTCATTTTTTATGCCTAGGTCATGAACCCATTTTGACCTTATCTTGGTATACGCTGTTAAGTATGGATCAATGCCTAGTTTCTGCCATATTAGTTTCCAATTTTCCCAGCAATTTTTATCAAACAGTAAGTTTTTATCCCAAAAGCTGGGATCTTTGGGTTTGTCAAAGACTAGGTTGCTATATTTGTTGACTGTTTTATCCCTTGAACCTAATCTATTTCACTGATCCAACTAATCTATTCCTTAGCCAATACCAAATAGTTTTGGTAACTGTACTCTATAATATAATTTTAGATCTGGTACTAACTGCCACCTTCATTTGATATTTTTTCATTAATTCCCTGGATATTCTTGACCTTTTGTTTTCCATATGAACTTTGTTGTTATTTTTTCAGGTCATTAAAATAGTTTTGGGAAGTCTGATTGGTATAGCGCTAAATAAATAGATTAGGCTTAGGTAATATTGTCATCTTTATTATATTTGCTCGCCCTATCCAAAGCATTTAATATTTTCAATTGGTTAGATCAGACTTAATTTGTGTGAAAAAGTGGTCTGTAATTTTGCTCATAGAGTTTCGATTTTCCCTTGGCAGATAGATTCCTATATATTTTATATTATCAGTAGTTACTTTAAATGGAATTTCTCTTTGTAACTCTGACTGTTGGATTTTGTTAGTGATATATAAGAATGCTGATAACTTATATGGGTTTATTTTATAACCAGCAACTTTGCTAAAGTTGTGGATTATTTCTAATAACTTTTTAGCAGAATCTCTGGGGTTCTCTAAGTATACCATCATGTCATCGGCAAAGAGTGATAATTTGGTTTCCTCACTGCCTATTCTTATCCCTTTAATCTCTTTCCCAGCTCTTATTGCTATAGCTAGCGTTTCTAATACAATATTAAATAGTAACGGTGATAGTGGGCAACCTTGTTTCACTCCAGATCTTATTGGGAATGGTTGCAGTTTGTCTCCATTACATATGATGCTATACTGATGGTTTTAAATAGATGCTGCTGATTATTTTAAGGAAAAGTCCATTTATTCCTATACTCTCAAGTGTTTTTAATGGAATGGATGTTGGATTTTATCAAATGCTTTTTCTGCATCTATTGAGATGATCATATGATTTTTGTTAATTTGGTTATTAACATGGCCAATTATATTGATAGTTTTCCTAATATTGAACCACCCCTGCATTCCTGGTATAAATCCTACTTGATCATAGTGTATTATCTTGGAGATGATTTTCTGTAGTCTTTTTGCTAATATCTTATTTAAGACTTTAGCATCAATATTCATTAGGGAGATTGGTCTATAATTTTCTTTCTCTGTTTTCAGCCTACCTGGTTTAGGTATCAGTACCATGTCTGTGTCATAGAAGGAATTTGGTAGGACTCCTTCATTCCCTATTTTATCAAATAATTTATATAGCATTGTGGCCAATTGTTCTTTAAATGTTTGGTAGAATTCACATGTAAATCCATCTGGTCCTGGGGATTTTTTCTTAGGGAGTTGTTTAATTGCCTGTTCTGTTTCTTTTTCTGAAATGGGACTATTCAAAATTACTTCCTCCTCTGTTAGTCTGGGAAGTCTATATTTTTTGGAGGTAGTCATCCATTTCACTTAGGTTATCAAATTTATTGGCATAAAAGGTTGAGCAAAATAACTCCTTATTATTTCTCTAATTTCCTCTTCATTGGTGGAAAGTTCTCCTTTTTCATTTTAAGACTACTAATTTCATTTTCCTCCCTCCTTTTTCTAATCAGATTTACCAAAGGCTTATCTATTTTATTGGCTTTTCATAGAGACCAACTCTTAGTTTTATTAATTAGTTCAATAGGTTTTTTACTTTCAATATTTTTAATTTCTCCTTTTAATTTTAGAATTTCCAATTTAGTATTTGATTGGGGTTTTTAATTTGGTCTTTTTTTAGTTTTTTTACTTGCAAGCCCAATTCATTAATCTTTTCTTTCTCTGTTTTATTCAAGTAAGCCTCTAAGGATATAAAATTCCCCCTTATTACCACTTTGGCTGCATCTCACAAATTTTGGTATGATGTCTCATCATTGTCATTATCTTGAGTGAAATTATTAATTGTATCTATAATTTGCTGCTTCACCCAATCATTCTTTAAGATGAGATTGTTTAGGTTCAATTACTTTTGGTCCTATTTCCCCTAATTTTTGTTGAATGTAGTATTTATTGCATCATGATCTGAAAAGAAAGCATTTACTATTTCTGCTTTCTTGCATTTAATTTTGAGGTCTTTATGTCCTAATATATGGTCAATTTTTGAATAGGTTCCATGAACTGCTGAGAAGAAAGTATATTCCTTTCTATCTCCATGCAATTTTCTCCAAAGATCCAACATACCTAATTTTTCTAATATTCTATTTACTTCTCTAATTTCTTTCTTCTTGGTTTTGTGGTTTGATTTGTCTAATTCTGAGAGTGCAAGGTTGAGATCTCCTACTATTACAGTTTTGTTGTCTATTTCTTCTTGCAACTCTCTTAACTTCTCCTTTAGGAAGTTGGATGCCATACCACTTGGTGCATATATGTTTAATATTGATATTGCTTCGTTGTTGATGCTACCCTTTAGCAGGATGTAGTTTCCTTCCTTATCTCTTTTAATTAGATCAATTTTACTTTTGCTTGATCTGAGATAAGGATGGGTACCCTGCTTTTTTGACTTCACCTGAAGCATAATAGATTTTGATCCAGCCTTTTACCTTTACTCTATATGTATCTCCCTGCTTTAAATGTGTTTCTTGTAAACAACATATTGTAGGGTTCTGACTTTTGATCCAGTCTGCTATCTGCCTCCTCTTTATGAGGAATTCATCCCATTCACATTTACAGGTTAGAATTACTAAATCTGTGTTTTCCTACCATCCTAATAACCTCAGATTGTGCTTTACTTATTCTTGCCTCCCCAACCCTCTTTCCCCTTTAAACTTATGTATCCCTCTTGCTAACACATGCACCCTCTTTATAATCCCTCCCTCCCCTTTAAGTCTTTTCCCCTTCCGTCCCTTATTACTCTTTTTCTTTTCCCTTTTCTTCTCTCCTGTTTTTAATGAGGTGAGAGAGAATTTTCTCTAAAACAAATGTCAATTATTTTTTCTTTGAGCCAACTCTGATGAGAGTAAAGATTCACACAATGTTCCTCCCCTCTCTAAATTCCCTCAGATATGATAAGTTTCCTTTGCCTCTTTGTGGGATGTGGTTTCCCTCTTTTTATCCCTCCTTCCCACCTTATTCTGCCATCATCCCTTTTCCATATCTACTTCCCTTTTTTATGTTATATCAGTACAATCAAATTATACATGTATTCTTTTGTATATCCACAACGAAATACAATTCTCAAGAGTTATTTTTACCTTTTCTGCATCTCTTGAGTTCTATAGTTTGGAGATCAAATTTTTGTTTAGTTCTGGTTTTTTTCTTCAGAAACAAATGGAATTCATTTGTTTCATTAAATGTCCATCTTCTTCCCTGGAAGAAAATGCTCAGCTTAGCTGGGTAGTTTATTCTTGGCTGCATCCCAAGTTCTTGTGCCTTTCAGAATATTATATTCCAGGCCCTTCGTTCCTTTAATGTAGAGGCAGCCAGATCTTGGGTGAGCCTTATTGTGGCACCTCGGTATTTAAATGGTTTTTTTTTTTTTTTTTTTGCTGCTTGTAAAATTTTTTCCTTAATCTGATAGTTCTGAAATTTTGCCACAATATTCCTTGGGGTTTTTATTTTAGGGTTTCTTTCAGAAGGTGTTCGATGAATTCTTTCAATGCCTATTTTACCTTCTGATTCTATTACATCTGGGCAGTTCTCTTTGATGATTTCTTGTAAAATAGTATCTAGGCTCTTTTTTTCATCATAGTTTTCGGAAAGTCCAATAATCCTCATATTATCTCTCCTAGATCTATTTTCCAAGTCTGTCGTTTTTGCAAGTAGATAATTCACGGTTTTTTTCCAGTTTGTCAATTTTTTGGTTTTGCTTGACTGATTCTTGCTGTCTCAATGAATCATTAGTTTCTATTTGTTCAGTTCTAATTTTTAAAGAATTATTTTCTTCATTAGCTTTTTTTACTTCTTTCTGTATATGTCCAATTGAGTTTTTAAATGTATTGTTTTGGTCTGTGGAATTTTTTTCCATTTCACTAATTTTTTTTTTTAGTGAATTATTTTCTTTTTCCAATTCACAGATCCTACTTTCTTGAGTGTTCTTTGTCTTTTCCAATTCACAGATCCTACTTTCTAGTGAATTCTTTATTTTTTCCAATTCATAATTCTTACTTTCCTCAGATTTTTTTACTTTTTCCAATTCGTATTTCAGGAAGTTGTTGCTCTCTTGTAAGGCTTCTCTTTCCTTTTCCCATTTATCTTCTAACTCTCTTTTGAGACTTTTAATGGTCTCTTCTATGAGAGCATCATGTAAAGGAGGACAGTCTGATGCATGTTTGCTGTTTGAGGTCTCTTCAGGTTTGCTGACCTGCTCTTTTTCTGCATAGAAGCTGTCAATCGTTCTTTTCATCTTTTTATTCATGTTTTAAAGCCTTTAGGGTAGGTCTCCTAGGCAAGGGGTTACCAGCTTCCTCTGCAGAGCAGGGGAAGATGTAAACCGATTTCCGGCTCCAGTATGGGAGTGCTCTGAGGTAGAGTTTTCCCTTCCCCAACAGGAAGTGGATTCAGCACTGGCCCAGCTATCAAGTGCCCAGTTGGGCTGTGTGGGTTAGCGATTGCCCTCGGCTAGAGACTAAGGGGTGAAAGTGTCACTGCCCCAGGCCGGAGCCTCTTGTGGGACTGTGAGTATTAGCAGCTGACTGCAGACCGCAGACCGCAGACCGCCCCGAACTCTGCCCAGCGTCTCTGCCCAATGCAAATCGGCCCTGGAAAAGCTCTATGGCCCCAAGCCGAGCTCCCCACTGTGCAGATTGGAGGCTAACCCGGGCTGCGTCCTCCTGCCGTGCAGGATTACAACTGGCCCAAGGAAAAGCCCTGTACTACGGGTTGGGGCTGCGCGCTTGTACTGAGATCTGTGCTTTCACTTTCAGTTTGAGGCTCTCCTCAGAACCTAATTTCTCTCCTGGTCTGTGCTGATCTCCCCCCTGGCCCCGGAACCAACCTTTTTTGGCGAGACTGCAGATTTTCTTCCGCCGGTGAGTTGTTCTATTTCTTATCTTTACGAATTGTAGCAGTCAAGACTATTTTTGAGGTTCGATATAATATTGATAAAGAGGGTAAGAGAAGAGCTTAGAAAGTCGCTTGTGTCTTCTCCGCCATCTTGGCTCTGCCCCCTTTAGAGGAAATTATAAGACTCTGTGCCACAGTGGGCACAAATGCCTTTTATAGCCAGAATATGATGCAGAATTCCCAAGATCCCAACATGGAAAGACAGGCAAGGG
The DNA here is from genome assembly GCF_902635505.1 of Sarcophilus harrisii. NCBI lineage: Eukaryota > Metazoa > Chordata > Mammalia > Dasyuromorphia > Dasyuridae > Sarcophilus > Sarcophilus harrisii. Next base: position 365,076,339 of record NC_045427.1, on the reverse strand, counting down.
ACTTCCCTTTTGGCAAGGGACTTCCAGAGAGACTAGACAATGCTTTCTATATGGTAAAGTAGGGCATCTGAAAACTCAATGTTCGCATAGAGACAAAATGAGAAAACAGGGTGGGAGAACAAGACCCAATACCCCATGTCCAAAATGCAACAAAAGCTTCCATTGGGCATCAGAATATAGACTGATTCAGGGAAATGAGATGAGGGGCCCAGCTCTATGACCCCAGGCAAAGAACACTTGGGGCATGATGGCAGCCAATGCTACACCCAGAGAGTGCCTAGAAGTCCAGTACCAAGACATGACCAATCAGCCAGGAAGCAACTTGATCGGAGAAAGGGATTACAATTGGGGAGAATAGAGTTGTCTGCAGCTGGGACAACTGAGATAAGTCCTGGAGATGTGAAGTCTGTTCCTCTCCAGCTTATGGATCCCTTACCTTCAGGCACAGTAGGCTTGACCATTTCACCTCCTGAGAGTATTTACAAAACAGTGTCCATCCATACACTGATGTGGGGAACTGGGGAATGTTTAGATAATATCCCAGTCACTAATACAGGTAGAAAATGTGTGATTTATCACCCAGGAGTAATAGTAGCATCAAGTTTACTGATACAGACTCCTAATACGCAATCTGGTGATAGTTGCCCAGATTCTGACTCCAAGCAACAAAATCCAGGAATATACTGGACAGCAGCTGTGACAGCTGACTGACCTATGTTTACTATCTATATAAATGGCATACCATTAGAAGGATTGGTAGACACAGGTGCAGATCGTACAGTCATCAGAAGTGCCAACTGGCCCATTCACTGCTCAAAGATTAAGGCAGACACCTACATGTCTGGCGTAGGAGGATCAATAACAGCTGAAGTTAATGCTACCCCTATGAGATGGACTTTTGAAGGTAAAACAAGAGTTTTTACTCCTTTTATACTTGAAAACATCCCCATCAATCTGTGAGGAAGAGACATTTTACAACAATTAATATTAAAAATGAGTGCTTCAGTTTTTTAGGCAGGGCTGCTGTTGAAGGCCTGCCAACACTTTCACCTGTTCCTATCCCATGGAAAACTGATACACCAGTGTGGATTAGAACAGTGACCCTTAGGTAGCAATAAAATTCAGGCCTTATTAGATATAGTACAGGAGCAACTTGACCAAGGACACTTACAACCTTCTCTAAGTCCATGGAATTCCCCTGTATTTGTTGTAAAAAAGAAATCTGGAAAATGGGGGATGTTGACTGATTTAAGAAAAGTAAATGAACAGATGGAAATTATGGGAAATCTTCAGCCTGGACTTCCATCTCCTACTCATTTGCCTAGAGAATGGTCTCTTTGGGTTATAGACATTAAGGACTATTTCTATTCTATCCCTATAGATAAGGAGACTATGAAAAGATTTGCCTTTTCAGTGCCCAGCGTTAACTTAGCTGAGTCCTATAAAAGATATGAATGGACAGTTTTGCCACAGGGAATGAAAAACAGCTCTACTATGTGTCAAATGTATATTGCTGCTGCTCTTACTCCAATAAGAAAAGCATTTCCGAGCGTAATGTTATTATATTACATGGATGATATATTGCATATGCACCTGAGGAACAAATGTTAGAAGAATGTCTACAAAAGACCATGGAAACACTAACCCTCCAAAAAAATTCAAAGACATGCTCCTTTTCAATATTCAGGATATGAAGTGTACCCTAAGGTGCTTACAGTACAAAAACTTCCCTTAAGAACAGAGAAGCTAAACACCTTAAATGACTTTCAGAAATTGATAGATGTCCAATGCATGCGTCCAATGTTAGGCTTGACTGCCTATCAATTGCAACCATTATATGACATTTTAAAGGGAGACAATGCTTTAAACTCACCACGTCAGCTTACAAAAGAAGCTCAAGAGGCTTTGAGAGAAGCTGAACTGGTTTTTTCCAATGTATTGACAGAGTCACTCAAAAACCCTTGGAAATATCAGTTTTTCCTACACAAGAGGCACCTACAGCAGCCCTTCATCCAGGAGACAGTGTGATAGAGTGGGTGAACTTCCCAGCACAACCAAAACAAAGCCTTACTCCTTACCCAGTACTTGTGGCTAGAATTTTATTAAAGACCATTAAGCAAGCAGTACAATTATCTGGGATAAGACCTGACAAGATATACACCTTTTATATTAATGCACAAATTAATGTTTGCTGTGAAACCATCCCAGAATGGCAAATTTTATTAGCCATGACTCCAAATTTTACACACAGGTCTCCATTAAAGATAACCAGACTATTACATAATTGGAGATGGATTCTAGAAGAAAAGTTTTCTAAATTTCCTCTTAAAGGACCAACTATCTTCAAAGATGCATCCAAACATAATATTTGTGCTGTATACTCTTGTGATTTAACTATAAAGAGAGTAGTCAGAACTCCTTTTCAGTCAGTTCAGCAGAATGAATTGTATGCAATTATTCTAGCTCTTACTTGTGATGACCGCATATTTTAAAATCAGCTGGAGTCAGGAATTCAGGTTAGGGGGAAATCGTCCATCTTTATTCTTAGCAGAGATGAAGAAAGATCGGAGGAAGAAGGGAATTGGAAATAGCAATGTCAGCAGCTGAGTCAAGAAGCTAGCTAGACCAGAAGCCACAAGACCAGCAGCTACCAGAATAGAACCCCCAGCAATCTCTCTCAGCCTCTCTTCCTGTCTCCCTGCCTCCACCAAAATCATCATTTCCTATACAACACATCAGGACTTGCACAAAGAGTGGGCGGGGGCCATTCTTTATCCAAGCATGTATATTAATAGAGTATAGTCCAATTACTATTTAGCCTCATGTGCTTGGGACCTCAGTGCATCAACTCAAGCCTCAGCCCATTACACTTATTTATTATCCAGGAGATATAAATATAATATCTGATTCAGCCTATTCAGTAGGTGTGGTACAAAGAATTGCCAGAGCCCAAATAAAATTTGTAGCCCCTAATATATATCAACTCTTTAAGGAACTTCAAGAACAAGTGAGAAAGCTTCCAGGTAAGATTTATATTTTGCATATCCACTCTCGTAGTAGACTTCCAGGTCCTATTTTTGATGGTAATTCAAAGACAGATAGCCTTCTAACTATGTTGGCCAACATTCCTTTATTTCTTTTTTTTATTATAATAATTTTTTATTGACAGAACCCATGCCAGGATAATTTTTTACAACACTATCCCTTGCATTCACTTCTGTTCCGATTTTCCCCCTCTCTCCCTCCACCCCCTCCCCTAGATGCCAAGCAGTCCTATATATGTTGAATATTCCTTTACTTCAAGAAGCCCAGGAATCTCATTTTAAATATCATCAGGCTGCTTGAGCTTTATGTTTACAATTTGGAATAACAAAAGAGGAAACTAGGAGCATAGTAAAAACCTGTACAGCTTGCCTTCCTTTCCAAGCTCCTACACTGCCTCCAGGGAAGAACCTTTGTGATTTGAGAGCCAATGAAATTTGGTAAATAGAAGTGACCCATTATGAATCTTTTGGTCATCTGTCTTTTATCCATGTTATGGTAGACTCCTTATCAGGATTCACTTTTGCAATACCAGCAGCAAAAGAGACAGCCCGAGTGGTCACTGAATTCCTTATACAAGGATTTGCAATTATGGGTGTGCCACAAGGAATAAAAACAGATAATGGACCTGCATATACTTCTAAACATTTTGCACACTTTTGTGCGCAGTATAAGATTTTGCACACCACTGGCATACCCTTTAATCCGCAAGGACAGGCAATAGTAGAGAGGAGAAACAGAGACATTAAGACGTTCCTCCAAAAATAAAAGAAAGGGGGAGCCACAGGTAACCCTAGAGAACTTCTAAATCTAGTTCTTTATATTATTAACTTCTTGATTTTTGACAAAGGTGCACTGGATCCTGCAGACAGGTTTTATAACCTACTGGAAGGGCAGTGTCCAATGCGAGCAGCTCCACTATCTTTAGATAATCACCAGGTGATGTGGAGAAACACAGAAAGTGGTGAAAGGAAGAGACCAGATAGGTTAACTACTTGGGGGAGAGGGTTTGCTTCTTTCTCTGGAGAAGGAATCAGATGGGTGCCAACAAGCCATATTCACCTTGTGCATTGGAGAGAGAAGGAGCAGAGTCTTGAAATGAAGGAGAAGATCCAAGAAACATCAGGTGGTTCCATCGCTGACTGTGCCCACCACTGAAAGAGCATGGCATTGATGGTGTTTTGACTCATGGACTTCAAAACCCTCAGGAATCATTGGATTTTCTGAGATATGATAAGACTGTTGCAGGACTTCAAAATTTGCAGGAATCATTGGATTCCCTATCATATAAAAAGACTGTTGCAGGACTTCAAAAACTTGTGGGGATCATTGGATTCCTTGACACATGAATCAATGGACAATAGATTGGTTTTGTACTATCTCTTGGCTGCTGAAGAAAGCATATGTGTGACTGTTGTTTACATACCCTCCTTCTAGGACTTCTGGAAATCTTTTACAACACCATATTGACTTATGTTGTTTGTTATACCACTACTTGCATGTACAATGCATGTTTGTTACACCACATTGAGCCTGCACTGGCTGTAGGGAGAGTCATCACTAATAGCCTGTGCATTATTGCTATGTACTTGTGTAATACCTCCCATGCTGATGGATTTGTGCATACCTGTTTCTAATAAGACCTTTCAGCCCAGAAACCTGCTAGCAATCTCCACCTCTCCTTGGTGCTTTTCATCTCCCTTCCTGAGATGTCAGGGAGGGCATGATCATCTCCTTTTTTAGTGCTTTCACCTCCCTTCCTGAGAAGTCAGGGGGGTGTGATCACCTCCTTTTTGGTGTTTTCACCTCCTTTCCTGAGAAGTCAGGGAGGGTGTGATCACCTCCTTTTTGGGATTCTCACCTCCTTGAGAAGTCAAGGATAGCATGACCACCTGTGTTCTAAAACAAAAGAAAGCAGGAGATATAAAGGGTTCAAACTCTGAGCAGATGCACTTGGACAACCGAGCACTTAAGGCTAATTACTTATTGAACAATACTCTTTGCATGTGCTTGGAAAATGGCCCACCCCACTCTTCTGTGTTGGCTTGATCTGTTGGCATATACAGAGAATTGTAGGAGGGATTAAAGAGTGGAGTAAGACAAGCCAGAGTTACTTTTTGGGGGGAGAAGAAGAGAAAGAAGATGTGGAGATTTCTGTGTCCATTCCCTTCAATTCTACCCCTAAGACCAAGAATAAAGACCAAGGACTTTTGCTTATCCTGACTCTGGCTGTTTCTAAGGCATGCAGGGTGCTAACTCAGCCTTCACACTTTTTTTCATTGTGTTTTTCCCTTTTACTCTGATTTTTCTTTCTGAAAATGCCAAATATGGAAATTAAATATATATATATATATATATATATATTGGTTATCAAGAAAAAATGTATTGTTGTTATTGTGAAGAAGTTTTCTACTGGTTCTTCTCACTTTACTCTTAATCATTCCATGTACTTCTTTCAAGGTTTTTTCTGAGAGTATCAGGCTCATCACTTCATCACAATGGTATTCTATAACAATCATTTAATACAATTAGTAAAGCCATTCTCCAATTGATGGGCATCCTCTTAATTTCCAAGTATTTTGTCACCATAACAGAATTAATAGAAACATTTTTGTACATATAGGTCCTTTTCCTTTTTCGTCTCTTTGGGAGACAGATTTATTAATCCTTTTAACAAACAAAGGACATGAATGATTTTTTGTTGTTTAGGACATAATTCTCAATTATTCTTCAGATTGGTTGGATTAGTTTGCAACTAATAATGCATCAGTGTTTCAATTTTTTTTGACATTTTTTACAACAATTATTTTTTTTTATTTTCTGTCATAATAGTCAATCTGATCACCTATAAAATGATACCTTAGCATTGCTTTTAGAATACATTTCTCTAATCAAGAGTGATTAAAGCATTTTTCATCTAAATATAAATAGCTCTGTTGTCTTTCTCAGAAAACTTTCTCAGAAATCCTTTGACCATTAACTAATTAGGGAAGACTTGTATTCTTAAAAAAAAATGAATCAGTTCTTTATATGTGAAATGAGGTATTGCTTTTTTTTTCTATAATGTCCGGACTAGCTCCCTGGAGGGCCTCAGGATCAGAAGAGTCAGGATAAATCAACGTTCTTGGTCTTTAGAGGGAGAAGTGAAGGAAGCAAGCAAACTGCCATGCAGCTTGCCAAAGATGTATCCTGGATTCTAGAGTACAGATTCTCCAGCCTCTCTCCTCCTTGTCCTGCAGCCAAGTGAGAATGACCTCTCTCCCCGAGCCCTCCAATCCTTGCCTATGCTTACCTTACCACCAAGCATTCAGCAAGCCCCAATCATGAGGAGAGCCATCATCTAAATATATGCTTATAGAGCCATTATCTTACATAAAATAGGTAATTACCCTCAATTGCTCTCTTATCTGATTCAAGTACACCTTTTTCAGAGTTTTAGCCCTCTCCATTTTTCTATATTAGTTTCTCTCAAACATTCATAAGAAGTATGGGATTGAAATGTTTTATTTTGTTTTGTTTTTACTTTGTACTGAATAGAATTCTGAATAGAGGAATCATGCTTATTGAGGCATTATCCAACATTAAAATTTGTCTTTGATCTTTTCAAGTAGGTTTGCCATGTCCACATTAATCAGATGTCTTTTAAGCCTTGTGCAAGTATAGAAATGGTCCTGATATGTATTTTATTAGATATAAGCCATCATTACAGGTATTTATTTTTTATATCTTATTGAAGGAAAATTCCCATATTTGCTCACAGTACTTTCCCAGAGAAACTTCCTAACCCTTGCATAATATTTCCTCTTTCAATTATACATATAATTTCATCTTTATTCATGTGTTATTCATGTTCAGGTTAGGAGATTTAAGTCTTGATTCATTTACAGGTGTTATCTTTCTCATCCACAGAAGAACGAGTTTTAATCTCTTCTTTGTTAAATTATCTATATTTGATTTAATAATTGCCTTCAAATTGTGATCAAATTTTTTTTAATGAAATCTTCATATTTTGACAAACTTTTTCTCAGAACAGAATATGAAAATCTATATTCAGTTATTGTCTATCACTGACAACTTGTGTAGCATTTTTAAATGATCCAATAGATGGGGAAATTCTGAATAATGCCCATAAAAACTGCTCTTATTTACCTTAAAACTTCTAAAGCAATTAACTTTTTAAAAATTCACACATTTGTACAATGTTACTCCTTTTCTTGCAGCTAGGTGGCACAGTGGATAAAGTATTTGACTTGTAGTCAGAAAGCCATGGGTTCAAATGGAAACTCAGACACTTACTGTGATTATGGGCAATTCACATAACCCCATTTGCCTCAGTTTCCTCAACTGTAAAGTGAACTGGAAAGGGATAGCAAACCATCCCAGTATCTTTGCAAGAAAAACTCAAATAGAATTACAAGATTTGAACATGCTTAAAACAATTCAACTTATTTTCTTTCTTTAAGTCCATAAACAAAATAAATAAATTCATTTGAATTTTTAGTCAAAAATATATAATAAATAGTAATATCTATTTACAATAGTAATAAGAGTACACTTATATAAAGCAAAACAAAAAATGCCATATTAACCAAGTTATAAGCAATTATGAAGAGTTTGAATTATGGAAGAATAAAATATAGTCATGTGAAATTAATATAGACTAACAAAACAAGAAATAGAAAAGCTTATATCATTCATCATTAAAATCACTGTCAGATATTTTAAATGAATGATTCTATAAGAACTTAGCTATAAGGAAAATTACTTTTTTTACAGACAAAAATCCTAAACAAGTCCCTATATGTAGCACAGATTTATGGCTTTGACCAACTTTACTTACAGGTTATGGCTCATATAGTTATTTGAATCTTTGCCATATTCATTTTCATTCTTTCAGATTCTACTCTATTTCAAGGAGATTATATAGATATAAATGGACAGAAGTGATACTTTATAAATGATAGATAATTGATTAAATAATAGAAATATACATAGACAGATTGATAGAAATTAATACATATCTATATATCTATATAAACATGTATAGATATATAGATAAATACACACATACACATTATATAGATATAGCATATATATGATATATATGATATAATGTACATATGTTGATCTGTGACACTCCCTTAATCCCCTCTCCCTCCCTCCTCACCACCTGTCTACACTCAAACTGCTGATATCTCCTTTAATCAGCACAGTCTGCCAACTGTATCCTGCTTTCAGGACAGCCTGACCCTCACAGGATTTCTTAATTCCTTATTTAGAATAGGAACCCCCTGAAACTGTTCTTGTTTAGATTATATACCCCTTACAACTGCTGGCTTTTGGCTTCTGTTTCTTCCTGCTTGTGTGATTAATGACTCTCTAATTTGTGTTTTTAACCTTTATAAACCTTTAACTCCCCCTGTAAAGGGCTTCTTGGTTTGGGTTTTGCTACTCTGCTTACAGCCTCTGGAAAAATAAATTACACTTAAAATTTATCAAGTCTTACTCGCTCTCTGTCTCTGCACAACACACATATATATGATTTAGATGTATTCATAAATATATGTCTGGAAACCATTAATTTCAAAGAAATAAATTTATTTCAATTTGCTGGTTAAATCCATTTAGTAACAATGTAATCAATAATGACATGACAATAAATAATTATTTACAATGTTTCTGATGTAAGAATTATCTAAATCAGAATGACTTTTTCCCATCACTGTTAAATGCAGACAACTTTTTCTTACTTCAAGAAACATTATTCCAACATTCAGCTTTTGCACAATATCAAGCAAATTTCTTCACAAGGATTTATTTTTGTCCTTTGTAAAGATAAAGGAAACAAGAGGCAGAGCCAATATGGTAGAGATAAGATAGTGATTTGGCTTAGCTCTCCCATACACTTTTTTAAATACTTTTAAATAATGACTCTAAATAGCCCTTTTCACGGTAACAAAATATTGGAAACTGAAAGGATATCCATAGATTAGGCAATGGTTGAATAAGTGTGGAATATATAGGTAACTGAATATTATTGGGCAATTACAAAAGCTGAACAATCAGATTTTGGGAAAAAAAAACAAACAAACTTGAAAACCTTTTATGCACTGATGCATAGCAAAATGAGCAAAACCAGGAAAAATAATATTGTACACAGTATGAGTAACATTGTGTTATGATCAAGCATAATGGACTCATCAATATAATGATTCAAGATAAGTAAAAAAAAAAATAATGAAGGGGAATGCAATACATAATCAGGTAAAAATCTGATGGACTAAAAATGCAGATGGAAGCATATTTTTTACTTATTTTATTCATTTTCATTTTGAATCTGTATCTTCTTTTCACAACTATGATTAATATGGAAATATGTTTTATATAATGGAACATTTATAAACAATATCAAACTCCTTACCTCCTTTGGAAGAGAGTTGGAAAAGGAGTAAGAGACAAGAAAACTTTGGAACTCAAAATCTTGTAAAATGAATGATAATAATTTTTGGGTCATGTATCTGAGGAAAAAATAAAATACAATTAAAATCAAATACAAAACTAAAATGGTCCAAATGAAGGAAAGATGCAAATTTTAATGGAAAAAAAATATTTCTTAAAAATTAGAATTGAGCAAATAAAAGCTAATGACTTTATGAGAAATTAAGAAACAATAAAACAAAACCAAAACGGATGAAAAAATACAAGACAAAGTGAAATAGATCACTGAAAGCAACAACTGACTTGAAAAATTGATCCTAAAACTTATTGGACTACACAAAATCATAATCAACAAAAGGATCCAAACTTCTTTCAAGAAAAGATGAAGAAAAATTGCTCTGATATCCCAGAAACAGAAGGCAAAAGAGAAATGAAAAACTTCATCAATCACTTCCTGAAAGAGAGTTCAAAATGAAAATCACTAGGAATATAATAGCCAAATTCTAGAACTCCTAGGGCAAGAAGAAAAGCATTTAGAAAGAAACAATTTAAAGTATAATAAGCTCACAGTCAGCATAACTCAAGATTTAGCAGCTTCTACATTAAAGGACCAGAGGACTTGGAATATGATATTCCAAGAGAGCAATAGAGCTGAGATTACAACGAAGAATCACATACCTGGAAAAACTGAATATACTCCAGCAAAACTGTAGGGGGGGGGGGGGGGGGGGGGGGGGGGGGGGGGGGGATGGATATTCAATTAAATAGAGGCCTTTCAAATATTCTTGATGATAATAAGGCTCAAGAGAAGCATAAACAAGAAAGAAAAATCATAAGAGAATTAGTAAAGTTAAACTATTATGGAAAGATGATGCTTGTAACTCATAAGGAGTCTCTCATTGTTAGGGCAATTAATAAGAATGTATACAGAAGAGGGCACATGTGTGAATTGAGTATGAAAGGACAATATATAAAATATTTTTAAAAGTTAAATGGTAAAAGAGAATTGTAATGGGAAAAAGAGAAAGGGAGAGGTAGAATGGAGTAAATTATCTCACATAAAAAAGAAAAGGAAATGATTTTACAGTACAGGGAAGATGGGGAATTGAGGGGAAATGAGTGAACCTTATTATCACAGGAATTGGATCACAGAGGAAATAACATACACACTCAATTTGGTATATAAATTTATCTTACTATGAAGGAAAGTAGGAAGGGAAGGAGATCAAAGAAGGGGAATAGTGATGGATGGAAGGCAGATTAGGGAATGGGATGGGCAGAAGCAAAACACTTTTGAGGCAGGACAGAGAGAAAATAGAATACATGGTGTGGGCAGAATAAGATGAAGTTAAATACACTTAGAAAAACTAACTGAAAAAAATGAAGAAAGTTTCTCCAATAAAGTCTTCATTTTTCAAACATATTGAAAGCCAAGCCATATTTATAAAAATTAGAATGATTCCCCAATTGATAAATGTAAAAAGATACAAACATTTTTTCATATGTATTAATCAAAGATATTTATAGCCATATGAAAAAAAAGTTCTAACTCAACTATCGACTGAAGAAATGCAACTTAAAACAATTCTTAGGTACTATATTATATCTATTAGATTATCTAATAGAACCAAAAAGCAAAATGATAAATGGTGTACAGGATATGATAAAAAATAGACATTAATACACTACTGTCAAAGTTGTAAATTGATTCAACCATTCTATAAAACATTTGAAACTATGCTCAAAGGTATACCATGCATACCCTTTAACAGTACAATAGCACTGCTAGGTTTGTATCCAAAAAGAGATTTAAAAAAGGAAAAGGAAAAGGACTCAGACATGAACAAATATTTATAATAGCTCATTTTGAGGGAGTACAGAATTGAAAATTTTAGGGATGTCCATCAATTGGAGGAATGGCTGAATAAATTGTGGCATATGAATATGATGGAGTACTATAGCGCTATGAGAAATGGTAGTCAGGATGTTCTCATAAAAATATGGAAAGACTTTCATGAGCTGATACAAAATGAAATGTACTGTACACAAAGTAAGGTAATAATGCAAGATGATCAGCTATTTTCAACTTAGCTATTCTCAATAATACAATGATCCAATACAACTGAAAGATGTTATCCATCCCCAGAAAAAGATCTGATGGTGTCTGAATACATATTGATGCATATTTTTTCTTTACATTTTATTTTTCTTGAAGTTTTTATTTCTGGTCTATGTTTTGATTTACAACATGATTATTATATAAATGTTTTGCAGACACATGTATACACATGCATAAATGAGATCAAATTGCTGTCTTCTCAAAGTGCAGGTTGGGGAAGGAGGAAGAGAGAGAATTTGGAAATCAATGTTTTTGAAAATATGCTTATTTTTTATTGTAATTAGAGAAAAACAAAATATTAAAGAAAACTAAAAATGATCACTATGGAACTCATAATTACAGTTAAAATTATTATGCTCCAAGTTTCTCTTCCTTTTATAATATTGGGGTTTTAAAATAGATGTTATAAAGTTGTAGAATTAATTGTGCCTGCTACAGGATTATGATTTTGTTTTGTGTTTGTTTTCTGAATGAAAGGATATATGCAATGTGGGGTGTTTTGAATTTGGAGAACTGCAATGATATTCTCTTTTTTCATATATTACCTGAATTGGTACTGTACTCTTTTCTTCTTTCTTCTGTTCCTTCTTTCTTTCCTTCCCTCTTTGCTACTCTTCTTTCTTTTCTTCTTACCTTCTTTCTTTTTTTATTTCTATTCTTCATTACTTCCTTCCTCCATTCATTCTTTCTTTCCTTTCTTCCTATTTCACTAGTAATAATGACAACCATTTTGTAATGAATATTTCATTAGTGTTTGGAAGTTTTATCAAAATTTTTTATCAAGAACAGTCATTTACTTCATTTATCCTCTTTATATAGTTAAACATTTTTATATTGTTTATTTTGAAGTTTTCTTTTTCTATACTCCGATCCCTCCCTATTTAGTAAGATACTGCATTTTCTAACAAAAGCCTGAAGCTGGCAGGGTGGAGCCAACATGGCGGAGATGACACACATTTCTCTTTGAACTTCTTTACAACCCTCACAATAATTACAAAATCAAGCCTCTGAATTAGTTCTGGATGGGCAGAACCCACATATATTGGGAGTGCAAGAGATTATCAGCAGAAGATAATTTCAAAGATTGCAATAAAGGGGAGGCAGCCAGGGCAACCAGTTCAAATGTCAGCGCAGATAGCTCAGAGTCCCGGGGCAGAGAATTTATGGGAGCAAACAGATCTGAAAAGATTTGTTTCAATCAGAAACAAGAGAGAGACAGCAAAGCACAAACAGCTACCATAAACACCAGCACAGATAGAGCAGAGACCCAGGGCAGAGCAGTCTCAGTATGGTGGGGCAACCTCTGCATGGCAGAAAGTTTGCAGGAGAAAGTGAACCAAAGAAGGTCTGTTTCAATCAGAAGTGAGAGAAAGATAGCAAGGCCTGAGCAGCTGACCACAAACTCCAGTGCAGACCAACTCAGAATCCTGGAGTAGTGCAGTCTCAAGGTGGCTGAGCAGACTCTGAACATAAATACCAGGGCAGACAACACAGAGTCCTAGGGCATTGCTAATGATTCCACATGGCAGATCCAGCTCCAGGAGTGAATCAGCACTGACTCAAGCACAGATGCAGTCACTTGGAAAACCTCTCCCATCTTAAAGACAGACCTTAACTTAACTTAAAAAAAATGAGTAAAAAATTTAAAGTGTACTCTAACAATTGACAGGTTTATGGTAAAAGAGAAGTACAGATGTCAAATCCTGAGGAGAGTAAAGAAAGATTAACTCCAGACAAAGCTCCAAAAAGTGAAATAACCTAGTCCCCACCACACAAAGCTTTCCTAAAAGAACTTAAAAATTATCTTAAAAGAGAATTAGAAGAAAAATGGGGAAATGAAATGAAAGCCTTGCAAGAAAGTTTGGAAAGGACAACACAAAATGGACATAATGAAATGGAAAAAGCATATAACTCATTAAAAAAGATTTGATAAACTGAAAAAAGAAAGCAACTCCCAGAAAAACAGAATTTGTAAAACAGAAAAAAAGAAAATAACTTCATAAAAAACAAAATTTGTGAAGTGGAAAAAGAAAATAACTCCTTAAAAACATAATTTGTGAAATGGAAAAAATCCATAGAACAAAACAATTCATTCAACAATGCAATTGCACAAATACAAAAAGAAGTAAAGAAAAAAGTAAATGAAGAAAATAACACACTAAAATTCAGAATTGAACAAATGGAAATAAATGACTCAATAAGGCAAGAAGAATCAGTCAAGCAACCCCCCCCCAAAAAAAAAATGAAAACACAGAAAAAAAATGTAAAATACTTAATGGGGAAAACAACCAACCTGGAAAATAGATCTAGGAAAGACAATTTAAGGATTATTCAACTCCCTGAAATACATGGTGAAAAAATAGCCTACATTCTATTTTTTTCAGTAAATTATCAAAAAGAACTGCCCAGATGTCATAGAATCAAAAAGTAAAATAGACATTTAAAGAATTCATCAATCATCTACAGAAAGAGATCCCAAAATTAAAACTACAAGAAATATTGTGGCTAAATTCCAGAACTATCAGATCAAGGAAAAAATATAACAAGTAGCCAGGAAAAAAAAAAAAAAAAACAATTCAAATACAGAGGAGGTAAATTTGATTAGAAAAAAGAAAGAAGAAAAACAATTTGTTAGTCTTAAAAATGAAAAGAGAGAACTTGTCACTAATGAAGAGGGAATTAGAGCAATAATTAGTAGTCACTTTGCCCAACTTTATGCCAATAAATTTGATATCTTAAATGAAATGGATGAATACCTTCAAAAATATAGTTTACCCAGATTAACAGAGGAAGAAGTAACTTGGTTAAATACTCCCATTTTAGGGAAAAAAATAAAATGAGCTATTAATCAACTCCCTAAGAAAAAATCCCTAGGACCAAATGGATTTATATATGAATTCTACCAAACATTTAAAGAGCAATTAACTCTAATGCTATATAAACTATTAAAAAAATAAAGAACTAAGGATTCCTACCAAATTCCTTTTATGACACAGACATGGTACTTACATCTAAACCATGTAGGTTGAGAACCAAGAAAGAAAATTATAGACCAATCTCCCTAATGAATATTGATGCTAACATCTTAAATAAAATATTAGCAAAAAGATTACAGAAAATCATCACCAGGATAATACACCATGACCAAGTAGGATTTATACCAGCAATGGAAGGCTGGTTCAATATTAGAAAAACTATTAACATAATTAACTATATCAATAACCAAATTAACAAAAACCATATGATCATCTCAATAGATGTGGAAAAAATATATTGATAAAATCCAACATTCATTCCTATTAAAAAACACTAGAGAGTATAGGAATAAATGGACTTTTCTTAAAATAGTAAGCATCATATTGTAATGGGGATAAACTGGAACCATTCCCAATAAAATCAGGAGTGAAACAAGGTTGCCCACTATCACCACTACTATTCAATATTGGAATTGCTAGCTTTAGCAATAAGAGATGAACAAGAGATTAAAAGAATTAGGGTATGTAATGAGGAAGCCAAATTATAACTCTGTAGATGATATGATGGTATACTTAGAGAACCCCAGAGAGTCTACGAAAAAACTGTTAGAATTAATCCACAACTTTATCAAAATGGCAGGAAACAAAATAAATCCACATAAATCCTCACCATTTTTATATATCACTAACAAAATTCAATAGCAAGAGATACAAAGATAAATTCCATTTAAAATAACTGTCAATGGTATAAAATATTTAGCAATCTATCTGCCAAAGGAAAGTCAGGAACTATATAAGCAAAAATATAAAACACTTTCCACACAAATAAAATCAGATCTAAACAAATGGAAAAATATTAAGTGCTCTTGGATAGGTCAAGTAAATATAATAAAGATGACATTGCTACCTAAACTAATTTATTTATTTAGTGTTATACTAATCAGACTCCCAAAAAACTAGTTTAATGACTTAGAAAAAATAACAACAAAGTTCACCTGGAAGAACAAAAGATCAAGAATTTCAAGGGAACTAATGAAAAAAAAAATCAAATTAAGGTAACCTAGCTATATCTGATCTAAAACTATATCATAAAGCAATGGTCACCAAAACCATTTGGTATTGACTATTTCTAAGAAATAGACTAGTTGATCAGTGAAGTAGGTTAGGTTCAGAGAACAAAATAGTGAATAACTATAGCAATCTATTGTCTAACAAACCCAAAGATCCCAACTTTTGGGATAAGAATGCACTATTTGACAAAAACTGCTGGGAAAATTAAAAATTAGTATGGTAGAAACTAGGCATTGACCCATACTTAACACCTTACATCAAAATAAGATCAAAATAGGTTCATGATCTAGGCATAAAGAATGAGATTATAAATAAATTAGAAGACCATAGGATAGTTTACCTCTCAGATTTGTGGAGGAGGAAGTAAGAGGAAAGAATTTGTGACTAAAGAAGAACTAAAGAGCACTATTAGTTACAAATTATAGATTACAAAACAGAAAATTTTGATCAAGTTAAAGTTTTTTATTCAAACAAAACTAATGCAGACAAGATTAGAAGGGAAGTAATAAACTGGGAAAACATATTTACAGGTTCTGATAAAGGCCTCATTTACAAAATAAATAAAGAATTGACTCAAATTTATAAGAAATCAAGCTATTCTCCAATTGATATATGGTCAAAGGATATGAACAGATAATTTTCAGATGATCAAATTGAAACTATTTCTACCCATATGAAAAGGTGTTCCAAATCATTATTGATCAGAAAAATGTAAAGACAACTCTGAGATACCACTACACACATCTCAGATTGGCAGTGTGAAAGAAAGAATTATAAGTCATCTTTGAGAATCCATCTCATTTTGACATTTCATGGTTTTATACTTCTGAATAATGTGCTGTATTCTAAAATTTGACTCTTCAATTGCTATAAAGTATAAAAAGCATAGGTAAATCTAGATTATTAAAAATGGTCTATTGGCAAACTTCTAATCAAGTTTGACTAAATAGAAATGGTCTTCTGATAATTTAGGTTAAAACAATTAAAACTAATTTTTAAAACAATTTCTTCAAAGAGAATTTTGTTATCTCAAGACTCATAGTTTATTAAGTAAAGAGGAAATGAAGACTCATTTCTTATTACTTCCTCTTTAAATAAGGAATGGTGAGATCAGGAAATCATCCATTTTGAAAGGCTCTTCATCAATATTAATCATAATGGTCTTAAAGACCACAGACAGACATTCTACTAATCTGGTGTTTGCCTATGAGGGTTTAAGCAACTATTATAAAAAGTCTTAGTTGGAATCTTCAGTTCTTCTAGCACTTCTGTATAGCATCTATACAACTAGTTGGCCAAATCATTAGGCCAAGTCCTTGAATTTGCTCAAAGGATGAATTGTAGCCAAGTCCGACCCAAGACCCCAAGTCTTGCTTGAGCCTCTTGCAAAGGCTCCTGTGGTTTTCCACAATTTGGGGAGTTCTTTCCAAACTGGAACTGTGTAGCAATGGCCTGAGAGGAGAAATTATTTTTGATGTGGGCCTGAACACATGCCCATATGCAGGATAGCTTGTTTAGCTGCCAAATTCCACTTTTCTGCTTCAAATAAAGGAATCATTGTTAACATAGGAGCAGAGAGAAAACTGCCTTTGACTTGTGTTAAGCTTCTGTTAATAATAAGAAACAGACTTCAGTAGCAGAAGGTGAAATAACATTGTTATTTTTATTTAAAATCAAAACTTTTATTTTTCAAAGTTGATTAGAAAACGTCAAGTTCTGTCTCTTCTCTTCTCCTTTTCTTCCCTCTCTTCTTTTATCTTGTCTTCTCATTCATTCCTTCCTCCCCATTTCTTTTTTCTCCCCATTTTTTTTTTCCTTTCTCTTCCGTTTTTCTCATAAGAAGGAAATCTAATCTGGTTGCTGTCATCCCATGTTTCATGTTATCCACATGCCCAAACCACCACATAATTTGGCATACCATGGAAGTGCCGCCCAGCCCTGGAACTATAAGACTCTTGGATGGTTGATTCAAAGTCATTGGCAGTAACTGGGGTTTCTGTAGTGCCTTCCTATGTTGCACTTGGCTCAAGACTGTGCAATCAAGCCTCTGCTTTCAAGATCTGTGACACAGACTTGCCCATAGATTTAAAAAGAAGAGAGAGAGAAGATACAAAGAAAAATATAAAGAAGGCAGAAAGGAAACTAACAGTGCCACATACACTCTCATGTTATGGTACTCCTCAAATAGATATGATGAATTATAGTTTGTAATACCATAGACACATTATCAATGGTTAATAGTTTTGAATATGATATTGAAAAAAATTCCTTGTATGAATTTGCACTTTTTTCCTTCCTTTTTTTTTTTTTTTTTTTTTTTGGTAGTGGATGGGGAGAGACACACAAGCATACATATGTTCAAAAAAGCACACTTTGTTGCCAGTCATTAAACAGTTTAATATAAATAAATTGCATTGGTGATAAGGCGGGTAGCAAAGTAATCCAAGAGTTTTCAATGGGTTTTAGGTATGATTTAGAAAGCATGAGTTCAGCCAAAGGCAATTTGCCCATTTATTCCATTAACATTTATTGAGGATGTACTCTGTGTAGGCATTTCAACAGATATTCTGGGGATGGGAAGCTAAATAATACCTAATTCTTGACAATAAAAGTTCACAGTTTAGTTGAAAATGAAAGAGATTAATTGAATAGAAATAGCTTTCCCAATTTCCTCCTGAGATTTAATATATACTCAGGCAAATCCATTGTATTGTAAACCAAATTATTCATGTCATAAACTATAATTATCTATGTATACACATTTTAACAATGTAAATATCAATAAAAAATAGACAACAAATTTAATAGGACAATGTCCTGGTTGTCACGTTACCTTTAATGTGATATATAGTCTCCCTTTGCTTTCCCAAGCCAAATTGAATGTTAAACAATGTTACTTTTGATGAGTCATCCTTTCACTACCTTTGTTTGCAAAATATGCTCACTAATATTTCATTCAAACTTAATTTTTTTCAGTGATAACCATGCTGAATATTTTCAAGTGTTGAAATATATGCAAAACTACATGAAAAATCTCCGTTTCATATCCTTTTCCCCCTAAATTGTGAGCAAATAGTTGAATTGTTGATCTTTCTGGATAAAAAAACAAGATGTGAATTTTATAGTGGGGTGTGTGTGTGTTTGTGTATGTGTTTGTTTCTCTCTGTGTGAGCATCATCTGGAATTTCATGTTTTATTTCAATATTAAAGTTATTTTAGAAAACAGAAATTTATGTTTCTTTACAAGTGTGGCTTCCTAGAATTTAACAGTTCCACTTATCTGACATGGATTTTTCCCCTTAGCTTCTTAGATAGAAGGACAAGCATATGTAATTCTCAGAAGGTATAAAATTCTTGGTCAAACAATATTTTCTATTATCAGAGTCAGAGAAGTGTAGTGTCACAGAATCTTAAATGGATCTTAAAAGTGTTCTAGTCTGACTACCCCTACATATAAAATCTTTGATAATATTACATATAAGTGATCATTCAAACTTTGATTACTAGCCAAGAGTTTGAGACTACAATAGCAACATGTTTAATTCCCTTTGCATTCATACTGTATCTTTCTAATAAGGGCCATATTAGTTAACTAATGTCTTTTTTAGATTCGCTAAGTACTGAACTTTCAATTATCACATGGATGCTGATACTATGCCCATTAGGGCCTCTGGGTATTACATTTATTTGAAGTTATAAGGCAGAATTTAAATTCGATCTGTATCAGATCATGAGTGGTGAATCAATCATTTTTAGTGAAACTGAAAATGCTTCAAGACAAACATAAATAACTTTAGCAATCATCAAGGAAGCTACATTGTGCAGAGGGAAGCACATGAATATGAAATCAGAAAACTTATATTTGACTCCCTCACATGAGGATCTGGGAGATCTTGGGAAATTTACTTTTTTATTAAAGCTTTTTATTTTCAAAATATATGCATGTATAATTTTTCAACATTGACCCTTGCATAGCCCTGTGTTCCAAATGTTCCCTTCCTCCTCTCCATCCCCTCTCCTAGATGGCAAGCAATTATATATATATATATATATATATATATATATATATATATATATGTTATACATATTAAAATATATGTTAAATCCAATATATGTAAACAAATTTATACAATTACCTTGCTGCACTAGAAAAATCAGGTCAATAAGGAAAGAAAATGAGTAAGAAAACAAAAAAAGAAAGCAAACAACAACAAAAATAGTAAGGATATTATGTTGTGATCAACATTCAGTTTTCACAGTCCCCTCTCTGGGTGTAAGTAGCTCTCTTCATCACAAGATCTTTGACACTGGCCTCAATCATACCATTGTTGGAAAGTGTCAAGTCCATCAGAATTGATTGTAGTATAATATTGCTATTACTGTGTACAATGATCTCCTGGTTCTCCTCTTTCACTTAACATAAGTTCATGTAACTCTCTCCAGGCCTCTCTAAAATCATGCTGTTGATCCTTTCTTATAGAATAATAATATTCCACAACATTCATATACCAAAACTTTTTCAGTCATTGTCCAACTGAGGGACATCCACTCAAGTTTCCAGTTTCTTGCCACTATGAAAAAGGTTGCCACAAACATTTTTGCATACGTAGGTTCTTTTCCCTCCTTTAAGATCTCTTTGGGATATAATTCCAGTAGAAACGCTGCTGGATCAAAGGGTATGCATAGTTTGATAACTTTTTGAGCATAGTTCCAAATTGCTCTCCATAATAGTTGGATCCATTCACAATTCCACCAGCATAGCATTAGTATTCAAATATATGGGAGAGCTGCTGAAATACCCAGGAACCACCTGACAGTGGCTGCTTGGAAATCCAACCCAGAATGGATCTCCTCTTGTGAGAGAATGATTCAAGGAGACTGAGAGGCAGTTGCTGTTTTCTGACCTCTCTGACTAAGAGGCCATTGTATTGTCTGACCTCTAGCTTCCTCCGAATCTCCAGCCAGCACAAAGGTGGAAAATGGAATGAATCTGACTCTGCCTCTAAGAGTTGGATTGTGGCTTTCTGTCTTGTGAATTTCCTGAAGTCAATCCTAGTTGAGGTTCCTAGCTTATATATGCTCTCTAAAGGTGTGAACTCTAATGTGTGAACTAATGAGTGAACTCTCTTAAAGATGTGAATTCTAAAGGTGTGAACTGAGTAAATAAGCATTGTCTTTATCAATTCTAGTGACAGCACCTTGTTTCAAGTTCTGGCCCATAACACATTAGTGTCCCAGTTTTCCCACATCCCCTCCAACATTTACCATTATCTTTTACTGTCATCTTAGCCAATCTAAGAGGTGTGAAATGGTATCTCAGAGTCATCTTAATTTGCACTTCTCCGATCGATATTGATTTATGACTTTTCATATGACTAGAAATGGTTTTAATTTCTTCATCTGAAAATTGTCTATTCACATTCTTTGACCATTTATCAATTGGAGAATGGCCTGAATTCTTATAAATTTGAGTCCATTTCCTACATATTTTAGAAATGATGTCTTTATCAGACCTCTTAAATGTAAAAATGTTTTCCCAATTTGTTGCTTCCCTCCTAATCTTGTCTGTATTAGTTTTGTTTGTACAAAACCTTTTTAATTTAATATAATCAAAATTATCTATTTAGTATTCAATAATGAGTTTCAGTTCTTCTTTGGCCACAAATTCCTTCCTTCTCCATAGATCTGAGAGGCAAACTATTCTTTTTTTTTCTAATTTGCTTATATCATCACTCTTCATCTAAATTATGGACTCATTTTGACCTCATTTTGGTATATGACATTAGGTATAGGTCAATGCCTAGTTTCTGCCATACTAGTTTCCAATTTTCCCAACAGTTTTTGTGAAATAGTGAGTTCTTTTCCCAAAAGCTGGGGTCCTTGGGTTTGTCAAATACTAGATTGCTGTATTTATTGACTATTTTTTTCTGTTAAACTAACCTAATCCACTGATTGACTACACTATTTCTTAGCCAGTACCAAACAGTTCTGATGACTGCTGCTTTGTAATACAGTTTTAGGTCTGGCAGAGCTAGACCACCTTCATTGGTATTTTTTTTTATTATTAATTCCCTTGAAATTGTTGACATTTTGTTTTTCCAGATGAACTTTGTTATTATTTTTTTCCAGATCTATAAAATCATTTCTTGGGAATTTGATTGGTAAGGCATGAAATAAGTAGATTAATTTAGGCAGTATTGTCATTTTTATTATATTTGCTTAGTCTACCCATGAGCACTTGACATGTTTCCAACTGAATAGATCTGAGATTTTTGGGTGGAAAGTGTATTGTACTTGTGTTTATATAGTTTCTGACTTTTCCCTGGCAGATAGATTCCCAAATATCTTATACCATCAACAGTTGTTTTGAATACAATTTCTCTTGCTGCTGGATTTTGTTGGTAATGTATAAAAATGCTGATGATTTTTGTGGATTTATTTTATATCATGCAACTCTGCTAAAGTTGTGAATTGTTTCTAGTAGTATTTTAGTTGATTCTCTAGAGTTCTTTAGGAATACCATCATATCACCTGCAAAGAGTGATAATTTGGTTTCCTCATTGGGCAATTCACTTTATCTTGCTCTCAAGTTCCTTCTTCTAATTAATTAATTAGCATGACACACTGGAAGTAGGACCAAAGTTGGTATCTAAAGACCAAATTTAAATTTCAGTGTGCCCACTACCTGTCTATATTATTTTGGGTCAAATCTTTTCACTAATACATCTTTAACGCTCCTCTTGGGATATTCAAAGGCAAAATATATCAAAAGATGACTAAGAATAAAATGAAGACTAGTACTAACCCTTCAAGCTAGGTTTGAAGATTGCTTCTTACTGCATCTTTACTACCTTTATGGAGAATTAGCATTTCTGGAAAGACACAAAAGGATCATAGAAGTGATAAGGAATAAATAAGAAAGGAAAAGAAAGCAATGCACATTGGGAAAGGAGTATTGAAGATTAATTATTAAAATGGAAAAAATAGATAAAAGGGGACAGTCCAAAAAAAAAAAAGAATAGTGGAAAGGAAAATATTCAACAAGAAAACAAAAACTAATATTAATCATGGAAGTAGCTAAATGGTTAGGAAGTTTCCTGTGCCAGGTATTGTGCTAGGTAATGGAGATAGAAAGACAAAAGTGAAATAGCTTTGTGATTTTACATTTTTGTTTGTTTGTTTCTCTTCTTGAGGAGGTTATATTTTATTTGTGAAAATAACATATATCCAAACCATGCTGACTTCATTTTGGTCTCTTCTTTCTTAATCTTTTGCAGCTACAGTTTTCTAAGTACTTCCTCCCACATCCTGGGACCTAGAATGTGACAAATAAATTTAAAAGCTTTTATTATCTGGTCATATACCTTCCACAACACATCCTAACAATATTGAAGACACATTACAAACAAAGCATCTTCTCTTACTCCCATCCATTTCATTTTTAATTATTTGTATCTAGGTTCCTTCAAGGGGGTAACTATATGGCTTCCTTGTGTTTGTATCCTCTATATTTAGCATAACTCCTAAAGTATTAGTGATGAATAAACACTGCATTCTGAAGAACTGATAAATAAAATTACATATAGAACAATTTCATATGCACATATGTGTATGTATGTATGTATAATGAATGCATGTATATCTAAGGATAGCCATCTTGGGGAGGGGAAGGGAAGAAAAATTAAATTAATATAATAATTGTGTTGTACACTTGAAAGTAAGTTAACAGTTTGGAC
Organism: Sarcophilus harrisii; assembly: GCF_902635505.1. Lineage (NCBI taxonomy): Eukaryota > Metazoa > Chordata > Mammalia > Dasyuromorphia > Dasyuridae > Sarcophilus > Sarcophilus harrisii. Next base: position 365,052,958 of record NC_045427.1, on the reverse strand, counting down.
GTGTATACTTATTTTGTATTTAATTTATACTTTAATATATTTAACATGTATTGGTCATCTTGCCATCTAGGGGAGGGGGTGGGAGGAAGGAGGGGAAAAATTGGAACAAAAGGTTTGGCAATTGTCAATGCTGTAAAATTACCCATGTATATAACTTGTAAATAAAAAGCTATTAAAATTTAAAAATAAATAAATAAATAAATAAAAGAAATTAAGTTGTGCAGGGGCAACTAGGTGGCACAGTGAATAGAGTACCATGCTGAAGTCAGGAGGAGCCCACTTCAAATCTGGTCTTGGACACAACACTTCCTAGCTGTGTAACCCTGGGCAAGTCACTTAACCCCAATTGCTTCAGCAAAAATAAAATAAAATAAAATAAAAACAAGTTGTGCAGTGTAGGTTTGCAATTACATGTGCAGACATATTTTTTATTGTGCTATCTTATGGAAATGCTTGTTTTATTCCATAAATTAAAAAAAAAACTAAAAATAACTGATTTTTTCATTCATTCATTCATATATATGTGCACAGAAGTGTACATATGCATACATAATTTGAAGCATATAGATGCAGAATACATTTGAAGAGGGTGAAGGGGAAGCAAGTAAGGACTCATAGAGAAAGAGGCTCTAGAACAAAGTCTTGAAGGGATTTTGAGAGGTAGAGGGTGGAGCAGATGTTTTCCAGCTATAGGCAATAAACATTACGTGGCAGGAAATTGGAAGATTGAGTGCCATGGATGAAAATTGGCAGATAGGTCACTATGGCTAACCTGTAGAATGCATGGAGGGAAGTATTGTGTAAGAAAAATAGGAAAGTAAGATGAGGCCTCATTGCAAAGAGCTTTAATTGTTTAACAGAGGAGTTTATATTTCATCCTAGAGGCAATAAGAGAAAAATCAAGGATTTGGGATTTGGACATGGAGGATTCAGGAAGAGGGAGTAAAAGAAAAAGAATATTTATTCAGTTAAGAATAAGTAAAACAAACAATATAAATTGAATTCTGATAAAAGAAGAGATAAATCACATAGATATGTTTATAAAGCACTTAAAGAAAACATGAAACAATTTATAAAAATAAATGTACATGAATTTAATTCCCAAAGAAAAAAGAAAAAGAGTAGTATGCAAAAGCAAATCTCACACATACACACACACACACACACACACACACACACACACACACAATTTACTACGTACAAGAAAAACATTTAGGAAAAAATAAATATCTTCAGAATGAAAAAAAGGGGAGGAGGGTAAAATCTAGGAAGGTTCAAATTTAGAGGGCCTTGTAAGCAAAAAGAATTACAATCACTATCTTAACTAAAACAGCAACAAAATGGAATTAAGATATAAATAAAAGAAAGCAAATTATTGCTAAAGGCACTAAAACCCCACCACACAATGGATAAAATAAAAATCTGAACCAAACATCATGACAGCTGATTTCTAAACAAACAAATAAATAAACAGAAAGAAACAGAAAATAAAAAATTAGGTGAATTACAAAAAAGACATAGAGAGCTATACAATAATTAGCGAATAATGTTAACTTTTCTCTGTCAGTACAGATGCAACAAATATAGAACCATAAGGAAAATATAGCTCTGAACAAATTTTGGTATAAAGAAGATCTTACTGACATGATAAGTTATGAATAAGAATTTTTAAAGAAGAATATATGTCAACAATGATTGTAACTTCACAAAACCCAATTGTGTTTTAGGACATGAAGGATGAGCATAAAGAAATATAAAATATCAGATATAATAGAAATGAATTTTATAAATAACTTTTATAAACATCATAAATACAATTATCTATTGCAAACATGACAATGATGGGAAAAATTAATGTCAGTGTTGGTTTCAAATAGAGTACAACCATATTCTATTGGAAAAAAGTATAAAGTGGCCCAACAATTTTAATTTCAATTGAGAATTATACAAAAAGATTTACTAATCTCTCCATAATTTTTCACCAAGTGATTTCATTACTTGCATTTAATTAAAGAAATTAAAGACAGAAATAAATATCAAATAAATAACAAAATATCCATAGTAATACCATCCATAGTGGCAAAGAATTAGAAACAAAATGAATACTAATTCATTGCTTAACTTTTTTTAATAAAAATAAAACTAAATATTATTATGTACTAAAGAATTATGATTAAGGTCAATTCAGGAAAAAAATGAACAAATGCAAAGTGAAAAAAGCAAAAAAAGTTCTACAAAATGATATATCAATAGAAATAAAATATCACTTAAAAGAGGTTGAATTCTGTTCATTAGAGAAACCAAAAAGATGACAAGGAAAGACATAATGAAGTATACTTATTTTCTTAGGTTAGAGAGGTAGCAGATTACCAGGAGAAAGCATTATATATCTTGGCATACAAATTCTCTTTAGGAAATAGCAAATTTTCATTGTTCTAGGACAGGTTCAATCAGCAGAAGTGACTGTGACTGTGTTGGAAAGAAAAAAACAATAACATATCAAATCACTGAGTAATCAATTTCTTACACACACACACACACACACACACACACACACACACACCTTTCTTTTGGATAGAGGTAAATATCAAAGATACCATATCCTTTGCATTTTTCCAAAATCTTTATGATATCTATTTTCAGTAGGAAGCAGAAAGGGCTACAAATTATTATAGTTACCAAATTTATTGAGCTGTTGCACTGGTTTCTGTTTCTGATTACATCATTGTCTATATGTACAATGGGCAGAAGTCCCTTAAATAAAAGTCTTTACTCTAATAAAGATAGAAAACTAACCTAAATGTACAAGAACAAGAGCCATTTCTCAATGACAAGTAGTCAAAGAAAGCAATTTAAATTATCAATAACTACACTGTTTGTTTTCCAAATTACTAATTATTATAGGAATGTCATTATAGCAATTCTGAGATTCAGCTTCATAGTTATTCTAATGGCAAAGTTGACAAAAAAAGGAAAATGAGAGATGTTGGAAGAACTGTGAGAAAAAATAAACCCACAAACTTATACACTATTAGTTGAACAATGAATTGGCCCAATCATTTTAGAAAGAAATTTGTAAATCTGAATCAAAAGTCATTAAACAATTCATACCTTTCATCATACCAGTACCAATACTATCTTATACTACAAAGCCATCAAAGAAAGGTGAAAATACCAATAGGGCTTGTAGGCTTTCTTCCAGAGTCTCTCTCTCCTACGTCCCACAAGAAGAACTAAACCCAAGCTTCAAAAGTTCCCTATATATGTGATCTCCCAAAGGTTAATTCTGCCTTCTGGAGGGAGAGGAATTCTGGGTTATCTCCCAGAGTGCTTTCTGGCCATAAGAGAGGTGTGAATTCAGACTAAGCCCTACTAAGCCCTGCATCCTCCCATATGTGTGAACTCCATTGAGTACTTAAATACTTATGAGCTCTCTAAAGGTGTGAACACAAGCATTGTTCAATCAGTTCCACTTAGTACCTTGTTTCAGGTTCTGGCCCAAAATAACTCTTTCTAAGATTAAATCAACTCCAATGGCTTAACACTTTGTAAAGATTCCAACATCTCCCCTTTTTCTGTTTCTCTCTGATGGACAAGGCAAATACCGCTCGTTGGCACCCATCTGATTCCTTCTCCTCCTGTAGAGATACAAGCAAATCCTCTTCCCCAAGCAGTTAACCTATCTGGTCTCTTCCATTCACCACTTTCTGGATCTCTCCACATCACCTGGAGATTATCTAGAGATAGTGGAGCTGCTCGCACTGGACACTGCTCTTCTGGTGGATTTAAAACCTGTCTGCTGGAGCCAGTGCATCTTTATCAAAAATTAAAAAATTAATGGTATAGAGAACTAAATTGGAGACATCCATGGATATAGGCAACATGATGAAGTAGAGAAAGCATCTGTGTTCTCCTAATAATCTTTTATTTCTTTCTTTTATTTTCTTTTATTTTATTTTTTTCTATTTTTTTAAATTTTATTATAGTAACTTTTATTGACAGAATCCATGCCAGGGTAATTTTTTTTACAACATTATCCCTTGCACTCACTTCTGTTCCGATTTTTCCCTCCCACCCTCCACCCCCTCCCCTAGATAGCAAGCAGTCCTATATATGTTGAATATGTCCTAGTATATCCTAGATACAATGTATGTGTGCAGATCCAAACAGTTTTCTTGTTGCACAGGGAGAATTGGATTCAGAAGGTAGAAATAACCCAGGAAGAAAAACAAAAATGCAAACAGTTTACATTCATTTCCCAATGTTTTTTTCTTTGGGTGTAGCTGCTTCTGTCCATCATTGATCAATTGAAACTGAATTAGGTCTCTTTGTCAAAGAAATTCACTTCCATCAGGATACATCCTCATACAGTATCGTTGTTGACGTATATAATGATCTCTTGGTTCTGCTCATTTCACTTAGCATCAGTTCATGTAATTCTCTCCAAGCTTCTCTGTATTCATCTTGCTGGTCATTTCTTACAGAACAATAATATTCTATAACATTCATATACCACAATTTACCCAACCATTCTCCAATTGATGGGACTCCACTCAGTTTCCAGCTTCTAGCCACTACAAACAGGACTGCCACAAACATTGTGGCACATACTGGTCCCTTTCCCTTCTTTAGTATCTCCTTGGAGTATAAGCCCAGTAGAAACACTGCTGGATCAAAGGGTATGCACAGTTTGATAACTTTTTGGGCATAATTCCAGATTGCTCTCCAGAATGGTTGGATTCGTTCACAGCTCCACCAACAATGTATCAGTGTCCCAGTTTTCCTGCATCCCCTCCAACACTCATCATTATTTTTTCCTGTCATCTTAACCAATCTGACAGGTGTGTAGTGGTATCTCAGAGTTGTCTTAATTTGCATTTCTCTGATTAATAATGATTTGGAACACTCTTTCATATGAGTGGTAATGATTTCAATTTCATCATCTGAAAATTGTCTGTTCATATCCTTTGACCATTTATCAATTGGAGAATGGCTTGGTTTCTTATAAATTAGAGTCAGCTCTCTATATATTTTGGAAATGAGGCCTTTATCAGAACCTTTAACTGTGAAGATGTTTTCCCAGTTTTTTGCTTCCCTTCTAATCTTGTTTACATTAGTTTTGTTTGTACAGAAGCTTTTTAATTTGATGTAATCAAAATTTTCTATTTTGTGACTCCTAATAATCTTTTCAAAAGAACTTTAAAATAATGCCTCAAATCAAATTCTGGAGTGGCAGAACCAACGAGAGGTCAGAGTTAGTTGTTTTTATAGCCTTAAAAGTCTTAAAAGGAGATGTATCTGACACTGGAGTGGGGGGCTGACCTGTAATTCATATGTTGGCAACATTGGTCATGGCCTTTGGTGGCAGTGACATCAGCAGTTTCAGAAGTTATCAAGTCAGATACAAGTAAGCAGATTCAAAAATTTGTCAGAAAGGAATTATAGGGGACTCTTGTACTAGCACAGGCAAAGAACAAGACAATGGCTGGCAACTCCAATTCCTATGCCCATTTTATCACAGTTCCAGGGCCTCAGTTCGAGAGTGGAAAATAATACTTTTAATCACAAGAAAACAAAGGCTCTGGGGAGCCATATTACTTTCTATTCACGGATCTAGTCCCTAAGGAGCTATGTCACTTTTAGTTGCAAGGGAACTGGTATGCTCAGTAGCAGTATTACTTTCATTCACAAGGGGACAGGCTTCCTTCTTAAGTAAGGGCCAGAGTGCATACTAAAAGAGCAGTAATTAGGCCTATTCATGTATAATACCACTTTTGATGCATTAAAAACCTTTCAAATACATAGAATTAGATCTGACAACAGAAGGGTAAAAAAAGCCTCAAGTCTGGATTAGTGTCCCCCTCCTCCTCCAGAAACAGAGCCAAAAAATAATATACATTTCAAAGTCAAGAAACAAGTTAGAAAATTGACCAAATAACAAAAATTAAAGGACAATGACTAAAAGTAACAACAAAAGCATACTGTGATGAAAGAAAAGATTAAGGCACAAGTACAGAAGAAAATGATGGTAAAATAGCTACTCAAAGAAAAAAAAAAAAAACAAGTGGGAAACAAACTCCAAAAAATTACTGGAAGAGGTAAACACACACACACACACACACACACACACACACATTTTCAAAATCAAATCACAATTAGCAAGTTTCAAATCACAATTAACAAGTTTTTTTTTTAAATGCACCAAAAACTATTGAAGAAAGTAACACATTAAATGAGAATTAGCCAAATAGAAAAAAGAAGAAACAACTTAACTGATGAACATAATTTAAAAAACATAATTGGTCAAATAGGAAAAAGTACAAAAAGCTTGCCAAAGAAAATGATTCCTTAAAAAAAAATTAAATTGGGAAAATGCAAGCTAATGACTTCATGAGATTCAAGAAACAATAAAACAAAGTCAAAAGAATGAAAAATAGAAGAAAATATGAAATATCTCCTCAGAAAAAAACTGACTGGTAAATAGATTGAAACAGATAATTTATGAATTAATGAACTTTTGGAAAGCCATTATAAAAGGGTGAGCCTAAGTATCATATTTCAAAAAATTTGAAGGAAAATTGCTTCTAAAATCAGAAGGTAAAATAGAAATGGAAACAAATTATCAATGACCTTGTAGAATATATCCCAAAATAATAATAATAAATAATAATCAGAGATACAATGGTCAAATTCTACAGCACCCAGATCAAAGAGAAAAAGCCTCATGCAGAAAAAAAGAAACTATTCATATAGTATTGAGTCATGGTCAAGATCACAGAAGATTTAGAAACTATCAAGAAAAAGAAAACAGAATATGATGTTACAGAAGAAAAAGGAACTAAGGTGAAAATCAAGAATAACCTATAGAGGAAAAAAATGAACATAATCTTCTTGGGAAAATGGATATTTATTGAAATGGAGTACTTTCAAGCAGCAGACTAGGGCTGAACAGGAAATATGATTTTCAAATACAAGACAAAAATTTTTAAAAAGGTAAAGATAAAGAAAAATTATAGGGGCAGCTAGGTGGCACAGTGGATAAAGCACCAACCCTGAATTCAGGAGGATCTGTTTTCAAATCTGGCCTTAACACTTCTTAAATGGGAAGATTATATATACAACTCATAAACACTTTATCATTATTAGGGCTATTAGACGTCTACATTGAGAGAAGACATGACAATGAGTCAATTATATTGGGATGAACTCAAAAAAATGAAGGGGTGAGGAAAAGGTATGACCTTAATGAAAAGAAAAGAGAAAGAATGAAAAAAAAATTCATGTAAATAAGGCATGTAAGGAACAGTTGTTGAAATGGAGGGAAAGGGACAGCTAGTTGGTATAGTGATAGAGCACCAGCCCTGAATTCAGTAGAACCTGAGTTCAAATCTCACCTCAGACACTTAACACTTCATACTTCCTGGTTTATGATCCTGGACAAGTCACTTAACCCCAATTTTTTCAGAAAAAAATGGAGAGAAAATGAGAGGGACAGGAAATGCTTGAACTTTATTCTCATTGGAAGTGACATAAAGAGGGATGAATGTGTGCGCGCACACACACACATACACAATTGGTTATAGAAATTTATTTTGCCTAACAGGGAAGTGGGAGAGGAAGAACTTGAAAGAAAGGGGTAGGATTACAAAAAGGAAGAGAAGACAGTATTAAGGGAGACAATGGTCAGAAGGAAAATAGATTTTTGAGGAGGGATAGAGGAGACAGAAAGATATAAAAAACAAAAGAAAATGGAGGAAAAAAACATGGTTAATAATCATAACTGAATGTGAATAGGGTGAATTTACCCTTAAAATAGAAACAGATGAAATAATGAATTAAGAAACAAGAATTTACCAAAATGTTTTTATAAGAAAGATATGTCTTTTCTTCTCTTTCTTCTTTGGCAAAGAAATTGAGTTGAAGTCACCTGCCCAAAGTCACAGAACTAGTAAGTATTAGGTATCTGAGGTTGGATTCGAACTCAAATCTTCCTGACTCTAGGGGCAATGCTCTATCCATCGCTCCATCTAACGGACCCTATTATATTTTATATTATTTTTTTTAAAAGCTAGAGATAGCAATCATGATCTCAAAGCAAGCATAGATGAAAAATTAATTGGAAACTAAATACCCAATCCTAAAGAAGTGGGTCAAAGAACAAATCATACAATCAAAAATTTTATTAAATAGAACAATGAGAAACTGCATGGAAATAGATGGGAGTACTTAGAAGAAAATTTATAAATTTAAACATATACATAAAAAAGAAAGAAATAGTAGATCAAAGAATTTGGTGTGCAATTTAAATTTAAAAAAAAAAAACTAGAATTAGAACAATTTAAAAATCCTCAATTAATTACCAAATTGAAAATGAAAATCAATGGAAAAATAAATAAAAGTGAAATTTGTAAAAAAGTAAACTAACATAAAACTAGGTGGTTCTCTCATTTTTATTTGTTGTGAGATAATTGGGGTTATGTGACTTGCCCAGCATCCACAACTAGTAAGTGTTAAGTGGCTGAAGCCAACTTTGAAGTATACTGTTCACTAAACAATCTAGCTGCCCCTAATTCATTCATTTTCATAAGAAAAATGAATACAAAATGTACAGTATCAAAAATGAAACTGGTAAATATATATCACCAACAAGATGAAATTAAAGCAATTATCAGGAGCCACTTTATCCAATTAAATGACAGCAAAAAAATGAAAAATAGGTGAAATGAATGAATATTTACAAAAAATAAAAACTGACCACATTAACTGAAGAAGGAAAATATTTAACAATTAGCATCCCCCTGTTCTATGTAAAGTAAAAAAAATGAGGGAGTACTAATAAATTCCTTTTATGACACAAATATTATTTAGATATATAAACCAGGGAGACCAAAAACAGAAAAACAAAACTAAAGGCCAATTCCCAGATGAATATTGAAAGAAAAAGCAAGTAGATTACAGAAATATTTCACAAAGACCATAGACTATGACAAATGGAATTTATATCTGGAATGCAAGGCTGGTTCAATATGAGGAAAATGAATAGCACCATTGACCATATTAATGACAAAAACAATAAAAATCACATATCAGTAGATGCAGAAAAGCTTTTTTTTTTTTTATAAAAATGCAATACCTATTGCCACTAGAAGCCCAAGAAAGTATAGTAATCAATGATGTCTTTCTTTAAAAATTAGTTAATATGGGAGTAGGGTCAAGATACCATAGAGCAGACATGACTTTCTGTGACCTCCTCCGACCTTCTTGCAAAGTAACAGCAGATTAAGCCTCTAAGCTGGTTTCAGAGTCACAGAAACCACAAATATCTAGAGGACAGCGCATTTCCAGAAGAACATATCTTGGAAGAATTTCAGAATAAGTCTGTTTAAAATGGGCAGGGGGAAATCTGCCAAGCCCAGATGGCAGTATAGGGAGCCAAGGGCAAGGAGCTGAGGCTAGGAGTTGCAGCTTTCACACACCTGAGAATCTTCTGTGAGCCTCTTATGCTACTCTGTCCTGGCTTCAAGCAAGTGGTTTGGCAGATTTGCTACAAAATGCAAATTGTAAACCAGTGAGCCCTGGAAGAACACAGAACTTAGCTGTAATTACCCAGCACTGGAAGTCAATCAGCAGAATTGCCCCAGGACAAATTAAATCGGCTATTGCTCCTTTGCATTGAGCAGACCTCAAGCCTTAAAAAAGTGAGCAAAAAATCAAAAAGATCTTTCATCATAGACAGATTTTATGAAGAGAGAGAAGAACAGACTTCAAATCCTAAGATTCCTAAAGGCAAATCAATTCCCGAAAAGGAGATATGAGCTGTTCCTCATTGTGCAAGGAGTTTTTGGAAGATTGCATAAAGGATCTTAAAAGAGAGTTAGAAGAAAAATGGGAAAAGGAAATGAGATCTTTTGCAAGAAGGGAAGGAAAAATCATATAACTCACTACAAATTAGATTTAATGAAAGGGGAAAAGGAAATAATGACTTATAAAATATTTATGGAAAATATACCAATTCATTGAAATCAAAAATTTTTGAAATGGAAAAAACTGCAATAATAAAACAGTTCAATTGACCAAATATAAATGGAGCTAAAAAAAGGTAACTGAAGAAAATCATATACTAAAAATTAGAATTGAATAAATGGAAATGAATGACTCAATAAGATTTCAAGATTCAAGAATCAAACAAAAACCAAAACTGAAAAAATAGAAGAAAATATGAAATATAACCTAGGAAAAACAACTGACCTGGAAAATAGATCTAGGAGAGACAATCTAAGGATTAATGGACTTCCTGAAAGCCATGATGAAAAAAAGAACGTAGACATTATTTTACAGAAATCATAAAGGAAAACTTCCCTGATGTCTTGGAACCAGAAAGCAAAATAGCCATTGAAAGAATTCACTGATCACCTCTTGAAAAAGACCCCAAAATTAAAATGCCAAGAAATATTGTGGCTAAATTTCAGAACTATTGCACCAAGGAAAAGATATTGTAAGCAGCCAGAAAGAAACAATTCAAATACTGAGGAGCCATAATTAAGATTACCCAAGACTTAGCAGCTTTCACCTTAAAGGATTGAAGGGCCTGGAATCAGATATTCAAAAAAGGCAAAGGAACTTGAATTACAGCCAAGAAGAAGCTATCCAGTTAAAATGTATACTATCTCTCAAGGAAGAAGAGGGATATTCAATTACATTGGTGAATTTCACCTATTTCTAATGAAAAGACAAGAATGAACAAAAAATTTGATCTCCAAACACAAAACTCAAGAGAAGCATAAAAAGGTAAAAAAGAAAGAACTCTTGAGAAATATATTTCTGTTATGGGTATACTTGGAGAGTGTGGGTATAATTTGATTTCATTATAATAATATCAAAAAGAAATTAGAGGTGGAAAGGAGATCAAACTAAAAAAAGAAAAGAAAAGGAGGTAAAATAAGAGAAATTATATCTCATGAAGAAGCAAAGACCTATTATAACTGAGGGGTGGGGAAATGAAGGGGATGGGCATTGTATGAGTCTTACTCTCATCATATTTGACTAAAAGAGATTATCAGACATATTTGGTTTCACAGAGAAACTTATCTCTCCTTATAGGAAAGTGGGAGGGGAAAGGGGCAAAGAATGGAACAGCCTAATAGAATGGAAAACAGGAATATTAGGGGAAAGGTGTGAAAAAGGGAGAGGGGCTCTAAAGGAGGAGAGCTGTTTGAGAAAGGTAGTCAGCAAAGGAAAATACTGGGAAAGAAGGAAGGAAGGAAGGAAAGAGAAAAGTGTAAAAGAATAAATAACAAGAAACATAGAATTATTTTTAGTTATTTTAACTATGAATATAAATGGGATGAACTCTCCCATAAAATGGAAGCAGATAGCAGAATAGATTAAAAGCCAGAATCCTACAATATGTTGTTTATAAGAAACACATTCAAAGTAGAGTGATACATACAGAGTGAAGGTAAAGGGCTGGATCAGAATTTCCCATGCTTCAGGTAAAAAAAAAAAAAAAAAAAAAAAAAGACATAGAGATCCTAATCTAAGATCAAGTAAAAGCAAAGACAGATATAATTAAGAGAGATAAGTAAAGAAACTATATTTTATTAAAGGGTACCATAGATAATGAAGCAATATCAGAACTAAACATTTGTACCAAGTGAGATAGCATCCAAATTCCTAGAGGAGAAGTTAAGAGAATTGTAAGAAGAAAAAGACAGCAAAACTAGACTATTGAGGGATCCAGACCTTACTCTCTCAGAACTAGATAAATTGAACCACAAAATAAATAAGAAAGAAGTTGAGGAGGTAAACAGAATGTTAGAAAAGTTAGGTATGATACATCTCTTTTTTTCTCAGCAGTTCATGAAACCTATACAAAATCTGACTGTATTAGAGGATAAAAACCTCAAAATCAAATGCATAAAGACAGAAATAATTAATGAATTTTTTCAGATCATTATGCAATAAAAATCACATGCAACAAAAGTCCAGGGGAAAACAGACCAAAAATTAATTGGAAACTAAATAATCTAATCCTAAAGAATGAATGGGTGAAACAGCAAATCATAGACACAATTGATAACTTCATCCAAGAGAAAGACAATAATGAGACAGCATACCAAAATTGATGGGATGCAGGCCAAAGTGGTTATAAGGGAAAATTTTATATTTCTAGATCCTTAATCGCATAAAATAGAGAAAGAGAAGATCAATGGATTAAGCTTAGAACAAAATAAACTAGAAAAAGAAGAAATTAAAAACTCTCAATACCAAATTTGAAATTCTGAAAATAAAATGGGAGATAAATAAAATTGAAAATGAAAAAAAACCTATTGAATTAATAAATAAAACTAGGAGTTGCTTTTATGAAAAAGCCAACAAAATAGATTAACCTTTAGTTAATTTGATTAGATAAAGGAAAAAAGAAAATCAAAATTTTAGTCTCAAAAATGAAAAGGAAAAACCACCAATGAAGAGAAAATTTGAGCAATAATTAGAAGTTATTTTGACCCACTATATTCCAATATATTTAATAATCTAAGTAAAATGCAGAAATATTCTTCAAAAATATGGATTGCCCAAGTTAACAGAAGAGGAAATGAATTATCTAAATATTTGCATTTTAGAAAAAGGAATAGAACAATGCATAAATCAAGTTGGATTTAGATTTGCATGTGAATTCTACCAAACATTTAAAGAACAATTAATTCCAATACTATTTAAACTATTTGAAAAAATAGAGAAAGGCCTCCTACAAAATTTCATTTATGGCAAAGATATGCTACTGATAGCTAAATCAGGTAGAGTGAAAATAAAGAAAATTATAAACCAATTTCCCTAATGAATATTGATGCAAAAATATTAAATAAAAAATTAGCAATGATATTACAGAAAGTCATCCCCAGGATGATACACTATGAGCAAATAGGATTTATGCCAGTTGTGCAGAGCTGGTTCAATATTAGGAAAACTATTAGGATAATTGACTACAACAATAACCAAACTAACAATCATATGATTATCTCAATAGATGCTGAAAAAGCATTTGATAAAATCCAATACCCATTCCTAATTTTTATTTTTTGCTCAGGCAATTGGGGTTAAGTGACTTGCCCACGATCACACAGCTAGGAAGTGTTAAGTGTCTGAAGCCAGATTTGAACTCAGGTCCTTCTTTGACTTCAACCCATCCTATTAAAAACACAAGAGAGTATAGGAATAAATGGGCTTTTTCTTCAAATGATCAGTAGCATCTATTTAAAATCATCAATAAGAACCATATGTAATGGGGAAAAACTAGCATAATTCCCACTAAGATCAAAAGTGAAACAAGGTTGTCCACTATCATCATTACTATTCAATATTGTAATAGAAATGTTAGCTTTGGCAATAAGAGAAGAAAAAGAGATTAAAGGAATGGGATTAGGTAATAAGAAAACTAAATTATCACTCTTTGTAGATGATATGATGGTATACTTAGAGAAACCTAGAGAATCAACTTAAAAACTCCTAGAAACAATTCACAACTTTAGCAAAGTTGCAGGTTACAAAATAAATCCACATAAATCATCAGCATTTTTATATATTTACCAACCAAGTCCAGCAGCAACAGATAAAGAAAGAAATTCCATTCAAAACAACTGTAGATAGTATAAAATATTTGGGAATCTATCTGCCAAGGGAAAGGACTTTATGAATACAATTACAAAACAATTTCCACACAAAAATGTTAGATCTAATCAGTTGGAAAAATATCAAGTGCTCATGGGTAGGCTGAGAAAATGTAATAAAAATGACTACTACATAAATGAATCTACTTATTAGGGCCATACTAATCAAACTCCCAAGAAATTATTTTACAGAGCTTGAAAAAATAATAACAAAGTTCATCTGAAAGAAAAAAAAAGGTCAAGGGAATTAATGGGGAAAAAAATGCCAATGAAGGTGATCTAGCAATGCCAAACCCAAAACTATATTACAAAGCAGATCATTGAAACAATTTGGCACTATGTAAGAAATACAGTAGTCAATCAGTGGGTTAGCTTAGATTAACAAAACAAAATAGTCAATAACTATAGCAATCTAGTGTTTGACAAACCCAAAGACTCCAGCTTTGAGGGAAAGAGCTCACTATTTGACAATAATTGCTGGGAAAATTGGAAACTAGTATGGCAGAAACTAGGTATTGACCTATACCTAACACCATATACCAGAATAAGGTCAAAATGGATTCATGATTTAGACCTAAAGAGTCATATTATAAGCAAATTAGAAGAACCTAATAGGACAGTTTACTTCTGAGATCTGTGGAGAAGGAAAGAATTTGTGATCAAAGAAGAACTGGAACTCATTATTGAATACCAAATAGATAATTTTGATTATATTAAGTTAAAAAGATTTTGTACAAACAAAATACAGAAATATTAAAAGAAAAGCAATAAATTGGGAAAACATTTTTACATTTAAGAGTTCTGATAAAGACATGATTTCTAAAATATGTATAGAATTGACTCAAATTTGTAAGAATTCAAGCCATTCTTCAGTTGAAAAATGGTCAAAGGATATTAACAATTTTCAGATGAAGAAATTCAAACCATTTCTAGTCATATGAAAAGGTGCTCTAAATTACTATTGATCAGAGAAATGCAAATTAAGAAAACTCTGAAATACCACTATACATCTTTCAGATTGGCTAACATGACAGGAAAAGATAATGACAAATATTGGAGGCAATGTGGGAAAACTGGGAAACTAATACATTATTGGTGGAACTGTGAACAGATCCAGCCATTCTAGAGAGCAATTTAGAACTATGTTCAAAAAGCTATCAAACTGTGCATACAGTATGATCCAGCAGTGTTTCTATTGGGCCTATATACCAAAGGGATATTAAAGGAAAGAAAGGGACCCACATGTGCTAAAATATTTGTGGAAGTTCTTTTCATAGTGGTAAGAAACTGGAAATGAAATGGATGACCCTAAGTTGGAGAATGGCTAAATAATTTATGGTATATGAATGTTATGCAACATTATTCTTCTATAAGAAATGATCAAGAGCATGATTTTAAAGATTCCTGGAGAAACTTACATGAACTGATACTAAGTGAAATGAGCAAAATCAGGAGATCATAGTACAGGGCAGCATCAATATTATAAGATGATGAATTCTGATGAATGTTAGTTTTTCCAACAATAAGATGATTGAGGCCAGTTCCAATGATTTTACGACCAAGAGAGCCATCTACACCCAAAAAGAGGACTGTGGGAACTGAATGAGGATCACAACATTGCATTCTCACTCTTTTTGTTGTTGTTCACTTGCATTTTTTCTTACTCATTTACTTTCCTTTTTGATCTGATTTTTTCCTTCCTCCTTTTCTTCCTCCTCCTCCTCCTCCTTCTTCTTATTTTCTTCTTATTTTCCTCCTTCTTCTTCTCCTTCTCCTTGTTCTAATATTTCTTATTCTTTTCCTCTTCCTCTTGTTCCTCCTCCACCTCCTCCTTTTTCTCCTCCTCCTGATTTTTCTTCTTCTTCATATGTCCACAATGAAAACACACTTTGCATGGTTTCACATATATGATTTATATATTATTGTTCATTTCATCAATGGATGGAGAGAAAATCAAAAGAAATAGTGAAAATTTGGAAATCAATATATTTTAAATTAATGTCAAAATAAACAAATTTTGATTTTATATACACAAGAGAGAAAATTTTCAGAAATCTGTACAATGCAATGGCCAATCAAAATACCAGAAAACCAAAAATAAAACATACTATCTACCCAAGGAAAGAGTGGTGATGGACAGAATGAGCCATATAATTCTTGGATTTGGCCAAGGTAGGATTTCATTTTTGTGACTACTTATATTTGTTACACTTCTTTCTTTTCTTTTTTCTTTTCTTTCATCTATTTATATGGATGAGTAAGAAGAAGAAAAATATTTTTCATTAAAATTAAATTGAATAACGTAAATTAAAAAGAACAAGAATGCTTATTTTAACAATCCCAACAAGCCATAGTAGGAAATTCTCCAATACAACACATAGCAGAGCTGAAATCCCTTCATAGATTTCTTAATAAATGATTTTTATTCTCTAAATGAAGACTACAGGTGATTGGGAATTTATAATTCCCCGAGAAAGTCCATTCCACCTGTAGCTAGCTCCATTCTATAGGGTTTATTCTCCTCTTAATGAATTGAAATGATTCTCTATAACTTTTACCTATTTTTTTGCTCCTATTTCATTGTCCTCTCCACTATCATCCCACATCAAGCAAACATCAATATAGATGTCCCTATTAATAAAATCCATCAATCACTTAATTTTCCTTTAATGTTTCTGAGTCTCTCAGCTTGCTTATCCATTAACTGGATATCAAAATATCATATTTTTATATCACAAAGCTATTTTAAGGAATTCACTTTAGAATGTGTGTAAAATATTTTAAAAGTATAAAATAAGGTAATATGGTAATAATGATAATGAAAGACAAAAAAAATCTGCCTGTATTTTCCTAAAGCTTTAAATTTCCGCCGCTCAATTTGTTTTATATTCATGACATGAAGATTTCCTTTACAAAAGATGAAACTTGACATCTTTTTGCCCAAACGAATTTGCAGTTCTCTTACTTATTTATGGTTTCCAAAGTTTCTTGGTGATGAATCTTATAGTTACATCCTACAGTGACAAGTCACATATTTTGTCAGTCACAGTAGATTACATTAGCCGACATGATTGATGTGGTCTAAAGTGAGAGGACAATGTAGAACTGGAACACATTATGAAAAAGGGTTTAAAAAAAACAAAAGTCCTTTAAGAGAAGTTCAAGAGGAAGAATGTAAGAATAAATCTTCTCACTGTTTCTGCCAGGAAATCAATGACTTTTTAGTAAAGAGTATGCGTGGTATAAAAGAAAAATGGTTGGATTAGAAATAAGGAAATCAGGGTTCAAGATTATAATAATAAAGAGCCAGGGAAAAATAGACCAAAAAATAACTGAAAACTAAATAATCCGATTCTAAGGAATGAGTGGGTGAAACAATTTCATCCAACAGACTGACAACAATGAGATGACATACCAAAATTTATGGGATGCAGCCAAAGCAGGATGAAAACAGAGAAAGAAAATTATAGATCAATTTCCCTAATGAATATTGATGCAAAAATCTTTTAAAAATATTAGCAAACATATTATATCAAGTTATCCACAGGATACCCACACCATGACCAATTTGGGTTTATACCAGGTATGCAGGGTTGATTCAATATTAAGGAAACTATTAGCATAATTGACTATATCAATAACCAAACTAACACAAATCATATGACTATCTCAATAGATGCAAAAAATTGACAGAATCCTACATCCATTCCTATTAAAAACACTAGAGAGTATAGCAATAAATGAGGTTTTCCTTAAAATAATCAATACATCTATTCAAAACCATCGAGAAGCATTATATATAATGGGGATAAACTAGAGCCATTCCCATTAGAATCAGGGGTGAAATAAGTTTGTCCACTATCACCCTTACTGTTCAGTACTGTACTAGAAATGTTAAATTTTGCACTAAGAGAAGAAAAAGAAATTAAAGGAAGTATGAAATGAGGAAACCAAATTATTATTCTTTGCAGGTGATATGATGATATACTTAGAAAATCCTAAAAAAACTACTAGAAACAATCCACAACTTTAGCAAAGTTGCAGGATACAAAATAAATCCACATAAATCATCAGCATTTTTCTGTCACCAACTAAGTCCAGCAGCAAGAGATACAAAGATAAATTCCATTTAAAATAATGATAGATAATATAAAATATTTGGTAATTTACCTGCCAAGGAAAAGTCAGAAACCATAAGAACACAATGACAAAACACAATTACAAAATACTTACCACACAAATTAAGTCAGATCCAATAAGGTGGGAAAATGTCAAGTGTTCATGAGTAGGCCTAGCAAATATAATAAAAATAACAATATTACCTAAATTAATCTACTTATTCAGTGCCATACTAATCAAAAATCTAATAAATCATTTTACAGAGCATGCAAAAATAATAACAAAGTTCATCTGGAAGAACAAAGGTCAAGAATTCCAAGGAAATTAATGGAAAAAAATAAAAATGAAGGTGGCCTAGCTATACCAGACCTAAAACCACATTATAAAGCAGCAGTCATCAAAATCATTTTGTACTAGAAATAGATTAGATGATCAGTGCAATAAATTAGATTCACAAGACACAATAGTCAACAACTATAAGTATTCAAATGTTTGCCGAACTCCAGCTTCTGGGATAAGAACTCACCATTTGACAAAAATTGCTGGGAACACTGGGAATTAGTATGGCAGAAACTAGGCACTGGTCCTCACCTAACGCCCTAAACTAGGATAAGGTCAAAATGGGTTCATGATTTAGATATAAAGAGTGATATTATAAACAAATTAGAAGAACAAAGAATAGTCTACTTCTCAGATCTCCACAGATGAAAGGGATTTGTGGCCAAAGAAGAACTGGAGTACATTAAGGAATGCAAAATGGATAATTTTGATTATATTATGTTAAAAAGTTTTTGTACAAACAAAACCAATGTAGATAAGATTAGAAGGAAAACAATAAACTGGGGGAAAATGTTACATTCAAAGGTTCTGATAAACGCCTTATTTCTAAAACATAGAAAATTAACTCAAATTTATAAGAATTCAAGCCTTTCTCCGATTGATAGTCAAAGATATGAACATACAGTTTGCAGATGAAGAAACTGAAACCATTTATAATCATACAAATTCTAAATCACTTTTGTTTGGGGAATGCAAATTAAGACAACTCTGTGGTATCACCACATATCTTTCAAATTGCCTAAGATGACATGAAAAGATAATTTGAAATGTTGGAGAGTATATGAGAAAACTGGGATACTAATACTGTGTTGATTGAGCTGTGAACTGATTCAACCATTCTAAAGAGCAACGTGGAACTATGCCCAAAGGGCTATCAAGCTGAATCTCATTTGATCCAGCAATGACTCCATTGAGTTTGTATTCCAAAAAGATCATAAAGGAGTGAAAGGGATCCACAAGTGTAAAAATATTTGTGGCAACCTTTTTTTTTTTTTTTGGTAGTGGCAAGAGACTGGAAACTTAGTGGACGTCCATCAGTTGGAGAATGGCTGAATAAGTTTTGGCATATGAATATTATAAAATATAATTGTTCTATAAGAAACAATCAGCAGATGATTACATAGAGGCATGGAGAGACTAAGATGAACTGAAGGGAATAAAATCACTAGATCACTGTATTTGGCAACAGCAAGATTATAAGATGATCAAAGTGTGATGGATCTGGCTCTCTGTAACAATGAGATGATTCAGTGTTAAGGACCATGCCTAAGTGAAGTGTCAGGTTAATTCTCAATGAGCCTCCACAGCTGTGAATCATATCACTTGAAGGAGTTGTAAAGCAGTCTTTACTTAGGCAGATGTTCCTTACAGATTGGGAATGAAATAAATTGGAGTCAAGAGGGAAGAAGAGAGAGATGAAAGAATTCAACTGCCTCTCAGTCTCCATGTATCATCATTACCCTTTCACATGAAGATCCATTCTACATGTCTGAATTAGACCTCCAGCAGCTACTGGCAGGTGGCTCCCATATCACAGCATATGGTGCCCAATGCGGGGCACAAGAGTCACAAGAAACAAAGACAGGTCTGAGTTAGACCTCCAGGAGCTACTGGCAGGTGGTTCCTGTATCACAACAATTCAGATCAATTTCAATAGTCCTATGA
The DNA here is from genome assembly GCF_902635505.1 of Sarcophilus harrisii. Lineage (NCBI taxonomy): Eukaryota > Metazoa > Chordata > Mammalia > Dasyuromorphia > Dasyuridae > Sarcophilus > Sarcophilus harrisii. The sequence continues at coordinate 365,033,168 of NC_045427.1, read as the reverse complement.
TGAAGAGAGCTTTCTGCACTCAGAGAGAGAACTGGGGGTATTTGAGTTTTAATCACAACATAGGATTTGAACTCATTTTGTTGTTCTTTGCTTCCATTTTGTTTTCTTTCTCATGTTTTTCTTTTTTTTTTCTGATTTTTCTTGTGCAGCAATAACTATGGAAATATTTCTAGAAGAATTGTTCATGTTTAACATATATTGCATTATGTACCATCCAGGGGAGGGACTGGGAAGAAGGGAGAGAAACATATTTGAAACACATGGTTTTCCAAGGTTGAATGTTCAAAATTATCTATGTATATGTTTTGAAAATTTAAAATTTTAATAATAAAAAATAGAATTGTGCAAATGGAAGTCAATGACTTTATAAGTTATCAAGATACAAAAAAGTAAAATCACATGAAAAAATAGAAGAAAATGTCAAATATTTTCTTGAAAAAAAAACTGACATAAAAATAGATGCAGGAGAGAAAATTTGAGCTGCAAACTAAAATTCCATGAGACATCAAGAATCAATACAATAAATTAAAAGAATGGAGAAAATAGGAAAAAAATGTGAAATAGCTCATTAGAAGAAAAAGGGATTCAAAAGAGTTCAAGGAGAAATATTTTAAGCATTGTTAAACTACCTGAAAGTCAGAATCAAAGGGAAAGTCTAGATATAATATATCAAAAAAAAAAAAAAAAAAAAAAAAAAAATCAAGAAAAACTGTCCTCAGAGGATAAAACTGGAATTGAAAGAATTTCATCTCTATTTGAAATAAATCCCAAAATGAAAATTGTAAGGAATATTATAGCCAAATTTCAGAACTCCCAAATTTAAGATAAAATCCTCCATGTAGCCAGAAACCATCAAATATATGATGCCATAATAAGAATCTTACAACAACTAGCACCTGCAATGCTTAAGGAACAGAGGGCTTGAATTATGATATTATGTGTTATGGGCCAGAACTCTGAACCTGAAACAAAGAATTCATACAAGGTACTAAGTCAGTGGAATTGAGAGAGTCAATAGTTATCTAATTTAGCATGGTTCAGTATGATTGATTTAATCCTACAAGGAGATGTTATGGGCCAAAACTTGAAACAAGGTACTAAGTGGAATTGAGGAGACAATGGTTAAATTTAGTTAATCCTACAACAAATAATGATTTCCTAGTGATATAATTATTGGTGTATATTCAGTGTGGAGCATATAAGCTAGAAGGTCTCAGGGCCAAAAGAGGACAAGCACACTAGAAGGTCTCAGAGGCTGAGACAGATTCCTTCCATTGTCCACCTTTGTGGTGGCTGGAGGCTGAAGCACAAATCTTTGTATTTGAAGAGATTCAGAGGGCAGAGAAGGAGGCAGGAACTCAACCCCACAGAACCAAGGAGAGAGATAGGCTTCTAAGAAAGCTAATTGGGCCCAAGGAAAGGAGACAAGACTTTGAAGGAGACAATAAAGGATTTGGATTTTAACACCTGGCTGCAATTGGTGATTACTCTAAACTGAAATGAAGGCTGCTCCCAGAGACCCCAAGAAAACCTCAACAGAGAACATTATTATTTTTTTTTATTATAGCTTTTTATTTACAAGTTATATGCATGGATAATTTTACAGCATTCATAATTGCAAAACCTTTTGTTTCAATTTTTCCCCTCCTTCCCCCATCCCCTCCTTCTGATGGAAGGTTGACCAATACATGTTAAATATGTTAAAGTATAAATTAAATACAATATAAGTATACATTACCTAACAGTTATTTTGCTGTACAAAAAGAATCGGACTTTGAAATAGTATACTATTAGCCTGTGAAGGAAATCAAAAATGCAGGCGGACAAAAATACAGAGATTGGGAATTCTATATAATGGTTCATAGTCATCTCCCAGAGTTCTTTCACTGGGTGTAGCTGGTTCAATTCATTACTGCTCTATTGGAACTGATTTGGTTCATCTCATTGCTGGAGATGGCAACGTCCATCCAAATTGATCATCATACAGTATTGTTGAAGTATATAATGATATCCTAGTCCTGCTCATTTCACTCAGCATCAGAGAGAACATTATATTTTAGAGAGAATATTACAATTATGAAAGGCAAAATATATGGACTTAGAACCAAGAAAAACCTACTAAAAAATCTGACCTGAATTAATCCTTCACGGGGAAAAATATATATATTTAATGAAACAAAACTTTTCAAGTCTTTGTGATGAAAAAACCAGAAATGAGTTTTTTTTAAGGCTTTGAAATATAAGAAACATAAAGGAAATATAAAAAGCTAAATATGAAGAGAAATCATAAAAAACTCAATAAAGTTAAAGTGTTTGCCTATTTTCTATATGGAAAGAAAATTCATGTAATACTAAGAACTTTATTACTAGTACAGTTAGAAGGATTATATATACATAAAAGGTATGAGACTGAGTCACTATTTTGGAATAATGCAAAAAAAAAAAAAAAATACATGAGAAAGATGGATGTCCAGGAAAAAGGAAGAAAGGAGAGATAGAATAGGGTAAATTACCTCACACAAAAGAGTTATACAAAAAAAAAAAAAAAAGACCATTTAAAATACAACAGAAAAGTGATTGTGTTCAATGCTTGAATCTCATTACCATCTAAATTGGTTCAAAGAGGGAAATGTGTATGTCTGTGTGTTTGCATGTCACACATGCAAACACACACAGGCACGATGGTAATACAAATCTATTTTACCCAATAAAGAAGCAGAAAATAAAGAGAAAAAGAAAAAGAAGAAAATGATAAAAGGGAAGATAAAAGTGAGATTAAAAAAAAAAAGTAAGTGGTCAGATGATTGGAAGCAAAACAGACTTTAGAAAAATAACAGGATTAAAAAAAGAGGCAGTAAGATAAACAAAAGGAAATAAGATAGAGGGGAATGCATCTTAGCAAACTTAGTTTTAAATGTAAATGGGACAAATTCACCCATAAAATGGAAAGGATAGAAAAATAGATTAGAAACCAGAATTTTACATTATATTATTTAGAAGAGACACACTTGAAATCAAGAGAAACATGTTGTGTTAAAAGGAGAGGAAAAAGGAGAATTCATTTTCCTTATGCTGATATAGAATTTTAAAAGATAACAATCAGGAACTCAACCAAGAAAAAAATTGATCTAATTAAAACCAATAAGCAAGGAATCTATATTTTGCTAAAAGACACTATACACTGCATAGTAATGTCAATACTAAACAAATGTGTACCATATTGCTATCCAGATTGTTAAAGGAAAAGTTAAATGAATTATAGGATGAAATGACCAGTAAAATTATTCTAGTGAGAGAATTCAACTTTCCCCTCTCAGACCTAGACAAACATAATCATAAAATAAATGTACAAAAAGTTAGAGAGATGGATATAATATTACAAAGAAGCATGGAAATAGAAAGTATCATATATTTATCTCAGGCATAAAAAAACACCTTCACAAAAACTGAGTATATATTAGGACATTAAAAACCTCAGAACCAAATACAAAAGGCAGAAAACTTGAATGCCATATTATAATATAATATATGGCATAATATAATAAAAATTAGATTAATTAAAAAGCCATGGAAGCATAATTTAAAAATTAACTAAAAAATAAATTACCTAATCCTAAAGAATAAATGGATTAAAGAAGCAATCATAGAAACAATCAAAATTGTCATTACAAAAAATGACAACATAACACAGTTTGTGGGATTAAACTGAAGCAGTACTTGGGAAAAATTCTATCTATATATCTATATATCTATAGTTATTATATAAAACAGAGAGAAAATGTAACAAAGAATTGGGCATGACAATTTTTAAAAAAGTTAAGAACAATTTAGAATCTCCAATTTATGAACTAAAATTGAAACCCTAAAAAATCAAAGAAGAATTTAATAAGATTCAAAATAAAACATCAAGAAGAATGTTAAATTAATAAAATCTAGAAGCTACTTTAATGGATTTTTTTTTAAAGAAAGAAGACATTCAATTTCATCAGTTTCAAAAATGAAAAAAGTAAATGCATTACCAGTGCAGAAGAAATTAAAACAATTATTTGAAGTTGTTTTGTCCAATGTATCCCCGCAAACCAGACAATCTAAGTAAAATGGAAGAATATTTACTAAACATAAACAGTCCAAATTAATAGTAGAGGAAATAGAATGCATATTTTTTTAAAAGGATTTAAAAGGGTTTAAAAGGATTTAAAAACTTTTAAGTTACAATTAATCCCAATATTATAGAAAATATCTGAAAAAAAAATAAGTGAAGGAGTACTAACAAATTACTTTCATGACGCAAATATTGTTTTGATATTTAACACAAAAATGGAACTATAGACCAATTCCCATAATAAACATTGATGCAAAAGTTTTTTTTTTTAAATCCTTGCAAGAAGATTACATCAATATTTCACAAAAATCACACATTGTGACCAGATGCTAATTAATGGATAGTTTTCTCAGTAGTAATTCACAATGAGAGTCAACTCTTAAAATTTTTTTTCCACTATACCCAACTGGCTAATTCCTTTGCATCTGCTTGGATTCTAGACTCATTCTATTGCTGTAACCCATCCCACACAGCACAAAATTCCTTTGCCAACAAATAATACATACCAATATCGATCACCTTGACAGTGGAAGTGCCCCATATCTCGTCTCTTGGTAAAATATAATCCCATGGTTAATCTCACCAGATCATACCAATTGCTACCAAATTTCACAGGCTAGGTCCATGTCATAAATATTGGTAGGTCTCAAATAGTGTAACTAATGAATTTCCTGAAGTGGTTGTATATTTTTGAATTCCTATTATTGGAAGTTATGATTATGTAATATGCTAATTAGTTCTATTCCATTGAAAAGAAACAGCCTTAATTTGAATAATTTAACCATTTTAGGGCATTTATTCTTTGTACTAATTGGGATCTCACTCTACAAGTTTCTGTTTTGGAAGGATTAAATCAGAAAGGAAAGTTTATTTATTTTTTTTTTCTGCTAAATATAATACCTAGCAAGGAAAAAGAAATACTTTTCTATAGGTCACCATTGGAGTGTTTAACCCAGTTCAAAAGAATAAACCTGGAGAAAATAACATTTTATTAAATGTAAAAGTTTCTTCATATCTGGTTATATATATTCCCTTCATAGAAATAAATGATAAGCAGGTAGATTTCAGAAAAATCTGGAAAGATTTATGTGAACTGATACTGAGTGAAGTGATCAGAAAAATAACATCGTACACAGTCATAATAACATTGTTTAATGATCAGCTATGACAGACTTAGCTCTTTTCAGCAATTCAGTGATCAAAGACAGTTCCAGAAGGCTTACTATGGAAAAATGCTTTTCACATCCAAAAAAAGAACTGAAAAAGTATGAATACAGTATTATTTTCCCTTTTTTTTCATTTTTTCCCTTTTGTTATGCTTCTTCTTTCACAAGACTAGTGTGTAACTGTGTTTGACACATTTGAACATGTATAACCTATATCAGATTGCTTACCTCTTGAAGAGCAGGGAATAGAAGAAAGAAAAGATAAAAAACTTTGGAACTCTAAATCTTAAAAAAAAAAAAAAAAAAAAAAAAAAAAAAAAAAAAAAAAAAAAAAAGAATGTTGAAAATGTCTTTACACATAATTTTAAAAAATAGTGTTAAATTAAAAAAAAATATATCCTGAATCATCTTATTGTCCCTTCCCTCCACCCCCCCCCCATATATTATCTCTTTTGGCATCTTATCAGCTTCCATAACTTCAAATTAATCATTCACAGTCAAGCGGTTTCTTGATCTACATATCTACCAATAGGCTTTCTCTTATATTGCATTCCCTGTATCAACAATTGCCACTTAGGCACCTTTAATTCAATATCATCCAAATATAACTCTTTGTCTTTCCCTAAAAATCCTTCCTTTTTCTGAACTTTCCTTTTACTGTTGAGGGCACCAACATTCTCCTAGCTACCTATTTCTATGTCACTCCCCTTCACATATGAACTCTTAAAAGCAGAGATTATTTTTTGTCTTTTTTAATATCCCCATCCCTTAGAATGGTGTCTGAATTATAGTTAATTCTTAATAACTGCAGTTAAGTGGTACAGTGAATAGAGTGTTAGTCTTAGAGGACTTAAATTTGAATCCTGACTCAGAAATTTACTGACTATGTGACCTTGGGCAAGATACATAAATTCACTCTGTCTCTTAAGTTTTCTCATTTATAAAGTGTGATCATAATAGCATGTAGCTTCCAGTGTTGTTCTGAAGATTATGGGATAACACATGTAAAGTAGTTTGAAAACCTTGAAGCATTACATAAATGGTAATTATTACCATTAATTATGATTATTATCATAGTATTACTTTTTCATTCATACTCTTTAATGCTTGGTTCTGGATCAGTATTAATGCAATCACAGATTTTTGCTTTTCTTGTATCAAAGATCAAATGTTACTAAAACATCTCTTTTGGCAAAATAGAAACTTTTCCCTCTAGCTACAAGATTTTGGGAAGAGTAGTTATATTTTTCATTCTGCTGGAGCTTAGACCATTTAATAAGAAACTTAATATTCTGTTTTTACAGATTATCATCACAGAAAATATTCAGTTACTTTTCCCCCAAGATACTTAATAAATTCCAATGCTTATATTCATTCCCATTCCTCTTTCTCTAAATCCAGAAGATATACAATTTGTTCTATACATGCATTATCATGTGCTTTTAATTGATCTTTTAATACAATTATTGATATCTTCTCAGCCAAATAAGGAGGTTCTATGGTCTGCTGGAAAGAATACTAAACTTGGAAATAGCAGATCTGATATCTAATCTTAGTTTTGCCTCACTGACCTCAATTTTTTTTTTCTATGAAACGGGACTGGTAATTTTAGCCCTCTCTAAGTAATAAGATTGCTTTGTGAAAGTTCTTTGAAAAATATAAAGCATTATAAAATTCTTATTACTTTTTTAGTTGACATGGACTTTTCCTAAGTAAAGAGTTTTATGGGTTTGTGACTATTGTTCCCAATTCTATAACTAAGTAATTTTGATTTGGAAGTACTTTCCTTTCTTTGGTAGGTTGCATATGTATTATTATCTCTGTTTTACAAAACAACAAGCTAATGCTCACACAGTTGTCATATTATGTGATATACATTAAGGCATACAAAACATTTTACGCCTTATAATACTGTGAATTAGGTAGTAGAAATATTAACACCATTTTATAGGTAAAAAAAAAAAAAAATACTAGACTAAGAGAAGTTAACTGATTTCCCTGGGTCACATAGCAAGTATTGGAATACTGTCATTCTCAATTACAAATACAGTGTTCTTTTTCATGGTACCAAACAGTCCCCTTGACACTGGATTGTAATATTCAATTGAAGTCATGCTGGGAATAACAACACCTGGTTCTATTATACTTACGTGACAGATGAAGTAGTTAGACGAAATAATTTCTAAAGTTCCCTTTCCCCAGCTCTACATTTTAGGAACTCTAATATTTAAATAAGGTTTTTTGCAATATTATTCAATATCAATCAAAAGGAAACCAATATATTTTTCCATTGCATACACTAATTTGTAAGTTGCATATAATGAAGAAAAAATGAGAAGTAATATGACAACTATATTAGTAGCTCAGAAAGATAGTATTTTCCCAATTTGGCCCATTTACACTCATTTTCAACTCAATTATAATATATGAGTGAATATTCCTTCTTACATACTCTAAAAACAACCAAAAAAAAAAAAAAGATTATGAAGTTTTCAACCCCTAAAACTGTTAGCTGAAATGCATATTTCAAGTAAGAAGGCAACAGACTCTAATACCCTCAAATGGAATTTATTTGAGAAATTATAAAAATGAATTTATTATTCTTTTTCTTTCAGCTCTGAGCCCCCAGCCAAAAATTTGTATTCTTTTATGATACTTCTCTGTTACATGAATAGTGACAAATATATATTAGGATTGTGACAGTTAACTATTTTTAACCACAATTGTCAGATTAAGGAAGAAAGATCATTTTAAAAAACATTTAAAAAAAACTTTCAAGAAAAATAATTTTTTGGAAATAAACACATAACCTCTCAAGAAAAGGGGAGAGGAGGTGGAAAGAGAAAAATGGAGAAAGCATTGTTTTGAGTCTGCTGTCCAAGGGGGTTTTAACAACTACATCTATTGTGACAGTCTTCATCATTATCTGCACATAGCCATAAACTTGGAATCTGGATCATGCTCAAAACTACTTTTCTTTATTTAGAGGAAAGTTGTATGGCCAGGAGAAATTCATTTAATTCTTTGAGCTCCAGCTTTCTAATATATAACAAATTGGTATAATAATATCTACAATACCTTCTTCACAAAGTTTATTTAAGAAATGATTTAGATAATATAAATTAAATATGTTGAAAACTTTAAAATATGATTAAATGCCAGTTGTCTTTTTTGTTTTTATTATTGTTATAATATTTCTGAGATGCACAGATATTAAATATAATGGCAATACAAAACTAACATTTTTACTTATAATATATTCATCATTAACCTATGACTATATTTTGAGATAATGTATGCAATAAACATGAACATTAGTGCAACTGCTTAGGAAGAAATTCCACTGCCACAAATATTTCTTTCTTTTAAATAGTTTAGTAATTACAAATGATGACCTACTTCTCAATAGATGGGAAGAAATGGTTGTCCTTTCTGATGGAATGCAACACTCATAAAGGATAGCAGTTCAACATTTTGGAAGAGCAAAAGCTTCTATTAATCTTCAGGACAGATGGGCTATTGTGAACTTCATAGTGACCCTTCCTCCCCCTGAACTTTGACCTGAGTGACAGCAGTTGAGTTTCTATGATCTATTCCATCCCAGACCTCTATGAACAGAAGGGTAAAAAGACTGATACACTAGAGTGGCTTTTGAAGTGTGTTTGGGTGAAAAAGATGCAAAATCACTACAACTCAGATTTAGACCAACTTATTACCGTCAGAATGGACTAAGAGAGACATGTTTTGGCAACCACCAAATTAGATATAAAGAATGAGGGACTCATAAGAGTTTTGTTTAGTGAATTTAGTAATATATTTTTTCCCCCTTTCCTTTCTTTGTCTCATTCTTTTCCTAACTCTGTTGGTGAGTTTGTGTCTGCTTCTGTTTTCCCAAGTCTATTTTATTTTTCTTTATCTTTCTCTCTGTGTGTCAGTTACATCAGAAAAAAGAGCTGAATTTGGAAACAGAAAACCTGGGGTCATATTCTACCTGTCATTAGTGATATGACTTTGGTAAAGTCACTTAAACTCTCTAGATTGGTTTCTTTATTTGTAAAACGAGAGAGTTTAAACAGATCTTCTCTGGGATACTTTTCTATGATAAATCTATTATCCTGTGATTCTAATGCATGTAAATGGAAATTCTGAAGAGATTTAGATAAATATCTAGACAAATATGGCTAACTTCTGCACATTAAACAAAAACTTTTGTCAGGGAAGTACCCTGTGTTTACTAATCTCTGTGTTTCTGTTCTTCTTTGTGTATCTTTCTTTTCTCTGTCTTTCTGTTACTTTATCTTTGTGTTTCTCTTTTTCTCTTTGTGTCTCTCTTTCTTGCTTTATCTTTTTCCAATTTTCTCACTTCTAAACTAATAAATCAGTTCAGTCCGACTCTCTTTTTTCACTTCTTTCCAACTGCTCTCTCTCAGGCAAGGTCTATCCCAATGGAGCTCCTTTACTACTTTTTAAAAATTATCCTTACTTAGTCTGAATGCCAGTTCCTTTATATAAGTTGTTTCCTTCAATGTCATAAAAATTCATGGAAGGCAGGAACTCTCTTTTTTTCATATATTTAAAGCACTTAAAGAATGCTTTATCTAAAATAAAATATCTGTATATGTCTGTCTCTCTGTCTATATTTCTGTCTCTCTGTCTCTTTCTCTGTTTTCCTATTGGAGGGACGGGGGTGGTCAGAAGCTAGGTAAGAAAAAAAACTGCTTTGGATTTGGAATAAGAAGATCTTTTGAGTTTAGATTCTACCTTTCACTATGTGAATGACCTTAGGATCATTTAACTTCTTTAGATCTTGATTTCCTCATCCACAAAATAAGGAGGTTGAAATAAATAGCCTTGAAGTCCCTTTCTGCTATATGAATATTAGCATAATTGATACTTATCTGAAATTTTTCATTTATTTTTACAACTCTCACTTATTTCACAAGTAAATCAAGTGCTAAATTTCTTTATTCTACTCCAGGGCTCTTCAAATTGAATAACTTGGTATCTTAAAGAACATTTAATCCAACTACTAACCTGATTCCAGAATTTCTCTTTTAGTATACAATCCTCAAAACAGAATTCTGAAATTCGTAATAATGGAATTTTAGATTCATAAAATTAGAGAATCTTATTAGGGGTGAAAAGAATCTTAGGGTCACTTGGTCCAATTTCTCACACAGTTCAGTTCCAGTTAGCCTGAATGATAAATAGTAACTTTTTAAAAATAGTATTAGGTATAAATTATTCTAATGGCAACTGAATTAATTCCATAAAAGAGTTTGTAATTCCAGCTCATTCTATTCAGAAGCTTCTATTGACTTTCTTTCTTTACTCAATTAGGAACAAATTTAATAGAAAGTATTGTTTCCATTTTGCCAAAGTGCCATGAACAATTTTTAGTAGTTTTGGAAGACTTACAGTAGTATAGTTAAATGTACCTTTTATTTAGCAAACACATATTCACATGCTGACAGAGTACTTACACTTTTTGACATGAGGGAAAAAACCTCAAATTTTAAAATAAATTTTCAAACAATTTGTTTACCTAATGTTTCAGAAATAATATTATATGGTGCAAAAGAAATTGACTACAAAGCAAAAGACCCGAGTTCTTAACCAACTGTGCTTGTCTGACCTTGAAAAAATGGTTTTCTTCTCTACGTTTCATTTTCAATATCTATAAATGGAGACTCCTGCACATGGTCATTTTTAAGGTCTCCTCCTACTGCTATAATATCCAACTAATTCATCTTAAACATAGCTGCCAAAATCATGATTCCAAAGCATAAGGTGAATGATGTCACTACTCTGCTCAAAACTCTTTGTAGCTTCCTTTTGCCTATAAGAAAAACAAACAAATTAAACAAACACACAAACAAGAACCAAACAAGACTTGTCAGGCAGCATTAAAGGCTCCAGCCAATTCAGTTCACATACTTTACATTCCACCTCTTTCATGAAACAACCATTATAATTCCTATGCACCTTTGCATAGACAAAATATAATCTTCAGACCTGAAATGCCCTCCCTTCTTGAGTCCAGAATTTCAGATTCCTTCAGACAGTGATGGGGTCGTTGGTCCTTGGAAGTCAGGTGAGTCACAGGAGAGGGTCTGAATTACTTTAAATAATTGGGAACCAATATACTTTCTGAGGCAAGTTGGGAGGAACTGACAGTATTATCTTGTGCTTAAGTGTGTCTTTTGTTCTTAAGTAGGTCTTTTGTTATCCTTAAGTGGGCTTTTATTGCAGTAGGCCCTTGTTGAATTCCTTGCATAGACAAAATTATCTGGATGCTAGAGTTACTTAATACAACCAGAAGCCCAAGTTATGATGTCAATCCCCAAGATTATTTTTTAGACATAAATGAACCAATTTATATTTCACTTTAAGAATCTATTCTGCCTTATGGCTTCACTGGTTCATTAGAAACTCTCCATCTTAGGGTAGTCAAGACAATTATCAAGTTTTCTAGGAAGTTTGCCTATCAAAATATTGAGGGAGAAGACAGGGTTCCCTGACTGATTGGGTGAAAGAATTCATACATTCAGTTTGTCTCCAAGTTAAAGGGCAAAGATTTATTATGCTGCTGATAGCTGGCTAATTCCAAGGAAATTTAGCAAAGGCAGAAACAAAAAAGCCAATTTTTTAGGAAAGAGAAACAAAGATTAGGTTGATATGCTAATATTCTAGTTTAGAGGTACAATTGAAGAGTGATAGGTTTTGGATAGTTTCCTTGTTGAGTTATACAGCTTACTGATCTACAGATTGGCCAGCACTGTTTGTGGCACTCCCAAACCAGGTATTTTTAAGATTTATCAGGCATAGCGACTTTCTCATACCTTATCATTATGATGTCCTTCCCCTTGTTATAGCTAGTTCCTTAGGAACTTGCTCAATCTTACTGAATTTTCCCCTTGCTAATGTTCTAAGGAACTTAGGCTGTATCTTTCCCCTGGTTGTTCACTAAACTTCCTTTTGGAATTGTAGGGTGCTAGACCCCTTTCCCAAATTAACTAATCAGAGCCATCTTCAGATACAAAGAAAAAGCATTTATTTAATCCCTGCAGGGAAAGGTCCAGACACACACCTAGGAGCCATCCCAACCCTCTCTATGTGCTCCTGAAATCTGACCAGCTTGGCTTGTTCAAGATTTAAGAAGCAAAAAGATCTGAGTCTTTTCGTTAAAAAGACTAAAGGAACATAACCATCCTTGACCAATGTTGTCTGCTTCCTGTGGGTCACTGGCATTTCTTGAAGGTCTGACCTTTAGAGACCACATGACTCCCTGCAACCCAGAGTTCAAGAATGGGAATAGGAGTCATGTGACTTCCTGAAACCTGAGGCCCAACACCTCATCATCCCACGCTAGGTATAAGGCTCCTGTGACTTAGTCTCAATACTGAGAAAACTTCACTCAATCAGTCCCATTCAGAATTTAGCTCTCTAGTCAATGGCATCATAAAATATTTGCCTCTTGATTTGGAGATTGTCTAAGTCTAGAAATTCTTGGAGAGACCCCAAGATATAGACCCAAAGCCACAATAGACCCAAAGTTCCTTCTCCCCATCATTTGTTGACCTATATAACAACGCATGGAACTCAAACATATTTGCTGGTTCAGTGCTTCTACATGCCTGTATCCCATCAGTACCACCTCCTACCTCCTCTATGGAGATTTTTCAGTTACAATTATTGCTTTCTCTATCTCTCTCTTTTTTAATATATATATATATTTTAAATCTGGGTTGGTGGAGGCTATTTTCCTTACTCTTGTTGTGCCTCAGTTTCCCAAAATTGTTCTCTCCTTTTCCTCAGCGGTTTCAATCAGATAAGATTTCAATTGCCCTTTACTCCTCTCTAGGAGGCTTTTCAAGGAAAAACTTTTCTGCCAGTTTTAAAAGTAGCCATGTTTTTCCTGTTCCTATTACTTATAAATTAGTGCAACAGGTTAAGAAATTAGAAATCACAAGCATTTTTTTTTTTACTAAACACATTTGCAACATTGAAATGACCAATTGCCAAATTTCCCAATCACAGTTTTTAAAACTTAACAGAGCTCTTTAATCAACAAAACAGACAAACAAGTCACAAACATAGACTGCACAATTACAACATTTAACAAGACATTTAACATATAGGAACTAGGAGGTATTCCAGAAACCTCAGGAATGCCCTTGAGGGAAGTTTTTCAGCTCCAGACTCTTCTCAGAAATCCAAATGGAGCCTTTTTAAATAGGCTTCCAAGGGTCATTTTGGTGTGTTTCTCTGCCTTTACAGAGAATGCCCAGAGATAAATAAATAGTGTCAAAAGACACTCAAAACCAGATTCAGAATCAGATTTATTATCTGAAAAATATTCAAGCCAGATATGTCTTAAAAGATACCCAGATAGTACCACACTGCATCCAGTTAGTACTGTTCTCAGAAATTAATACCAAAGACTGCAAAGATTAAAAAGAACCAAATAGTTGTAGAGGGCTGATCTTTGGAGAAGTATACTTGAAACAAGGTGTTAACTTAGTTCACATATATACTTAGAGTACTAAGTATATACTTAGCATGGTGATGTAATAGTTCTCTAGTTCACACATATTCAGTATACTGTAATGATGTAATTGTAATATGATATTTAAACTCAGGACAAAGTCAGACTAGGAGGGAGACTGAGACTGGCAGACTGGCAGACTGCTGGAAGAGACTGGCTCAGACTGAGACTGGGTCAGACTATGACAGACACAGACCATGAAGGAAATGAGAAAGACTTTGGATTCTATTCTTGTCCATCCTCATGGTGTTTATCCTGCTGAGACTAAGGCCCGTTGCTAGGACCTCCAGAAAGCTAGCTTAGCATCTTATTTTTCTTTATTTATCTTCTTTATCTTTTTATCTTATTTTTCTTATCTTTTCTTACAGTCGGAGTGTATTTTTCTGAGAATCCAGAAGATATCCGAGACAGAAAATCACTTACCCTGCAGGGATTTTAAAATAGGCTCTCCTTTGGCCAGGTGGAGGTGTTCACAATGAGTCTTGCCTCAGATGAAAACTGCTCTATTCTGGAAACTCTGGAGCAATCCAAAAGGGCCAGACTTTCCAAACAAAGACCCCAGACCTCAGCTGCTCCAAGACCCAAGGCAGAGACCTAAAGGTTTCTAATCTCTAATCCCTCTCTTATATCTCTCTGGGAAGCCTCCAAAATGTAATACCACAGAAACTGATGCAACATAGAAATTAAAGAGTTTTGAATATTTTATTTGGATTTCTGAGAGGGAGAAAATTTTTGGGAACAAAGGATCCATTTAGGTCCCAGGGCTGATGTCTTAAAGCATTCAGCATCAGCATTGAATGTGAGATTCCAATGCCTCATATATGACTCTGAGTGATCAGGAAAGACAAAGGCAAGGAATGGACTTGGAACACTGAGAGCAGGAATTTCCAAGAAGGGACCATCAATATGGTTCTGAACAGGTGGGGGTGAGTAACATAAATTCTGATAAATTGGGAGTGAAGAGTATAGTATATAACTAACTAGTTAGAGACAGAAAGTCTGGAGCTTAGAGATAGAGGATGCCAATTAGGTACCTGAGATAAGACATCTGGAGTTTTTATCTTTTGGAATGACAGAGTGGCCAGATCTCTACAGCCCTAATTATCTCAGCCCTAATGAACAGGAAAGGGAGGTTGAAATCAGGGGGATTGAGGCAGAATAATTAAGGGAATTGAGGCAGAACACTTTAGATAAAGGAACTGATGCAGGACAATTTAGGGAAACTGAAGCAGGACACTTCAGGGAAAATGAGGCATAACACTCTAAACTATATGAAGTAAGAAACTGTTTCATTTTTTGTTTTTGGCTTAGTGCCTAGAAAGGTTCTTTGCATATAAAATGTGCTTTACATATTATTTTTGGTTTTGCCCAAATCTATGATTTCAAAAAAGTGAGGAACCTTCATTGTGGAAACTTCTTCCACTATTACCTTTCACAATTTGTAACTTAAAGACTCTTAAGAAGTTGAGTGGAGAAGGAGGAGGAGTTTGGAACAAATTTTATAACTTGTCCAAGTTGTACAACTATCCTGTGTCACAGATAGGACTTGAACTCAGAGCTTTTTAATAAAAACTGACCTTCTATCATCATGTATCTTCTTATGCTGCATATAAAATATACATTTAATTACATTTAATTACATTCTGTAATTCTTTGTTCAATAATTCTAAACTCTTCTAATTACTAAATGCTATAATGCAATGTAGTATATGTTTATGAACCATAACAGCTACCAAAAAAAGATCTCTAATTTTCTCTGGCTATATACTTTTTTCCCCAATAGTGTAGAAACATGTTGTTGATTGGTCAGTAAAATCCAAAAATTCTTCAAACTAATAGTCTGATTTTACAGTTGTAAAATTCTTCCACATTTTTTTTTTCATTTTAACCTCACAATGTTATTTTGAAAATAGAGCCAATAATACTATTCCAGTTAGGAACGATATTAAAAAAAACAAAAAAACAAATCTAAAGTTTAGGGAAGTTATGAATTGCTCAAAACCTTGTGAGTATGGGTGGTGGAAGCAAGACTAGAATGTGGGTCTTCAGACTAAGCTATTTTTTATTTTTTTTATTTTTTTTTTTTTTTGCATCTTAGCAGAAGTGTTTTACTCCATGAATTTTGCTTGACATATTTGGAACTGAATTCAAAACTTCACTGTTTAATTTTTTTCTTTTTCATTGCAGCGTTTTTCTTTTTTTTTTTTTTTTTCTTGGAAGTAGAGTTAGAAAGATTTCTTAACCATGAAAGAGATGCTATTAACCCATATTTTCAGAAGCTAAGTGGGAATTAATCAGAAGCATAGGGATTTTCTCAATATCTTTAAGCAAAAGATGTACATTTTTAATAAATGGAGAAATGGAGAACTAACTGGTTAAGAAATATTTGGGGAAAAATCCAAATATTTGCAGAAGAGAATTGGTTCAAATTTACAATATGATTTTTGATTATTCAGTTACATCCTAACATGAAGAGGTTTCACAATGTTAGGAAATATGTTAGAAAATTGGAAAAGATTTTAGAAGTAATGTAGAACAATCTGCCAAAAGAACACTTTTACATAATTTCTGTAAGGTCATTAAACTTCTGTTTTAATTGACAGGAATGGGGAACCTAATACCACAAGAGAAAATCCATTTCATTACTAGATCATCCATTTCTCTTAAGAATTCTCTCTTAATATTTCAAGAAGCTGTGATTTTGTTGGTGTAGACACACCTTCCAAAACTAAGCGATTTATCTTTTTATGACCTGATAAATTATTTTTGAAAGTTGCTCTTGTGAAAAACATTCTCTTCTAGTCAGCCTAGTGACTGGTCTCTTTGTATCTAGATAGATAGAACTTAAAAAAAAAAAAATCAAAAAAGTTTTTCAGTGGTTTCATACTTAAATCTTTGCTAGTTTAGTAGGACGTAACAGAACTTTTGCTTTAACAAAGCATAGCTTTTGAAAACTCAGGGTCACCTATATGCCAAGATCATTAATCATATTAGGACTTTAGTGTAACAGAGATAGGAAAAAGTTCTCACAATGTCAAAAATTATATCTTCTTGTAACTTTTACCTGCTGATTTTGATTCTGTCTTCTAGAGCCACATGAAATTCAGCCAGTTTATCTTTTAAGGCAAAAATTATCTCTTAATTAAGTCTTCTCTTAAATGCACCACCATGAGCATGTAGCTTGGATGCAGGGTGGCCTGGCAAGCTACAGGGAAAACCTGGGCTGGCCTGAATCCTCTGACTCCTCAGTTGGCCTTCAACAATACACTAAACAGTCCTAGGTTTTTCAGCCAATTTTCTTTTCTATCTATTTTGTAATGAGTTATATGCTTTTTCCATTTCATCAAATCTATTTTGTAGGGAGGTATATGCTATTCCCATTTCATCAAATCTATTTTTAAGAAGTTTTCTTCAGATAATTTCTATTTTTCCTTTTCCATACACTCTTGCAAAGAGCTTATTTTCCTATTTCCTCATTTTTTTCTAACTTTCTTTTAAGATTCTTTTTGAGATCTTCCAAGAAGGCCTTGTGAAATGGGGACCAGCTCATGTCACCCACTGGGGCTTCATCTGGAGTTGATTTGCTTTTAGGAACCTCAGGATTTGAGGTCTTTTATCTTTCTCCATAAAAACTATCTATGGTCAGAGTTCTTTTTACATTTTTGCTCATTTTTTAAAGGGTTGAGATCTGCTCTTAAGGCAAAGGAGTGACAGCTACTTTAGATTGCCCTGGAGCCAGTATTTCTCACCCAGTTCCAGTGCTTGGGTAATAACAGCAAGATATCGAGATTTTTCTGGGGCTCAGTGGCTTACAATTTGCTTTTTATATTGGCTTTTGGGTGTCTTGCAGCAAATCTAATAAGCCACCCTTTTGCAACCAGGGCAAAGTAGCTTGCTACTTTAGCTACTTTACTGCTACTCATAGAAGAGTCCCTAATGGGTGAAAGCTGTAACACTCTGGCTCCCTGCCCCCGCTCCTTGCCCTGGACTTTCTGTGCTGTGGTCTGAACTCAGAAGATTGTCCCCCTGTCCAATTGAAACAGACCTATTCTGAAATTCTTCCAAGGTATCTTTTTCTGGAAATGTGTTGTACTCCAAATATTTGTGGGTTCTGTCAGTTCAAAACCAATTTAAAGGTTTAATCTGATGTGGGTTTGAGAGAAAGGTCAAAGAAGATCACAGAAAGCTATGTCTGTTCACCATCTTGGCTCCCCCCCAATTTTCTTATAACATGTTCTTTTGAGTTCCTTTTCCCTCCCACTTATTGTCCATAGATATGGCACAATTTCTAAATGTTCTGCCTAAAATTGTAGAGGGGAAAGATACTCCAACAAGGTAAGGGGCCCCCGATTGATGCCATGAGTTTGGCAAAAGAATTCACGCATTCAATCTATTAAAGGATAAAAATTTATTTTTTTAATTTAATTTTTATTTTTTTATTTAAATTTTTTTAGCTTTTTATTTTCAAAATAGATGCATGGTTTTCAACATTCACTTTTGCAAAACCTTGTGTTCCAATTTTTTTCTCTCTCCCTTCACCCCACTCCCTCTTTTAGAAAGCAATTAATCAAATATATGTTAAATATGTGCAATTCTTCTCTAAATATTTCCACAATTATCATGCTACACAAGAAAAATCAGATCAAAAAGGGAAAGAAATGAGAAAAAAAAAGCAAGCAAACAACAACAAAAAAGGTGAAAATATTATGTTGTGATCCATATCCAGTCACCACAGTCCTCTTTCTGGAAATAGATGGCTGTCTCCATCACAAGTCTACTGAAATTGGCCTGAATCACCTCATTGAAAACAACCAAGTTCATCAGAATTGATAATTGCATAATCTTTGCAATAATGTTCTCTTGGTTCTACTCACTTCACTTAAAATCAGTTCATGTAAGTCTCTCCAGAACTTTCTGATATCATCCTACTGATTGTTTCTTATAGAAGAATAATATCCCATAACAATCATATACCATAACTTATTCACCTAATCTCTAACTGATGGACATTCAAAAGGGGTAAAGATTAATTAGGCTGCTTGACAATAGGCAAATTTCCAAGGGAATTTAGCAAAGCGGCAGAAGCAAAAAGAAATTGTGCTGCTTGACAGCAGGCTAAAGTTCCAAGGAAGTTTAGCCGAGTCAGAATCAGGTTGATAATCATGAAGCCAATTGAAGGGAGTCAAAACTCCAAAGGAATTTTTAGCTTCAGAGTCAGAATCAAGAAGATAACTTTATAGAAATAGAAATAAAGATTAGGTTGATATGTTAATATTATGGTTTAGAGGTACAATTGCATAGTGGTAGGAGTGAGATAGTTCCCACCATTGAGTTCTACAGCTTACTGATCAACAGCCTCAGTATTGAATCATTGCTCTTGGCCAGCATTGTTTGTGGTAAACCCAAGGCTGGGTAGCCTTAGGGTTTCTCAGAAACTGCTGTTTTCTCACACTTGGTCATTCCCCCCTCAAGCACTGAAACCCAAATTCTTTTGCAGCAAAAGGAAGTTTTCTTCTTTTGGCCCTTCTTCAGGCTAACTAAGGGTGTAGTGCTGACCCTGTCTAGCTGAGGCTAGACTGAGGAGGGGGAGACTCAATGGTGGCAGCAGCATGCAGGCAGTATTGAGTTTTAGGATTAGGTAGCAGTGGTATGTTTAGCAATTTCATGGCCTAAAGTCTGGAAGGTACAAAGCTTCCTAGAAAAAGGGAAGAGAACAATTATCTTGAAATTTTCAAAGCATATTGTTTGGTTTTCAAAAATCCCTATTCTTTCCGTATAGCCTGATGAGCATGCATATTTGGAGTCATTGTAGATGTTCACTCTCATTCCTTTCCCCAATTCTAAAGCTCTGGTGAGAGTAATGAGTAGGCTCACAGGGCAGAGATCCCAAGGGGGAAGTGGCTTAGCCTCTAAGGTGCTTTTGAGGTTCACCACAGAATAACATGACTTCCTTTCCCCATTTAAATTAGGCAGGGCTATCACTGGGCAGAGGTCATTTAGCTTTCTTTGAGGCAGGTTCTAGGAGTGACAAAATCATTTGCTTCCCCTCCTCTAAGAGTGAAGGGGAAGAAGGAGATAATTAATAGCCTCAAATTCTAACAGACTGACAGGCAATGTGGACTTTAGACAAAGAAATTTTATAGCCTTGGGAGCCTAGAAAGTTAAGGATTTTGATAGCAGCAGCCAGAGAAACCTCTCAGGTTGGGCTGCGAATAATGAGGTTGCTATTAAATGGCTCCAGGTTTCTTAAATCTTTAGCCAGTGCCTGTCCAAATATACCCAGAGGTCTGAGAAGAAAAAAATTTGGTCCCCAATTTCACCATTAAGTTATAACCAAACAAAGGGGCAGGACAGGAAGAAATGATAAGAAAAGAGTGTTTGAATAATAGATCACCAAACTGACAAGGCAAAGAGAAGGTCTCAAAACAGTTCAATGCCCATCACCTTAAGACGGAAGAAGCAGACAAGCTAGAGTACCAGCGTAGGAGAGAAAATGAGGCTCCCACAAAGTTAAAGAGAAATTCAATGGCCACATTCAAATTTACCCTGAGTTCAAACATCATGATGGAATAAGGAGGATCCTGGCCAAACAGTGGGCACTGCTGCTCCTAGTCCTAAATAGACCAGATGACAAGGCTTTGGGAAGAGGCAACTTGACCCCACTGTAGGCAGTTTCTATTCCTGTTTCCTCCTGTTTGCACTTAGGGCACAGGTCTGGGAGTTTTCTCTTGTGTGGGATGGGTGCTAGACCCCCTTCCCCAAATTAACTAATCAGAGACATCTTTAGGTACAAAGAGAAAGCATTTATTTAGTCCCTGCAGGGAGAGGCCCAGCACACCCAGGAAGCATTTCAGCTCCCAACATATGCCTTCCCTGACAAGCTGGAAAGAGCAAAGCTGGTTAAATAGCAAAAAAACCCAAGTCTTTTCACTGGATAGACTAAAAGGAAGTAACCATCATTGACCACTGACCATCAGTGTTGTCTGCTTCCTGTGGGTCACATCTCTTCCTGTCACTTCCTATACGTGACCTTAGGTTAGACTTTTAGAGACCTCTAGGCCTTGAGACCAAGTGACTTCCTGTAACATGGGCCCAAAACCTGATCTTCTGCCTCTGCAAACCTCTGGGAATAGGAATCATGTGATTTAGGTCTAGTCTGACCTACTCCATCTCATAGACTTTTTCAGAAACCTTCATCTGGTCCCATTCACTCTGAGGACAATCATGAAATCAATGGCTCTGGCCATGGCATCTGAGGCATAAACTCACATGGTTCCCAGATATGGCAGCAGGCAAAATTTGAATCTATTTTCAGGTGTCCAAAGTGGCTCTTCATTCATTCTCCTCTGCCTTAGCTTGAACCCTTTTATTAAAGACTCTAAAGGCAGTTTCCAATAATTGTGCCTAGGAAGTTTGAGGACCCATGACTAAGTTCTGCAGCTTCCTCCTTTGTCTGGGGTAGACTGACTAATAAAATGAATGCTGAGGTTCCCTCTGAAAAAGTGGGGAAATATTTTTTGAGTCTAGATTCATGAAAGGACTTGAATAGGATAGGGACTACTGATAATCTTTCTTTGTGTTGAGTATTTAAAAACAAAAGTTCCTAATATTACATTTTCAGTGACCCACATGTAATAATTATAATGATCTAACTTTCATTTGAGGATCAAATAGTGATGATCAAACCATAACTTTCAGATATCAAATAAAAATTAATCATTGTATTCCATTTTGCATAAAGAAATAAGAAACAAATTGGTATAAAGGAGGAAATAATATTGAAGTTTGAATAAAAATCTTGAAATTCCAATTGTGTTTCTATCATTGACCAGCTTTATTACTTTGAAAAAGACATTTCTCCACTTAGCAAAATGGGAAGGGAAAATAATGCATGTAATGACTATCTCATATGGCAGTTGTGATGGTCAAAAATTAAATAATACATAGTTAAATGATTTATGGCCTAAAGAATTGCAAACATAAGGTGAACTAGGAACATCTAGGTGGCACAATGGATAGAGCACCAGCCCTGAAGTTAGGAGGACCTGCGTTCAAATATGGCCTCAGAGACTTAACACTTCCTAGCTGTGTGACCCTGGGCAAGTCACTCAACCTTAATTGCCTCAGCAAATATATATATATATATATATATATATATATATATATATATATATATATATAATATTATAAATTATTACTATATTAATACATGTTATATATAATATAACATATTAAAGCAAACTATTATTAGAATTAAAATCATAAAACCATTAAAGTTGGACAGACTGATAGATTTATTGTAATAGAAAACTCATTATTCTCATCTTTTTTATGAGGCAGAGAGGAGAATAAACTCGGGAAACATTGCCATTTGTCTATCCATTGTTTATATGTAATATTCTGTAGATTATTGCACAGTCAATTTTTTAGCTGCTTTTTGTAGGTGAATAGAAATATTAGAATAGAAGTTTGTATTCCATAACGTCAATGAATGAATGTTCAATATGAATGCATAAGCAAGTAGTATGATAAAAAGATATTTACCAATTCCTTCATAATTTTGTCTTTTGATAGCTTTATTTTGAAAAGTTTTAGTTTCATGTGACTTTGAGATTATAAATACTTGAAATGAGATCTATCAAAATTTTGTAAATTTTTACCAAATACTTTGTGTCTGGAAATCATGGATAAATTTTAGGCTGCAATGATAGTCTTGTTCCAGTATTTTATCGAATGATTTCTTCAGAATATTTTTAGGGCATCAACTGCATTATCTAAACGCATTTGCCATCCATCAGTCTATGAAAGACAGGAAATATATGATATCTAATTCGATCAGGTCTTACTTTGCTATGAATTCAGTGTGTGCTAAATTTATTTAGCTATAATGGCAGGTTGCAAAGTCTCTATCATTTTATTTTTTTGTAAATAAATTTAAAATTATTTTCAATAATATTGCATAAGTTTTTCTTTTAGAAAACTCTTTGATCCATTTCATCATAACTGTTCCTAAATACCAGTATTATGTTAAAAGTGAACAGTTCTAAATGTGTTCTAGTTAAGATCTGATTTTGGAATACTAATCAATCTCAATGTTTTAAGTCTTAGCTTTCTCTTTGATAACCATGTATTCAATTAGTGTTATCTAGGATCAAACAACACATTTGTAGATATTGCTTTTATCAATTGGTTCATTTTGAGCTCTGTAATTAAGCTCAGTTTCTTTTGTTTCTATTATTCGGTGGCTCATATTTACATTTTTATACTGAGCAAGTCAAACTGATATTATCATATGATTCGAAAAATTTCCATGATATGAATAGTTGTTTAATGTGTTTTCAAATACAGTGTTCCAATTTGATAGTATTAAAGTATCATGTACATGGTTTTAATGATTTTTTTGTTTAGTATGACTTTCTCTTTGAATTCAAAGTCATACTCAGTGGACCATTTTCCAAAATATATTTTATGTCAATTAATGTTAATGTATTAATAATTTAAATCAATCAATCAATAAGCTTTTATTAAGTACCTACTTGGTATCTATCACTGTGAGAAGTACTGGGAATACAAATAGAGACAAAAGACAGTTCCTGTCCACAAGAAACTTATAATTTAATGAGGAAGACAATTTGCAAACAGATATGAACAAAGAAATCTATATAAAGGATAAATAGAGAATAATTATCATAAAGGAGGCACTAGAATTAAATATTGGAAAAGGTTTAAGTAAAAGATGTAATTTTCATTGGGATTTAAAGAAAGCCAAGGAGGTCTATAGTCAGAGCACTGGAAAAACAGCATTACAGGAATGAGGGACTTTTAGAGAAAAGATCCAGAGTTGAGAGATGAAATATATTAATCAAGAGGCCAGTGTCACTAGAGGGAAGAGAACATGTCGAGACTGAGGTATAAGAAGACTGACTATGTAGGAGGAAGCATGGATATATAGAGATTTGAATGAAAAATATAGTATTTTGTATTTTATCCTAGGGCAATAAGAAGCCAGAAGAGTTTGTTGACAAAGTTAGATGATAAGAACTATGCTTTAAGAAAATCTCTTCAGTGATTGAATGGAAGTTGGTTTGTAATAGTGAAGGACTGAAAAAAGACAAACCCACCAGCAAGTTATGTCAGTAGTCCAGGTGTAAGGTGATGAAGGTCTGCACTAAAGTGTAGCAGTGTTTGAGAGAAGGAGGATCAAGTGTTTAAAAGATGATGTAAAGGTGGAACTGACAAGCTTTGGCAATAGACTAAATATGGGATTTGGTAGAAGAATGAGTCCAGAATGACTCTTAGATTGTGGTCATGAAGGACTAAAAGGATGGTCATGTCCATGACAGTAATAGAAAGTTTGGACAGGGAGGGTTTAAGAGATCCATTTAAGACAAAGTTTAAGATAACTACTGAACATTTAGTTTGAGTTGCCTAGAGATGTGAGACTGGAGATCAGTAGAGAATTTTGAAATATAAAATGTAAATTTGAGAATTATCAGCATCAAGATAGCAATTAAATCCAGGGTGATGAAATCACCAAATTAAGTAGTATAGTGGGAGAAGAGAAGAGACTTTAGTATCGAACCCTGAGGAACATCTGTAAATAAAGGGTGTGATCTGAAAGATGATTCAGCAAAGGAGATAGAGAAGGGCAGTTCCACAGGGAGGAGGAAAACCAAAAGAAAGTGGTATTCTAAAACACTAGAGAAAAGAGAATATCATGGAGAAAAAGCAATCAACATTATCAGAGGCTATAGGGATTCCAAAGAGAATGATTATAGATTTAAAAAGCATTGGGTTTGCCAAGTAAGATTTCATTAATAGCTTTGAAGAGTTATAGTTTTGGTAAAATGGTAGGGTCAGAAATAAAATTATAAGAGGTTCAGAGAGTGGGCTAAGAAAAAATTAAATGCACCTATTGTAAACAGTGTTTTCAAAAAAGTTTAGCTACAAAGACAGAAGAGACATAGAACAATGGAAATCAGAGATCATGATTTATTACCAGTAAATCAGCAAATAAGTTCATATACTTATTTTATAGGGTTCTATATCTGGGGTAATGTAAACATATTTCAGGTAAAAAGAGTATATGGGTGGAAAAAATTTAAGAAGCATTAATGTAAATAACCAAAATGTTTCAATAGCTTCCTTCTTCCAAGGTTTTCTCTTTTCCATGATGTCTTTGCTTTATCAAATCTTTATACTATAGCATTTCTTTAATGTTGATTTATTTTGTTCTTTGAACTGTTTGACCCCTTGTATAATTTTAACTATATACATGTGTGTATATGTGTGTATACACATAGTTAGTAAACCCTGAAAACTTTTTATCACTCTATCAAATATTATGGAAAGATGTTATGATTCATTATGCTTGTAGAAATTGGTACTTTTGGTTAATTTTTAGTTGCTATTTTTGAATAATTCATCTATTTATTTTATTTTTTAATCAAATTCAAAAGGTTGTTTGCAAAATTCTTTTCTAAATATTCCTATCTCCTTTTCAAAATCATTTAATATATCATCATTATTTTTGTTAATCATTTTGTTATTAGGTAGTTCTGGAGTTTGTATTAAGTGTAGATTATAAAATTTTATATATGTACATGCATATATATATATATATATGTAAAACACTCTTTTTAACATTTTGTAGATCAATGTTATGTTGAAAGGATTGTGGGCAATGTTTCAATTTATGACAATTTGTCTAATAGTTAATTGATAATCTAATAGTTAATTTCTTGTTCTCTGCAGTATTTTTTCAGAAATATATTTGTAATTAATATGAAGATTTTTATCTGTCAGCTTAGAAAGAGATAATTTTTATATGTAACTTTATCCACTATCCCATGTTTTTTGCAACCTGTACTGATATGTTGATAATACCTATTCATTCTTTATATAATATATATTGGTCATCAAGTCCATGTTTCTTAAGGCAAATCCTTTAGTAATGTGTGGTGACAATATCCTGGTACAAATTGTCCTAAAATATCCCTCAATTTCTATAAACACATTTTCATAACTTCCTAATAAACATATTGTTTGATTATTCAGATATCTTCCATGAAAGATGCTTGATTTCACCTTGTTTTTTAGTCAGTTTACTTACTCCTCATGCTCCATTTCTTCATTTTATAAACATATTTAGTAACATTTGACAATTCCAGTAAGTTTGTACCTCTTATTAGATTTGAGCACTACTGAGTGAAGTTTCCATTTCCAAAAATATTTCTATAAGTATTTGACCTGTTTTTAGTGTGCTCTAAGAATGCCTGTCAGTTATTTTCCTCTATTTAAATGAGAACATATTTATCTGTATATAAATATCTTAAGAGTGGACTTTGTGATAAACGAATAATGGTTTTTAAAGATTACTTTTTAAATTTATTATAGTATACTTTAATAGTTCTAAAAGTGCCCATTAAGAGAGGTAACTCAATTTCTTTTTTTTTATTATAGCTTTTTATTGATAGAACATATGCACGTGTAATTTTTTAACATTGTCCCTTGCACTCACTTCTGTTTCAACTTTTCCCTTCTCTTCCTCCACCCCCTTCTCTAGATGGCAGGCAGTCTCATACATGTTAAAGATGTTAAAATATATCTTAAATACAATATATGTGTGCAGATCCGTACAGGTCTTTTTTGCACAAGAAAAATCAGATTCAGAAGGTAAAAATAACTTGGGTAAAAAAATGCAAGTAGTCCACATTCATTTCCTAGTATTCCTTCTCTGGATGTAGCTGATTCTGTCCATCATTGAGCAATTGGAACTGAATTAGATCTTCTCTTTGTCGAAGATTTCCACTTCCATCAGAATACAACCTCATACAGTATTGCTGTTGAAGTGTATAATGATCTCCTGGTTCTGCTCATTTCACACAACTCAGTTAATATAAGTCTCTCCAGGACTTTCTGAAATCCTCCTGTTGGTCATTTCTAACAGAACAATAATATTCTATAACATTCATATACCACAATTTACCCAACCATTCTCCAATTGATGGGTATCCATTTAATTTCCAGTTTCTAGCTACCACAAAAAGGGCTGCCACAAACATTTTTGCACATATAGGTCCCTTTCCCTTCTTTAATATCTCTTTGGGATATAAGCCCAATAGTAACACTGCTGGATCAAAGGATATGCACAGTTTGATAACTTTTTGAGCATAATTCCAGATTGCTCTCCAGAATTTCTGGATGTGTTCACAACTCTACCAATAATGCATCAGTGTCCCAATTTTCCCACATCCCCTCCAACATTCATCATTATCTTTTCCTGTCATCTTAACCAATCTGACAGGTGTGTAGTGGTATCTCAAAGTTGTCTTAATTTGCAATTCTCTGATCAATAGTGATTTGGAACATCCTTTCATCTGAATAGAAATAGTTTCAATTTCATCATCTGAAAATTGTCTGTTCATATCATTTGACCATTTATCAATTGGAGAATGGATTGATTTCTTATAAATTAGAGTGAATTCTCTATATATTTTGGAAATGAGGCCTTTATCAGAACTTAACTGTAAAAATGTTTTCCCAGTTTATTGCTTCCCTTCTAATCTTGTTTGCATTAGTTTTGTTTGTACAAAAGCTTTTTAACTGGACATAATTTTCTATTTTGTGATCAATAATGATCTCTAGTTCTTCTTTGGTCATAAATTCCTTCCTCCTTCACAAGTCTGAGAGGTAAATTATCCTATGTTCCTCTAATTTATTTATAATCATGTCCTTTATGCCTAAATCATGAACCCAATTCTATCTTATCTTGGTATATGATGTTAAGTGTGGGTTAAGTAACTCTTAATTTCTATAAATATCTTCTTCAATTCAACATTGGTCTCAGGGTTACAATTAGTCCTTTAATATGTTCAACCACAGCTTTTTTTTTCCCCCCAATATTTTAGTATGGATGTATCTTAACTGGATGAGTCCATTTTAAAAACTTCTGTCTTCATCAATTTTTTCATTAATACCCAGTTCAAGTTTAGACCCTTTAAACTTTATATTTTCTTAGAATATATTAAGAATTTTATACTTATTAAATCCCAATGATATTTTGATACTACTGGATAAAAATCCTAACAGATGAAAAACTATTTAATGTGGTTTTTGATGTCATCCATGTAGATTAAAGGATTTTTGATGCCATCCTTGATAACATGGTTTTTAATGCTAATACAGGTTGATTAGAGGATTAAGATGTTTTGGTTTAACTTGTCTTTTACTTGATTGCCACACTTTTTTTTTTTGAAAGATATGCTATACAGAATCATAATGAGACTATCTTTATAAAAAATGAATGCTTTATTTATAAAAAAAAATAACTTTCTGACTTGTGTTCATGGCATGTTTTAAATAGTGATTTTTTTTTTAATTGAGAAGGGTATTAAATATTTTTGCAATTTCATATATGGGTCAATTTTTTATGTATCACTTCATCTGGGATCACCAATCTCTCACACACATCCATTTTAAACTTCTCCAGAAGAGTACCTATGATCTCAAGTCACTTATTAGAGGTTGCAAGCTGAACACTATAGCTTCTAAACTCAATTAGAATGTTGCCCTTAATTTTTCTCATATGTCCAAGATAACAGAGTTAGATGTAGAAGGGATTTAGAGAACTGTGATTACATCTCTTTCCATTTACAAAAGAGGAAACTGAGTTCCAAAGAGTTTAAGAACTATTCAGATATTAACATTCTTATATACATATAATTTACTAATAGATTAAAAAAAATAAATATGAAGAGATAGATTGTCACGTTATGGTAGATTGATTCCCAAATTTTTTTTTTTTTTTTTTTTTACATTTTTAGGTTATTTTAAAATAGACTTTTTCTTCAATTATTGTGTCTCTATTTTTTTTTTTTAACATAGAAATGCTAATAGTATTGTGGGTTGATTATTTTAACCTGAAAACTTATGGAAGCTTTTCATTATCCTAATTACTTTTTTTTAAGTAATCCATCTTTATCATCAAACAAGAATTTTTTAAACTCTGTTTTATATTCATCTATTCAATGTCTTTCTCATATCTATTGTTAGCTATTACTATTGCATGTGTGTGTGTGTGTGTGTGTGTGTGTGTGTGTGTTAAATATTAAGGAAAATAGCCATACTTCTATTTTAAGACATCTATTGATACTATCATGTGGTTTTAAAATATATATGTTTATTTAATTGCTTTCTTAATGTTCTATGATACTTGTGTCCATGGTCCAAATCCAATCTAATTATTGTGAATTATTTTTGGATGAATTGCTATAAAGCCTTTTGTCATTATTCTATTTAAAAAATTTTAATACATATTAGTTGTAATAAGTCTATTCTTTTTATTGTTTCCTGATACATGTATATACACACATGCATATGGAAATATTACAAAATACATAACACATAACATGTTTATATGTAAACAAATATTTGTATATATGTTTTTATTTATCTAATAGGACAAGGTTTGTTATAGTGTTTACCTTCTCAACTCTGAAAATAATTTATGTATGTAAATTAAGTATAGATATTCATTGTTTTTTAAAAAGCTTGATAGAATTTTCTTAAAATTTACTAGACAAAGAGTTATTTCCTCTTTCACCCAGATTGGGTTGATTGTTTCACAGCTAGTTCAATTTACTTTTCTGAGACTGAATCATTTAACAACTATTTGTGGTTCAGATAACTTCTGAATTTTATATTTCTGAAGTTAATACTTTTGTTTCCCCAAAAGTTTATTGATATATAACTATCTATGGTAGGCTCTGGTTATTTCATATTGCTTGTAGTGGTTTTATATTCATTTTTAATTCCATCAATCAAATTACCCAAATATTTTTCAGTTTTTTAGTCTTCAAAAGAAACAATCTTCCAATTTATGATTTATATTACTTTTACAATTTTCTATTTATTGTTTCTATTATTATTTTCCACAAATTTTGAAATTTTCTCTTTATATACTACATTTCTATATTCTTTTTTCCCCTGATGCAATTGGGGTTAAGTGACTTGTCCAGGGTCACACAGCTAGGAAGTGTTAAGTGTTTGAGGCCAGATTTGAACTTAGGTCTTCTGACTTCAGGACTGGTGGTCTATGGACTGTGTCACCTAGCTGGCCTTATATTCTTTTTTAAAGATATGTCAGTTCACTAATACTCTCTTAAATGTTTTCTTCATCAGAAGACTGATTTAACTATTCTTATTACTACACTCAAAAATTTTGATGTTATTGTCTTCATTATACATATGTCTATCACTTATTTCTACAATGTTTTCAATTCGTTTGTTATTTTGATTTCATTATTAGGTCTTCATTTAGATTTTTGTCTTTTGTTTATTTTTCATAAACTGATCACTTTTTGTTGATTGAGAATATGCTTGGCATTTCTGCTTTTTACATTTTTTTCAAATTACTGTGCCCTAATGTGTGTTCTATTTTTATAAAAGTGAAGTATGTAATAGACACAAATGTAAATTCATAAAAACATTTCATAAATGAGTACAACCAGGATTTCATTGTACACAACAATGGCAAGATTATATGATGATCAATTCTCATGGATGTGGCTATCCTCAACAAGAAGACTCTTCAGGCCAGTTCTAATAATCTTGTGATTATTACACCCGGAGAGAGAGGACTGTGGGAAATGAGTGTGGATCACAACATAGAATTTTCACTTCTTCTGTTGTTGTTTGCTTGGATTTTATTTTCTTTCTCATTTTTCCTTCTTGATCTGATTCTTCTTGTGCAGCAAGATAATTGTATATATACATATGCCTATATAGGGTTTACTTATATTTTTTACCATGTTTAATATGTATTGGATTAATTGTTATCTAGGAGAGGGGTTGTGGGGTAGGAGAGTAATTGGAACACAAGATTTTTCAAGGGTCAGTGGTGAAAAATTATCCTTGCATATGTTTTCAAAATAAAAAGTTTTAATAAAAATAAGATAAAAAAAATCTTCATAAATCATTTGTTAGATTTATCCAACTTTAAGAGAGGAAAATTAAATTATTTTTTCAAATATTGTGGTTTTTAATTTATCTAATCTATATTTTTTGTAATTAAGTTATTTTTTATTTTTTATTAATCTAGAAAGTGTAATTTGAAGCAATTGATTTTTAATACTATACCACTTTATTATCTGTTTTTTTTTAAAAAAACAAAAGGTAATGTCTTTGTTTATCTTTATTTGTTCTTAAAGCTACAGTAATATCTTTATTTTTTGTAATATGGAATTTTAAAGTAAAGTTATATGTATTAAAATTGTTTTATGTAAAGAAGCTATGAGTACAGAGTAGAGTTATAATCTGAGATAATCATTAAATGCTTTTATTGTTGCTTTGGTTGCACCTTGCATTAGAAAATGAGAGAATAATCTGCAAAAGTATATTATTGTGAAATTGTTTATGCACACACATATCAATATGCATATGTATATGTGTGTACATATGTGTATGTTTGTGTTTCAGTTCATACTCAATGATCCCTGGGAAAGGGATGAAATTTATCACAAAAGCTAACCTTTATTGGATTCTTCTCTTATCTATAAATGGAAAGGTTGATTTAGTTTACATCTAAGATTGCTTCCAACTTTAAATCCAATCAAATATTGACTTCTTTCCAAATTCTTTCCAGCTCTAAAAATATCATAATCATTATGTATCAGTCTTCTCAAATGACAGAGTAATACTAGCCTATTCTAACCATATCCTAGAGAAAATAAGAAGGGTTCATTAGAATTCCTTTTTCAAAATTCCAATCCCCATATTTTCCTTTTGTCCAAAATGACTGCACAAATTGACAACTATCAACTATTTCATAATGCTCCCAATTAATGTGCAGGTAAAATCACTGCACAGCTGTGAAGTGACCTATCATTCTTTGAAGGGAAGTTACTCAAAAGGGAAAAGAAAATTTCAAATTGGTTCTTAGACAAAAGCTAGCAAAATTGGAGATTCTCCAACTTCATTATGCAATTTCAATTCTTTTCTGGAGGAAAAGGGAAATAGGAACTTCATATTGCAGCACAGGGCAATTCAATTTCACAGGATTATGGCTGCAGTTATGTTGGGATAGGGGGAGCAAATAGAGTAGGGAAGTGATAGGTTCCTAAACCAGGGGTCCAATAAGGACCCAGCATCCAGATTTTTTACTCTAATATGGTATGAGTTTTATTATCTGGTAATTTAAACTAAAGACAAGTAAATGGGGAAAAAAATCTATATGACTTAGGTTATTGATTCTATCTGTGCAGCTTTTGGAAGTGTTTGTTTTGATAAGTCTTTTAAGAAAGCATTTGACTTAAAAAGATGGTTGTTTAGGGGGAGCAATGTAAATTTATTCTTCATAAATAAAAAACAGGATTTTAGAGAGTTCTAAAATATTTAATAGGTCTATAAAACTTTTGGTTTTCATTTTATTTATATTCATAAGATAATGGAATTATCACCCAATGGAGCCTAGAAACTATCTAATATAATTTCTTCATTTTATAGATGTAGAATCAGAGGCTAACTGAGGGTAAATCTTTCCTCATGGTGATATAGTTAGTACGTAGTACATATGAGGCATAATATCCAGCTTTAAGCATCACTGTTTCTTAGTCCTGTCCTGTATATATTTAATCATCATGCATCTTTTCTAAATGTTGAGATTTTTTATTCATGCTGAATTTTTAAAAATTCTGTTTTTCTATTTTTTTTAAATGATGTTCAAGAATTTTTTTTGAGTTTTTTTTCTTTTTTTTATTAATACTTTTTTCCCAAATAGGTATTTTTTTCCCCTGCAGAATGACTGCACCTTCCAAAAAATTTGACTATGTTGTATCATTGTTATTATTTTCCTTTTCATGACTTTAATTGTTCTCACTCATTTTTCAAGATGCCATTATTAAGGCATTCTTTATGTCTCATGCTTTTGCTTGTACTCTTTTTATTGCATAATGTAATTGTATATTGCTACATAAAATATGTGTTTAAAATTCATATATCTATACACACCCATATCCTTCAGAAGTATCCTTTTCTTGGGCCACAGACAGTAGGGAATCCTGGGTGAGATATAAAACCTTTAGTCCAGTAAAAGGAACCCTGTTGACAGTGTCTGGTTTGGCTCCCCATACACCCCCCCCCCCAAAGGCTCTCTGCCTTTCTAAGAAGTCAGGGGGCATGATAACCTGTGTTGTAATTAAAGCAGAGTTATACCAAGTGGCAAAAAGACATCTACACACAATAACAAATTGGTTATGTGGTCCCACATAACCAATTTGCTATTGTGTGTAGATGTCTTTTTGTTCTTTTGTTAGATTTATCCATTAAAATATTAATGTTTCCTGTAATTATTGTATTACTTTTAATGTCTTCCTACAATTCAGTTAATGTTTTCCATTATGATTTTTGGTACCCTGTCATTTTGAACATATGTATTTTGTGATGCTATTATTTTATTTCATTGTCAATGCTATATTTAAGTTTAATGTAGTTTCTGTATTTCATTTTCCAGAAATTGACAAATTAATTTTTTTTCAGTTTTATAATAGGATTGTATTGACTGCTTCTTTGAGTTGACTACATTTCACAGATAAGGTAACTTATATTTGAAGAGGTTTATTGAATTGTCTAAGATCATCCTGTTGTAAGATACCAGAGCAAGAAATTAAACCCTAGTCTTCTGACTTGCAATTTAGTATTCATTTACACCCAAATTCAATTGTTTTCATGGTCAAAAATATGAAATAACTTTTTTTCCTAAATCATACTTTAAATGCTTATTGTTTCTTTTATTTGGAGTGTTTGCAAGTTAAGAATTATCTGTGCTTAATAGTACCTCACAAGTACTAGCTTCTTAATAAATATCTATAAATTTATCTATTCATCTGTGCTTTAAAAAATGTCACAAATTACTTAATTTTCTAGGAGGCATGCCCTTTTATTGAAATCTGACTTATTTTTGGAAGATATAGTTTTATGGACTCAAACTTGAACTTCTTTTTAAAAAACTCATATTCCATTCTTTCCTCTGTTTGCTTTTGACTGCAAACTATTCCTAGACTCCTGGTACTGTTATCTTTTTCACCTAGCTACTTTTGAAATTCCTCATTTAGCACTGAAATTCTGAAATTGAAGTTTCAAGCAGATTTTTATTTATTTATTTATTTATTTTTTTTACATGACCAAAACGTTATTTTGCTGTAGAAAAAGAATCAGACTCTGAAATATTGTACAATTAGCTTGTGAAGGAAATAAAAAATGCAGGTGTGCATAAATATAGGGATTGGGAATTCAATGTAATGGTTTTTAGTCATCTCCCAGAGTTCTTTTTCTGGGCATAGCTAGTTCAGTTCATTACTGCTCCATTAGAAATGATTTGGTTGATCTCGTTGCTGAGGATGGCCTGGTCCATCAGAACTGGTCATCATATAGTATTGTTGTTGAAGTATATAATGATCTCCTGGTCCTGCTCATTTCTCTCAGCATTAGTTCGTGTAAGTCTCTCCAGGCCTTTCTGAAATTATCCTGTTGGTCATTTCTTACAGAACAGTAATATTCCATAATATTCATATACCACAATTTATTCAGCCATTCTCCAACTGATGGACATCCATTCAGTTTCCAGTTTTTAGCCACTACAAAAAGGGCTGCCACAAACATTCGTGCACATACAGGTCCCTTTCCCTTCTTTATAATCTCTTTGGGATATAATCCCAGTAGTAACACTGCTGGATCAAAGGGTATGCACAGTTTGATAACTTTTTGAGCATAGTTCCAAACTACTCTCCAAAATGGTTGGATTCGTTCACAACTCCACCAACAATGCATCAATGTCCCAGTTTTCCCGCATCCCCTCCAACAATCATCATTATTTTTTCCTGTCATCTTAGCCAATCTGACAGGTGTGTAGTGGTATCTTAGAGTTGTCTTAATTTGCATTTCTCTGATTAATAATGACTTGGAGCATCTTTTCATATGACTAGAAATAGTTTCAATTTCTTCATCTGAGAATTGTCTGTTCATATCCTTTGACCATTTTTCAATTGGAGAATGGCTTGATTTTTTATAAATTAGAGTTAATTCTCTATATATTTTGGAAATGAGGCCTTTATCAGAACCTTTGACTGTAAAAATATTTTCTCAGTTTATTGCTTCCCTTCTAATCTTGTCTGCATTAGTTTTGTTTGTACAAAAACTTTTCAGTTTGGTATAATTGAAATTTTGTATTTTGTGATCAGTAATGATCTCTAGTTCTGCTTTGGTCATAAAGACCTTCCCCTTCCACAGGTCTGAGAGGTAAACTATCCTGTGTTCCTCTAATTTATTAATAATTTCATTCTTTATGCCTAGGTCATGAACCCATTTTGACCTTATCTTGGTGTACGGTGTTAAGTATGGATCAATGCCTAGTTTCTTTCAAGCAGATTTAAAAAAAAAACACCTAGCCATTTAGAAATCATCATTATTAAAAAATTCTAGGAAGCTTTTTTTTTGCTTTAGTTCCTTAAGTTTTACTTGTTTATACATAAATTCTTGCATGCTGTCTCCCCGAATTTGCCTGTAAGTTCCTTGAAAGTATGGATTCTTTCAGACTTTCTTTTTATCCCCAAAAGGTACTATAATATCTGGCACTATGTGAGCATTTAATGAATGTTTGTTAACT
The DNA here is from genome assembly GCF_902635505.1 of Sarcophilus harrisii. Lineage (NCBI taxonomy): Eukaryota > Metazoa > Chordata > Mammalia > Dasyuromorphia > Dasyuridae > Sarcophilus > Sarcophilus harrisii. The sequence goes on along the minus strand of NC_045427.1, from coordinate 364,997,691 downwards.
CAGCTCCAAATAGTTTTTATTTTTGTTTTTTTCATGTTATTTATTTTTTATGAAGTCTATTATCTATATCTTTTCCCCCCATATATTCTGTCTTCAATTATTTTAGCTTAAAAAAAGCTAGTGTGCTCTTTCAAAGTTACTAATTTTTATTTCTCTTCTGCCAAATTTTATATATTTTCCAAATTTTTGTTGCTCATATCTTTCACTCTTTTTCACATTTTCTAGTAGGTTGGTAAGATTATATGTTATGTATATTATTTCATCTCTGATATTGTTCTTATTTTTCCCCCTTGGGAACTTTTTATTTGTACTGTAAATTCTTTTCTATTTTTAATAAATTTAATTTTTCTTTTGAAACATTCTGGAATGTCTTACTCTTCCACAAATGCCCTCTGTGAAGACTGAGTTAGCACCCGGGATACCTTAGAATCAGCCAGAGTCTGTAACAGCAAAAGTCTTTGGTCTTTATTCTTGGTCTTTAGGAGTAGAAATGAAGGGAATGGACACAGGATATCTATGACTTTCCTTTTCCACCTCTACTGCCCAAGTAACCCTGGCTTGTCTTACTCCACCCCCTAATCCTTCCCACAATTCTCTGTATACACCAGAAGATTGAACCAATAATGAGAAGGGCCATTTTCCAAGCATATGCTAATAGAGTATTGTCCAATTGGTAGTTAGCCTTAACTGCTTGGTTGTCTGACCTCAGTGCATCAACTCAAGAGTTTCAGCCCTTTACATTCCCCCTTTTTTTTCTTTTGCAGTTGTGGAAAATTTTTACTTAATTTTCAAAGTATTGTAACACTTAATTTCTTTTGATTTTTTTTTCATTCTTTTATTCTTTTGAATCTCACTGTTGCCTTGTATGCTTGAGAGTTAGACTTTACTCCTTTAATTTTTATGTTGTTTTGTTTTTCAGTTTTCTTGTGTTCTCAGTAACTTCCCTCTTCAACTCTTGGGGTACTTTCCCTTTTTGCAGCCTTGAGTTTTGTCTTTCCTTACCTTGTTTTAGGGTAGTAAGGGGCAGAGTAAGTGGTGTAAAGAGAGAAAGGCCCCAACTGGTGTCCTTCCTCTCTATTATAAAAGCAGCCATCTGAATTTGTGATGAAACAGCTCTCCCTCACTCTTGTAACATTCTCTTTTTTTTACATAGTATAGAAAGTAATATTTCCAACTTTTTCTATTATTTGCACAGAATTTTAGAATTATCCTCTACCCTGAAAGCAGCAAGCAGGGTCGACTTCATCTGAATCTTGAAACATAAGCCTTTGAGGATGTTTACAATGGCTACATCTGACACAAAGACTAGGCTCTTGGGGAGAATCAATTGAATCTTTATTCACTTCAGGTCTCTAATGCTATTTCATGAGGCTTTTTATCTTGTGATAGTGTTTTTTACCATCCCATCTTTTCAATTCAAATTTAATTACTACAAATTTGTTACATAATTCTTTATTTTTTGTTGTTCAATTGGGAAAGTAATATGGAAAACTAATCCTTGGTCATCTTGTTATCTTATCTCCTCTTAATTTTATAGATGAGAAAACTAAGATTTTGTGGGAAACAATATGCCACAGTCACATTCCCTTGAAGATACTAAACATTTAATAGCTTTTGTTGGTATCATTATGCAAGAACTAAATGACAAAGCCAGAACTCAATAGTATACTGCATAGAATGCCCTGTAGAATATTCTTGGAGTCAAAAGACCCGAGTATAAACCATTTTCCCTGCCATTATATTACTGAGCAAATTCTTTTACTATCTGAGTCTAGAGTAAGAATATTATATCCATCATTTCCTTCATAGGGATATTGCTTGGTAAACCTTATAGTTCATTATTTCAATTATGCCAGAATTAAGGAAATTCAGTTTAAGAAAGAAATGTGCTATTTCAGATGAAAGGGAAGTTACTTCTGACTTGGAAGAGATCTGGGGGGAAAAAAAAAACCTTTATGAGTAAGTTGGGTTTTGAATTAAGCCCTGAATAAGAAAAAAGGCTTTATGTGGAGAGGGAATGCTATGAACAAAAGAAATAGAAAGATAATCATTGAACTTGTACACTGAACTAATAGTATTTTGATTTGGCTGGAGCAAGACAAATAAAATTCTTCAGAAATATAGAAAGAATAGTTCTTTGTGGAGAAAATAGAAGATATTGAATGCCAGGGAAGAGTGTTAATATTTTGACTTTTGATCTCCCCATTGTGAGAACGACATTTCTAGTATGTAATGTGTGACAAAGTCCCTTCACTATAATCCTGAACTGATAAAAAATATACTTCCAGTCAATTCAGGTGATTTAGCCATAAATTTGAATGGAAGAAACATTTGCTAAGAACTTCCACTATTCCAGGCATTGTATTAGATGTTTAGAACACAGGTAGAACTTCAAGGATTTACATTTTACATTTGCCAAAATAAAAGCAGCTGGATACACACATATTTCATCAGCAGATGGTGACATGGACCAAGTAAACCTATCTGAAGTATACAAGTGGGAAGTATACAAGTATACAAATGGGACATGAAGGAAGAAACCCCAAGCCCCATTAGATTTAGCCTTTGATTTTACATCTTTAATCATAGCCTCAGGTGTATCACCACATTGCAGTCATCCCCACGCCCATAAAATTAGGTGACCTAAGAAATATAATCAAAAGAAAGGTTGGGGGAGGTGAAAAGGAAGGGGAGGGGATAACAGATAGTACTTGCTAGATAAAATTACCAGCACACATAGAAAGCATCCAGGCAGAAGATTGGAGCTCCAAAGTCTTAAGAGTCTTTGGATTTCCTCTATCCCCTTTTTGTTTCATTTTGAGTTAGAGAATGTGGGGCTTTAAGTCTCTTAAGTAAGTCTTGGGAAACTCAGGGATCCACCCTCTGAATTGAGAGTAAGGGTTTGGGATAGATGCATTTAAACATAATGAAAAGGAGTATTTTAAAATAATTGGAAAGGAGGGAGCAGAATCTGGGGACAGAAGGGGAGGTTAGATGAGAGGTGGGAAAATAATTACTCAAAGCTTTGGATCTTCATGCATTACCACAGACATTAGAAACCTGTTGCCCAAATCTCCTGTCTGAATGAATAAACCAAAACCTGAAACTGACTTTGAATTTAAACCTTAATGAACCCTTGAAAATTGTATCTCAGTGATTCTTAAACTAATAAATACTTATTTTTCTTTCTTTCATTTTTAAAATTTGAGGTTCTTTATAGTTATCCTGTCACTCATACTGATACTCTGATCACTTATCCGGATAATTAAGCAGTATCAGCAAGGAGCCAAATACCAGAAATTTGATATTAATCCATCCCTCTTAATAGTAAGGCAAAACCACTGAGGTGGAACACAGCGGAGACTTCTTAATCCCTTTTACCAACATTTGGGCATCAGTGCATAGCATTTATTTTCAAAACTTGCTCAAAACTTACTATCAGTGGCTTAAACCTAATTTAGGATCTAAATCAAAATATTTTAAGAAATTCTAAAATAGTTAAATTTTCTTCTGGGAAGAATTTTGATATGCCTTTGCTAATAGGCGTAGAATACATCATGATATACAGTGGAGAGATTGGTGGACTGGGGCTCAGAAGTTCAGGGTTCAAATTCTAGCTATAAATTATTTATTAGGATTGATAATGAAATATTATATATTTCATAGCACCAAGCAATTCTCAATATTCTTTCTCTGAGTCTCTGTCTCTGTGTATGCCTCTTCTCTATGTCTCTTCCATTCTCTATATTTCTGTTTTTGCCTCTGTCTGTTTCCCTGTTTGTCTCTCCATCTTTCTGTCTTCTAGGTATGTGTATGTGTGTCTCTGTCTGCCCCTCTGTCTGTACCTCTTTGTCGCATCTGTGTGTGTTTCTCTGTGTTTCTGTCTGTTTCTCTCTGACTCTCTCCATCTTTGTCTGTTTTTGTCTTTGTTTCTGCTTTCCTCTCTCTTTGTCTTTCTGTCTCTGTGTATCTCTCTGTTTCTATCTATTCTCTTTGTCTGTCTCTCTCTCCCTTTTTCCCATATTCTTCTTTTATTTAGTTATTTAGTAAAAGACCAGCAACATTAAAAAAAAAAAAAAACTTTAGTTAAAATCATTTAAAAGTAGAACCAATTTAATAAAATAAAAATAATGAACAAGATAAAATCATAATATATCAAGAGGAAATAAACAAAATTACCAAACCTATGATATGTTGTTATAGTTCAATAAAATTGGGAAACAAATATAGTCCTAATACCAAAAATGAGAAAGAATAATACATATAAATAAAATAATTAATAATTTCAATTTAGAAATTACGAATAAAATCTTGCCCCCCCAAAATAACATTTTTTATAACCAACAAAATTCAGTATGACCAAGATTAATTTATTAAGGACCCAAGGATGTTCAGCTTAAGAAAAAAATAAGAAATGAACATAATTGATCATATTCAACTGAAAATAAACAAAAATACCCAAATATTTGATCAAATGATTAGATATGGATAAAATCCTTTGACAAAATAAAGCACATGCTACCCAAAAACTATGAAATATTAACAAGCATGATTCTTGAAAATATAACGAAAACATCCATCTAAAATCAAAAGTAAGCATTATATGAAATGAAGAAACCCTAAAAGTATTCCCAGTACATTTAGGAATAAAGTAAAGATGCCCCTCATGCCCCTTATTATTCAATATCATTCTGGAAATACTAGCAATAGCAATGTAAAAGAAAATAAATACATAAAGAGGGAATAGTCCACATTATGTTATACTTAGCATTTTCTGCCACTTTCAGCTTATTATGAAATTATTTTTGACTTGATTTACTTTTCAGATGATGCCATTAGCCACTGTTCTGATACTGGTCAACAAGGAGGCTTTGGATTTACTACAAAAATAAAATAAGTTCTCAAGTCCCTCTCTTGAACAAATTTTAGATGTCCCCTGAACTATCTTTCAAAAAACCCTGGTCACATGGTCACATTGACATAATGAAATCACATTCCCTATAGTTACTAACAAGTATGCTTGACACCTCTACACATTACAGAACTTTGTTCTTGGCATAGGAGCAAGAAAAATTACATAACACATAAAATTAATAAAAGCCATGTAATAAAACATGTCACATCTTTCCAGCATCTATTTCTAATTTAGACCTGGACCTAGAACCAGAATTCTATCTTCCCCCTAAATGCTGGATATCCTCTTTGATGAAAATTTTCCCTCTTTAATTCAACCCAGAAATTTATCTCTGGAAATTGTCGTGAAACAGTTCATTGCTGCACACTCTACTTATTACTCTGATCTAGAGTCTTAGCACTCTCGGTTCTTAGGCTCCTTATTAATGTCTACCTTAAAATACATCGTAGATATTGCTTTCTGACTATTTTCCTGCTATGCCACTGAGTGCATACTTTTCTCTTCTTCCTCCTCTAAATTCTCAATTTCCACCTCTACCTCTAGACCCTGTTATCCAATTTATACTACAATTCTCAGAAAGAATATATCATCAGTTGTCATATGACTTCATGTATTATCTCTACGATGACACACTAAAACATGACTTCTGGTTATTTCTTCTTTCTTTGTTTAGCCTTCTTCTAATTTAACATAAACTTTCTGAAAACAAGGATTGATTGTATTTTTTTCATCATTGCATATCTAGCACTTAGCATAGGACTTGGCAAATAAGTATTTAAATTTTTTTTTAGTAGTTTCTTATTTTTCCAACTACATATAGGTTGCCACATTTATTTTTTGTAAGATTTTGAGTTTCAAATTTTCTCTTCTCCTTTAACTTCCTCCTCCATAAGACAACAAACAATGTAATATAGGTTATGTATGCACAATTATTTTAAACATATTTCTACATTAGTCATGTTGTGAAAGAAAAATGAGAACAGAAGGAAAAACAAGAAAGAAAAAAGTAAAAATAATACACTTTTAGATGATAAGTTTTGAATAAGTACTTTTTTTTTCCCTAATACTAGGCTGCATCATGACATTTCCTCCAATATTAAAGCAATCCTAAAACAATATATAAGCCTCTCTACATTCAAAAATTCTAAAAAATTTCACAACTTTTTGTGCTTAGCCTCCACAACAATTGTACCTATAATTAGGCAAAGGAATATAGACCATATAACATAGCTCAAAATAGCTGATGGATGTACATATTGAACAGTGTTCATCATTAGATGAAATTTCAGGAACTCTAGATCTGTAGATGTTCCAGAGAAAGATTCAGGAATTGGTACAAATTACTTTTGAAGACTGGGGCTTTTCCTGGTTTCAAATGTTCTGCTACTTCCAGGAAGTTCATACTACTTGCCACAGTTAATTATTTTTCTTTTTTGGGAAGAAATAGGTAAGACATCTTTCTTCACTGGGTTTTCTATTTTGCTTCCTCAGTATCTCTTTCCTCCAGCTACTTCTGACCAGTAATGAAAGTTAAGAGTTATTGACATACCCTCTTTATTACTTTAACTCTAGGGTTTTCAGCTTTACAGGAGACAAGGGGACACATAAAATCCATCTTCCAGGCCCTTTAAAGTATCTTCATTTCCATTTTCTGTATATACCTTTGAGGCATCCAAGTTGGTCAATGAATTAATATAAATCCATATTAGCCTATTTAAACATCTTTGCTATTTTTTTCTCATAGGAATGATTTTTGTGTCTTTAGACATTCTTGATTGAGGAATTCCCTTCTGCTTTACTCTATAAAAATTTAGAACATGAGATCCTAACTAAGCTTTTAAAAGTTATACTACTAACAGCTTAGGTGAATTTCAGAGTTTATTCCTTTTATTCTTTATTATAAATTCTAAGATGTAATATACAAACTTTATCCTCAAATTCCCATCATTCTGATTTCTATTTGAGTAATATTTCCTTCTCAACCAAAAGTAGGTCCAAAATAGCATTTCTCCTTCACTTTGATGAAGGAGGAAATTATTATTAAGATCAGAATTTATGTGTTTTTCTTTTGGTGTTAAGAGTTGCAGCCACTATTTAGGTAATTGAAACATTATATCATTATTATATAACACCTCTGTGAAAAACTATTCTCTGAACTCCAATCATTTTTCCCTTCTCTTCTGATGTCTATTATATGTAGTAGTGGTGATATTTTTTGTTTTTCTAACCTCTGATTTGAATTCAAATCTTTGCTACCATATTTCTTCTATTTTCTGATTTTCCCCATGTGAACCTATCTTAATATGCTGAGCTACTCCTTCTAAATCCCTTTTCTCTTACTTATCATGTTCCCTTTAAACAAGGTATATTCATATGGAGCTATGTCCAGCCATAGGTATCATTCCACCAAATTTGGTGATGTTTGTAAGATCACTTCAGTCTCTTTATTAGGAGCTTAATACAAAGAGGCCAAAGTGACCTTATAGATATGACTTAATCATGACTCCTACTTGGTTCATTTGTCTATATACTTATTGGGTTATGGGTATTATGGTTAGTTTCCTTCTTTGATTTTGGCTATGAATTTCCAGGCTCTTCAGCTACTATTCTTTCCCCTACACTTTAGGACTTTTCCATATTATCTCAATTGTCATATGTAAGTAGGTAGCTCTGTATTTCCCCATTTGCCTACTTTCTTCTTTTTAAAAGTTTAGCCCCCATTAATTTTATTCACAAACTCCAAATTAATAAATTTCACCTGTTTTATTAGGAATCTTCAATCACTAGCTAATAATCTCTGATACATATATATGTGTGTGTATATATATATATATATATATATATATATATATGGTATAATCTAGAAATAGAAAACTTATTCCAGATATCATCACCTTAACTAGCTAAAAACTTCTTCAATTAGAAAAAGTTTCAATCTTCTGAAAATCTTATATTAAATCAAAATATTAATATGGACATGAGTGATGGGTATGTGCTAGAAGACACAGAAAATAAGAACATCCTAGCTAATTATAGCTAATTATCTGAGCTTAAATCTACTGCTGATCTGAAAGTGATTTCTTCCCCCAATTTTTATAACGTACTTTATCCAGATCACCCTTTTTTCTTGTTATATTCTAAATCATACAATAATTTATTTTACATATGTCTTTTCTTTCCTTTTATATTGTCAAATTCTTCATATCTAGAGATCATGTTGTCTTTATTTTTTCAATTTCTGGAATATATCTTTTCACATAGAAGTTACATAGATGCTTGTTGAATTAAATTGAACTGAATCATGATAACAATGAGACTTTGAAAAAAAAAAAGCATATTATTTCCTTCTGCTTCCAAAACTTGAAAAGATTTTGAGGACCTTCTTTTCTCACAAAACTTTTGGACCTGATATTGCCTTTTCTGAAATGACTGGTTTTAGGGGATGAATAAAGTGATTTTTTAAAATTGAATTCCCCATTTCATTCAGCTTTTTTTTTTTTCTTTTTAATCCTCTGCATTGACTTAATATCTGATTGTTTTGTTATTATGCATTCACTGCTTATACAAGGCAGAGGATTGTGATATTATTAAAAATGCCACAAAAAATTTAGATTTAAAGATGGAAAACACCTCAGATGATAACTCATTTTTTCCTGTAGTTCAGAGAGGTTAAGGGTTATGGCTAACATTACACAGCTAGTAAGAATCCAAAAATGGAAGTTGAACTCTTAATAGTTAAGCCCAAATCTGATACTAGTCCTACTGTAGCATATTGTATATATACAGTTCCTCCTTCATTACTCTTAACATTATACTTATTTCATTTTGTAAGAGTAAACTCTATATATCTGGGTTTTTTTTTGAAAATTATGAATTATAGACATAATAAGTTGAAAGGACAATGGAGCCATATCAGAAGACTATATTTAAATACCATCTCTATTAGTTATTAGAGGTGTGAAGTATGGAAAGCTATTTTATCTATCTAATCATCAGTTGTGCCAACTGGAAAGTAAGATAAATCCCTTCATGAACTATTTTCCTGCTTTATTGAAAAGAAAATGCTCCCTAAAACATGAAACAATTGAGTGAATTTCTGATTATTTCTAGAGTGTTGTAATTTGTTCATTTGTTAAGTCATTCTTTATAGATGTTTACTTGTGGACTTGCCTAAAACAGCTTTATAAATATCTAAGTGTCAATCTCCTTTCTGTTGCCATATTCTAGAAGTCTATCTAGATTTCTTCCTATTCCTGTATATGTTACTATCTCTATAGCCCACTGTACTTTTATGAATCTGTAAAATTCACAGGGACTAAAACTATGAAAAATAATGAATAGAATTTGATGATTTCTGATGTCTCTGACAGCTCTCAAACATATAATACTATAATCATTCTCCAAACTAGATTAACCAAAGAATTGTGAAATTGACAGTTCTGTATTTTTTATTTTATGCACTCATTTAGAATCACAATATAGCAATATTAAACAGGCATAAAATATCAATATTAGCAGGTACCTCCAAATTGTACCTAAATAAGAAACAGTCCCTTCTACAACTTCCCAAAGAAATGACCACATATGTATATGTGTGAAGACTTATAATGAACTTCTGTCTATCACTTTCCAAAGCTGTCCATTCAACTTCGGGGTAACTATATTTTTAGTAAGTCTTTTCTTTAACTCAAGCATAAATCTTCCTTTCTGAAAGATTTCTGCTTACTGTCCTCTTGAACTAAGGGAAAAATACATCTTCCATATGATAATCCTTCAAATATCTGGAAAAGACTGATGATTCTCTCCTACACCAATTTTTGCATTTAACCTTCACCACAATATCTGCTACCTTCATCACAATGATTAACCTCTTTTGGATCTACTTGGATATTCTTCAGTATTTTTTAAATTTCCATCTTAAAATATGGGACCCAGAATTCAGCACAATACTGTTTTTAGAATCAAGATGCTTAGGTGCAAATTTTGGATCTGGTTTTTCATCTTTTATCTTTTGTTTTTAAATTTTATTTATTTAATATTTTTCACAAATACATTTAAAACATTTTTTTAATATTTGTATTTAAAACTTTTGAGTTCCAGGTTATTTTTTATCATCACCCCTAATTAAGAAACTACATGTGAAGTCATGCAAAATATTTTAATCAAAGTCATGTTGTGAAAAAAGAAATAGATATACCACTGTAAGGGGAAAAAAAATTTCTCAAGAAAAATAAAGGGGAGAGAGAGAGAAAGAGAGAGAGATTCAGAGACAGAGACAAAGAAAGAGAGATACTGAGAGAATGAGAGTATGCGTCAGTTTGTCTTCAGACACTATTCCTTTTCTGGAACCTTTACTGGTTATTGATAGGATTTTTCACCCTAAGTCCTTCAGAGAAGTTGTGGATCATTGTGCTGCTGAGAATAGCAAAGAGATTCATAGCTCATCATCCCATAACATTGCTATTATTTGTGGAGCACATTTCACTTTCTTTGAGTGCATGGAGGACTTTTCAAGGTTTTCCCAAGAGTACCCTGCTCATTATTTCCCATAGAATAATAATATTTCATGAAAAACAAATGCCTCACTTTAGCCATTCCCCAATTGACAGGCATCCCTTCAATTGTCTTTCTTTCTTTCTTTCTTTTCTTTTTTTTTTTTGTTTTTAAAGAAGAGAGCTTTTATAAACAATATTTATACATATAGGTCATTTTATTTTTTAAAATATCTTTTGGTATTCATGCTTAGTAATGGTGTTGTTAGGCTAAAGGATATGCATGAACATTAATTTTTAGCCCTTTGGGCATACATTATATCTTTTGATCATTTATCAGTTGGGGGATTTTTTGCCTCAGTTGCCTCTGTGTTTGAGAAATGAGACCTTATCAGAAAAACTTACTTCAAAATTATTTTTACATTTACTATTGCTAATTGTATTTGCCCTCCTTAATATAGAACAAATGTGCTACCTAAACCAGGAAGAGCCAAAACAGAGGAAGAAAATTACAGACTAATCTCCCTAATGAATATTGATGCAAAATTTTTAAATAAAATATTAGCAGAAACTTCAGCAACTTATCATAAGGGTAATGTGCTATGGCTAAATGGATTTATACTAGAAATGCAGGGGTGGTTCAATATAAGGCAAACTATTACCATAATCAACCATATCAATAACAAAACCAATAGAAATCATATGATAATCTCAATACATGCAGAAAAAGTTATTGACAAAGTGCAGCAACCATTCCTATTAAAAATACTAGAGTATAGAGGGATAAAGGGAGCTTTCTTTAAAAATAATAAGAGATATCTATCTAAAACCAATAGAAAGCATTATTTGTAATGGAGAAAAGCTTGATATGTTCCCAATAAGAACAGGGGTAAAATAAGTATGCCCATTATCACCATTATAACTCAACACTACTAGAAATATTGGCTTTAGTAATAAGAAAAGAGAAAGAAATTAAAGGAATTAAAATAAGAAATGAGGAAATTGCAAATGAAATGATGATATACTTGGAGAATCCTAGAAAATTAACCACAAACCTATTGGAAACAATTAACAGCTTTAGTAAAGTCACAGGATATAAAATAAATCCCCATCATCACTATATAGTACTGATAAAGCCCATCAGCAAGAGATGAAAGGAGAAATTTCATTTAAAATTACTATTGACAACCCATTGATAAGTGGTCAAAGTATATGAACAGATAATTTTCAGCTGACAAAATTAAAGCCATCTATGGTTACGTGAAAAAATGCTCCAAATCACTATCAATTAGAGAAATGCAAGTTAAAACAACCCTGAGGTACCACCTCACACCTATCAGATTGGCTAAGATGACAGGAAAAGATAATGATGAATGTTGGAGGGGATATAGGAAAACTTGGACACTAATGCATTGCTGGTGGAATTGTGAAATGATCAATCATTCTGGAGAGCAATCTAGAACTATGCCCAAAGGATTATAAAACTGTGGATATTCTTTTATTTTATATTTGATTTATATTATGATAGCTTTTTATTTACAAAACATATGCATGGGTAATTTATAAGGTGAGAGAAGTTTCTCTGTAAACCAAATATATCTAATATTTTCTCTTTGAGCCAAATCTGATGAGAGTAAGATTCACACAATAGTCACCCCCCTCCCTTCTTTCCCTCAAATAGAATAGGTTTCCTTTGCTTTTTCAGGAGATGTAATTTCCCTCTTTTTACTTCCACTTTTTCCTTTTTCTGGTACATTCCCCTTTCCACCTTTAGTTCCTTTTTTATATTATAACAGTAAAATCAAATTATACATTCATTCTTAAGTATACCCATAACAGAAATAGAGTTCTCAAGAATTCTTTTTACCTTTTTATGCTTTTCTTGAGTCCTATATTTGGATGTCATTTTTTTTTTTTTTTTTTTTTTTTTTTTTTTTTTTTTTTTTTTTTTTTTTTTGTTTATCTCTGGTCTTTTTATCAGAAATAAATGCTATTCACTTGTTTCATTGAATGCCCATCTTCTTCCCTGGAAGAAAACGCTCAGTTTAGGAGGGTAGTTTATTCTTGGCTACATTATAAATTCTTTTTGTGCATATCCTTTTGTCCAGCACTGCCATTACTGGGTCTGTATCCCAAGGAAATCATAAAGGAGGAAAAAGGACTCACATGTGCAAAAATGTTTATAGGAGCTTTTGGTGATAGTAAAGATTTGGAAAATGAGTAGATTCCCATCACTTCGTGAATGGCTGAACAAGATGTGTTATACAAAGGTAATGGAATATTATTGTTCTGTAAAAAAAAATGATGAACAATCTCATTTTAGAAAGGCCTGAAAAGATTTACACAAACTAATGCTAAGCAAAACAAGAAGAACCAGGAATACATTAAACACAATAATAACAAGAATGTGCGATAATCAACTATGAAAGGCTTGGTTCTTCTCACTGGTTCAGGGAACCAAAATAATCTCAATACACTTTGGACAGAAAATGTCATCTACATTGAGGAAAAGAACTGAGACAGAATGTAAATCAACACATGCTGTATTCACTACTTTTTTCTGGTTTTTTTTCTTTATGTCCCCCATGTTGTTTTTTCTTTTGTTCTGATTTTTCTCTCCCAACACATTTCATAAAGCAATGTGTATTAAATAAATGTATATATAATAAAAATTAATTTAATTTAATTTAAAGACTTCTGTAGACAAAATAAAATACATGTGGGTCTATCTGCTAAGGCAAACCAAAGAACTCTGTGAACACAGTTATAAAACATTTCTCATACAAAAAATGTCAGATCTAAACAATTGGAAAAATATTAATTGCTCGTGAATAGACTGGTAATATAATAAAAATGACAATTCTGTCTAATTAATTTTTCTTGTTCAGTACCATACTAATCAAACTGTGAAAATATTATTTTATAGAACTAGAAAAAATAATAACAAAATTCATCTGGAATAACAAAAGGGCAAGAATATCAAGAAATTAATAAAAAAAAATACTAAGAATGGTGGCTTAGCAGTACCAAACCTAAAACTATATTTTAAAGCAGCAATCATCAAAACCATTTGATACTGCCTAAGAATATAATGGTGAATCAGTAGAATAGATTAGATACACACAACACAATAATCAATGACCATAGTAATCTACTATTTGATAAACCCCCAAACTCCATCTTCTGGATTAAGAACTCACTATTTGACAAAAGTTGCTGGGAAAACTGTAAAATAATGTTAGGATATGGACCCCATATTGGCACTGTTGGGTCAAAGGCTACACTCAATTTTAAAACCCTTTGGACATGATTCCAGGTTGCTCTCCAGAAAGGATGGATTATTTCACAAATCTACCAACAATTCATTGGTGTCCTAGTTTTCCCATATCCCCTCCAACATTTGTCATTTTCTTTTCCTGTCATCTTAACCAATCTGGATGGTATGAGGTGGTAGTTCAGAGTTGTTTTGATTTGTAATTATCTAATTGCACTATCAAACCAATAGTGATTTGGAGCATTTTTTTCATATACCTATAGATAACTTTGATTTAGTCATCTGAAAGTTGTCTGTTTGTGTTCTTTGACCATTTATCAATTGGGAAATGACTAGTATTCTTATAAATTTGACAGACGTATTTATGTATTTTGGAAATTAGACCTTTATCAGAAATACTGGCTGCAAAAATCCCCCTTCCCCTTCCTCCCTCCGGCCCCTTCGCCCCCCCAACCTGGTTTTGTGCTTCCCTTTTAATGTTGTTCCTGTTGGTTTTGTGTGTGAAGAATCTTTTGGATTTTTTGTAGTCAAGTTTGTCCATTTTGCCTTTTATAATGCTCTCTGTTTCTTCTTCAGTCATAAATTTCTCCCTTCTCCAGAGATCTGATATGTGAATTATCCCTTGCTCTACTAGGTGGTTTATAGTATCATTCTTTGGGCTCAGATAATGTACCTATTTGACTTTATTTTGGTATAAAGTGTAGGATGTAGTTCTATGCTGAGTTTTTGACATTATTTTCTAGTTTTCCCAGCACTTTTTGTCAAATAGTGAGTTTTTATTCTAGAAGTCAGAGTTTGTGGGTTTATCAAATATTAGATTACTAGAGGTCCTAGCAAACTGAGTTTTCACTTAATAACACTACAACTGAAAAACCTCCCAGAATTTCATCCAGCCTCCATTCTCTGTACTGAGATACATACTATGATTCCATTTCATCTGCAATAATTTACTTCAAAAATACTCCAGGAAGTACCTTTCAATATGGTTATTGTTGTGGTTGTGTTATTTTTAATGACTTTGATAAAGGACAAATGTTAAACAAAATTATGATCATTGAATCAGAAAACACAAGCATCTCAGCAATTTAGGATATCAACCTGAATTTTTCAGATGAATAGATGCAAAACCTTATGTTTGAATCAAAAGAAAAAATTTATATGAACAAAATGAATTAATTATGTCTAGAAATCAGTTCATCTGAAAGAAAAATATTTGAAAAGATTTAGTTTGTTTTAAACTCAATACTGTAAATTCTGGAGAGGTAAATGGCAAACTACTATATATATATATATATATATATATATATATATATATACATATGTGTGTGTGTGTGTGTGTGTGTGTGTGTTCAACTGTACTCTGCTCTGATCAGACTATATCTCAAGTATTTGGGGCATCATATTTTAGGAAGAAGATTTTTTTAAGCAGAAGAGTATCCAAGGGAGGTCAAGAACTAGATGAAGCAACTAAGGATGCTTAAGGATAGACAAAAGACTTGGAGAAATAAGACAGCTATCTACAATTATATGAAAGGCTATCTCATGGAAAGTAGACTACATTTAGTTTTGGACCAGAGAACAGAACTAGGAGATATGGTCAGATGTTTTAAACACACATATTTAAACTTAATTTTTTTCTTCCAGATGCATTTTGTTATTATTTTTTGCTGTTCTATAAAATAAAATATTAGTAATTTTATTGGTATTGAATGGAACATGTAGACCAATTTAAGCAGAATTTTCATTTTTATTATATTAGCCTGGTCTACCCATGAGAAATTAATATTTTTTCCAATTGTTTAGTTCTTTTTTTAATTTAAATTTTTTTCTTGCATAAATCTTTTTTTAATTGGATATTAAATTTATTTTTATAATAGAGCTTTTTATTTTTTCCAAATATAGGCAAAGATGATTTTCTTTTCTTTTTTTTTTCAGGCTTAGACAGGTAGTTTATTGCTTAGCTCATAAAACACACATGATTTCCCATATCCTTTTTGATTTAATTTTATTAAAGCTTTTTATTTACAAAACATATTATGCGTTGGTAACTTTTCAGCATTGACCCTTGCAAAACTTTCTGTTCCAACTTTTACCCTCCTTCCCTCCACTCCCTCCCCTACATGGCAGGTAGTCTAATAAATGTTAAATATGTTAAATCCAATATCTATATATTTATATTTATGTATATAGATAATCCATAAAAATATATGTCTTATATTATCTTGCTTCAAAAGAAAAATCAGGGAAAGAAGGAAAAAAAAAGCTCAAGAAAGAAAACAAAATGCAAGGAAACATCAACAGAATAAGTGAAGATACTATATTGTGCTCTACACTCAGTTCCCACAGTCCTCTCTCTGGGTGTATATGGCTCTTTTCATCACTGAACAATTGAAACTGGTTTGAATCATCTCATTGTTAAAGAGAGCCCCATCCATCAGAATTAATCATCATATAGTCTTCTTGTTGAAGTTTATAATGATCACCTGTTTCTGCTCTTTTCATTTAGCATCAGTTCATGTTAAGTTTCTCCAGGTCTCTCTGAAATCATCTTGCTGATCGTTTCTTATAGAACAATAATATTCCATAACATTCATATACCATAATTTATTCAGCCATTCTCCAATTTTTGGGCATCCACTCAGTTTCCAGTTTTTGGTTACTACAAAGAGTGCTGCCACAAAAATTCTTGCACATACAGATCCCTTTCCCTTCTTTATGATCTCTTTGGGATATAAGCCCAGTAGTAACACTGTGGGATCAAAGGGTATGCACAGATTGATAATTTTTTGAGCATAGTTCCAAATTGTTCTCCAGAAAGGTTGGATCCATTCACAATTCCACCAACAATGTATCAGTGTGCCGGATTTCCCACATCCCCTCCAACATTTGTCATTATCTTTTCCTGTCATCTAGCCAGTCTGACAGGTATATTAGTGGTATCTCAGAGTTCTCTGAATTTACATTTCTCTGATCAATAGTGATTTGGAGCATCTTTTAATATGACTAGAAATAGTTTCAAATTCTTCATGTGAAAATTGTCTATTTGTATCCTTTGATTATTTATCAATTGAAGAATGGCGTGAATTCTTATAAAGTTGAGTCAATTCTCTATATATTTTAGAAATGAGGTCTTTATCTGAACTGTTGAATGTAAAACTGTTTTCCCAGTTTATTACTTCCCTTCTAATCTTATCTACATTAGTTTTTTTTTTGTACCAAAACTTTTTAACTTAATATAATAAATTATCTATTTTGTGATCTCCAGTTCTTCTTTGGTCACAAATTCCTTCCTCCTCTACAGATCTGAAGGGTAAACTCTCCTATATTCTTCTAATTTCCTTATAATAATATTGTGCTTTGTGTCTAAATCATGAACCTATTTTGCCCTTATCTTGGTATAAAGTGTTAGGTGTGGGTCAATGCCTAGTTTCTGCCATACTACTAGTTTTCAATTTTCCCAAAAGTTTTTGTCAAATAGTGAATTTTTATCCCAAAAGCTGGGGTCTTTGGGTTTGTCAAACACCAAATTGGTATAGTCTGTGATTATTTGGTTCTGTGAAACTAACCTTTTCCACTCATCAATTTCATTATTTATTAGCCAGTACCAAATGGTTTTCATGACCACTGTTTTATAACATAGTTTTAGATCTGGTATAGGTAGGCCACCTTCATTTGTTTTTTTTTGTTTTTGTTTTTGTTTTTTTCATTAATTCTCTTGAAATTCTTGACCTTTTATTCTTCTAGATGAATTTCGTCATTATCTTTTCTAGGTCAGTAAAATAGTTTCTTGGGAGTTTGATTGGTATAGCACTAAATAAATAGATTACTTTAGGTAGTATTTTCACCTTTATCATATTTGCTTGACCTATCCAAGAGCACTTGCTATTTTTCCAGTTGATTAGATCTGACTTTTTTGTGTGGAAAGTATTGTGTAGCTTTGCTTATATAGTTTCTGACTTTCCCTTGGCAGGTAGATTCCCAGATATTTTATATTATCAGCAGTAATGGAATGGAATGGAATTAAATGGAATTTCTCTTTGTATCACTTGTTTCTGTACATTGTTGGTCATATCTAAAAATTCTGGTGATTTATGTGGCCTTATTTTGTATCCTGCAACTTTGCGAAAGTTGTGAATTTTTTCTAGTAGTTTTTTTTAAGTTGATTCACTAGGGTTCTCTAAGTATACTATCATATCATCTACAAAGAGTGACAATTTGGTTTCCTCATGACCTACTCCAATTCCTTTAATCTCTTTTTCTTCTCTTATTGCCAAAGCTACATTTCTAAAACAATACTGAATTGCAACAGTGATCGTGGGCAGCCTTGATCACACCTGATCTTATTGGGAATGGATCTAGTTTGTCCCCATTACATATGATGCTTGCTGATGGTTTTAAATAGATGATGTTAGGTTGGGAGGGCAGAGCCTAGATGGTGTAGACAGCACATGTTTCTTTTTGACCTTCTCTATAACTCTCATACTAATTATGAAATCCAGCCTCTGAATTAGCTCTGTACTGGCAGAACCCACAAATATTGGGAGTACAACAAATTATCAATAAAAGATAATTTTGAAGATCACCAGAAAAGGTCTGTTTCAATTGGAAATGGGAGGGATGCAGCTAGTGCAAGCAGCTGAGTACAAATGCCAGCACAGAGAGCTCAGAATCCTGGGGCAGTGCAGTCTCCATTTGGCAGAGAATCTATGTGAGGAAACAGACAAGGAAAGATCTGTTTTGATGGGAAATGGGAGGGAGGCAGCTTAACACAAACACCTGACCACAAATGCCAACACAGACAGCTCAGAGTCCCGAGGAGTTGCTAACTCCGCAGGCATTGCTCACTCTGCAGGGTGGTGCAGACCCCATGTGGCAGAGAATCTATTGGGAGGAATATACAGGAATCTACAACAGTGTTGGCCACTCTGCCCTAGTTGTAAGCCAGTAAATCAGCAGAGAAATTATAAAACATTCAACACAAACACAAAACATCAATACTGCCCCCCAATGCCAGAATCTCATAGGACCTGCCCAAGCCCACCCAGCACAGGGAGTGAATCAACATTGATCCAGTACAGCTGAGACCTGCTTGGAAAACCTCCCCCACCCTTAAGGCAGACCTTAACTTAAAAAAATGATTAAAAAAATAAAGATGACTCTAATGATAGACAGCTTTTATGGCAAAAGGGAACAGATTTCAAACCCTGAAGAGACTAAAGGTTGATTGTTTCCAGATGAAGCCTCAAAAGGAGATATAACTTGGTCCTAATCACATAAGGCTCTCCTAGAAGAAATTAAAAAGAATCTTAAAAGAGAGCTAGAAGAATGGGAAAGGAAATGAAAAATTTGCAAGGGCATTTGGAAAAGGCAACACAAAAACTATCTGAAGAAAATTCACTACAAAAGAGACTTAGTGAAATGAACAAAGCATATAACTTATTAAAAGATAGATTTGATAAAATGGGAAAAGAAAGCAACTCCCAGAAAAACAGAATATGTGAAACAGAAAAAGAAAATAACTCCTTAAAAACAGAATTTGTGAAATGGAAAAAGAAAATATCTCATTAAAAATAGAATTTGTGAAATGGAAAAAAAATTCATAGAACAAAACAACTCATTTAAAAATTCAATTGGGCAAATGCAAAAAGAAGTTAAAAAAGGAAACAAAAAAAAATAATTCATTAAAATTCAGAATTGAACAAATGGAAATGAATGACTCAATAAGACAACGGGGATCAGTCAAGCATCCCCCCCCCCCAAAAAAAAGTGAAAAAATAAACAAAAATGTAAAATAGCTAATTGGGAAAACAATCTACCTGGAAAATAGATCTAAAAGAGACAATCTAAGGATCACTGGACTCCCTGAAATACATGATGAAAAAAAAAAGAGCCTAAGACACTATCTTTCAGGAAATCATCAAAGAGAATTGTCAGATATCATAGAAACAGAAGGTAAGATGACCATTGAAAGAATTCACCAAAGGTCTTCTGAAAGAGACCCCAAAATTAAAAACCCGAGGAATATTGTGGCGAAATTTGAGAACTATCAGACTAAGGAAATAATATTACAAACAGCCAGAAAGAAACAATTCAAATACTGAGGAGCCACAATAAAGATTACTCAGGACCTAGCAGTTTCCACTTTAAAGGGTCAAAGGGCCTGGAATTTGATATTCCTGAAAGGTGAAAGAACTTGGAATGCAGCCAAGAATAAATTACCCTTCTAAAATGAGCATTTTGTTTAAGAGAAGAAGATGGACATTCAATGAAACTGGTGAATTCCATTTATTTTTGATGAAAAGACAAGAACTAAACAAAAAATTTGATCTCCAAGTATAGAACTCAAGAGAAGCATAAAAAGTAAAAAGAAAAAAAACTATTGAGAAATTTATTTCTGTAATGGGTATACATTGAGAGCACATGTATAATCTGATTTTACTATTATAATATAAAAAATAAACTAGAGATGGAAAGGGAAATGTAATAGAAAAAAAGGGGAAAAGTGAAGGTAAAATAAGGGAAATGACATCTCAGGAAGAGACAAAAAAATACATATTATAATTAAGGGAAAGAAAGGAGGGTGATGAATGTTGTGTGAATTTATTCTCATCATATTTGCCCCAAAGAACAAATATTAGATATATTAGGTTTCACTGAGAAACATCTCTCATTTTATAGAAAAGTGGGAGGGAAAAGGGGGAAAAGGAAGGGGTAAGCTGAATAGAAGGGGAAAGAGAAATAGTAGGGGAAAGATTTAAGAAAGGGGGAAGGTCTCTACAAGGGAAGGACTGCTTGAGGCAAGTAGTATTCATAAGTAAAATACTGGGGAGAAGAAAAAGGAGAAAAGGAAAGAGAAAAATATAATTTGGGAATAATAGGATGGCAGGAAATACAGAATTACTAGTTTTAACTGTGAATGGAAATGGGACAAACTCTCACATAAATTGTAAGTGAATAGCAGTCTGGATTAAAAGCCAGAATTCTCCAATGTATTGTTTACAAGAAACACATTTAAAGCAGAGTGACACATACAGAGTAATGATAAAAGGCTGGAGCAGAATCTCTTATGCTTCAGGTAAAGTGTATAAAAAAAAAAAAAAAAAAAAAAAAAAAGCAGGGTTAGCCATCCTGATCTCAGATCAAGCAAAAGCAAAATTTGATCTAATTAAATAGATAAGGAAGGAAACTATATCTTATTAAAGAGTACCATAGATAATGATGCAATATCAACATTAAACATATATTCACCAAGTGATGTAGCATCTAAATTCCTAAAGGATATGTTAAGAGAGTTGCAACAAACTATAATAGTGGGAGATCTCACCCTTGCTCTTTAAAAACTAGATAAATCAAACCACAAAATAAATTAAAAAAAAAAGAAGTTAAGGAGGTAAATAGTATACTAGAAAAACTAGATTATTATAGACCTTTGGAGAAAATTGAATTGGCGATAGAAAGGAGTATACTTTCTTCTAGGCAATTCATGAAACCTATGGAAAAATTGACCAAATATTAGGACATAAACACCTCAAAATCAAATTCAGAAAGGCAGAAATAGTAAATGCATTTTTTCAGCTCATGATGAAAGAAAAATTACATTCAATAAAAGGCCAGGGGAAAATAGAGCAAAAAGAAATTGAAAACTAAATAATCTCCTTCTAAAGAATGAATGAGTGAAAACAGCAAATTATAGACACAATCAATAATTTCATCCAAGATTATGACAATAATGAGATAACATACCAAAATTTGTGGCATACAGTCAAAGTGGTAATAAGGGGAAATTTTATATCTCTAGATGCTTACTTGAATTAAAATAAAGAAAAAGAACATGTAGAGGGCTAGAACTCTGGAAAGGTATACTTGAATCAAGGACAGTAAAGTGCTTATAGTTAAACACCTACTCAGTATGATTGATGAAATAAAGGTTCTGTGTTAAACATATACTTAATGTGATGTAATGATGTAATCACTTTAATTGGCATATACTTAGTATGACATGGTGATGTAATGGCTCGCCCAACAGTTGGCGCATGCTCAGTGTGCTGTATTGATGTAATTGTACCAAGGTATTTAAGAGCTGAGAGAACTGGGGGTCTGAGACACAAAAGAGTCTCAGCCAGAGACACAGAGAAGACCCTAGACTCCAGACACCAGACTCTGGACTCCATTTTTGACCAGCCTAGTAGTGGCTCTCCTGCCTTCATCACTTCTCCACCTAAAGACCAAGGCCTGTACAGAGATCCTTCACTAAGCTAGCACCTAGAAGGTGTTTTCTTCAGTGAAATATTTTTGCATCTTGCCAATTGTATTTTTTAAGAAATTGCCTTTCCTTTCCAATCTGTTGATTCTCTCTTGCATCTCTCTCTCTCTCTCTCTCTCTCTCTCTCTCTCTCTCTCTCTCTGTCTCTGTCTCTCTCTCTCTTTTTTTTTTTTTGCATTTTTCCTTTTTTCTCATTTTCTTTTCAAAGGAGCTGGAATCAGGGCTGAGCTGGAGGGCTTGTGCTGGGATTGTGAGCTGGGATGCCACCCTGGTCTCAGACTTTTTTTGGCTAAACTTCCAAGTTTTCTTTAGCGTTTCTTCATTAAAAGGCCTAAAACTACTAGTACTGATATTGATTCAGAGGTCCCTAAACTTATTCTTATTTTACTAGCATGAGCTGGGGTGAGGGCATGGATCAGCTCTGGGTTGGCACTTCCTGCACTGGGACTGCACACTGGCTCCCACCTTGGTTCCACAGATTTTTTCTGTTAATCTTTTAAGTTGTCTTATGTTGAAAATGTTCTGGTGTTCTATAATTTGTTTAGAGTCATTATTTAAAGGTATTTGGAACTGTTTAGGGGAGAGATTAAGTGAGTTCCTCCCTTTACTTCATCATTTTGGCTTTACCTTCTAGTAAAATATTTTCAATTAAGTTCTGAACAAATGGCAATAATTTCCTTGTTTAAGATCCACATTTTTCTTAGTACAATATGAAATTT
The DNA here is from genome assembly GCF_902635505.1 of Sarcophilus harrisii. Taxonomy (NCBI): domain Eukaryota; kingdom Metazoa; phylum Chordata; class Mammalia; order Dasyuromorphia; family Dasyuridae; genus Sarcophilus; species Sarcophilus harrisii. The sequence continues at coordinate 364,975,028 of NC_045427.1, read as the reverse complement.
TATGAACTTTTTTGATCACATCACTCTTTTGCTGTATTCAAAAATCACTGTATTCCAGCAGAAATTATTATCTAGTAGTGTACTTGTACAATTGATCTTTTGGACCCAGGACATTTGTCCTTATTAAGTTTTCATTTACTGATATTTGATCTGTTCTCCCAAGTCTAACAAGATATTTTTGAACTCATATCATACAACATATTAGCTCTACTCCATGTTTCATATAAAGTTCAGATTTGATAAGTCTGACACCAAAGTTTCTGAATAATTTATTAAAATATTGATAAGCACAGAACAAAAGAATGATTTCTAGGGCATTACAAACTACCTTCAAAGGTAGAAACTCATTACTTTACTACTCATTCAGCATGTTTCAAATCTGTTACTAATCTAACCCGCAAGGAAATAGGTCGTATAGTGGATAGAATGCCAGACTTGTATTCAGGAAGACTCATCTTCCTGAGTCTAAATCTGACCTCAGACACTTACTATATGTTGACCCTGAACAAGTAATTTTCAAGCATGAGGGATAGTCTAAAAAAATATCCAAGCCCAAAAGACTGAATGTCTTGTTTGTGGAACATCAAAAAGGCCAGTATTGCTGGATCAAAGAAAGGTTTAAAAAGACAAGAAAGGTGGAAATAAGTGGGCCATATTATGAAGGTCTTTTAATGCCAGAAGCATTTTCTATTTTATCCTAGAGATGATACAGAGGCAGTGGCATTTAATGAGGTGAGGGTAAAATCATCAGATCTATGCTTTAGGAAAATCAGTTTGTTGGCTGGCTGGAAGATAGATTGAAGTTGAAAGAGACTTGAATCAAATTTCTTCTTTAATAGGAATAGTGCTTGAATGAGATGATGAGGAGCTTCAATGGGAGAAGATTTTTGTATTTGAGAGAAGATGCAAAGCAAGTGAAGCTGAGAAGCTTTGACCTGGTAGGATAAAAGACAGTGGAGAATCAAAGATAACATTTGGATTATAAGTCTAGATAAGTGGAATGATGGTCACGCCACTGGCAATAATAGGGAGATTTAGAATGGAGAAAGGATTTAGGGATAAAGATAATTTTAGTTTTGAATTTGTTGATTTTAAGCTGTCTTTTGGATATGTAGTTTTACATGTTTGAAAAGCAGTTGGAGATATGAAACTAAAGTGCAACAGAAAGGTTAAGAAAGAATAAATAGAAAAGAGAATGGTCAGCATGGAAATAATTTAATCCCTAGGAGCTGAGGAGGTCACCAATGGAAATAGTATATAAAGAGAATGGAAAACAGGACTGTGGGTTAAATAGCTTGAACTGGATGAGAATTAAACAAAGTAGACTGAGAGGAAGTACTTACTATTCTCTACACACTGTGCTAAGCAATGGGAACATAAATAAAAGAATAACAATCCCTGCCATAGAGTTGCTTCCCTTCCAATGATAGAAAACAAAGAAAACTGAAAATGTGTAAAATAGAAAGAATGAGACAGAGAGACAGAGACAAAGAGACCAGAAAGACATAGAGACACAGAGAAATCAAGAGATGGAGAAAAAATACAGAGAGAGACAGACAAAGTCAAAGAGACACACAAAAGATAGAGATAGAAAGACAGACAGAGAGAAGATAAAGACCCATGGAGAGAGACAGAGAAAGAAGATGCCTGATTCCAGGGAAATATTGGAGAAAGAAATCTAAAGAGTCAGGAGTCAGGATCCTAGAGTGAAATAGATTGAACATTGTTTTCTTAGGCACTTTTCTTTAAAAGGAGGTTTCCAGAAATAACATAAATATTCTAGTGTGAAAATGCTGCTAGTTTATTAAAGTGAAAGAAATTTTGAGAGCCAAGCACAAAGCACAAAGATGAATGAATGAGTGAAAATCAAGACTGTCATATAACTTGATCAAAATCAAACATATGCCATATTTATAGTTATTCCTTTAGTTAAAACTAGAGGAGAGTGATATTTGTGTCTTAAGACACATGTGGAAGAAGCCCAGTCATGAGTATTGATTTAACACCTAATAGCAATGAGGCTGAGAACTAATATATCTATAATTTTTAAAGCACTTGCTTTCTGCAAACTGAAATACAAATATTATTTAAAAAGTACTTGCCTTTGAGGAGCTTGTAAGTTAGAGAAGGGGATGAGAAGCACAAAATTAAATATGATGGTATTAAGTACATAAATCTTATTCAAAGAAATTGTTATCAAGTTTAGAAGAAGAGATCACTTCTATATGCTGTGGGGAGTCGGAGAAGATCTTGAAATCCTACAGCAAGGAGTTAGGAATTGTTCTGAAGAGTGTTATCTGAATTTCTACTGGCAAAAATGCAAAAAGGTGGCAGGCATTGAAGAGAATGGTATGAGCTCACATACTTTTATGAATTCTTATGCTAGGGGTTCCCAAGGATATATAAGTGAATAAGATATGGTACTACCTTGAAAAAATTATAGTTTCATTGACCAAACAAGAATTGCACATATCAAATGCACAGATCAATATCAACAATTTAACATTTATAAGGCTGTGTACAGTGTAAGTGAGCAACATAGACCATAAGATCAGGAGTAGGAGAAAATGATTTTGTGCTAGGATGATCACTGAGGTTTCCTAGAGGAGGTATGGGAAAAAGAACAGGTAGGAACTAAACTGTTCATTCAAAATAGGGTAGGATATATAGACCAGGGAGATAATAAGAGGGTAGACAGTACGTTTAGAGGAATAGCATGAGCAATGGCAATAGAGACTACTCTGTCTATTGTAGAATACTCATAAGATTTAGAGCTGGAAGGAAATGCAGAAATACTTGATGTTATCCTTGTTTTATAGAGGAGGAAAGTGAATTCCAGAATAGAGACAATTTAGCATATGCAGATAATAAGTAGCAGGGCCAAGACTTTTTAAAAGGCATTATTGGGCAGAGATATAAAACATCAGTTGGGACTTTTGGGAAGGACCTTGTATCTTAATAATAGCAATGTAAAATTCTTAGCATTTTAATATCTACAAAGTGCTTTCCTCATAAGTCTTATTAGGTAGCCTTTGCAATTAATATTTTTCCCTTTATACAGTTGAGGAAGCTGATGCTCAGAGAGGTAAAATGATTTGTCTATCACTTCTAAGTTAATAAAGGTTAACAAATAACCTTCATATTGTGCTAAAATGTTTGCAAAGTGCTTTACAAATATTTTGTTTGATTATCATAATAACTCTGGGAGATAAGTGCTTTTATTATCCTTATTACATTTTACAGAGGAAGAAAGTGAGGCAGACAACGGTAAGTAATTTATGGTCACATACTAATAAATGTCTGAAGCCAGATTCAAATGACTTACTGATTCTAAGGCCCAGCAATATGTCCACTGTGACATTTAGCTGTTTCTTAAGACTTGAAGTGGGACAATTAGAATTTGAACCCAGGTCTTTTGGTTAAAATTCAGTATAAATTTCATTATACCACACTATTTCAAATGCCAAGATAAGCTTTTGGAACTTTGACCTTTTGCCACTGGAGATGCTATTGTATTTCAGTATGGTACTATGGTTTCCCAGCTGCCTTCCCATTCTTCCCTCTCCCCAACAGATGGACAAAAAGCCTCCTTAGCAAGATTACTATTGTTCTATAGCAATTCTCTTTATGCATTTCTCATCTGAAGTGAGGTGCATGTTGTAAATGTTTGGGGGTGGGGTGAGGTGAGGGCTTTATCACTTTATTTATAAAATAATTAGCATAAAATTTCTCTGACAAGGAGAGGGAGTATGTAGGCAGCCAACAGAGGTGCTGACTTTACCTCTACATTTTTTTTTTATTTGTACAAAAACAGAAAAATGTTTTTACATGGTAGGCCAATAGTGCCACTGAGACTGAATTATAGCATCCTTAATTAATATGTCAGAATATAAGAAATGATGAAAATATGTATAATTAAATTCCTGTACTAAAAAAAGGATTCTGAAATATGACTGAAATAGCAGTCCTGGCATTTTTATTTTTTCTGCTTTCAAACAATAATAATATCAGTAATAGTGGTAGTGAGGTAATAAATAGAAAAATGTCATTGTCCTGGCAGCTCCATTAGGTGCTGACCTCAAAGAGGTAGCAGGTTGCTAAGCCTGACAGGTTGACTCCCCCCACCCTAAATTAGACACAAATAGTTGAGATTAAAAATTCTCTCCAATTTGGATGACTGGCTGCCTTATTTTCATACTAATGCCCTGGGACTGTATATGACAGCTGGGCTTGTTGGTTACCACATAAGCACATGCAATGAGAGGAAGATTTTGAGACAAGTGTTGGAAAGATATAACACTGTGAATAAATATACACTTATATTAGGGGTGGGGAAGCCATCACTATTTATGTATTTATTTGCTAGTTTTTTACATACTATTTACTTACTTCCTCTATGTACCAAAGGTGTCCTTAGATGAGGCCCTGGGGATCTAGAAGACAATTAAATGGTTGGCAAGAAAAACACATAGATCCCCCTCTGTGTCCCAAAAGAAATTCTTCTCCAAAGCCCCCATTAGTTCCTCTGGAGATAATTCCCCTCTTTGGGCTAAATCTCAGGGAAGAAAAAAAAAGGTCTTTTTTTTTCATTCCCACCAATCTCAGTTTCACAGCTTTTCCAGGCTTCCTCAAACCCACAGGGAAAGTAAAGCCTAGGAGTGGAGGGACCATCTCCCATGGAGGTTAGGAAAGGAGGGGCTTGGTATTGCTGGGGAAAGTTCTTTGAATTTTATCATTTGCTATTTTTTCTTTCTTGGGTGGTATTTTTGTTAAAAACCCCACCACCTAATAATTAAAAATTGATTTTATATGTAATAGAAAAAAAATAAAAACATTCTTTAAAATAAATAAATATATAAAAAATCCCCACAGGCTCATTTGCCACATCAATCCTGAATAGCAGCTCAATTTCACTATCCTAGAAACCAGCCAAAAATGAGTTTTTTCTTCACACTTTTCAAATTCTGCCTTCTTGAAGTGATCTTCCTTGTCCTCCAGAACACTGAAGTCAGTGTGGTATGGGGAAAGAGTGTTAGATTAGAGACTGGACTTTTATTCTTGCCTTCCACATTCATCCAATATGTGGTATCAGGCAATTTATATTGCTTCTCTGGACGTAATTTTCTTTATCACTAAATGAGTAGGTATCACAAAATTCTAACTACTATAAATGTTAAATGACCATATAAATTTTAGTTTCTAAACTGTATGTATAAACAATCTATCCCTTCAATAAACTTCAGAAATAGAATAAAATAATTATACAGGTATTTATTTTCATTTTAATCACTGAAATAACACATTGTCTTTACTACTTAGTAAGCACTTTAAGCAATGTAGAATTTTTTTTTGAAATACACACACAGATGTTTCTTTTCTTCACAACTATACTATATTTCAATTCAATTCAACAAAACTTTACTAAATCTATTACATGAATGGTGCACTACGCTGGGTGCCAAAATTAGGACAGACATGGTATGATTCTCGTATAGCTTGTAGTTTAATGGGAAGGCAAAGATAATAAACACATTCAAGCAAATATTGTAAATTAAGTAAATACTATGTATTAAGTAAATTGTATTAAGTAAATACTATGTGTTATAATGGAAATTCAAAGAAAAATATTATGTGAGTTTTGATAAAGGAAAGATAGTTGCTAACTAGAGAGATCAGGGAAGGTTTCCTGGACAAGTTGCAATTTCACTTATCTTTAAGTTATAAGTAAGAATTGAATGGGTAGTTATATAGTACAATGGATAGAGTGCCATGCCGGGAATCAGGAACATTAATCTACTGAATTCAAATCTGGCTTTAGCAAATTACTAGTTTTGTGACCCTGAGCCAATCACTTAACCCTGCCTCATTTTCCTCATCTATAAAATGAATTGAAGAAGGAAATAGCAAACCACTCCAGTATTTTGCCAGGAAAACCCTAACTGGGATCATGAAGAATTGGAAACAATAAAAAAAAAAAAAAAAAAAAAAAACAATTGAACAACAATTCAACAAGAAAAAAATGCTTATTGGGAATGTCATTTTGAATACTTTGCTGAATCTGTGGTCCTATCAAAGTGGATAGTAGCAGTGCACATTATAATACATTCATGCCTTTTCCTCCTATGTAAGTTTCCTACATTTCTTCCACTGGAAATGTACAAGATAATATATTGAGTTAGAATTTGTTCTTTTCTAAAATAAATTAATTAAAATATATACATGTATTTTTGTCAACATAAAATGACATATCTAAAATTCATTTCTGACATCATTTTCATAGAATAATACCATAGCTTTCAGAATTGGAATGGACCTTAGAGGTTATTCTAATTTCCTCATTTTATGCATAAGGAACCTGAGGAAAAAGAGGTTAAATGAATTGCATAAAATTACAGACAATAAATGGTGGATCTAGAACTTCAATCTAGGCCCTCTAGTTTTAGACACAGAATTTTTTTCCCACTGCACTTCACTGTCTCTCAAAGAAAAAAAAAAGTCCTCAGAAAGAACATATATAACAGTTGTAATTTTTGAGATTAGTTCAAATCTTTGACTTTATAGATGTAGAAATTGAGGCCCATAGAAACTTATTACCATAGAGAGTTTGTTCCATCTTCTCCATTTTTGCTAACATCATTTTTATACAAACATTTTCACTTGCCTTTCAGGATGACAACAATAGATTTTGCTACTTCCATGCTCCTTCTGTATACCATCCTTTACAATACTAGTCTTATCTTTATGCATAGATTTAGTAATGCTCCTGTTTAGCAATGTCACAGTAGAACTGTAACTTATGGTTCAGCTAATTCAGTTAATTCAAACAGAGAAGAAAACTGAGCTACACAGAAGTTCAGTTATTTTCCCAGGATCACCCAGTTCTTCAGTTATAAATAGTGGTATAAAAGACAGATTTTCCATCTTCTAGATTGCTATTGTCTATAGTAAACCAGAAGAGAAGCTCTTCATGACAATTAGAATGACCTTTACCCTCAAAACCAATTATTAAACAGCAGTGACTGGGGGTTTACAAGAAGAAAATGGGACTTTGTAGAATGGAGGTCACAGCTTCCTATTTCCTCCTACATAGCATGAATTATGACTTTGAGACTGTGGACTCATCTGAATGTTTTAAATTTTCCATGGTTTTCAAAGTACAGGGTTTGGAGTGTGTCCAGGGACTATTAATAGAAGACTGAAGTTTTCACCTGAAGGTCAATTTTAGGCAGTTAAGTGGCCTGTTTAGATGGTGGACCAGATGCTAATGGACAGGTGTTCCTACCACAGTTTTCCCACCTGGTTCCCAGGGCACAGAACTGTTAAGAAAATAAGTAATTGACTATTTTCCCACAAGTATGACATCCCATAACTATGTCCCCTTTTGATTTGCAAAACCCAAGTCCCGTGGTCTGGAGAGTATGAGGAAGGTAAACTGCCTAGCTGGTATCTGCTGTAATGCAGACAAGGAAGTTGGCTCAAAATTTGAGCAAAGTATAAAACAGACTTATATAACTGATACCTTTCTGTTGAAATTAAAGTTTGTGAGATGCTTTTGCTCACAACTTATATAGTATAATGATAGAATTTAGAATTGGGGGTTATGGGTGGACTTTAGAGGCTATATAATCAACTTTCTCACTGTCCTCTATCAGATGATACTTTAATGTTGGTGCAGACCTTGGAAATAAATCTGGGTTGTTGAAGTAGACTACATGCTCATATGGTTCTAAAATCACAACATTCTGACCATAGCTAAAGTCTTATGATGGATTGTCTATTACTCAAAAGTATTCTCAGGTCATTTGTTTAACAGACATCCTGAAGGCACATCTCCAGATTGGTCACAGGATAAAAAATTTTGTAAGCCCAACAGCTCTTCTAAAACTATTGAGGAAGCATGATACAGAGTAAACAGAGGATTATAGTCAATCTCTGATGTTACTGTGTAACATTTTACTTAGTAATCTCTTAATCTCCCTGGGCCTCAGTTTCTTCATCTCAAAAATGCAAGGATTAGATTAGATATTGTCTGAGATTCCTTCCAGATTCATATTCAAGTATGTGCTGGATCTAGCTTGTGCCAACTCCTGAGAACATATTGGTAAATTTTCAGTGTAAGCCTTTCCACCTAGGAAATCAGCAAAAATCATGATTTAAGATTTGATTTATGGATATGTTGAATGTCTAGACTTAAGAAAATGATGGAGAACAAGTAAAGTATGAAGATTAGATTTGTTAATAACTTCATCCCCACCAAGTATATAAAACATTTACCAGCATACTTCTATTTATATCTCTCATCTATGTATGTGTCTATATACTCCTATCTATACCTCTCATCTTTGTGTATATATATGTACACACATACATACATATATGTTTACATGTTTATATACATTTATATGCATATTATATGCATATACATCCATATATTATATACACACATGAATACAAACATACATATATGATGAACTCAATATCAAGGATAGTGAAATCCCAGAACAGAAAGTGTTGTTTTAAGAAAAAGACTGCATAAATCTTACAATGCTAGAAAAATAGAATTACAACATAAGCAGCCTTATAAAGGTTCTGTTGAATTCTATTGAAATTTTTTTCTTAAATATCAGAGATACCAAATGATGAATATTCTTCTTTATTCAGACTGGCCTCATATTACTGAGACCAGAAATGGAGTTTTACTAAGAAATTCCTATGAGGGCAGTTTCCTCCACAAATTCCATTTGGCAAATCTTCCATAATTTACTATGTGACATTACCTGTGACATTGAGAGGCTTTGATATGCCCATGATCACATAACTGGAATTTGTAGATTTAGAATTTGAATCCAGAACTCCTGACTACAGAGCAATACTTTTCCACTCAATCATGCTATATTGTGTGGATGCACTCTTCTCCAGATGGTTCCTGGCAAAAGATATTTGTGTGAAATAAATATGTTAACCAAGTCTATCTATATGCATCACCCTACCTGGGCATCTCTCCCTCACACACACATATACTTAAAATAGTGCTCAGGGAATTTAGGTTATTTACAACATGGTAAAGGATGCAGAACAGGAAAAACACAATGTTTTTGTTCTCTCACTCATTTTCAGAAACTATACTTACTTTGTACCCTTTACAAACAGCTTAGAACCTTCTTTCGCAAGCGAGAATGGAAGGGGACTTGTCCAACTTTCTTTTGCTATGTAAAGGAAGGCCAATTTCTTTACCTTTTCACCTTTTCTCACAAAAATTACTAGCTAGCAATCAGTAGCAATGCAAACAATGAGAAAACATATACCTACCACCTAAAATTATTCCTAGACTGATACAATGTTCAATAAGGGATAAACTAACTGGTAACAATGATAAAAAAGAAAAGCTTTTATAATGATATTTTCATGTATCAAGGACCTTAATAGAAGCAGAAAAACAAGAAAGCCATAGGAAAAATGAAGAGAGAATGAGAAAGGTATCCATAAGCAAGGATCATGTATGGAGTGTTCTTCTGGAGGACCAGGCAACCAATGAGGTGTCAATGATAAGCTGAGAAAGTAGTCATAAGATCATGGGAAAATGAAAAGGTGGCTCTGTCTTGGTTTGGACACCTCCCTCCTCATTCTCTGCCCCAGGAGGTTAAGAAACACAATTGCTCTGCAAAATGTAGTATATCCCAAGGGTCACATAATTAAAGTATAATTGCATTGCTTGGTAGCTACAGTTCTTGCTAAAGCAGATACTGGCACTATAATTGTTTCAGCAAAGACAGAATGACCATCTGTCAGAGTCAGGAAGTTTGTTATAGTGGATAGAGTGCTGAAGTTGGAGTAAGGAGATGAGAGTTCAAATCCCAACATTCATCATTTCAGGGAAGGGAAGGGAAGGGACAAAAAAGAGAAGGGAAGGAAAAAGAAGGAAAGGGAAGGGAAGGAACTGAAGGAATCGATTATTACTGAACCAAAGTAGATAGAATGCTGGACTTGAAGTCTGGAAGATGCAAATTCAAATCTCCTGCTTAAAAATAGCTGTGTAGGCATAGGCAAATCACTGGACTTTTCTAAGATTCTTTCTTCATTTATATAAAGCATTAGGATAACAAAATTAATAAAAATATTTATATTAATAAAATATTAGAATAACATGTATTAATGAAAAATATTGATAAAATTATTGATGCAATATATTAATAAAATATTATAACAAGATTAATAAAATTAAAATAATAATGAATTATTAACAAAATAATTAATTTCTCAAGTCTTTAAGCACTATACACTTTTCCCTGACTCCCTCTGCCTTTAAACATATGACCTTAGGCCTCTCTGAGCCTCAACTTTTTCATCTGTAAAATGAGACAATTGAAGCTCTAAGGTCTTTTCCCAGTTTAAACATTTTGTGGTTCAATGATTCTAAGGCTTATTTTTATCATTCTACATTCTGTGATTCTAAGACTCCTCCCAAACCCACTCTATGGTTCTATGCCTGGAGAAAATAAGGTATTAAATTAATTATCCACTTGAGTAGCCTGGGTGTTCCAGCTTGCCCCTGAAGCCTGGGTTCAGCCTTGGGCAGAAAATTTAACTCAGTAACCCCCTCCCTGCCTTTGTCCTCTCTCTACTCTTGCCCCCTTTCATCCTTCTCTTTATTCATGCATCATCAGTCTTTACAGATATATTTCAATCTCTGGGCCAGTTTATTTTTGGTCCAAACCCAAAGGTTTCTGTGTAATTTTCCAGCTTGATGTAATGACTAGTATTTTACAACCAATTCCTAAGAGATGCCATGGATCTTCTCATTTGTAATTTTAGGACATATACTCAGGTGGATGAGAATGTCTAGATGACAGCCTTTTTTTATTTTTAAGGATGGTAATAGAGGAACGGTTGAAGGAGAAGACACATATAGTAAATAAAGGAATGGATTATTTCCATTTTAATTCAAGAGGTCTCAGAACTTGGTTGCCCTAGAAGAGTAATTTTATTTTTTAATTGTATTCAGTTTCACACAATAAATTTTTTCTTTATAATAACAAAACCTAAGAATCTTTACCTTTCAATGGTACAATTTTAAAGATAATCACTAGATCACAAACTGAACTGGAGAGGCCCTTAAAGATAAATATTAATCCTTCCTTAAATATGAGAAAGGGAGATGAAGGGAGCTAAATAAGGTTACACTGAGAAAATATGATAATGAGGAAATTTAAACCTACATCCTTTGGCTCCAAATACTGCAATTTTCTCAATTTCTCCATGCTGTAAATTCCTCTCTTCCAGAAACTTTCCTTGGGACTTGATAATGAGAATTATAATAGAAAGTTTAGGCTAGGTGCCAGAATCAAAAGAAATGCTAGGATGCTGGATTATCTATCATTCTAGCAGCCTCAGCAGGATTTAGGGTCTCAGTAACAAAAAGAATCACTTTTTGTGATTCTCAACTTATACCCACCTAACTATTAGATAGCAATATCCTGGAAGGGGCCAAAAATTTAAAATCTAGCCCATAGCAAGATAAATTTTGTTTACATAATAAACATCAGTAATATACTAGTCTCACAGCTTAATCTTTATTTTTAAAAAATCATATACATATTTATATGCATGTGAATATTTATATTTATATTGTGATATGTATATGCTTATGTTTATATATGTGTGTATTTATAGATTTATATTTATGTGTATATATATATATATATATATATATATATATATACACACACATAAACACATATATGTGAATGATGGTGTTTAAGGTTTTAGGAATACCAAAAGCCTCATTTTAATCCCTATTTCTAATTCTGGTTTCTATACTCTAATTTCCAGGTTCTAATTCTGGCTTTGTCACCAACTAACTGTGATCACTTGGAAAAGTTAAGTTTTCCTAACTGTATCTTAATCTCCTATTAGGTAAAATTTTCTAAGGTTCATCTCAGTTCTGATAGCCTATAATTACAAATTGTTACTTCCTCTTATCTCCCAAAATGTATTCATTTCTTTACAGAATGACCCTTACTTCTTAGCTGCTCTAAGATTTTATTTTTATATATTCCTGGAAATGAAGATTCCTATTTTTCCATAGAAAAATCTGACTTCCTTCTGCATTTTTACTTCAACAGGCTTTCTCACCAATAGATCAGACTTAAGGTTACCTGAGGATATGCCATTAAAGCTTTATATTGAAGGAAAAGCATTGGGTGTTGGCAGAGGCAATAATAATAATAATCTCATCAATGCCATGCATTTATGAAACATTTCCCCTCTGAAGAGTATATTAGGTCCCAAATTGTAGCTTTGTAAATGAGGATTGGCACCATTGTACCCTGGGATCCTTTGTCTGAAAAGCTAACTCTAGACATTTGAGTCAGGTGCAGTAGAAGCCAGCTGGATTTGGACATAAAAGTCATGAGTTCTCTCTGGCATTTGTTGCCTGGGTGACCATGCACAAGGCACTTCCTATCTCTGGGTTTATGCTTCCTCATATGTAAATGAAGATATAAAACTAAATGACCTTTAAATGGATCTTCCAGCTCCAATAATCTGGCATTCTTTGTTATTCATTCCATTACCCAAGGTATTTATCATTTTATAGTTCTTTTAAATAATTCTGAGAGAAACATCCATTTTCCCTGCTACTTATTCCCATATCCTTATGTCAAACTACCTCAGCCTCAACTCTCTAGCCCATATTGTCTTCTACCCTTTGGTTAGGTCCGTTATAGTCTCTGGAATATATGCTCAATTGATAATACATTTTCTTTCATGCTGTCTTTTTTACCAAATATTATAAGTATTTGAACTCATTGAAACTTTCTTCTGTCTAGAAGACATTGTAACACTAACCACCCTCTGCAGTATGGGGAGTCCTTTCTTTCATACTTTAGCACAATGGACCAAAAGAACTAGATATACTCCTTGATCCTCAAAAAAACTTCCATACAATCTCTTCAGTACCATTTCTTAATAATCTCACTTTCTTTGAGATTCACATAATCTTTATATATTATTACAATCTTATAATTGTCCCCATTCTTAAGAGTTCAATGCAGTCTTCCTTTCTACTTGAACTCATGCCTGGTAATCAGGGAGTTCTATATACCTGCTTTACCCATCTAATTTCCCAAACCATTAATTGGGCTCAGCCCCATAATATACATCTTTACTCTACATCTGTTATAACTGACGGGATAGTCACAACTTATACCTCATTTCACTATTAAGTATCCTTCCTCAATGATCCTGAATTCTGAAATTTCTCCTTTTGATCATAATCAAAAAGGATTATATTTTTTATATAATCAAAATATCTTATCTTCTATCTTAATGCTTCACTATTAGTAATTCTATTCTTCACTTATGATCTTTAGCACTTCCATTCTTCCTTATTTTCTATCATTCTTGCTCTGACTTTTTTTCCCCCTTTATTGTCCTAACCTTAAGGATGAAGAAGTAAATTAGATGTAATATATTATGTATGAGTTCTTTGTTCCTTCTCCTATTACTATGCATGTCTTGGTAACCTCAAACTTTGTGTTATCCCCACCAGATGCTTTCTCTACTCCTACTTATATATTACTGAATATCATGAGAAAATGCCACAACACCAGACTGACAAGGTTCAGCATAAATTTATATTATTTAAATGTAGCTAGGACCTTGCTGTGGCAGAAAATTTTTAATTCTCATGTGCTCATTTCTTGCCCTTTTCTATCAGTAAAGAACTATAATTTTTAAGTGAGAAAATGAATACAATCTATGAGGAGTTCTCAATTCTCTCATATTCCACAAATATACACACACATTCATGTATGTTTATTTGTATACATTATATATAATTATATCTATATGTATATATGCATATTCATATGCATATATGTGTATGAGCAAACAGAATGCTTTGAAAATCATAAAAGTCTAGATTCTATTTTTATAAGTAATAATTACAAATAATTACAAAATAATGGTGATGATGATAAGGCTGAACTCAGGAGAAAGTTATAAGACTGTTCTGATTAGGTATGTTACATAATTTCAACCAGTCTTTTTATACCTAATTGATTCACTATCTCATTCATCAAAGTATTTTTTCTGAACCTTTTCATCCCACTTCATATTTCATTGAAAAAGAATTAAGGCCACTCTCCAAGATGGTTTCTACCACTATCTTCTCCTTCAATTCTGTCTCATAAGAGATGTCCCTTCTCCTTATCAACGTGACCTTGCTATATGCCCTGGTAATCCCATTCTATTATATTTTCTCCTGCAAAATGCCCCATCTGTTATTCCCATTCTCTTTCTTTTGCCTTCCATCTCTCCTTATTTAATGGTTACTTTCCTATTATCTGCATACATTTTCATTTATACTGAATCCTTAAAAAATTCTCACTTCATCCATCCATCTGAATTGGGTTTAGTCTAATATTTCTCCTCCCTTTTGTAACTAATGTCCTTGAGAAGGCCAATTGCAATCAATTCCTTTCTTGCTTTCCTTTCATTCTGTTCTTAACTCTCTGTTCTGGCTTCTGACCTCATCATTAAACTGAAACTTCCTTTTCTTTAAAATTACAAATGATTTATTAATTACCAAATGTATTTTTTTTCTCAGCATTCATTTTTCTTGACCTCTCTTCAGCTTTTGACATTCTTAATAACAATCTTTTTGAAACTTTCTTCTCACTACATTTTTATGACACTGCTATTTTTTGTTTTGTTTTGGGTTTTTTGTGCTGTGTTTTAATGTCTTATCTGTCTGACTTTTGCTTCTCATCCTTCTTTGCTGGATATTTATCTAGATTACATCTGCTATCCCAGGATGTCTCCCAAGGATCTTTCCTGAGTCTTCTTCTCTTTTCCCTTTGTACTATTTCAGTTGATAAACTCATCAATTCCTTTGGATTCAACTATCATCTATATATAGGTGACTTGCAGATTTATTTCTCACGCTCTGACCCCTCTGCTAACTATCAGGCTCACTTCTCCAAATGCCTATGGACTTTTCCCCCAGTTTTTCTTAATTTTAGTATCTTCTCTTTGTTGATTCTTTCTAGTTAATTTTATACACATCTTATTTGTACACGCAATTATATTTTCTCCCCAATTAGGCTATGATATCCTTGAGAAAAGTGACTGACACATAGTAGATATTTTAAAATGTTAGTTGACTTTGTGATGCTTTTCCTGATCCTTTTGATAATATGTGATAAAACTAGAATTTTAATTGATTGTCTAAATTTCAGCTCCATTACTCCATTCTCCCCACCTTTAAAAATCTTTTTTTTTTTTTTTTTTTTTTTTTTTTGCTGTAAGATCACTCTTGTGGTGATGAAAATTCCTACTCTACAGAAAGACAAAATGTGGTATTTGTATTTGTATATGTTAAATCTACAAATGGGATACATTGGTATTTTTAAAAATGTCTATAGTCATTGAATCCACAGTACCTTGTACATAATAGTTGTACAATAAATGTCTGTTGAATTACATTGAATTTAATTAATATACTCTCTCTCTTAATTTTATATGATAATTATAACTTAACATTTTTTTTTTTCTGGACAGCCTCAGTAGTTACAAAGCACTTTTCTCATGACAACCTTAAGATGACAGGTTTACATCATGATATCACTTACTCTGATGCCTTCATTTTCTCTGATGGGAGGTTTCTTTCTTTCTTTCTTTCTTTCTTTCTTTCTTTCTTTCTTTCTTTCTCTATCTCTCTTCCTCCTTCTTTCTCTCCCTCTTTCCCTCCCTCCATCCCTCCCTCCATCCCTCCCTATTTCCCTTCCTCTTTCCCTCCCTCCATCCCTCCCTATTTCCCTTCCTCCTTCTCTCCCTCTCTCCTTTTTTCCCTCCTTCCCTCCTTCCTTCCCTCCTTTCTTCCCTCCTTCCTTCCTTTCACCCTTCCTTCTCTTCTTCTTTCCTTCTCTCCTTCCCTCCTTCCTTTCTTCCCTCCCTCCTTATTTCCTTCCTTCCTTCCCTCCCTCCTTCCTTCCCTCCCTCCTTCCTTCCCTCCTTCCTTCTCTCCTTCCTTCCTTCCCTCTCTCCTTATTTCCTTCCTTCCTTTCCTCCTTTCTTCCCTCCTTCCTTCCTTCCTTCCCTCTCTCCTTCTTTCCTTCCTTCCTTTCCTCCTTCCTTTCCTCCCTCCTTATTTCCTTCCTTCCTTCCTTCCCTCCTTTCTTCTCTCCTTCTTTCCTTCCCTCCCTCCTTCCTTCCTTCTCCTTCTTTCCTTCCCTTCTTTCCTTCCTTCCTTTCTTCTTTCCTTCCCTCCTTTTTTCCTTCCTTCTCTCTTTCCTTCCTTCCTTTGTTCCTCTTTCTTTTTTCCTTTGAGGCAATTGAGATTAAGTGAATTCTTCAGGGTCACACAGGTAGTAAGTGTCTGAGAACATGTTTGAATTCTGGTTTTCTTGATTCCAGGGCTGGTGGAAACAACTCTTTCCATGGTCAAAGCAATCACGTTTTGCTATGGACAGATATGCCTTATGTAGGGAAGTGTATAAATTATCTATGTGGACCAAAAACTTTGTTTCATTAAATTATTTTTGTTCTGGTTCGAAAGTATTTCTAGAAATAGTTTTTGATAAAATATGATAACAAATTTTATATTTGTCTGTAACAGAGGGTTTTGATCCCCACTCAATGACAGAATTAGAAAAGAGCAAAAAAATAATGGAGAGAATGGAGGACTGTTCCTGGCTTTTGTTAATTGGGTATCTTGGCTATGATTAAGGAGCTATAAATTTATTAATTTTAAGAAGATGTTCTAGTCAACATACTCTCATAAAATGTTATTGAGATGGTCTACAAATGACTTAGAAGAGCTGAACCCAACAGGTAGTGACAGGGACCAACATCCAGCAGAGACTACATGCTTAGTAACCAATGGAGTAACATTCAGTTCAAACTGCACACCCTGCTATTGCCATGGAATATATGTGGAGATACCATAAGACAATCAGAGCAATATGCCAGTAAAGACTATGTTCACCAAAGGTATCAGGAAACCATTGGAGGTCATGATAGCTGTGGCAGTGTGTCCACTTAGGCCCAATAAGTTTAGTATTGTGATATCATCAGAAGACATTGGTAGCCCTAGATCAAATGAAAGGTAATAATACTTCTCCACATAAGTGCCCTGCCCTCATGTGTTTCCTCTTTGCAGAATCCTAATGAATATTCCTTATATATGTTCACTCTACCCACTGGTAGTAGAGGAAGAATTCAAATCACGAGTTTTGTTATTATGTTATCTCATTAAATGACTTTGCTTTAAACTAATTGTATGATCAGAAAGGAAAAAAAACAGAAGAGGTTTATGGGCTATGGTTTTTGGGTATGAACCCAGAGAGTACCTTGAAAATGTCATAGTTATTCCTGGAAACTAACAAATGTGTATAATAAAAGGAGTGGAGCCATTTGCAACATACATATGAGGAAACAGCCCAGAGAGATTAAATAATTTGCCCAGCAACATACACATAATATGTGACATAACTAGAATTTTAATTGATTCTCTTAATTCCAGCTCCATTATTTCATTCTACCCACCTTTAAAAATCATTTTTGCTGTGAGATCATTCTTATGGTGATGAAAATTCCTACTCTACAGAAAGACAAAATGTAACATAAATAAATAAAATTATTTGCATAAGCCCATAGAATCAATAAGCATTGAAACTATGACCTGAGCCCATTCCTCCTAGATTCATATCTTAGTGCTTTCTGGCCCAATAGGAGGTCCCCCTCCTCCCCATTCTTTCAGTCTTCCCATTCATTGATGTTTTAGGAGGACAGGAAAACCAAGTATGCAAAGGGAATGTGGAGATCCAGGAACATACTTCAAACAGAGAAAACCAAATATTCCTGTTGGTTCACATTTAACCCTTACTAATAGGTTCAGCCTCTCCTTCTCAAATAAATTATAATGTATTTTCAATTAGTTTGCACGTTCACTTGCTGCTGTCCTGAATAATTAGGAAAACAATTCACATTCCACCAGGAGATGATATGAAGTGTTATCCCTGTGATAATTATCAAGCTGCAGTTCAGGCTCCCCTGCTCCCTCCAGGTCAGCAGAGCATAGAAGAGGACACCAGGAGAGCATTAATGAGCTCTCATTGAAGATGTTAAAAAGCTTGTATTGATCTGTTTGTCCAAGCAGGGAGATATTTAAGCCTCTCTGCTGAGGGCAGGAGAGACAGAGATCCCTATCATAAAACCTTTTAGAAAAACCCTTCTGTTCCTGCCTTCCAGATGGATTCAGCTTAAAGTGTTGACTTCTAGAGGTCATGCTTTGAAACTTTTACATTGGTCTTACTTCTATTTCTTTTTCAACCATGTGTGTTTGCATATGTATATGAGTTTGCATGTGTGTCTGTGTGTGAATATGTGAATATCTGTTTTTATGTATCTGTTTAAGAAAAGAAGCCATTTTTAGAATTGCTCTGCAGCAGTATATCTTAGAGTAGAATATCAACGTGGTCTGTGTCAAGAATAATTCTAGAATGACCAGATCAATGCAGATCATATTAGCACTGACCTAAACCCTTTCCCTTTACTGAAACAAACAAAGGAACCTGTAAAATTGAAAGATCAGATTCAGTGGCAAGAGGTCCAAGCTCTAAATCTATCTCCCCTGCTGATTCCCTCTAAGTGCACAAACAACTCACCTTCCCTTTGTAAACTTCAGCTTCCTCATTTTATAGATAAAGGAGTTATATAGGGGCTCTCTAAGATGAATTCACGTCTTCAAATTCTAGTATTCTAACTTAATGAACTATTCCTAGGGAGAGGAGATAGCATAGGGAGATTTTATTATTGGCACAGGTTCCTGTCCAGGCTCTGTCTGACATTTCTCTACTATATAACTTTGGCAAATTCATTTCAACTGTCATGGCCTCTATTTCTCCATTTATAAAATGAGAGATTTGGCTAGATGAATCTTACGATCTTTTCCAGTCTTAAGGTTATATGACTCTGTGGTCAATAGCAATTTTTTTTTTTTATTCTAAAAACTAAAGTTTGTCTATTTCAGTCTTGTCATAAGCAAAACAGATGGGTCATGAGATTGTCATAGAACTCAATTAATAAGCATTTTGCAAGAGACGAGGTATACAAAGACAACACAGATATAGATGGTATAAAGGTATAGAGATATACATACACATGTATGAATTTATACATATATATATACACATATATATTTAAATCTATTTGTAATCACATGAAAAGATGCTCCAAATCACTATTAATCTGAGAAATGCTAATTAAGACAACTCTGAGATACCACTACACACTTGTCAGATTGGCTAAGATGACAGGAAAAGATAATGACGAATGTTGGAGGAGATGTGACAAAACTGGGACACTGCTTACGTTGTTGGTGGAATTGTGAATGATCCAACCATTCTGGAGAGCAATTTGGAACTATGCTCAAAAAGTTATCAAACTGCATAACCTTTGATGTAGCAGTGTTTCTACTGGGCTCATATCCCAAAGAGATCCTAAAGGACAGAAAGGGATCCACATGTGCAAAAATGTTTGTGGTAGTCCTCTTTGTAGTGGCAAGAAACTGGAAAGTGAGAAGATACCCATCAATTGGAGAATGGATGAATAAATTATGGTATATTAATGCTATGGAATACTGTTGTTCTGGAAAAAACGACCAGCAGGATGATTTCAGAGAGGTCTGGAGAGACTTACATGAATGGATGCTAAGTAAAATGAGCAGAACAAGACTATAAGATGACCAATTCTGATGGATGTGGCTTTCTTTAACATTGAGATGATTCAAACCAGTTCCACTTATAGTGATAAAAAGAGCCATCTAAACCCAGAGAAAGCACCATGGGAACAGAGTGTGGAATACAACATAGCATTCTCACTCTCTCTATTGTTATTTGCTTGCATTTTGTTTTCTTTCTGTTTTTTTCTTTTTCTTCCTTCTTGTTCTGATTTTTCTTGTACAAGACAACTACAAATAGGTATACATATATTAAATCTAATGTGTATTTCAATATATTTAACATGTATTGGACTACCTGCCAGCTAAGGGAGGAGGTAGGAAGAAAGAGAGGAAAATTTGAAAGAAAAGGTTATGTAAGGGTCAATGCTAGAAAAATTACCCATGCATATGTTTTGTAAATAAAAAGCTTTAATAAAAAAAGGGAAAAAAAAGTCAGACTATTTTCTATTGTTGATTTTCCTTTATAAATAAGTCCCCTTTTCAAAACAACTGTGAATTCCAAAAGGAAAAAGACTTATGTAAGTGTCCCCCAAAAAATCTTAGTGCAATTTTAAACCTGGCATTAAAAAACGCATAACCTGAAACTGTATTGCAAAAGTTCACTGCAAAGCTCTGCAGAAGCATGGCTAAAACCCTGAATATCTTTATTTTTCTTATGACTAGGTACATAGTAAATGCTCCCTAAGTATGTGGTATTTGATGATCAGAGTTTTGGTGTTGTAAAAAGGGTGTTGTATTTAGAAGCAGCATATGTGTTGTGGGTCATGGTCCCAATATCCTGGCATCTTCTAATGACCCTCTCATTGTCCTTTCTGACATGCATCTAGCTTGAAATCTCAACCCATATTTGATTGGGTCCCAGTTTAAAATGTCAGGTGTTAAAGGGTCCCTCCTGATTCCAAGAATTAGTTTAACCACAATATTTAACTCACAATATCCTGAGTTCAATGGACAAACAGGTATGAAGTCAGATCTGCCCCAAAGCCCTAGAAAAAAGATATCCCCCTACATAGTCCTCTCTGGCCCTAAGAAAATACTGCTCTTTACCTGAACAGGGTAACTTTAAAAGGGAACCACTTTTGCTGATGAACTGAGTAAACTTTACTCTGGCTTACAAATTTCTGATCCAGTGACCTCTTTCTCCTCAATAGATTCAAAGAGCTGTTTCAACAGCATTTGACCACAGATAAATATTTTGCCTCTATTAACCTCAGTTTTCTAGTCTTTAGTACTTGAGCTACCTCACAGGTTTGTGGTAAAGAAAGCACTTTTGAAACATTAAAGCAATTGGTCCATTATTATTGCTTCCTTTAATTTGTATCTTTGCTTGTTTGTTTATTTTGAAGTTGACTGGATAAAAAGATAAACATTTTTAATGTTTTTTTTTCCCTCTGGGAAAAAAAAAAAGTCTTAGAAATTTCCCCACCCCACCTGCAATCATTGAACAAACAGTGGTTAAATTTCTATTATATCCAAAGCAACATATTCTTTGTGGGGAAAAGGGCCTCAACTGGTTAGAGGGCCCAAGTTCAAGACTTTTTATTGTGTCTCACTAGCTATAGGTAATTGGGCGAGTTAACTTCTTTTTAGTTCTCATTTCATTTGTAACAGAAATGAGGGAGTAAGAAAAGATTTGTGGTATCTATTTTTTAAAAAACAACAACAATAATAACATACTATTGAGAAAATGCATAAGTATAAAATGACAATGTTCAGTATGTGGATTTACTGATCCATTGTAATAACTTTGGCTTTGTGACCTCAAGAGTCTGAAATACATTGAACTGAGAGCCATTGAACTATATGCTATCTAACATTCCCAAAACTTTTAACGTTCAAAAGAGAATTCCTGAGCAAATAGAAGGGCAGTGTAGGATACTGTCAGTGAAGAAGCTAGAAGGTATATACCATGAATTGGAAGAATGCAGAAATTTGGAAATGTTGGAAATGTACATGAAAGCCCAAATAGTATTCATTTTATTTCACAAGCAATATAGCACAACTGAAAGATTTTTTTCCTTAAAAAAATTGCCTTCTGTTATTCTGTTTATGAAAGAGGGATTGAAAAAAGGAGAAACTTTGATATAGGGATAAATGTAGGAAATTTACGAACATTCAATTAAAAGATGAGATTAGTTTGAATGAGGGTGGTGACTATGTGAGAAGAGAGGACAGATGGAAGTGAAACTGTGGAGAAAGAATTAACATAGCAATTGAGAAAGATACTCAAGATTTTTGTTTGTGTTTGTTTGTTAAGTGATTTGCCCAGGGTCACACAGCTAGTAAGTGTTAAATGTCTGAGGTCAGCTTTGAACTCAGGTCCTTCTGACTTTAGGGTTGGTGCTCTATCCACTGCATGAACTAGTTGCCGGTAGATCTTTAGTACTCTCAAGAAATTCTCTAACATTAAGTGTCAGAGAAACTACTAACCTGCAGAGGACTTTTTCTCAACAGAGTTTCCCATGCCAATGAAATCATAATCATGATGTCTATCCCTATCCTTTCAGGATATTATTTCATCTTGATCACAGTAGTAATAATTTATATCTTGAGTTACCTTTATACTTTATGTGATAATATAACAGTACATGCATATACATAATTAATAAATAAATATGTAAACAGTGGGGCATACACTCATTTTTTGATAGAATAAAAGTTTATTTTTTTTAAAGGATTGGAATATATGGTATCATAAGCTCATGAGATTCAGAGTTTTAAGGGATTCCAATAGTGATTTTGGCTAACCATTAAGTTTATATATAAAATAAAGGACCAGCAAGATTAAATGACTAGTATGAAGTCACACAGTGGCAGAGTCCAAATTTAAGTCCAGTCTTCTCATACCAATTCAGTGTTCTTTCCACTCAACATGTTCATTTTCCATATTTTGACACTACATATGTGGATTTTAGCATAAGAAGTACAAAATCTACATTTAAAAGACAGTCCTGCAAAATCCAAATTTGTAATACATCAGAATATGTTAATCTGATCATTTCTATTAAGACTGTATAAAATATTTCTTTAATTTTTAAATGCAATTGATATCTGAAGCAAATTACCAGATTCAAGTTGAAGATGCCCAGGTTGGGGGGCGGGGAGGGATACAGAATGAAGTCATTTCAACATAACTAGATAGAGGGCAGGAACTATGTCATTTATCTTTTTATCTGACCCAGTATTTGTATAATCACAAAACTGGAGGAGATTTTTAAAAGTTAGTTCAACCCCCTTATTTTACAAATGGGAAAACTGAGTTCCAGAATATTTTAAAATATTAAAAAACTTGCCCAAGTTTACAAAGATCATCATTCTGTCCTGTGAAGCATTTTAAAATTTTATGTCATTTGAATCTGGTAATTTGCTTCCCAGGAATGGAGTCAGGTTATTACAAACCATGTAGGTTCAATGTGAGAGCCTAAGACAGTGCCCTTGCTAATGAGCATGAGAACAGAAGGAGCAGGTGAGGCAGCATGTTCTCAGAACACACCTTTTGTCTCATAAGAGGTCATCCAGTACTATAGTCCCAATTAAGTTCTCACATCAGGCCCCCATCTGCCCGACTTAACTCTTTCTTGACAGCTCCATGCCAGGAAAATGTATTCCTTTGTCTCTCTCAGCAGAAGTAAGCAACCCTTCTCAAAGGTCACCCTTACAGAGCGTGGGACAAGAAAGACCTTTTTTTTGGCAGGGGGAGGGGAAGAGATTCAGGAGAATGTGGTAAGGTCTGGTGGGAAAGAGATACCCCTGGCTGAGTCATGGTAAAAAGAAATTAGAAAGGATTATTGAACCTTCTGTATTCTGGGTTAACAATAGTTTAAAACCTTTAGAGATGGGCAGTCCTTCTCTGGTAGTGATATGTTATTGACATGGTAATTTTTACATTAATAAAAATACAACAAAATATTACTTTTTGAAAAAAAATAAAATTGTTTTTATGCAGTATTATCAATTCAATAATAATATTATTCTTACAAATTGAATCTCTTTGTTGTTGGTTTTGATAATAATAGCTTGAGTTTATATATCACTTTTTGGTTGGCAAAACAGTTCTTTTCTTACAACAGTCTAATAGGAGTGGGTTTAGGAAAATAGCACTATGACTATTGTTCTGAATATGAAACCAAGATTCTGAAAGTGACTTGCCCATGGTGACACAGGTAATAAATATACAAACTTATATTTACATCTAGATCATTTGATGTTAGATTCACAATTGTTTAAAACATTACTTTAAAATACTGCTTTTGATAAGGTGAGAGATACTTGTTTATAACCATGTTTTATGGGGTCCCAAAGTTACACTTGTTTAATCTTGTATTTCATTCCACTGAAGAGTTTAATGGTGTGTGGGTGCTGGTGAGGGCAATTATATAAGGTCTTAAAGATTTACATTTTCCTGGTTTTAAATCAGAAGTGCAATTTTAGATGAGAAAAATTACATAGTTCATATTCACGAAGATCACTTCTTTCCCCTCCATGCACATACATGGAATACAAGGAGGAATACATGAGTAATTCTACTGTTCTCATTGTTAATACATTTTACTATATACTGGTTTTTTTCTTTTTCATTGTGTTATTGCTAATCTGGATAACATACTATGATGTAGTAGTAGAAAGAATGAGACATTGACTGTTAAAAGCCATTATTCTGGAATTCAGTTTCCTGTGTTACTTCACAACTTGGTTAAGGAGTTTGTTAACTTTGTGATTTTAAGCAAATTATTTCCTCTGAGCCTTAATTTCATTATCTTTTAAATGAGGGGATTGAAAGACATTATGCTGAAGATATTTTTGTTCTATAACTGAATCATTTTAAGTCATTTTGTTAACTTTGTTGTTCAGTCATTTTAGCCATATATGACTGTTCATGACTCTATTTGAGGTTTGTTTGTTTGTTTGTTTGTTTTTTTGGCAAAAATACTGAAGCAGAGGCCGCTATGTAGGGTAGTGGATACTGTACCTGGCCCTGAAGTCAGGAAGACTTGAGTTCAAAATCTGACCTCAGATGCTTAACACTTTCTAGTTATGTGACCTTTGTTTGGCAAGTCATTTAACCCCAATTGTCTCCCCCCTCCAAAAAAGTACTAAAGCAGTTTGCTATTCCTTCTGCAGTTCATTTTACAGATGAGGACACTGAGGCAAATGGGATTTAACAACTTGCCCAGGTTCATACAACTAATAAATATCTTAGTCCAGATAGCAACTTAGGTCTTCTCTCTAGGCTCTGTGCTCTACCTATTTTGTCTACTTAATGTTGACAGATTTATAGAATTAGTTGTAGGAATGAATACCTGTCTAATATCTGATAATTACTATATTCTGAGTAACTTCTTCCTTTTGGGAAAATCTCTAGGCTTGAACCATGACCTAGACTTTTAATAATTTTTCCCTAATGTGCTAAGGTAGTGGTTTGATGGATGCCAGTGTAAGAAAATCGAGCCTAGAAGTCAGAGCCAAGATGGCAGAGTAAAGGCAGGAATTCATCCAACCTCTCTCTCAAACTGCTCCAAATTCCTTTAAATAATGACTCTAAACAAATTTTAGAGCATCAGAAAACCCCAAAGGAAGGAATAGGAGATTTTCTAGCTGAAGACGACTTTGAAGGTCAGTAGGAAAGGTCTGTAGAACCAAGACGCAGTGTGCAGTTCCAGGGTAGGATCACAGCACAGCCCTGGCCCTGACCTCAGCCTCAGGCCCCACATAAGTAAAGTGGGAACAGGTCTATAGACCTCTGAATCAATGTCAGTAAGGTGGTTTCCAGACCTCTCAGAAACAACAAAGATACCTTGGAAGCTCAGCAGACAAGGTCTGTGACAACAGAGTGGGAATCCAGAATATAATCCCAGAGCAGGCTGCAACAGTGCAACCCCAGCCTCACACCCAGCCTCAGACCCACATCAGCAAAGCAGGATTCTGTCACTTTAGCATATTAGATCGTAAAGCCCCTTAGAGGGGCGGAACACTTGTAACAATTCCAGGGCAGCCTGGAAACAGAGGGCTAATTTAACAAAGAATTAAAGCCAAGCAATAGGTTAGTAAAATGAACAAACAACAAAAAAAAAGTCTGATCATAGAAAATTTATATGATCACAAGGAAGATCAAAACACATTAGGAAGAAGACAACAAAATCAAAGTTTCCTCATCCAAAACCTTCAAAAAATATAAGAATTGGGTTGAGGCTATGGAAGAACTCAAAAGGAATTTTGAAAATCAATTAAGAGAATTAGAGGAAAAATTAGGAAAAGAATTGAGAGTTTAACAAAAGAAAATACAAAAAAGTAATGAGAAGAATGACTTAAAAAGCAAAATTGGCAAATTGGGAAAGGAGATACAAAAGCTTACTGAGAAAAATAACTCCTTAAAAATTAGAATTTAGCAAATGGAGGCTAATGACTTTATGAAAAGACAAGATACAATAAAGCAAAATAAAAAAAAATGATAAAGATAGGAAAAATGTGAAATATTTCATCTGACAAACAACTAACCTGAAATTGATCCAGGAGAGATAATTTAAAAATTATTGGTCTATCTGAAAGTTATGATTAATAAAAATTTCCTGGACATTATCTTTCAGGAAATTATCAAGGAAAACTGTCCTCATATTCTAGAATGAGAGGGCACAATAGGAATTGAAAGAATACACTGACCAACTCTTAAAAGAGATCCCTAAATGAGAATTCCCAGGAATATTATAGCCAAATCCCAGAACTCCCAGGTCAAAGAGAAAATATTGCAAGCATTCAGAAAGAAACAATTTTTTAAAAATGGAGCCCTAGTCAGAATAACATACAATTTAGCAGCTTCTACCTTAAAAGACTGGAGGGCTTGGAATATGATATTCCAGAGAGCAGTGGAGCTAGGATTACAATCAAGAATCACCTACCCAGCAGAATTGAGTATAATTCTTCAAAGGAAAAGGTAGTCATTCAATGAAAAAAAGGATTTTTGAGCATTTATGATAAAAAGACCAGATTTGAATGGAAAATCTGATTTTCAAATACAGAACTCAAGAGAAATATATGGAGGTAATCAGGAAAGTGATGGGATAAGAGAGTTAATAAGGTTTATTTGTTTACATTCCTATATGGGAGGATAACACTTATAATTCATTAGAATTTTCTCATTATTATGGCCATTAGAGGAGACTTATATAGACAAAGGGTACAGGTGTGAGTAAAATATGAAAGGATAATATCTTTTAAAAATTATGAAATTAAAGAATAAGAGAGGAATGTACAAAAGAAAGAGAAAGAAGTGGAGTGGTGTAAATTATCTGCCATAAAAAAAGAGGCAAGAGAAAGCTTTTAAGTGGAGGAGGAAAGGGAAAGGAGATGGCTAGTGAGTAAACCTTACTCTCATCAAAATTGGCTCAAAAAGAAAAATAACATAAACACTCAATATGAATGTTGAAATTTCTCTTACCTTGCAGAAAAATAAGAGGAAAATGGGATACAGGATGGGGGGAAGATGATAAAAAAGAGGGCAAATTGGGGGAGGTAGTGGTCAGTAGCAAAACCCTTTTGAGGAAGAACAGGGTGGAAGGAGAGAGAGAATAAATGGTGTTAATGCAGTTAGTAATAATAATATTTAAAAGAATTATGATTCTTTCTATAACAAGTTTCTATAAGAAGGCCTCATTTCTCATACATAGAGGGAACTGAATCAAATTTTATAAAAAGTAAGAGCCATGCCCCGATTGATAAATAATCAAAAGATATGATCTGTATACAAAAGACTATTAGTTCATGCATATCCTTTGACCAAACAACACCACTATTAGGCATGAATATCAAGAGATTTTTTTTGAAAGGGAAAATGAGCTATATATACAAAAAAATATTTATAGCAGTCCTCTTCTCAGGTCAAAAAATGGAAATGGAGAGAATGCTCACCAGTGGGGGAATGGGGGAATAACAGAGAAAACTGTGGCATTTTTGATGGAATATTATTGTTCTGTGGAAATGATAAGCAGGATGTGGACCAAATAATCTTAGCTATAATTATTTCCTTAAGTAAGTTTCCCTTTTGTTTTAGGGAGAAAACAAGATAATTCTTAAAAGTGAGATAGAACAGATTTTAAAAATTGACTTAACTTTAATTAATGAGATTCCTTAGATTCTGATTAAATGTTCTAGACAAACTGAATTGCAATTTGGTTATTTTCCTATTTACACAAATCACTTCTTTGTGAGACAGGAAAGGATTAAGGGCCAGTTTTTACTAACAGGGCCCTCAGAGGTCAGATTCTAGATAAATCAAAAGCAGGCTGTTTATCAGAGTTAGCAAACTGCTTTTCTATTTTCATAAAATTTCCAAATTCTTCTGTTAGAACTGCCAGGGTAAACAGATCACAATTTACATATCCCTTTAGTGGGCCTTAATTAAAGTTCCTTTAAAATTGCTTTTACCATCATATCTCAGACATATTTCCAAATTATTTTACACACACATAGAAATCATTTATCTGTTGGTTATATAAAAAAAATCATAAAGTTATCAAAAGTATCAAAGTATGAAGCAATTATATTCAATAACACAGTTAACATTCAAATAGCACATTTCATGCTAAGCACTTTGGCAATCATGGTCTTCACAACAAATCAGAAAACTGGGCAGAGACAAAATAACTTGTCATAAATTACATAGCTAATATATATTCACAATTGAGACAGAATGGTGGTCTTACCAAATGTACAGACTGACTTGTTTTCTCACCTGATTTGTTAGAATAGAAGTCCTCCCCACCCCCAAATTAGGGCACCTCAAGTGGTATATTACATCACTATTATTCAATATTATATTAGAAATATTGGCTTTAGCAATAAGAAAAGAAAAAGAAATTAAAATAGGCAATAAAGAAATAAAACTATTATAGAAAATCATCCAAAGACCTACTCAAAACAAAGCTTCAACAAAGTTGCTGGATATAAATTAAACCCACACAAATCACCAGCTTTTCTATTATTACTGACAAAGCCTATCAGCCAGTGATAGAATGAGAAATTCCATTAAAAGTTACTGTAGACAAAATAAAATACTTGGGGATCTACCTGCCAAAACAAACCCCAGTACTATATGAACACAATTACAAAACACTTCTCATACAAATGACATCATATCTAAACAATTGGGAAAATATGAATTGCTCATAGGTAGGCCAAGCTGATAAAATAAAAATGAAAATTTTTTTTTTTTTTTTTTTTTTTTTAGGTTTAGATATTTTATTTTATTTTATTTTTTTAATTTAATAGCCTTTTATTTACAGGATATATACATGGGTAACTTTACAGCATTAACAATTAAACCTCTTGTTCCAATTTTTCACCTCTTACCCCCCCCCCTCCCTAAATGGCAGGATGACCAGTGATGTTAAAATATTAAATATAACTTAGATACATAATAAGTATATAAAAACATTATTTTGGTACAAAAAATCAGACTTGAATTTTGTAAATTACTTTGGTCAAAATAGGTGTGCATAAATAGGGTTAAATTCAATGTAATGGTTTTTAGTCATCTCCCAGGTTCTTTTTCTGGGTATAAAGTTCAGTTCATTACCTCCATTAGAAATGATTTGGTTGATCCGTTCTGAGGATGGCCTGATCCATCAGAACTGGTCATCATATAGTATTTTGTTGAAATATAATGATCTCTGGTCCTCCATTTCCTCAGCATCAGTTCGTTAAGTCTCTGGCCTTTTGAAATTATCCTGTTGGTCATTTCTTAAGAACAGTAATATTCCATAATATTCATATCCACAATTTATTCAGCCATTTCCAACTGATGGACTCCACAGTTTCCAGTTTTTACCACTAAAAGGGCTGCCACAAACATTCGTGCACATAAGGTCCCTTTCCTTTTTATAATCTCTTTGGGATATAATCCAGTAGTAACCTTGGATCAAAGGGATCGGTTTATAACTTTTGAGCATAGTTCCAAACCTCTCCAAAATGGTTGGATTCTTCCAACTCCACCAACAATGAATCAATGTCCCATTTTCCCAATCCCCCTCCAACAATCATTTTTTTTCCTGTCATCTTAGCCAATCTGACGGTTGGTATATCTTAAGTTGTCTTAATTTGCATTTCTTTGATTAATAATGACTTAAATCTTTTCATATGCTAGAAATAGTTTCAATTTCTTCATCTGAGTGTCTTTCATTCCTTTGACCATTTTTCAATTGGAGTCGATTTTTTATAAATTGGTTTTTCTATATTTTTGGAAATGAGGGCTTTATCAGAACCTTTGACTGTAAAAATATTTTCCCATTTATTGCTTCCTTCTAATTTTGTCTGATTAGTTTTGTTTTTACAAAAACTTTTCATTTGGTATAACGAATTTTCTATTTTGTGATCAGTAATGATTCCTAGTTCTGCTTTGTCTAAAGACCTTCCCTTCCCGGTCTGAGAGGTAAACTTCCATGTTCCTCTAATTTATTAATAATTTATTTTTATCCGGTCTGAACCCATTTTGTTATCTTGGTGTAAGCGTTAAGTATGGATCAATGCCTGTTTCTATATTAGTTTAATTTTCCCAGCAATTTTATCAAAAGTAAGTTCTTTCCAAAGCTGGGATCTTGGGTTTTCAAAGACTAGGTTGCTAATTTTTTGACTTTTTATCCCTTGAACCCAATCTATTCCATGATCCTAATCTTTCTTAGCCAATACCAAATAGTTTGGTAACTGCTGCTCTATAATATAATTTTAGATCTGGTACAGCTAAACCACCATCATTTGATTTTTTTCATTAATTCCCTTGAAATTTTGACCTTTGTTTTTCCATATGAACTTTTTGTTATTTTTTCTAGGTCTTTAAATTGTTTTTGGGGTCATTGGTATAGCGCTAAATAAATAGATTTTTATAATATTTCATCTTATTATATTTGCTGTATCAAGAGCATTTAAATTTTTCCAATTGGTTAGATCAGACTTAATTTGTGGAAAGTGGTCTGTAATTTTCTCATAAAGTTTCGATTTTCCCTTGGCAGATAGATTCCTAAATATTTTTATATTATCAGTATTACTTTAAATGGAATTTCTTTTTGTAACTCTGATGTTGGTTTTTAGTGATATATAAGAATGCTATGACTTTGGGTTTTTTTATAACCACAACTTTGCTAAAGTTGGGATTATTTTAATAACTTTTTAGCAGAATCTCTGGGATTCTTAAGTATACCATCATGTCATGGCAAAGGTATTTCTTCCTCATTGCCTATTCTTATTCCTTTAATCTTTTCTCACTCTTTTGCTATAGCTAGCGTTTCTAATACAATATTAAATATAAGGGATAGTGGCCTTGTTTCCTCCAGATCTTTTGGGAATTTTGGTTTGTCTCCATTACATATGATGTTTACTGATGGTTTTAAATGATGCTGCTGATTTTTTTGGGAAAAGTCCATTTATTCCTATACTCCTTGTTTTTAATAAGGAATGGATGTTGGATTTTATCAAATGCTTTTCTGCATCTATTGGATATCATATGGTTTTGTTAATTTGGTTATTAACATGGCCAATTATAGATATTTCTAATATTGAACCACCCCATTCCTGGTATAAATCCTACTTGATCATTGTGTATTATCTTGGAATGATTTTCAGTTTTTTTGTTTTTTTTAAGATTTGCATAATTTATTGGGAGATTGGTTTTTTTTTTTTGTTTTTTGCCCTCCTGGTTTAGGTTCGCCATGTTGTGTTGAAGAATTTGGTAAATTTTTTTTTTTTATAAATAATTTATATAGATTGGGCAATTTTCTTTAAATGTTTGGTAAAATTAATTAAACCATTGGCCTGGGGATTTTTTTTTGGGGAGTTGTTTAATTGTGTTTATTTTTTTTCTGAAATGGGATTTTTAAAATTTCTTTTTCTGTTAGCAATTGTTTTTTATTATCTCCATTTCACTTGGTTATCAAATTTTTGGATAAAGGGGAAAAAACCCTTTTTTTTTTTTCCCTTTCGTTGGTGGAAAGTTTCCCTTTTCATTTTTGCTACTTTTATTTTCCCTCCTTTTTAATAATTTCAAAGGTTATTTTTTTAGGTTTTTATAAACCAATTTAGTTTTTTAATTGTTAATAGTTTTTTTATTTAATATTTTTTTTCTTTTTTTTAAATTTCCAATTTAGTGATTGGGGGTTTTTAATTTGGTTTTTTTTTTTTTTAGTTAAGAATTATTAATTTTTCTTTTTTTTTTTTTCAAGGATATAAAACCTTTTTACCTTTGGCTGATCCCAAATTTTGGTATGATGTTCATTTGTCTTAAGTGAAATTTTTTTTCTTACCCAATTTTTTAAGATGAATTTTTGTTTAATTATTTTGGTTTTTTTCCCCTAAGTTTTTGTTGAATGTGTTTTTTTTATATGACTGAAAAAGAATATTTTGTTTTTGATTTAATTGAGGGTTTTTATGTCCTAATATTGGTAATTTTGAATGGTTCGAATGCTGAGAAGAAAGTATATTCCTTCTATTCCATTCAATTTTCTAAAGATCAAATACCTAATTTTTTATTTATTTTTTTTAATTTTTTCTTTTGTTTTGTGGTTTGATTTGTTAATTCTGAGGTGCAAGGTTAGTCTCCTACTATTAAGTTTTGTTGTTTTTTTCTTAATTTTTTTCCTTTAGGAAGTTGAGTGCCATACCCTTGGTGAATGTTTAATTTGATAGCTTGTTGTTTTATTTTTAGAGGATGTATTTTCCTTATTTTTAATTAGATCTTTTTATTTTTGTTGATTGAGATAAGGGGTATTTTTATTACTTAAGTATAATAGATTTTTCCAGTTTTTACTTTTATTCTATATGTATCCCCTGTTTAAATGTGTTTTTGTAAAAAATATTGTAGGGTTTGTTTTTATCCATTTTCTGCCCCTTTCATGGGGAGTTTCCCATTTAATTTATTAAATTATAAATTGTATTTCCTCCTTTTTTGTTGTGCCTTTTTTTCTTGCCTCCCCAATTTTTTTTAAATTATGTCCCTTTGTATACGTTTATCCTCTTTTAATCCCCCTCCCCCCTTTGGTTTTCCCCTTCCTTCCCTTATTCTTTTTTTCTTTTCCCTTTCCTCTCCCCGTTTTTTGGGGAGGAATTTTTCTAAAACAAATGTCAATTATTTTTTTTTGAGCCCTCTGATGAGTAAGATTCACCAATTTCCTCCCCTTCTAAATTTCAGATATGATTTTCCTTATTTTGTGGGATGTGGTTTCCCTCTTTTTATCCCTCCTTCCCCACCTTGTTCTGCCATCATCCCTTTTCCATATTCTTCCCTTTTTATGTTATATCAGTACAATCAAATTTCATGTTTCTTTTTTGTATATACAACGAAATACAATTTCAAGAGTTATTTTTACCTTTCTGCATCTCTTGAGTTCTTTCTTGGAGATCAAATTTTTTTGTTTAGTTCTGGTTTTTTCTTCGAAACAAATGGAATTATTTGTTTATTAAATTCCATCTTTTCCCTGGAAAATGTCAGCTTAGTGGGTAGTTTATTCTTGGGGATCTCAAGTTCTTGTGCCTTTTCGGTTCATATTCCAGGCCCTTCTTTCCTTTAATGTAGAGGGCAGCCAGATCTTGGGTGATCCTTATTGTGGCACCCTCGGTATTTAAATGGTTTTTTTGGCTGCTTGTAAAATTTTTTTCCTTAATCTGATAGTTCTGAAATTTTGCCACAATATTCCTTGGGGTTTTTTTTTTGGTTTCTTTCACAAGGTGTTCATGAATTCTTTCAATGCCTATTTTTACCTTCTGATTCTATTACATCTGGGAGTTTCTTTGATGATTTCTTGTAAAAAGTATCAGGGTCTTTTTTGCATATAGTTTTCAGAAATAATAATCCTCAGATTATCTCTAAATTATTTTCCAAGTCTTCGTTTTTAAGTAGAAAATTGTGGTTTTCAGTTTGTCATTTTTTTGTTTTTTGTTGACTGATTCTTGTTCCAATGAATCTTGTTTCAATTTTGTTCAGTTCAATTTTTAAAAATTATTTTCTTCAAAATTTTTTACTTCTTTCTGTATATGTCCAATTGGTTTTGAATGTATTGTTTTGGTCTGTGGAATTTTTTCCATTTCACTAATTTTTTTTAGGAATTATTTTCTTTTTCAACACAGATCTTACTTTCTTGGGTTTCTTTGTCTTTTCAATTACGATCCCTTTTCTTGAATTCTTTGTCTTTTTCAATTCACAGATCCTACTTTCATGAATTTTTATTTTTTTCAATTCAAATTTTACTTTCCTGAGATTTTTTTTTTTTTCCAATTCAAATTTTGTTTCCCTACTTCCTGGGAATTTTTAACTTTTTTCAATTCTTTTTCGAAGTTGTTGCCTTTGTAAAGGCTTCTCTTTCCTTTCCCATTTATCTTCAACTCTTTTTAGACTTTTAATGGTCTCTTCATGGAGCATTATGTAAAGGAGGAAGTCTGAGCATTTTTTGCTGTTTTTGTCGTCTCTTCAGGTTTTTTCTGATTTTTTTCTCATGAAGCTGTCGATTGTTCTTTTATCTTTTTTATTCATGTTTTAAAGCCTTTGGGGAGGTCTCTGGCGGGGACCCTCTGCAGGCAGGAAAGATGTAAACCGATTTCTGGCTCTGAGGTTGGGAGTCTCTGGGTGAGGTTTTCCTTTAACAGGAAGTGGATTCGCACGGCCAGTATCAAAACGAGTACTGGTTGGAGGCCCTGGCTGGGCTGTGGTGAAAGGTCCCGCCCCAGGGGAACCTCTTGGGTTGGGGTTTGGTGACGGCTGGCAGCCACCTCTGGCCCTCTCCTGAACCCCCCTAAAAGTCTTGGCCCCCCCGGCCCCCTGGCGTTGGAGGTCCCGGGCTCTCTTGTGTGAGGATCAAACCTGCCCGGAAAAATTATGGGGTTGGGGCTGAAATTTTAAGCGTGCCTTCCCCCGGTTTGCCTTGGAAAATTTTTCTAGTCTCGCTTACCCCCAAAATTTTTTGGCCAGTTCAATTTCTTGGGTGGGTTGTTTTTACTTCTTTCTTACAATTGTAGCATCAAACTATTTTTAGGTAAAATATTGATAAAAGGGGAAAGAAACAAAATCTTTCCCGATTTGTCCCCCCCTAAAATTCGTCAAATTGTCTACTGACTTACCAATTAAACTACCAAAAAATATTTTATGGAACTAGAAAAAAATAATAACAAAATTCATCTAGAAGAATAAAAGATCAGGAATACCAAGGGAATTAATGAAAAAATATAAAGAACAGTGGCTTAACGATATCAAACCCAAAGCTGTATTATGAAGCTGTAGTCATAAAAAACCATTTAGTACTAAGAAATTAAGTGATAAATTAGTGGAATAGATACACATAAAATCAAAGACCTATAATAATCTAGTATTTGATAAACCCCCAAAGTTCAGCTTCGAAAATAAGAACTCACTATTTGAAAAAATAAATGCTGGTTAAACTGGAAAATAATGTCAGAAACTCAGCATAGACCTACATCTCACATTCCACACCAAAATAAGGTCAAAATAGGTACATGATTTGGGCATAAAGGATGATACTATAGACAAATTAGGAGAACAACGATTAATTTACACACACATAGAAATCACTTGGAGAAGGGAGGAACTAAATAAGAACTAGAGAACATTATGAAAGACAAAATGGACAACTCTGATTATATTAAATTCAAAAGTTTTTAAAAAGATGAACAGGAAAAGATAATGATAATGATGGGAAAACTGGGACACCAATGCATTGGTGGTGGGATTGTGAAATGATCCAATCATTCTGGAGAGTAATTTGGAATTATGCCCAAAAGGCTATAAAACTTTGACCTATTAGTGCCATTGTTGGATCTATATATCAAGAAAATCATAAAGGAGGGGAAAGGACTCATATGTGCAAAAATATTTGTAGTAGCTCTTTTTGTTAGCAAAGAATCGGAAAATGAGTAGATACCTCTCGATTGGGGAATGGCTGAACAAGTTGCAATATATGAAGGCAATGGAATATTATTGTTCTATAAAAATGATGAACAAGCTGATTTTGGAAATGTCTGGAAAAATTTACATGAATTGAAGCTGAATGAAGCAAGCAGAACCAGTTATGCATTGTTCACAATAATAGCAAGAATTTATGATGATCAACTATGAAAGCCTTGATTCTTCTCAGTGATTCAGTGATCCAAAACAATTTCAGAAGAAATTGGGCAGAAAATGCCATCTGCATCTAGAAAAAGATAATCATAAAAAGAACTAAGGCGACCGAATGTAAATGAACACATGCTATGTTCACTTTTTTTTTCTGGGTTTTAAAAAATTTCTCTCATGCTTTTTCCCTTTTGCTCTGATTTTCCTCTCCTAATATGACTCATAGAGTAGTATGTGTTAAAATAAATAAATTTATTAGAAAAAAAGAAAATGAGGAAACTATGAAATTGAGGTGAGAAGAGTGTGCATTATAGACATGGAAATGCAAAGGCCTGAAAACAGAAGATGTGGTGTTATGTATGAAGAAAAGAGAAGCCAGTTTTGCCAGACTATTAAGTATATGAAAGGGCCAATTTATGAAGAACTTGAAAAGCCAAACAGAGAGTTTATAATTTATCCCAGAGGCAACTGAGAGCCATTGCAATTTATTGAGAAGGGGAGAGGCTTGGAAAGATTTTTAATGAATGGAAATCACTTTGGCAGCACAATGGAGAATGGATTGGAATGGAGAGTGACTTGAAGCAGGGAGGAGATTTAAGAGATTATTTCAATAGTCCTGATAAGGGTTAAGAAGGGATTGAACTAAGAGAATTATAAATAAAGTGAAAGAAGGGTAAATACAAAAGATATTATCGAGATAGAAATTATAACATTAGACAACTGATTATAAGGGATGAGACAAGAGTAAGGAGAGAAGCAGAGAATGACATTGAACCCAAGTAACTGAACCAATAGTAGTTCTCTAAATTCTAGTAAGGAAGCTCAGAGGCAGGGTTGAATTTGGCTGAAAAAGATAATGAATTTTCTTTTGGACATGCTTTTAGTTTGCCTTTGGGACATACTGGGCAGCTGGATGGCACAGTCAATAGAATACCAAACCTGGAGTCAGAAAAATTTCATGCTGTGAGTTCAAAACCTAACCTTAAACACTAATAAGCTATGTAACCTTGGACAAGTCACTTAACCCTATCTGTCTCAGTTTCCTCATTTGCAAAATGAGTTGGAGAAGGTAATGGCAAACTTCTCCACTACCTTTGCCAAGAAGTTCAAATGGGGTCACGAAAAAAAAACAGACAGAACTGAAAAACAAAACAGGAGATAAGCAGTTTCAAAGATCCTACTGGTAGTTAGAAAAACAGGACTGGAACCCAGCAGAGACATTAGGACTAGATATTTAGATTTTGGAATTATCTGCTGATATGAGAATTGTTGAGGTTGCTAAGAAAATATAGAGAATAAAAAGGCTACTCAGGACAGAGTTTGATATACTCAGAATTAGTGGGCATGTGGTATGAGAATTTCTCCTTCTTGACCCCTAGTCAGTTTAAAGACTTTTTGAGTAGTCTTGCAAGGACCCCATCAGATATGTTTCCTGCTAGGCCATATTAGATGCACTCCCTCTCTTTTCCAAGAACCCATCAATTTTATATTTTATGATGTGATCCAGAAATATAAATTCTATTCTCAGACATTATGATTATTTTTCATCTCTATTTTAAAATTGTTTTGTTTTTGATGTCTGTCTGGTAGGTGAGTGGGGAGAAGACCTTGGAGAACAGATGGAGATAAATAGTGATTCAAAAGAAGTGAATTTGGGTAGTAAATAGCTAACAAAGAAGATAGTGCCTGATCTGCCTTCTTTTAGGAGAGAAATAATGGTCTAGGGATCAGGGTTATTGCATATGCTGTCAGAGATGGTCCCTGGATTGAGTTAGTTGTTTTTACTTAATTAATTTGCTATGTTTCATGACTATTTTTAAAGGAAGAGGCCACAGAAAAATACAAATTGTCATGTCTGAGAATGAAATATTATTTTTGTACCTCTTCAGATGGTCCTTGCCATTAGACTATACTTTGCATCACCCCTATCACATTATATCCTCCTTATATGTATGTAGTCATTATATTACAAAACCATCCCATCACCTGGAATTTCAGATATAAGAGCAGGCCAAAGACAGAGATATTTGAACATCAGAATTGGGTTGAAAAGAAAGATAAATGTTACTTTTTATAATAATTACTGCATCAGCAATCAGCTATATCCCTTGTAACCTTTTCAATATACCCAATGAAGGACAAAGCAGGCCCTGCTTAGTAACAGTACAAGGAACAATAAACATTTGAATGTAAAAGGATTTTAAGGACAAGCAGCTTATACTCTTTATTAGCCTTCCTCAGAGAAATATGAATTTTTAAAAGGATTAAATTGAGAGTTTCAGGATGCTGAGTAGTGAGGTATATGGGATTCTATCATATACCCAAATATATTTCTGATAGGTTCAAAGTCATGAGTACTATTTATTGTTGCTTATATTCCTGGAACTTTTGGAAAATAAATCAAACTTGGAATTTTTCCACTGAGATGGTAATTTTGCTGATAATTTTGGCATAATCTTACACTGTTTCATTTATTGTTACACCTTTCATATCCTCTTCCACCATACTTGCACAAATAATTCCAAATTAAACAATGCCTATGCCATGCTCTTTTTTGATTGTCATATCTTGGGGACCTTGCAAGTGGCCTTGGTTAGCCTGTGGTTTTCTCAATCTTATAGTTCCTATCTTTCTTGTTTGACACTGTCACCACATCCCACTGATTTATTTCAGGGGAAGCTTGTGGACCTCAAAATATTTTTAGTCTCACTAGAAGTGTTAAATGTTTGGAGGTGTGGTAGGCAGACAGTCATATTTATTGGTGTCTTTTTTGACATAAAAAATAAAACACAGAATGTCTCCATCTAAATTTGGTCAGGAGAAAATAGAATAGAAAATAGAAAAGCAAGTGTTCTTGCTTGGGCACTGATCTGAATTGGAAGGAATATGTTGTTTTCAAATCATAAATAAGTCTTTCTTGTGTTAAAACTTCAAGCACAATTTTTATATTCCCCAATTAAGATTCAGATTATACAAAGATAAACTTTAATCAGCCATAAAAATCAACTTTCAATATCAAAAGGAAACCAAAGAGAATCATTCAGAAACTCCCTTTGGAGTCAGGCTGCAGATTGCATTGAAGATACTTGAACAAAACCCTTGACCTACATCAGGGTCAGAGGTTGCTTCTGCCTGTATTAGGGCTCTTTTGACGATTTCCTATATACTTTGATTGTAATTTTGTGTCTAGTCACTGTCTGATCCCAGAGTCTGGAAAAATGGGGAAAGCAACTCAGTATTTCTGTGCCATATGGATTGTAGAGAGGGAGAAGTCATTGTTAAAATCCAATTTGGGTGGGAACCACTGTACACATAAGTTAGAAAGAGCAGTTGTGAGAATTCCATCAGACTTTCAGGTTAAAGATCAAATAGACTTTTTTTCCTGACATAATGTAGAATTTACCCTTTGCCAGAGAATGTTTTAGTAGCAGCTGAGAAATGATTTTTGAAAAGGGACTAATTAAGAAAGGGAGGATAAAGGGAGCACTTTAAATCAGAAGCTAGACTAAGTTATGATGTGAAGTCTGTCATTGAGGTGCCCAGGTTCAAAAAGAGTTGAAGATCCCAGGAGGGCAGGATTGTGTTTTAAAAGCCAGAATTAATCGAATCCTCATTAATACCCAACTACAATGAACTGTCTTCATTTTGGCAGAAGTGTAAGATTCCCCTCTCTCTTTCTCCCCCTTGCTCAAGCCATCACATGGCAAAGTGAAATATTCTCAGAGGCTGAGAAACAAAAGTATGTGATTGCCACAATTCAGAGGACCTAGCAGTGTAATATCCACTGTCCACAGATTATCTTTGTTTCATAGCTCTGAATTATCCATGTACCTTGCTTCACCTTGCCTACCTGGGACTGTTTTTTTCTTTGTCCATTCCCAAGATGAGTATTGCTGTGCCTGATTCCTTTGCTATCATTGGCCAAGACTTAATGCTTGTAATAATTGACTGAGCTACAATGCTCTGTGTCCATTGTGGCTTTTTTTTTTTTTCAGTAATATGAACTGATTGATGTATCTACATTGAAAAATTTTGTTTATTAAATAAAAAGCCCCGGATTTTCAGTCCCAAAAGATGCCTTTCCTGCGCAGTTGATGAATATATCAGTGACAATTGTGATGCTACCTATTCCTTTTCATTCTTGTTCTTTTCAGTCATTTCAGTCACGTGCAGTTTGGTGTGACCTCACTTGGAGTTTCTTTAACAAAGATACCGGAGTGGTTTGCCATTTTCTTCTCCAGCTTATTTTACAGATTAGAAAACTGAGGCAAATAGTTAAGTGAATTGTCCAGAGTTATGCAGCTAATTAGCATGAAATCGAATTTGAACTTATGAAAATGAGTCTTTCTGATCGCAGGTCTGATACTCTTTCCACTTTAAATTCACGCTGTTTATCTTATCAATGTGGCAAGGCAAGCCATTCACTTCACAGTAATTGATATCAAATTCTACTCTCTACAAAAGTGATTCTAAAACTTCTCTTTTTTCTTCAAGCCTTCTGTGCCTCCCCTATATCTATATACCTCCCACTATACTAAGCTGCTTCTTTTAGAAAAATGATTCTAGCCTGTGAGATCTTGCTTAAGTTACTTTTTTTCCTGGGTTTCAGGTTTTTTTTTTTTAATTGTTAAGTGAATTGTTGATCTAGATGACTTTTATCCAATTGAAAATCTATGATGATATAACTCATAATTTCAGAAGTTTATCCTTCATTTTTATATTCATGATCCCATGAAAATTTTCAGTTGATACTTCATCATGTAATGGAACAAATACTGGGTTTTCAAAGTCTCTGTCAGAAGAGTACAGCTAAAACCAACATGCAAGTCTTTAAGTATAGAACCAAAAATGTTATACTTGCCTTTTGTCTAACAAATGATCCATATGAGTTAAAAATGCTTGTTAGTAAATAAATAATTAACATTGATTCTCAGAGACAGTGTATTATAATATATAGAAAGATATCTTCAGAATCTGGAAAGTTCTGAGTTCAAATTTCACTATTGACACCTACTATCTGCATAAACCATGTCTTAGTGCAACCTTTTAAACATTGTTCAATAAAAAAGGATAGGCATATATAGATATGATAAAAGGAGATTG
Source organism: Sarcophilus harrisii (assembly GCF_902635505.1). Taxonomy (NCBI): domain Eukaryota; kingdom Metazoa; phylum Chordata; class Mammalia; order Dasyuromorphia; family Dasyuridae; genus Sarcophilus; species Sarcophilus harrisii. The sequence continues at coordinate 364,934,082 of NC_045427.1, read as the reverse complement.
CTATTCTAGAAATGTCTTATACTGATTAAATCAGAAGTTTTGTCACTATTTCTATTAAGTTATTTTTTTAGGGTGCAGCAACTCATGAAATAAAAGCTACTAAACTTTGAAAAATGTATCACTGAAATCCCAAATCTTTCAAAGAAGAGAAATATAATGCAACATGTAATCTCCAGTATAAAGAAAACATTTGCTAAAAAATAAAAAGCCAGTTATAAGCAAAGTGATCTTTGCTGATAATAATGTAACTGCACCTTTCTTAGTTTCAATTTTCCCATAGGAAAAATGAGGAACTGAATTCTAAATTCTATGATTGTGTTAGTATAAAAACCCATAATTGGAAAGGACCTCAAAAGATACTTAGCCAACTTCCTATTATGGGAAGAATCTTTGATAGCAATTTTAACAAGTAGTCAGTGAGTCTCTACTTAAATATCTCCAATAAGAGAGGAGTTCATTAACCCTGAAACAATGTGTTCCCATTATTTGACAGACCTCTTTGAAAAAGTTGCCTTATAGTACATACCATAAACAAAGACCCATATGATTCAGGGACCATTCAGTACTTCCCAGGCTCAGTGCATTATTCCAATTGTTAAATGTTTAACCTGAGCCCACATCTGTGTATCTCTATGTCTCTATGTGTATCAATTAAACAATTGATACATCAATCTCAAGGTGAAAAGCATTCAATTTAAGCAGAACAGGAAGGTAAATAACAAGATAAAGTATATAGTAATAAATACACTCACTGTACATTCATAAAACGGAAGTATCCCCATGCCTCCAAGAGTGATAATCAAATTTCATTTTGAATCCATCTATTTGCTACCTTCCCTTACTCCATGACCCCTCAATTCACAGTACAAGTTGGGAAGTTAGAATTTAAGCTTATCTGTCTCCTGTATTTTTTTCTCTCCAGTCTCAGAGAATTGATGCCTTAGCCTGAATGAACTCTAAAGTTTCTTACCAAGGTTCTTCAATTTTTATGGTACATCTAGACCATATTACACATATTCCTCCTGACTTCTAGGTAGCTCTTGTGGCCCTGCTTCTAGTTTTGCTTTCCTTCATCCATTCAGTATTACATAATTGCTGCTCCTCATGACTGCCCTCCTCTTGTTTCATATCTGGATCAACTGCTATATTCCTTGTGGTTTACCTGATTTCTTTGCACCCAGCTGTTATTTACTTCCCAGTTAATGTCTGTCTATTCCCCATGCAGCTGCCATCTTCTTCATAGTTCATGCTACCTACCTGATTCAATCAAATGCCCAAATGTAAGCCACTCTAGGAGGCTTATAACTCTGTGTTTTCTACAAAAGAATGATGATTTCTACTTATGACAGAAATCTGGGTCAGATTAAGATACACTTGAAAGTTCCCAGTAAAAATAGAGGCAATCTTCTCCAATCTTCATGGAATACACTTATGTTACACAGAAAGCTATCTTTGTTCATTTTTTTTCTTGCTGTTTCTGTTTTATCAGGCCAAGCATAATAAACATTATCCATAGTCCCATAATTCTGGGATTATGAAATCAAATCAAAGATCATTTCCCAATTCAAAGTGAAATTTAGTGTCCCTTAATGACTGCATTTAACACCAGCTACTCTTCACTTATCTCTATCTTAACATTGTAGATGGCTCAGCATGAGAAAATCATCATGCCCTTTTAAAAAGAACGAAAGGAAAAGTCAGGGAAACTATGAATGAATGTCTGATTTGAGCTCACACACCCCTAAATACAAATTATTATTTAGTAAATTTAATTGTGAGATAGAAGAAAGAGCCCTCTATTTACAATCAGATGACTTTTGCTATTTTTGCTACTTTTTCCTTTTATTTCATTTTTGATAAATTTGTAGATGTTATCTATGTCCCCCTTTCAACTCTCAACTATTGTTATAACTATATTTGAAGGTTTGTGTAACATGGTTGACCTCAAATCCAAATCACAGAGCAGTGTGTCCTCATCCACTCAAAATAATACTATATGATGATCAATTCTGATGGATGTGGCCCTCTGCAACAATAAGATGAATGAAATTAGTTCCAATAGAGCAGTAATGAATTGAACCAGCTACACCCAGTGAAAGAACTCTGGGAGATGACTGTGAACCACTACATAGAATTCCCAATCCCTCTATTTTTGTCCACCTGAATTTTTGATTTCCTTCACAGGCTAATCGTACACTATTTCAAAGTCCGATTCTTTTTGCACAGCAAAATAACTGTTTGGATATGTATACATATATTGTATTTAACTTACACTTTAGCATATTTAACATGTATTGGTCAACTTGCCATCTGGGGGAGAGGGTGGGGGGAAGGAGGGGAAAAATTGGAAGAAAAGTTTTGCAATTATCAATGTTGAAAAATTACCCATGCATATATCTTGTAATTAAAAAGCTATAATAAAAAATGAAAGAAAAAAATGACAATTTGATTTTCCTCTTCCCTTTTTTTAATCAAATTTATACAACAGTTTATCTATTTTGTTGGTTTTTTTCCATAAAACCATCTCTTAGTTTTCTTTATTAATTCAATAGGTTTTTTTTTTTTTTTTTTTTTTTTTTACTTTCAATGCTATTAATCTCTCCTAATTTTCAAATTTCAAGTTTTGTATTTGATTGGGGGTTTATAATTTGCCCTTTTTCTAAGCTTTTTTAGTTGCCAGCCCAATTCATTGATCTTCTCTTTTCCAATTTTTTGCAAGTAAGCCTCTAGAGATATAAAATTTCCCCTTATTACTGCTTTACCTGCATCCCACAAATTTTGTTATGTTGTCTCATTATTGTCATTCTCTTTGATGGAATTTTTAATTGTGTCTATGATTAGCTGTTTCACTCATTCATTTTTTAGGGTGAGATTATTTTGTTTCCAATTACTTTTTGGTCTATTTTCCCCTGGCTTTTTGTTGAATCTAATTTTTATTGTATCATGATCTGAAAAGAATGCATTTACTATTTCTGTCTTTCTGCATTTGATTTTGAGGTCCTTATGTCCTAATATATGGTCAATTTTTGTATATGTTCCATGAATTGCCAAGATTTTCTCCTTTCTGTCTCCATTCAGTTTTCTCCAAAGATCTATCATACCTAACTTTTCTAGTACTCTATTTACTTCTTTAACTTCTTTCTTATTTATTTTGTGGTTTGATTTATCTAGTTCTGAGAGTGCAAGGTTGAGTTCTCCCACTATTATAGTTTTGCTGTCTATTTCTTCTTGCAGCTATCTTAACTTCTCCTTTAGGGATTTAGATGTTATACCACTTAGTGTGTATATGTTTAGCATTGAAATTGCTTTATTAATTATAGTACCCTTTAGCAAGATATAGTTTCCTTCCTTATTTTAATTGGATCAATTTTTGCTTTTGCTTGATAAGATCAGGATGGCTACCCTTGCTTTTTTTTTTTTTTTTTTCTTACCTCACCTAAATAACAGCAGATTCTGCTCCAGTCTTACTTTTACTCTGTATGTATCACCCTGCTTTAAATGTGTTTCCTGTAAACAACACATTGTAGGATTCTGGCTTTTAATCCACCTCTGTTTTATGGGAGAATTTACCCCATTCACATTTATGGTTAAAACTACTAATTCTGTATTTCCTGCCATTTTATTATCCCCAGATTATGCTTTTCTCTTTCCTTTCCCCCTTCCCCCTTCCCCACTATTAAACTTATGAGCACCACTTGCCTCAAGCAGCCTTCCCCTTTTAGAATCCCTCCCCCTTAGAGTCCCTCCCCCTTTCTTATACCTTTGTCCTTCTACTTTTGTATTCCCTTCCATTTAGCCTACCTCTTCCCTCTTCACTTTTCCCCTCCCACTTTTCTTTCTTCTACTTCTTTTTTTTTTTAATTGTAGCTTTTTATTTACAAGTTATGTGCATGGGTAATTTTACAGCATTGAAAATTGCCAAACCTTTTGTTCCAATTTTTCCCCTCCTTCCACCCATCCCCTCCCCCAGAAGGCAGATTGACAAATACTGGTTAAATATGTTAAGGTATGAATTAAATACAATATAAGTATACATGTCCTAACAGTTCTTTTGCTGTACAAAAAGAACTGGACGTTGAAATAGTGTAATATGAGCCTGTGAAGAAAATCAAAAATGCAGGTGGACAAAAATATAGGGATTGGGAATTCTATATAATGGTTCATAGTCATCTCCCAGAGTTCTTTCACTGGGTGTAGCTGGTTCAATTGATTACTGCTCTATTGGAACTGATTTGGTTTATCTCATTGCTGGAGATGGCCATGTCCATCAGAATTGATCATCATATAGTATTGTTGTTAAAGCATATAATGATCTCCTGGTCCTGCTCATTTCATTTCATTCATTTCTCTCCAGGCCTTTGTGAAATCATCCTGCTGGTCATTTCTTACCGAACAATAATATTACAAAATAAGCATATGCCATAATTTATTCAGCCATTCTCCAATTGATGGGCATCCACTCAATTTCCAGTTTCTGGCCACTACAAAAAGGGCTGCCACAAACATTTGTCCACATACAGGTCCCTTTCTCTTCTTTAAGATTTCTTTGGGATATAAACCTAGTAGAAACACTGCTAGGAAAAAAGGTATGGACAATTTGATAACTTTTTGACCATGGTTCCAAATTGCTCTCCAGAATGGCTGGATGTATTCACAATTCCACCAAAAATATGTTAGTGTCCCTGTTTTCCCACATCCCCTCCAACATTCCGTATTATCTTTCCCTGTCATTCTAGCCAATCTGATTAGTGTATAGTGGTATCTCAGAGCTGTCTTAATTTCCATTTCTCTGATTAGTAATGACTTGGACTTCTTTTTCATATGGCTAGACATAGTTTCAATTTCTTTGTCTGAAAATTGTCTGTTCATATCCTTTGACCATTTATCAAATGGAGAATGGCTTGATTTCTTGTAAATTAGAGTCAGTTCTCTATATATTTTGGAAATGAGGCCTTTATCAGAACCTTTGACTGCAAAAATATTTTCCCAGATTATTGCTTCCCTTCTAATCTTGTCTGCATTAGTTTTGTTTGTATAAAAACTTTTCAGTTTGATATAATCGAAATTTTCTATTTTGTGATCAATAATGATCTCTAGTTCTTCTTTGGGCATAAATTCCTTCCTCTTCCACAGGTCTGAGAGGTAAACTATCCTATGCTCTTCCAATTTATTAATAATCTCATTCTTTAGGCCTAGGTAATGAACCCATTTTGACCTTGGTGGACAGTGTTAAGTGTGGGGCAATGCCTAGTTTCTGCCATACTAGTTTCCAATTTTCCCAGCAATTTTTGTCAAATAGTGAGTTCTTATGCCAAAAGCTGGGGTCTTTGGGTTTGTCAAACACTAGATTATCAAAGTTATTGGCTGTTTTGTCCTTTGAACCTAACTTATTCTATTGATCAACTGGTCTATTTCTTAGCCAATACCAAATGGTTTTGGTAACCGCTGCTTTATAATATAATTTTAGATCTCATACAGCTAGGTCACATTCATTTGATTTTTTTTTCATTAATTCCCTTGAAATTCTTGACCTTTTGTTTTTCCATATGAACTTTGTTGTTATTTTTTCTAGATCATTAAAATAGTTTTTTTGGGAGTCTGATTGCTATAGCGCTAAATAAATAGATTAGTTTAGGTAGTATTGTCATCTTTATTAAATTTGCTCACCCTATCAATGAACATTTAATATTTTTCCAGTTGGTTAGGTCAGACTTAATTTGTGTGGAAAGTGTTTTGTAGTTTTGCTCATAAATTTCTGATTTTCCCTTGGCAGACAGAGAATATTTTATACTATTGGTAGTTACTTTAAATGGAATTTCTCTTTGTAACTCTAACTGTTGGATTTTGTTAGTGATATATAAGAATGCTGATGATTTATATGGGTTTATTTTGTATCCTGCAACTTTGCTAAAGGTGTGGATTATTTCTAACAACTTTTTAATAGAATCTCTGGAGTTCTTTAAATATACCATCATATCATCAGCAAAGAGTGATAATTTGGTTTCCTCATTGACTACTCTAATGCCGTTAATCTCTTTCTCAACTCTTATTGCCAAACTAGCATTTCAAATACAATATTGAATAGTAATGGTGATCGTGGGCAACCTTGTTTCACTCCTGATCTTATAGGGAATGGTTGCAGTTTGTCCCACTACATATGATGCTTACTGATGGCTTTAAATAGATGCTACTGATTATTTTAAGGAAAAGTCTATTTATTCCTGTACTCTCAAGTGTTTTTAATAGGAATGGATGTTGGATTTTATCAAATGTTTTTTTCTGCATCTATTGAGATGATCATATGGTTTTTATTAATTTGGTTATTAATATGACCAATTATACTGATAGTTTTCCTAATATTGAACCAGTCCTGCATTGCTGGTATAAATCCTACTTGATCATAGTGTATTATCCTGGAGATGATTTTCTGTATTCTTTTTGCTAATATTTTATTTAAGATTTTTGCATCAATATTCATTAAGGAGATTGGTCTATAATTTTCTTTCTCTGTTTTCAACCTACGTGGTTTAGGTATCAGTATCATGTCTGTGTCATAAAAGGAATTTGGTAGGATTCCTTCATTCCCTATTTTTTCAAATAGATCATATAGCATTGGGGCTAATTGTTCTTTAAATATTTGGTAGAATTCACATGTAAATCCATCTGGTCCTGGAGATTTTTTCTTAGGGAGTTGATTAATATTTTGTTCTTTTTCTTTTTCTGAAATGGGACTATTTAAGCAATTTACTTGCTCCTCTGTTAATCTGGAAAGCCTATATTTTTGGAGGTAGTCATCCATTTCACTTAGGTTATCAAATTTTTTGGGCAAAGTAACCCCTTATTATTATTTTAAATTCCTCTTCATTGGTGGAAAGTTCTCCCTTTTCATTTTTAAGACTACTAATTTGATTTACCCCTCTCCTTTTTCTAATCAGTTTTACCAAAGTTTTATCTATTTTATTGCTTTTTTCATAAAACCAACTGTTAGCTTTATTTATTAGTTCAATAGTTTTTTGATTGGGGATTTTAAATTTGGTCTTTTTCTAGCTTTTTATGTTGCAAACCCAATTCATTGATCTTCTCTTTCTCTATTTTATTCAAGTAAGCCTCTAAGGATATAAAATTCCCCCTTATTACTGCTTTGGCTGCATACCATAAATTTTGGTATGATGTCTCATCGTTGTCATTATCTTGAGTGATATTATTAATTGTGTCTATAATTTGCCATTTTATCCTATCATTCTTTAAGATGAAATTATTTAGTTTCCAATTATTTTTAGTCTATTTACTTCTAACTTTTTGTTGAATGTAGTTTTTATTGCATCGTGGTCTAAAAAGAAAGCATTTACTATTTCTACCTTCCTGCATTTAATTTTGAGGTCTTTATGTACTAATATATGGTTAATTTTTGTGAAGGTTCCATGAACTGTTGAGAAGAAAGTATACTCCTTTCTGTCACCATTCAGTTTTCTCCAATGATCTATCATACCTAATTTTCCTAATATTCTTTTTACCTCTTTAATTTCTTTCTTATTTGTTTTGTGGTTTGATTTATCTAATTCTGAGAATGCAAGATTGAGATCTCCCACTATTATAGTTTTGCTGTCTATTTCTTCTTGCAACTCTCTTGGAAGTTAGATGCTATACCACTTGGTGCATATATGTTTAATATTGATATTGCTTCATTGTCTATAGTACCTTTTAGCAAGATATAGTTTCCTTCTTTATCTCTTTTAATTAGATCAATTTTTGCTTTTGTTTGATCTGAGATAAGGATGGTACCCCTGCTTTTTTGACTTCACCTGAAGCATAATAGATTCTACTCCAGCCTTTTATCTTTATTCTGTATGTATCTCCCTAATGTAAATGTGTTTCCTCTAAACAACATATTGTAGGGTTCTGAATTTTGATCCACTCTGCTATCCACCTCTGCTTTATGGGAGAGTTCATCCCATTCACATTTATGGTTAAAATTGCTAGTTCTCTATTTCCTGCCATCATGATATCCCCAGATTGTGTTTTTCTTTTTCTTGCCCCTCCTTACCCCCTTCCTTAGTATCAAACTTATGGGCCCCACTTGTGTCATGCTGCTCTCCCTCTTTAGCATCCCTCCTTCCTCCCTTTGAATCTCTTCCCCTTTCTTGTACCCTTCTCTTATTACTCTTTTTTTTCCTTTTCCCTTTTCCTCTCCCATTTTTTAATGACGTGAGAGAAGATTTTGTATAAAATAAATATTTCAATTATTTTCTCTTTGAGCCAACTCTGATGAGAATAAGATTCACACAATGTTCCTCCCCCTCTCTAAGTTCTCTCAGATATGATAGATTTCCTTTGCCTCATTGTGGAATGTAGTTTCCCTCTTTTTGTCTTCCCTTTTCCCTTTTTCTGACACTATCCCTTTTTCATTTCTACTTCCCCTTTTTATGTTATATTAGTAAAATCAAATTATATATGTGGTTTTTTTGTACATCCACAACAGAAATACAGTTTTCAAGAGTTCCTTTTACTTTTTTCTGCTTCTCTTGAGTCCTGTGTTTGGAGATCAAAATTTTTGTTTAAATGGAATTCTTCTGTTTCATTAAATGTTCATCTTCCATGGAAAAAATGCTCAGCTTAGCTGGGTAGTTTATTCTTGGCTGCATACCAAGTTCTTTTGCCTTTAGGAATATCAGATTCCATTCCAGGCCTTTTGATCCTTCAATGTTGAGGCGGCCAGATCTTGAGTGACCCTTATTGTGGCACCTTGGTATTTGAATTGTTTTTTCCTGGCTGCTTGTAATTTTTTTTCTTTAATCTGATAGTTCTGAAATTTGGCCACAATATTCCTTGGGGTTTTTATTTTAGGGTCTTTTTCAGAAGGTGTTTGATAAATTCTTTCAATGCCTATTTTACCTTCTGGTTGTATTACTGCTGGGTAGTTCTTTTTGATGATTTCCTGTAAAATAGTATGGAGGCTCTTTTTTTCATCATAATTTTCAGGAAGTCCAATGATTCTCAGATTTTCTCCTAGATCTATTTCCCAGGTCTGTTGTTTTACCAAGCACATATTTGACATTTTTTTCTAATCTCTCATTTTTTGGTTTTGCTTGACTGATTCTTGATGTCTCAATGAATCAGTCATTTCTATTTGTTCATATCTGATATTTAGTGAGTTATTTTCTTCATTAGCTTTTTAAAATTCTTTTTCTACATGTTCAATTGAGTTTTTAAATGAGTTGTTTTGCTCTATGGAATTTTTTTCCATTTCAATAAATTTTTTTGGTGAGTTATTTTCTTTTTCCAATTCACAAATCCTTCTCTCTTGGGAATTTTTAATCTTTGCCAATTTATAAATTCTGTTTCCCTGCACTTCTTGGGAGTTTTTTTTTTACCTTTTCCAATTCACATTTCAGAAGTTGTTGCTCTCTTGCATAGCTTCCTTTTCCTTTCCTCATTTTTCTTCTAGCTCTCTTTTAAGGTTTTTAATAGTTGGGGACCAACAATTGTCTGGAGACTGTCTGCTATTAGTATCCTTGGGGTTGAAAACCTGTTCTTTTTCTGTATAGAAGCTATTGATTGTCCTTTTGATTTTTTTATTCATTTTGATAAAGCCTGTAGGGTCTGCCTTTAGGGACAGGAGATTACCAGCTTCCTCTGCAGAGCATGGATAAGTGTATGGATGGGTAGCTGTCCTGCCAACTGGCTACAAAGAACAGCGAGGTACTGGAGTGCTCTGGTAAAGAGTCCCTCCTCCCCGCCACCAAGTAACTCAGGCCTGCACTGGGGAGTTGTAGAAGTGCCCTGCAAAGAACTCTGCTGTGCAAGTTAAGGACTGCCCTGGGACTTGAAGATGGGCAGTGAAAATGTCACTACCCCAGGCCAAAGCCCACTGTGGGGCTGTGGCTATTAGCAGCTGACCAGTCCCACAGGGACCAAAGTTTCCCTGCCCAGGGAAGCACAATCGGCTGTGAAAGTTCTATTGCCCCAGGCCAAGCCCCCCACTGTGCAGATTAGAGCCTGCCCTTGGCTGTGCCCCCCCTGCTGTGCAGATTTGTAACTGCCTCCACAAAACCCTGGTACTGCAGGATGTGGCTGTGGGGCTGTATTATGGTCTGCTTTGAGTCACTTCCAGTTTTGGGTGGTTATACCCAGATCTTGTTAGGTTCTGGTGTTTTTTAGAGAGTACCCTCTGTCTTTGGCTTTAATTTCTCTGCCAGTTTACTGCTTTATAATTAAGGCAGAGCAGTTAGCCTATGAGAGAGTTGTCTCTAGCTGCAGAGGTCACCCCCATCCCTCGTTTGCTCTGGATGCTAGTCTCTCCCTTCCTGCACTGGTCTGTTCCTGGCCCCTCAGGACAAACCTTTCCTGGCGATCTTCTAGATTATCTTTGGCTGGTAAGTTGTTGTGCTTCTAAACTTCATGGGTTTTACCAGTCAAAGGTTATTTTTGAGGCTAAATTTAATGTTGGTCATGAGGGCATGAGAGGAGCTTACAAAGTCACGTATGCCTTCTCTGCCAGGTTGGCTCCTTCTCCTCTCTTCCCACTTTTCAATGAGGTGAGAGATGTTTCTCTGTAAAACAAATATGTCTAATATTTTCTCTTTGAGCCAAATCTGATGAGAGCAAGATTCACAGTGTCTATCTCCCTCTCTTCTTTCCCTCAGATACAATAGGTTTCCTTTGCCTATTTGTGAGCTGTAATTTCCCTCTTTTTACCTCCACTTTTCCCTTTTTCTGGTACAATCCCCTTTCCACTTCTAGTTCTTTTTTAATATTTTAACAGTAAAATCAAATTGTACATGCATTCTCCATATATGCCTTCAACAGAAATACAGTTCTCAAGAGTTCTTTTTGCCTTTTTATGCTTCTCTTTGATCCTATATTTGAAGGTCAAATTTTTGTTTAGCTCTGGTTTTTTGCATCAGAAATAAATTTAATTCACCTGTTTCATTGAATGCCCATCTTCTTCCCTGGAAGAAAATGCTCAGTTTAGCTTGCAGTTTTTTTTTTTGGCTGCATTCCAAGTTCCTTTGCCTTTTAGAATATAAGATTCTACCCCCTTTGCTCCTTTAATGTGGAAGCTCCTAGATCCTGAGTGATTCTTATTGTGGCTCCTCAGTATGTGAATTGTTCTTTTCTTGGTGCTTGTAATTTTTTCCTGGGTTTGATAGTTCTTAAATTTAGTCACAATATTCCTTGGAGTTTTAATTTTGGGGTCTCTTTTAGTAGGTGTTTGATGAATTCTTTTAATGGCTATTTTACCTTCTGATTCTATGACATCTGGGCAGTTCTCTTTGATGATTTTCTGAAAAATAATGTCTGGGCTCTTTTTTTCATTATGATTTTGAGGGAGTCCAATAATCCTTAGATTACCTTTCTTAAATTTTTTTTCCAGGTCTGTTGTTTTCCTAAGCAGGTATTTAACATTTTTTTGTATTTGTTCATTTGTTTTGGTTTTGGATTCTTGATGTCTCATAGAGACATTCATTTCTGTTTGTTCAATTCTGATTTTTAATGAATTATTTTCTTCATTTTTTTTGCTTCTTTTTGTAATTGTTCAATTGAGTTTGTAAGTGAGTTGTTTTGTTGTATGGAATTTTTTTTTCATTTCACAAAAAATTTTTTAAAGGAGTTATTTTCTTTTTCCATTTCACAAATTCTGCTTTCCTGAAGAGTTCTTTGTCTTTTCCATTTCACATTTCAGGATGTTGTTATCTTTTTCCACTTTATCAATCTTTCTTTTAATGAGTTATATGCCTTTTCCAGACCCTTTTACAGAGTTTTCCTTTCCTTACACCATTTTTCTTCTAGTTCTCTTTTAAGATCCTTTTCAATTTTTTCTAGGAGTGTCTTCTGTGATGAGGACCAAGTTATAGCACCTTTTGAAGCTTTATCTAGAGATAATGTGCTTTTAGTTTCCTCTGGGTTTGAGATCTGTTGTCTTTCACTATAGAAGCTGTCTACAATTAGAGCTCTCTTTGTCTTTTTACTCATTTTTTTTTTTTAAATTGGGATCTGCTTTTAGGGCAAGAAGGTTCCAAGTTTCCTTTATAAACCAGGAAATGACAGCAGCTGTGCTAAGATCAGTGGCTGTGCTGGGATGAGCATCTGTGCTGAGTGGCTGCGCTGGGATCGTTCTGAGTCACTGATGGTACTGTGTGGGCATGGCCAGGTCCCATGAGACTCTGGCACTTTGGGGTACACTCTTTACCTTTTCTGTTTATGCGGGTTATTTATAACTTCTCTGTTGATCTACTGGCTTGCAACCAGGGCAGAGTAGTCAGTACTATGATAGAGTCCTCCCCATAGATTCTTCGCCCTGTGGAGACTTCACCCCATCTTTGGTCTGTTCAATATGCACTGGCCTCCATGTCTGTGCCCAGCTTCTTACCATGCCTGCACCCAATTAAAACAGACCTTTTCTGGTGATTTTTGAAATTATCTTCACTGGGAATCTGCTGCTAAAGCATGAATTCTGTCAGTCTAGTAGTATTTTAGAGGCTGAATTTCATATTAGTGTGAGGATAGAATGAGAGCTCAGAAAGAACCGTGTGTCTTCTCTGCCATCTTGTCTCTGCCCCCCTGTTTTTTCCCTCTTAAGAAGTCATTTGTCCTATTCTTGTAAGGATACTGATTAAAGTTCTCTCACCTTCAGTAGGAGATTCTTGGCCAACAAAGCCCACTCCTTGCTAAAGAATTGATGCCTTTAAGCTCAAATCTACCCTTTGGAACCCTGGCTTGCCTCATTCCACCTTAGGATAGATGTTCCATATACTTCCCAATTTTATTTTCTGAAGATAAGTCTCTATCTAGTCTTTTCTTTTAGGACTATTTGTCCAATTCTCAGGGGTCATAGAGGTAAGGACATGCCTTTCTAATTACCATTCTTTTTGCAGGTGATCAAAGGTGTGTGATGAAATGAAAAAATAGAGGATGAGTTTATGATTTATCTCATAAACTAATTATCCAAGAGATTATTAAATGAGATTATTAATTAAATTAAAAATTGATTATTAATAATTATAAGATCTTGCCCTTAAGATGTTTATATTCCAGAGGAACAAAGTATGCATGCATAAATATGCAAAACAAATGCAAAGGAAAGATACAAGATAAGGAAACTGAGGCCCTTTGAGGTCTAATGATTTCCCCAAACACTTTCAGTTAAAAATTAATTAGTTATTGATTAAATAAAAAAAAATATTGGTCCCTGTTTTTAAAGATAAAGGCATTTATATAGGAAAGAAGACAATGTGATTAAGAAGATTCTGAGTATGTTTGACCTTTTTTCTCTTATTTAAAGGTAGTTAGGTAGGAAAAGAATCCACCTTTCTGAGTAAATCCATAGGGTGAAATTAAGATCAGTGGATTGAAGATACAGATTTCAGCCTATTAAAAAGTAAAATGTCCTAATAATTAGTGCTGTCTCACAGTGGAATAAGCTTCCTCAGGAGCATTTAAAAGTGAGAGTTTTGAAATCGTCTAGTTTAGCATTCTTATTTCACAGAAAACCAATCAATCAAGAAGAATTTATTAAACATTCACTGTGTACCAGTGACTATACTAAGTGCTTGAAATTCAATTTAATCAGTTAAGAAACATTAAGTTCTAGAAATTTGCCAAGTGCTGGAGAATCAAAGACAGATAAAAATAACTGTCACCTACTTTATCTAATTTGGAAGTAACACAAAGACCAGTATATATGTAGACCATATATACAGTGTATTCTAGAGGCAATCTCAAAGAAAAGATACAAGCATTAATGTACACCAGGAAAGGCTTCTTATGGAAAGTAGGATTTTAGCTGAGACTTGAAAAAAAATAGGTAACTCAGAAAATAAAGATGAGGAGGGAGAAGATTCTAAGCTAATTCAAAGGCAAAAATATGGCAATCCTGGATATATCTGTATGTAAAAAATTTTTAAAAATGCAAAGTAGGGAAGATGGTGCAGTAGGTCAGAAAACTTTTGAATCCCCAGATTTTCTACAGAGAAGAGGGTAGGAGGGAGGGAGAGAGAGATGGGGGGGGGGGGGATGAAGAGAGTACAGTAGAAAGAGAGAGAGTGAGGGAGAGAAAACTTATCTCAGAATAGTTGAAATAAGACAGGAGAAAAACACTTGCCATTATCAGACAATTTGAGAATACCCCAAGAAACATACACTCTGCAGAGGTTGAGTTTCAACCTGAGTGAAGTACAAACACGTCCAGATTGACTCCACAGAATAAACAAACAAGTCCCAGGGCCAATTAGGTTGAAAGGCAGTCTCAGTCTTGGAAACATTCATCTTTCAAACAATGTGGCAATTTTACCCACTGTGTAGGAAAAGAGTGAAAGACCTTCCTCTTTTGAGGAATGCCAAACACACCTCAGTGAGGGGCAGGAACCTAGTTGCCTGCAGGCACTTGGAGAACAGATGACCAAATCTCAATTTGGGGGCAGAGAGGACAACTGAGATTCACAGCCACTACAGGGATCACAGAGAGTATGAACATTTGTGGAACAGTATGGCTGGAGGCCCTAGCTGTGTCTTGGGGGTGTAGTGGAGAGCCTGAGGTTGTACCCTAAGAAGGAGCTCATTCTATAGCAGTAAGAAGGACCTGAGGCTTGGTGCATCATTTTTTTTTTTAAATAAAACTTGATAATACTCAATGCTACAAAAAAAAAAAAAAAAAAAAAAAAAAAAAAAAAAAAAAAAAAAAAAAAAAAAAAAAAAAAACAAGCAAAAATAAATAAATAAAAATTAGTAAGCAAAGGAGATAATATAAATATAGATAGTTACTATGTGGATGGAAAAGATCTGAGTTCATATTCAGAGGAAGATAATGAAGCTTAATAAAGTCGCTCCTTGGAATTTATGACCAAAGAAGAACTAGAAAACATTATGATATATAAAATGGATAATTCCGTTTACATTAAATTAAAACAATTTAACACAATCAAAACTAACGCAGCCAGGATTAGAAGGGAAGCAGAAAGCTGGAGAAAATATTTTACAGGCAGTGTTTCTGATAAAGGCCTCATTTCTGAAACATATAGAGAACTGACTCAATTGTATAAGAATACAAGCCATTCCTTACTTGATAAGTGGTCAAAGAATATGAACAGACAAAATTCAGATGAAGAAAATCTTCCATAGTAATATGAAAAAATGCTCTCAATTATTATTCATTAGAGTAATGCAAGTTAAGACAATACTTATTTACTACTTCATAACTCTCAGTTTGATTAAGATGAAAGGAAAGGATAATAATGAGTGTTGGAGGGGATGTGGGAAAACTGGGACACTACTGTATTGTTGGTGGGATTGTGAACTAATCCAACCATTCTGGAGAACAAATTGGAGCTATGTCCAAATGGCTACAAAAATTGTGCATACTGTGATCCAGCAGCGTCTCTACTGTGTATGTATTCCAAAGAGATCATAAAAGAGGGGAAAGGAGCCACATGTTCAAAAAATGGTTTTTGTCAGCCCTTTTTGTAATAGCAATGAACTGGAAATTGAGTGGAAGCCCATCATGTGGGGAATGATTGAATTAGTTATGGCATATGAATGTGAATGAATTAGTTATGAATGTAAACAGATCCAGGAAAACATTTTCCATGGTACAATGTGGTTTGTTTGCTTGTTTTTTTTTTTTTTCTTTTCATGTTTTTTTTTTCCCTTTTGATTGGATTTATTCAGTTAGTTTGTGCAGCATA
Source organism: Sarcophilus harrisii (assembly GCF_902635505.1). NCBI lineage: Eukaryota > Metazoa > Chordata > Mammalia > Dasyuromorphia > Dasyuridae > Sarcophilus > Sarcophilus harrisii. Next base: position 364,918,402 of record NC_045427.1, on the reverse strand, counting down.
GTGGATATAGAGATATGTTAAGAAGAATTGCACATGTTTAATTTAATTTGGATTACTTGCTGTCTTCAAAGCTTTCAGGTTAAGTAAAAATATTGGCAGCAACAAGAAAAACAAAATAAATATCAAGTAACTAAAATAAGGATTACAAGAGACTTAGCAGCTACTATGCTGATGGACCATATAGCAAAAAATCTGGAGTAATGATCAAGGGTAACTTATTTAGAAAAGTTAAATATGAGAATGGAGAAAAATATTTAATGAACTAAAAAACTTTCAGGTTTTTGTGGCAAAAAAACCTAGAACTTAAGGGAAAATTTAACATGTACTAGAAAAATATAAGGTAGACATTAACTGATCTTGATGTCTCATAGAGTCATTAGCTTCCATTTACTCAGTTTTAGCTTATAATGTATGATTTTCTTCATTTAGCTTATATATCTCTTTTTCCATTTGATTATTTCTACTTTTGAAGGTGTTGTTTTCTTTTGCATTCAGCTTTATTTATTTTTTTTTTCTGAGGTTAAGTGACTTGCCCAGGGTCACATAGCTAGGAAGTGTTAATTGTCTGAGACCAGATTTGAACTCATGTCCTCCTGACATTAGGGCTGGTGCTATATCTACTGTGCCACCTAGCTGTCCCATTTAGCTATTTTTTAAAAATAATTGCCTTCCTTTTCCAGGCTGTTGACTCTCGCATTTCTTTTCTCATTTTTTTCTTCTATCTCTCTTATTTGTCTTATGAGCATTTCCAAGAAATCTCTTTTGATGTGAGGCCAATTCATAGCACTCTTGGAAATTTCCTCTGTGGACATTTTGTTCTCATCCAAGTTGGTTTTTTGGTGTTCCCTGTCACCATAGTAGCTTTCTAGGGTCAAGGTTCTTTTCTGTTTCTTGATCATTTTCTTTCCTTTTCTTTTGGCATTTCCTCTTTTTTTTTTTTTTTTTTTTTATGATTGAGCTTTGCTCTTGGGCTAAAGGGGACACTGTTCCAAGATTTCTGTGCAGCTCTGAGCTTTGGCTTTGAACACACATGGCCCTTATACTTCCAGGGAGCAGACATTATCTGCTTTTTCCAGAAAACAGCTTAGTTTCCCAAATTTTGCCTTCTGAATTAGGGACTGTCCTGCTGGTTTGTTCAATTACTGAGCAAGACTAAGGGTCTACATTGCTGATCTGTTATGATTAAGATCCTCTCACTGGATTTCTCATACTCACTTTGATCTGGGATGAACACCTCTTTCATCCCAGTGAGACTGACCTTTTTTGATTTTTTTCAATTTTTTTTTAGCTGGAGAGTGATTTTATTTCATCAGACTCTGTTCAGAGATTTCTTTTCATGAGGTATTTGAGGGAAACTGGGAAACCTTGGAGCAGCTTCCTGGCTTTACTCCACCATCTTAGCTCCACCCCAATAAGATAAGATAGACATTAAAGACAATTATAAGGAACTAAATAAGATCAAATATATTAGCAATATTCTGATTGTCATCATTATTTTGGTAGTTTGAAAGAAAATCATAGACAGCTAAGTATGATGGTGTGATTCTTAAAAAAATACTGTCGGGAGAGACAAAAATGAATAGTTATTTCATATAAATGAGACATAAAAGGAACAAATGTTGCAAGAGAAGCTAGTAGAAGTGAGAGCATGTAGAGCTGCAACCTCATTCCCTTCAGGAACAACATATATTTCCAAAAATATATATCCCAAAGAGTATAGAGGCCTTCTAAATTTAGAAAGAAATGAGACGGTTAGAAGATAGAGGTGGAAGAAAGGGTAAACAAAGGATTCTTAGAGGGGTGGGTAAGTTAATAAATATGAGGGCAAAGTAGAGGGTAGAAGTAAAGTAGAGGAATGAGGAGATGTAAGGTAAATAGGATAAGGATAGTGAGGAAAAATTAGAGGGAGTAAAATATTCAACAAGTAATTTTAGCTTAGAATGTGAATGGGATGAATTTATTGATAAAATAGAAATGAATAGCAGATTAAAATTCTGAATTCAACAATGTGTTTTTTGTCTCTTTTTCTAGTGGTAAGGAACTAGAAATTTAGTGGATATTTATCAGTTGTAGAATGGCTGAATAAATTATGGTATATTAGTGTTACAGAACATTATTTTTCTATAAGAAATGATTAGCAAGCTGATTTCAAAAAAAGACTGGAAAGATTTAGATGAATTGATTCTGACTGGAGTGAGCAGGACCAAGAAAATATTGTACACAATAAGAAGATTATGTGATGATGAACTGTGGTGGACCTAGCTCTTCTCAACAATGCAGTGATTAAAGGCAATTCCAACAGACTTGGGATGGAAAATGCCATCTGCATCCAGAGAGAGAACTATGGAGACTGAATGTGGATCAAAGCATGGTATTATTACCTTGTTTGTTTGTTGATGTTGTTTTCTTTCTCATGCTCTTTCCCTTTTGTTCAGGTTTTTCTTGCACTATATGAAAAAAATGAAAATTTTAAAAGCTTGAATACATTTAAGTTATATCAGATTACTTGCTCTCTTGGGGAGTGGGTAGCAAGTGAGGGAAAGAAAAATTTGGAACATAAAGTCTCACAAAAATTAATATTGAAAACTCTAAACATTTATTTGGAAAAATAAAATGCTATTTTTAATTTTTAATTTAATACTTTTATTTTCCCAGTTACATTTAAAACAATTTTTACATTTGTGTTTGAAACATTGAGGTTTGGATTCTCTCCCTTATCTCCACCCCTAGGCTCCATTAAGAAAGTACATGTGAAGTTATGCAAAATATTTCCAGAAAAGTCATGTTGTAAAAGAAAACATAGATCTCCCATTCTCATGAAGAAAAAAAAAAATCCTTGAGAGTAAGAGAAAAAAAGAGAGAGAGAAAAGAAAGGAAGGAAGGAAGGAGGAAGAAAGGGAGGGAGGGCTTCAATCTATATTCAGACATAATTAGTTCCTTTTCTGAGTATGGATAGGATTTTTCATTATAAGTATTTTAGAGTAGTCATGGATCATTGTAATACTAAGAAAAGCAAAGACAGTTACAGCTGTTCATCCTATAACATTGCTATTAATTTGTATAAAGTATGTTTCACTTTGCTTGAGTTCATAGAGAACTTTCCTTTTTTTTTTCTGAGAACATCCTGATCATCATTTCCCATAAAACCATACTATTCTATCACGAACACATATGGCATTTTATTCAGTCAATCCACAATTGGTGGGCATTCCCTCAGTTTCCTTTTTTTTTTATTTTGCTCTGAGAAAGAGAGCTGCTATAAATATTTTTGGGGAAATATAGGTCATTTTCTTTTTTTAAAAAATCTTTTTTGGCATTCATGTCTAGTATTGGTGCTGTTAGGTTTTTATTTTTTATATAAATTTTGCTTAGTTCCCTCTATGTTTGAGATATGAGGCCTTTTCACAGACACTTGCATCAAAATTCTTTTACAGTTATTATTGCTAACTATATTAACTGTCATTCATTCTCTCTTTCCTTTCACCCTTCTTTCATCAAAAGTGTTTTGCTACTTACCACTCCATTCCTTCCTCCAATATGCCTTCTCTTTTTCCATTTCCTCCCCTCCCAATCCCATTCTCTTCCTACTTTTCTTCAGGGAAAGATAAATTTCTATGCCCATACTGATTGTGTATATTATTTCTTCTTTGGTCCAATTCTAATGAGAGTAAGAGTGACTCACTCACCTTTCTCCTCCCTCCCCTCTCCACTCATAAAAAGCTTTTTGGCCTCTTTTTTTAAAAGCAGATAATTTTTATCATTCCACTTCTCCCTTTCCCTTTCTCCCAGTATATTCCTTTCTCATCCCTTAATTTCATTTTTTTAGATATTATCCTTTCATATTCAACTCACACCTATGACACCTCTCTCTCCCTTTCTCTCTCTCTCTCTCTCTCTCTCTCTCTCTCTCTATATATATATATATATATATATATATATATATATATATATATATATACTGCCCTAATAATGAGAAAGTTATTATAAATTACTAGTATCATCTACTCCTTTAGAAATATAAACAGATTAACCTTATTAAATCCCTTATGATTTCCCTTTCCTGATTACCTCCTTATGCTTTTCCTGAGACCAGTATTTGAAAGTCAAATTTTCTATTCAGCTCTGGTATTTTCATCATGAATGTTTTGAAGTCTTTATTTCATTGAAAATTCAGTTTTTCTTTGCAAGATTTTACTCAGTTTTGTTGAGAAGGTAATTTTTATTTGCAATCCTAATTATTTTGGTCCCCAGAATATCATATTCTAATCTTTTAATTTTTTTAATTCAGAGGCTGCTAAATCATGCTTTATTTGGACTAATGCCTCTATTATACACAGATTTTCTTTCTAGATCCTTGAAATATGTTCTTCTGAGAGTTCCTGACTTTGAAAATATTTGTTGAAGTTTTCACCTTGAGATCTCTTTCAGAGCTGATTGGTGGATAATTTCATTCTATTTTATCTTTTTGTTCTAGATCATGGCTTTAAGGTGAACCAATAATTTTAAAATTATCTTTCTTGGATCTTGTCACTTGTTTTTCCAATGAGATACTTCACATTTTTCTTTTGTTTTTTTCTTTTGGTTATGTTTTTATTCTTTATTTTTCAAAGTCATTAACTTACATTTACTCAAATCTATTTTTTAAGGATTATTTTCCTCAGTAAGTTTTGTTCCTTTTTCATTTGGCTAATTTTTCTTTTTAAGGCATTCTTCTTTTCATTGACTTTTTGTATTTCCTTTAGCACCACTCACAATTCTTTGAAGTTTTCAGTTCTTCCAAGGTGGTATGATCCAAAGAGAAGATTGTTTACTACTCTCCTGGCCCATGTTCTGGTCTGTGACCATGAGTACAGTTTTTTGACCTGGAAGTGTGAGAAGGGTTCCATCGTCACTATGGCTTGTAAGTTATAATATATTAATACTCCTCCTCTCTTTGAGATTATGAGCCAGAAACTCATCTTGGATCTAAGTATGGGAAAAGCAAAAGTTCTGCCACAGTAGTAGTAAAGACACTTCTTTCTCACCATCTGTTGGACCCCCTTGCCTTCAGAAACTGCTGTAGCTGTTGCTTTTGCTGCCACTGCTTTTGCCACCATTGATTAAGTGGCTCTCAATGCTCATTCGGTTTGTTGGGACAGAGGCTATGTTGGGTCCCACCTGTGCTGGGACTGCACTGCATTCCTGACCTGATAAAATAGACCTTTCCTGCCAATCTTCCAAATTGTGTTTGGCTGAAAAATTGTCCCACTGTGTCATTTTTATGGGTTCTGACGCTTTAAAATTTGTTTAGAATTATCATTTTAAGGTATTTAAAGCAGTTTGGGGTAGAGCTCAGGTGACTTCTGGCCTTTACTCTGCCATCTTGACTTTGCATCTTGCTAGTCTTTTTCCTAAAACCTGCCCTGATCCTACTTCTTGGAAAAAAGAAATATTATATTACATGTATATATGATAACATTTTAGTCATTCCCCAATTGATTGGTATCTCCTCAATTCCCAATTCTTTGCCAATACAAAAAGAGCTGCAATAAATATTTTTCTACATATAAGTTTATTCCTATTTTTTTTAATAATTTTTTGAGCTATAAACCTAGTAGTGATATTTCTGGATCAAGGGATATACACAGTGTGATTGCTTTTTTGACATAGTTTCAAATTGCTCTCCTGAATGGTTGGATTGTGAATGGTTCACAACTTTACCAACAATATATTAGTGTTCCTATTTTCCCACAGGTTCTCATCTTCTCCAACATTTATTATTTTTCTTTTTCTGTCATATTACCAGATCTGATAGGTTTATGTAGGGTTTTTAATATTTGTCCTGCTCTCCTCACAACAACCTTGTGAGATTGGTAATTAAAATCCCATTGTAATTCAAGTCAGATGATATTTAATAGTCTTGTGATTAACCAAATCACTTCTGTTCTCTAAGACTCAGGGTAAGACTCTGTTAAAAAAATACAACAGTAATTTCTGCATTATTTACCTCAAAGAGTTATTATAAGTTCACTCTTCAAATATGAGCTATTAACATTCTTATTTTACACATGAAGAAACTAGATTTCAAAGAAGGGAAGTATGTTCCCTGTGGTCACACAAAAAGATCATAAAATGTGGAGGCAGAAAGGAACTTAGTATCCTTCTAATCTAACTCACATCCAAAAGGAAATCTACACCATAGCATACCAGACTAGTGTGCAAATAATCTCTGCTTGAAGACATTTAAAAAGGGAACAACTAGCCATTTTCAAGTAAAGCTCATTTCTTTTAGTGAGAGACTGTTAGAAAGTTTTTTCCTACCATTAAAGGAAATATGTCTAGAAAGTCAAATACAAAGTCCTTGCCTTTCATTTAAGATTCAGTAAAATCAGTTTTGAGTTAACTTTCCAGTCTTATCTTCCCTTCCAATACATGTTGAACCAGGTTGTGATGTCAGGATAATGACTTTGCGTTCAATTATATAAGCAAATGGAAATGACTGAATGTTTTAGAGCAAAAAGAGATGAGTGGTCATTACCCAATTTCACCTCACACACTTCTACCACCCTATATTCATGTAGGCTAGTGTACATGGCCAAAATATTTACCCATACACACACTGCTTCTTGATAAAACACTTCTCTTCTGAGAGATGCCATTTTTTCCTGCTAATACTTCCAAAATTATCCTATATATAAAAATACACACACACACACAAATCTTAATATGTGTGTGTAGAAAATACCTATCTTTTCACTATAGTTGATGACTATAGTAATCTATTATTTGATAAACCCAAACCTCTGGAATAAGAACTCACTATCTGACAAAAAAAGCTGGGAAAATTGGAAACTAGTATGGAAGAAAATAGGAAGAAAATACACCTAACACTGTATACAAAGATAAGATCTAAATGGGTTCATGATTTAGACATAAAGAATGAGATCATAAGCAAATTAGAAGAACATATGATAGTTTACCTCTTGGATCTGTGGAGAAGGAAGAAATTTGTGTCTAAAGAACTGGAATTCATAATTGAACACCACATAGATAATTTGGATTATTTTAAGTCAAAAAGTTTTTATATAAACAAAACTAATGCAGACAAGATCAAAAAAGAAGCAATAAGTTGGGAAATCATTTTTACATCTAAGGGATCTGATAAAGGCCTCATTTCTAAAATATAGAGAGAATTGACTCAAATTTATAAGAATTCAAGCCATTCTTCAATTGATAAATGGTCACAGGATATGCACAATTTTCAGATGAAGAAATTAAAAGCATTTCTAATCATATGAGACGATGCTCTAAATCACTATTGATCAGAAATGCAAATTAAGACAACTCTGAGACACCACTACACATCTCTCAGATTGGCTAAGATGACAGGAAAAGATAATGACAAATGTTGGAGAGGATGTGGGAAAACTGGGGCACTAATACATTATTGATGGAACTGTGAACAAATCCAGTCATTCTGCAGGGCAATTTGGAACTATGCTCAAAAAGTCATCAAACTGTGCATACCTTTTGATCCTGCAATTTGGGACCTATATGGGCCTATATGGCAGAGATCTTAAAGGCAGGAAAGGGACCCATATGTGCAAAAATGTTTGTGGCAGCCCTTTTGGTAGTGGCAAGAAACTGAAAACTGAGTGGATGCCCATGATTAGTTGGAGAATGGCTGAAAAAATTATGGCATATGAATATTATAGAATACTCTTGTTATATAAGAAAAGATTAGCAGGATGATTTCAGAGAGGCCTGGAGAAATTTACCTGAACTGATGCTAAGTGAAGTGAGCAGAACAAGAAGATCATTGTACATGGCAACAGCAAGATTATGTGATCAGTTCTGATGAATGTTGCTCTGTTTAACAATGAGATGATTTAGGCCAGTTCCAATCATCTTATGATGAAGAGAGCTAGCTGCACACAAGGAGAAAACTGTGAGGACTGAGTGTGGATCACAACATAGTACTCTCTTTTTGTTGTTGTTGGCTTGTATTTTGTTTTCTTATTTTTTCCTTTTTGACATGATTTTTCTTGTGCAACATGATAGTTATAGAAATATGTATAGAAGAATTGCACACATTTAACATATGTTGGATTACTTGCAATCTAGGGGAGGAGATGAGGGAAGGGAGAAAAAATTTTGGAACACAAGTTTTTGCAAAGGTGAATGTTGAAAATTATGAATATATTTGGAAAATAAAAAGAAAGAAAATATTTTTATACGTATATATGAAGGTTCTCTTTCTATATATAGATAAAAATAAGTATAGATAAATATATCTAGGTCTATATATAGTTATATATAGACATGTATCTATATATATATTTCTAAATCTCTTTCTTTTTATGTATCTTTTTTTAAGGTAGAAATACTATGTTTTGAGCCACACACAGTCTCCATAGTTTTCTTTGTTATTTATTATTAACAATTATTATTTTTATTTTTAAAAAATACATACAAAGATTGTTTTCAACATTCACCCTTCAACATTCAACATTCAAACCTTTTGTTCCAATTTTTTCTCTCTCCCCCTCCCCCATAAACAGGTAGAAATCCAATATAGGTAAAACGTGTAATTCTTCTAAACATATTTTGATATTTATCATACTGCACAAGAAAAATAAAACCAAAAGGGGGAAAATGAGAAAGAAAAAACAATTCACATTTAGTCTCCATAGTCTTCTTCCTGAATGAAGATGGCTCTTTCCATCACATAAATCAGAATTGCCTTGAGTCACCTCATTGTTGAAAAGAGCCAACTCCAGCACAATTGAACATCAAATCATCTTGTTGTTACTATAAATGATGTCCTCTTGGTTCTAGTCATCTCACTTAGAATCAGTGTCTTTCCACATTCTTCTGAAATCAGCTTGCTCATCATTCTGTATAGAATAATATTATTCTAGTACACTCCTATACCATAATTTATTCAACCATTCCCCAAGTGTTAGACTTCCACTAAGTTTCCAGTTCCTCGTCACTACAAAAAGGGGTACTACAAACATGTTTGACCATCTGGGTTTTTTCCATTTTTTATTATTTCTTTGGGATACAGACCCAAAAGAGACACTGCTGGATCAAAGGGTATGCACAGTTTTACAGTCCTTGTGTTTAGTTCCAAATTGCTCTTCAGAATAATTGGATCAGTCCACAACTCCATCAATAATATATTAGTGCTCCAGTTTTCCCACATCCTTTCCAACATTTATCATTATCTTTTCCTGTCATTTTAGCCAATCTGAGAGATATGAATGGGACTCTAGAATTATCTTAATGTACATTTCTCTCATCAATAGTGCTTCAGAGCATTTTTTCATATGACTAAAAATGGCTTTAATTTCTTTGTCCGTAAATCGTCTGTTCAAATCCTTTGACTATTTAACAATTGGGGAATATCTACATATTTATAATATCTAATTTTTCTACAAAACCAGGTAAGATAAATACTATTCCAATTTCCATTGTTAGATGAGAAATTTGAGGCTGAGAAATAATAAGTAACTTGTTCAAGATAATGCAGCTAGTCAGTATGGGAGGCAGTCTATGAACTCAGGTCATTCTGATTCTTAGTACTCTATCCACCATATTACTTAGCTGCCTCCCAATGAAAGCTAGTAAGAAGTAGGGTATTTTCACAGTTTCCACTAAGACTTATTCTGGGTTGAGGACAAGTTATTTAATTCAGTTGGACACATCCTTGCAAATTTAGTGATTGCCCAGAGATGGAGAATATACTGCTATACCTCATTCACAAGGACCAAGGAATAACCCCCAGCGGAAGTAGACTTAAACTGTACATTTGGTACTTACTACCAAAGCTCCTAAGGCCCCACTATTATATTCCCCTTTTAATCAAATAAGCCAAAATGACGATTTAACTCTTCATCCTGAAACATTTATTAACAAAAGTCAGTGAAACATAATCATAGCACTACATAACAATACACACATAACTTCTATTCTCTAATCAATGGAAATAGCATATGTTGGGGAGAATGGGCATAGACCTAAAGAAACATAGCTGTGAAAAATGTGAGTATAGAAATCAATGTGAACAAGGCAACTCACAACTCTGGAATACAGGTCCTTGGTCTCTTTAGAGACTTACTGTGGGCCTTATTTTACTCAGTCCATTAAGCATTAAATACTTTTATCAAATAGCAGCTATATGCCTGAAATCTTCAGAGCTTCTTAGGTCTTCTTTTTTGTCTAAGCACTGAAGTGACATTATGTTCTTTTATTTGAAAGCATCTCCTTTAAGCCTTGATCTACAAATTTAATCAGATCTGTTTTCTGGGTTTCGAGCAATTTTCTGCTTTGTATCATAGAGGGCAGTGAAGCGCATTTTAACCAAGCCTCTAAGGGCTTTCATGTCTCGCAGTATCATAAAGAAAAGCAGAATTCCTCCAATAAGATCAACAATTAGCAGGAGATTCTGCTTTCTTCAATAAGCTCATAGCATCAGGGTTTTCCTCCAAACAGATCAGTTCCCACATAAACTGAAAAACCTGTCTCTAGTTGACTGCTCTTAAATTGAACGTGATTAATAGCAATCACTATTATCTTTTGTCTACTTCTTATTTGTTTGGTTCTGATGACTTCTGAACTCTGCCAGATTTTCAGTTCCATCAACTTATAGCTTCTTTATAATATTCTTAATATTGACTTCTACTCAAATTCTTCTGACTCTAATTCAAGCTTCCATATGCAGGATATATCAAAAGCTTTAAACTTTTTAAAGCTTAAATATGAACTAAGCTCTTCATCACCAATCCTTGATAGTTCCTGATAGTCCTAGTAATAAACTTCAGAGATGTAAAAATAGTCACTTTGTCAATTAGGTATTAGGGAATAAGGCAAGGAATCCATTTTACTATTAATCAAACGTTTTTACCTCATGGATGCCATTTTTGAATTTGTGACAGCATTGAAATTAGTATTACATAGGGCTTGGGCTCAAATTTAATAAGGCCCGAGTTCTGGCCTCTGAAACATGCTGGCTATATGACTATTAACTTCTCAGTATTCCAGAATTATAAGTAATAGAACACTTCCTAATTTCTAGTTTAGGTTTCTCTTCAACTTAATTTTATTTTTAAACTCAGATTTTGGTTTCATCAGTTTAGGAATACATTATACCAATATAAATCATAGATTAGTTTCCTCTATCAGCTTTGTGTCACTCATCCAGCCCTGTCTCCCACCACTATCTAAATAATGAAACAATAGTAATACATCATGATATATGTGCATGTATACACAATATATATATTTTTAATATTAGAAGTGCTATTCTTGGAATAAGGCTTCATATGATCAGGCCATAGATTTTTTTAAAAAATTGTGTGTGTTTTGAAATAGGAGAAAGGAGACATAGAATAAAAGCAAAGATCTCTGCCTTTCTATCTGTCTCTGTCTCTCTCTGTGTGTGTGTGTGTGTGTGTGTCTCATTGTTAGCACCAAACAATAACTGAAACATGCTTTAAAGAATTCTGAAAAATACTCCTAGATAAACACACACACACACACACACACACACACACACACACACACACACAGTATAGCTCTGATAGTTTTTTTTTTAATTAGGATACATTGTTACATTACAATAAACATGGAAACATTTGAAATATGTTGTAGGTGGAGTATATTAATTCTGATCCTAAATCAAAGAACACATTAAAGCTAGTCAAAGGAATTCCCTCTTCACCTAGACTCCCCAGATTTGGTGAAAATTGTGACATATGTAAAGGACTGAATCATCCTAAATTAAGCAGAAAGCTTTGCAAATAAAAGAAGTTAATGTTAAATTGGAAAAATCTGTTATTTTTTTTTAAAGATCTCATTTCAAGAAAGAACTTGTAGAAACTTTATAATTAAATTTGGGAAATAAGACTAATAACAATAACTCACATTTTTTAGATTTTATATACATCATCATTGCACAGATTTAGGGTATAGGTAAGGTGGGAGAGAACCTTCTAAAGTGATAAGGAAACTAAATTTGGAATTCTAAGAACTGGGTTCAAGTCCCATCTCTGACATTTATCATCTGCCATCTATTATATGACTGTAGGTGAATCACTAACCAATAACCTCTCTAAGAATCATTTTTTTCATCCATAAAAAGACATTATCTCCCTGATTTATGGGATATGCCATGTTAAAATGAAAATGCAGAACCAAATAATATAGAAACCTATATTTAAAGTCATAAGACCTGATTTTGATGTCATCTATAATGTTGAAGTATCTGGGTAAATCTGGGGAAAAGTTCATCTTCTCTTCTAAGCATCAGCCACCCTTTTTGGAAAATAGAAAGGAAATAATTTTTTTTGTCTATTTTACAGAATTTTTATGAGGAAGGCATTTAGTATATGATAAAGCACAAGAGAAATTGGAGCTGAGATTATGCTTATTTAGGCAGTGGTTTAAAATTTCCAAAATACTAAACTAATGATATGACTATGATTATAATGAAGATTATAATAAATATCATCTACATTTTTTGGATGAGGAAAAAGAGGTTTCTAAGATTACGTAGTTGACAAATGTCTAAGGAAGGAGTTGAATCCAAATCTTCTGTCTTTGCATGTACCATGCTAACTACACTATAGTGCTTCCCTTGTTTTATTGTGGAAAAAATGAGTCTCAGAAAGATGAAGGGATTTACTTAAGATAATAATAGATACTGTGCATGTTGTTGTTTTCAGAGAGGACCATGACATCAGGGAGGTGATGCCATGACAAGCAACTGAATTCAATTTAGGTGAGGTAGGACTGCAGGATCACTTGCCCCACTTGCACCTTCAGAGCCATCTGGATCCAGTGGTCAGATACAGATCAAGACCTCCAAAGATGGATCTGCATTCAATGAGCCACTTTGGCCTGTTGAAAGTACTGTGTATTAGAACTCAAAATGAATGACACAGAACAAACACGTTTTTTTTTCCTGCAGCATGACAAAAAAAGATGTAAAGAATATTATTTTCTCACTGGAATGACAGCCTTCCTTGAACCTTTCTTTTTGATTTTCATGATGTAAGGAGTGAAAGTGCTTCTATGGTACTTTGCAACACTAGTTGTTTAGAGGGACTATCAATTATACTACTCTGCCCCATTCCCCCAAATGAATTTTCCCCAGCTATAGTTCGAGCTAATGACATTGCAATTTTAAATACATGGCTCTTTTTATTATATCCAGGTATATCACAGCATCACACATTAAAGTTTGAAGAGACCTCAACAGGCATCTAATCTGCCTCATACCCCAAATGAATTTCCACTACAGCATATATTTGTTCATCTAGCCTCTTCCTAAAGATTTCCAGTGAAGGAGAAACCTGTACTGATGATGAAACTTACTCTCCAAGTTCAATCTCTCTCCATTCTTTTATCAAAAAAAAAAGTATTCCTAAAACTGTGAAAAAAAAATTTTTTCTTACAAGATAACAAAGAAAGCAAAGGGTTAATAAGGGAAGTCCACAGGAATGACTCACCAGGTAAAAATCTTTTAACCTTTCTGCCCTTGTTTGTACAGTATTTTTCTAAATTCCATTTCACCAAGGTATATTCAATTACACAAGTGACCAGGAATACATCAAATGTAATTAGTTGAGATAAAACAAAAAATGGGCAAGATTAAAGAGATATGATCTTACTACGGATAGAATAGGAATGGGCATAACAATATTTTGGGACATCTAATTTAATCTCATATGCTTGCATTACATAGAGCTCATGAGAAGGAGAGATGGTCAGAAACCCCTGGAAAGTGGCAGATGATACATTTTGGCTGCCTGCAAATGGAACTACAAAAAAGAAAAACACTTTGCTTTCTTCAACATGTAATTGAGGGACAGCCAAAAGGCACCCTCTCTCTGTATGATCTATGTTGAAATAAGATTATCAAAAAAAACACATTTATAACATGGAAACCCCAATATATAGAACTCTAATTCAGGTTATCTGTACTAGCCACTTGTTAGGGACTATTTACACTGTGACCAATATAATATTTATCTACTTAGAATATCCAGGTGAGTGAAATGTCACTAGATATTCAAAAAGGGTTCAATGTTAACTGAGCAATCTGAGGTCAAAATGACCTAAAACTATCAGAAGCCAAACAAACACTAGCTCAATTTAAAAGCATCCCCATGATTGGTTTTGGTACTTGAAACTTATGGGGAACATTATTGTTCCATTAGTTAAAATCATCATAGCCATTTCCCTCCCTTATTCTAGAGATTTTAAATATCTGTTCTTAATTTGCCCTTAAATTTCCTGTGCCAATTTCCTGAAGAAAAATATAAAGGAAAATATGACTAAAACATTTTGACAACAATTTTAAAGTTGTTTTATCCTCACAATTGTCCTTTATATCACATGGCATGGAATTTTTTCTCTCTGTTTTGCAGATAAAGAAGCTAAGACCCTTAGAATCACATGGCTACACTACTAATAAATGTAATATCAATGATTTCATTCTTTATTACTATTATTATTTTGGACAGAATTGGGCTTGCAAATGGTCACACAGCTAGTAAGTAACTGAGGTGTGGATTTGAACTCAGATCCTCCTGACACCAGGGCTGGTAAATTTCATTCTTAATAGTGACAATTGAACTCCTGTAAGTAAATAAGATTGCTATGGGAGATTTTAGAGAGAAAAATGATAAAGCTTAGAAAAATTCATTGAGAAAATGAAGGAATGGAAAAGAGAGATAGGAAAGAAAAAGGAAGGAGGAAAGGGAGGAAGGAAAGAAGGAAGGAAGGAAGGAAGGAAGGAAGGAAGGAAGGAAGGAAGGAAGGAAAGAAGGAAGAAAAGTAGGTAGTGGTTTCTTGCTTATTTAATACTGCTAAAGTTTTCTCAACCCCTAACCTGGATGCCAAAAGAGGAATATAAGTATATTTTCTAAATAATATCCTTTCTAAATAACTTTCTTCTGATGTAACTGCAAAAGGCATGATTATTTTGGGTTCTCACTGTGATAAAACTAAAGTAGGGAGCTGGGGACTTTCATGAGGGATGGCACTAAAATGTCAACAGATGGCTTGCTAATCATGTTAAAAAATACTCATTTCTTTTTAAAAATGGTATTTTTCAGTAAGTACATCAGAAAGGAATATTTTTTATCTAAAATATAATAGTCAAATGTCTTTTAATTAATATGCTTAATCATCAAGGTCATAATGGTAATCATTTCTAAAAATTAACATTCCGATCTGTAGAACAGAAGACTGTCCAAATATATGTTTAGAACTACTGAATTTCTAAACTTGAAAAAACATCTCCCATTGCAAAAGGGGGATGAAGAAGAAGAAGAAGAAAAAGAAGAAGAAGAAAAGAAGAAGAAGAAGAAGATAACGTGTTAAGTGTCTGAAGCCAGATTTGAACTCCTGACTTCAGGGAGGTACTCTATTCCCTACTCCATCTAGCTGCTTTTTCCCTTAGTTTTGAGATACTACTCTTACTTGGTTTTCTGCCTACTCTCTAACTATTTAGCCTCTCTTTTTTTCACTTTATAATACCTCCTAACTGGATTAATGTCTTGAAAAGATAACAGAATCAAAATTATAAGGAAAGAAAAAAATTCTAGGAAGATGGAAGAGTAGTCAATTGGTAAATTTTAAGTTTTTCCAATTTCCCCCACAACAGTACAAATTTGCACCTCAGGGAGAACATAGACTGGTGAAAAATCAAGAAGATTTGGGATAGAACAGTGGTCCCCCTGCTACACCCTAGAACATCTGAAGAAAGACCTTGGGCAGAGTATTGATCTTTCTGAAGTGCAATCACCTCTGGGGTAGTTCCACAGAAACATCAACTGGGGATCTCTCTATCTGGTATGATTGGAGCTTCAGCAGGAACCACAAAAACTTTCACCTTCTGACTGTTTATGGGATCAGGATCTGAGTCTGGGAAGATGAAATGTACCTTGGCTGATTGGGAACACGAAGTCCCAACTATGTTGCTAAGATGTGGCCCTGGATGACAAGGAACCAGTACTTGGTGAGTGCCAGAAGCAGAAGGGCAGGGATGCTGCTGGCAGTGGGCATTTGCAGCAGAGTGAGCTCTTGGTTTGTGGTTTCTGTAGAGAGCTGAAGAGAAGCTTGAGGCACCATTCCTCTACCCCATATTTAAAGAGACTTATACTAATACCTTTTAATTAAAAAAAAAAAAGAACTAACAAAGAAGAAAGAACCCCACCATTGAAACATATTATGAGAACAGGGAAGATCAGGGTTTATCTTCAGAGGAGGACACTTTAGTAAAAAGAGCTTCTTCCTCAAAGAGTAACATGAAATTACTCCCCACCAACAAAGAATTTATAGAACTCAAAAAAGAATTTAAAAATAAAATGAGAGACATTAAGGGAAAACTAAAACTAAAAACCATACAAGAAAAACAAGAAGATTATGAAAACAAAGTTAACCAACTAGAAAAGGAGGCACAGAGTCTGAAAGAAAAAAATCTTTGAAAATTAGAATTGGAAAAGGGGAAGCCAGTGAAGCTATGAGAGACCAAGAAATAACAATACAGAATATAAAGAATGAGGAAATAGAAAAGAATGTGAAACATCATATGAGAAAAATGACAGATATAGAGAACAGATCAAGAAGAGAAAATAAGGAATAATTGGACTTGCAGAAAGTTGTGACCAAAAAGAGAACATTGACACAATAATGCAGTAAATAATCCAACAAAAATTGTTCTCCAGCCATAGAACATGAGGAGAAATAGAAAAATAAAGAAATCCACCAAACACCACCTTTACCACCACCACCATCTTTTGTGGAAAATACATAGGAACATAATTGCTGAATTTTGAAACTCCCAGATCAAAGAGAACATTTTGCAAGAAAGAGGAAAAAAAATTCAAATACACTGGAGCTAAAATTAGAATTATACAAGACTTATCAACAGCTACCAGAAAAGACCCCCGGTCCTAGAATCATATTTATCAATAATCAAAAGAACTAGATTTCTAACCAAAAATATCACATCCAGAAAAATCATCTATAATTCTGAATGAGAAAAAAATGGATCTTCAATGAACTTCCAGATTTTCAGGACTTTCTATACTAAACATAAACTTAACAGAAAATTTACATACAAGCCAATTTCAAAAATCAGTTTTAAGGAACTCAACATGGACAAACTGTTTAAAGATGGACAAATTGTTCACATGGGAATGTATACTATATGTT
The DNA here is from genome assembly GCF_902635505.1 of Sarcophilus harrisii. Taxonomy (NCBI): domain Eukaryota; kingdom Metazoa; phylum Chordata; class Mammalia; order Dasyuromorphia; family Dasyuridae; genus Sarcophilus; species Sarcophilus harrisii. Next base: position 364,901,194 of record NC_045427.1, on the reverse strand, counting down.
TAAGACATCAACGATAGGGTAGCTCAAAAGAAAGATTGGCAGAATTAAGGCAATAGTAATCATGTTATACAAAGGAGGTACAAAGGAAGAATAGACACAGAAGCATTAGAAGGAGAAGGAGGGCTCATAGTTCTGAAAACCTGTTCACATTGGGAATGTGTTCAATAGGCAACACTATGTATATACCATTAAGGACATAGTAACCTCCAAAATCTATAAAGAAACAAAGGGAGAAGGATGGGCAGATAGGGAAACAAAGGGTGAAAGAAGAAGAAAAGGTAGGCATCACTGAATGGGGGGGAAGTTAGGTACTAGCAAGGCAAGTTGGGAGCAGAATTTTATAAAGCAAAGGGTCAGCAGGGATAGGAAAGATATGTGTGTGTGGTGACCACACTAGCACCCAGGATACCTCAGAAATCAGCCGGAATCAGGATAACCAAAAGTCCTTAGTCTTTATTCTTGGTCTTTAGGGATAGAAGTGAAGGGGATGAAAGAGAATCTCCACAGCCACCTTCTTCCTCATCCACTGCAAAGAGTGACTCTGGCTAGTCTTACTCCACCTCCTAGTCCCTCCTACAATCCTCTGTATATACCAGTCATTGAGCCAGCACAGGATAGTGGAAAGGACCATTTTCCAAGCATATGCCCATAGAGTATTGTCCAATCAGTAATTAGTTCTAAGTTCTTGAACCGGCCTCAGTGCAACAACTCAAGAGTTTCAGCCCTTTACATTGTGTCTATATGTTGGGGTATATCTGTCTGTCTGGGTATGTATATATACACACACATATATACAAATATATCTTTTCTTAACTATAGTCTATTTGAGGGTGGATAGGGATGAAAGAGGGGGGGAAGAATAAAGTAAAAAATGGGCACAGCAGCAAACAAAAAAAATAATTTACAAGGAAGTAAAGAACAGATGGGCATTCATGAATATAATTATATAATTTCTTCTATTAATAGATATACTTTCTTGAACTGGTAAAAAAAAAATTGTAAGGGGTGTGAGAAGCCATCTAGTTCAATTCTCTCATATAAATGAAGCACCTGAGTTTCAAAGGAGTCAATTAACTAATGAAATCCAGACCCTTTTTTCTTAATGATTTTATTATCTTCTATGGGTTTCATTCTATATCAAGCTCTAATTTGTTTCTTGAGTTCTGGCTACTCTGTGACTAATTCTGTTTTGGACCTTGTTCTTATATGCATTTCAGACTCATTGTGTTAAACTTGTTATCATTTCCCATAAATCTCCTTCTCCTCCAAGTTTTCCTATTTCCTTCCTCTCTCCCTTCCTCCCTTCCTCCCTCCCTCCTTTCTTCCCACCTTTCTTCCTTTCCTTCCTCCATTCCTTCTTCCTTCCTCATTCCCTCCCTCCCTTCCTTTACCTTCATTACTCTCCCCTCCCTCCCTGCCTTCCTTCGTTTTTTCTTCCTTCTTTCCTTCCTTCCTTTCTTCTCTTCCTTCTGCCTCCCTCTTTCCCTCCCTCCCTTCCTTCCATCTTTCCTTTCCTTCTTTTTTCCATTCTTCCTTCTTTAATTCCTTCCTTCCTTCCTTCCTTCCTTCCTTCCTTCCTTCCTTCCTTCCTTCCTTCCTTCCTTCCTTCCTTTTGGCAGCATCATGCTTCCAGGCACTAAAATTCAAAATATGTCATCTTCAGCTCTCCTCTCTGGTCCCTTATATTCTTATCTTTTCCTATATCTTGCTGATTCACTCTCCATGACATTTCTTGCTTCTTTCCTTTTCTCTTCCCTCCCATGACAGTTAATCTAATTCATTCTCTAATTAGCTTTCCCCTGGGCCATTGTAAGGTCACCTGACAGAACTCTCAACTTCTAGTCTTTCAATACATTTTCCACCCAACTGCCTAAAAATATACTTCCTAAATCATAGATCTGAAATTGTCAGTCTCTTTATAGTATTCTAGATTGACTCTTAGATAAAGTAAAAACTCCTCATAATTTTGTTTCAACCTATCTTTTCAGTCCAGCACATTTTCCTCCTTCACATACCAATATCTCCAACCATAATTTTCCTTATTGAAATCTACCTGCTTCTATAGCTTAGCACAGTATGTCCCCCATGCCTGAAAAAAAACTTTTACCTCTTCCTTTGGGAATACTAATCTTCTTCCATGGCTCATCTTGTGGAATGCTTGTAATAGTTTCCTATTCTTTCATCCTCAAATTATTTAACATTTATTCATATGATACATATTTTATCCCTTATCAGAATATAAAATTGAGTCCAGAGATTGTTAATCATTTGTACCTTTATATATTTAATGAGTCCTATAATACCTTGCACATAGTAGGTGTTTAATAAATGATTGTTGACTTGATATCTATTAGAGGGGACCTGAAAATTGTATACCGAATCTGGATAGTCTTGTACATAAACTAAACTAACCAATGTTTGATACTCTCTGAATAGGAAAAAGATTGAATTTTGCACATTGATTTTAAATGTTGAGGGGAATTGTGAACAATCTCAAACTGACCAAGGAAAATCCATAATCATTCATGGCCATGTGGTTCACACAGTTTAGTTATCTACAGAAATGAGATTAATTACTTTGCAGGATCATTTATTTACCAAAGATTATACTACAGGTAATTGTCAGATATATTTTTATCATATCATAGATTTGGAATTGGAAGAATTTTCAGGGACAATCACCCTATTTTACAGATAGTGAAACTGATTCCTAAAAAAGCTAAGCAACTTACCCAAGTTCATGCAACTACTAAATGACAAAGCTGATTTGAACTGAGATCCTTGACTTCATATCCAGTGTTCTGTTTTACTTTGTCACACAAATCATCATGTACTTAAATGAATGCTTGATTTTGAGTGAAAGGATCTGGCTCTAAAATTTAATTATAGCATTTTGTGACTTTAAGCAACTTACCCTAAATTCCTTGGGTCTCAATATTGTTATTCATGACAAGAGGGAATTTGGTTACAAAATCTTAAAGATTGTATAAGACCTTTAAAGATTCATTCTGGTTTCATCTCTTAAGATCTTATATATAGGTATATAAACTCAGTTCACTTCTCTAGAACTCAGTTTCCTCTTTTGTAAAATAAAACTATTGTCTCAATTCAATAAGGAAATCTAGTTTATTCTATATAAAGTATGAGGAGAAAGGGATAAAGGAAAGGGGGATGTTAATGGAAGAGTGAATTGGGTAAGGCAGTGGTCAGAAGCAAGGAACAAAGTGGAGAGAAAGTATTGAATAAATAGAAAGGAAATCAGAACAATAATAACTGAAAAAAATTGAAGCAAGTTTTTCTGCTAAAGATCTCATTTCTCAAATATGTAGAGAAGGGCATCAAATTTATAAAAAAAGAATTATTTCTCAATAAATGATCAAAAGATATAAACAATTGGTTTTCAAATGAAGTAAAAATCAGTTATGTAAAAATGATATGAAAAGATACTCTAAATCACTATTGATTGGAGAAATGCTAGTGAAAATAATTATGAGGTCATTCCTCAATTGAAAAATAGTCAAATGATATGAATAATGTTCAGATGAAAAAATTAAAGGTATCTATATCTGTATGAAAAAATTGTCAATTACTTTGATTAAAGGAATGCAAATTAAAACAACTCTGAGCTACCACTTCATACCTCTAAGATTAGCTAAGATAAATGGATCAGTAAATGACAAATGTTGGAGAGGTTGTGGGAAAACTGTGACATCAATGCATTGTTGGTAGAGTTGTGAAATGATCCAACTGTTTGGAAGGGCAATTTGGAACTATGACCAAAAGATTATAAAACTGTGCAATACCCTTTGATTCAGCAAGGCCACATGTATCCTGAAGAAATAATAAAAGAAGGAAAATGGCCCACATGTGCAAAATATCTTTGTAGTAGCCCTTTTTGTAATGGCAAGGGATTAGGAATTGAGTGAATGACCATCAATTGAGGAATGGTTGAACATATTATGGTGTATGAATATCATGAAATATTATTGTTCTTTAAGAAATGATGAGCAAGATACCCTCAGAAAAATCTGTAAAGATTTACTTGAACTGATGAAAAGTGAAATTAATAGGACTAGAACATTGTATATAATAACAGTAATATTAAAAGATGATCAACAGTGAATGAAAGTGATATTCTAATCAATATAATAATTCAAGACAACTCTGAAGGACTTATGATAAAAATTACAATTCATTTCAAGAAAGAAAGTTGATAGAATCTGAATATAGGCTAAAATATATTTCTTTATTTTATTTTTCTTGTGAGGCTTTTTTGGTCTATTTTCTTTTACAACATGACTAATATGAAAATATGATTTGCATAATTATGCTTGTGTAAACTATGTTAAATTGCTTGCCTTCTCAATAAGTAGGGTAAAGAAAGAGAGAGAACTTGGAACTCAATTTTTTAAAATGAATATGGAAATTTTTTTACGTAATTGGGGAAAATAAAATACTAAATAAATAATTTAAAGTATTATTATTAAATTAAAGTATTGAACCAGATGGTCTCTTTCATTTTTAACAATCTAGTACTCCTACAAATTATATTTTTGCATATTCCTTCTTCTTAAATCTCATAACCACTCCTAAAAACTCATTTCTCTTTCTTGCTTAGCTTAGCAAAGAAGAGGCATACATGATGAACTATATTTTTATGGCAGTGACTGAACAAGCATTCAAGAAAAATACTTCCCCAAGAGAATGGTAATTATGGAAATGCACTCTTTTAGGTCATATAGCAAACACGGATTATGTGACATGAGCCATAAATATGTTGAGGACAAGGATTCACTCACTCTTTCCAGATGAGAATTGTTGACTTCTTTCTAAATATAGCTACAATCTCAACAGTTTTGGATGATGGGATGACACCAGGAAGTTTCCACCACAGGTTTCAGAAATATAGACAGTGGTTCACATGAAGAAAACCTGGAATTTCTAGAAGTCTTTATTGAACTAAACCATGTCATATAATGTAGTGATCTCTTTTCTAAAAATATGATGGTTCTCTGGGAGCAAGTTTCTTGGGGAGGTTTTCTGGAGACAGCCTTAGTTTCAGTTCCAAGCAATAATTGGAACCTCACAGACAGCCAGGAGTTAAAATCCAATCTTTTATTGTCTTTTCCAAGATAGCCCGGTTAGTTTTCTTAGAGGCCTATCTTCTTCCTTGGTTCCAAGAGTTTTTGCAGCTTGTCTTTTAGGTCTTCCAGTTTCTGCTTCTAACTCAACTCCAGCTTCTCAATCTCCAACTGACCTCGCACTCTGTCAATCTTCCGAACTGACTGACTCCACTGACTCAGCTCCTTTTTATGCTCTTTTAGAGGTGCAAACTCAAAGGTTGACTCCTCCTTAGAGAGTGGGATTATGGGAGGTGTAAACTGTGAATCTCATACTGAATCCTGACTTGTGAATCTCCCAAAAGTGTGAACTCTAACATGTGAGCTAATGTGTGAACTCTCAAAGATGTAAATACAAGCATTGTTTCTATCAATTCCATCAAGTTATCACCTTGTTTCAAGTTCTGGCCCATAACAATATAAGGTGATTCCCTTGAATGTTATTCATTATAAGTACCTCTCAGAGGAGGCCACTGATATTGTTGCTGATTTTTAAATTCAAATTCAAATATTCATTAAATAATTATTATGTACAGAGAAGTGAGATAAGCACTAAATAGAATAAAAATTGAGATAAGAAAAGCTCCTTCTCTTCATGGGAATTATAGATTAGTAAGGAAGAGTGGGATATGAACAGATATATAAATAAATATACATGAACTCACATGTACACATGCATATGCTCACCACCAGTGCTGAACATGATACAATGGCTTTCAAGTTAGAAAACCAGAGTTCTGATCTCACATCTGCCACTTGTTACTTATATAACTTTGGGAAAGTAATTTTCACTCTGGGTCTCATTTTCCTCTTGTCTGAATTGAATGGGCTTAAGTAAATGGCCTCTAGGATCCTTTCTAGGGACAGTTAAGTAGTGCATTGGTTACAGTGCCAGACCTGAAATCAGGAAGATTCGAGTTTAAATCTAGCCTCAGATATTTACTAGCTCTGTAGCCCAGGGCAAATTTCTTACCTTGTTTGCCTCAGTTTCTTCATCTGTAAAATGAGTTGGAGAAAAAATGCTAAACCATTCCAGTATCTTGCCAAGAAAACCCCAGATGGAGTCATGAGTAGTCAGACATAATTGAAAAGACTGAACAACAAAGACCTTTTCAAATTTCATTCTATGATTTGTGGTTTGCAATCTCTAGCATTTCAATTATCCAAGACAACTCTAAAAGATTTATGATGATAAATACTATCCATATCCAGAGAAAAAACTGATTGTGTCTGAATACAACCTGAAGAATACTTTTATAACTTTTTTTTTCCCTTGAGGGTTTTTTTTTGGGGGGGGGAATAGATCGATGTTTTCTTCATCACCAAGACTTTAATTGAAATGTTATATTCAGCTTCATGTGGGCTTTCTCACTGTGAGAGGAGGTAGAAGGAAGGGGGAGAATTTGGAAGTCTACATTTTGAATACAAAGTAAAAAGTTGTTTTATATGTAATTGGAGAAAATAAAATATTAAAACATTAAAAAAATTAAATGTCTACTATTTGAGTTTAGCTCATAGAAGTCTAGATCTTTTACTGTCATAAAGGAAGAAACTTGGGCCTAGGGATATTTCTTAACCATACTGTCAGGTGACAGACTTAGAATTTATGCTAAGTCCTATGATTTTAAATTTTCTTCATATTCTGTTAACCCCCCCCCCCACCAAATTTAGAATGACAGGAACTTATGGCGCAGTGCAAAGAATGGCAAACTGGAAGCCAGATAGTCTAGGGTTGAGTCCTCATTCTTCTTTAACTAGTAGTGTGATTTTGAGGAGGACATTTTGATTCTTTGGGCCTCAGTTTTTAAATTATAAAATGGTGTTTGTGGGCAGGGAAGATGGAGTACAGATAACCTCAAAAGCTCCTTCCAGCTTTCCATTCTATGTCCTGTGGTTCTCAGGGCTCTTCCAACTCTGACATGTTTGTTCTATATTTCAAGGCCCCTTCCACTTTTCACCTTATGTGGTTTTCCTTTTGTAGATATTAAAAATCTTTATTTTTATAGATGTACAAAAGATATACAAGTTCACCAAGATCTACTCCCTCTTCCTGCTCATGCAAAAATATGGTAGTATTGTCTTTTTTTTCACTATGTGCTTTTTTCCCTTCTACTCTACCCCCTAAACCAACACAATATTAGGCCAGATTCTGTCTTTGGTTAGTCACACCCTGTGGGGTGAAATGCAGCCATTGTTTCAGCACACAGCAGCAGGAGGCCAAATAATTTAGATTAGCAAGTGAAGAGTTTCATATTCAATTGAAATTAGATAAGCCTAACATAATTACCTGACCCTGGACTTCAGCCAATGCTCTGGGCCAAGGCTTTCAATGGTCAGAAAGTGCCACTATATTTTTAATGCCACCCAATAGTCAGAAACAGCCTCCCCCGGAGCACTATGACAGATTGCATATAAGCAGGTCTGTTATTAATCATATTTTAATCTCAGGATGGCTATGGCAGTGATACAAGTAGTCCAAAGGCTAATTTTAGCTCCATCACAACCTTCATTTGAGTCATTTCAAATACCATTTGAAAAACAAAGGTTTGGACATTATGTGACTACAGTTGCTATGTTTTGTTTCTGTTTTGCTTTTCAAATATGAAAATTAAATGTAGTCTTTTTTATCAGGAGACCCAGTGGTGCATAAGATTCAGTCATCTTTACAGAAAATTCTGGAGCTTTGTTACTCAAAGTTCCCAGCACCAATCCTAGGATATCATTCCTGATCATTTCCAGCCTTACCTATAATGCTCTTCTTATTTCTTCCTCTTGGTTTCTATGTCTTCCTTCAAGTTCCAACTAAAAGTTTACATCCTGTGAGAAGCCTTAATTCTTCTTTAAAGCTAATGCTTTAAGTATATGCTCTCTGTCATTTATCTTTTTTTTGTATATAGTTGTTCGCACATTGTTTTCCCCCTTAGATAGTGAGCTTCTTGAGAGTAGACACTGTTTCCTAATATTCCCAGTATTTAGCACAAAGTCTGGTATATATCATCATTTATTGATTCTCTGATCCTTCAGATATGTTGTTCACTACTATATGAGGCTGCTTTAAAACCTAAATTCAGACATGACTCATAGTAACCTTCCACATTACAAAATCCAATTATCACAGATTTAGACCCATAAATAACTGATCAAAATTCTCCTTTATAACAATTCTCAAAGGCAGCCATCTGTCCTTTGATAAAACTCAATAGAAAAATCCACTGACTATCAATGAAGCCCATTTGAATTTGAGACAGTTCTAGATTTTGGTGATCATTTTTCCCCTTAAAGGCAATAGAATTCTTCTTCACAAGATCTATTCATTTATTTCAGGACTTAGTGTAATTCATTGAGTCCAAACAAGAAAAGTCTAATTTCTCTCTTACATAAAAGCCAGACAACTATCATCTCAGCTCTGGGCATTCTCTTTGGCTTTCTTTAACTGATCATACTTCCTTGTTGGGTCACCCTTTCTTTGAAGCTATTCAGTTTAAAATTAAACATAATTCCAATTGTGATCTAAGCAAAGCAAATTATAGTGGGGATAGTACCTTTTACATTATAGTCATTGTGACTCTCTCAATGTAGTCTAAAATTGCATCAACTCCTTTCACTGACAAGTTGCACTATGGACACATGTTTTCCGCATACTAAGACACCCAGCTCTTTTTCACATGTTGTGGAAGATAATTCTGACTCAAACATATTTTGTACATCTATAACAATAGAGATTTTTAATATCTATAAAAGGAAAACAACATAAGGTAAAAAGTGGAAGGGGCCTTGGAAATGTAGAACAATTAAAGCTAATTCAGGCTTGGTGGTGGAATAAAATGAGTTACTTCTAGATAAACAATCAATAATAAGTTTACCTAATCATAACATAAAAATGGATATTCACAAACAATAATTTAGCATTAATACAGGTACACATAAATTTTTCTAACAATTTCCATTTAGAAATATATCAGGTCAACATGGTATGTGACTTAAATATGTTAGGACAAATGCCAGATATTTAGACCCCTGAGTTCATTTGGGAAGGATATTTTTAAGTTCTTTAGTGAGCAAGAAGCCACATAAATAAGGCTAGAAATTTTCAAGAATCTTCATGGGATGTGGAGGTGTAGAGAACAGCTTTACCTTTAGCTTCTTAAGAAAAATCAATCAGAAGACAGCATTGTGGCCTTTTAAGAGAAAAAGACAGTCAAATTCTTTTGAAGGGGGAGGGAAAAACCCTGATCATGGCCCCATCAAATATGAGCAGTGATTTATATTTTTTAACTTTTTAAAATAATATTTATTTAATATATTTTCCCCATTTCATGTATAAACACTTGTTAATATTCAGTTTCAAATTTTTAAATTTTAGATTCTCACTCTTTCTTTCTTTCCTTCTTTCTTTGCCTCACTCCCTTACCCTTATTGAGACGACTAACAATTTGATTTAGTCTTAAATGTGCAGGCATACAAAACATATTTTAATGTTTAGTTATATTGTGAAAGAAAACAGACTCCCTCCAAAAAGGAAAAAAAAAGTATGCATCAGATATTTTTCTAGAGATGGATGACATTTTCATCATAAATCTTTAGAAATTGTCTTGGACTACTGTATTACTAAGAATAGCTTCATCAGTCACAGTTGATCATGATACAGTACTGCAATTATTATGTACATTTCCTCCTGATTCCGCTTTTTATTTTGCATCAGTTTACATAAGTATTCTTAAGATTTTCTCAGAGAATTCCATTTGTCATTTCTCTGATCATAATAGTGTTCCAATTATAATTATATGCCTCAACTTGTTAAACCATTCCCAAGTTTATGGGCATCTTCTTAATTTTCAATTCTTTGCCACATAAATTTGCTGCTATAAATTTTTTGTATCAATAGTTTTTTTTTTCCTTTTTCTTTTTAATCTTTCTGGGATACAGACCTAATAGTCGTATTTACTAGATCAAAAAGGGTATGCATTGTTTTATACTCCTTTGAGCATAGTTCCAAATTATGCTCCAGAATGAATGGATCAATTCAAAATTATATCAATAGTGATTTAGTGTCTCAATTTTCCAACAATTCTGCTAACATTTATCATTTTCCTTTCAGAGTTGTTTTAATTTGCATTTTTCTGATCAAAATGGTTTAAAGCATTTTTTCTATGACTATAGATATCTTTTATTTCTTCTTCTGAAAATTGTTTGTTGATATTGTTTCACCAGTTATAAATAAAGTATAAATCCATGTTTCTTAAAAAATTGACTCAGTTCTCTCTATATCTGAGAAATATAGCCTTTATCATAGAAATTATCTATAATCTTATACAGTTATGATTATTGCGTATTTTCCTTTATTATACTTTTGCCCTGGTTATCCTATTCTTTTTCTTTTCACTATTTCCATACTCAAAAGTGTTTCACTTCTGACTACCTTCTTCAATCATTCTTCCCTTCTCTGAGCCCTCCCTCCCCATTTCTTTCCCCATTACTATCCTGCTGTCCCTTAAAGCTAAGATAGGTTTCCAAATCTATCTAAATCTAAATACCCACTAAATAGTGGATATGTTGTTCCCTCTTTGAGCTAATTCCAATGAGAGTAAAGTTCAATTACTCCTCTCCACCTCCCCCAACTTTCGCTCCAGTCTAAAAGTTTTTGTTCCTTTTTTTTAAACCTTCAATCTATATTTCCCTTTTTCCTCGTCCCAGTTCATTACTCTTTCTCACATATAATTTTTAGATATCATTCCACCATATTCAACTTATATACAAGTCCTCTGTATATGTATATATCTTCTAAGTGCCTTAATAATAATAAAGTTCTTAGGAGTTATAGTTTTCTCTTCTTATGAAGAAGTGTAAACAGTTCAACCTTACTGAGTCCATTAAGATTTCTCTTTCTTGTTTATGCTTCTACTGAATCATGTATTTGCAGGTCAAATTTTCTATTCATTTCTGATCTTATCAGAAAAGCTTGGAAGTCCTCTATATCATTAAATATCCATTTTTTAGATGATGCTTGGCTATAATGCTAGTTCCTTTGCATTCTAAAATATCATACTTTGTATCATCTGATCTTTTACTGTGCAGGCTGCTAAATATTAGAACATCCTGACTGTGCTCTGGAATATTGGAATTACTTCTTTCTGGCTACTTGCGATATTTTCTTCTTGATCATGAAGCTCTGGGATTTAACTAAAATATTCCCAGGGCTTTTTCATTTTGTGATTGCTTTGTGATATGATGATTGCTATGTTCTTTCAACTTGTATTTTATTCTCTGGCTCTAAAAAATCAGAGCATTTTTCCTTGATAATTTCTTGAAAGATAATGTCTAGGTTATTGTTTTTTGATTATGACTTTCCAGTAGCCCAATAAATATCCATCCTGCCAACTTGTTTAGCCCAGTATTTTGCTTTTGACCACTCCTCTCAAAAAGCCTTACCCTTTAATAACCTCTTCTCTTTTCTTATATCTTTCCTCTTCTACTTCTATTCTATCTTCCATTAGTTTCCATCTTTCCTTTCCTCTTTTCTCTCCTATTTCTCTCTAGAGTGAGACAAGGTTCTTTGGGAAGTTAAATGTGTCTGAAATTCACTCTTTGAGTAAAATCTGATGAGAGTAAGATTCATACAATGTTTATCCCACTATATTCCTTCCCTCAATTTTAATTTATTAAATAAAACAAGCATCTCCATAATATAATACAATAAAAAGATGATTGTACATGATACTGCAAATCTATATACAAGTTGCTATTCCCTTTATTTTATTTTATTTTTTATTTAATAGCCTTTTATTTACAGGTTATATGTATGGGTAACTTGACAGCATCAACAATTGCCAAACCTCTTGTTCCAATTTTTCACCTCTTACTCCCCACCCCCTCCCCCAAATGGCAGGATGACCAGTAGATGTTAAATATATTAAAATATAAATTAGATACACAATAAGTATACATGACCAAACCGTTATTTTGCTGTACAAAAAGAATCAGACTCTGAAATATTGTACAATTAGCTTGTGAAGGCAATCAAAAATTCAGGTGGGCATAAATATAGGGATTGGGAATTCAATGTAATGGTTTTTAGTCATCACCCAGAGTTCTTTCTCTGGGCGTAGCTGGTTCAGTTAATTACTGCTCCATTGGAAATGATTTGGTTGATCTCATTGCTGAGGATGGCCAGGTCCATCAGAACTGGTCATCATATAGTATTGTTGTTGAAGTATATAATGATCTCCTGGTCCTGCTCATTTCACTCAGCATCAGTTCGTGTAAGTCTCTCCAGGCCTTTCTGAAATCATCCTGTTGGTCATTTCTTACAGAACAATAATATTCCATAATATTCATATACCACAATTTATTCAGCTATTCTCCAACTGATGGGCATCCACTCAGTTTCCAGTTTCTGGCCACTACAAAGAGGGCTGCCACAAACATTCGTGCACATATAGGTCCTTTCCTGTCTTTAAAATCTCTTTGGGATATAAGCCCAGTAGTAACACACCTGGATCAAAGGGTATGCACAGTTTGATAACTTTTTGAGCATAGTTACCTTTGGAGGTTTTTCTGGACATGATTTTTCTTTAGGATCCTCAGAGTTTGGGGGGCAGAGCCAAGATGGCGGAGAAGACACACGCGACTTTCTAAGCTCTTCTCTTACCCTCTTTATCAATATTATATTGAGCCTCAAAAATAGTCTTGACTGCTACAATTCGTAAAGATAAGAAGTAGAACAACTCACCGGCCGAAGAAAATCTGCAGTCTCGCCAAAAAAAGGTTGGTTCCGGGGCCAGGGGGGAGATCAGCCCAGACTGGGAGAGAAATTAGGTTCCGAGGAGAGCCTCAAACCGAAAGTGAAAGCACAGATCTCAGCACAAGCTCGCAGCCCCAACCCGCAGTACGGGGCTTTTCCTTGGGGCAGTTGTGATCCTGCACGGCAGGAGGACGCAGCCCGGGTTAGCCTCCAATCTGCGCAGTGGGGAGCTCGGCTTGGGGCCATAGAGCTTTTCCAGGGCCGATTTGCATTGGGCAGAGACACTGGGGCAGAGTTCGGGGCGGTCTGCGTTCTGCGGGTCAGCTGCTAATACTCACAGTCCCACAAGAGGCTCTGGCCTGGGGCAGTGACACTTTCACCCCTTAGTCTCTAGCCGAGGGCAATCGCTAACCCACACAGCCCAACTGGGCACTTCGATAGCTCGGCCAGTGCTGAATCCACTTCCTGTTGGGGGAAGGGAAAACTCTCACTCAGAGCACTCCCATACCTCGGAGCCGGAAATCGGTTTACATCTCTCCCTGCTCTGCAGAGGAAGCTGGTAACCCCCTTGCCTAGGAGACATACCCTAAAGGCTTTAAAACATGAATAAAAAGATGAAAAGAACAATCGACAGCTTCTATGCAGAAAAAGAGCAGGTCAGCAAACCTGAAGAGACCTCAAACAGCAAACATGCATCAGACTGTCCTCCTTTACATGATGCTCTCATAGAAGAGACCATTAAAAGTCTCAAAAGAGAGTTAGAAGATAAATGGGGAAAGGAAAGAGAAGCCCTACAAGAGAGCAACAACTTCCTGAAATACGAATTGGAAAAGTTAAAAAAATTCCCAGGAAGTGCAGGGAAACAATATTGGTGAATTGGAAAAAATAAAGAATTCACTAGAAAGTAGGATGTGCCAATTGGAAAAGACAAAGAACTCATAAGAAAGTAGGATCTGTGAATTGGAAAAAGAAAATAATTCACTAAAAAAAATTAGTGAAATGGAAAAAAATTCCACAGACCAAAACAATACATTTAAAAACTCATTTGCACATATACAGAAAGAAGTAAAAAAAGCTAATGAAGAAAATAATTCTTTAAAAATTAGAACTGAACAAATAGAAATTAATGATTCATTGAGACAGCAAGAATCAGTCAAGCAAAAACAAAAAAATGACAAACTGGAAAAAACCATGAATTATCTACTTGCAAAAACGACAGACTTGGAAAATAGATCTAGGAGAGATAATCTGAGGATTATTGGACTTTCCGAAAACTATGATGAAAAAAAAGGTCTAGATACTATTTTACAAGAAATCATCAAAGAGAACTGCCCAGATGTAATAGAATCAGAAGGTAAAATAGGCATTGAAAGAATTCATCGAACACCTTCTGAAAGAAACCCTAAAATAAAAACCCCAAGGAATATTGTGGCAAAATTTCAGAACTATCAGATTAAGGAAAAATTTTACAAGCAGCAAAAAAAAACATTTAAATACCGAGGTGCCATAATAAGGATCACCCAAGATCTGGCTGCCTCTACATTAAAGGAACGAAGGGCCTGGAATATGATATTCCGAAAGGCACAAGAACTTGGGTTGCAGCAAAGAATAAACTACCCAGCTAAGCTGAGCATTTTCTTCCAGGGAAGAAGATGGACATTTAATGAAACAAATGAATTCCATTTGTTTCTGAAGAAAAAAACAGAACTAAACAAAAATTTGATCTCCGAACCATAGAACTCAAGAGATGCAGAAAAGGTAAAATAACTCTTTGAGAATTGTATTTCTGTTGTGATATACAAAAGAATACATGTATAATTTGATGGTACTGATATAACATAAAAAGGGAAGTAGATATGGAAAAGGATGATGGCAGAATAAGGTGGGAAGGAGGGATAAAAAGAGGAAACCACATCCCACAAAGAGGCAAAGGAAACTTATCATATCTGAGGGAATTTAGAGAGGGGGAGGAAAATTGTGTGAATCTTACTCTCATCAGAGTTGGCTCAAAGAAAAAATAATTGACATTTGTTTTTGAGAAAATTCTCTCTCACCTCATTAAAAACGGGGGAGAGGAAAAGGGAAAAGAAAAAGAGTAATAAGGGAAGGAAGGGGAAAAGACTCAAAGGGGGGGAAGGAGAGATTATAAAGAGGGTAAGCATCGTGATACAAGAGGGGTACATAAGTTTAAAAGGGGGAAAAGAGGGTTGGGGGAGGCAAGAATAAGTAAAGCATAATCTGGGGTTATTAGGATGGCAGGAAATACAAATTTAGTAATTCTAACCATAAATGTGAATGGGATGAACTCCCCCATAAAGAGGAGGCAGATAGCAGACTGGATCAAAAGTGAGAA
Source organism: Sarcophilus harrisii (assembly GCF_902635505.1). Lineage (NCBI taxonomy): Eukaryota > Metazoa > Chordata > Mammalia > Dasyuromorphia > Dasyuridae > Sarcophilus > Sarcophilus harrisii. Next base: position 364,885,980 of record NC_045427.1, on the reverse strand, counting down.
CCCTACAATAAGTTGTTTACAAGAAACACATTTAAAGCAGGGAGATACATATAGAGTAAAGGTAAAAGGCTGGAGCAAAATCTATTATGCTTCAGGTGAAGTCAAAAAAGCAGGGGGGAGCCATCCTTATCTCAGATCAAGCAAAAGCAAAAATTGATCTAATTAAAAGAGATAAGGAAGGAAACTACATCCTGCTAAAGGGTAGCATAAACAACGAAGCAATATCAATATTAAACATCTATGCACCAAGTGGTATGGCATCCAACTTCCTAAAGGAGAAGTTAAGAGAGTTGCAAGAAGAAATAGACAACAAAACTGTAATAGTGGGGGATCTCAACCTTGCACTCTCAGAATTAGACAAATCAAACCACAAAACCAATAAGAAAGAAATTAAAGAAGTAAATAGAATATTATTAAAATTAGGTATCTTGGATCTTTGGAGAAAATTGAATGGAGATAGAAAGGAATATACTTTCTTCTCAGCAGTTCATGGAACCTGTTCAAAAATTGACCATGTATTAGGACATAAAGACCTCAACATTAAATGCAAGAAAGCAGAAATAGTAAATGCTTTCTTTTCAGATCATGATGCAATAAAAACTACATTCAATAAAAAGTTAGGGGTAAATAGACCAAAAAGTAATTGGAAACTAAACAATCTCATCTTAAAGAATGATTGGGTGAAGCAGCAAATTATAGATACAATTAATAATTTCACTCAAGATAATGACAATGATGAGACATCATACCAAAATTTGTGGGATGCAGCCAAAGCAGTAATAAGAGGGAATTTTATATCCTTAAAGGCTTACTTGAATAAAACAGAGAAAGAAAAGATTAATGAATTGGGCTTGCAACTAAAAAAACTAAAAAAAGACCAAATTAAAAACCCCCAATCAAATAATAAATTGGAAATTCTAAAATTAAAAGGAGAAATTAAAAATATTGAAAGTAAAAAAACTATTGAACTAATTAATAAAACTAAGAGTTGGTTCTATGAAAAAGCCAATAAAATAGATAAGCCTTTGGTAAATCTGATTAGAAAAAGGAGGGAGGAAAATGAAATTAGTAGTCTTAAAAATGAAAAGGGAGAACTTTCCACCAATGAAGAGGAAATTAGAGAAATAATAAGGAGTTATTTTGCTCAACTTTATGGCAATAAATTTGATAACCTAAATGAAATGGATGACTACCTCCAAAAATATAGACTTCCCAGGCTAACAGAGGAGGAAGTAAATTGCTTGAATAGTCCCATTTCAGAAAAAGAAATAGAACAGGCAATTAAACAACTCCCTAAGAAAAAATCCCAGGACCAGATGGATTTACATGTGAATTTTACCAAACATTTAAAGAACAATTGGCTCCAATGCTATATAAATTATTTGATAAAATAGGGAATGAAGGAGTCCTACCAAATTCCTTCTATGACACAGACATGGTACTGATACCTAAACCAGGTAGGCTGAAAACAGAGAAAGAAAATTATAGATCAATCTCCCTAATGAATATTGATGCTAAAATCTTAAATAAGATATTAGCAAAAAGACTACAGAAAATCATCTCCAAGATAATACACTATGATCAAGTAGGATTTATACCAGGAATGCAGGGCTGGTTCAATATTAGGAAAACTATCAATATAATTGGCCATGTTAATCACCAAATTAACAAAAACCATATGATCATCTCAATAGATGCAGAAAAAGCATTTGATAAAATCCAACATCCATTCCTATTAAAAACACTTGAGATTATAGGAATAAATGGACTTTTCCTTAAAATAATCAGCAGCATCTATTTAAAACCATCCGTAAGCATCATATGTAATGGAGACAAACTGCAACCATTCCCAATAAGATCTGGAGTGAAACAAGGTTGCCCACTATCACCGTTACTATTTAATATTGTATTAGAAAGCTAGCTTTAGCAATAAGAGCTGAGAAAGAGATTAAAGGAATAAGAATAGGCAGTGAGGAAACCAAATTATCACTCTTTGCCGATGACATGATGGTATACTTGGAGAACCCCAGAGATTCTACTAAAAAGTTATTGGAAATAATCCACAACTTTAGCAAAGTTGCTGGTTATAAAATAAACCCACATAAGTCAGCAGCATTCTAATATATCACTAACAAAATCCAACAGTCAGAGTTACAAAGAGAAATTCCATTTAAAGTAACTACTGATAATATAAAATATTTAGGAATCTATCTGCCAAGGGAAAATCAGAAACTTTATGAGCAAAATTACACACCACTTTTCACACAAATTAAGTCTGATCTAACCAATTGGAAAAATATTAAATGCTCTTGGATAGGGCGAGCAAATATAATAAAGATGATAATATTACCTAAACTAATCTATTTATTTAGCGCTATACCAATCAGAGTCCCAAAAAACTATTTTAATGACCTAGAAAAAATAACAACAAAGTTCATATGGACAAACAAAAGGTCAAGAATTTCAAGGGAATTAATGAAAAAAAAATCAAATGAAGGTGGCTTAGCTGTACCAGATCTAAAATTATATTATAGAACAGCAGTTACCAAAACTATTTGGTATTGGCTAAGGAATAGATTAGTTGATCAGTGGAATAGATTAGCTTCAAGGGATAAAACAGTCAACAAATATAGTAACCTAGTCTTTGACAAACCCAAAGATCCCAGCTTTTGGGATAAGAACTTACTGTTTGATAAAAATTGCTGGGAAAATTGGAAACTAATATGGCAGAAACTAGGCATTGATTCATATTTAACACCGTACACCAAGATAAGGTCAAAATGGGTTCATGACCTAGGCATAAAGAATGAAATTATTAATAAATTAGAGGAACACAGGATAGTTTACCTCTCAGACCTGTGGAAGGGGAAGTTCTTTATGACCAAAGAAGAACTAGAGATCATTACTGATCACAAAATAGAAAATTTCGATTATACCAAACTGAAAAGTTTTTGTACAAACAAAACTAATGCAGACGAGATTAGAAGGGAAGCAATAAACTGGGAAAATATTTTTACAGTCAAAGGTTCTGATAAAGGCCTCATTTCCAAAATACTTAGAGAATTAACTCTAATTTATAAAAAATCAAGCCATTCTCCAAATGAAAAATGGTGAAAGGATATGAACAGACAATTCTCAGATGAAGAAATTGAAACTATTTCTAATCATATGAAAAGATGCTCCAAGTCATTATTAATCAGAGAAATGCAAATTAAGACAACTCTAAGATACCACTACACACCTGTCAGATTGGCTAAGATGACAGAAAAAATAATGATGATTGTTGGAGGGATGTGGAAAACTGGGACATTGATGCATTGTTGGTGGAGTTGTGAACGAATCCAACCATTTTGGAGAGTAGTTTGGAACTATGCTCAAAAAGTTATCAAACTGTGCATACCCTTTTATCCAGCAGTGTTACTACTGGGATTATATCCCAAAGAGATTATAAAGAAGGGAAAGGGACCTATATGTGCACGAATGTTTGTGGCCGCCCTTTTTGTAGTGGCAAAAAACTGGAAACTAAATGGATGTCCATCTGTTGGAGAATGGCTGAATAAATTGTGGTATATGAATATTATGGAATATTACTGTTCTGTAAGAAATGACCAACGGGATGATTTTAGAAAGGCCTGGAGAGACTTACATGAACTGATGCTGAGTGAGATGAGCAGGACCAGGAGATCATTATATACTTCAACAACAATACTATATGATCACCAGTTCTGATGGACCAGGCCATCCTCAGCAACGAGATCAACCAAATCATTTCCAATGGAGCAGTAATGAACTGAACCAGCTATACCCAGAAAAAGAACTCTGGGAGATGACTAAAAACCAGTACATTGAATTCCTAATCCCTATATTTATGTCCACCTGCATTTTTGATTTCCTTCACAAGCTAATTGTACAATATTTCAGAGTCTTATTCTTTTTGTACAGCAAAATAACGTTTTGGTCATGTATACTTATTGTGTATCTAATTTATATTTTAATATATTTAATATCTACTGGTCATCCTGCCATCTAGGGGAGGGGGTGGGGGGGTAAGAGGTAAAAAATTGGAACTAGAGGTTTGGCAATTGTTAATGTTGTAAAGTTACCCATGCATATATCCTGTAAATAAAAGGCTATTAAATTTAAAAAAAAAAAAAAAAGGATCCTCAGAGTTTGAGGTCTATTCATCTCTTTCTAGATAAAAGCTGCCTATGCTCAGAGTTCTTTTTGCTTTTTTGCTCATTTTTAAAAGATTGAGGTCTGTTCTTAAGACAAAGGGGCAACAGTCTTCAGATACTGGGTAGACATGGCCAGGTCCCATTTTTTTCTGGGTTGCAGAGGCTCACCATTTGTTTTTTTATTTGCTTTTTTGGTGTCTCACAGCTAATCTGCTGATCCACTGACTTAAACTAGGACAGAGTAACCAAAGAGCCTCCCAATAGATTCCCACAATGCCCTGGCTTCCTGCTCTGTTTCTGCCATTCACATTCACAGTTAAAATGACTAATTCTTTATTTTCTGCCTTCTTATTTTCCCCAAGTCATAACTTTTTCTTTATTTTTTTTCTCTTCTCTCCAGTATTTTATTTCTGACCATCACTTCTCTCAAACAGCCCTCCCCCTTTATAATCCCTCATCCTTTCTTATACCTTTCCTCTACTACTCCTGTTCTTCCTTCTATTAGCCTCCCCTTTTTCTTTCTCCTTTCCTGTTTTTCTTTATTATAGAATGACACAAGTTTCTTTGTGAAACTAATTATGTCTGATATTGTCTTTCTGAGCCAAATCTAATAAGAATAAGATTCACACAATGTTCATTCTTCTCCCTTATTTTCCTTAATTTTAATAGGTCCTTTTTGTCGTCACGAGATGTATTTTATCCCCATTTTACTTTCATTTTCTTCTTCCAGTACAATCCCCTTTCCACCTCTAATTTCTTTTTTATATTATCAATAAAATCAAGTTGTACCTGCACCCACTATGTATACCCATAACAGAGATACAGTTATCAAGAGTTAAACATATTATTTTCCTGTATAGGGATGTGAGCTTTGTAACTTAAAAGTAAATTATTTTTTTCTTTTTATCTTTCTCTTGAGTTCAGTATTTGAAGAACAAATTTTCTATTCATCTATGGTCTTTCACAAAAAATAAATGAAATTCACCTGTTATGTTGAATGTTCATCTTTTTTCCTAAAAGAAAATATTTTTGCTGAATAATTCATTCTTGTCTGTATTTGAAGTTACTTGCCTTTCAAAATATCAAATTACAGGCTCTTCAGTCCTTTAAAGTGGAAGCTGTTAAGTTCTGGGTAATCCTGATTGTGACTCCTTGATATTTGAATTGTTTTTTTTCCCTGGCTGCTTGCAATATTTTCTCCTTGATCTGATAATTCTGAAATTAAGCTATGATATTCCTTGGAGTTTTTCTTTTGACATATCTGTCGGGAGGTGATTGGTGAATTCTTTCAATTGCTATTTTACCCTCTGACTCTAGGATATCAGGTTAGTTTTTCTTCATGATTTCTTGAAAGATGATGTCTAGAGTCTCTTTTTTTCATCATGGTTTTCAGGAAGTCAAATAATTTTTAGATTGTCTCTCCTAGATATATTTTCCAAATCAGTTGTTTTTCCAATGAAATATCTTACTTTTTCTTCTATGTTTTTTAATTTTGCTTGACTGATTCTTGATTTCTCATTGAGTCAATCACTTCCATTTGTTCAATTCTTATTTTAATGAATTATTTTCTTCAGTTAGTTTTTTTTATCTCCTTTTGTATTTTGCCAATTGACTTTTTAAATGAGTTGTTTTCTTTGATAGATTTTATCCCATTTCACAAATTCTGTTTTTAAGGCATTGTTTTCTTTTCCTATGCTGTCAAATCTATTTTGTAAGGAGTTATATGTTTTTGTCCATTTCCTTAAATCTATTTTTTATTATTAAAGCTTTTTATTTACAAAATATATACACGGGTAATTTTTCCAAGATTGACCCTTGCATAATCTTTTGTTCCAAATTTTCCCCTTCTTCCCCTCATCCCCTCCCATAGTAGTCTAATACCTATTAAATATGTTGAAATACATGTTATATCCAATATATGTATACACGTTTATACAGTTATCTTGTTGTACAAGAAAAATCAGATCAAGAAGGAAGAAAAAGAAAAACTAAGAAAGAAAACAAAATGCAAGCAAATAACAACAGAATAAGTGAGAATGCTATGTTGTGTTCCACAGTCTGTTCCCATGGTTCTCTCTCTGGATGTAGATGGCTCTCTTCATCACTGCCCAAGGAGAACTAAATTGAAATCAGCTCAATATTGAAGAGAGCCACATTCATCAGAATTGATCATATAGCCTTGTTATTGCCATGTATAATGATCTTCTGGTTCTGCTCATTTCACTTAGCATCAGTACATGTAGGTATCTCCAAGCCTCTCTAAAATCATCCTGCTGATTATTTCTTACAGAACCATAGTATATTCCATAGCATCAATATACCATGATGCTTTTTCTGCTTCTATTGAGATAATAATTTTTTTTAAAAAATTTGGTTATTGATATAGTCAATTATGGTAATAGTTTTCCTAATATTGAACCAGCTCTGCATTCCTGGTATAAATCCTACTTGCTCATGGTGTATTATCCTGAGGATGATTATCTGTAATCTTTTTGCTAATATTTTATTTAAGATTTTTGCATCAATTTTCTTTAGGGACATTAACCTATAATTTTCTTTCTCTGTTTTCATCCTACTTAGTTTAGGTATCAGAACCATGTCTGTGTCATAAAAGAAATTTTGTAGGAGTCCTTCATTCTCATTTTTTTTTCAAATAGTTTATATACTATTGGAATTAATTGTTCTTTAAATGTTTGGTAGAATTCACATGTAAATCCATCTGGTTCTGGGTGGGAATGTTTTCTTGGGAAGTTGATTAATAGCTTGATTATATTTATTTTTCTAAAATGGGGCTATTTGAGTAATTTATTTCCTCTTCTGTTAATCTGGGCAATCTATATTTTTGTAGGTATTTCTCCATTTCATTTAGGTTGTCAAATTTATTGGCATAAAGTTGGGCAAAGTAACTTCTGATAATTGCTCTAGTTTTCCTTTTATTGGTGAATATTTCTCCCTTTTCATTTCTTAATCTAACAATGTGAATTTTCTCTTTCCTTTTTTCTAATCAAATTGACTAAAGATTTGTATATTTTGTTGTTTTTCTTAGTTTTATTTGTTAATTCAATAGTTTTTTTTTGTTGTTATTTCAATTTGATTAATCTCTCCTTTTATTTTTAGAATTTCAAGTTTAGTGTTTGATTGGGGATTTTTTAATTTGCTTTTTTTCTAGCTTTTTAAAGATGCAATCCCAATTCATTGATCTTCTCTTTCTCTATTTTACGCACGTAAGCCTCTAGAGATATAAAATTTCCCCATGTTACTGCTTTGGCTGCATCCCACAAATTTTGTTATGTTGTCTCATTATTGTCATTTTCTTGGGTGAAATTATCAATTATGTCTATGATTTGCTGTTTCACCCATTAATTCTTTAGGATGAGATTATTTCATTTCCAATAACTTTTTGGTCTATTTTCCCCTGGCTTTTTATTGAATGTAGTTTTTATTGCATCGTGATCTGAAAAGGATGCATTTACAATTTCTGCCTTTCTGCATTTGAATTTCAGGTCTTTACATCCTAATATATTGTCAGTTTTTGTATAGGTTCCATGAACTGCTGAAAAGAAAGTGTACTCCTTTCTGTCTCCATTTAGTTTTCTCCAAAGATACTATCATACCTAACTTTTCTAGTGTTCTAGAACCTCTTTAACTTCTTTCTTATTTATTTTGTGGTTTGATTTATCTAGTTCTGAGAGTGCAAGGTTGACATCTCCCACTATTATAGTTTTGCTCTCTATTTCTTTTTGCAGCTTTTCAAACTTCTCCTTTAAGAATTTAGATGTTATAGTATATGTTTAGTATTGATATTGCTTCATTATCTATGCTGCCCTTTAGCAAGATATAGTTTCCTTCCTATCTCTTTTAATTAGATCAATTTTTGCTTTTGCTTGATCTGAGGTTAGGATGGCTACCCCTGCTTTTTTTGACTTCACCTGAAGCATAGCAGATTCTGCTCCAGCTTTTGAACTTTTAAACTCTGTATGTATCACCCTGCTTTAAATGTGTTTCCTTTAAACAACATATTGTAGGATTCTGGCTTTTAATCCAGTCTGCTATTCCCTTTATGGAAGAGTTCATCCATTCACATTTATGATTAAAACTACTAATTCTGTATTTCCTGCCATCTTATTATCCCCAGATTATACTTTTCTCTTTCTTTTCTCTCTTATGTCCCTCTTCAGTATTAAATTTATGAGCACCACTTGCCTCATGCAGCCCTCCCTCTTTAGAATCCCTCCCTCCCTCTCCCTTAGAAACCCTCCCCCTTTCTTAAACCTTTCCTCTACTATTTCTGTATTCTTTTCTATTTAATCTACCCCTTTCCTTTTTGCTTTTCCCCTCCCACTTTTCAATGAGGTGGGAGAAGTTTCTCTGTAAACCAAATATATTTAATATTTTCTCTGTGAGCCAAAGGTGATGAGAGTAAGATTCACACAATGTTCATCCCCCTTCCTTCTTTCCCTCAGATATAATATAATTCCTTTGCCTCTTCATGACATATTGTTTCCCTTTTTTTACCTCCACTTTTCCCTTTTTCCCTTTTTATGTTTCTCTTGAGTCTTATTTTTGGAGGTCAGATTTTCTGTTTATTTCTTTTTTTCATCAGAAATAAATGTAATTCACCTATTTTACTGAATGTCCAGCTTCTTCCCTGGAAGAAAATGCTAAGTTTAGCTGAGTAATTTATTCTTGGCTGCATTCCAAGTTCCTTTGCCTGTTGGAGTATCAGATTCTAGGCCCTTCAATCCTTTAATGTGGATGCTGGTAGACCCTGAGTAATCTTTATTGTACACAATGGTTTTCAACATGCTACTTCCAAAGTAGCTACTGCTCATAGCTTACCATTTTAGTTTTGAGAGGCACATGAAGAAATAATTTAATTTAATTCCCCTATTTTATAGGAGAACAAACTGAGGTATGAACAAAGAATGGCATAAATGATGTCACCAAAATATAACTTAGTTAAGTTCACTGTATTTAGCACCATCAACATATGAAGCTCTGGGTTAGACTTTAGGTATATAGAAATAAAATTCTACCTAGTTAATGTCATAAAATTTATAATTTAATGAAAATATTTAGCATATGCACAAATAATGTCATGAAGAGTGAGAATTGCATTCATGTGACCTTAAACAAGTTACATCTTCTGTATATTTCTCAATTTTCTCATCTGTAAAGTGAGGGTGTTAGACCAAACAACTATTAAGATATATTGTAGCTCTAAAACTCCATGATTCCTGCGAGAAAAGTTTGAGAAATGTATATTATTGCTACCTGAGGAGAGGGAGACAAAAAAACTCAGGGAGAAGGTCATGCTTTGACAAAGAATATTCTAAAATATAATAAAACCAATACATAAAAACTAAAATTTTCTAAAGTTTTAGTTTACTGATTCAAATAACAAACATTTGCTGTCATTTTGGAAATATACTCCAATAACTCAGGTCCCTATTTTTGCTTACCCAGTCCTATTTAAGTCTTGCCCATATTTCCTAATAAAACCATCAAGGAGTGGGGATGAAGTATCCACAGAATGAACTTTTGACTTTTCTTGATTTCTGACTCTGAGAGAATATTATTGGTGTTTTCTGTCTGTCAACCAGGTATCCCTCATATCATGTGATATTTTCTTATCTTGCAATTATTTGAAAACGTTTCATTTTTCAAAGTTCCTCATTTGGCTATATTAGCAGCCTACTTGTACTTTCACCATGTGCCTTACCAAAATGATATTCATTTGTAAATCTCTGGAGACTATTGAATTCCATATCTCATTGCTATACAACTCCATTGTTATTACTAGTATTATGAATATAATCTTCATTGTTATGGAAAGCTTGCAACATTAAAGGAGGTTTGTATTTTCTCAAGTCATTTCCATTTTCTTTGCACATCCTGCTTAATTCTATCATTGGTCTTCTTTGAAAATAAAGAATGAAGAACAACATCATTAATTCTGGCATAACTAGTTGTCTAAGAGTATTGTCTAGCCAATACTTCTTTGAATGATGATAGATGTCTTGTAGGAGATTTTGTAATGGTTTAGTGCTTAATGAAATCATCATAATGTCATCCATCAACAGAACTATGTAGAGATAATGTCATCCACCAATAGAAATATCTACAAGATATCATTCACAAAAATTCCTTCTTCAACATGGTCTCTGCATTAGATCTCCACCAGCATCACAGATATTGTTGGTGAGCACATAATTGCCTATTTTATACATCAGCTGCTATTTATATTCAAAAAGTTGTTGCTCCACTTTATTATTAAAAAGATGGCAAGGTAGCAGTCATTTTTACTGTGTAAAATGCTTTTTTATAGTAAAAAAAGTAAAGACAAAAGAGAACTCATATTTTTATGTTTCATTTAACTTTGGTAGTCATTTTAATAATAAATTTCATTTTTGATTATTAAAAACTGTTCTTCTCTCCCACTTATATATTGAAAATGAAATAAAAAGATAATATTATTGTAACAAAAATGTATGATGAAACAAAACAAATTCCTGTATCAGATTGTCTGAAAAAATATATTCCTTATTCTATACCTGAGTCCTCTCTGTGAGGATATGGGTAGCATACTCCATTATTAACATACTGAAATCCTGGTTGGTCATTATTTTTTTTATTTGTTGTAAAATGATATAAATGTATTACTGGTCCATTATTAAATATCATTTGTGAAAGCCTGCTTGTTACTTATTAACAATATCATTAAGGGTGCTCTTAATTAATAATTAATGACTTTCAAAAACATATAGATTAATACTTTTTGTGTTTTTCTCTTACTTTTGGTAGACAGTAATAAAATCTGACATCACCCCCCCCCCAACTACATACACACACACACACACACACACACACTACTGGTATCTTCCAATCAGATATCTTTTTTTTTTCCATAGGAGTCTTTTAACCTTCTCACAATTATGTTATTATCAGCATAAATCTCTACTATATACATTTGATCTGATATAAAAGCTTTTCCTAATTTTATTCTTTGCAAAACTATTTATTCCTTTACTATATAAGCACTTTCTGAGCAATGATGTTAGGGTCTGAATGTGTTTTATTGCTTATTTTCTGGAAAAAAAGTTTTGTGTAATGATTTTTATTGATATTTTTCATCTTGTCTTCCATTTATTGTCTCACATCCACAAATCCTCTTGAGGTGTTTCTGCTTAGTGGAATATCTTTCCTAGCTTTCTTTAACTGGATTTATCCTCTACCACCTTTTATTTTGCTTTATGAGACAAGATTGCTCATAATTTTCCATCCTTCATTGAACAATTTTGCAATTAATTTTGGAATCTAATTTGATGATGTATTTGGTAGCCATTGCTTTTTACTTCGCAAAGAAATAAGAATTGCTCATTAAGGCATGTTTGGGCCTTTATTTTGCTGTTTTATGGCACTTAATATACTTCAGTTAAACTTATAGATAAAGTAATTATAGTTGGTGCTAACATTTCTGAGGCTGATTTCCATTTTTGATTGCCACCTGCTTATTTAGACAGTTCAGTGTTAGTTTGTTTCAATGGTACAACCATATATTTTTTCTCATTTTTTTGGTTTTAATTAAGTCTGATCTTAATTGTAAAGAGTCAATGGTTTGACTGTGCACAAATAGCCGACTCATGAATATCTTCCACATCAGTAACAATAAAGATCATTTTCCTGTTAATTCAGACATTTTTTCTTTATGCAGTTATTTGGTGCTTGCCTTGTCCACCTCTGTTCTTGAAGCAAATTTTCATGATATCATGACAGATTACTTTTGTATAATTTAAAAATTTTGGTGTCTCTCATTCTCTCTCCCTGAACTATGATTTCACATATTTCTTCACATTCTCATCTTTTCTCACCATCAATTCAAATATTTATGCATTGGAGTATGCATAATCTGGTTGAATTCAAAGAGGATTATCAAGTTTTTCTGTAATATTTTTCTATCTCTTCCCCCCGGCAAATGACAGTGGGGCTTAAGCACTGTTGTGTGGAACAATAGATAATGTGATGGACCAGAAGATAGAAAGACCTGAATTTAAATGTCCTTATACATTTATTGGCTGTGACCTTGGGCAAGTCACTTAACTAATGTTTGTTTCGGCTTTCTCAAATGTAAAATGGATGAAATGTTAGCCTTTTTTCTCTAGGGTTGTTGTGATAGAAAATGAGGTAATATTTCTAAAATCTTTAACATAATGGCTTCTAAATAGTGGGTACTTAAAGATGCTTATTTTCTTCCTAAGTCACAATTAATTTGTGGGTTCTTTTTTTAAACCAGTACTTAGAATTAGTACTGTATCATAAACAAATATCACACAATTTTTTTGTTTTATTTGATTATATGATGATACTCATTTCCTCAACTCCTTTCTTTGCCTCTTCAAGTAGTATGAGTGAAAGATTTATCCATTTAACTGAAACTTCTGCCTTTATTCATCATCCTCCTCATTACCACCAATAAAAACTAACATTTCTATAATATGTATAATACGCCAAATTTTATATAATATCTGGCTTATTTTAGACAAAATTACATCACTTAATGCTCACAGCAACAATGGAAAGCAAGTATTTATTACTATTGAGAAGAGCGGTTAAGTGACTTGCTCAATTGTCTTTTTTCTGGTTTTGTTAATAATAAAACCTTTAATAGTGCTATGATTTATCTGTCCTAGTAATATATCCACTGATATAGACATACAGGTGATTGGACAAGTACCTCACACTTAGAGAACCAAAATTTAAAATAAAATTTATTTCCAGTTTGAAAATGGCATAATCTTTAGCATATTCTGTCCTATAACAAAAGTCATCACCTAGTGACCAGGCTACAGCTGACAAATCTCTCAGGAGTTAGTTAGGTTCATACTTCAAAAACATATCCTATCTCCTAATAGGGTCATGTTCTTACCCTTTCTAGAAAAATAGAACCTTTCTGAACTACTAACATTGCCTTTGAGTACTGAGATTTATCTTGATGGTATAATAAAACATAATAATAGGGCTTTGTAAAGGAAAAAGAAATAATTCATAATTAGGAAACACAAAGAGGAAGTTAAAATAATGGACTCAATATTCAAAGTTTTATAAAAGTGCCATTTTCACCTCCCCTAGAAGTTTTTGCTGAAATATTTCCAACTATTCTTTTCTATTTACTTTTTAATAACAAATTGATCTCTAAGAGGAAGAAAGGAAAGAGATATTGGGAAATGTGGTAATATAAAAATAAAAGATAACAATAATTTGCCAGAACATCACTCTATAAAACTTTATTAGTAGTAATTCTGATTTAACATGGTAATTCTAGACATGTAATAAATGCTTATTAACCATCTCACTACTAACAATATCCTGATTTCTTAATTTCCCTTTCTGATATTCCTTCTGCTGGCTAAGGATGCTTTGACATTCTTTTCTTTCTTTTCTTATTTTTTTTTCTTATGACTATTAATCCTACACTCTCTCCCACTGCCAATGAAAACCCTTCCTTGAAACAAATATGTGTAATCACACAAAACTGATTCACACATCAGCTGTCTCAATTTGTACCTTTAGTTTATCAAGGTAGGAAGCATGATTTATCCTTAGTCCTATGAAGTCATAACTGGTCATTGAAATTGGTCTATAGATATGTCTTATTGCACTTATATTTGAATAGTTGAAGTGGAAGAGACTATTATATGAAATAGTATACTATTTCTATACATTAGCAATGGAATGTGGGCATTGTTACTTAAGTCCATCCAAGCTATTTGATCCTCCCACCAGTATTTTCCACTAGTAATTACTCCCAATCTTTACTTTCAGAAAATTTTCTCTATTCATGAGTGGGGAAAGGAAGGAAAAACATAAAATCATTTCTGTAAGTACTAGGCTCGTCCTAGAAAATAAAAACATAGCTGTGACTAATTTTAACAGTAATTTGTTAAATACTTAGTTGTTTAGTTTTTTAAGGGGAGGAAGAAGATTTATGCAAATATTAATAGTTAAAAGTATAAGGTTATCTTTCCCATTATGACATCCCCTAAAGAGGAAAAAGCATGGCAACTTTTGGACCAGGAGTCATACTCTTGCTCATTTAAAAAGTCTTTATATACAGATATTGTTTCTCCCTGATATAGCATTTCATTTTTTTACATAAGAAACATATGCTTTAACAGTCATTAGATGAATGGGATTTGTCTAGCTGCCAAAGAAAGTCAAACACTTTAAACAGAAATGAGAAAAGAAATAACTTTACAGAACTTCAAAAGTTGGAAAATAACTTCTGCCTTGTGCAGTAAATAAAAGAGTATAAAAATAAGCAAGACAGCCTTTATCTTTTAGAGTTCACAATCTGATATGGGAAGAAAACTATGTGAAGAAAAAGGAACCCAAGTGGTATTAAGATGGTAAGGGAGTAGGACAAAAAAATTTGGAAAGTGAGAAGTATGAATAAGGTGAAATGCATTTTGTATTTGTCCTTGAACAAGTAGTCCTGGCAGGAAAGACCAGTCAGGAAACTAAAGCAAGTGCAACTATTGACTTGTTCTTTCTTCCTTTTGTAACTTACAGATACAGAATTTCTCCTAAGGACCACTTTGGTTCTATCTCAAAAGTTCAAGTTTTTTTTGTCTCTATTATTATTACCCTTACTAAAATTATCTTTTGTTTCTAAAATTGGTTGTTTGACCCACAAGTTCTTTAGTAATAAAAGATTTCATCTCTATTAATTTCAATCCCCTTTTCAAGTGTTCCTTATGGAATATAGTTTTTATTGCTTTAGGATTAGTAAAGGACCTGTTTATGTAACCTACTGTTGACTTCCAAGTCAGGACCCCTCTTCCAATGCTTAAAGCTTAAATGCTTAATAGCTGTCTTTCTGTGAGGTCTTAGGTTAGATGAAGGAAAATCAAGTTTTGTTTTTTACTTTGTATTTCTTAATTTCTTGATCATTTTTTAAATCAGGTGTCGTTTTCAAAACTTTACATAAAAGAGTTGGACTCCTCTTTCATTTTTCATGTCATCATCTTAACTAGAAATTCTTTTGACAACTGAACAACCCCTATCTTCCCAATATTATGTATAAGGATCCTGAACTTTTCACAACAGTCCCAGTGATTCTAAGATTTTTACTCTCTAGACTTTGTTTTCTGTCCTGTGTATCTCATTTTTTCTCATACAGACTGCCTCTCCACTCTGATTTTCCTTCAAGGACTCTCTTTTAGCTTACAAAATCCTTCCATCACAGCTACACATAACTTATTTTATCTATGTTTTAATTAATTATCTGGTATTTGGTTTGGAGATATGCCTTCAAAACAAAATTTTCAGTTGAAACTTGCAGCTGAATTTGCCAATAGAATTTTCCATTTACATTTCCTCTGTCCTATAATTTGCAAAACCATACCTTCTTCTGCCCAAACTCTCCAGTTTAAAGTAATTTTCTGCTAAAGGGAAAGTCCCTTTTCTCTGTTATCTCCAAACTATTAATTTTAATCAGTTTAGTCCTATTCCTCCAAATCCCTCTCCTATGTGGACTAGGTTGGGTAAATCCCATGTTTCACCAATAACAAGATCTTTTCCCCCTAAAGCTCTGCCTTTACCTTCTTTAATTTTATGTCATTTGTGGGAAACAGGTATTCTTAGAAAAATTGTTCTTGTCATCCTCCCCACTGATGATCACATGTTAGACCTTTCTTCCCTACTTCTAATTCTTGAGTCTCCCTGTGCCATCATCATTCAACAACTCCATTCATCTTGTCTCAATCTTTATTGCTGCCAATTGACCTTAAGGTCACTCTTCTTCCTTTCTCAGTAAGTACATTAGCAAGTACACAGTCTTCTACTCCACACTATCCTCTGTCCTCAACTTTGGTAGCTTCATTTTTTTTTTTTTATTGCTAACTACTCAAATACATTTCTCTTTCAACTCAGCGACCACAACTCTGATGATTTCCAAGTGACTTTCAATATATGACTTCCAACTTTTTGAATTTCATATTACTATGCTGTTCTAGTTCTTTTTTCCCCTCATCTATCTGCCTAGTTCTCATTTTTTCTGTTGGATAATTATGAAGTATCATCTCTAAGGATCTTATCATCTCTATCACTTATATAGGACTTCTGCATATATATATATATATATCATATACATATAAAATGTGTATATGTATATATACATATATGTGCATATTATATATATTTATATATGTCTTTGTGTATGTATACAGAGAGAAAGATAAAGAGAGAGAGAGAGAGAGAGAGAGAGAGAGAGAGAGAGAATTTCATGTGCATCTTGAAATTTAACATGCTTTCAAGGAAAATATGTGACTCAGTGCATAGTGTCCTGGGCCTTTTGTCAGAAAGACCTTAGTTTAAATCTAGCCTCAAACATTCTCTGTTTGATCCTGGGCAAGTCAGTAACCTCAATTTCCTCATTAGTAAAATGAGGATCTTAAGAGTACCTACCTCCCAGGCCTCTTGTGAGGATCAAATGCAATAATATTTGTAAAGTTCTTAGCACAGTACCTAGTACATGGTGGACACTTGATAAATGCTTTTTCCTTTTCTTTTTCTCTTCTTCCTGAAATGAGTCCATACATCTATGTATGTGTATATGTGTATACATACACGAATATGTTTATTGTGTGAATATACACACACACACCCATACAAACACACACTTTCTCCCTGCTTACACTGCCACCACTTGTCCTTATAATTTTCATTGTTTCACTGGACTAATATAAGCAGTTAGTATCATTTTCTACTTTAAAGCCTTAAAATTTGAAACCATTTAACTATTTTCCTGCTTCTAGTTTCTTGCCTCACATAAGGCATCTAGGATGATTTAGTGAATAGAGGACTGGTCTTGTAGTCAAGAAGATCTGAGTTAATATTCTGTCCCATGCACTTTCTGTGTGATCTTAGGCATGTCAGATGTTTACTGTTTCCTCACAAGTAAAAACAGAAAAAAATAATAGTACTTTCTTTAGTAGGATTTTGTGAAGATCAAATCTTAAAGTGTTTTGTAAAGCTTAAGGATTTTATAATGTCTGGCTACTATTATTTTTGTCATCTTAATAAGTATTTAATAAATCATATGTTGGTGACTGTGCTAGATACAAGGGACAAAAAGGAAAAAACACATTTTCTCTCTTCTAGGAATGCATTTGAAACTTTTCTTCACATGGCTAGCAAAACAAAAAAAAATACTTAAGCCTTAGATCTATCCCTGTCTCTCGCCTGGTCAAAGGTCCTACACTAGTTCTTTTTGTTTTACAGAGGATAAGAAACAAGCTCACTAGTTTAGAATTTAATTCTCTTTCCTCTCCCCAATCCATAGCCTGGATCTGTCATATTTTACATTTTCCCTTTTGTGTACTTTATATTTTGGTCAGTTTTGACTTCCAGGTTTTGCCTAACAAGCTGTGCTAACTCTGACCTCCGTGTGTTCACAAAAGACCCATTGCTTCTTTCTGCACAAGCTTGGAATGAACTACCTCTTCTTTACCCTTCATATTTTTGCATTCTTTCAAGTTTAACTCAGGATCTTGCTTTTTTCTGATCCCCAAAATACCACTATCACCTCTCCTTGACCTCTAACTGAAAATGTTTTTCCTTTTACATTTCCTTCCAATAATAGCTTGCATTTATACAGGGCTTTAAGGTTCAAAAGTCCTTTACATATGGTATTTTATTTAATCTTCTCAATAATATCATAATTATAGTGATATTATTATTCTCCATTTCTCACTGTAAAAAAAGTGAAACTGGAATAAGTTAAGTGATCTGTTCAGAACCATGTAGCTAGGAATCATCAACATAGACCACTAGATATGGAAGTATTAGTAATAGTTGAGTCTATTAAGGAGCTAGCCCTGAGCATCAAGCTGCTTGATAGAGCCCAGTAGTGAGCTGATTCATCATGTCTGACATTATATCCCCAAAGGAACTCATCTAATTGATCAAGAAGCAACTTGTTCATCAGTGATATCACATCTCAAAGAGAATATCTGGGAGAAATGAGTCCCAGATCAGATGTTACAAGGTGTCCTATTTATGGGTGTTTCAAGTTTGAATCTACTCAGATTTGCCAATTATAATCCCAAGGAACAGAGTGTACTCAGAAAGTAGAGTGGACTTCTGATTCAAGAGATGTTTTATAATATGGAATATTATTGTTTGGTAAGAAACGACCAACAGGATGATTTGAGAAAGGCCTGGAGAGACTTACACGAACTGATGCTGAGTGAAATGAGCAGGACCAGGAGATCATTATATACTTCAACAACAACACTATATGATGATCAATTCTGATGGACCTGGCCATCTTCAGCAATGAGATGAACCAAATCAGTTCCAATGGAGCAGTAATGAACTAAACCAGCTACACCCAGCAAAAGAACTCTGGGAGATGACTAAGAACCATTACATAGAATTCCCAGTCCCTATATTTTTGCCCACCTGCATTTTTGATTTCCTTCACAGGTTAACTGTACAGTATTTCGGAGTTTGATTCTTTTTGTACAGCAAAATAACGGTTTGGTAATGTATAATTATTTGGTATTTAATTTATACTCTAATATATTTAACATGTATTGGTCATCCTACCATCTAGGGGAGGGGGTAGGGGGAAGGAGGGGAAAAATTGGAACAAAAGGTTTGGCAGTTGTCAATGCTGTAAAATTACCCATGCATATAACTTGTAAATAAAAAGCTATTAAAATTTTTTTAAAAAGATCGGAATGAAAAAAAAAGAGATGTTTTGCATATTTAACATGTATTGGTTTACCTGCCATCTGGGGGAGGGGGTGGGAGGAAGGAGGGGGGAAAATTGGAACAAAAGGTTTTGCAATTACCAATGCTGAAAAATTACTGCATATATCTTGTAAATTAAAAAAACTATAATAAAAAAAGTATGTTTTGGAACTCTTGTCTTTGCTATACCTTTTAAAAAATGTACTATTTTAATGTACCATTAATTAATATCAATTGGTTAATCAATATTAGTAGAGAAGACACTGGATCAATTAACAACCAACAACAAGAAGAGAACATCTAAGAGGAGAGTGTTTATAGCAGTGTTAAATGCCATAAAAGGGTAGAAAAGGATGGGGGCTTGTGAATAAATTATTAGAAATCCTAACCCTCAGAGTTGCTTGGTGAAGAACTTCAATGGTAGTAGTAGTAGAAGGAAGAGGAACAGGGGTAGGAAAAGGAGTAGGAGTAGGAGTAGGAGTAGTAGTAACAGTTGTCTGCCTCTGAGGACTAAATCTATTCTTTTAAGTGAAAGTTGAGAAAATATTCCAGAGGAGATGGTTTGGAGCATTACAGACTAAATTTTGAAAACCAGATGAAACCTTTTATTGTCTCTTATTATAGAAGAAACCTTTTAGTTTCTCATGGTTTGGTGAATTATTGGAGTATTTTGCTCTTTGAGGAATACATACATACATACATGCATACACATACACACACATATATAGTTACATACACACACACACATATATATGCATATATGTAAAATAACTCACTGTCTCTCCAATTATTTAGAACAAGCAATCTGTTATTCTATTATTGCTTTCCAATTATGTAACTGGTTAAAGCAGTAGCAAAGTAAACATGTTAGGTGAGAACAACAATAATAACAACTAATCCAGCAAAACACAGATATGCACAATTATAAAAATAACAAAAACAAACACCTTTGTCCCAAGGACCACTTCTTTGTTCTTTTCCTGGGCTACTGAGTATGAGGGATGTTGAATCAAGGCTAATGCATTCAGTTTCTAAGAAAAGAGTTGTACAAATGCAAACTATACAGGAGCATATTCCAGCCCATCTAAATAAATTGGATTGAGGGCTTTGGCAGCCCTATAAATAACACTTCCATCCCAAATTTTCTTTCTGCCAAAGTACATATTTCACCGATACCAAAATGTGTGCACATTCCAGAGCCACTTGCCTAGGATAATCCTGTTACTTGTATTAATTAATCAGGCTTTTGGTCTTCCTAATTCTACTTAAGGACAGCTGTTTAATTTTTTGACATAGTGCAAATAAATATGACTTATGTTATGGTTCCCCAAGCTGAGTCTTGCAGACAACATTCTATATTGTAAAATTCTAATAGGGAGAGAGGAGTTCTGCAGGTTAAATTTAAGGAGGGGGAGAAGTGAATTTAGTTTCACAAAGTAGAAGAAGTAGAAGAGTTATTAAAATAGGATTTCAGGGCTAGAATGGAGACTAGAATCACAGAACTATTTAATAGTAGCATTGTCACTTCTATTTGTTTCTGAGTATATTTAACTATGATTTAATCAAACATAGGTTGCTCTGTCTTACTGGGAGGAATAAGAGGCTTTGTCATGCTTTGCTAAAATCTAAGTAAACCATAGCTGCAACTTTTTTTCTTTTTTTTATAAAGTTTTTTATTTTCAAAACATATGCACAATTTGACAACATTGATCCTTGCATAGCCCTTGTGTTTCAAGTTTTCTTCTCCTTGCCCCGACTCTCTCCCCTAGATGGCAAACAATCCAGTATATGTTAAATATATTAAAATATATGTTAAGCCCAATATGTATAAACATATTTATACAATTCTCTTGCTGCACAAGAGAAATCAGATCCAAAAAAGAAAGAAAACAAGTAAAAAAACAAAATGCAAGCAAACAGCAAAAAGAGTGAGAATGTTATGTTTTGATCCACATTCAGTTCCTACAGTCCTCTCTCTGCATGTAGATGCCTCTCTTCATCACAAGACCATTGGAACTGGCATCAATCATCTCATTGTTGGAAAAAGTCACATCCATAAGAATTGATCATTATATACTCTTGTTTTTGCCATGTGTAATGATCTCCTGGTCCTGCTCATTTCACTTAGCATCAGTTCATGTAAGTCTTTCCAGGCCTTTCTGAAATCATTCTCCTGGTCATTTCTTACAGAACAATAATATTCCATAATATTCATATACCATAATTTATTCAGTCATTCTTCAATTTATGGGCATCCACTCAGTTTCCAGTTTCTTTCCACTACAAAAAGGGCTGCCACAAACATTTTTGCACATGTGGGTCCCCTTTCCTTCTTTTAAGATATCTTTGGGATATAAGCCCAATAGAAACACTACTGAATCAAAGGGAATACAGTTTGATAACTTTTTGAACTTAGTTCCAAATTCTTCTCCAGAGTGGCTGGATCCATTCACAGTTCCACCAATATAATAGTGTCCCAATTTTCTCACATTCCTTCCAACATCCGTCCTTGTCTTTTCTTGTGATCTTGTATCTCAGAATTGTTTTTTAATTCGCATTTTTCTGATCAATAGTGATTTAGAGCACCTTCTCATATGATTAGAAATAGTTTTCATTCTTCATCTGAAAATTGTCCATATCTTTTGACCATTTATAAATTGGAGAATGAATGACTTGAATTCTTATAAACTTGAGTCAATTCTCTCTTTATTTTGGAAATGAGGCCTTTATCAGAATCCTTAAATGTAAAAATGATTTCCCAATTTATTGCTTTCTTTCTGATCTTGTCAGCATCAGTTATGTTTGTACAAAAACTTTTTTAACTTAATATAATCAAAATTATCTGTCATGTTCAATTATTAGTTCCAGTTTTTCTTCAAACACAAATTTCTTTCTCCTTCACAGATTTGAGAGGTAAATTATCCTATGTTCTTCTAATTTGTTTATAACATGACTCTTTATGTCTAAATCATGAATACATTTAGATCTTACCTTAGTATGTTTTGTTAGGTGTGGGTGGAGCCCTAATTTCTTTCATACTAGTTTCTAGTTTTCCCAGAAGTTTCTGTGAAATAGTGAATTCTTATCCCAAAAGCTGGGGTCTTTGGATTTGTCAAACACTAGATTGCTATAGTTATTGACTATTTTGTCCAGTGATCCTAATTTATTCTACTGATCGACTACCAATTTGTTAGCCAGTACCAAATGGTTTTGATGATCACTGTTTTATTATTTAGTTTTATGTCTGGCATAGTATAGCTGCAACTTTTATTTTATCTATCAGGCTAGCAAAGACCAAATGTGGGTGATGATATTTATATATACTTACATATATAAAACTAGTCTGTTCTTGTTGAGAACAAGGTTACATGGTATAACCAATGATTCCTTTTCTAGGTGTTGTCTAAGAATTAATTTAATAATAAGTTCTAAAATTATGCCAGAGTTAATCTCCCTGGCCTAGAGTTTTCAGAAATGTGAATTTGGTAATGTGAAACATTTTCAAAGAGGTCATCTTTGCCATTCATATCATTGACACTTGATTTTCTAGATTTATGGTAATTCCTTTAATAACTTAAATATTAGATGTTCATCAGAGATATTTGATATAAATACTTTTTTCCCTAATCAATGGCTTAGCTTCATTTATTTGCATTGGTTTTCTTTGTGCAAATTTTTTTAAATTTGTCATAATTGAAATTATCTATTTTATATTTTGTTTGACTAATATATTTCTGCCTATTTATCAGATCACATATTCATTTTTTTTTACTGTTTGGTTGTAGATGATATGCTTATTTTTATTTAAGTTCTGTCAAATTGCTTTTTAATTATCTTGATATCTTGTCAAGTAGAGATATTTTCTTCAAATAGTTTGTTATCCAATTTTTCAAACAAATGTTTTAGACATTTATTTATTTTTAGTTCTTCATCTTGTCTGTTTCACTAATTTACTTTTCTATTTTATATCATACCAAATAGTTTTGATGATTACTGCTTTATAATAAGCTATAATGACTATAAGTTCTCTTCTCCCTTCATTCCTACTGTTTTTTTCCTCTTCATTACTTTCTTAAGATTGTAGATGTTTTGTTCTCCAAATTAGTTTTATTACTATTTTGTTTGGCTGTATAAATAATAGGTAAATAATTTAATAAGCACATAACAAAACTTGTAAATTAATTTAAATGTTATAATTTTATGAAATTTTGCAGCCAAATAGCAAGTTCTCCTAGGATGTGAGACATCAGTTTCTTTTTAAAAAAATAATAATAGCTTTTAATTTTTCCACATACTTGCAAAGATAGTTTTTAACATTCACCCTTGAAAAATTTTGTGTTCCAAATTTTTCTCTCTCCTTCTGATATAGTTTTAGATTGGGTACAGCTAGGCCACCTTCATTTTTTTTTTTCATTAATTCCCTTGAAATTCTTGACTATTTGTTCTTCCAGATGAACTTTATTGTTATTTTTTTCTAAATCTAAACCAGGTAGGAAGAAAACAGAGAAAGAAAATTATAGACCAATCTCCCTAATAAATATTAATGCAAAAATCTTAAACAAAATATTAGCAAAGAGATTACAGAAAATCATTCCCATGATAATCCATCATGGCCAAGCAGGATTTAAATATTTGGGAATCTATCTGCTAAGGGAAAGTATCAGCAAAACTACAAAACAATTTCCAGCAAAATAGTCTGGAAAGGAATGATATATCGAAGTAGTAGTAACACCAACCTTGGATGTAGCAGTAGCTACAATAATATAGGCAATAAAGGACAGAACTAAAATAAAGTCAGATCTAAACAATTGGAAAAATATTAAGTGCTTTTGGATAGGCTGAGAGAATATAATAAAGATGACAATACTCCCTAAACTAATCAATTTATTTAGTGCTATACCAATAAGACTTCCAAGAAACTATTTTACTGACCTAGAAAAAATAATAATAACATTCATTTGGAAGAACCAAAGGCCAAGAATTTCAAGGGAATTAATGAAAAAAAAAAAAAACAGGCCCTCTTCTTAATGTTTCATAAACATTATATCATTTTATACAACAATCCTGACAGATAGGTTCTGTTATTATACTCTTTTTAGAACTGAGTTAAATTGAGGCAAGCTAAAATGACTTTTCCAGGTTCACACAGCTAGTAAATGTCAGAGGGTATATTTGAATTCAGAACTTTCTAACTCCAGACCCAGGTTCATTGTGTTATCAGCTGCCTTCATGTCTATTTCTGTGGGAATTGTTCCCTCCAAACAAGGGTCATACTATAATTTCATGTAAGCTCTTTTAAATTGTAAATTACCTATTTTTCCTTTTTAGATCTTTCCCCATTTCTCTATTTCTCCTTTCCTTCTTCTTTTCTTCCCTCCTACTTTTCTTTCCTTCTTTTCTTGCTCCTTTCCTAGAACAAGTCATTAAGCATCTATTAAGCTCTTAATCTATTCCAGGGAGAGTGCTAGGAGCTAGGGATACAGACATAATCAGAAAAACCGTCCCTGACTTCAAGGAGCTTAATTCTAACTAAAAGAGACAATGCCTTAAAGGGAATTAAAAAGATATAAGGGGAATTCCATGGCAGAGTAAGTTCAGCCTGAAGAAGAATAGAGAAAGAAAGTGATCTTTGGTCTAGATGTTTTCCTTAGGAGGAACCAACCCATCAAAGCCAGAGGGTTCAGGGGTGGAGGATACTTAGAAAGTGAAAAATAAGCCAACGATGGAGGAAGCTTCCAGAGTGAAGAGATTTCTATCCAAAAGATACAAGTCCTATGTAAATGAATCAGCAAAATAGCCTGGAAAGGAATGATGTATTGAAGTAGCAGTAGCACCAACCTTGAATGTAGCAATAACTACAATAATACAGGCAATAAAGGACAGAACCAAAATCACAAGCAGTTCATTGTTCTTTTCACTAATGCTATATCTGCAAATATAAAAATAACGCTTTGAAAATATGGAAAGACTGCTGCTTTTCATTGTCTTACAGCATTTTAGACTGATTTAGAGTTCAGAAGACACTAATAAAACTTAACATTGGAATAAAGGTAAGACAGGTCAATGATTTATATGTCATTAATACTAGGATAGTGAACTGCATTTTTTCCTTCTTAATAAATACCTTTCCTATTGATAGTTTAATTTATTTTCAACTAGAAAATCTGAAACCTTGAACTCCTCAGGGGCTTAAAGACGAGTTTCTTTGATGATTAAGTCTGTTATTACAATGGGGAAAGTGTGAGGTTGTGGTGAACCCAGGCCCTAGAGAATGAGAATTCAGAATACCTTCCCCTTTTGGAGGTAGCCAAGTCAAAGTCACATCTATTCCTTTCCTTTTCAAAGATCTCTTCCAGAAATTCTATACATGGCACAGATTTGTATGTAAGGTGTAAATTTTCTAGGACATTTCCTTCAAAATCTGCATTTAGATAGAGTATTTTACTAACGTCTAAAATCTGAAATTTTATGTGCATCTTTTCTCCCCTTATGGATAGGTAGAAAGTAATTCTGTACAGTCTTTGATAAGAAAGATTCCAGCACAGACTCTAACTTAATATAAAAATTGAAAAATGTATTAATCCTTTTTGCAAACCAAAATCCTAGGGAACTGAGTGACTGTGATCTATTAGCTAGATATATGGCGAGTACTCTCTTTAGCCCAATCACTTTAGCTTTAAACAATCTGAATTCAGTTAACCTCTCCTTTCATCTTCTCAAAATAGATTTGAAGCTAGTGAGTTAATAACTTGGGCTTTTTAATGCTTAAAAAGAGAACACTTCTCTTTTATTCCTA
This sequence comes from Sarcophilus harrisii, assembly GCF_902635505.1. Classification (NCBI taxonomy): domain Eukaryota; kingdom Metazoa; phylum Chordata; class Mammalia; order Dasyuromorphia; family Dasyuridae; genus Sarcophilus; species Sarcophilus harrisii. Next base: position 364,860,252 of record NC_045427.1, on the reverse strand, counting down.
ATCATTCTTGTGCATTTTCCTATTGTTCTCATTCTTAACTATGAATTATCCTACTTTCTTTTAATAAAGAAAATGGACATACAAAAAATATTTTAGGAAGATAGAATTTATATTTAATGCCATGAAAGAAGGAGAGATAGCATGTATTACAGTTCTTTTCAGATTAAATAATCTCTTCCTATCTCTAAATCTCACACTATCCATGAGAGAAAAGTCATATAAATCATATGCCCATTTTACAGATCAGGAAACTAGAACTCAATAGACAGAGAGTGATATACCCAAGGTCATGCAAGAATAAATTCCATAATTACTGATTAACAGCCTTGTAAGTGCCTACTAAATCCCTATAAGCTAGAGAACAGAACATCATAAGAGATACACAGTAGTAGACCCAGGCCTAGAAAGTTGGTATCCTCCCATTTTCAGAGCTCTTTCCGCTATGCTGTATAGTCTTCCTTATAATGTAATCTAAGTCTGAAAATTAGTTAGCTTTCTTACATGTCTAAAAATAAAAGCCAGACACATTAAGCTATCATTGAAGGAGAATAGTTTTTTTCTAATTTTGGAAATTTGTTAAACTGAATGTTCCTTTTTTTCCACTTTGTCTCCAGACTTATTTTAAACACATACACATACAACCATTTCCCCTCACTATTAAGTGTCTTTTGGGTATTTTTGTTCTTTTTGAACATCATTTTATGGATGCATAAGCTATTAAGGCTACTAGCAAAAATAATCCTTATACTTCTGGTGATCTTTGTAATTGACACAACAGTTAAAAAGCACACTTGTTTCCAAAGCACCTTCAGATAAATATCTGATTTTGTGGAAATAACCATAAAGTTATAAATTATGGCCATGGTCTTGGAGCCATAAACTCAGAATTTGAGCCCCAATTCAATTTAACTGAATCAATTAAATTAGTTTTTTATTATGCACCTGTTATCAAGTAGACAATGTGCTTACCAGGCATTGAGGACACAAAAGCAAACAAAGTTACAATTCTTGTCCCCAAGAAGCTTATATTTGATAGGAATGATGGAGAGTGGAATGTTGGGGTGAACATACAAAAGATTAGGAATTGGATTTCAGATTTCATTAATTTGGATAGAGCTTAGCAAACTATTGTCTATTACCAGTGAAAGGCTAAATCTAATCCATCCCGTTTTTGTGGGGCCCATGTTGAGGAACATAAATTAAATATACATACATACATATATATGTATGTGTATAATTTAAAAATTTAAAAACAACAATTTTCCTAATTCTACTTGCCCCCAAACAGGTGGTAGACCAAGTCATTTAGGCCAACCCTTGGCCTAAGGGACTTCCAAATAAGCTGCATCTTTTTACTAATATAGGTCAATAGATCATCTGCAATTCAGAGCATTAGGGAGTCCCTTGGATAGCAGTGAGAGGGAAAATGACTTGCCCAGGTTATATTGCTCAGATGCAAAACTTGAACTCTTGTCTTTCTGGCTATCTAACATTGTCTCATGCATAGAAATGAAATATAATATGCTAATTTATTTTTGGACACTAGCAAAGGAGGGCTTCCTATATAGTATGATATATGAATCAAGTTTTAAAGGAACGTCGATATCCAATGAAAAAGAAAAGAAGGTGACATTTTCATATATATATATATATATATATATATGTAATTATCTATCTATAAACATACAAATTCTCTCCCTCCCTTCCTCTTCTCTCTGTCTCTCTGTCTGTCTTTCTGTCTCTGTCTCTGTCTCTCTCTCTCTCTCTCTCTGTCTCTCTCTGTCTCTCTCTTTTCTCCTTCTTATTTGTTTCTACTATAGAAACATTGTGAAAATATAAGCTATTTGAGAATAGGGATCATTTCATTTTATATATTTGTATGCCTATCATTGACCTAGAAAATAGCAGATTCTTTAAAAAATTAAGATTTTTTATTGATTGATCAGTAAAGCATTCCTCATGGTTTTGAAATTGATATATATTTTTTTAACTTTAAAAGTCTATTTTATTTAGGGGAAAAGAAAGGCAGGGGAACATACCCAAGAGATAAGATTTTCCTTCCTTCCTTTCTTCTTTCCTGTCTTTCCTACCTTCCTTCCTTCCTTTCTTCTTTCCTTCCTTCCCTCTTCTCTCATTCCCTGTTTTTCTCTTCCTTCCCTCTTTCCTCTTTTCTTCCTCCCATTCAATAAAATATCCTTTTCTTTTTATAATATAGTCTATTTGACTTAGAAAGTTTGCATTTCTTTTCCCTTTTAACTAGATACAAGGAGAAGGTCTTCCATGTTTGTGTAAAGGTGACAGAAATAAAATGTCAAGTCTAATCTTCTGCCTGAAGTGGATTTATATCTGTGGAGCATATAAATACAAAGAATGCAAACTTACTTGGAGGTTGGTGATATGGTTGATGTGAAACTGTTGGTTTAAGAAAACAAGAGGTTTCTAGAGGGAATTCAAATATGAGGGCTATTTGGTTTGGGGAGAAGACTTTGGAAGAAAAAGGAGAGTTCATTTTTCTTGTAGAAGGGAGGAATTAGTGGTATAGTATGAATTAGTTCTGACATATAGATCTTATATAAAAGTAAAGTCTGGAGGTTGTATTTGAGGTTCGAGGTTTGTTTAAAGGCTCCATTAGGGAATATATTAATTCAGCTATGTTTAGCCTTCAACAATTCTCTGAATCTTCTTTTCATGAAAATTTACCATCAGAGAAATCAGAAGTCTTTTTTGTCCAGTGCCTTAACTTTTCCCAACTATTTCAGACTTAAGGGAGATGTTTTGAGTGTTATTTTTTTATATTCGGTTTACCTTTACAGTTCTGGTATTCCAAAATGATTGATATCAAAGGAAAACTGCTATTTCCATAGGTAAAAAAAATAATAGAAATTTTTGTAGAGAGAAGGAGCTTAAAAATTTAGAATCTAGTCTAACTCTCTTGTCTTAGAGATAAGGAAACATAGCTTTGGAGAGAAGAAATAACTTTCCTGATCAATGTCACATAAAGTTGAAATAATTTTAATAAGAATTGGAGTTTAAATGACCAAAATCAAATAAGGATAATATTTTCAGAGTAACTTAGGAAGACTTCTGTGAAGCGAGCAGAACCAGGAATATATCGTAACAACAATATTGTTTAAAATGGATAGCTTTGAAAGACTAAATATTTTGTCAATAAAATAACCAATCAGAATTCCAGAGGACCAATTATAGACAGAGGTCCACCCCTTGACAGAGATAATGCAGAATAAAACCTATTTCTGAACATAGTCAATGGAGGAATGTATTTTGCTTTATGATGCATATTTGTTGCAACTTATGTTTTTTTTTTGCTTGTTTTATTTTGTTTTTATTATTATTTTGTGCAAAGGGAGGAGTGAAGGAGAGAAAATATGTATCTTGATTTTTAAAAAGAACTTAATCAAAAGCAAAACCAAAATTGATTCAATCTGGTCATAACACAACACATCACTAAAATAAACCCAGCTTCTGCTTATGAACAAGTTACAGATTATAACCCAATTTTCTTCACCCCCGGCTTCTGCTGAGAGGTTTCTGGATTTGTGAACCATGAAGAACAAGCATTGGTAGAAAGAAGACCAATGGCCAAAGAAGGAGAATGATGGAATGAAAAACTATATCTTGAATGTATTGTCTTCTTTGTGATTGCTAGACTATAAACTCCATGAAGTAAGTAATTGGCTTTCATCCAAAAATTTTCCCCTTAAGTCCCTAGCACAGAATTTTACTTACAACAGGAATATTAATGAATGCTTATTGATTGACAAATAAGTGCTTATTACACTTTTCTTCCCTTTGATTTTAGAAATCATACACTTTTCAAAAACATACACTATTCAAAAAAATATTTACTGCAGTGATGAAAATTTCTAACCCTATGCCGTTTGTAGCCCTTGGCCCTTTCAGAAACAAAGCAGATGAAACTTCTAAAACTGGAACCAAAATTGTTTGAAGAAAGAGAGAGGAGAGAGAGGGAGAAAGAAAAAAGGAGAGAGTCCAGTCTTGCTTTATCATGTGTATTTGATAAAAATAGTCATTCATTCAAGTCAAACAAAAAATGTTGCCTCAACAACAACAAAAAGTCAGCCTTAGAGTTAACTCTAAAATTCTATATATGAAATGCTGAAGAATATAAAATATAATAATAAATGTTAGCATAATATATAATAATATATAAACACAAAAGAATATAAAAGATCACAATATTATATCTTTAACATCTCAAATGACTTTTACATTTGTTCAGATTCATTACCTTAGTTCTCATTTGCTTTTATTGATTGCTTAGGTTACCAATAAATTAATGATCATTTTGTCCTTGTTCTCTTAGGACTTTCTTCTTCCATTCCATTTTTCTTGTTTTGCTCCCCTAAAAGGAGACCAAGAGGAGAGAAAAATAAGATTCAAATTTTATTCTATTATCAGATTGCATTATTGCCCTGGAAATGTGTATGTTACCTATGTGGAGATTAAGCATAAACATATATATATATATATATATATATATATATATATATATAAGCATATACATGTGAGTGTATGTGTTTGTGAAACAAAGTGTGTGTGGGATAATACAAATGAATTAATAGTCCAGCTGGATTTGATGGGCTGAACTAGACCCCACCAGGATCCTTGATAGTTAGGTGGGTCATAGAGAGGGTCAGTGAAAGGAGAGGGCCTTTGTTTAATCTAAGAAAGACTTAAAGTGGGCCTTTGTTGCAGTGGACCCTAAGAATATATATGTTTATGCTTAAACTTCACATTATAGATGAGTGCTAGTGAAGTTAATGAGTTAATACAAAGACATTCACAGGGAGGAAGACATCGTTTTAGACTAAATGTGTTTTGAAAAGGCTTTCTATGTTATGGAATATTATTGTTCTGTAAGAAACGACCAGCAGGATGAATACAGAGAGGATTGGCGAGACTTACATGAACTGATGCTAAGTGAAATGAGCAGAATCAGGAGATCATTATATACTTCAACAACAATACTGTATGAGGATGTATTCTGATGGAAGTGGATTTCTTTGACAAAGAGAAGATCTAACTTAGTTTCAATTGATCAAGGATGGACAGAAGCAGCTACACCCAAAGAAAGAACACTAGGAAATGAATGTAAACTTCTTGCATTTTTGTTCTTCTTCCCGGGTTATTTATACCTTCTAAATCCAATTCTCCCTGAGCAACAAGAGAACCGTTCAGTTCTGCACACATATTTTGTATCCAAGATCTACTATAACCTATTTAACATGTATAGGACTGCTTACCATCTAGGGGAGGGGGTAGAGAGAGGGAGGGGAAAAATCTCAACAGAAGTGAGTGCAAGGGATAATGTTGTAAAAATTACCCTGGCATGGGTTCTGTCAATGAAAAGTTATTTTTTTAAAAAAAGAAAAGGCTTTCTAGAAGAGATAGAATTTGAACTGAATTTTTTTTTAGAGACCAATTTAATAGTTTATTAAATGGAGAGATATTCTGCAACCAATGGATCCATGATTGGTCACAGGGCTGGACAAGATTGTCGTCTCAAAGAATCCAGTCCTAAGTATCAGAGAGCAAGCTTTTTTTTTTTTTTTTTTTTTTTTTTGAATTGAATTTTTAAGAAGTAAGGATATCGATTGGCAGACAAAAGGTAGGAAAAGTATTCCAAGCTCAGGATTGCAGGAGATACTCACAACTGTCTGACTCTAAGTAGCAGAAACAGAAACATTGCAGGACCCTCAATTCACAGTTGCATATTGAGTTGAGTCTATGAAGTAATATTATTACTATAAGGGATAGAGTTGGACTTGGATCAGGAAGCTCTTTGGCAAATCTGGCCTCACTTTTGTTTGTGCATTTGTTTTTAATAATTGTGTTCTCCTAGGTAAATCATTGTACTTTCTGAGCCTAGGTTTCCTCATTGTAAAATGAGAATAAGAGTACCTATCTTATTAGGTTTCTGTGAGTATTAAATGAGTAATTTTGTATAGAGTGCTTTGCAAATCTCAAATTATTTTCACACTTTAAAATGTTATATAAATGTTACTATTATCATTATGAATATTCTGTCCCATTCCATGGTTCATTGTCCCTGGAATGACATGTGAACATTCCCACTTAAGGGCTCTTGATTCCATAAATCCTGCAATCCTAAATCTGGAATACCTTTCCCACCTTTATCTGTCAATCTGTATCCTTACTTCTTAAAAATACAATTCAAATTTTATCTCTTCTAGAAAGCCTTTTCAAAACACATGTAGTCTAAGATGTCTTCCTCCCTGTGAATGCCTATGTATTAACTCATTAATTTCGCTAGCACTCATCTATAATTTTTCAAATACTTATATTATCATTATTATTAATCAAGTAAAATAATAACACTGAATTTGATTTGAATAAGCTGACTGTTCTGTGCATTTCCACTTGTTCACGAAACTATTTAAAAAAAATTAGTTTATGTTACTGCAGGATGGCCAACCTGATAAACAAATACATTCTGTTTTTCATCTTTTTCTTTTTAAACCTTCTAAAAGAGTTGCAGGTGCTGCCACTGATTGCTCTTTCCAAAGTAAGGTACTGATTAATAAAATGTGTTATAATAGGTGTGACATACCCTTTAAGTTTTTCAAATCCATGTAGTTTCCTATTAACTCAAGTGCAAATTGGAATATGGTCATATTTTGTTAAAATAAAATGATGAAGACTTCAAGGACTTTACTTACATTTACAAAGTTTGTGATAATTCACAGCAGCTGTAGAAAATGGTAGAACAAATTTGTCTCTCTGCTTCTGTTTGTCTCTCTTTTTCTCTCTTTCCCTCCCTCCCTGTTTTCTCTTTCCACCCTCCATCCCTCATTTCCTTCCCTTCCCTCCTTCCCTTGCTTCCTTCCCTCCCCCTCTCTCTTTTGTTCTTTCTTTTTCTCTTGCTGTACCCCTCTCTTCTTCCATCCTTCCCTCTTTCCCTCTCTTTCTCCTTAATTGTTTTTGGAAAGAGGAAAATACAGTCCCTACTTTCCAAGACAGTTAATTAAAAAATTCATTTCTTACTTTTTTCTTCAAAAATTAATTACAGTTGACCATTCTGTTAAGTCCAAAGAATAAAGATCTGTTTATAGAAAGGTTTTTCATACATTATGATCTAATCCTATACTAAGTAAATATGGCTAAGATTTTCTCCTTCACATAGCAGAGAAGCCCGATGTCACTGGAGAGTTGGATTTCATGACAAGTGGCAGGCCTCCCAAGCTGTTTACATTTTAGCTTTGTTTTGCTTGTGTTTTTTTTTTTTTCTTTTTGTATTGATAAGGTTCTGTCAGTGAATATTAGAAGAAGGCTTCATCTTTGGTCTGTCAAGTCTAAAAACCTTTAATCCACTCATTTCCTTATAATGAGTTTGAGATGCTGCTATTTTTTTTTTCTTTTTCTAAGCCTTTCTGGGTACAATCCAATCAATGTTTAATTTCCTGAATTAGCCCTGTGAGAAGATTTACTTCATTGTGTTTGTCCTACAAACAATATTTGTTCTAAAGTTTTTGTAAATTTCTTTTTCTATACATCTCTGAGTCAGAGTCTATATTGTCTCCTAGTTTTTCCAAGTGAATAATGTTGGAATCCATCTTTTAAGAATTAAAAGTCAATTAGCTACTGCCATCAAGATGCCTACTAAGAATTGTTTTTCCCATGGTAGGAATCAACTGTATTTATTTTCATGCACTTATCTTCTTAGCTCTATTGTGGACAATAGAATTTTTTTCTTTTTAAAAAATTTAATAATAGATTTTTATTTTCAAAATACATGCAAAGATAGTCAACATTCAACCTTGCAAAACTTTATATTCTCAATTTTTTTTCCTTCCCTTTCCCTCACTTTCCTCCCTGAGACAGCAAGTAATCCTTTGTAGGTTAAACATATGCAATGCACCTGTTGGGACTGAAGTTTCTGACTAGAGAAAATCTTTTCTTTGGGGGATTTTTCTCATTCCACTAAAAGAAAATACATGATTAAATGGCCAGATTTCAATATATTAAAGTAAGAAGTTCAAGAAATATACCTCTCTCCCTTTGTCTCTCTCTGTCGCTCTGTCTTTGTTTCTGTCTCTGTCTCTATCTCCCCCTCTCTCTCTGTCACACACACACACACATACACTCACTCACACGATTGTACCTATCATCATCCTTATATCTCTGTTATGTTCACTCAAAAAGGAGACATACAAATATAGCCCAGGAAGACTGCATTCATTCTCTAACACATATTGGGAGATTAGCACTGGTGGATTAAGTCCTAGAGCTTTACTACTTCTCTCTCTCTTCAAAGTTCTAAATTCATAGGTACTATTGAGATTCTTCTAGGGCTATCAATTCAAACTTCCGTATGTTATATTCCATTCAGTATCAATGACTATCCAGCCTTATATACCATCCAGCCTTCTGATTGGTCTCCCTGACTCACATCTCTCCCCACTCCAGTTCATCTTTCATTCAACTACCAATGTGAACATCTGAAAATTGAGGTCTGACTCTATCATTCTCCTAATTGATAACCTCTCTTTAGCCTCTAGGATCAAGTATAAAACCCCATATGTGACTATTAAGGAGCTTCATAAACTGTAAAATGATGGCATATAGAACAAACACATTTATTACTTCCCTACACATGCTCTATGATGCAATGATATTGATCTACTTTTTGTTCTTTTCATAAGACATTTTCAATGGCTAGTCTCCATACCTGGAATATGCTCCCTCCTTTTTTCCTGCTTCCTGGCTTCCCTCATGTATCAGTTGAAATTCACATGCCTTTCCCAATTTCCCTTTATGTTAAAGCTTTCCCTCTAAGACTATCTCCAATTTATCTTGTATATGACTTATTTGTAAATAGTTGTTTATATGTTGTTTATCCCTCTTTTGGTCAGAGACTTTTTGGTATCCCTGGTACTTAGCACAGTGCCTGATTTATAATAGATGCTTGTTGATTTGCTTTTTGACTAAGCAATGACTAGCACCCCAGTATCATATTTACTAATTGATATATTTTGACACCATTTATAATAAATTCTTGCCAATTAGCTTTTATAAAGGAATATTTACCAAAATGATATAACAAGAATAAGAATGCAAAAACATCTATCTGAATTCCTTTACTTTTCAGTTCTTAAGAAAGGATGAACCCAAAATTAGGAATTATTAAATAATCTCCTTCCTATAAAATTCACTTTTAGGTGTAGCCCAAACAATGGGCAAGCCCTTCATTTGTAGGCAGGGTTGGCAGCCAGTATCTTGGCAGCCAGATCAATACATTACTGACTTGGGTCATGAAGATCACTACTTAAGGCTGCATCCTCATAAAGCTTGGCAGCCAGCAAATTGTGCTATGGGTTAGTTTTGGTTTCTACCTCTTACAAACTTTGGAAAGTCACAAATTCATAGCCTAGTTCTCTTGATTTTTTTCCCTCTCATATACACATTCACTAAAGAACAGAAAAAGAATGAAACATAACAAAAACAGAAAAAAACAGCAGCACCATTTGTTCAGTTTCATGCTGATTTGGTTGAGAAAAAGCAATAAAATGTGCAATCTCTCTGTCTCTGTTTCTGTGTCAGTCTGTCTCTGTGCCTGTCTCTCTCAGTCTCTGCATGTGTGTCGCTCCCTTTCTCTTTTTCCATCTCTCTCTGTTTCTGTCTCTCTGTGTCTCTTTCTCTTTCTCTGTCTCTGTGTCTCTGTTTCTTTCTCTGTCTCTGTGTCTCGGCTTCTTTCTCTTTCTGTCTCTGCATCTCTCTGTTTCTGTCTCTGCTTCTCTCTCTCTCTTGCTGTCTCTGTGTCTGTCTGTGTCTCTCTGTCTGTGTCTGTCTGTCTATGCCTCTGTCTCTGTTTCTGTCAGTCTGTCTCTGTGGCTTTCTCTCTCAGTCTCTGTGTGTCTCTCCCTTTCACTTTTTCCATCTCTATGTTTCTGTGTCTCTGTGCCTCTTTCTCTGTCTCTGTGTCACTGTTTCTTCCTCTGTCACTGTTTCTTCCTCTTTCTCTGCCTCTCTCTCTCTCTCTATCTCTCTCTCTCTCTCTCTCTCTCTTTCTCTCTCTCTCTGTCTCTCTCTTGCTGTCTCTGTATCTCTGTTTCTCTCTGTCTCTTGCTGTCTCTGTGTCTCTGTGTCTGTCTGTCTATGCCTCTGTCTCTACCTCTCTCTATCTCTTTTTATTTATTCATCTCTTTCTACCTCTCTTGTCCTCTCTTTCCCCCCAACCCCCAGAAGCTTATAAAACTTGTCAACTTACTACTCACCAGGGTTAAAAAACTCAAGTACCTCACTGGAATCTTTTAAACACATAATCTCTCTGACTCAGTAGTCACTTTAAAATGTAGCCACTTTGATCACTATGAAGTAAATTAACAGGACATAGTCTTAGAATACCTACACATGCTCTAAAGTAAAGCCTCTATTACACATGCCTGGAATCAGGTTTACCAAGGCTCTCATAAAGGTTGGCAGCATATAGAACATATTTTGAATGCTTGAAAGTAGCTGGAGGTCACAGCAAATAGAGCGGTGGTCTTGGAAACAGGAGTATTTGAGTACAAATTTTGTATCAGATACTTACAAATTGTACAACCCTGAACAAATTATTTAACCTCTGTTTGCCTTAATTTTCTCAACTGTAAATGGGATAATAATAGCACCTTCCTCCCAGGGTTGTTGTGAGGATGAAATTAGATGATATTTGTAAGATATTTGTCACAGTGTCTAGTACTTACTAGGAACACATAAATGTTGTTTTCTTCCTTCTTTCCTTCCATCAATCCTTCTTTTCTTCCTTTTTCCTTCTTTTCATCTTTCCTTTCTTTTCCCTCCCTCTTTCCTTACTTCCTTCCTTTCTCTTCTTTCCTTCCTTTCTTCCCCCAGCCCTTTCTTTCTTTCCTCTCTCTCCTTCCCTTTTTCCAGCCATTCCTTTTTCACTGTCTCCTTCTCTTTTTTCCTCTTTTTCTCTTGCCTTCCCTTTCTTCCTTTCTCTTTCCCTCCATCCATTCTTCTTCCTTTCCTTTCTTTTCCCTCTTTCTCCCTTCCTCCTTTCCTTAATTAATTCTTTCCTTTCTCCTTCTCTCTTCCCCCTTCCCCTATTCCTTTCTTTCTTCCTTACAAACTTCCTTCCCTTCCCCCATTCTCATTCCTTCCTTCCTTCCTTCTTCTATTGACTAGTTTTCTGTTAAAGAAAGGAGAAAGTAATTTAAAAATTTTATATATAGTTGAATATCCTTAGTGATCCTAGTGCCCCAGTCAGAGGCAACAGCAAATAAATCATTAGATCAAGAGCTGGCAAAGACATTACTGCTTATCTAGTCTAACTTCTTTTCTTTATAGATTAAGAAACTGAAGCCCAGACCAAAGAAATAACTTGGCTGAGTTCACACAGAAAGTCAAATGATTCAAGTCACATATCTCCAGTATTCTTTCCATTGTAGCAAACTACCTGCCCATAGAACACTTTTCCAGGTGCTGGGTGAAATGCAAAATTTAGTTAGAGCCACTGCCCCTATAGTTCTTTCAGTCTAATAACAAGACTAGACAAAGTTATAGATAACTATACTAAAAAATACTTTTTTGTGCCAAAGCCATTCTTTCTACCCCATCACTCAGTAGAATATAAGTTTCTTAGGGGCAGGATATTTGTCACTTTATACAGATCCATTTAAGAATCTCAGTATATCCAGGAGTCCTTTTAAAGTCCTATTTAGTAATTTACATTCCCAGAACCAGGGTCAACTAATTGGTGCAGTGTATAGAGTGCTTGCCTTGAAGTAGGGCTTATAATCTTCATGAATTCAAATCCCACCTCATATACTTACTAGCTGTGTGATTCTGGGCAAGTCATTTAACTTTGTTTAACCTCAGTTTCCTCATCTAGAAAATGAACTGGAGAAGGAAATGGCAAACCACTTTAGTATCTTTGCCAAGAAAACTTCAAAGGGGGTCACAATGAGTCAGAAATGATAATTGAACAACAATTCTCAGAATCAGTCCTTCTGGGCAACTTACTTCAACTTTCAACCAAAACCCAACCTGATAATGAAAGGGTGAATTTAAGAGAAGGCAGACCCAAGGCACTAAGTAGATGAAGCTAAGTTTTACTCTTATACAGTAGCTGCCAAGGAGAATAGTTACAAGTAGTATTGCAGAGAGTGAGGTGAAACTACCTACTAAGGGAGTCAGGTTGTCAGGGTGTTGAAAATTGGGCCAAGGAAAAGGAGACATACCCTCTAAATGGAGAAGGTATTAATAAAACGAGAAACTAGTCCAGCTGACTGGCAAAAAGCAAAGAGCAGTTCCTGTAAGGAAGCTTGCAGTCTGGGCAGACAGCTTATTATTAATGAGTAATTTCTGAAAGGAAGAGAAGCTGTGGAGACAGTGAACTGTATTGGATCTCCACATACACACAGAGTGCAGGAATATCTTTGATTTGAGGGAAATAATGTAATTATTTCCCAAACAGATACTCATGAGAGAACAATATCTTCATTTCCTGTCCTCAGTTGTAATTCTGGCAATTGGTGCATTGACAAATGCAGATTGTACACTGGAATATGCAATTCACTTGGTAAATGATGCATTTGTTTGGGGATATTGGTTTGGAGGTATCAGGGTTGGGGTGTCTTGTATGAAAACCAAAAAAATAAATGAGAAATTCTTTTCTCACCTTCTAAAGGATAGAGATGTCATTAAAATAAAAGGATTAGAAAGAATAATACCTATAGGCCTTTAAGATGATATCTTACAACTGAGTTAGGTAGTATTATTGTTAGGCCTATTTTATTGTTGTTAAGTCATGTCTTTCATGGCTAACTCTTCCTGACCCCATTTGTACTTTTTTGGGGGCAAAAACACTAGAATGGTTTGCAATTTCCTTTTCTAGCTCGTTTTCCAGATGAAGAAACTGAGGCAAATAGGATCAAGTGACTTAGTTCAGGGTCACACTTAGTAAATATCTAAAGCCACATTTGAACTCAGGTTTTCCTGAGGTGCTCTCGATACTTTATCATCTAATTGCTCCAGAGATGAAATTTAGAAATGTTCGAAATGATTTGCTTAAAAGTGTGTGGCAAAGCTAGAGTTTTAGTTTAAATAGTTAAGACTTCAAGTTCAGGCTTTCTTTTATCAAACCAAGAGAAAGACATTAAATGATGAAAAGGTGGGAGCTTTACCCCATTAGATAAAATCTTTCACAAATTGTTAAATTCAGTCATTTGAAAGGAAGAGGTAAAAGCCAATTCTTTGTTCATTTTGTCAAAGATATTCTTAATTAGTCAATAAATAATTATTTTAGTAGATGACTTCAGTGATAATAATTTAATAACACTTGGTAGATTTTGCCCCTACCTCTTTTTTCATTTTATCATTTCTTAGAAAATCAAACAGAAGGAGATCAGATGAAAAGGACAATGCCTTTTTCAATAATTAGAGAAGAAATGGTTCAGGATCCAGCAGGGAAGGGGTCAAAGCCATCATATCCACCAAATCCTCTGAGGATGAGTGTTGTTTACAGTATATGTTTAAAATAATATTCCTGGCTAGTCAAGCTCTCCCCCAGGATAGTGCAATTATAACAGTAACAGAGGATTAATTAAGAATCATCCCATAGGTGATGCTAGAGATCTGGAATCGACCAGAGGGGGTTACATTACCAACTCAGCACAGAGGTGAACAGACCAGAGCTGTTCAAAATAATTAGCTAGGCACAAGGGCAGGGCTGAGCTTTTGCCTCATTTGTCTTATTTTGATTAATACTTTAATTTCTCTCTCTCTCTCTCTCTCTCTCTCTCCCGTCTCTCCCGTCTCTCCCATCTCTCCCATCTCTCTCTCACACACACACACATATATGCATAGAGTGAAGAAGAAACATTCTGGCTCTTAATTATGGAAAAAGAATGAACAGAGTAGAGCAAATCCTATATAGAACTGAAATCAATGAAAGCATTTCATGTAGGCCTGCTTCAGTGGGGGAGTATCTATTTTTAATACCTGATGCTCCTATGTTCTCAGCTTTTAATCTTAGATAAGAATTACAAGATAGCTCATTTGAAAGTAAACAGATAAAAATGACAAAGCAGAGGATCAGAATGAGGAAAATGTTTAAAGTGGGAAGTAAGTCCAAGACCCAAATACATTGCTCTGTAGGGCTTTTAAAAAGACCTAGCACTGGAAGTGACCTTTATTTCTAGTGTAAACACAGTGTATGTGTGAGAGGGAGAATTAAAAATTATATAATTTTTTTCTTTTTAAAAAATTTAATAATAGATTTTTATTTTCAAAATACATGCAAAGATAGTCAACATTCAACCTTGCAAAACTTTATATTCTCAATTTTTTTCCTTCCCTTTCCCTCACTTTCCTCCCTGAGACAGCAAGTAATCCTTTGTAAGTTAAACATATGCAATTCTTCTAAACATATTTCAACATTTGTCATACTGCACAAGAAATATCAGATCAAAAAGGGAAAAAAATGAAAAAGAAAAAAAGCAAGCAAACAACAACAAAAAAGATAAAAATATTATGTTGTGATCCCCATTCAATTCCCATAGTCCTCTTTCACACTGCAGATGGCTTTCTCCATGACAAGTCTATTAGAATTGTCTTGAATCACCTCATTGTTGAAAAGAGCCAAGCCCACCACAGTTGATCATTACATAATTTTGTTGTTGCTATGTAGAATGTTCTCTTAGTATGAGTTCACTAAGCATCAGTTCATGTAAATCTCTCCAGAACTTTCTGAAATCATCCTACTGATCATTTCTTATAGAACAGTAATATTCCATTATATCCATATACCACAACTTATTCAGTCATTTCCCAACTGATAGGCATCTACTCAGTTCTCAGTTCCTTACCACTACAAAAAGGGATGCTACAAATATTTTTGTACCTGTGAATTCTTCCCCCCTCCTTTTAAAAAATAATATTGACATTATTTATTTATTAGCTTCTAGTCAGCAGAGCATGGTACTAAGAACTCAGTTTCTCCATTCACCATAGAATGTTAAACTCCTTAAACCAATACCTCCATTTTTGAGAGGTCAATGTGCTGTGTATCCTATTCAACCTTCCTTTTTGTATAACAACCTTAGCCAGGTTTAGAAAGTATGGAATGATAATATGGGTAGATTTGGGGAAAACATCTTTGGGACCTCTAACTTTGACCCATTTCTTTCTAGCTAAAGACCTTTATTTGGCAAGACAAAACTTCCTTTATATCAGTGAGTCTTTTCTGTGACCTCATGCCAGATCAGCTGAGCTGAACACGTCTTTAACCTCAGTGAGATGGACCTTTCTTGAAGTTTTTCCAATCTATCTTTAGCTGGAGAGTACTTTCATTCTGTCAGATTCTGTTCAGAGGCTTAGTTTTCTTTGTTTTGTGAGGGAATCTCCCTTTTTCCTTTGTTATGATCTCTTTGGGATAGAGACTCAACAAAGATATTGCTGGATCATAGGGTATGCACAATTTGATAGCCCTTTGGGCATTGTTCCAAATTGCTCTCCAGAACAGTTGAATCACTTTACAACTCTACCAACAATGTGTTAATGTCCCCATTTTCTCACATCTACTCCAACAAAATTATAAAATTTTGAAGAACATGAAATATAATTTATTCTATTTCCCCTATTTAGGAAAAGAGCAAACTAAAGCTCAGAATGCAAAAATAATTTTTAAAGGACACTCTGCTGATTAGAAGCAGAATTATGTCTGAAACCCAAGTGCCCAAATATACTGAGCTCCAGATTCCCAGGTTAATAAAATTCAACAATTCAGACCAGGGAATTGTTAAGCAGCTACTTGGTACTAGGAATGTTGTTATATGTTTAGAATATAATGATAAAAAACATATTCCCTAACTTCATGGAACTTATAATCTAACTAAGGAGATAAAACAGATTCACATCAGTATAGTTTATATGAGACAGTGGAATAAAGTAAAGATATAGTCAAAATGCTATAAGACATTTCAGGAGGGATATGGCGGGGAGTGAGTAACAGGTAATATCAAGCAAGGAAGGAACCATGGAGAAGATGATACTTGAACTGAAATTTCAATAAAAATAGAAGACTAAAAGTTAGAAAAATGGGAGAGAGATTCCTAAGAATGGGATATGGCTTGAACTAATAATGCCAACTAATAGGAAGGAACATAATGAGCCTGGTGAATAACTTGGCTTGAATATAAACTACATGAAGGGTACTAATAAATGGAATTAAGAAAACAAGAACAGCAATCATCTTGGCGCTGCTTAGTCAAATTTGAGTCTGTAGAAGAGAAAATAAATTCTATGTATGTTCCCTCTGACATACTGTCCTTCAGGATCAAACCTTCAAGTCCTAGTTCCAGCCTCTAGAATCTCCATTTCCAAATTGGATTTTGAAATTGAGTGCAACAAGAAGATGCACTTTGTATTGCTCTTAATTCCCCTTGATATGACTTCCTGAGCTTGCTGGTAGAAAAAATCACCACTTTTCCCAGTTCTGTAGGAGAATTATGCTAAGACTTTCCTCATCTTCTCTTGTGTCAGTTACCCTGCCTGAGAACTGGCTTGGTTAGATGGAACTATCATTGTTTTTAGCTTCCAGATCCCTCAAGACTTGTGTCCTTTTCCTTTTAATGCTGAAAATGTCCATGATCGTATGGGGCTATGCTCTCTGTGTTCCTTCCTGGCTCAGAAACGTTTCAATTTCTGGGATTCCTTTTTAATGGTACATCATACAGATGCATCCCCAGGAAAAATCATCTATCCTTCCTCACAAGTAGGACCCAGGGCAGGATAATGGCTACCATAGACACTATTGCAATGACAGTTAACAGAATCATTACTCAAAAATGGCAGCAATATGAGCAGAAAGAGCTTCATAATGGGGATGCTTCTGAGAGGTTGGCTAGACTCTGTCTGGGCAGGACACTGTCCTTCTCTCCTAGGGCATTCCATGTCAACTAATGATAAAGATCTGGGATTCTCACACCAGACTGGGCAGCAGGTCCATAGGGAATTAAGGGGTCTGGTCAAGTACTCTTGTCTGACCCTGAGAAGTAACCCAAAGAGAATGGGGAATAGTTAGAGAGTTTGTATGTCCCAAGGCATCCAGAGAGGGCAGGTTATACAGGCCCATCGGGATTGCCAAGATCTGGGGACTCTTCTCTGATGACAAAAAAGGCTTGCAGAAGGTCTTTTACTGAGGAAAGTAACAGTGGCAGACAAGACAGATTGATTATAGTACTTTGTATCTATCCATCCCCTTTGAAACAGGTACTTTATGAGGCAGTCACAGCAGAAGATATGGTCACAGCTCAGTGTCCAAATGGTTCCCTTGGGGTTCCACAACTTCTCATAGCATACAGGACACTTATTGCCCACATTGTCCTTGCTCTCTTTTTCTGACATGGTAGCTCCAGCAATATATAAGCTCTGCTTTCTATGCTTCTCTTAAGTCCTGTATTTGCAGAATAAATTTTCTGTTTAGTTCTGCAACAATTAGTTTGCAACAGTTTTTCAATAGAGATGATTGAAAGTCCCTTACTTCATTGAAGATCCATCTCCTTCCCTGAAAAATGATGCTCAGTCTCATTGGGTAGTTAATTCTTGGGTGTAACCACAGATTCTTTGCCTTTGGCAATATTCCAGACTTTCGCATGCTTTTTTTGTGTAGAAGCTGCCAGTTTCTGGGTAATCCTGACTGTTGCTCCTTAATATTTTAATTGTTTTTGTTTGGCAATATTTTTTCCTTAAGATTGTAGTTCTAGAGTTTTGCAACAATATTTCTTGGGGTTTTCTTTGTAGGATCTCTTTCTGAAGGTGATCAATGGATTCTTTCAATGACTACTTCCCTTTCTGTTTCTAGAATATCGAGCAGTTTTCCTTCATGATCTCTAGAAGAATGCTAGACAGTTTAAAATATCTCAAATCAATAGCTTCATTTTTGAGAGGTCAATGATTTGTATGTATCCTATTTGATCTTCCTTCTTGTATAAAACTTCAGCCAAGTTTAGAAAGCATGGAATGATTATTTGAATAGATTTAGGGAAAACATCTTTGAGACCCTTAACTTTGACACATTTCCTTGTAGCTGAAGCCTTTTTTTTTTTTTTTTTAGCAAAACAGAATTTCCTTTACATCAGTGAGTCTTTTCTGTGACCTCATGCCAGATCAGTGAACAAAAGGCTCTTTATTTGGTCATGGCTTCAGGTAGCACAATAATCTTTAAATTTTCTCTTCTGGATCTATTTTCCAAGTTGGCTGTTATTCCATTGAGATATTTTACATTTTCTTCCATTTTTCCATTTAGTTTATTTGACTGATCCTTGATATTTCATAAGCCATTAACTTCCATTTGCCCAGTTCTAGTTTTTAATGTGTGATTTTCTTCAGTTAACTTTTGTATCTCTTTTTCCATTTGGTTAATTCTACTTTTGAAGGTGTTGTTTTCTTCAGTGGATTTTTTTTTTTGCATTTGGCCAATTGTATTTTTTAAGGAATTGCCTTATTTTTCCAAGGTGTTGACTCTCTTTTGCATGCCTTTCATTTCTTTTCCCAATTTCTCTTCTACTCTTCTTATTTGTCCTTTAGATTTCTTTTTTTTTTTCTTTATTTAATAGCCTTTTATTTACAGGATATATGCATGGGTAACTTTACAGCATTAACAATTGCCAAACCTCCTGTTCCAATTTTTCACCTCTTACCCCCCCACCCCCTCCCCTAGATGGCAGGATGACCAGTAGATGTTAAATAGATTAAAATATAAATTAGATACACAATAAGTATACATGACCAAAACGTTATTTTGCTGTACAAAAAGAATCAGACTCTGAAATATTGTACAATTAGCTTGTGAAGGAAATCAAAAATGCAGGTGTGCATAAATATAGGGATTGGGAATTCAATGTAATGGTTTTTAGTCATCTCCCAGAGTTCTTTTTCTGGGCGTAGCTGGTTCAGTTCATTACTGCTCCATTGGAAATGATTTGGTTGATCTCGTTGCTGAGGATGGCCTGGTCCATTAGAACTGGTCATCATATAGTATTGTTGTTGAAGTATATAATGATCTCCTGGTCCTGCTCATTTCACTCAGCCTTTACATTTCTTATGATCTTTTCCAAGAAGCCTCTTTGGGCTTGAGACCAATTCATATTACTCTTTGAGATTTCCTCTGTGAACATTTTGTCCTCATCTGAGTTGGTATTTTAATCTTTCCTGTCACCATAATAGCTTCCTGTGATAAAGGTTCTTTTCTGTTTCTTGTTCATTTTCTTTCCTTTTCTCTTGGTATTTCCTCTTTTTTTTTAACTTTTAGGGTCAAGCTTTGCTCCAGAGATAAAGAGGGCACTGTCCCAAGCTTTCTATGCAGCTCTGTGCCTTGGCTTTGAGCACAAGGGCCCCTTATGATTGCAGGTGGTAGCTTTATCCACTCTTTCCAGAAAACAACCTAGTTTCCTAAATTTTGCCTTCTGAGTTGGAATTGGAGTTTGCCCTACTGGTTTGCCCTGCTACTAAGCCAACTAAGTTGCTCTTCTGCTGTGATTAAGATCTTCTCATTGGTTTCCCCAGACTCTCTCTGAGCTGGGCTGAACACACCTTTAACCCCAGTGAGACTGACCTTTCTTGAAGTTTTTGCAATTTATCTTTACCTGGAGAGTAGTTTCATTCTGTCAGACTCTCTTCAGAGGCTTGGTTTCCTTGATTTTTTGACAAATCCCTTTTCTCTTTGTTATGATCTCTTTGGGATAGAGACTCAACAAAGATATTGCTGGATCAAAGGATATGCACAGTTTGATAGCCCTTTGGGCATTGTTCCAAATTGCTCTCCAGAATGGTTGAATAGGTTCACAACTCCACTAATAATGTGTTAATGTCCCAGTTTTCTCACATCTACTCCAACAAAATTATAGAATTTTAAAGAACATGAAATATAATTTATTCTGTTTCCTCTACTTAGAAAAACAGCAAACTAAAGCTCAGAATGCAAAAATAATTTTTTAAAGGACACTCTGTTGGTTAAAAGATTTGATGGGCCATCCACAGATGCTAATAGATTGCATTTTTCTGGGACAAAGCTTCAGTGGTCTAGTACCAGTTAAAGATCTAAAGAAAAACACAGGATATATGCAGGAAGCAAAGCAGTACACTTTGGCCAGAGCACAGAATACATAGAAGAGGGGAATAAGTCCATGGCTATTAAAACAGCCTAATGTCAGATTGTGAAGAACTTTGAATGCCATACACTTTAAACTTTTTGAGTGCTACACACTTTAATCTTTGGTAGGGTAATGGAAATTTACTGAAGATTTTTGGGTGAAGGGGTGAAATGACAAAAAAAATAAGTTGTATAATGTTCTCTCTCCTTTTTTCCTAAAACTCAGGGTAAAGATCAGAAAGATGTAAGGAGCCTAACATAGTACTTGAAAATCTTCCCTGAACATATTGACCTGTGCCTTAGGGGAACAAGAAAGAAGAATATAAAATCTTCCATATTACCTCAGGTAAATGTGAAATCAGCTGCCGCAAATGTCTTAAAAATAGTTTGTGTGATTTCTCCTTTGCCCCTATAACATCCTTCCATGCTTATACTTATTTCTACAAGTGCCTTGACATCCCATTCCTTATATGCTTTAAATGATAGATTTCTTGAAGGCTACCATTGTGTAATTTTTCATTTTTATATCTTCAACATTTACCTATGTGATAGCTTATGTATAGTCGTTCAGTTCTGCAGATCCTCCTAATGAAAAACTAAGGAAAAACAAAGATTTCTATTGACTAATTCATGCATTAATCATTAACTTCTGTTTTTCTTTAGATCTTATCACTAAACTTTTCAAAGTGAAAGAGGAGCATGATTCTTGTCCTATAGCTGCCCAGGAAAGTAAGAATAGGATCCAGAATTAACTATTCACAATAGATTGTCTGCATCAGAAATGGAATGATATGTTAATTTTTATGCTTATGATTCTCTAGGATTTTTGGCTAAGCTATGATTCAGTCTGAATCCCTTCTTCTCTGGAAAGGAACATTGCTTTAAATCTCCCTAGGACTATTATTATCTAAGACCAATGGCAAGAAAGCAAGTTGTTCTCTCTCTTTTTCAAGTACTGTTATCTACAGTCAGAAGTTGGTAAACGTTTAACAGCTAGCTCTCTGGGGTGGGGGAAATGCAGTGCCACATTTTAAATTTAATCTACATTTTAAACATTTTACTCATCAATTTTTTGATTATTTATTTTCAAAAAAAACATAAATCAAACACTGGCTTGTAACATTTGCCTATTTCCAAGATGTATTCAAGATAAATATTTAATAGTTGGTTATTGTGAGATGGTATGAGTGGAATCTAGTCCATCCCTGTCTACAGTGATTTTTTTGCCTACAAGATCCAAATTTTAGGCCTAAATCTGCTGTCAGAATCTGACAAATGAAATGCATTCCATACCATGAAAGTCTGGGATGAAGCTATATAGGACATCAGAATACTATTACAGTGTAATATGCCATTTAATTTACAAGTCCTCAGTAATTTCTCTCAGTATAATATTCTGAAGAATATCACTACAAGAAGAATTTTCTTCTTCTACTTAAAGAATTCATATTCACATTCTCTCTGAAACATTTCTATGTCCTGTAAGATCAAATATTCAATCCATTTCACTATGTTATGTTTGTAGCATTATCCTCCATTGTTAACACATCTTATATTGTACTTATTTTCTATGGTAACAAGCTTGTTATATCTATGTGAACAGTTTTATTCTTCTGACTTCTTTTTAGCTTAAATTCTTTTGTACTGAATTTGTAAGAATTCAAGCTTTTAAAAAAATTTAGCCCTTGTTAGATGTATTCCATTTCTTACCAAAATGCAGAATTAAAAAAAAATAACTAAAATCCAGAATTCTAAATAATATTCATAGGCACCATCTTTCTTAGTCATCTATTGACTTTTTAGTTTTATTTTTCTTTTTTTCATCCCATGCCTTTGATTGGCACTGCTAATGAAAATACTACCTGTATTCTCTAAGGTCTTCAGTGTTTTGCCTAAGACTTCATAAATCTTAACAGTACCAAGAAGTCTAAAGGAATTATCAGATGTAGGAGGAGTTGTCAAGTCTGAACATTCTCAAAAAGTTTTCAAACTTTTTTTTCAGGACAAGAATTGGAAGGCTATAGAAAGTGCTTAACTACATGGTAAAAATTAATTTGAATTTAGCATAATAGATTAGAAATGATTGACTATTTGCAAGGAAGTCATAGCAGAATAAACTGTGTACTCAGAACCATTGATTATATTTTTATTCATTGCTGAGATGTGAAGTTCACTGCTTGGTAATTTTGCCTTTTTTTTTTTTTTTTGGTTAAATTCAAAGCATCTGTATTTTGTTTTTATACCTGCCTTCCCCAAAGAAAAGTAATGTTAAAGGCCTAGCCAGCAATGGATAAGGGCAGAGATTATAATTAACACCAAACTAAATGAAATGATAGACATAAAAGTAGAGACTCTATGTAATGACAATAGTTCTAATAATCTATTTATAGAATCTGTTGATTCTAGAAAATGGGAAATAGATAAAAGTAAAGACATTAACTTTGATTATTCACATTTCTTAGAGAAGTTTCACATGGAAAGGCAAAGAATATAAGATCCAACTATATTTATTTTTTTGTTGGTTGCAGAAAAAAATAAACTTTGTATGTAAAACAGATTTAAAAGCTTTTCTCCAGCAATGTCTTCTATTCAAAGGAAAAGATCATATAAGATTCAATGATATGTGTGACTATAAAGATAATTACCAGATTTATGTGGACAATTTCATCTTTCTATCTTCTTCTTTTCACTTAAAATTTTTCTTTATTGGGTTCACAAAAATTGAAGCATCTTCTCCCCCTCCCCCAGTTTCCTCATCAGTATGATCCAAGATAAGAAGCAAGAAAGTATATTGTCATCAAAATGTTTAAATTATTATCACAGAGTATGTTCTATGGAAAGGTCAGATAGGAAGTAGTAGAACGGTCTTCCAAATGTTACCTGACATGAGACAGATACCACCAAATCAGACCACACCACAAGGATTTTCCAAAAAAAAGACTTCCCTTACAATTCCCATGAAGGGGGAAGAGAATAAAAAGTAGATAAAGAATGCATATCACTAGAGTATGATGCTAAGTTGGATTGGCAAACCATTGATTTAGAAAAGCAGTATATGTATTTTGGGCCGGCATTGTAAATTGGGGTGGGAAGAAAGAGTAAAATTAAAGGTACTGGGCATTTGGACACACTTTTTAAAGTCCATGGTCAGGAGGAAGGTCAAGAAAAAACGGATATCAGGCCAGGCTGGGGCTTTCTCAAAAAAATTAAACATTCAAGAGAGCAACATCAGATTTAAACCTGGGGTTGATTAGGGTTACCTTCTGGGTATCTAATGAGTATTTATTTATAGAGGCCTCTTTTCAAAAGAGAATGGATGCTGAATTCTGAAAGGTCTGTCTTCTAAAGATATAGATAGGGGTATGATCGTCTCTCCATTATTAAAAAAATACATTATTCTAGAAAATCATTGATTGGATTTATAAAACTGTCATTTATTTGATTAATAGTCCTAAACTCATCTAATGTCCCTTTGTTTTTTGTTTGTTTGTTTTTTCATTTACAATCTTCTCCTTTAGACTCTCTGGATTGGATATAGTCTTTGATGTTGTTCACTGTTTTTTCTTTCTACTTCTAGTACTTATATCTAGCTCCCTTCTCCTGGACACAGTTGCTTATAAATAATAGTACATCACTTTCTCATTGGTTTATCAGCTTTGAACAATCAGTCCATAAGAAGCTGAAAGTAGAGTGACTATGTGGTATTGTGGAAAATCCACAGAATTTGGAGTACCAAAATTCCAACATTTATTTAGTGTCTGTTATGTACAATGTACAATGTTAGAAATTTTGTGATTATAAGGAAGGAAACAATCCTAATTTGCCACAAAATATATTTTAATTTTTAGTTTAATTAAGTATTAAATTATATCATAAAATTTTTAACTAATAATATAAATATAAAACCTAAAGTCATTAACTATTTATCTGTATCTTATTTATATCATTCATAATATTTGACATATTTTAAATAATATGAAATAATACAGAATTTTGCTGAAATACTGAAGGAGCCAGCATATAAAGCTTAAAAGAAGGAAGATTTTGACTAAGCATTAAAAAAGAAAAACTAGCAATTCAAGCTATATCTACAAAAGTATAGTAGGCTGAATGACCAAATTTTTCAGGCAGAGGATTAATGATTTGGCTAAAATAACCTTTGAGATTTCTTCTTAATTTAATTCTAAATTTCTTATCTAATTTGAACCTCACAATAATCATGTGAGTGACACTGGCCTCCTTGCTGTTCCTGGCATATAAAACTCCATCTCTGGACTCTAGTGCATTTTCATTGGCTGTTTTCCATGATTGGAAAGCTACTCATCTCTGCCTCCTGGCTTCCCTAAGCTTCTTTCAAGGATCAGCTAAAATCCCATCTTCTAAAAGAAACCTTTCCCTGTCCTTTTTATTCTTAGTTTGTTTCCTCAGAGATTCCTGCCTTCCACTCCAGCCCTCATTTATTCTATCTTATTTGTACATAGTTGTTTGCAGGTTCTCTCTTCCCTTAGCCTATGAGCTGCTTGAGAGAAGGGATTTTTTAAAATTATTGGCTAGGGAATTTTTGAACTTTATAGCACTTAGCATAATGTCCTGCCTATGATAAGTGTTTAATAAATATTAGTTAACTGAATACTTATACTCATTTTCTAGGTTAGGTACATAAAGATTGCATGCCCAAAGTAACATTTCTAGCAAATAGCAGAAATGAGATTCAAACCCAAGCCCAGTGTTACATTCTATTAAACTAGAGTGGCTTTTTGTATAAGTAACTAATCTTTCCTGGTAATTAAAACAAACCAAAAAGGCATTTAAAAAAGCAAAAATACATTAAGATATGAGGGGTCCTACCCAGAGCATTGATGCAGGTAAATTCATAGACAAAGGAATAGGAAGGGGATTTAAGAGTAGTGACCATAAGAACACACCTAAGCTAAATAGTTAAGATGTGTTATTAGTGCTTACAGACCTAATCTGCTGATATATGCTTTCGATTTCCTGAAGCTGAAATATCTTCTAGTCTTATCCAACTGCCCTTGCCTGACTCCTCAAGCCATTACTCATCTTTTAAGTTTGGGAGTGGTAGCAGCTTGTGAAACCTGGAGGAAACAGACTCTTAGTCTTGTTTTGCTTTATTGTGCATCGAATGACTCATAGTTTTTGCATCATTTATTAAAAACTATGTGAACTTGTAAGTCTCCCAGCTGGCTGATCTTACTTACCTTGATTCAAGCTGCATTTCCAAATGGTTGGTGAGCAATCTTTAGGCAAAAAAGGTGACTAAGCTGCAAAACACCCCAGGATAGGGCAGGACCCTAAGTGAGTTTTGTCTCTTAATTCTCCTGCTGGTAGAAAATAAAGCTTGGTACTAACGGTGTCTTTCTTGTAAATTAAAAAGTGACCTTGAGTTATCTACTTACATCCATCTATACCCTCCTATCCTCATTACCCTCTGCCTGCCCACCGACAGTAGCATAGCCCTTACCTCTTGCATCCTGGAGCTAAAATGAGAAAATATCCTCCTGAGTGTTGTGAAGGAGGATATAGTGGGAGGAGAGCTAAGGAAGTCCAGGGACAGGAGATTTGTGCTCAAATTCCATTTCTGCAACTAGCTGGCTTTAGTTACTTTTGAGTAAAGTACTTCTGCTCTATGAGACTCATCTTTCTCATCTGTCAAATGGGGATAATAGTACATGGAGAGAGTGCATTGAAAATACCTTATCATTTCCTATTAATATGACATTGGGCAAATATGCATTTTCTATGCTTGGGCTTTACTTTCTTTTTTAAAAGGAGGGAGATGAGCAGAGTAGGCTTAGGTCACCTTGAATGTTCAACACAGTTCTTAGGTTCTATAATTTTTGCACTGTATTCCACCTTTAATAATCTATGTTTTATTAAACTTCTTAGGGATTGTTTTGAGGAGAAACTGAGATAGATAGATAGAACGAATATACAAATACAAGTGTTCAGTAGCCATAAAGTAATGTAGAAGTGAATTATCTGCTTGGAATCTGTAATTGTTGGGAAATAAAAATGAATTCTTATCATTTGTGGTTATTGAAAAAAATGCACTCTCCCTTGGGTTGTCCCTAAAGAAAGTATGTTACTGAACATTTTCTATACTGCCAAATAGGTCTGAAATTTTGGAGAATATAAGCTTTTGATCTGAATATAAGATATAGTTTCTCTTTTCCTTCTTATCCCTTTATGAGTATGTTTTGTCTTCTTTTTTTTAGGGTATACATTTTCTTTTTTAAATATCTCATTTTAAATGTGAAATATATTAAAGGGAAACCTACCTCCCTTAATATTTTAAAGTACATATCTATAGATTTAGACACATTGCATTAAGAGTTTAATAAAGGGAAATAAAAACTCTTTAAAGAGTAATGTAAGGAAAAAGGCAGGAAACAAGCATTAAGAATCTATAATTTTCCAGGTACTATATTGAATATTATATTAATATTGTCTCATTTGATCCTTACAACAATACTGTGAGTAGGTGTTATTATTATCCCCATTTTACATTTTGGGAAACTGAGGCAAATAGCTCCTCAATGACTTGCCCAAGGTCACACAGTTATGTATCTGAGGCCAGATTTGAAATCAGATCTTCCTGATTCCAGATCCAGTACTCTAATTACTATGCCACCTCAGTGCCTATAAATATTTTGTTTCTCAGTCTAGAGGCATAAAGAATTAGGTGGGTTATTAGATGTTTTCTAGTCTATCCCTTAAATATTACTTAGATGTAATGCTAGAAGTAATCTAAAACATCAATCAGTTCAATCTCTGTTTTTTCAAATAAGGAAACAGGCCTACAGAAGTAAAGTGGTAAGACCAAAGTAATAGAAGTAATCACCAGTAAAGCTAGCTTTATTTAAACAGGGATTCTCTGTCTCCAAATGAGATGTTTCTTTTTACATTATCATAACCCATCACAGGAAAATCTTTGGCAGATTTGAAAAGAGAATCTAGATTTCTCAATTCCTTATACAGTATTCTTTCTATTCCAACAAATTGTCCTATTCTAAAATGAGTCACAATTGTGGGAACATCCCAAAGAAACAATAATTAATCCTAGTAATATTACCTCATATTTATCTAGTAATTTGAGGTTTCTACATCACTTTCCCCATAATCCTGTTAGGTAGCTAGGTAGGAAGCTCAGGAATCATTATTTACATTTTGTAGATGAGAAAATTGAGTTAGAGATGAAATAACAAAAAGTTCATGTAGGATTTCAATTATTTTTTTTCTTGTTATCTCCTTAGAAGACATTTGTCCTTTTAAGGATGTCATGACCCAGGATTGACTCAGGATAACTTGATGGAAAGGGTTTAGGTATGGACTGGAAACCCAAATCTAAAAACATATCTAGCAATTGAAAGAAAAAGAGAAACACACAGAGACAGACAGAGAGAGACAGAAGTTGACAAAGACACAGAGAGAAATAGGGACACACAGAGAGAGTCAGAGGGAGAGACAGAGAAAAAAAGAGAGAGAAAAAAAAGAGGCAGAGAGAAACTGAAAAAGAGAGATACAAGAGAGACAGAGAGATGGAAGGGGTGATAAAGATAGGCAGATAGACAGTGACAGAGGCAAAATGTGTGTGTTTGCTTAAAAACAATATGGAGATGATATCCATCAAAGATTCAGTATTAATTCAGAAGGATGCTGTTTCCTTACTTCTGCATTTTTCATGTTGGCACCAGACTATATGTGCTCTGGCCTTTAGACTAGTTATATCATTGTCTTTACCTTTAGTCTCCCTTAGAACAATTAAGTCTCTAATTACCTTTTAAGGAAAACCTAACTTAGCATGCATGAGGTAGATAATACTTCTAAAGTCTTCTACAGTAGAAATGTGAAACACAAGGCCCACAGGCCACTTGAGGACTGTGATACTCCTGATTATGGCCTGAAACAGATGAAACTGTAATTGAGAAATATTTAACAAAATAAATAAAAATACAATAAAATATAAGAACATTACATTTGAAAAGTAAATCAGTCTTCTGCCAAAAAAAAATCCTTATGTATGAATTAGTGACACACATTTCTAATTTAGGTTAACAACACTTTTTTTTTTTTTTGAAAGAATCTTCTAGCCCTTAAATAGCTGGACTACTTTTAAATTGCTAGACTACTCTGACTTGAAACCTTACATAAGAAGAAACGGAAGAGGAGTTTAGTACAGATTTTAAAAAGAAGAAAAACAAACAAATAAAAACCTAAGAAGAAATTCAATAAGCAATGTAATTTCACCTTAATAGTGTGACCAAAAATGGAAGAAAACAAAAAACAAGAAATAGTTTGCTTTGCTACTTTCCTTTTTGAATGGTTATAGCGCAGATTTTAATGATTTGCTCCATATGGAAGATGTCAATTTTTTGCAATTAATATGGGTCTGAACATATAAAGCAGTGGTGGCAAAATCAAATAGAATCAGGATTTATTAAACCATACCTAAGGATCCCTGTGGGCCACATTCTGATTTAGAAAACCACATATTAAGATAATCTATCATCTATTGTATTTTCTTTTATTTTGTTAACTATTTCTCAATTACATTTTAATCTGGTTCTGGCCACACTAGGGAGTGTTGAGGGTGGAAATGTTTGATGCCTCCTATATAAAGTGATGGTTGTAAACAAAAGAAGTAATAAGACTATAAGGACCAACATAGGGGACGACCTATATAGTACAATCCCTGATCCTTGTTATGGGATAGAATTATTTTAATAAGATAAAATATAGCATGTCCCAGTGTCAGACTCAATAACAAGAATTTCTCTCTACCACAATCTAATCAATGAACCCATCCCACTATTCAGTATCTTTTTCTCCCTGGGAACTTTATCAGGGAAGAATACAAACATCTTCATTTCTTTTTTGATGAGGGACTACTTTCTTCTGTGGAGGATAGAGAGATGATTATTAGAAAGTAATGAAATTCCTAGCAAATTGACTCTGCTTATGATCTTCTATATCTTTCCTAAAGAAAGTTCATCTGAAGAAAACAAACAAAAAAAAAGGACACTTCTGAAAAACAAGTATTATGCTAGCAATAATTTAGAGCAGTCAATTACAGATTGTAGGAAATATAGGAGCATTGTAAGCCTGACACAGAACATTTTGTTAGAGTCCTTGCCACTGTTCTCTGTTGCAGAGGCTGTCACAATTGACCACTCCGAAGCTTCTGGAGTCCAAGTGTTATACCTATGTTCTGATACCATGATATTGCCAGAGATTCTGTATACTGCCACCAAGGATAGGAATGTCCAATTTAATATTGCTACTGTTCATATATGCTCAAAAAAGAGAAACTAAACATCCAAAGGCTAAACAGAAACTGACCTATGGCAGTATATGTAGCTTAGCTGATGTAAATGAAAAGTCATCTGTGCTGGATTTAGGGAGGGTGCTGCCAGGATCTGTCATTCTCTTTCAGTGGAAATCCCAGCAAGAAAGAAAATTATGATTCACAGTTCAAAACAAAAACATAAGCTGTTTTTTTTAAAGTAATGCAGAGACTATTTCCCCTCTTTTCTTATCAAATTAACTTGGGTACATTTTCTACATTTGTCTATATCCCTATCTATTTTCCAGGGAAACTAAAGCATTGTATTTTCAAATGTTTCTCCTTGTATCTTGCTCTAAAGATCCTCAACTACATCCATGTGAGACAGTTATTGTTTCCTAAAGCTTTTAGGGAAAATCTTTTTAGGAGAAAACAAACTTTCAAGCAGTCCATTTAGCACAATTCTCAAATAATTTAATAATGCAGCATTTGGGAAAGTTTCATACATATGACAGCTGATGGATCTAGAATTCAAAATCACTATCAAATGAAAAGTTATTCAAATTCAACATGTAACCTTATGCAATGGTCATCATCTTAGGTTTACAATTCTTGAAGATCCCTAGAACACTCATATCTGTATCTAGTTGCTGATTCATTATAGATAAGTTAATTCCTAATCTCTCAAAATCACTGGGGCCACTCTTTGATATATTGATAAGTTTAGACATGTATGACCAGAAACATGACCTGAAGCAGGTTCTTATAAGAATCTCCAAATTACCCCAATTTCCCCTTTTTTCTTCATTACTCTTTCCTCATCATTGGTGAAAATGTAATTTCCTTGCAAATAAGATGTTTTCATTCTTTGTATTTTTATATCCGAAAATTAGCATAGTGACTAGCAAATTGAAGTACATAAATGCTTGAGGATTATTTGATGTTTGATTCAATCAAGAATTCAGCCATGAAGCCATTCTAATCCAATCCATTACAACTAATGTCAAATATTTTTTGA
Organism: Sarcophilus harrisii; assembly: GCF_902635505.1. Classification (NCBI taxonomy): domain Eukaryota; kingdom Metazoa; phylum Chordata; class Mammalia; order Dasyuromorphia; family Dasyuridae; genus Sarcophilus; species Sarcophilus harrisii. The sequence continues at coordinate 364,829,772 of NC_045427.1, read as the reverse complement.
CCATGTCTGACTCAGACCAATATGATCTTTCAGGTTTAAGAATGGAATGAAATAAGCTGTTATCAGACCATTTTGTTCTTTCTGTGTCTCTGTCTCTTTCTGTCTTTTTCTCGCTTTCTTTGTCTCTGTTTCCCTCCCTCCCGTCCTGTCTCTGTTTCTGTCTCTCTCTGTCTCTGTCTCTCGCTCCCTCGCTCTCTTGCTCTCTTCCCTCCCTTCTCTCTCTCTCTCATTTTATCCCCCCCCACCCTCTGTTGTTTGATTTTACCACCATGGAAGTCAACAACTTCATTCCTCTATGTGGATTATCATTTAACCTTACCACCTATCCTGCCTCTATGCCCTATAATTTGCTCTTCTTATGAACATAAGGACCTCTGTCTCCTGCCCACTTTTCTACCATGTTCTTTATCAGCAGACTGTGGACATCTTTACTTTTGCTTTTTTTATTTGTGTCTCCAGCCTTTAGCATAGTGCTTGGCATATTTCATAATATAAATAAATGAATTTTATTCATTCAATTGGGCACAGTTTCTTGACTTCTAAAACTTCCATGACTGTTGTGGGATGTTAAGATTCTTCCAAATACTCTGCTACTAGTTATTGTACTTAGCTGACCAGTGAGGTACATTTATGCTCTAAACCTTAGTCCTCTGGATGAATTAAGTCTCCAGGATAGTTTCATTAATTACTGTTCAAGAACCAGATAATCTTCCTAACCTGGGAAAGATGTTGCTCTGGAGCAGAAGAGTGAAAGCAGGGTCTCCAATTTTAATCCTAATTCTATCTACCTAGGTGACCCTCATTTCTTCATTCTGAACTTCATTTTTCCCATTTGGGCAAACAATATTAATTGTTTATTATTCATTATGCAAACATTATTCAACTCCCTGATAAGAGGCTTTCTTGCATCATGTAAATACTGGTGAAGTGAAATTTCACATAATAATTCTAAAAAGATTATATTACTTTCTGATAATTTTGAAAATTATGAGAAGAGGTATTCTAAATGAATATTCTTTCTCACTCTTTTTCATCCTTTTTGCCTTCTTTCTCCTCTTCTCTCCTTCTTTGTTTTCTTCTTTTCCCCCTGCCCTTTCTCTCTTTCTTCCTTTCTTGCTTCCTCATTCTTTGCCTTCTTTGTTTCTTTGTTTCTTTCCTTCCTCCTCTCTTTCTACATTTCAGAGATTCTTTATCTTGTCTTACTAACAAGTTCTAAGAGGTAAGAGCCAAAATGTCAGGAAAAGGAAGGATTATGCTGCTTTGGACAGTAAAAAGTGACATTGTGATATGCTAAGGCTTGTCTCTATCCATTAGGTTTTTTGTTTAAGTTTTCTTTATCTCAATCTAAGTCAGGATTTAAAAGACAAATGTCCTATTTACCTTCTCCATCACAGGGTTGCAGTATATTTGAATACTTTAGAATTGGCAACTTGACATATATTAATATCTTTTTGCATTAGCAAAATGAAAGTACATGTTAGGACTTCTCTTTCCTTTTCCAAACACTGGGGATAGGATTTCAGTTTTTTCTCATTTTTCTCATGTAAATGTTGGTAGAATGAAAAGCAGAAGGAAGATGTAGAACAATAATTGATTTTTAGCTTAATATGAAAAAAATTCCTAATTATCATGACAGTTCAGGGAGAAGGGGCATGTTTGGTTCTTTTCTTGCTGTCTTTGTACACTCTAATCCACATACCTGGAATGCACTTTCTCTTTCTCTTTTTCCCTTAAAATCCACAACATTCTTTAAAATCCATTTATATAGCATTGATTACTCCTTCACTATGTTTTCCCATCTGATCCTCACAATAGGTCTAGGATATAGGTGCTATTATTATCCTTATTTTACTATTAAGGATGCTAAGGCAAACAGGAGTTAAATGACTTGCCTAAGGTCATCTAGTTAATAAATGAATAAGGCGGAATTTGGACTCAGATTTTTGTGACTCCAGGTCCAGTATTCTATCCATTGTGTTACCTAGCTTCTTCCACAGAAGTGGAATTGAGCTACCTAGCCTTAGTAAGTTTCTTGTCAGTAGAGATGTTGAAGTAGAGATAACAAATTTATCAAGAAATGTGAGTAGAGGGGACCTGAAGTTAAAAATCCTGATTTTGAATATAACTATGAGCAACATATGAGTTATATGATCTCTGGGCCTCAGATAACTCACTGAAGCAATAACAACAATAACAAAATAATGTACCCTTGGAAAAGGGGAGGAAGTATCATGGTGTAAGAATAATACAGAACCAACAGGTGACCTTAATATTACAATAGTAACTGCAAAAATTTTTGAGTGGCAAAAAATCATCTTTCAGAGCACTGCATAGGAACTATATCAATCAATCAATCAATCCAGAAACATTTATAAAGGTCTGCTACATGAAATCCACACTGCCTGGTGCTGGGAAACAAAGATTAAGATGGAGCTGTGTCTGTCTTCAATCAGTTTCTGCTCTAATGTGGGAGACAAGATTCCCATCTATAGTTCTATACAAAATGCTTTCAAAGTAAACCAAAAGCAATCTCTGTGGTAAAGGTCTCTGGGAGATTAGAAACAATTACCTTCAGAAGCTGGTTCTTGAACTTAGTCTTGGAAAAAAATATAAAACAAAAGCCAGACAAAACAAAACAAAAACAAAACAATGTTTCATAAGATTAAGGTAAAAGTAAAGAACATTCCAGGTTTGGGGAAACAACGTAAAGGTACAGATGGAATATTGCATGGGACAAAAGACAGAAGACTAAATAAATTGGAAAATCAATAAAAAGTGTGAAGATGTAGAATGAAGAAAAGTTATTGTCATCTTTAAATACCAGATGGAGAATATTATATTTGATCCTAGGGGCAACAAGGAGTCACCGTGTGTGTGTGTGTGTGTGTGTGTGTGTGCATACATATATGCATATGCACATACATATATAATATATATGCACACATATACTCATAGTTACATATATATGTATATATACATACATATGTTGTGTGTGTATGTGTGTGTGTGAGAGAGGAAGAAAGAAAAAAGAGAGAAAGAGAGAGAGAGAAAGAAAAAGAGAGAGATTTTTTTTCAACAAGGAAGTACACTACTCAATTATATTTTAGAATACACAGATGGTATTTGCTACCACAAATCTGAAGCTTCATCTCTTTTTTGTATAGATACAAAATGTGTTTGATACCAACAAGATCAGAAATTCAGTGAAGCATATGAGTAGGGCAAATGAATAAATATTTTATTAATAGTATGCATACTTTTGAAGGAGGTTACACAAGAAGAAATCTGGAGTCACTTTCAGCTCTGAGATTTTTTATCTATGGAGTAGAAGCAGAGAGTAAGTGACATAATAGAGGTGTCAAACTTGTATAGAAATGGTTCCCTGCAGGTTGCATATTGAGTTAAAAACCACAAATTAACATTATTTATGTTATATTGTCTTTTTATATTGTTAAATGTTTCCTAATTACATTTTAATCTACTTTGAGAGCTTTTTATTCTTAAATTTCCTAGTTCTCAAGTTTATTACTTGTGACACAATTCACTCTTGACAAGCAGAGAGACTGATTGAATGTATAGATAAATGAATGACTAAATGATTGAATGAACAAAGAAAAATAAATAAGGTTCTGGGTCAGTATGTATTGGTGAAAATATGTAACCAGGCTCAGAAAAAAAAATTGAAGGAAATGTACTACATAGGATAATGACTGGTAAATCAACTTTCACAGTTTAAGTCAGTCCACAAAAGGACAATATACTTTCTCAGTTATGATTTGGAACACTGGGTAATGACTGGAACACTAGCAAGAATTCCAGATTTTGTGGAATTAAATTAGGAAATGAAGTCATCACCTTGAATGATGGAGATAGTGATAGATAGATTAGTGCCCACTTTCTGGCTTAGCTTTTCAAGGAACAATATCCTCCTCTACTCACATTTACCTTTGATACCCATAGGAACTTTGGGGTCTGGACTACTCATTGGAAATTTCTAATAAATTTCATTTTGCCTCAACATATCAGACAACTTAAAACCCATTTAACAGGTTAATCCTTCCTGTAATGGACAAAGACAAACAAATAAAAACCAAAGTAAGTCAAAACACACCTCTGGTTTAATTTAAAAAACAACAACAGAACTACAAAAAAACTAAAACTAAAACTAGCATTTTATTTTAGAGGCTTGGATATAAATTAAAGAGTACAAGATTAGTTTAAAAAAAAACAACAACAACAAAAAAAAACATTGTGAGTACCAGCTCTAATATTTATTAACTGTAACCTTGAGCAAATTGCTTGATTTCTTGGAACCTCAGTTTCCTTATAATGTGTTAAATATTTCATATGTTATGCCATATATTTAATTTTTATTCAATATATGCCATGTATTACATTATATATTTCATATGTTGTATATTTCAAAAGTTTGCTATTAAAAAGATTTTTGGTAAATCTAACCTATAGTAATATAGGCTTTCATTATCCAATTCAATCTCCATATTTTATAAAATAGGACATCACCTTACGTCCAGATTTCCTAAGTTCCTAAAGAGGATACATTTCAGTATATCAGAATATTAGGTTACTATTCTAGGAAATATTATATGTATATTAATTCTTATATTATACTGATGTAAAGTTCATTAAGTACTTCCTTGATGACATTCTGTCCTTTTTATGTATAGATGAATAAAACTGAAGAACACTCCAGAGACAAAACTCAAAAGTGACTTGAGATTATGTAGGAATCAGTATCAGTGCTAGATTTGACCCTATACATATATATATTCAAGAGTGTACTCTGTTTCCTTTTCGCTGCCCAACCTACTAGTCTATCTGCTAGGAAATAAATAAAAAATAAACTCAGAAATAACAAGGATAGATTTTTAGATGTCATCTCATTTTAGAAAATATTTATTTAATAAATTGTAGTTTCTGAACATACTGGTAAATTATGATTTCATAAGAAACAACATATATGATGAACACAAAAAAAGCAAGGTAAAATTTATATTAACTATTGCATAATAAAGTAAAAAGGACCAGCAAGACGTACACAGAATGATAACAACAGCATGAATGGAAATATAGACATAAAAATAAAACTAGAATGCCAGAAAATTATGATGTTAGGCCCCAAAGAGTAGGTATGAAAAAACATCTCTCCCTGATTCTTTGCAGAATTGAGGATCATGGCTGTGAAATGCTGAAAATAACATCAGACTTTTGATATATTAATTAATTTTGCCAAATTTTTCTTAACCTCTTTCATTTTTTCTTATTAAGAATGACTTTCTGTGATGAGATATTGGTAGAACTATAGTAAGAAATGTAAGTGATATGAAAACAAAGTTATCAAATTAAATTTATTTTTTAAATAATAAGCACTCACTATATGTAAAACATTGGTCATGATCATAATGTCACCGTGTTCCTATAATTCATTATAACATATCAAATGTAAAGAGAGACTTCAAATGGTCGTAAAATTTGGTCTATAATAAAAAATATGAGTGCGTGTGTATGTGTATGTGTATATATTTTAATCTTTGTGGAGGCAAGATTTTAGAGGCCATTTTCTGACAAGCTAAACAATTTAAGAAAATAAATTATCATGGTCCTTCCTTTCATCTTCCTATTCTTTGTCTCTCATTTTGTCTCTGTCTCTGACTTTCTTTGTCTATGTCTCATTGTCTTATGTTGTTTCTCCTGGCTATTTTGGTTATTTTATTTAGGCACATAATTTTTATTTTATCATTGATACAATGAGAAAAACAATGGCTATTTCTCATACATTTGAGTAGTTTTGTTAAGAACCTTGCAAGAGGAAAAAATTCCTAGGATGAAAAAAAATCAAGCTCCAGGCTAGATAGAAGTGTTGAGATTGCTAATTGTTGTAATTCAAATGGGATCAAATGTTCTGAATAACTGGTTAATCTTTACTTTCTTTTAGTTTGGGAAGTTGCCACAGGATTGGCCTTTCTTTGTTAAGATCATGTAAAATCAGAATTTTTCACTTTAGGAAGGTCTATTTCAGTTTGTATAATTTAAAGCTGGAGGTGATCATTCTGTAGCATTCAGCTCATTTCTCTCATAATTGAAAGTGAGGAACTGAGTTTAAGTGACTTGTCCAAGATCATACAATTACTACGTGGAACTGATATTTGGTCCACTAAGTCTTCTAAATCCAAAACCATTGTTTATTTCAAGATATCAGATTCTATTTGTTAAGTATTTATTAAACTTTCTATTTCACTTCCCTAATCAAATATTTACTCACTTTTCAACAGTCTCTGATAGTCCCATATTGTGATCTGCTGGTAAGAATTGCAAAGGGAGGCAGTGGTCAAGTTTAAGTAGAAAAGTGAAGCAAAGAGAGTACATCTCACTCCCGAATGTGAATATGATTTTTCTACTAATTTGATGCCCCATCCAAATAATCTGTCTGTTAGAAAACAAAGCAAAAACCAATTCAGAAATACAGGGAAAAAGTATTAAGTGTCATCTCATTTTAGGAAATATTTATTTAATAAATTGTAGCTTCTAAACAATCTCATTTATATGTTATCAAGTCTTTTTCTTAGGAGGACAGAGACTTGCACATAGTGGGAACTTGATAAATAATGACTGAATTGAAATTAGGCTAAATGTTTAAAAAATAATATTTTAATTTTGCCATTGATAAAATGGAAGCTCATAATGATTCATATAACTAGTAAGTGTTGGACCAGGCTTTTACATTCTACGATTCTCAGGACACACTATTTTTAAAGTTCTGTGCCCTAAGGTCCCGTTCACATTTGATATTTTACTTTCCTATAACTTTCCATAAGGAATATTTTGACATGATTTTCCCATTCTGGATGTAAGGTGGCAGAGGGGTAAAGAACTTGGCCTTGGGACCAAAAAAACTTGAGTTTTTATCTTGCTTGTTATGATGCTGTTCCTTTTAATAAGAAGCAAACAGTTCATATGCTAAAAGGTTCCTGCACATTTTCCTATTTCCAATAGATGGGTTTCTTATTGGCAAGCCACATTCTGAGAAGTAAACATTCAGGCCAATAGCTAATAATGTTCATTAGGATAAATATATTACAATTTTTTCCCCCTGTCCATCATTTGTAGAGCTGATAAGATTATACACACACACACACACACACACACACACACACACCATTTGAACCACTGGGCAAATACTTCTACAATCAATTTAAAAGTGTTTCAAAAGCTATAAGGAATAAATAGGGGGAATGATGATTTTACTCATCTAGGTAACTCCCAGGTAAGCCTAGAAAGTCACTTAGCCTTAGAATAGTACTTAGCACATAGTCAGTGCTTTTTAAATGCTTGTTGATTTAACTTGACTTTTCAGTGCTTTAGGTAATTCTCTGACTTACAGAGCTTGTACTCATCTGCTTTAGCAAAGGGAATTTCCTCACCTGGGAGTTACCTAGATGAGTAAAATCATCATTCCCCCTATTTATTCCTTATAGCTTTTGAAACACTTTTAAATTGATTGTAGAAGTATTTGCCCAGTGGTTCAAATGGTGTGTGTGTGTGTGTGTGTGTGTGTGTGTGTGTGTGTGTGTGTGTGTAATCTTATCAGCTCTACAAATGATGGACAGGGAAAAACAATTGTAATATATTTATCCTAATGAACATTATTAGCTACTGGCCTGAATGTTTACTTCTCAGAATGTGGCTTGCCAATAAGAAACCCATCTATTGGAAATAGGAAAATGTGCAGGAACCTTTTAGCATATGAACTGTTTGCTTCTTATTAAAAGGAACAGCATCATATCAGAGTCAGTTGGGGTTTCAAGGAGTCCATGTAGAGACAAGAGGCAAGCTCCTCTGTGTAACCCATTGGAGAAAAATTAAGTGAACTAAAGGCTGTCTTGAAGAGTGTGCTGTTTCCATAAAAAGATTGCCACTTGGTTGTTTATTGGCACTCTATCAGTAATGTCAGATTTTCACTGGTAACCACTAGAGTGCTGCTCCATCTTATACTTCCTTTCCTATGCTAGTGAAGTTCTCTTCTGAAGGGTCCAATGCAACAAATCATGAGTGCTTTTCTGTCATCTTTGTCTTCTAAATTCTATTTTAAAAAGAAAAGAAAGGAAAAGACATTACCATAGGATAGAAGGAGGGATTTTTTCCATGAAAAGAGAAAGTTATTGCTGATTTCTCAAAACAAGGCCCTTCTCCATCTGGAATCAATGGGGAGGCCCCTTGGTATATTACCCCTGAGGACACATGGATGTTTATAAATCCTAATCCTGGGGGGAGGAGGGGGAAGCTGGCTGATTTAGAAGAATGGTAATGGGATCAGAAGTCTCTCCTCTCTGGGGCATCAGCTGGAACTGGCCCAGATTGGTAATAACTGAAAGTTTTCCACTATCTGAAGGAAGAATGGGAGCTTATGTGAAATGAGTTGGCAACCTCAGTATAGAGCATTTGACTGGAAGAGGAGTCCATCATTTCAGCATAAACATTAAGGATTAAATAGATCCCAGGGATAAACATCTCTCTCTGGTCATGTCTATAGGGGAAAATAGAGGCTGAGGAAGAATATTCATTTCAAAGCATTGCCAATCATAGAATCTGGAGTTAGAAAGGGTTTAGACATCATTCAGTTCAATATTCTCTTTTTGTAAATGAGGAAACAGTAGGGCAGAGAGTAAAAGTATACCAGGTCACATGGATAGCAGTTATCAGTTTTGTGATTCAGACCTAAGCTGCTGCACAATCACTTTTGATCAATGTGGGGATCCAGCCAATGAGCAGATATTTTTAATTGTTTACAATGTTCAAAAAACTATGGGATTATGGACTTTAAGATGAAAAGTGACAAATATCCTGCCCCTAAGGAACTTATAGTCTACTGAGTGATGAGGTAGAAAAAAAGGTCTACTGAGTGATAGGATAGGAAGAATGGCTTTGGAACAAAAAAAGTATTTTTAAAAAGACAGGATGTGGTGGGTCATTGCTTTAGACAAACTGATTTAGACAAGGAAAACTTAAGAAGGAAAAGAACATTTTTATCTGAGGCAATCAAGGAAGGTGCCAAAAAAAGTGTCATCTATTAGATCCTTAAAGAAAAAAGAACAATTCTAGTAGAATGTTGATGGATAGAGATGAAAAGGAGGGCATTCTGTTCTAACACATTGAGGTTGGAAAGGACATGTGGAATTTAACTCTAGTTTGTCTGTCTAGAACATAGATTATGTCAAGAGGAATAATATAAAATGATGCTACAAAAATAGATTGGAACCAGATTGTGGAAGATTTTAAATGTGAAGCTAACAAGTTTACATTTTATTCTAGTGACATCCTAAAAGGACTTCTCATTTTATAGATCTAGCTTTTCTTGTAGTAGACTATCTATTTGAGGTCTAGACATATACCCTTTCCCTTTCATACTTAGCAAGTTCTAATATTGTTATTTCTCTGGAATCCCTTCTAGAGAATATGAAACATTCTTTGTTGGAAACTTTCATTTTCTACACTGCCTATGACATCAGAGGGAAACAATTAGATGCATTTGATTAACACCTGGACTTCCCTGCAAAACACTTGATCCTTTTTCCTATCACTGTTCTTCTCTGTGGGACAGCCCAGGGTTCTTACATCAAAAAAAAAAAATGAATGAATTATTAAGAGTCTGGCATAACCTAAGTGCCAAGACAGAAGTGTCTGTTTTCCAAATTATCAATCCTTTTCCTCTTTCTGCCAGACCTAAAAAAGTATTGAATCTAAGGCCAGAGGCCTATGTATTCTCCAGAAATGAGGTTGTATCCTCTTTATGTAACTGCTTTCTTATATATCCATATACATCATATACATCCATAGTACCTGAAAATTAAAGTATACTTTACCTGTATTATTATATAGTCAGAATATATATTATTTATATTTTGGGGGTTTTTATGTGTCATTACTTCATATAAGCAAATAGAAAAAGAGAAATACTAACTGGAGAAACAAAATTTGACCTCATAAGGAACATTGAGAATTGGTGGGATTAGTGGAATGACCAGCAGAGAGCTATAGCTAAGTACAGCTTATTCAAGAGAAATAAGATAGGCTTAAAAAAAGGTTTGGGGGGGGGGAAGCAGCAGTATTGCTTGTTAAGTTATACTCATTTGACAAAATCTTATAATCAAAAAAGAAAAGAATAATGAAGAATGCTCGAGGAAAGTTCAATGCAAGAAAAAAGAGGCACTTTTGTCATTCAAGTATAGTCAATCCACTATAATGCTTGTTTTAAAAAATGTGAATTTGTTCCAAAGAGCATAATACAAAGTTCACATTTGCTTATTTATGGGCAGGTTTTTTTTTCCCTCCCCATAGCAAGAATATAGGAAACTAAAACCTAGGTGAACTAAGTCTAATAGAATTACACAATATCTTTACATGTCATATATATAGCATAAATGTAGCATGTATTATGCTATAATTTTCATTTAGTATATATACACATATGCATATACATACATGGTATATATACATATATGGTATATATATATAAACATATGTGCTATATATACACAGAAGTGTGTATATATGTATGTTTATATTTCTATGAATATATGTATGTATGTGTGTGTCAGTGATGAAGCTTTTTGAATGTTGTGTTCCTAATTCCATTTCCCTGATAAGTTCTGTTGTTTTTATTAAACATTTTTTTATATTAAAGTGATTTTGAAGAACATATTACAGCAGAACTGACTATTTTTCTAACCATTTCTACAGAAAGACAAATAAATGAGAGTTCAGAAATATGTCACAGGCATGGCATTTTGGCCTCTTTCATTCCAAATGCCTAATTTCCTTCAAGATTTACTTCAATACCATCTTTTATAGGAATCTTTTTTCAGTCCCCTCAGCTGCTAGTGGCTTTCTCTCTAAAAGTTATTTTCCATCTATTCTATACATAGCTCATATGTACTGATTCATATATATATATTCTTTTCTATTAGAATGTAAGTTTTTTGAGGGCAAGAATTATTTTTTTTATCTCCAGTATTTAATATAGTACCCTGATATAGCAAATTGTAAATATATAATTAGTGATTCATTAAATTGTGCCCATACTAAAAGTTTTACTGCTTCTAACATTATTATAGGTTTGCTTAGTCTATGGCAATTTAGAACCCCAAACTTCTGAACTAGAGTGGTACAACCTTACAGGAAATAAGGATTCAATAGCACATACTGTACTAGTAATGTCAAGAAAGATGAAAAGGCTTCAGTTACAAGCCTAAGTTCAGATTATTCCTGCTTTTCATAGAACAGCAGATAAGCATATGGGAGTATCCTTACCAATTACCAGAGAATTGAACTAAAAGTGTTGGGATTTTTTTTTTTTTTTTAGCCATAGCCATGTGAGGTATGAAGTATATGATTCAATTTCAGCCTGTAGCACTTATCTTGTCCATTATTCAATCTAACAGTTTTAATAAAATTTCAACTTTTCTGTGAAAAGAAAATAAGTCTTCTGAAAAGAAAATAAGTCAAATCGTGAGTCAGTCTGCAGAAAGATTACTTTACTTGAATGTGACCTGTATATAAGAGGGGATATTAGAGGAAAAGAGAAGTTAAATTTACCATCTTCCCTACCATAATAATTGTCTTTGAATTCTAAGTTGATGGTGTTAGAAGAAATGTTAGAGACATTCCCTTATCCAAATCCTACATTTTACCAATGAGAACACCAAAAGTCCACCTGACACTAGAATTTAGTTTTCCCTGCTTTAATTATGGTACATATTCCACTACATTTTGCTACCTGAACAAAGGGGTAAAAGAAATCGATACAGCATACTAGGTTTGGGTTAAATAAGCTCCAAAGTCCCTCAAATTTTGAATATTCAGTGATCCTAATTTTTGCCTTAGTTCCAACAATCCAAGGTTACAAAAGTCCTGATTTTCTGAGTGAGGCTGCCCACAGAATTTTTTTCCCTTTGAAGAGCAATCCTCTCAATGCAAGGATTGCCCCTTCTTGATTTCACTCTACCTTGCTCTTTGAAGACTTTGTTTCAACTCTAGATTACTCTTCTTAGCCTTTTCTATATGTTTACAAAGGTAGTACTTCCTATGAGTAGTTTTTGTTGAGAGTTTGCTTTGAAAGTAATGAGGTCATCCATACCACTGTGCATTCCCTGAAAATGTCTGTGGGTAAATGACAGGCTCAAGGCAATGGGGAGTTTGAAAATGAAGAGGTACTCCACAGGCTGACTTGTGAATGTAATGAAAACAACAGTTTTATCCTTGAACCAAATGGCAGGTAGAGTCATTGCTGTGACGGTTTTGTTTTTATTCAAGACTGGCTTTAGTGCCTAGACATATTTTCTTACTAAGGATTTTATGTTGATCATTGCAGACACTAGTTATGATTTACCAAAGGGAAAGAGGTTTTCCTTTAGGTTTTTCTGAACTCCCCAAACCTCCACTTACTAGTGAAATGTTCATGTATTAATTCTTTTTAGTCAGAAAAAAAATCAACTCAACAAATACTTGGAAAGTGAGCCTATTCTCAATAAGGTATACAGAAGAAAAAAAATATTGTGAACTCATATAGACATTGGAAATTTAAAGGGCAAATATTTTCTTCACAAGAGCTCTGTGGGGTGAAGTTAGTATAGGAATTGTTATTCCAGTTTTAAAAATGAGGAAAGAGAAAAGCAAAATGACATGCCCAAAATCACATAGTTAACAATTTCCAGAGTCAGAACTTAATGCTTCCATTTTGCTCCTGCATCTCAAATCAGTGACAATTCCAAGATCTTCTGAAGCACATGGAAAAAAAGATCATTTTAAAAAGCAACAATGTTAGAGAGAGCATTCTTGGAAGAGAACAGTGTGTTCTCTCAGCATTAGATATGTATGACTTGTTCAAGGTTATGTGGTCCAAATGTTTTCAAACTCAAATTAGTTTTTTTGGGGGGCTATGTCATCAATCTATTTTGCGCTATTTAAAAATTTGTTTCTCTTTTGAAGAGATCATCTAGGCCAATCCCCTCAAATTAAGGATGTAGAAATTAAGTCCCAGGGAGGTTAATTATATTGTACACCATCACATAAATAGTGGGTGACACCTAGAATTTAAACCCTAGTCACTTAACTCCAGATGTGGTATGCATCTTACAATACTCTATCACCTCTTCAATTGTTAAAATTAATCACCTGAACAAAAGATTATAAAATATAGCTATATCTGACTGTGTATCCCTGAGTTAATGCAAATTGCTCATTTTCTAGTTGGAGAAATTGAAGTTTATAATAGTCATGGAGATGATGTCCTAGGATATTAATTCTTACCTTATTGTATCCTCTTTGATTCATTAGATGCCTTGTGACTCCCAAGATTTTCTGTCCTTATCAGAACACATTTGTCTTCTTCAGACTGGTCATTGCCCTCAAGGTGTATGCTAAAGATAAAAGCACTTAGGGAGCATCTCACTCCCAGATGAGTTCCAGAGATTCATTTCTGCCCTTAGCCAAACCCACAACCAAACCTTTTGGCCATCTTCTTCTTAAATGGCCAACACAATCTCCTCAGTGACCAACTCAGCCTAACATGTTTTTCAGGACCCTCTGCGTCCAAGAAAAATTGGTCAGAAAAAAGTTTATGCTTTGTTCCCAGGTGATCTGTTAATTAGTGTGCCTTAGTATTTCAAACTTTCTATTTGTTCTCATAGAATGAATTTTAGTACAGTCTGTGTTTAACCTAGGCTAGTCAGACAACAGATTCACAAACCTACATCTGGCTAGGACTTGAGATTGCTCAAACTTGGAGGAAAAACTTGAATTTTCACTCTGCTGAAATAGGCTTCCAAAATGTATGGTCATTTCCATATCAAGATAGGACATTAGAATATAACTTTAATGAATAAATCATCATCATCATCATCATCATTACTCTCTCAAATTTGAATCTTTTCTTATGACCTGAGATTATTTTAGTAGCTGAGAAGATTTATTAGGAACCCTAAAGTATTGACTAATTGGACACTGACAGTAATACCACTACCTGGACTAATGTGATAAAACTGCTCAAAAGAGTCAGAGAAATAGATTGTATCCCAAATCAACATAAATTGACATAATAATTAGTATGTCATTATTCTCTCAAATGATTGATGATGGGAATAACATAAAGATTGATGAGAGGAGAATCACTAAAAAAAAAATAAGATAGATTAAACAGATTCTTCACTTTATGGGATCCTACTCTAATTATATCAAAATATCTTTTATTTTTGACAATACAATTCTAAATATGTGTCCCAAAGCTGAGCACATAGGCTTTAGTTTTTACTGAAAGGGATGAAGGAAATTAGAACCTTTAAGGAGGTACAAACAAGTCAAGGTTGGACATGTTAGTCAAAGCTTCCATGTCAATCAGCAATGGGATTAAATCCGCCAGTGGCTGTTGCATGTCTAGTGTGAACAAAATCATCTTCCCTCCCTACCCTCAAAAATGAAATAGCAATTAAGACATTCACAATAATAGAGTATACTTTTCTAATATTAAAATAGAAAATACCACATTTGCAAAATATTATCTTATCTAAAACTCATACAATATTTTAAAAAATACAAAGTTAATAACTTTATTTTACTATATAAAGATGATTTAGGACCAAATCATGGTCATCAGAAATTTAGAAAAGATTGTCAGTAAGAAGCTGAGCTTAGGGGTAAATGGAGGTTATTCAAGAAAGCTATAAGGATCTGTATAGGAGCCTATGGCATGTTCAGGAAGGAGGAGTCCCTCAGTATGAAAACCGCTACTCTAGCTTTGATGTCCATCTCACCTGTGTCTCTAAGAATTTGTAACATATGCAATAGCCATATCATCTTCAACTGTCCTAACCAATTGGCTAAATTAGGCTGAGGGTAACCAGCATACCTAAAACTGATGGTTGGATAGGGGGGATGTCTACCCTAAACATGTAAAGTCTTTGGTGGAATGGAAAAATATGAAGACATTGTTCCAATAACTATGAAAGTGGATAATTCTGACTCTATGGAATACTTAAAACTTGATCAGATATTAAAGATGGCAAGGTCAGCCATTGTATCCAGCTATACCATCATCGATTATTTTGACATTTTGTCTTGCCATTGGTTTTCGATGCTATAGAAGAGAGAATGAGGCTGATGAGTTTGTACAACTTTGCCTCACACCCAATTTACACATGAGTTTATTATCCTATGATGTCATTGGTCCTCTGAAAATAAAGAAAAATAAACGCAAATTGGGCAACACATTATTGCAGACTGATAATAAATAAAAATATTGCCTTTAGCATCTTCTGAATGCGTACCAAGACATAATTTGTTATCTAGAATTAGAAATCGGAGGCTCACTATTTTTCATCTCACTTACCCTTTATGCTACTAGTATTAGTTGCACCCAGAGTGCTTTCAGTGTACTTACAGAAGATGAGTTTAAAGCCTAATACTTTTATTAAACTAAAAAAAAAGAAACTAAGCATTTATTTGATCCATCTGTGTAATAATCTATAGAATATTAAATATTAAAAATAATAGAATAACAAGTTGTCTCAAGACATCTAAACTCTATTGAATGAGATCAAGATAATGACAATAACAATGTTAATCATTTATATTTTTATAATATATTGATATTTGCTGAGCTCTTACATTATAACAATCTTGTATTGTAGGTGTTATTATACATATACATGTATGCGTATCTTATATTGCTGCCTCCATTTTACAAATATAGATATTAAAGATGAGAAATAAAATAATTTAGGAAGATAGATTTTGTTACTGGAAGATTGTGTATTTGCTAATCCAAAACCCTCTTTGGTAATATTACACAATGTCTTCCTAGTGCGTGCTGAATAAATGTTTTTTGACAGCATTTCACTGAAGGTGGTAGATTCATAATTATTAGTGTTCTAATTACAAGTCCAACACACCTTCTGTATTTTACTTTTTTAATAGTCAATCAGGAGCAAATACACAGAAGAGCAAAAACCAATGTGAAGAGATAGGAAGTAAACTTCTCTTCCAAAAGGGTCTATATTCACCTTTTCATGTTTTGCTTCCAGTCATCACAAATGACAGGCTTTTGAAATAACCAAACATTTTCTCACCAGTGTTCTCTATATTTCAGGGTGTTCTCATGCTTTGCCTCCTCCCTCAAATGTTGAACATACAAACAGTGAACAAAAGCATTCCTTTGCAATTGGAGCTGCCCTGAAACAAGTTTGTCAGTTTAAAAATAGACCTGGGGAAGTAAATCACAACAAGCCACAAACTGGGAGGCTGTGTGGGGGTGGGCATAAAAGAAAGGAAAAAAAATTCTTCTTTAAAAAATAGTAAAGACAATGGAAGAGTTTTTTTTCTCTCTACTATGTCCCTTTGACTGAAATGTTTTGCTGAGATTTGGAAGGCGGTCTTGTGTCCTCTAAAGAGCAAGTTCCTAGGGAAGTAGAAACTTAGGTTCGATTTCTACCTTAGCTGTTTGTTATCTGTGTTATTTAGCCAAGTCATTTACCCTTCTAAAATGAGGGATTTAGATGAGAAGATCTTTAATATCCTTCTAACATTGTTAGCATTCTAGGTTATTCTAATATTGAAAGGTAAAGAGAATTCAAGTCTACAAATATCCTGCTTATAATTTGTTCAGGAAGCACATATACATATGTACACACGTATGTGAATATAAATATATTTTCATATGTGTGTATGTAGCCATACCTGCATGTTTATATATGCACATGTATATATATATATATATATATATGTATTTGTGTATGTATATTATATATATATTTATATATACACACACAGATACAAATTTACAGGCGAGGAAGATAGTGTCTTTTCAATGCACTGTTTTCTAATTCACCTCTCTATTAGGAAGAACACTGATAAAATATATTAGCTTTGTAACACTGTGAAAGAAGCAAAAGAGCATGAAAACCAGGCTAAGCTCATTTGTTTGCTGTCAGAACCTAGACTCATGTTAAATTCTAGGTATCCTACACTAGATAAAGGACACTTTCCCCCCAGAAACAATTCCTATTCTATAGGATAGGAGAGAGAAAATCTTGAAGGAGTTTGGCTTAAAATATATTAAAATAGAAATGTAGAAGCTTTGATCAATTTAACCCTTTACCACAGAACTGAATAAAATTATAGTCAAACTACCAGGCAAACCAGGATCACACCAGGAAAGCCATTTATTTACAAGAGAATACTTGCCAGATCTTGTCTGACAAAATCCGAACTAATGAATGAATATATGATATTCCTATCAATCAAACTGGATTTGCCTTTGCCCCAGGTCTAGGTGAGGTCTGGTATGAGGTGACCATAGCTGTCAAACATGCAGCTATCATGGCCAAGAAGCTGTCGGGGCATCTTGAATCAAAGATGAATGAGAGCTTTTAAAGATACCTAGATATGCACATGCACATCTGGGTTTGTACTATGCAATCTCTCAGCTCTGTGATGGTGGATATGTATGTATATATGTATGTATGTGTGTGTATGTGTGTGTGTATAAATAAAAGTAATGTGACTTTTCTATGTCCACTATAACTTCACAAATAAATCCTTTTTTGTTTTTACTAACTTGCTCTCATTCTGACGGATTTTCATACTGCATATGATTTTAATAAAAGTGCTCATAATATGATTATATCAAGCATTGAGCAATATCATTTCAGAAGAAATAAACCATGGCTTTGTTTTAATTAACTGCAATGGTTATGATTGACCTTATACCCACAATATTTTAGACCATATCTGTTATATCTACAGTATTAATTCTTCATGTAAGACATTAAAACTTCTACAGCAAGCAAGCAGTTGCAAGATTTGTCTAAATATGCGTTTGGACAACTGGGGTCAATGTCTTTTAAAAGAAAAGAAAAAAATATGGTAAAAGTGTGGAGAGGGAATGGTTAAGTAGTCTATATTTTTTTCTTAAAAGTCCAAAAAAGGATTTCTTATTTATATGACAGATTCCAGGGACTTCTTAATTTGTCCCTTTCACACTGGTTATTTTACAATAAAAACTAAACTTCCCTTTTATTTTTCTCCTCTGGAGAATTACAGAAAGTCTCTCTGAGTCATGGAATACAGAATGATGAGGAAAATAAATATACAGCAATGTTCTAGAGAAAGAATAGATGTTTACCATATAATCTAAAGAGGCAAAGTTAGGGTAATAGAATTATGAATGGGAGAAAGAATACTCTATTTCAATATCTCATTTTACAATTTGGAAAACAGCATTAGAAAGGTGAAGTTACTCACCAAAATTCACGTAGGTAGGAAATAGCAATCCTGGAATTTATTCTTCTGACTTTAAAGTTATGCAGCCATTTCCAAAAATATAAGACATGAGTAGTAATCTAAAAAGTAATTAGCTTGATTCAATCTAGTGAGAATTTTTGTAGCTCTTGAGTTACATATAGGGATATATTTTATTCATGATCACAAAGGCAAGACAGAGAAAACTGAATACACTTTTGTTTAGTATCTGATTCTCTTGAAAACATTTAGAGTTGAAAGGAATTATCATTATGGAAAACTTGTACCAGTGATGCAGATGAGCCACTCATATGTAATTTATAATCTTGGAGCATTCCCTGGGGCACTGAGAGAGTAAGTATCATACTCTCTCAATTTGTGTCAAATTCAGATTCAAAAGCAGCTCTTCCCGATTCTAAGCCAGGCTTCTCTCTACTATCTACTATCACATCAATATATGGATGATATACTTATTGAGAGGTTTGAGGAGCGCAATTGACTATATCAATAACTAAACTAACAGAAACCATATGATTATCTCAATAGATGCAGAAAAAGTATTTGACAAAATACAAAACCCCTTCCTATTAAAAACACTAGAGAGCATAGGAGTAGATGGAGTTTTCTTTAAAATGATCAGTAACAGCTATTTAAAGCCATCAGCAAGCATCATATGTAATGAGGATAAACTAGGAGAATTACTAGTAAGATCAGGGGTGAAACAAGGTTTCCCACTATCCATTATTACTATTCAATATTGTATTAGAAATGTTAGCTTTAGAAATAAAAGAAGAAAAATAAATTAAAGGGATTTGAGTAGGTAATGAGGAAACCAAATTATAACACTTTGCAGATGATATGATGGAATATTTAGGGAATCTTAGAGGATCAACTAAAAAGCTACTAGAAACAATAACTATATCAAAGTTGCAGGATACAAAATAAATTGACACAAATCAGCATTCCTACATATTGCCAACAACAATCAGCAGCAAGAAATAAAGGGAAAAAATCCATTTAAAATAACTGTAGGTAATATAAAATATTTGTGAGTCAAACTGCCAAAGTCAGGAACTATATGAACACAATTACAAAACACTTTCCACAAAAAGTCATATTTAAACAATTGGAAGAATATTAAGTGCTAAGCTAATGTAATAAAAATGATAATTTTTCCTAAATTAATCTACTTATTCAATGCTAAGAGATTACAGAGCTAAAAAAATAATAACAAAGTTCATCTGGGAGACCAAAAGGTTAATAATTTTAAAGGAATTAATGAAAAAGATGCAAGTGAAGATGGCCTAGCTGAACCAGACCTAAAACTATATTGTAAAGCAGTGATCATCAAAACTATTTGGTACTGGTTAAGAAACAGTTGATCATTATAATCGGTTCGAGATACAGTGTCAATGAGTATAGTAATATATTGTTTTGTAAATCCAAAGACCCCAGTTTCTGGGATAAGAACTCACTACTAGACAAAAATTGCTAGAATAATTGAAAATTAGTATAGCAGGAACTAGGCATTGAACAACACCTAACACCTTATACAAGCATAAGTTCAGAATGGTTTCATGCTTTAGACATAAAGATTGATACTATAAGCAAATTAGAAGAACAAAGGATAGTCTACCCTTCAGATCTCTGGAGAAAGAAGGAATTTATGGCCAGAGAAGAACTAGAGTGAATTATGAAATGTAAAATAGATAATTTTGATTATATTAAGTTACAAACAAAACCAATGCAGACAATATATTTTTTTAAAAAATTTAAAATAGCTTTTTATTTACAAGTTATATGCATGGATAATTTGCAGAGAATATATTTTTTTTTAAATTGGGAAAATTTTTACATCCAAGGATCCTGAAAAAGGCCTCTAAAATATATAGAAAACTGATTCAAATTTATAAAAATATAAGCCATTCTCCCATTGATAAATGGCCAAAGATATGAACAGACAACTTTTAGATAAAGAAATAAAACAAGTTCTAATCATATGAAAAAATTTTAAATTAGTATTGATCAGAGAAATGTGAATTAAGACAACTCTGAGGTACTACTGTACACTTTTTAGATTGGCTGAGATTACATGAAAAGATAATGAGATATGTTGGAAGGGAAAAACTAAAACACTAATACATTTTTGGTGGTATTGTGATCTGATCCAACCATTCTGGAGAGCAATTTGGATTTATGCCCAAACTGTTCATACCCTTTGATCCAGAAGTGTCTGTACTGGGTCTGTATCCCAAAGACATCATTAAAAAGAGAAAATGACCCACGTGTGGAAAAATGTTCATAGCAGCTCTTTGTGTAGTGATAAGGAACTAGAAACGGGATGAAGGCCCATCAGTTGGTGAAAGTGTGAATAATTTATAGAAATGGATGTTATAGAATATTGTTTGTTAATAAGAAATGATCAGCAGAATGATTTCAGAATGGCCTGGAGAGATTTGCATGAACTGATGCTAACTGAATTGAGTTGAAACAAGAGAATATTGTATATATCAACAACAATAATATGTGATGATCAATTCTATTGGATATGGCTCTTTTCAACAATGAGGTGATTCATTCCAAGAGACTTTGATGGAGAGAGCCATCTGCAACCAGAAAGAGGATTGTTGGAACTAAATGTGGAACACAACATAGTATTTTTTGCCACTTTTTGGTGTTAGTTTGCTTTTTGTTTTCTTTCTCATTTTTTTTCCTTTTTGATCTGATTTTTCTTGTGCAGCATAATTGTGGAAATATGCATACAAAAACTGGACATGTTTAACATATAATGGATTAGAGGATATTTAGGGGAGAGGATGGAAAAAGGGAAAGAGAAAAAAAATTGAAACACAAAGTTTTGCAAGGGTGAATGTTGAAAATTATCTACATATATTTTGAAAATAAAAAGCTATTATAAAAAAGTTACTTAAAAAAGAGGTTTGGGGAAAGAAGTGATTTGAGGCTTAAATCAGGGAGATAGTGTGATATAAAAAGAAAAATCTTAGAATTTATATTCAAGAGAGTTGAATTTTAAAACTGGCTCTGTCACTTATTTGCCATGTGGACAAGAGCATGCTAATTTACCATTCCTAACATTAGTTCTCTCATCATTTGTTGTGAGAAAGTACTTCACAAAGAGCTATATAAATATGAGTCACAGTAGTAAACTGAGCAAACTAAATTGCTGTTATTATCTTCATTAGTCAGTCAGTCAATAGCAATTATTAGACACTTACTATGTGCCAAGCACTATACCAAGCTTTAGGGATACAAAGAAAAAAAAAAAAACAGAAATAAGAAACACAATTTTGGCAGAGATTATATTCTAAAGAGTTTATATTCTAAAAGATATAGGGATTACTTCCCAAAGACCACAAAAATATACATGTACAATATAGACATGAAAAGTAATCTCTTGGGAAATCTGGGTAAGGAAAGATCAGAAAGGGTCTCTTATAGAATGTCTTCTTACCAGGTCTGATATGCCCATGATACTGTGGCTAAAAGGTCATTTCTAACTGTAGCATCTGTAGTTTGGAATTTCTACTATTATGGTTTCTCTATCTCTTTTTAATAAGATGAATTTGTGGAGTGGCAAAATACATTTACTTTGAAATAATGTGAGCCAAAGCTGACTCTTGGAATGCATTATCTAGAAAATATCTCTCTTATTAACATGCCCCTGACTGAGGTAGCCTATTTCAAGTGGGGAGCAAACTCCAGCACATAGTCACTGCTATGTGACTTGCAGGGCTCGCTTCAGTTTGTATTGTGACATTATGACAGAAAGTTGACCATAAAATATTGAAGTTTTAGTCCATAACAACTCGACAATGACATGGACTAAGCAAGCAGGAATGAGTCATATGCATGGGTGAGTTGGGTTTCCACACAAATTACATGATGGGTCTCTGAAGCACTAAACTATAATTGTTTCTAGGTACTATTAGTAATAGTAGTGGCAGTACTAGTACTTTAATATATTTTCTTGAAAGATAAAAACCACAAAAATAACTTAATTTACAATGATTTGCTTTTATTAGTACTAAGTAAGACTAACTAGATATACATGCCTGCTAAAGGTATCAACGCAGCAAAATAATAGCAATAATAATAATATTAACAATTTTTAAATAACTGGAATTCCTGGGAAACTTGAATTACTGGGAGCAGTTGGAAGGGTTAAACTAAGCATGATACAATATTTTTCTCACCTTTCACCCTGATTGATGGACTGAAAATAAGCTGTAACTATATAAACCCCCAAAATCTTAGTTCTTTGAAACAAAAAATTAATCAATAGCTGAATGTTTGCTAAGTATCTTAGTTTTGGTTCCATGTGGACATGCATGTAGTCATAAATGATGATTACTAAATTGTTCATTAATGAGAGGTACACGGGTATATATTTGCCATTTAGATTTAACCTTGAATTCAGGAGAAGTGACAGCTGCAGTTTAGTAATTTCTCAACAGTAAGTAGATTGTTATTGTTATTATTTTTTAATGTGATTTTGCAGGTGCTAATGTTTCAAGCAACATTTCAGAAATAAAAAAGGAAATGACTAACAACAGTGACTAAACAATGCAAAATTGTGCAAACTGCATTCCTTGTAATATGATGTTTTCTGCTTTTGCATGAAAACAGTGACCCTTTCATTTAATTGCATGTGAGAGAAATAACATTTACTTTACAGTGATCCTTTGAAAAATCTGGGGATTTTTCACTGAGGAATCATATTACATGATGCACTCTTTCCTTGACTGTGGTTTCCATTGGCATTAACAAAATGAATATAAGATTCAAGATGAATGGGAGAATCAAACCTACAGAACAATTGGATATCATATAATAAGGATCTGTTGATTTTAGGGGAACACTCTTTGCTGTGGCATTCATTATCATAGTTCCACAGTCTCTTATCAGCTGTCGATTCAATGCCAATAGAAGTGTCTCCTAATAACATCCTAATTATGTGTAAGAGAGAGATATTGACAACTGAAGTCTATCTTCTACATCTTTTCTTCCAAACCACAATGATGCACTCTCATAGGAATAATATAAGAGTTACCATATCAGATGACCTCTGCTACATGTTAGTAGGACTCATAAATACTAATCTGGCAAATTCAATCTCTTTTGGCACAAGAAGAGCAGTTTAATTCTAGATGCTTCAACCCTTGTTTTCAGAGAGGAAAGTATTAAAGGAGTTCTGACACAGCTATCAGATCAAATGCAGTTTCTTTGATTCTGCCTGGGATGGAGTAAAATGCAGGTCTCTCTGATGAAAGGGCAATAAATGAAAGTAATATACTCAGTAGTATTCCTGAGTGAGATGAAGAAACTCAGTAAGCTCTGGACATGTGTTCTTTCCCTTTTCCAGTTAAAATCTGTCTCACTCCATCCATCTGGGTCTGTTGATGATGATGAGGGCTTCCTCCCACTATCTGTATTATGAAAATGATGGGCTAAAACAACCTAAGGACCTGATCATTTGAAAACTCTAAAAGCTACCTAAACTCCCCAACTCTAGAGGCAAGCAGCTCCATGCAATTATCTGTTTTGAAGGAGTACGTTGATTTGACATTCTTAAGAAGTCACAGACGTCTGATTTCATAATATAATTTGAAGAAGTAAAAAAGGCAAGTTAAACATTTGCTTACACATATAATGTTTACATGTGTTCAAAGAACTTTCCAAAAACTTTGCAGTCTCATCCAACTGCATCTTTTTTAAGCCTTCTTCGCTCTCTTTGGTTTGCAAACAAATCCAGCAGCACATTCAACCGCAAATTGATTTACTTTTGGGGAACTCCTTGAGTTTCACGACTTTCTTAGTGCTGTTTAATGTACACACAGATGCAAAAAAGAAAAAACAATTTCCTAACACAGGAACACAAATCTGGCATTCGGAGAAGTCAATTTTACATTTATTCTTAAAGTAAAGGAAAGGCAAAATGGATTGTAATCCAGATTACTATATAGTATCTAGGTGACTTTTGGCAGGCTATAGGATGACAAGATTGACAGCCATTTTCTAAATATTTATACTAAAAGGCAGAGGTGAGTGAAGAAAGCAACACTTAACTTGAAGTCAGGAGACTGAAATTTGAATCTTGATTCTGTTAGGACTGCCAAGTACTAACTTTTTGATCCTGAACAATCAATCAAATAATCAGAAAACATTTTTGAACATCTATTATATTTTAGGCATTATGCTAAATACTGAAAATAAAAAGGCAAAAATTAGATAATACCTATTCTCAAAGAGCTTAGCTTCTCTCTCCTAATCACTTTATCTCTGATAGTCAGTTTCCTCATCTGTAAAGTACTAATAACCTCAAAATGTTAATGTGAAAAAAATCACTTTTATAAATTAAATGGTTTTAGATACTTTTGTTCATATTACAACACATCAAGGAAAAAAGACATCCTTTTTATAAATTGTGATAGCAGGCATATTATATAAAATTATAAAATAGTGTGTTTTGGGCCAAATTTATAAATGAATACAAAGTGGTTTAAATCTACTCAGATAACACTGAGATTAGCTAACACCTAAGAAATGGAAAGTTCTGCATTTAAGGCTTCTCTCAAGTAGCTCAAATATTCTAAAGTAATTAATATGTATTGGCATTGCAAAGCCCATGATATGTTGGAATAACCTAATAACTTGAACTACAGTGTACTTATAAGAGTACATAATATTTTGCTTTTCCTCATAAAAGCCCTGTGAGGAAAGTGGAACAAATATTATGTTTCTATTCTATAGATAAGAGAACTAAGATAAAGGTGACAGGACTTTCTCAAAGCCATACAACTAGCAAGTAGGAGAATAGATATTTAAACTCAGGTCCTCTGAGTTTTATCAATGCTATTTTCCCTATACCATACTAATTTCCCCTCAAGTATATGACTCTCAAATGATTCATTAAATGACTTTCATTCTAGTATATATGAGAGGTTCCAAAATTGAATCTCTCCTCTTATCTTCTTTCTCTTCCTGGCCCATTTCCCACTCTGTTATCCTCATTTCCCCTCCTAATAGATCACTCCTACTGCCAGTGGAGTTGTCAACTTATATGACAGCTATTGTTGATTCCAATCAATATTTCTATATATAAGAGTATTCTGAAGGGGAAAAGGGCTGGGATAGCCAGAAAAAGAGGAAGGATGAGACCAGGAATCTATTTCTTCTCAGTGGATACACCCAGAACTTATCTATGCTGGACACTCAGATAGTCCAAACTTTTCTAGGGATAGGGAAATTGGGGATATTTAAATGTTCCATGTCTCTTTGGATATGCAGAAGAGTAACTACATATATAGGGGAGCCTCTTTCATTCCTCTACTCCAAATCCTGCTACAAGCTTTTATTCACATTGGGCTCTTGGAACAGGCTAGGAAAGAAGTGAAAGTCAGATCCTGATTGAATAGTTACGCTGAAATGCAATGTTAACTGGCATGAAATTAAGGAGGTCAGAGCTTACAAATAAACATATGTCTTTCTATCATCCTGGAATCTGAGCATAAGTAAGAGAAAAAAACATATGGCAAAAGACCTTCTAGGATTTATTGAAAAGTTTTAAAATAATAGTGTCCAGGCCCTAAAGAATGACTAAAAAAGGTCTTGTATGTTTTCAACCTTGCTGGCAGCCTGGATGTCTTGGGCAGCATGGATTTGCAGTCAGATCATTGCTACAAAAGCCTGGAAACCCACAGAGCTAATAGGAACCAGGCAGAGAAAGTGAAGTCAAAACCAGGAATTCATCAGCAAAGGCTTCCAGCTTGGTTCAGCTGTGTGAGGTCTGGTTGAGTCACGCACTGCCACAGATTGGACTGGTCCACATAGCACAGGACCAGACTGAAGGACTTGGCAGTGACACCCTGGGCTTCAGCTCTAACACTTTCCTGTTGCCTCTATCCAAGTGGGTGGGTCTGCCAAAAATCTCTCCCTGTTTGCTCAGGAATCATCTTGATTCTTAAGTCCCTGTCCACCCTGCATTGAAGTCTCTCTTTATGTACTGCCAATAGAAAAAAGTAGCTTCCCCAATCCTGCTCACTAGCATTACACTGAGGAAATTGAACTAACCTTATTCTTTCTGAATGTCAGGCCCTGAGGACTGGTCCAAACAGGTCTGTGGCAGAAAGCCTGAAAAAGTCATGTTGGGAAATTAGGCACAGGACACAGATAAAATGGGTTGCATAAACATGTAGCCACAGACAGAGAAGATCCAAATATGAATCACATATTATGGTGAAATAAGTGCAGACACTGTATTACATGACAATTTCATTGTCAGGTTGACAATAAATTAACTAGGCATTTTAATCTCATATTAAAAAATTAAGAAAAAGTAAACAATAATACAGTAATAACTTTGAAGAACTGAACATACAGCCATCAAATGTAAAATGAATAAGCCTCTTTTTAATTGTGTTCATGCAATAATTTTTTTCTCAATTGTTCCAAAATAAATAGAGATGAATGAGATGCTACCAGATGACTAACAACAATATGATATTAGGTCATTGGTCTCTGTATAAGGACCAGAAATAGAGACAAACACAATTAATATTATTATCTAGGTTTTTTTTTAATTGGACAAAATATTGTGATACAGACAATTTTAGATTCCACTGGAACCATTACCTTAGAACACGAAGGGTGAGTGAATTCATCTTTGGACAATTAATTAAGGATCTGTAATTTTTAAAACATATTTTTATTTTATTTAATTAAAAAAAAGAGTTAAAAAAAACACAAAATGAATTCAAAACAAAAGAGAACATTGTCATGTGCCCAGCAAAACATCAGGAAGGAGTCAAAATATATGACAACAAATTACCAGATCACGAAACTATATATATTAGTAGAAGAAATTATATCCATGTTTGTCCATTTTCTTTACTTCCTTATAAATTGATCCTTTGTTCTCTGCAGCTCACCATTTTTATTTTATTTTTTGCCCTTTTGTCCCCCGCAACCTCCAAGCAGGATATAGTTATAAAGGATATATTTATACATACAAATGTAGATATATACATACATATATCTTTCTTATCCCTACCAAGTCTTTGCTTTAATCCTACTCCTAACTTGCCTTGCTATTACTTAACCACCCCCCACCCATGAATCCCTCCTTGTCTTCTTCCCTTACCTTTGCTTTCTGGATTTGTCCACTCCTTCTCCCTTGTTTCTTTATAGATTTTGGAGAGTACTACATCCTTCATGGTATATATGTAGAGTTGCCTATTTAACCCATTCCTGATGGAGTAGGTTTTTTTCAGAGTTAAGAGCCCTCTTCCTCCCTCTAATGGTTCTATTTGTATTCTTCCTCTGTACCTCATTTGTACGACATAATTACTATTTTTAACTTAACTTGGCCCAAAACTTTCTTTTGAGCTGCCTCATTGTTGATGTCAATCAACAATGGCATTCATTTCCCCTGTAAAAAAAACAAACAAATATAAACAATTTGTCCATGTTGAGTTCCTTGAAATTGTTCTTTGATATTGACTCTTCTATGTTAAATTTACTATTAAGTTCAGGCTTAGTTGATAGAAAGTCCTGAATATCTGCAAGTTCATTGAAATATCCATTTTTTCTTGTACAATGTTATAGAAAATTTTGTTGAATATCATATTTTTGGCCACAGGCCTAGTTCTTTTGATTGTTGGTAGATATGATTCCAGGATCTGCAGTCTTTCCTTGTAGCTGCTGCTAAGTCCTGTACAATTCTAGATGAAGTTCCAGTTTATTTGAATTGTGTTTTTTCTTGTTCCTTGCAAAATGTTCTTTTTGATCTGAATGTTTTAAAATTTGGCATTAATATTCCTGTGTGTTTTCCACAAAAGAGCTCTATGAGATAGTGATTAGTGGATTTTTCTGTTTATATTTTACCTTCCTGTTCTATCACTCCTGGACAATTTCTTTCTTTCTTTCTTTCTTTCTTTCTTTCTTTCTTTCTTTCTTTCTTTCTTTCTTTCTTTCTTTCTTTCTTTCTTTCTTTCTTTCTTTCTTTCTCTTTCTCTCTCTCTCTCTCTCTCTCTCTCTCTCTCTCTCTCTCTCTCTCTCTCTTTCTCTTTCTTTTTTTTTTGCTGAGGGAACTGGGGTTAAGTGACTTGCCCAGGGTCACATAGCTAAGACATGTTAAATGTCTAAGGTCAGATTTGAACTCAGCTCCTCCTAACTTCAGGGCTGGTGCTCTATCCACTATATTCCTTAGCTGCCCCCCACACACACACACACAGGACAATTTCCTTAGATTATTGTCTGATTATTGTGTCAAGGTTCTCTTTTTGGTCACAACTTTCTGGCAGAACAAATATTCTTATATTTTTCTCTTCTTAATCTTTTCTCCAGATTTGTCATTTTTCTTATGTTTCACATTCTGTTCTATTTTTCCATTCTTTATATCTGTTTTGTTATTTCTTGGTCTCTCATAGCTTCACTGGTTTCCCTTTACCCAATTCTAATTTTCAGAGTCATTTTCATCTCTGAGACTCTGTATCTTTTTTCCGGTTGGTTAACTTCCCCTCCCCCCAAAAAAATTTTTTTTGTTTTTCTAGGATGGTTTTATTTATTTTTAAATTTTGCTCTCAATGTCTCTCATTTGATTTTTAAGTTCTTTTATAAGTACTCTCTGGGCAGAGAGAGGCATTTCCTGTCACTCTTTAGGGTGGAAGCTATTTTTATTCAGTGTCCTCCTCTGAAGATGAACCTAGATCTTCCCTATTCCCATAGTATGTTTCTGTGGGTAGAGTTCTTTCTTCTTTGCCAATTCATTTTTTTTAAATAAGAGGGTTCCTGCTGAGGCTTCAGCCATACCTAATTGGCCGCACTTGGTATTTTTGTAGAGCTAGCCCGGAAGTTTTTGTACTTGACACAGATTAATCTTTGCCCCTCCAATCTTTCTTCTTACCTTAGATTATATCAGAAAAACTCCTGTTCTTCCCCCAATCTTCTTGATTTTTCATCAGTCAATGTTCTCCCTGAGAAGCAAATTTGATCTATTGGTGGAGTAAATCTGGAGAGTTTAAAATTTACCAACCTATTCCACTGTCTTCCCAGAATCATCCAGGAACTCTAGATTAGATATAGAGCAGACCTTTAAATGCTTTCATTTTCTCTATCTGAATATATACTTAATCTAGGTTCTGAAGCAAAATAAACTGCTAATCCAGATCAAGACAGACAATTGTGAAGAACTTGCACACATCAGAACGAATACACAAAAGGTGAAAAAGCTGGGATTTAACACCAGGTATCAACACAAAGCACACATTTTAATCCACTTGATCTTTCCATCTACAATCTTGCTTCACAGGTTTCCCTCCTTAACTTCTATAGGTTGATTTGTTTTATTCTTTCTGCCACACTCTGGCTAGCAGTAATCTTTGGTTGGAGTCCTTAGACAATACTTTGTCAACTAAATCCAGCTTCCCACCCCCATTCTCTGCCCTATATTCTATTAAATCAGGAGAGTCCCCTGCAGATAATCTATACACTCCAAACTGTATGATGCACCATCTATAGCTTCGTCCACCTCAGTGTTCTACAGCACTATGCCCTTATTACTAAATTGACAGGCAGTTAATTTCTCTGAAAAAAATGTTTATGGTATGTGACCAATAATATGGTAACATTAAACAGAATGGTGTGTAGGGAAGTTAATACCTCTGAGGTAAAGTCTTAATACAACTATCACTGACCACCTGATTTAAATCTTTGCCATTTAGTTGATGTTATAGAAAGTTTTGTGGTGATGCTCAGTGATAATATAATTGATAATATTATGGTTACATCATTATGCTCCTGTATATTGTTATGTCAGTATTTTCTCAAACTCTCTTCCTAATTTGACCCTAAAGCTGTTCTTTGGAATGTCAAATGATCTTCTTTAAATATCTTTTTATACTTGAATTATACTATACATACATAGATGCACACACATATACACACACAGAAATATATATCACCATCATCATCATTCTGTGGGAGAGGATAGTCAAACTTGTTGGTTAAATGAGTTGAGTATCATTTAATTCTTTTTTTCCCAAATTGTCCAATATTATTTTAATTTTCCAAATACATGTAAGATAGTTTTCAACATTCTTGTAAAACTTTGTGTTCTAAATTTTTCTCCCTTTCTCTTTTACCTCCTCCCTTCCCAAGACAGCAAGTGATATGGTATAGGTTGCAGGGGTCCTCAAACTTTTAAAATAGGGGGCCAGTTCACTGCCCCTCAGACTGTTGGAAGGCAGGACTAACAACAAAAACTGTTTTGTGGGCCTTTAAATAAAGAAACTTCATAGCCCTGGGTGAGGGGGATAAACGTCTTCAGCTGCTGCATCTGGCCCGCAACTGTAGTTTGAGGACCCCTGCTAGAGTATCATTTATTTCAAGATAATCAAACTATTTCCCCAGGTAGACACAAGTCCACTGCTCTCAGAATCTTGACAAAGTTAATGATAAACATTAGTGAGTGGAAAAGGAATCATAATTTCATTAATTATTCATAAGACAAAGATTTTGCAAGCACATTTATAAGTGTATGAATATACATGTATAGGTATACATGTAGGTATTGTGTGCAGAAATATGTTATAAATTATGAATATTTATATCAGTTGCATAGTTAAGCTGGTTTTGACTAAGAAACTTTTGCATTTGCAAATGAACTGGTACTTAATATGATGCCATTATATTGTATTAATTTTAACCATTACTTAACATTTTTTTAAAAGAAAGAAAAAATGAAAAGAAGACAAAGAAAGAGAGGGAGGAGGAAGGAAGAAGACAGACAGAGATAGAGAGGAAGGAGGGAGGGGAGAGAGACAGATGGAGAGAGTGACAGAGAGAGGGGGAAGAAGAGACAGAGACAGAGACAGAGACAGAGAGACAGAGAGAGAGACAGAGACAGAGAGAATGGGAGGGAGAGAAAGAGAGAGAAACTTTTCTAAGTCTTTCTATCTTAATTTTGAAATTTTCAGCATTTCTTAAATATTATCTACACATCTGAATAGATGAACAGTTGCCCTCAAATTACCTCATGTGATACTAAAATAAATAAGCAATATTTTTGAAAATTAGAATTATCAACATGTGATCATTTAGAAAATAATTATTATAATAGGGTGCTAGAAATGGAAAGATCCTTATAATCACAGAATGTTAGAACTGAAAGGAGGCTTACAGATGATCTAAATTAGAAGTTATTAACCTATGTGTGTGGGGGTGGCAGAAAGGGGTGGAGGGAGGGTGAAATGTGTATTAAGTAATGAGTATAAAATCTTTGGCAGTCTTTTGGAACTTAAAGGCCTCATAAAAATGATTTTAAATTAATAAAATCACATACTTAATATTAATAAGGATATCAGTTATGATGAAATATAGTTATCAAAAACTTTTTTTCTTTTATTAAAGTTTGCAGGATCCAGATTAAGAATGCTGGATCTTCAGTGTTACTACTGGGCTTATATCCCAAAGAGATTTTAAAGAAGGGAAAGGGACCCATATGTGCAAAAATGTTTGTGGCAGCCCTTTTTGTAGTGGCTTGAAATTGGAAACTGAATGGATGCCCATCAATTGGAGAATGGCTGAATAAGTTGTGGTTTATGAATGTTATGGAATTTTATGTTCTGTAAGAAATGACCAGCAGGATGATTTCAGAGAGGCCTGGAGAGACTTACATGAACTGATACTGAGTGAAATGAACAGAACTAGGAGATCATTATACACTTCAACAACAAACCTATATGATGATCAATTCTGATGCACATTGCTCTCTTCAACAATGATATGAACCAAATCAGTTCCAATTGTTCAATAATGAAGAGAACCAGCTACACCCAGCGAAAGAACTATGGGAAATGAGTGTGAACCAGAACATAGACCGCATTTCCATTCATTCTGTTTTTGTCTGTTTGCATTTTTTATTTCCTTTTCAGGTTATTTTTATCTTATTTAAGTCCAATTTTTCTTGTACAGCAAAATAACTGTTTGGACAGGTATACATATATTGTGTTTAACATATACTTTAGTATATTTAACATGTGTTGGTCTACCTGCCATCTAGGGGAGAGAATGTGGGGAAGGAGAGGAAAAGTTGGAACAGAAGGTTTTGCAAGAGTCAATGCTGAAAAATTACCCATGCATATATCTTGTAAATAAAAAGCTATAATAAAAACAAAATTTAAATAAATGCTGAATCTAGGCTGAGTCTTCCACTTTGGATATCTGAGTTATAGAAAAGGAAACCAATTTGACCAAAGTCACAAAAGTACTTTGCATCAAAATCAGGACTTACAACAGATTCTCTGATTTTTTTATCCAGTGCTCTATCCACAATGCAGCCCTGTTCCTGAGACAATATAGCTGGCTGATTGACTGAATTTTTCACTTTTTAATTAGGGGTTTTATTGTCATGAAAATTGACAGCCTGGAAATTGACAGCCTGAGGTAACGATTTATCCTAGGACCATAAGTAATCATTTTATTTCCTAACTGAAATAATAACACTCAGACTAGAGTTGTATTATCAAGTGAAATAGAAGATTGAGACTATTATGTAGATGCTTCATAGTCACTTTTTCCCATTCTCCTTAAAAACATATTCTGCCCCTACCTAATTCTCAGATATATCCAAACAATTGATGGAGAATTTTTATTTATTTTTTATTTTTTTTGATAAGGGTTATAATGTGAAATAGTTATTTTAGGTTGGGAAACAACTTAATTAGCTATAGATTTTAGTTTTGATGAATTTAATTGGAGTTTGATTAATGCAATCAAAGCATTATTTCTCCTAAAACATTTAAAATATAAATTCATAATATTTTAAAAAACATTTCATTAATTCACTTAAATAACTCACATGACAGTGAATCATTTGAGTCTGTTGAAATAAGTGAAAATTATACATCCTAATTATTTTCTTTTATTTAAATTGTCTTTCTGCTATGGATAGGAATTGCTAATATTTAGAAACATATCAGGTATTTAAAATAACAATTAATTTTAAGTAAATAGATCAGACAGTATATGTTTAATATTGCACAGCTTGCTCATATATGAGTAAGGAGAAATAACTGATGAATTTTTCTTTTCTTTCACTTCTATTAAGCTACTCTGCTAAGAATGGACAATGTGAAGCTGGATAAATATTATAGCTAGGAGCAATATATTTGAAGCTGATAGTGTGAGAGCAGCATATACAATGTCTATTGGCCTAAAGTTTCTCCTTCAGGTCAGTCAAGGAAAGAGGAGCCAGGATTAGATCAACAAGGAACATCATCTCAGAACATAAATATCCTTGCTCTGAAAAACAACAACAGCAACAAATAACAAATAAACTAGACAGAGAGATTGAGAAGCACCCAGTCAGAGACACAGACACAGATAGAGACATAAAGAGAGATACAGAATTTAATATAATGGACACTTTACAATTAATACCCAAATCAGCCTCTTCATAAATTATATTACATGAAACACACCACACACACACACACACACATACACACACACTAATGAGAACATTGAGGGTTAGCAGAATGAAAAGACATGTTCTTTACCTTTTTTGACAGCATGGTATTAACTTTGACCCTGACATTTAGTCAGGGTTCCTTTTCATGTTGACTTGATTTATGTTGTTGTAGTCATCTTTTACATTGTTCTTTTGCCACTGTTTTCTTTAGTCTTTTATAAGATCAATGTAAGCTTGTCATTTCCCCATCCTATTATGTGATTTTCATCTTCCCAAACTATCTTAAGTACTCCGTAGCATGTGGAATGAAATCCTTAAAAACAGCAAACAAACAAACCTAGAGTTCATGTTCTGTTACTAAGGAATGAGAAAAGGGAGAATGGGGCAGAAATGGTTACATCACTTCTTAATAATGGATGGTGGAGTTCAACTTTAAATAAAAGAGGTGGTAACAATGAAAAAGAGAATATTTGTCTACTACTTCAAAGATACCAGGGTGCCTTGAGTGCCATGACACTTCTCATTCAAATGAATATATTTCTTCAAAATGCTCGTATTTGGACATTAATTCCTTATTCCAAAAATTTTGTCATTTCCTCAAATATTTCTGATTTCCTCTTTGATCTTTAAACACATTTGAGAAGGCACAGAAAGTAATAAAAATAATAACATCAATAATGATGATAAAGCTGATAATTGGCATTTATATGACATCTTAAAGTTGGCAAAACTTTATAAATATCTCATTTTATACTTATAACAGATTATTAGAATTATAGGAATTCTTCATTATAAGAATGAAGAAACTAAAGCAGACAGAAATTAAATGATGTGCTCACAGTCACACACACAGTCACCTAAGTAAATAACTTAGGTCAGATGTGAAATTAGGTATTCCTAAATCTAGGTCCATTCCTCTACCCAACTACTTCTCCCCAGAAAAATTTGTTTTTTTTTTTAGTTATGTTATCCTTTAAAAAAATTTACCTCAAATGACATATAATTTAGTCCTCCTTTTTCATTCAACTTTCTTCCAGTAAATTTTCGTTGCTTCCAAAAATCAAATTCGCTTTTCCCCCTTCCTGATACTTAGCCAAGAAAATTCATTTATCCAACTTTAGAGACAAACTCTAGAGTATACATATAATAATACATATAGGCAATACAGAATGAAAGAGCTTTCCCTTTGGGAGTGAAATAACTTAAATCTCACCAAAGGGGAAATTCCCCAAAGCCATTGCTCCTAAATTAAGATTGGCCTTGTCCATCTTCTCTTTGAAGCTGTAGTCCAGAAGTACCTAAAGCAATTCTAGAACCCAAAGCAGCTAGGACTGGAAGGAAATTCAAAGACTGAAAAGACTAGAAAGATGCTCCTTTCTCCCACTCCACCAACTCTTCCCTGCTTTTTATGTAGTGCAAAACCTTAATCTCCATCAATGATGAGAAGGTCCCATACAATGGGATTTGAGAACTCGGGTGAATTCCTTCTCTAGGCTGAAAATCTTTGCATTCCTTCACAAAGATCTTTTAAGGCAAGTCTCAATAAAAGTATAAATACAAACATCAGTGCTTCAGGATAATAAGAATAATATCCAGTCTTGCCAGATAAATAACTTTTGGCATTACTGAAATTCAAATAAAACAAATAGATATTGTTGCATGCAGTATAAATGGGGGTATAGCCTAATGTCTGATAAACCAAAAGATTCCAGATATTGGCAGAAGTACTTAATATTTGACAAAGATTGCTGGAAAAAAATGAAGAATGGTCTGACAAAAATAAGGCATAAACCAATGATTCATATTATGTTTCAAAATAAGGTCAAAAAGGGTACATAATTTAACCATAAATGGTGATTTAAATAAATTCAAGAAACATGAGAGGGAGATTATGTTAGATATATAAGGAAAGAATATATAAGCATATATGAAATAGAGAGTATCATGGAAAGTAAAATGAATAATTTTTATTACATGAAATTTTTTAAAAAGTCCACAAACAAAATCAATGCAGCCAAGCTTTGAAGGAAAGCAGGAAAAGAGGGGAAAATACAGTAAAATTGCTCTGATAAAGCCTATATTTCTCAAATATGTAGGGACCTGAGCCAAATTTATATTTTTAAAACAAGATGATTTCCTCACTTGATACAAAGAATATTTGTGAATATTTTTCAGAAGAAGAAATCAAAATCATTAATCATATGAAAAGAAAATTTTAAATCACTACTGATTAGAAAAATGTAAATGAAAACAACTCTGTAACATCTATAAGATTGGCTAACAAGACAGAAAAGGAAAATTAAAAAAATGTTGGAAAGGATATAAAAAAAATAAGGATGTTAATGCACTGTATGTAAAGGTTGAACATGTCTAGTCACTAGTCATAATTTTACCAAATTATGGTAAAATAATTTGGAATAAAGTGTATGTGTGTGTGTGTGTGTGTGTGTGTGTGTGTATGTGTGTGTGTGTGAAGGGCTATAAAATGTGCATACCTTTTGACCTAGCAATATCACTACTTAGTCTGTATCCCAAAGAGATAAAAGAAAAAAATCTGTATGTACAAAATATTTATAGGAACTTTTTTTTTTTCTGCTGAGGTAACTGGGGTTAAGTGACTTTGCCCAGGGTCACACAGCTAGGAAGTGTTAAGTCATTGAGATCTGATTTGAACTCAGGTCCTCCTGACTTCAGGGCTGGTGCTTTATCCACTGTGCCACCTATCTGTCCAGAAACTTTTTTGTAGGAGTAAAGAACTGGAAACTGAGGGGATGCCCATCAATTCAGGAATGGCTGAACAAGGTGTCATAGAATATGCTAAAAGAAACAATGAATTTAATGATTTCAAAAACAAGTGAGAAGATATATATGAACTGATGCAAAGTGAAATGAGGAGAACCAGTATAAAAATGTAACAATGTAAAGATAATCAACTACAAGAGACTTAGTAACTTTGATTAATACAGTGACCCACCACAATTTCAGAGGACTAATGATATAAAATGCTATCTAATTAAGAGAGAGAACTGGTGGACTCTGGACACAGACTGAAGCATGTTTTCCTTTTTTTTTTTCTTAAATTTTCTTCCTTTTTTGATGAGAAAAAGAGTAAAGCTAATATAGAATTATATTTTGGGTGGAACTGAAAAAAAAATAAAATTTAATTAAAAAATACATGCAGGAGGTATGACATTATATATAGTATCACTGGGAGGATACTACAGTGACAACATGCCAATACATATAAGACATGATGCAGAGACATTTTAAAAGCTTATGCATAATACACAAGAATTAATCAAAAGCAATAAGTGGGGTTAAATCATAAAGTAAATTTAACTAGCTGCAACAATATATTATCAATAAGCATATATAATTATATATAACTACATAGTATATGCATATACAAATATATACATGAATAATCATGTACATATATATGTATAGTTTCATTTATTAGATGAAACATTATTAATGCCCATATTTTGGTCAAGAAATCCTTGTACATTAGGTAGATAATATTTTTTTCTCAGCCTTTTCCTTTGTGAATATCCATCTGCTCTAAGTTCTCATCAGAAAGTCCAACTAACTTTTATCTATATATCCTTATCTTCCTCAGACATAGGAATCCAGGAGTATTCACTATGCACATCCAATAGTAAAACCACTGATTGTCCAGCAGAAAATTCAGGGATTACATACAAAGTTGACCACAGTTTCACAATGTGTTTTTGTTTATCCCTCTGGAGTCTATTTTAGTTAAGCCATGTTTTTCAGAGAAAATTGTGGTATGCAATGTCTACCAGGTGTTTATTCACTTGAATCCAAGACTTTCTCCCTTTTGTCAAAAGTAAATTTAAACAGAAATGTTTTGAAGAGTAAATTATCTTTATTTATACCTTATTTTCCCTCATTGAAGCTTGGACAGTGTCTTTCAAAACTTCAAACTTCTAGCATAGTAATTTTTACACAGGTGCTTAATATGTTTGTATAAATGAATCTGAGAGCATGGTATGGTGGGGAAGGAAAGGATGGATTTAGAAACCAAAGACCTATGTTTGACTATTGGCTCTGCCATTTTATTACCTGAATGATATTGGCAAGTGACTGCACATCTCTCAGTCTCAAATTCCTTATGTGTAAAGTAGACTAGAAGATTTGAAGTTCCTTCCAGTTTTAAATCCTATTCATTTGAATTGAATTAAACTGAATCAGACTGCAGGAGGCCAATGCTTCCTTCCTGCCTAAACAATAGATTTTCTCTGATATGTGTTTTTTCTTTGCAAGACTATCTGGTAATGTATTTGTACAATGTTAGAACTGTTTATGGCACTGTGCAATAGGTCATTCTAACAGTGAAACTAATTGACTGCCTAAAGAGTGCATTATGACTTTCAAAGTCTGATCATTTAAAACTAATCTTTTAAAAAGACTTCAAAAAATTTTTGAGTATAAAAATGAGTACTTCCAGCCACTTTGATTTTTTTTTGTAACATTTAGTCACCACTTTCGATTCAATTCAATTCAGCAAACATAAATTAACACTTATTTTATGGAAAATACCAGGCACCAAAGGGAGAGGAAAAAGTAAGATCTCAAAACTACCTATTGGTTCAAGTTTAAATTTTTTACTTTGGCATTTAAGGAGCCCTTCACTTTGTACCTATCTTTTGTATTCAGATTAATCTCCCAACTATGTCCAGTTGTAGTCAATAGGCTCTTCATTCCACTATCCACAAGAAATATTATCTACACTGTCACTACTAACACTTGTACTCACATTTTTGGTACATTCTGAAATCCCTACTGCCTGATGAATTCCCTTTCTTTCTTCACTTAACTATCTCTCCTTATTTTTCAAGATAAAATCCCATTCTCACTTCTTTCATAAAGCTTCAAGAAGCTCTCTGACTTTTCCAGTCTACTTTGCTTTATGAATTAGATATAAGAATAATATGATCTAGTACCTGATCCTATAATGTTTTCCACTGTCTTTTAATTATTTCACATGTCTAATTTTCCTAATAAAACTGTTTGTTAAATGTAAAAACCATTCTTAATAATACTCTTGAGATTGTCAAACTAGGCAAGTCTCTGCCTCTTATATCTGCAGCTTCCATTGTTCAGACTTTTCAATATGTCTACAATGTCCTCCTTTCTTTCTATACCATTTCAGTTTTAAATCATTCTTTAAAGCTGACCTCATATAATACTGTTTCTATGAAATATTCTCTAAAATCCCTGATGGCTAACAACTTTCTCCTTAAAACTTTACAAAGGACTCTTTTTATAATATTGACTAATTGGATAAAATTTAATAATATATTTAGAATTTGGGTCAGACTTCTATCAGATTGTAAATCCCTTCAATAAATCTGAACCAATTGTCCAGGTTGTATGTGGGACAATACAGTATACATGTCTTCTTCCAAAAACATCAGATTCAGTATTTGATACATTTTTATGATAAAAAAAATACTTTAACACTTGACACTCGTTTAGCCCAACTGTTAGTTGTCTTGGTTGAGCAGTAGCATGTAGGGTTAGCCAGGTGTGCTGTCCAGTTCCCATTGCTACTGCTATTGCCCTTGGCTGTGAACATATTCTGCCAAGTGAAGGTGGAGCTGTGTAGGACTGTTAGGTTGGAGCCTATGATGATGAGGTTGTGTGTATTGGTGGGCAGATCCCAAGTTCTTGCTGTACAAATGTCTGTAGGTTATAATTTTCTGGCTCCCAAAACAATAGTGTTGGAAGTGATATGGAATGTCTGGTATTTAGAGGGAGAGAAGCAGCAGAAGCAGCAGAAGCAGCAGGAGCAGGAGCAGCTGTGGTGGGGGCATCAGCAGTGAAGGGAACCCAGGTGGAAATAGCAACAGCAGTGGCAATGATGGAGAAGAACCCAGGATTCCTAGCATGGGCAGTGGCTGGAGTCCTGGGTGACAGAGGGCACAGATCATATCTACTGCCTCCACATCTACATCTCCCTTCCATCCATCCAAGGAAGTTTGGGTAGAACAGAATGGAGGGATAGTATAAAAGTTGTGGTTCTTCTCCACAAGTGAGTTGGGTGAAGAAGAAAGGATTTGACTGGGCAGGGCTGGAATGGCTTGTTTCTCCACAGCTGGAAGCTTCACTTGCCCCTTTGGGGAATTTGTGTTTACAAATGACTAGCATTTTAGAATTCTTAGTAACTAACCCTAGTTAAAATTACCATAATGGCTGACTTCATATGGAGACTAGCAGAGCAAGTGATTTTTTTTCATGTTCTGTTACCATAAGAAAGTAAAGAAATGCACAAGAAATTTGAAATTCTGATCCTTCAAACTATTAGAAAAAATTAGAAATTAGAACAAATTGTGCTGACCTGTGAAGTGGGTAAAGCATAATACATGAAATGAACTAAAATTATTAAATCTTTCCATTATATGAAAATGCTCTATCATTACAAAACTGGAAACTGCCCTCATTAGTTATATAAAAGGGCTTCATATGTATTTTGTCTGTTTGTCAAGAGTACATTCATCCAGAAGATACACAACAACAAACTGCTGAACAAGGCAGAGTTATCATAATTATAAATAAGCAAACTGATAATTTATCATATTTCATTATATATTAGATAAAGTAGGAGAAAAAATGAATAAATACTAAAATATTAAGAGACAAAAGCTATTGAGGTTATTGAAAGTCTTAACTCTTATTAAGCTCTAGAAATTTCATTTAATTACAAACTAGACAACAAAAATTAGCACCAGTATTGGAAATGATTTTCAAAAAAGAGATAAGCATTCTTAGAATGAAATTCTAAAAATCTATTTTTAAATTTGATGAAAAACTTACATACTATATCAATTAAATATTAAACAAATAAAAGATATGATTGTCACAAATGAATTAATTCTCTCATGGTATTTGGACTAAAGTTTATAAACATTTCAGGATCTGAACACAGTTGTATATGTGCAAGTAATTGTCATGATTAGAATCATAGGACAAAATCAGAACCTTCAAGGAATAACCTGAGCAAGACTCAAAGATTTGGATACAGAAATTATTTGAAAGAACTCCTAAAGATTTGAAAGGATGCAAAACTGATTAATTATCATACAAAGAATAAAACTTAAATATTATATTTCCAAATAAAGGGCAATAATAAGAAACAAGCAAAAATTGGAATGTAATAAAGCAAAGGATAAAATGAGTAAATTAACATCCGTCAAAAACCTTATTGCAGATGCTGAAGAAGTAAAGAATTGAGAATTACAACAGATTTCTTGAAGAAGGTGAATATGAAAAATTATTAGTTGCCTCTTTGGTCACAGGAAGTCCACCATGATGAAAATGAAAACGTGGGATCAAATATAAAAAGCTTTTGAACCCTTCATACAATGAAGGGAAGAATAGTTACTTCAAGGGAAGTG
Organism: Sarcophilus harrisii; assembly: GCF_902635505.1. Classification (NCBI taxonomy): domain Eukaryota; kingdom Metazoa; phylum Chordata; class Mammalia; order Dasyuromorphia; family Dasyuridae; genus Sarcophilus; species Sarcophilus harrisii. Next base: position 364,788,552 of record NC_045427.1, on the reverse strand, counting down.
TCACAAACTCTAGCTTCCCTAAAGAAGCTGAAAAGCAACTATGCCAGATGAGAACTATAAAGATTGGTTCAGATGTTTCATTGTAGTATATGGATTAGTAGGGAAAATAACAGAATGTTAGCTGAGAACCAAAAATTGTGAGAAGAAAAAGTTCCTTGGGTTGTAATGAACACATTGTTATTGACTTAATAATTACTGAACTATTGCCCTAAAGGTGCTATCTCATTTATGCTGCCTTGGCAAAGTTTTTTGACTCAGTTCCATATTTGTGGCTTATTCATATATTGCAAATATATAACATAACTAAGTATAATAAGACTACTATAATATTTTAGCTCACAAAGAAGACTTTGTATCCTTAAAATATTTTATCGACACAAGAACACTTTTTATAAATTGAAAGTTTTTTTCAAAGAAATAGCTATAGCTTATTCTTGTTCTGCTCAAACTTAAAGCCATTATTATCTCTCTTAAATAGAACCAAGTATGGATTTTAAATTAAAAGAGTTGAACCAAAATACCTTAATCCTTTGATACATATGAATGGCATCAAACTATGTGACTTCATTAAAAACATATTAAAGCAACTTCTTCATCTCAAGGGATCTTTTTCTAATAATATTAAACTATCATTTGGAATCAATACGCATAAAAAGTTTAACATGTGTTCAGAAAAGATAGAGACAAAAAACTTTGAACTTCAATCTGGATGTCACATTCAACTGATTGATGAAAGTTATACCTATGAATACCTTGGCTTCCTCCAGCAAGATATTGAGTATAAAGTTATCAAAGACAAAGCAGGGACTGAATATGCTAAGAGATTTGGTGATATTCTGAAATCAAACCTGAATGGGAAGAATGCCATTACAATCCTTAAAACCTTAACAGTACTAGTCTTAATGGAAACTTTTCAGAACCATACAATGGAACATAATAGATTTGAAAATTAAACTAACAAAATTTCATAAAATTGTAACAATATTCAAGGCCTGCCACCCAAAGACACCTATAGAAAGATTAAAATACTTTTTCACTAAAAAGGTAGAAGAGGATTGATTGAAATTCTTAATGGTCATGAAAAATGTTAAAAATTTACAGAAACATTTTTGGAATAAACAAGCATCCCTTTATTAAGCAACAGTAAATTCAAATAACAGAAACACTCAAATGAATTTACTGATATAACTTGAAGTATATTGACTCAAAGAGAAGACTATGAAATGGCCAAGGGTCAAATCCAGAAACCACTAATTGGCAATATTCACACAAGCCCAGCCAATCAATTGAATAAGTAGCTCCATCATGTAGCTTTGTTTGTATAAGTGGAAGAGTTTCTGGCAATTATGCAGGACCAAATCATTGTCAAAAGAAATGATTGAATGGATTCTCATAAGAAATATGGACTTAGTGATCAGTGTAGAGTATTCTGTAAAATAATAAAAACTATGCAACACATCACTTCAATCTGCAAAAATATAACACCTATAAAATATCTGGCAATATATGAGCTAGTGGTAAGAATTATATGATAGAATTTTGCTTTCTTTCATGAACTGAAAGACATTAAGTTTAGAATCAAAAATATATTGAATAATTCAAACAATAAATTGTACTGGAACCAGATCACTATCACAAACCAAACTTTCATCCAAAATAATGTAGATAAGACATTAATCCATACAAACTCAAGAATAACACTTTAAATATATGTCTCAATTTAAAAAATAATGAGCCCTTGCTACCTGAATGGATCAAAATGCTTTCAAAATATGCACCTATTAAAAGCATAAAGTGACAAGATGAAGTACATTTCAACCCTTTTGCTTTATCTTTTCTTAGAGCTACATAGAGGTTACTTACATTGATCCTTTAGAAGATACACTTATTTTCTTCAGCCATTATTTAATTACAAATGACAGTTTACCTTCACAATTTTACATAAAGTATTATATAAAAGAATAATGGATATGAAGAATTATGGATAGTTACTTGTGGTGATCCATTTCTGTCTTAAATCCATTCAAAAAATGAGAAGAAAGAGATTATGATGGTGGTGGTGGTGGTGGAGGCAGCAATGAGGTTGACAGCAGCCATTGAATTTTCAAATTTTGGTGATACTAATTAATTCATTTGGTCCTATGAAGCCAAGAAATAAATGAGGTATCGTAGAACTGCAAGCTGATCTTATTTTGTATTATTTTTATGATAAACTTGATCCAATGGAACAAGAAATATTGATTTATCTTCTGGTATTGAAAGAAGGCATAATATGTCAGAGCAGATTTAATGTGCCAATTCTCTATTCTCTGGAAGTGTGAGATATTGACATCTCTGACCAGTAAAGTTTCTAAAAGTGAAGATGTGAATGTTTTTCTTACATGACAGAGCTATATCACAGCAAAATTGGAACCAAATTATGATAATTATAAGTAAGATCTTCAATCTACGCTTAGTCCAGCTATGAGTTATATATTATATAATTCAAATAAGTGTAGGACAAACATGAGAAAAAATTAAACCCAGATTAGATGAAATATAAATGGCAGTAAAGTAGCTATGAAAGTCTGGCAGGAAAAAAGATGAAACATCTAAAGAACTAAAAACCTACACTTAACACAAATTGTAGAAATACTACCTAATAATAAAATAAGCAACAAAGATAATGGCAATCTTAAGTGAATTTGAAAATAATATTGACAGATATAGAATGGAATTTCAAAAAAGCCCTTTTGGTTTCAAAACATGAATACTGGTGATACTAAAACATATTATTTTTAAAGCATATAATTTCTACATCCGTTATGAAGAAAAGGTCCTACAAGAGTATTTGACAGTATAAAAACATGTCAGGACCTAACACAGCAGTATATGTGAGTAGAAGTTGCCATAGTACAGAAAATAGGAAGAAGGAATGAAATATCAAGGATTACTACTACCAAGTGACAAGCACCACAGAAGCAACTTGGGGAAAAAAAAACAAAACTATTAAAGTTGTGTAGAAAAACACTGGAATATGACATTAAATATCTAAGCAGTGTATGTAACAGACATCAAAAACCATATTACCCAATGAAAGGCAATAAGAAAGAAATGTATGGAATAGAACTGAGAACATAAAAGTATATCAGATCACTGATAATCTTAATCAGAAGTCAAAATTGAAAGCCAAAAGCTTAAAAAGATCCAAGAAGTCAAAGGAGCACAAAGAAATTAAAAAAACATATTTCAAAATATATATCAAAATGCAAATTATAGAATTTGGAAAATCAAAGAAATTTGGGAAGTTAACTCCCCCAAATAAAGACTAAGTGAAAAATTTCTAGTCATTCATAAAGTAGGAAAAATGTTGAACACAAACACAACCCAGGTTGGATCCAATGTGAAACAGGGTTTACTGCTGATACTATGATAAAGGGAATGATTTTGTCAAATGAAATGACTGAAATTTTAGCTCCTGAAAAACTAGAAATTGGCAGATATAAATACAGTCCATAATAAGGAGTTCCAACACTTCACTGTAGTATATGAATTGCTTTCAAAGCTGTTCATCCTTTGTTCTCAAAAAGGAACATGCCTTCAGGGAGGTGATGTCATGACATGCAGGTGAATTGAATATAAATGAGAGGAAATAATGTAAAGTCACCAGTCTCACTTTCTCCTCTGGAGCCATCTGGGTCCAATGGTCAGATATAGATCAAAATAGCTGGAGACACTCTGGATGCAATGAGAAACCTTGATCTTTTAAAGGTCTTAAACAGGTCTCAGTTTGATTGAGAAAATGCCCAATTAGTTATTAAGGTTGGGTAAGAAATGATGCATATACATAAAGAAAAAATCCCTGAGAGAAGACCCTCAGATTTCCTGGTCATATCAGAAATAATTGTTATTTACATTCTCTCAGACACAATCAGAGCCCAGACAATGACCAAGTGGGATTTGGCTTGGGACTTATTGTCCTGATTAGGATTTAAGGCATGATCCTTAAGAAAAAAATCTAGCCAGTAAAGCCCAAAATATCTTGAGGTTTCAGTAATCAAAATTTACATTCCTTTGGACGGAGCACCTGCTAGTAAGGATATGAAACTTATGTAGACACATAAAAGGGAAGGGAAAAAAGAGAGTTAACAAAAGAAAAAGAAGCAGAAGGCAAAGTTAAAAAAAGGAGGAAAAAGGAGAACATAAAAGAGCTATATTGCCTAACTGAAGGGTTCCATTTGTATCTCAGGTGAGGAAATTCCTATTCCTACTTAAAGAGGATGATGTCATGGGGAGATAGTGCCATGACATGCAAGTGAATTGGATACAACAACAGCCTAGCCTTCATCACTGCTTAGGCATTGTCTCAGTCAAACTAAGACCTGTGAAAGTCCTAGATCTCCTACTGCTATCTGACTATCTCCAGTTATCCTGATTCATATCTTGTCATTTGACCCAGATGGTTCTGAAAGAGAAAGTGAGGTCAGTGATCTTTCATAACCCTTCCTCACTTAAATATAAATTGTATGACATGGCATCATCTCCCTGATGTCATGGTCCTTTTCAAGAATGAAGGAATAAACAATAATTTGAAAAGCATATTATCAACCTATGCCTAATTCTACATGTATTAGAAAGAATATGTTTAAGTATGTATTAGAAAGAACTCTTTTCCCTGGTCAGGAAGAAGTCCATCTGGCCATATCCAATTCCCAGACTATCCTGTTTGTATAGAGAGATTGTGAGAATGGAACCCTTGATCAATCTCCATTATCTATTCCTCAAATCTCTGGGCCTCTTTAAACAACCTTTGAGTTATTGATTAGCATATCTTTAGACAGGTCTGGGACCTGGTCTGCCAGGTGCATTCCATCTGGCTTCTCTTTGATCCTTCCCTCAGAGCTACCAAATTCTTTCCTGGCCCTTCCCTTCCTCTCCTGAGAGATCCCCAAGGTTATATTTTCTCTATAATAGATGTATCCACAATGAAGATCTTTGCTAAGTCCTTTTCAGAATGAAGCTCACCAAGTACTCTCTCTATCCCTCTTCATAGTGCTTTCCCTTTAAGGGCATCTTTCTTCTTATAATAGCTAACACTGGGTACTCTGATAAACTCCTCTGTGGATCTAACCTGCCAGTCAATGGTATACTTTCACCTGATGGCATATTCTTTTAATGGATTCTTGCAAACTCCTTCCACTGGTCCTTTGCTTGGTAACCCTATGTTCTCCCAAATTTATTTCATATTTGTCACTCTGGTGCCTATTTTACTTTTTATTTTTGTCTGTAACCTCTTCTTCTAAACAAGCTGCCTTTTGGCCATTGAGAATTTATCACATATTTATTTCGAACTAGGAATTGCTACACTGACCTCAGCATTAAATATTTATTATTGAAAGGTGAAAACATCTGTGACCTCTAACTATATGTTTATATATTTTGTACAAAGTATTCACAGCTAAAATATTATTATAAAATCTATAAGACTTACTAGAAAGCAGCAGATTGACTAAATTATACTGCAATTACATGTCAAATACTATTAGAGGCATAAAGCATTGCACATTATTTATTCTATGGTTATAATACAAGCCACCCCAAAGCACTGATATTTTATACTCTTTTATTGATTATTCCAAAATTTCAACTCAGTTCTGTACTTATGGCCCAGTCTTATATTAAAACATATAACAATTAGTAAGAATGCAAATAAACCTTGAAGAACTTCAGCTTTAGAATTCAGCAAAAAAATGAAAACTTTTAGATTACATTAGTGCTAATTATAACATTAATAAAATGTTCAAATGATACAGAAATTATAAATTATGGATATAGGATTAAAATATATCTGAACTTATAATGCAATATCAATAATGGCTAATGCAATGTCAGGGAATGGGTTCACTCTGAACACCTGCCCCCCACAGAGGTTGATCTTGGGCTTAATAGAATAAAAGAACAAAAAATGAAAATCTTTACAAATCAGAGAATCAAAACTCTCATTTTATTTCCAAATGTTGGATACATCAGCTTAGAGGTCATGAAGTAGCTGCCAAAATGCCGGCTATATAACTTGGAACTTTGGATTATTACACTCTTCCATTTTACAATATTTTTTTTTCTTAAACTTTCTCCACCTTTAGTCTTGTTTTCCAATTCATACCTAATTAAATTCTTGTGATACTGGGGTATTTTTTTTTAATTCTAGATTTATGTATAGCGATTGGGACTTAATGATTGTATCAGAGTTTGGCCAAAATTTCATGCAAAAACTGATCTGATACCATATGGAAAACCATGTTCTACTTTAAGATGCCAACAACACAATTATATCAATAATAACTGATATAAAATGGTCTATATATATATATATAATTTATAATGTATGCCAAGGATAAATAGAAACTAAAGTCTCTAAGCTTAAATAAAGAGGTCAACTTGAACAATGGATAAAAATAATACGAATTTGTTGATCTTCTATGGGATGAGCATAAGGCGTAAGGCCATTGAGGAGAAAGCTGAGTCTGAATATGTTAAAAGCTAACTGAAATCTTGGACTTAAAGTATGTTGGGAAGGACACATAGAGAGTAATTAACACTTAGCCAATATAAGCCTTAACATATATTTTTGGTAAGAGATGAAAACTGATATAGAAGATTTCCAAATAAAAACTTGTATGATGTTAAGGAAATTCAGGGCTCTTCACCAAGGCAACTCTGTATAGATAGATGATCTCAGAAGACACAATGAACAGTTTGAAATTCACAAAAATACAGTTGGAAAAAAGAAAAAAAATTGCTTTAGTAAGCAATAAGACATTTTAACTAGATGTGGCCATATAAAATAGTCATAATCTTCAAAGTATGTGGTGTAAAAAGCTTAGTAAAATATTAAAAAGTCACACAAGAGAAATACAGTGTGGTGTAATGGATAGAGAGATGGTCTCAGAATTAAGAAACCCTAGATATTAGTCTCACCTATGGTACATACTGGTTCTGTGCCTCTGAATCATTTCATTTCTTAGTACTTCAAGCAACTCACTTTCAGTTTTCCCAGACCTTTTTCTATTATATCCAGCTCTTTCTGATCCCATTTGGGATTTTCTTGTCAAAAACACTGGAGTAGTTTAACATTTCCTTCTCTAGTTTATTTTACAGATGACAAAACTGAGGGAAATTGAGTTAAGTAACCAGGATCACACAGCCAATAGCTGTCTGGGGTTAGTTTTGAATTCAGGATCAAGAGTCTTCCTAATTCCAAACTTGGTACTCTAGTCACTGCTGCCACTTAGTTGATAGAGAGGGTTTATTACTTGAATACTTGAATTATCCCTGAAATAACAGGATAAGTACAAAAAAATTTAGTAACTTGTCTTTATATCATTTTTATCTCAGTCCTTTAAAAATAGGAAAATAATACAATAAGAACAGCTATAAAAAGAATAACAAAATACTAGAAGCTTGCTGAACTTATAAACTAATAAATGACAAGTTTTTGAACTGAAAATATACTGCCTGGTGCTGACTGAAAATTAAGTATAGAAAATTTACTTAAACTGTACTAAGAACAGGATTTCATTTCAAATAAGATGATTGTTCATAAGTAGATATAATGTTGAATATAATAATTTAAAGACAATTTTATAGTTATTGCTGCAATCTCCAAATTATATGGAATAAATACTGAAATTCAGTGGAAGTTAAAGCCATGTGGGAATAGCACAAGGTTTATGTTTTCCCTGATGTCCTTACAGCATATGGATTTGCCCTGAAGAATTTTTCAGTGAATTTATATGAGGTAAGTAAAGAACTCTACACTCTCATTCAATTACAAAAAGTCACTTTTTTCCCCATTTTGGTATAGTTCAAAGAACTTTAAATATACAAGGATAAAAGCAAGATAACAATTTGTTTTCAAATCATGTTTATATGAAACCTATTAAAAAGGCAGAAAACAAGTAATAGTAATAATGATAATGAAATACTGAACTTGAAAATGTCTTTTGCTTTTACAAACTACTAATAACTATTTTTTCATTTTTGTGTATTTTTTGGTTGTTTTGTTTGTAGTTGAGTCAAGGCAGCTAAGGCAGCTAAGTAATGGATATCTATAAAATAGTCTTTTTCTAATGGAAAAAATATTGTAAATGTTTTATCTTTTAAAAATTCAATTTAATTTTCAGTTTACATAGATATATTTGTATATACTTTGAGTATAACAGCTTTCTATCTGGAAGTAGATCACGTCACATATATTTTTTAAATACAGTATTTTATTTTTCCCCCAGTTACATGTCAAAAAGATTTTAAACATTCACTTTTAAAAGAGTTTGAGTTTCAAATTTCTCTTCCTCACTCACTCTCCTCTTTCAAAGATGGTAGGCCATTTGATATAGCTTATGCATATGCTATCATATAAAACATTTCCATATTAAGCACCATCGTGATAGCAGAAAAGGATCAAGGAACAGAGAAAAAAAAACATGAAAATAAAGTAAGGGAAAAAATATGCTTCAATCTGGATTAATAGTCCATTAATTCTTTTTCTGGAAATAGTTAGCACTTTTCTTTGTGAGTCTTTTGTACTTGTCTTGAATCAGGTGATTGATGAGAACAGCTAATTATTCATAGCTGATCATCACACAAGGTTGCTGATACTGTATACAGTGTTTTCCTGGTTCTTATCAGTTCACTTTGAATCAATTCATACAAATCTTCAGCATGTTTCTCTCTTTCTTTTAGTCCTAGTGTTCCTCAAATTTTCAGTATTTCAGAGATTCTTCCTAAAGTGAAGGGGATACATTTACGTGATTTGTTGTAGTTGGCACAGGGACCTAAATCTAAGTAGAAAAAAAAAACAAAACAGTAATTCTGGAAAGGTAAAAACAAGAGAAATATAAGAAGTTAAAATAATTTTTCTTCTAACATAATAAACTAAAATTTTAAAAAAAGATTATAAAATATATAGCTAGGATTTTCTTTTCCTCCTATTTATAGCTTGTAAAGCAAAAAGAACTGATTTCTTGAATTTAGATTCACCTTTGAAAGTAGTCCTGAGATTGATGGTGTGTTCTTATTAGCTTCATTTTGTTAAATAAATATTTAAAAAATCAGTTCACTCTTTTGACTTTGGACTTTTAGTCAAAAAGCATGGCTTTGTTCACCAGCTGAACAGTTCATTTTAAAATGTAGTTTAATCTGCCTGCAGATAAGTCTCAAATTAAGAAAATTTAGAAAGATCACTTCACTGGAGTCACAAGGCTTAAATATAGATTAATGTTTTAAAGCATGTTTAACAAAGTAGTAACAAAAGTATCCAGCTTAATTTTGAAAATCATAAACCAATATAAAAATCAGAACTATCATCATTATTGTAATTAATATACTAAATTCTAGATTTATAAAATATTACTTTTGGTTATAAATTCATCTTATTGAATTATTTAAACCAAATGAGTGTTTACTTTCAGATCTTTTTCCAATAGTGACTATTGCTACAGTTTTTAAAAAATAAAGACAGTACTAATATTAACATAAATTATCTAAAGGCCCTCTAAAAGTAGAGGGTCTATTTGACTTGCTTATAGCTAATACTTTTTTAATCACCTGGTCATCAATTGGTCTCAGATGTGTGTGTGTGTGTGTGTGTTGTAATATTATCATATATTATATAACATATGATAATATATATTTTGTTCTGGGATCTAATCTTGGAAGTTTTTTCTTTTTTTTCAGTTTGACCAGGCATGAACTTGTTGACACAGTTATTTATAAAGCAGAGTTATCTCTATTCCATAATAAGGCACAAAATATGACTTTAATCAAGTTCAATTAAAATAGAATATTTTCAGGAAAAATATCTATTATGTGGAATGAAATACCCTCATTTAATGCTGGTATAAGAGGGAAAAGATACTGATAATAATGTAAGATGTAATTTTTAGGATATATTACAGTAGGTGCTCAATGACTTTTTTAAGTGAATAAATGTAATGGGCCAGAACTCTGGAGAAATGTGCTTGAAACAAGGATTCTTACAATAAGGTGTTAACTCAATGGAATTGATAAGGTAATGGTTATCTAGTTTAGCAATGTGATTAATAGTTCTCTAGTTCAGTATGATTGATTTAATCTTACAGCAAATAATGGTTCCCTAGTGATATGATTGGCTTATACTCAGTATGATGAGTGGATTTAATTGTAATAGAGTATTTAAGAGGTCAGAGTCAGAAGACTGGGGCACACTCTAAGACAAAGACCCTTGAGGTGTCCTCCTTCACTTTTCCGCTGAGACCAAGGCCCGTCTGAAGGTCCCCCAAAAAGCTAGCCTGGCCCCAGGCAAAGGAGACAGACTGTGAAAGAGATAATAAAGACTTTGGACTTTATTCCTGACTATTCTCCTGGTGATTATTCTACTGAAACCAAGTCCCATTCAGAGGACTTCCAGAGAGCTAGCTGGAACATTACAAATAAAGGAAAGAATGAAAGAGATATAATATTAATTTATGTTGATAGGCCCTGATTTCCTCAAATTTAGCCAAATACACTGAGGAACTTTACAAAAAACTTTACAAAAAATACAATAAAATAAAATACACATGTTTGTGTGTATATATATAATACATGTATATAAATATATGTATGATATCCTGACTTCATCTATGATTAGGCTACTAGGTGGTAAAATAAATGGATAGATGTGTGGATTTTGAGGCAGGAAAACATGAGTACATCTCCTGTCTCAAATACTATTACTTATGTTATCCTGGGCCCAGTTGCTTAATTCTCTTCAGTTTCAGTTTCCTCATTTGTAAAATTAGTATAATAATATTAGAGGGCCACTGTGAAATCAAATGAGATAACTCATGTAAAGCACTTTGAAAACCTTAAAGCACTACATATATTTTAAGTCTATTGTTATTATTAATGTCATTATCTAGAAGTAAAGGCATTGCATGGATGATAGCTCATACATATATATGTATATATCACAGTATATATATAATATCATATATGTATATATGATATTATATATATATGTATTCTACTACTATTCAATATGCCATCTAGTTGTCTCATGTATATGTATATGTATATGTGTGTGTATATATATATATATATATATTTATATATCTAGCTGTCTCATGCATATGTATATATATGTATGTATATATACATCTAGCTGTCTCATGTACATGTTTGAATACTAATAGAATTAGCATCAAGAATATTTGAATTTAAATTCTGCTTCAGACCCTTATTACATATGTGACCCTGATCATGTCACTTAATCTCTCAGCCTCAGTTTTCTTATCTGAAAAATGGGGTTCTTCAAAGAATTGCCCTAAAAATAAAATGAGATAATATATCAAACATTTAGCAATCCTTAAATTGATATATACATGTCACTCATTATAGAAGTTTGTATGTGCAGGTTTATGTATATGAATCTGTTATAACCAGTGAATATTAGTATAAAGCAAAATTTCATTGTGAGAGGACTTTGCTTCACATTAAGTACATGAGCATATTCTTCTCAGACCATCCTTTCTTCCCCAACTAGGCAGCTCCAGAGGCAATGCCTTCCCTTGGTCTATGTTTCTATTCTACCCATCTAGCCTTGGAGGCTGGAGTTTCCCTAGTGCACCTGGGTTTTAAGCCATGCCAGAATCTGATTTACCATTGATTCATTTGTAGCTTAGGGCAATGATCCTGATTCACATAGGTATTCCCTTCCCCTTCCCCTCCCCCCATCTCTGTTCCTTATTTAGGAGATAATAAAAGTTATAAACAAAAATAACAACAAAAATGCATTTCTATTACTAGCTGCTCCCTGGTGTCCTCTATTGTATTTCCCTCTGCATATAACATACAGGAATAAATAACAAATAAGTAATGATAATTAATAGTTTTATAGTAAGTGGAAGATGTTTTCAAAGAAATTAAATAAATCAACTAGTATAAATAGGTTTAAAAACAGAGAACCATGGGAATAAATGGGGTATAAGGAGAGGGAGAATTGAAATTCTTCATTCTTTCCCTGAGATACTTGGGGAAAGTCAATTGAGTTATCTCTTGATTGAGTTACCTCTTGACCAGGGATTTGGCTAAGCACAGGTAGCTTTGAGTTTTTGATACCCTAGCTTTAGTTCCCATTCAAAATAGCTTCTATCTTTTGGTCCAGTTTCTTCTACTTTCTCTGTTAGATCCCACTTCTTCTATTCCAGACCCTGATTCCACTCACATATAGTTAAGCCAAGTCAGCAAACATTTATTAAACTTTTAGGGACTGTGCTAAGAATTGGTGATACAAGAAAAAGAAAACAAATAAGCGAACAAATAAAAAGCCCAATAGTTTATGTTTTCAAGGACCTCATTCTCTAATATTACTTTCTTACTTAGTTCCATCCCCCAAAGTCCCATTGTTCATTCTCATAATCACAATCCAAAAGGTTCTAGACTGCCTGTGAAACTGCAGCTCCCAGCATTTATATTTTTAATTCATGTATGCATATATGTATCACTAAAGTTCCTTCCTATTCTACTAAAGGGATTTTTCAGGTCCACGTAGTAAAAGAAAATAGTTTTAATTCACAGTCCAATGAGCTTTTCAATAAGTAAACTCTGAAACCTCTGTAGATGATGTGGGAGGAAAGGAAAGACAAAGACAAAGACATAGAGGGAGAGAAACAGAGCAAGGGAGGGAAAAAGAAAAAAAAAAACAGAGAGACAGACAGAGACAGAGAAACAGAGACAGAGAGAGGCAAAAAAAATTATGGTGTTTTTCAGGCAAGATTTTGTTGTAATAAAAGAGGGCTAAAAAAAAATAGGGTTTTTTTTGTTTTGTTTTGTATTTTTCTTCCAAGTGTTCTTAGGTTTTGCTTAGCCTAGCATTTTGGGGGTGAGACTGAAAGGAAAAGAGAAAGCTTGCAAGATTCGAGTGACAGTTACTACTTCCTTCCACTTGCAGGCTGACTTAAGACTTGGATGGATAAGTTGAAAATCAAAAATCAGTGCCTTTTTTACAAGAGCTAACCCTTTTAATGGTACCAAAGAGGGATGGAAACTCTACCAGATAACTAAATCCATTGATCTCTAATTCCTACGGGGCCACACTGACTCTGGAAGAGTTTTACAAATGGCTACCGTCCAGAGCCACACATAGCCAAGAAATGCTTTATATGTTAGCAGCCAAAAAAAAAAAAAAAAAAAAAGTCTGCCCGACATGTGAGAATGATATAAAAAGAAGTGGCTTTGGTAGTTTATTTTGACAAATGTCAGCACAGAGAGATGATATTAGATGCCAAGAGCAAAAGCATTCCAGCCTTACTTGACTTCAGGGGGACTAAGCTATGCTAGCTATAAGAGAATTCATGACTCAATGGGTTTCCTTGTCCAGTGGTTTTTCCTCTGAAATTTCTGCCTTTTCTATTTCAGCAGGGAGCAAATTTCTTATAGTCAGGGGGGACCTTAGCTGAAAAAAAAAACCACTTTCATTCAAGGTCACTGTATTTCTTATTCTATTTAGGTATAAATATGGTAACTTTTCCAGATTCTATAGCGTACCAATATATTTTATATATACTGATATGTGTACACACATACACATATATATGTATATATACAGAGAGAAAGAGAGAGAGAGAGAGAGAGAGAGAGAGAGAGAGAGAGAGAGAGAGAGAAATCTTTGAAGGAAAATACTTTAATTTTTTTTTTTCTCTGTACCTCAGTATACAGCATGATGCATGGCTATTATAGGTTTGTCACAAATAAATGCTTCATGAAATTAAATTCTGTTTCAATAACTGATAGTACTGTAGCTTGCTATTTCCCACATCATGTTTAATATTTACAAAATGCTTTCCTCTCAACAATCTTGTGAACTGTATTGCATGACTATAAATACCCCCATTTTAAAGATAAGGAAACTGAGACTGAGAACTGGCTTACATAAACCACAGGGGTAGTAAAATTACAGAGCCAGCATGCTGACCCAATTTCGTTCTTGCTGACATACTACCTTGCTCTCTCAAAATAAAGATATAATAACTGTTGAATATCTTTCTGAATACATATTTAATTTCTCTTAATTTCTTTTTAGTGGGAACACATTACTAAGTCTGTAAAATATCAATTTTAGCTGCTAAAAACATGCTAAATTTCTTCAAAGGCACTTTTAATTTCAATTGCAAATAGTGTTTTAATTCTTTACAACAATCTTTGCTCTATTCAGCTCAAGTCTTCCTCTGATACCTCATCCTAGCAAGTAGGTGACCCTGGATCCTTTAAAAGTTATATCAGCAGAGAGTTCTTGAAAGATTTTATCAAGTTTGAAAATCTCTGCATGATAATGATTAACATTTCTATGGCATTTTCAGATTTATAAAGTGCTTTCCTTATTGTAACCTGAGGTAAAGGAATATTTTTTCAGTCACATGATTAGTAATTCTCAGAGCTGAGATTCTAATATTAGTCTGTTTCACCCTTCCTTCCCCCAGCCCCAGCTTCTTTTCCCCCTTTTATTTTTGCTGAGGCAATTGATATTAAGCGATTTGCCTAAGATCCTACAGCTAGGAAGCATTAAGTGTCTGAGGTCACATTTGAACTCATGACTTCCTGACTTTAGGGTAGGTATTCTATCTAGCTGCCCCTCACTCTTTGTCTAGCATGCTCCATGGCAATATGCATTTCTAGTGCCTGGCACATAGTAGAAACTTAACTTTCGTTAATTTTCCATGTCCCTGTTTTCTCCTCAGTTAAGTTCATGTCTTGTTTGCTTTCTGTGTCAACTTGGTTATACTGCTTGAATATGTGACATAAATGTTCTCTATACCTTAGTTTTTCCATTAGTAAAACAAGAATAATATCTGATCTATTTGTTAATATTGTTGTGTTAAAATGACTTTAGAGCACCATAGAGCCATGAGTTATTTTATTTTAGTAGCATCATTTTTTACTTCATTCATTCAAATATGGCATCAATTCACCATTTATCTCAGTCTTCATTGACAGGTTTTGTGGTGTCTTTTTTTCTTAAAAGATTAAAACGGAACTTTTTATTTGCTTTCTAAGACTTTATTAAATAAACTGGAATATGTTTTGTTTTGGAAAAGAGAGCTATTTGGAAGGAGGGAGAGTGTATATTTCAATAGAGCTAATTTTTAATGGAATTTCTGCAAAAATTCTGAGGCTTCATCTCCTAGGTGAATAAAAGTAACCAATTTAATACCATAAAAACAACCCCCCTCAAAAAAAAGCAAACAAAAATAGTCCACATAATTTTCAAATTGAATTAAACAGCTTTTAAATGAATTTGTCTTCCAAAATTTGAATTTTTTGGATATTGGAGTAATTTGAAAGCAGCATCAAGTTTTCATGTTTCTGTGAAATAATTTGTTTTCATATTTTAAAAAAAATTATTAGAATATTATTCCCTAATCCCATTCCTTTTACTTATAATTCAGTTTACATTCAGAGAATTATGAGATATCAGACCTAGGAAGCATCTTTTTTATTTATATTTGAATTTCTTTCATTTGTCTAGCCCAGTGGTCCCCAAGCAATATGTGCTTAACCAATGTTTTCTTTTTTATAGGGGGGTTGTTTGATTTTGTTTGGTTTGGTTTGGCTTGTTTGTTTGTTTGTTTTAGGACTTTAAATTAATGAATAGGAACTTCCCTTCTGTGGGATTGACTTTCCTTCAGTTGCCACACATACCAAAAAAAACCAGTTTACCTAGACAGGCTGTAACATCCCTTCTGGATCTAAAATTATAAGCATTATTAGAAAATATTTTGCTGTTTTAGGTAAGTAGAGATATCTTTTTTTACAGGTCTCTGAACGCAACTAGTTTCCAAAGGAAATTTTTGAGGGACTGACCATTAAATTATCTCTTTTTTTTCTATGTGGCCACCAGATCACCTGCTTTCTTCAAATTCTTCAAAGATTTCTTCCATATGAGCCCTAGGTCTCACCTAGGTCCAGGTGAGGAATATTTTATCATATAGTAAGCAGTCTACAAGAATTTATGTGGTCAAAAATTCCTCATTCTATATCTATGATGAAATTCTCTGAAATTAGCTAGATATGCCCTAAGATAAAATGCATAGAGATAGTCACTGGAAGCATTTGCTACTTGGTAGGACCTGCTAGAATTTGTTCTTTGACTTGGAAAACCCCACTTGCTCTCCAGAGCCATAATTAGGAATCTTTGCACCTGGGACTACTGATATAGAACAAGCCAGGGGAAGTGGCACAGGCTGCTTTCAGTAGTGGGTGGTAGGAACACCTTTCTTCCATACCCTTTCCACTCATTTTTCAGTAATTCTAATTCAGGCACTCACCATTTCTCACCATAGATATTGCAATAGTATTCAAATTAATCTTACTGTCTCTGTCCATCTCCCCTCTCCAATCCATCCTCTAACAGCTACTAAAAATATATATCTATATTTAGATATAGATATAGATATAAACATATAACTTCCCTATCAAAAAATTTCTGCTAGCTACCTATTTCCCATATGATCAGATGCAAATTTCTTTGTTTCAATGTAAATAAGTTTTATATCTTCAGCTAATATCTCCAGTCTATTACAATTAATACCTTATGTAGATGGTACAGTGGATTGACCATCAGGGTCTGGAGTCAGGAAAATCTGAGTTCAAATGTAACTTTAGATAATTACTAGTTGTGTAACCCTAGGCAAATGTCTTTGGTCTATTTGTTTCAGTTCCTCTATCTTAAAATAAGCTGGAAAAGGAATAGTAAACCATTCTGGTCTCTTTGTCCAAAAAAACATAAGATTCACAAAAGTTGGACATGACAAAAATTATTGAACAACACCATAAACTCTAAAGTCCTGATGAAGCAGGCTACTTATTCAGTCTTGTATGCAATTCATCTCCCACCATTGTATCCTTGAATCAGTGCCCTAAGCCTGGAACACACATACTCTTCTTACTCGTGCCTCAGGATACCTAGTTTCCTTTCAAATTCAGCTCAAATACCACCACTACAAAAGGCCTTTTCTGATTCCTAACATACTCCCTTTGCTAGATTATACAGTATTAGTACAAAATTACTTTGTATTTGTGTACATATATATATATATATATATATATATATGTACATGTATATACATGTACATATATTTCTCTGCCCCTCCAAAATTATAGGCTCATTTTAGGACAGAGATTATTTTATTTTTATCTTTTTCTATCCCCAACAATATGTCTGACATATGGTAAGCATTTAAAAATGCTTGTGGATTGATTGCTTTATTAATTATTGTTGGGAGGAAGGCAAAGATGTTAGTGCGCCAGCAAAAATTAGGGGTTTGGAATAGTAAGGTGGGACTTTATAGAATCACATTTTTACTGTTTGGTAACTTATTTTAACTAATTATTCTGTTTTAACTAGGAACTAAGATCTGTTCATATGATGTTGACGATTTGAAACTGATGTCAGCTCCTTCTAAATTTGGTTGCCTAGGAGAAAATCCAAGTTTCCTAACCTTGGTTATAATTCTGAGTCTTCTTTATGTCCCTATGAAGAGAAAGGCTTCTGGAAAGCACATAGGTGACTTGGATAATAATCATTAGAGAAAAGGTGTGATTTCTTTCTTTTGGATATTTTGCTTTTTTTTCTTTAAAAAAAAACAAAAATAAAAACAAAACTACTCCTATACTTAAACAACTTGCCTAATATAAAGGGTCAGATGGGAAGGAGAAGGAAAGGAGAAAAATGGGAAGGAAAAGGAAAAGGAGAGGAAGAGGGAGAGAAATAAAAGGAAGGAAAAGGAAATGAAGGAAATGAGGGTAGGGTAGGGGAAAAGAGGGAAAGAAAATGGAAAGGAAAGGCACAAACAGGGAGAAGGAAATGTTCTGTGATGTACAGCATGAAACAGAAATTAGAGGGGAGGGTATTCCTATCATGCAACAAAACCAAGTGTTTTTTGAACTTTCTGATGTACCATTATTCATGTGCTTGTGAAAGTCCCAAACCCAGAAAACATGTACTCTTCTGATTCCTAACCCACTCCCTGTGCTAGATTATACAACAGTAGTAGAAGATTACTTTGTACTTGTATATATGTTTTTATACATGTAAATGTATTCCCCTGACAGAGATTATTTTATTTTTATCTTTTTATATCCCCAACAAAATGTCTGACATATGGTGTTTAATAAATGCTTATGGATTGATTGATTGATTAGTTATTTGTTGGCTAGTACCATCAACAGTCTGATACTCTGGAGGTTCCAATACTGATAACATAAATGGATGACTCAGCTTTCTGAAGCTACTTGCTCACCACTATCCTGGATTTTGTTTTGAAGGGCCTGGATGTTATTGCATCATTTCCCCAGAGGACCTTGCACTTCCACAGGAACTGTTGCTAGAAATAGAACTCAGTCACCTATACTATTCATGGATTGCTACAAACAAATAGCAGTTAAGATTATGGGCATCTTACTTGATCTGGCTTGTTATGATACTGCAAACCTTACAATCAATTCTGAGTAGACAGTGGGCTGAGACAGACAATTGTGGGTTACCTGGGGAAGGAGAGAGTAGGCCACTGATCTCTTTTAGAGATCAAAGGAAGATAATTGATGGAATTCAAGAATTCTTTAGGTTTAATGAGGAGCAGGATAATCTCAGAAAAACCTGGAAAGTCCTCCATGAGCTCACTTAAAATGAAATGTACTGTGTACAAAGTAACAGCAATAGCAATGTTGTAGGATGATCAGCTGCAAATGACTTTGTTATTCTAAGCAATATAATGATCCAAGACTACTCTGAAGGATTTACGATGGAAAGTGCTATCCATACCCAGAGAATGAACTGATTATATCTGTACACAAATTGAAGCATACTTGTTAAAAAGCTTCATTCTTGAGGGTTTTTTTTTGGGGGGGGGAGATAATATGTTTTCTTCTGCAATAGGATTTTTATGGAAATGTTTTGCATAACTTCATTTGTGCTTTTTCAATGTGGAGAGATATTAGGATAGGAGAAAATCTGGAGGGAAAAATGTATTGTGTGTGTGGGGGAATTCTTTAGGTTTAGAAGGAGGACTTTAGCAGAAATGCTCTACATCTACTCTAAACAGTATCATTGATTGCTACTAGTAAGGGGGAAAAAAACTGAGCTAAGTTTTTGAAAACATACTTTCACAATTATTCATGGGACCCTAGTTTATGGAAAACATGGATAAAAAATCATATATTCCCAAAACCTTAGGTGAGTAGTGTTAACTTTTTTTCTTACCATACATCTTGGCAGTTATCAACTAAGAGAAAAATGGAGAACCTTCATTTTTTCCACTTCTAATTTATAATATGCTAACAAATTCTTAAAACCCCAAACCAGTTATATTCAAAAGGAAGAAAATACAAATAGGATGGGTCCTTTACAAACTAGAAAGGCAGCAGTTATATAACTAAGAATTCAAAGTACTCTAAAGTTGGACCAATGTTAATTATTTCAGTTTTCTGTGCACGTAATAACAGTATTACTAGGAATAATAATTACCCAAACACACAGATTGTTTCAACATTCATTATCATTTGCTAGTTAATAATCCAAATTAGTTTATTGAACTTAATGTAGATAATAATCCAACAGCATTCACATCTGACTTTCCTGAACTGGCCCAATGAGCAGATATTGATTTTGTATGGTAAAATAACAGAATATTCCTGGCAAGGACCCCAAATTGAAGCTACTGATTAGATTAAGGACTGCATACACCTGAGCACACAATCAAAGAACAAAATCCCAAAGAAGTTTTTTTTTTTTTTTTTGTTCTTGTGTTCACAGGTGGGTTTCAACCAAATTAGTAATGAGATCCTATCTCCAATCCCTTTTCCCTGGTGATTTCTCTCTCTCTCTCTCTCTCTCTCTCTCTCTCTCTCTCTCTCTCTCTCTCTCTCTCTCTCTCCTCTCACACACACACACACACACACATGCGTGTATGTATGCACACAATCTAAAGTGACCATAAGTTTCTAATATTTTTTAAGAACCTCCTATTTTCATTCCTTCAACAAGTAGATATCCCTCAACCTATTTTTTGTCTCTTCCATGAAGACATTTTTTTTAATGAAAAAGTTCTGGTTGTCATCATTTCTTTTTTTGTTTTCCATTCTTATGGCACTCAGTTTATCACACGTTTAAGGACTCAGTATTTAGAGTTGGAAAAGACAATAAAACACAGAATGCTGAAATATAGAACAATGAATTTTAAAGTACAAAGAGATTTAAAGAGGAGAATACTAGACTTCAACCTGAGATTTAGAAGAGAGAACCTGGAGATTATATAATTCAACCCTCTCAGTTTATAAATGAGAAAACTGAAAACTTAGAAAGAAAGATAACAAGACTTGTTCAAGATCACAAAAGAAATATGTGATAGAATCAGTATCAAAACCTAGGTTTTTAAATTATAAATTTCTGGCTACTTATGCTATATAATGCTACATTTCAGTGTTTGTCCCTTTAGGAATTAAGGATGGCTCTTTTTACTTAATGAGCGGTTCTCCCTCTTTCCACCTAATAAAATAACATAAAATCTGTAATTCTCAAATCAGATTTCTGATGAGTTGATTGGCAGTAGATTTTCTTCTTTCTGCTTTAAGGATTTCAATGTGTCTCAGTTGGACCAAGCACTTTTCTCCTCTCATTCTGCTCCCTTTCTCCAAACTGCTAAGATAAGAAGGTAAAAAGAAGTAAGAAATAAATATTTTCCTGGAGACTCGATGCCTGACTAATAAAAAAGGAGTAATGGGCAGGAAGTGTTGTGTTTTTTGTCCTTATATTTTATTTGTAGAATTTTACTGACTAGACATTAATGACCTTCTTTATTTATCCACTTTTGGATTTTAATGAATGCTTCTAGTGATAACTACCTAATTTTTACAGTTAAAACCTACAGGCACAGATAGTATGCTACAAATTGTAATTCAATTTGATGTGTATCAAATATTTTTTGTTAGTGGTCTTTTGTAATCAATAAGTAAATTCTGTTGTTACTTCAGTTGATCTTTTCACTGGAAGGAAGAACAAAGAAGTCATTGATAAAAATCAACAACATATTGGCCTGTTTTTCTCAAGACAGAGGTCCTATGCCATCAAATGAGGAAAAAGTGGTAAAAAAGTCATGATAGACAACTCAATATCTTTCCGTGGATTTTGTTTTCCCTTTATAAAATATATTTTTCATGGACTATAATTCTCAAATTCTCAAATACCATTTCATTGTAAAAGTGCCCAGAATGTAAATACAAGACAAAACCATTAAAACCCTAATAGGCATAAAAAGATGGGTTTATTGCCTGCCTAAATGTGGGTCATTTCAGTTAACTCAGGTGTTTAGTCATATAGGCTGACTCTTGCAGGCATCCCTTTCAATTCTGGACATTCTTTATAGACCTTCTTGTCCAATTCAAGTACCAGGTGAGAAACCTACTGTATTAAGAAGCTCAATATGTTCCTATTTCCCAAAGACCTTCACTATTATCAAAACTCCTGGGGAGAGCTGGAGATGTTGGCATTATGATTCTGGGAGGCCCAATGACAGGAAATAAGTATTTGGCTAGAACCAAAATCAAGGGAGGATGGCTAACCTCACAGGTATAATGGGCTTCCAGTCTTCTGCCCGTGGGGCCCAGCAAGCTGAGGGACTGGGAATCATTAGCCAGGCTAAAAGAGCAAAGAAAAAATATTTCATTTTCAAATAGTCTCCAGAGATAGTCATTTAGCCAGGACAATTAGGCCATTTATACTGACCATATTTGGTCTATGAAAACCAAGGGAATTATTGGTGTAGATTGCCCTGGCTTATTTAACCTCACTAGGCTAAATTACTGTATATAGAGCATATGTTAGCAATGGAGTAGATGTCAGGAGACCCAAATTCTAATTCCAAGTGACTTTTAGTCACTTAACTTAAATGTGTTGGATTGATTGACCTTTAAGGTATCTTTCCAGTCAAAAATTCAATGGTTTCGATGTCCCTAGAAACAAATTCAATTTTCTCAGCTGTAAAATAAACATAATAGCACTGAGTTTTCCTTCCTTTCAGGGGAAAGCACTATGTTAATTGTTAAGTACAATAAAAGGATCTAAATAATTAGTTTTATCATTTTTTATGATAGTTAAGAACAGAGAAATGTTTAGAGGAATTATTCTGGTATACTTTTTTTTTATTTATATAATTTGGTATAGTGGAAAGGAATTTGAATATAAGTTCAGGTCTTACCCCAAACACTTACTAGCTGTGTAACCTCAAGTAAGTTATACCTCTCAGGGCCTCAAATTTCACCTGATTTATACTATTTACCTGACAGAGTTGTTTTAAATAAGTTTTATTTGTAAATTTGAATTATTATAACATCTTCTTTGAGAGAATTCAAAGTATTTCTTAAATATGACCTTAACTAAACTGTGAATAAGCTTTATTACATTTGTTAGGATTCTAAAAATGGAAATAATATTCTACTACTCAAATAAATCATTAAATTCCAATAGACCAAGATTCTGGATCAATCACTGTGAAGTGATCCATTCTGAAAATAATGGTTATGCACATCTTCATTTTCAGCAAGTTCACAATTCCCCATCAATGATTCAATTCATTTTAATTTTGTAAACCTTTATCAAGTGCCTACCATATAGACCTTCATTACCATCACCTCTAGACTGGACTATTGGTATAGGACAGTTTGTCTCCCTGACTCTATGCCACTCCATCCTCTGCTTGTCTGTCATAGGGATCTTCCTATGTTACCCCACCTCATTTAATCAACTATAGTGACTCCTGAATACTTTCAGGATCAAATCAAAAATTCTCTGTTTGACTTTTAAAGCCATCTAAACTCAACTACTTCCAACCTTTCCAGGGTTCTAATTAATATCTCCTCCTCCTCTTTTCTTCTTCTTCTTCTTCTTCTTCTTCTTCTTCTTCTTCTTCTTCTTCTTCTTCTTCTTCTTCTTCTTCTGTTGTTGTTCTTCTTCTTCTGTTGTTGTTGTTGTTGTTGTTGTTGTTGTTGTTGTTCTTCTTCTTCTTCTTCTTCTTCTTCTTCTTTCTTCTCCTCATATTTAAGGATCTCCTGACACTGGCATTTTTTTTGTTCTTTTTACAAGAAAATACATTTCCAATCTTCATGAATTTTCACTGGCTATTCTTCATGCCTGAAATTTTCTTCTTCCTCATTTCTATCTCGTAGCTTCTGTGGTTTGCTTCATGTCTCCACTAAAATCCTAACTTCCTGCAAAAATTCTTTCCTTCTTTATTTTAGTATCTACACCCTAAGTTATCTTCAACCTATCTCTGTTTGTAAATTGCTGTTTAAATGTGATTTTTCCCAGTTAGACAATGACCAACCTGACAAGAGGGAATGCTTTTTATTTGTCTTTTTTTGTATCCTATGTACTTAACGTATTTGCTTGGAACATGGTAGATACTTAAATATTACTTGATTTGATTTGACTTCACTGAAAAGAAAGTAGAAAGTATAAAGGGAAATGATTAGGGAGGTTTAGATTCCAAATAAGGAAGATGGCTTATTGTAACAAATAGAAGTAGAAGATAACATATTTAATGTTACAATACCTAGTAGTACCATTTGAGATTTTGGCAAGGATAGTCTCTTTGAGAGCATCAATTTTTATGACCCATTGAATTTTCACAACTCTGCCCTCCCCAAATTTTACTCCTTTCTCTAGTGTAATATGTCTCCACAATAGCCTTTTCCTTCTCCTTTACTTTTTCCTTTGAGTTCTTTTCTGGTTCTCACCCTATTTCTACTCCATGGAAGAAAAAGACTCAGATAGGAGAGCTCATTTCTTCTGCCAAGATGGAGAACATAAACTGAAATTAGAAGTCTGAAAAAATTCTAGGATCTCAGTGACAAAGACTGACAGGAG
Source organism: Sarcophilus harrisii (assembly GCF_902635505.1). NCBI lineage: Eukaryota > Metazoa > Chordata > Mammalia > Dasyuromorphia > Dasyuridae > Sarcophilus > Sarcophilus harrisii. Next base: position 364,764,638 of record NC_045427.1, on the reverse strand, counting down.
TCAAATGCAAAGACTAAAGATGCTTTCTAAGCATAAGGAGTACTTTGTCATATACCATTAGGTACTCATCACTCAGGATGCCTCCATTTTTTTTTACCATATCATATTGAGGCTGCTGTGACTGACTTTTAAGGCTGTCTATAATCTAGCACCAACTAGTAAACTATAATGCTAGCTATTCACCCATATGCAACTTTAATGGAGTTGGGCCTATAGGTCTACTGTTCCAGAAGTGTTTCATGGTCATTTTCTCTCTGGAGTTATTCATGTCATTTCCCATACCTGCAGCGTCCTCACCTAAGCCTTTCTGATCCTATCTGTCCTCCAAGAGTCTGCTCAAGCTACACCTCTCTAGGAAATAACCTTTTAATTAGGTTTATGGCTGTAGAGAATCAGAGAAAATCTTAAGAGATCACCTAGTCAGAGTCCCTCCTAGAGAAGGGAAGTGTCATGTACAAAGTTATAAAGCTTTTAAATGGAAGAGCTTGGATTTGAATCTCTTATTTTATAAACCTAATTTTTTCTAATATACCACTTGATTTCCCTCTCACTGATAGTCCTCTTTTCTGAAATGCTATAGTCTAATATTAAACAGTCTGATACTTGGGTTTTACTGTTTTGAATTGTTCATGGTTATTGCACATGTTTTATTCTTTCTTCTCCAGTGAATATGTGAACCCCTTGAGGGCAGTTCTTTTTCTTATTTTATCTGAAGAATATTTTAAAATTTCAATGAATGCCTATTTGTGGAATAACTCCACAGAGCTAAGTCTTTGGACCTTTTCAAAAGAATGTCTACTATTTATGAAATCTTTCTTTTTCATCACATTACTTTCATACTATTTTATTTTTTTTTTATTATAATAACTTTTTATTGACAGAACTCATGTCAGGATAATTTTTTACAACATTATCCCTTGCACTCACTTCTATTCCGATTTTTCCCCTCTCCCCCTCCACCCCCTCCCCAAGATGGCAAGCAGTGCTATATATGGTGAATATGTCGCAGTATATCCTAGATACAATATAACTTTCATACTATTTTGTATTTTGAGTTCATGATTTATCAAACTATAAATTCCCAGGGAGCAGGGACTATTTCTGCTCCACCACAACCAAATTCATTGATTTACATATAAAATACTTGTTAAGTATTTTTGGATTGAATTTTAAGAATTTATTGATGATATTTTTTTCTTTGCTTTTACAAAATCTTTGTTTCCAGTTTTAATTGTATCAAAAAATCCTAAATTAGTTAGGAATTAGTTGCTGCTGTGGACATGTTGAACAGACACATAGCTTAGGTTCAAACTACATTTATAGGTTTCACAGGAAAAAAATGGATATAGCATCTCAGTGAATTTTACTTGCAAAATTAATTCAAATTGGTTTGCATAAAAACACTGTCACATGGATTGAAACCTGGCTGAAGTTTAAACAAAGGAGAATGATTGATAGCAGGTATCCAGTTTGGAGAAGGAGAGGCTTGGTCTCTTCATGGGGTGTCAAAAGGGCTGGAGTGATGTCTGGTCTTTTCACATCTTTATTAATGATTTAAACAGAGAAGTGAACAGCATGCTGTTGAATGTTTCTGAAAGTATGAAACTAGGAAGCTCCAAAAATACTACTGGGGACAGAGGGAACAATTCCAAAGAACAGTAAATTTCAAATACGGGGAATACTAATTTTTGTTTTTGTTTTTTAATTCAAGTCTGAAATGTAAAACAAATACCTATTGAAAAATCTTATGGATTAGGGATGTATTTTAGGGAATAGGAAATACATGAAGAGAATTGGAGATGAGAGTGGACAATAGTTAGCTATCATGTTTCAGTGTAATTTGCCAGTGCCAAAAGGCAATTAGATCTAAGCTAGAGGCAAAGCAAAGAATCAAGGTACCACCCCAGCTTTGTGTGTATGTTGGGGGAGGGGAGTGGGGAAATGGTGTGTGGTTCTGAACAGGAAAGTGATATTTCTTTACATTTACAACTCTGATGAGACTGCACCTGGACTAATTCGATCAGATTTGGGCTGTTCAGTACCAGAACAATGCATGTACATTGGAAGGAATTCAGAAAAGAGATCCAAAAATAATTAAGGGAACAGTGAAATTAACTTTCATGAACAGATACCAAGCCTGTCTATGTATAGTTCCTCTAAATGACAATAGAAGGGAAACATGAAGATAATTGAAAGAATATCAACATCAAAGAGGTAGAAGGTTTTTCTTTCAGGGTACAAGACTCTAAGATTATAAGGCAGAGTAAATTCAGGAAAGAAAAAAAAATAGTTGTCTAGTAGCAAAATTTTCTTCCAGTAAAATGATTTTCCCAGAAAAGGATAAAGAACTTAGGTTTGGGGATAGTGTAATCAATGAATAATCAAAATGCACTTTAAAAAGGAAACAATATATGGTCATTGAAAGAACAAAACCGATGATCTTATAAACACTTTCATCACACAATATAACAAATATCAAAATAAGATATATAAACTGAGGCAGCATAGAAAGCCCTGGAATTGGAGTCAAAAGAAAGACCTGTGTTAGAATCCTTATTATGATGCTAACAAGCAAAAATGACTTTGGGCAGGGCATTTCTTCGCTCTGGGCTTCAGTTTCCTCAGATGGAAAATGAGTTGTGAGGTAGGATACTTTTTAAGGTCTCTTCCAATCCTAATAATTTAGGTTAATATTATATAAGAACTCTACTTGTAAACAGATTCTCATATATATGTATGCACATATATAAATACACACATATATAATCTCTCTGTTTATATATATATATATGTGCATATATATATCCTTTTTCAGGTATTAGTAATACTAAATGGCCTCTTGAGTCCTTTCCCTCTCAGAAATTCAATGATCCTGATGAACCTTAAACAGCAGCAGCTATCTCTATGGATATGCAGAAATAATACTATTTTCAGGATTGCGTTCTGTGAGCCCAAAGATCTTGAATGATTAGTCAGTTATATGGCATAGTTGATTTGCTACAGGGAGGTTGATGTTCACACTAGAATTGATCTCAAAGATTGAGGAATGAAGTACTAGTCTTATCCTATCTCAGTTGAACATAGGGTTAGTATGCTAGAGCTAGCCCATACTGGCTCTTTAGAATCTATTGTTAAATTTTCACTGTGAGAATTTCCCTCTAGGGATTGGCAAAGGTTACAAATCAAAGTGCGATTTATTGTTTGGCTGAACAGTTTGATTATAGGAAATGATGGAATTTACATTGTTAGATAATAATGGAGATTATAATGACAAATGTTAAGTATACATCCCCCATTACCACCACCAGAGAGCTGGTTGTTAAACATTTAACAAAACTTTGGTTCTACATCTAGTTATTTTATAAAAATGACAGTCAGCCAAATACTTGAATCTGGAAGTAGACTCGGTGGAAGAATCCATTGGACTCTTGGGATAATCATAGGGATAAGTATAGCTCACATTTATATAAAATTTTGTATATATTATCTCAATTGACCCTCATAAAGATAAATGCTGTATGGGCATGGAAATTGAAATGCAAGAGATAAAAATGCTGTGTTTAAGATCCAACATCTAGTCAGTGAACAAGCTCGAACTTGGTGGCAGACTAAGTAGCTGAGCTACATCTATGCTTTTTCTTTTTTTATGATGGTCACAATAGCTAAAATAACACTTCAAGGTTCACAAAGCAGTTTACATGGATATTTTCATTTGATCCTCATGAATACTCAGTGAAGCAGGTGCTATGAGTATACTCATTTTGCTGATGAAGAAACTGAGGATGAGGGAAGTGAGATTCCCAGGATGACACAACTAACAAATATCTGAGAATGGATTTTAAGTGAGGGCTTCATAATTCCAGATCTAGCACTTTTTCCAATATACTATTTAGTTACTTAGTGTTGGATATATTTAAAAATTCTTTAAAAAAAAAAAACCAGAAGAAAATCTCTAGAAGGAATTATTCTAGGACAATACAATCAAATTAAAGGACTCTAGTTAATCTCCAGTTAAAGGCAATATAGAATAAAGGAAATGTGCTATTTCAAAAAAATAAGGCAGCCTGAATTCATAACCCATATTTGATACCATAAGTTATTATACTTCCCTGTATCTTAATTTACTCATTTGTAAGAGGACCATAATAATATTTGTGTTGAAAAACAAAGAGACCTAGTGGGCATACCACCTCTTACATATGCTATTTGTGTGACAATAGGCAAATTACTTGACCTCTTCAGTACAACAGGCAATTCTTTAAAACTACAAATTGTATATGTGAAGAGAAATCCTACATTAGGATTTCCATATGCCAACAAAAATTAGATATGGATTTTTCTTCCTAAAATAACAACAACAGGAAAAAAGAAACTATTGTATCACTTGTCTCATAGAGTTGTTGCAAGGCAAATACTTAACAAAAACCTTAAAGTTTTATTATAATGTGAGGCATTATTGGTATTGTGGTAATGGTATGTCTAAGTCAAATTTATCCTGTCACATTTTGAATGTATAACAAATTGCTTTATAAGGAAGAAATAAAGCACCAGTAATAGGAAACGAATAAATTTGGGGGGAGGCAGTCCACTTCCTTGATAGCTACTGCTTTCTGTGTTTATTTATTTTAACCAAATAATACAATGGCTAAAAACTAGACATCCAACCAAAATTGGAGATTCTTCAGTAGATTTCTTTGGATTTAATTATATATTGGCCCCCGTACTCACAGATAGCTCATAAGACTTAAGTTGTTAAAAAATGCTCATATGGTTTATTGTAGTAATTACTTTTTGGAAACTAACAAAATGGAATTCCTAGTAAAATATTCTTTGAGTTGGCCAGATGGGGGGAAATGCCCATCTTAGAAATTTCAACTACTCTTTAGTTTCTTAGAGGGCTGTCACTAGCTAAGCAGCGAACACAGAGATGCTGCTACAATTATGAAACCTATGTTCGTTAGCACTACACCCTCAGTTATTTGTGTGACTGTTGTTAGCCAGCCAACAAAGCTCTAACCCCAGGTTGCTGTTCTTAATTTCCACCGGGGACTGTAATAATCACATCTTCATTTTTTTCCCCTTCCCTTTCTTTAAATTGCTGAACTGTGACCGAGTTATTTTGCAACTTAACAACTCTGCAAATGATTCTCATTTCCACTCTGGCATTACTCCTCACTGAACTGATTTAACTGGTGTTAAGTATCCAACACTTTAGCAAGGTGGTTTTGTATATGCACAAAGCAAGTTTAATGCACAGAGTAATTCCTGGCTCTGGTTAAATGGCTATGCCACTGAACTTCAGGGAAGGAGGATTGATGAGTTGAACTATTAGGTGTTGAAATGTGGAGTAAGGAGAGCCGACTCCTTTCTTGTGATAATTGAAATCATTTCAATTCATTTCCTTCTTGGTTGGACAGAAACATGTTTTCAATAGTGAAGAAATCTTGAGGGACTCCATTGACCTAACCAGTCATATAATGCAAGAAGTTAATGGACAAAAATGATATTCATCTCCAGTTTATAATAGCATTTTTCTTTCACCTGAGCCTATGCGTCAGAAAGGCAAAGTATGTTAGAAGAACAACCACTATCCAGGCAGATATGTGACCTTTGTTTTCTATAACAATTATTGGATCTATGGTAAAATAAAATAAAAACCAACACAAGTTTTGACACTAAGATAATAAATTATAAATTATGAAAGTCTAAAGCACCCAGCAACTTGTAAACAACAGGCTGGTTTCTTAGCAACAAGCAAGGGAAAGCAGCAGCTTGTTGATACGAATAGAGCAGACAGGATTGTTTTGCAGTGATTACCACCAAGGAACCAGGAACAACATTTTAACACCTGCCTCAGGGCGCTTCTGCACCTAGCTATCCATCTCTCCCTTGGCCCCATTGCCTGGGCCTGCCGCCAAAAAGCTCCCTAGGCCTATACTGCCTCTTTACCATAGCAGGACCAGCAGAGTTTAAAAAAAAAATCAGCAACAACAAAAAAACAAAAGAGACTCTGGAGGAACGATCTAAGAGGTGGAGTTCAGACACCCAACATACCAGTGAGAGAATTGAAATTAAAAAAAAAAATCATTTAAATGCCTCATGACAAACAATAAGTAATCATTACTATAAATGCCTATTCTTTTTTTTGTCCCATGTCACTTCAGCATCACAAATCTTGATGAGGTTTGTTGTTATGATGGAATTTAGGCAAAAATTTGATATGGTGCCAAAAATGGTCTATTTTTAAGTTTTGATCTGAAAGCATGAGAGCGAGCAATCCTTTGGAGTCAATGTCTCTTCTAAGAGCCTAAAGGTTGTGTCCACACAAGCAAAAGGAGAGATGGCTGGTGAGGTAATTATCTTGTGCCTCTTTATTAATAAAGGCAGCTGTTGTACAGAATTCTGACTCCTTTTTCGCTTTTCTCCTTTTCATTTTCTCAATAACAAAGAATTTTTTCCAAAAATGGAATAAAATGGGAAACTGGCACTAAACACCAAAACAACAGCATCTTTCTCTCTCTTTTCTTTCTTAGGTGGTTAGACACTTAACTGATTGAAGAAAAGATAACTTCTGATCCCTCCAGATTCTCATAAGCTACTGAATCCTAGTTAAGGTGAAATGGCTTCAGTTTTCTTTCCTTTATCTCAGAATCATTGCTTTGTAGACAAAAGGAACCTTAGAAATCAACTAGATCAACGCCTTCATCTTAGTGATGAGAAACCTGGGGTTCAGTAAAATTAAATGACTTAATCATACAGCTAGGAAGTGACAGAAGTGAGATTTGAACCTAAATCCTCTGACTAGAAATCCAGCTATCTTTCCTTTGTACCTACTTGACCTGCAGTCAAAACTCCTATTGTGACTAATTATTATGTAATGTCAGTTAAAAATCAAAGGAAAGATTCATCCCCAAATTTGAACATTTAAAACTATTACTTTAGTGCCCTAAATAATACTGAGTCCTTCAAGGTGAATGGCTTCCAGAGTGAGTAGCATCTGCATTACATAGTGGAAAGTTTCTATCCCAATAAATATGGTTAGCAGTGGGTTTAGCAGTATTTAATATTTGGTATAGGTTTTCTGTCCACAGAAGACAAGCAAAATATAGATTTATGGTAGACATCAGTCAAGGCTGGATACAGCAAGAATTTATTTATCTTTTGCTTCTTTCCTTCATGAAAGGGATTAGGAAAAGGCAAAGGGTGGAGGGGGGAGGGAACATGGGAAACTATCAGCCATGGGTATACAAATTGCACTTGGTAAAAATCTCTTGACTGACTCACTGTGTTTCATTACCTACCCCACATATTTGAAGTGAGGAAAGTTCTTTACAAACTGTAAAGTCCAATAGAAATGTGAGTTGTGCGTATCATTGCAATTTCCACTTAGAATAACTTTTTTATAGGAACAATTTCCCAACACTGTTTTTTTGACAGAAAATTAATTACTATTTTTGGTACATTTTAAATACAATTAAAAAAATTGGGGATGAGCCTTCTGAGTCCTTTGAAATCCTCTTTCCCTTTAAAAAATTATTAAGCTGTTTTCTGACATTTACTACCAACTGAATTCAAAAAAGTCTGACTTTGCATTTATAACTCAGAATTCCAGAGAGATTCTATTGGGTTCTGAACTTGGTGAAATGGAGTATGCCCTTTGACCTTCTAGAAGCATCACTGCTGAAATGCTCTTGTTCAGATAAAAGATAGAAAAACATACCCAGCCTTCCACAAAATACAGCTTTAACTTACTCCAGAGACCAGACCTCAATGGGAAGACACTCATCTGGCAGTCAGTAGTGGCTGAGAGGTCAGACCCTAGCTGTAGAAAGTAATTTTAAAATTTTCTTTTCTGAAAAAGGATTGATTTAAACTAAATTGATGAATACAAAAATAATCTTGCCAGTGCTGCCAGAGTAACCTCCTAACCATCACTGTGGGGTTTCAGCTAACTTCAAAGGGTATAAATGATTCTACCTTTGATTATGAAAAGGACCAGGTTGGGGGCTTAGGTCCTAGAACACTTTTAAACTCATTGGGCACAAGCAGGCTTTCTTTTTCGTTTTTCTTTTGGGTGATTGACTGTGAAGTCCTGCTCACTGACTAGCCGTATGTGAGATAGTTGAACACAGTACCTCCAGGCTTTCTCCTCCCACAATGCACCACAGCACACTGGCAGCAATTCAGCTGAAGACTAAACATTTGGCTCTGTGACAACGGAACTGCCAAGAGCTGGCAATAAGAGAGTCGCAGGGAAGCAGCAGGCTGCTAAACCCTTTCACATTTTTAATTAGATCCACACACCCATGTCTTTGAGCTATCATAAATATACAGATGACATAGAGAGCATTATTTGGAGTTTAAAAAAAGACAGAAAACTGTATTATGGTATTTCTTGCCTTATTAAAATAATTTACCTACAGCTAGTCTTCAGAAATGAGTGGGGCAAAGGGGTTGTTACATTTAGCTTAGATAAAACATTTTCTGGCTCCAGAGTTTGACTATATCCAGACTGGGTATGAATGCAGGTCCAGAGAATAGCTGACACTCATCCTGCAAGAGCATCACCAGAAGAGGGCATTATTGGCAATAGCTGCAACATGCAACTTCTGAGCCCAGTCCAGTGATACATTCAAGCTTCAAGTATCCTTAAGTGTTCATCTTTTCCCCCCTATGACATTGTTTATAAATCCTATTTTTTCTACTATTTATTTTATGAACCATTTCCTAAAAATCATTTGCACACTCATGGGCTTTTGTTTTTATTTTTCCCTTGGGGCATCAATGAGACTTTAAAATTCAAGTTTTCTTAATATTTGGTGGTTCTCTCTCTCTCTCTCTCTTTCTTTTTCTCTCTCTCTCTCTTTCTTTCCAGCTCTCTTTCCCCGCCCCCACCCTGTCCTTTCCTCCCTTTCCTCTTATTCCTTCTAATAATCAATACTTTAAAATAATCACCAGTATTTTCTTTTCTTTTCATATTTCAGCTCCTTTTCTACTTAGCTAAAACATATGTACATGTTCCTTACTACTCAGAGCACAAATGACTTCGCTAGTCAACTCATATAAACTTCTGAGCAGAAATTGATAAGAACTTATTGGAAACATATGGTAATAGAATTAGTTATTTGGAAGCACAGAGGAAGGGTTAAAATGGATATAGAATGTATATGTTTTCATTATTGTTGTTTTAAATCTTTTCTTTCTATCATGATAGTTGTGGTTCCCATCTCCTTTGTTTGAAAGGTTAACCACATTTCTCCAAAGACCTGCTCTAGTTAGATGAACCTGATGCCAGATGAGAGTGAATGATTTTCTCCTGGGCCCCCCAATCTAAGAGTTTCCTTTGGTACGCATCCCAGAATTTTAATATAATGTAAGATGGGAAGGAGAAATTTGGAATGCTGGGAAAGAAAGAAGCCATTCCTATTGTCCTGCCAGAAAACACAGATTTTACTAATCTGTATAGAAAACAATAAAGAAATGGCTACATTGAGAAACAAATGTACCACATCTATTTCATGCTGTTTATTTATGCTAGATTATGTTATTTGTATACTTCTGATTCTTTCCAAGAAGACAAGTCAAATGAAATATATTGGGGAGTGTTCAAATGTTTTGTTTCCCATCTTAGAGTTTATTGTTATTTTTGTTGTTGAGATACAAAAATGTCTCCCATTTTATTGTTCCAGTTTTCCTTTACCAATATCAAAACTAGGGAAAATGGTTAAAATGGAAATGACCCTGATCAATTAAGGAAGTGGCAGAAAAGTGCCAAAGTCTAGAATATGCATTTTAGTGGACACAAAGGATGTGAGATTCATGACAGACTTTGGCATATTTATTCTCACAGCTATTCTAAGCTTTCCCTTTAGCTCCTGGAGATTCACTTCAATTAAGAAAGGAGAGAGGAATTGGGATCTCTGTCTCTACTGCAGACAAACAATAATAATAGCAATAGTAGTAATAGAAATAATGAAAAGAATTATAATTTCTACATAACAAATGCTTCACCTGAAAATATGTGAATGCAATTTTTGCAGCAGCTTTGCAAAGACACTGCTTCTCAGAGTGGGAAACACTCCCAGGTAGCTCCACAGTGGTATAATCAGTCTCCAATGGGGAGCAGATTGCTGCTCATTATTAGTTATTTATACAAGAATAAGAAGCTAATTTCCATGAGAGTAAAACAATGTATAATCTTGTTAATGCCCTTCCTCAAGCAAATGGTATCAGGTTTAAGTCAGGAGCATTTCATGAGCTGATGGTTATTTGACTCAGAGCAAAACTCTATTCCCTATATCCATGTTTCCACACAATTGGCTTCAAGAATATAGGGAGAGCAAATCAGTTCTTTTGTGGGAAATGGGTATATCTATATATTTAGAATTGTAGAATCTTTGGCACACACACACATACATTTGTGTCTATATATATTATGCTATTAAAAAAACAATCTAAGCATTAATGGTTGACACCCTTTTGAAATCCTGAATTCAGGATTTGAAATCTGAATTCAGGTCAGAATTTTCTGATACATTATTTGTATCTCTTACTCTTGAGGAAAAAAAGAAAAAAACTTTAGCTACAACATCAAGCTCCAAGTCTTTTTTTTTTTAAATACAGAGTTTATATACACTTAAGAATGTATATTTGAATACAAAATAGATCCAGTTCTACACATCTGGTTTGGTATAATGATCTGGGTATAAAGTCTAAACAAAAGGAAAAAAATACATTGGTAGCAGCATTGTACAAATATGATATGAGGATGATATTGTGCTAAGGATACTAAGTCAGAAACAATATGAAACCTCTTTAGTGAGATCTAAAGAAATAGATAAAAGATGGTCTAACCTTCCACTCAAGGAGAAAAAATAAAGTAGATGGAAAACATCTACTGCTTGGATATCCAATTATAAACAAATGATTTCAGAGAGTTTTGGCCTCTTATACTAGGGCAGAACATGTATCCCAGGATGGTGGGAAAGAAAAACAAGTGGAACAATGAGAATCATCTCCAAGGGTGTGCCACACAGCCTACCCACAGTTTCTGTATATCATAAGCACAGTCACTCTGCTTAGACAATGAGTGAAATCAGTGAATTTATTCTGTCAATCTACTTGAATAAATACTGAATAGGTAAATCAAGTGATTCCAGAATCCAATTTGGGAAAGGAGATTGGTCTCAATAATGTTTAAGAAGATAATTTGTGTGTATAAGTATATGATAAGAACTAGAACTGTCCATGGATCAAGAATATGAATAGGCAATATAAATGCTTCAGTGTCATGGCCAAGATATTTCAAGAATCAGTTTTCTACAGTTTTTCTAGAGAGAATTAATGGGAAGTCACAAACATGGGTTTGCATTGTCAGAAGTATACAAAAAATATAGATTCACCAAAATACAATACAACAAATAAAGAATTCCCTCTTAATGATTCCAGTAGAAATCACAAACTGTATTTCCCTTTGGTATCTGAAATTTAATATATCCAAAATAGAACTCATGACCTTTCCCTCATCTTATCCATCTTCCTAAATTCCATTTTTTGACCTATGGTATCACCAATTTTTCAACTGCTTAATCTTATAATAATTTATTCTTTATAATAATTTATTCTTCATTTCTCCTCCTTTCCTCAGTGCTTCCAATCAGTTGAAAAATATTGTTGGATGTGGAGGTTTTCCTGGAGGCAGCTTACTCCAAAATCGCAGCCAGCTGGTAAAAATGCAAACGTTTATTTCTCCTTCCAAATTAGCCCGGTTAGTTGAGGCCTATCTCTCTGCTTGAGCTCTTGCAGCTTTGTCCTTGGCTTCTACCTCTGCTTTCTTAGCCTCCAGCCAGCTCCGACTCTTGGCTTCTCAATCTCCAACTGAGGCAAATAGGCTTCTGTATCTCCCAGAGTGCTCTGTCTCCAACCCCAGTCGAAGTTTCCCAGAACCCCTCGAGTGGCTCATAGGACCTGAATTTATGCTATTTCTCTGAGAGTGGGATTGTAGAATATCTCCCAGCATGCTCTCTGAAATCTCCCAAACAAGTGAACTCCATTGAGTTCTTAGATACTTATGAGCTCTCTAAAGGTGTGAACACAAGCATTGTTTCCATCAGTTGTACTTAGTACCTAGTTCAAGTTCTAGCCCAAAATAACTCTTTCTAAGATTAAATCAACTCCAATGGCTTAACACTTTGTAAAGATTCCAACAGTTGGGAAGTAAGTGCAAGGGATAATGTTGTAAAAAATTACCCTAGCATGGGTTCTGTCAATAAAAAGTTATTAAGAAGAACAACAAAAAAAGAAATTGTTGGTTCTCTCTCCAGGACATCTCTTACATCTATCCCTTTTCTCCACTCCTATACTTACCACCCTAGTTCAGGCCTACATCATCTTTCTTCTGGAGTATTAGAGTGGCTTCCCAAATGATGTTGTTGCTTTTAATCTCTGTCCTTCTAATCCATTCTCCACCCAGTTTTAAAGTGATATTTTTAAAGTACAGCTTTGACAATGTCACCCCCAGTTTAAAAAAACACCAGTGGCTCTCTTATACATGTACTCCTCATTTTGACACTACAAATGCTTTATGGTGTTACTATAGCCTATCTTTCTAGTCTTAGAACATTATTCCTTTTTGTACACTCTACGAAATAGTCAAACTGGCCCACTAGCTGTCCTTTGAACACAGTGCCATGTCTGGGATACATTCATTTCTCACCTCCTTATTTTAGACTTCTTAGCTTTGTAGTCATCAAATAGCATGTCAATTGCTTCCTCTTAAATGAGGGCTTTCCTGTGAAAGGGATTACTCTCAGCTTCTGGTCCCTTTCACTCCAAGCTGGAAGGGATGAGGGGGCTTTCATTCAAATATACATATATCTATATTTACATATCCTATGTATAAATACATGTGTATGGGTATATATACATGTTTAATATACACACATATATACCCCTACGTATATGTATGTGTATGTTCTAATAATATGTGTCCATCTTTTATTAAAGCTTTTTATTTTCAAAACATATGCATGGATAATTTTTGCCAAACCTTGTGTTCCAGATTTTCCGCTCTTTCCCCTTACCCCTCCCCTAGATGGCAAATAATCCAATATATGTTAAACATGTTAAAATATATATTAAATCCAATATATTTATATATATATTATCATACACAATTATCTTGCTGCACAAGAAAAATTTGAACAAAAAAGGAAAAAAATGAGAAAGAAAACAAAATGCAAGCAAATAACAACAAAAAGAGTGAAAATGCTATGTTGTAGTCCACACTCAGTTTCCACAGGCCTCTCAATGGGTGTAGATGGCTCTTTTCATCACAAGATAATTGGAACTGGCCTCAATTTTCTCATTGTTGGAAAGAGTCATGTCCATCAGAACTGAGCATCATATAATCTTGTTGTTGCAGTGTACAATGATTTCCTACTTCTGCTCATTTCACTTAGTATCAATTCTTGTCTCTCCAGACTTCTCAAATCATCCTGCTGATCGTTTCTTATAGAACAATAATATTCCATAATATAATATAATAATATACCATAACTTATTCAGTCATTTTCCAACTGAAGAGCATCCACTCAATTTCCAGTTTCTTGACACTACAAAAAAGGGTGCCACAAACATTTTTGCACATGTAGATATCTTAATAAACATATTTTAAAAACTTCCTAGTTAACTGTATATTCTCATGAGGAACTACATTTACATGTATCTTCAAAAGACAACAGGGTAACTTTTTCTGGTTATACATGTATATTAAATTTTTTAATACACATTTCTTTATGAATCATGTTGGGAGAGAAAAATCAGAACAAAAGGTAAAAACCATGGAAGAGACAAAAAAACCCAGCATTGTTGTATTTCATTCAATTTGATTGTTGTTGTGTTGATTTACATTCAATCTTTATTGTTCTTTTTTTCTGGATGCAGATGGTATTTTCTATCCAGTTTACTGGAATTGCCTTGGATGACTGAACCACTGAGAAGGACCAAGTGTTTCATAGTTGATCATCATAAATTCTTGCTGTTTTTGTGTACAATATATTCCCAGTTCTACTTGTTTCACTCAGCATCGGTTCATGTAAATCTTTTCAGGGCTTTCTAAAATCAGCTTGTTCATCATTTATTATAGAACAATAATATTCCATTACCTTCATATGCCATAGCTTATTCAGCCATTCCCCAATTGATGGGTATCTACTCATTTTCCAATTTTTTGCTACCACAAAAAAGAGCTGCTACAAACATTTTTGCACATATAAATGCTTTCCTCTCCTTTATGATTTCCTTCATATACAGACCCTTTAATAGCATTGCTGGATCAAAAGATGTTCACAGTTTAATAGCCCTTTAAGCATAGTTCCAAATTGCTCTCTGGAAAGGTTGGGTCAGTTCACAACTCCACCAACAATGTATTAGTGTCCCAATTTTACCATATACCCTTCAACATTTATCAATATCTTTTCCTATCATATTGCCAATTTGAGAGGTTTGAGGTGATACCTCAGAGTTGTTTTAATTTCTCTAATGAACAGTGAGTTAGAGCATTTTACTAGAACAAAAATGGTTTTAATTTCATTATCTGAGAATTATCTGTTCATATCCTTTGACCATTTATCAATTGGGGAATGATTTGTATTCTTATAAATTTGATAGCGTTCTTTATATATTTTAGAAAAGAGATGTTTATCAGAAATAGTCTGTAAAAACTTCCTTTTTTTCTGGCATTGTACTTCCTTTTTAATATTGTTTGTATTGGGTTTGCTTGGACACATGATAATGTTCTCTAGTTCTTTTTGGGATTGAAATTCCTCCTTTCTCCAAAGACCTGACAGGTAAATTATTCCTTGTTTTCCTAATTTGCTTATGTTATCACCCTTTATGCCCAAATCATGTACCCATTTTGACTTATGGATATGGGGTATAAAATGTAAGTCTATGCCAAGTTTCTGACATATTATTTTCTAATTTTCCATCAGTTTTTATGAAATAGTGAGTTCTTATTTCAGAAGCTGGAGTTTGGGTCTTTATCAAATACTAGATTACTATAGGTCATGATTATTTTGTCATGTGTATCTAGTCTATTGCACTGATCCATTACTTTATTTCTTAGCCCGTTCCAAATGACTGCTGCCTTATAATAGTTTTAGGTCTGATACTGCTAAGCTACCATCTTTTGTATTTTTTTCATTAATTCACTTGATATTCTTGACTTTTTGTTGTTCTAGATGAATTTTGTTATTATTTTTTCTAGCCCTATAAAATAAATTTTTGGTTGTTTGATTGTTATGGCACTGGACAAGTAGACCAATTTAGGTAGAATTGACATTTTTATTATATTAGCTTGACTTACCCATGAGCAAATGATATTTTTCCTTTTGTTTAGATCTGACTTTGTTTGTGTAAGAAGTGTTTTGTAGTTGTAATTATATAGCTCCTGGGTTTCTTTTGGGAGGGAGACACCCAGATATTTTATTTTGTGTACAGTTATTTTAACTGGAATTGCTCTTCCTGCTGGGCTTTGTCAGTAATACTGCAACTTTGCTAAAGCTATTAATTGTTTCAAATGTGTTATTGGATGATTTTCTAAGATTGTCTAATATATCATCATATCATTTGCAAAGAGTGATAGTTTTATTTCCTCCTTGCCTATCCTAATTTTTAAAATTTCTTTTTCCTTTCTTATTGCTAAACTCAACATTTCTATTACAATTTGGAATAATATGGTGATATTGGTGCTTATTTAATAACTGAATTATTAAGCAGCACATTATTATTATTATTATTATTTTGCTGAGGCAATTGGGGTCAAGTGCCTTGCTGAGGGTCACACAGATAGGACATGTTAAGTGGTCTGAAAACAGATTTGAACTCAGGTCCTCTTGACTTCAGGGCTGCGCCACTGCGCCACTTAGCGGCCCCAATATTAAAATATTTTGGTAAATTTTAAAATATAACTTATGATGGGACCCATCCATCTTCTTCCGAGTCTGTGAGTCTAGTTCAAGACCAGCACTCCCATTCTTCCAACTTCCAGAGTGATCAGTGAATCTGAACATTACATACCTAGGTGTTATAGTAGATAGAGCTTTTCTGGATCAGGCATCAAGAATGATTGAGTAACAATCTAGCTTCATATACTTACTAGTTTTGTTACCATGGACAAGTCACTTAACATCTATCTGATTTAATGTCCTCAACTATAAAATGTAGATAATAACACCTACCCTACAGAATTGTTATGATAATCAAATGAGATATAATATTTTTAAGATGCTTAGCACAATGTCAGGAATATCACAAGTGCTTAATCACAGGGTGATTACTTTCTCTTTCTTCCACATTATTGCTTCCAGATTCTACATGTAATAGCTCCTTTTCACAGAACACTACAATACTACCTAATATGGAGTTAAGTACCATGGGACGACTTGGTTTTGTTTAATCACTTGTCCTCATCATAGACTTTTCCCCATCCACTACAATTCCATCTGGTCATTTCTCAATGGTTAATATACTCCCATTCTTCATTGTACTTTTTGTCCCAATCTTATAGAGTCCCTAGCTACTTAAAAAAAAATAAATCCTTTTGCTTACCCTAAGCATCTGTTTTCTTATTTCTATCCACCTGAATCCTATGTTCCTTCCCACCCTCATCCTACTATGTCTCACTTTAGAGCTGCTCATTTGCATGGTGTCCTCAGGAATGCTCATCCTATAATTAAAAAATTCTTTTCATCTTTATTTTTTTCTTTTCCTCACTCACCTCTTCTATTCTTTGTCAGTTACTGAGAACTGTCTCCCAATGAAGAATATAAATTCCTTAGAGGCCTTTTTCATCACTAGTTATTTTTTTCTTGTACCCCCAACTCACTGATCTAAATCAAAATGCCCTTTTTGCTGCTATTTCTAGTCACTCTTATTCATTCCCTCACTCTTTATCTTTATTTCCCCATGTTACCCAGCAGCCCCTTCTCTTTTGAAGTTCTTTCCAAATTTGTAACCTAATATAGATCGTAGTAACTACTAGATCCTTGTCATTGAGTTTAGTTTTTCAATCACTGACATTCTCTCTACTATAATTTTGCCCTTGTATTAGGGGATATTAACATAATCAGTAACATTATTTCAAATATGCTAACTTTTCAATTTCTCAATATATTTAATTCTTTTGACCAATTCCTCCAATCCATCTCAAACTACACAGAGATGAACACAACTTAGATCTATCCCCAACCCATAAATATCTTATTGTCATATTTTTTACTTCTAAAATCCATTTACTTAGAAACAGCTAGATGGCACCATAAATGGAGTACCAGCCCTGAAGTCAGGAGGACTTGAGTTCAAAACTAGCCTCAAGAACTTAATACTTCCTACCTGTATGACCCTAAGCAAATCACTTAACACCAATTACCTCACCAAAAATAAGTAATTCTTTTTCTTTATCTTCTCTTTTATATTCTTTTCTAGGCCTTTCTGACACCTAATCATATTGTTCATCATCATTTAAACCTAGGCCCTCAATACTTTCCCAAGCCATGTTTGCAATGGCCACACTCTTCCCTCTTCCTGTTTTTAATTCCCATGGGGAACCATTCCAACTCTATAGTATTTTGTGCTTTCAGATTACTAATCCCCCTGCTTTATTACTATCCTCATTTTGCCAAAACCAAAATCTAGATTACCTTCATCATCTGCCTGGGTCCACTACCAATTTATATTATCCACTCTTAACTGGGATCTCATTGAAGCACCATAATCCTTCCATTCAGCTTTTATTGAATCTTGTTCCTATTCAGCATAGTGGATATTGCAGACATATTTCTCTAAAGTATCACAAAGAATTCCCTACCACCCCGTAGTCAGCTAAGGACTTTGTTCAATATTTCATAAAAAAGAAAAACAAAATGAGATTTCCTTTGCAGAATCCTCCTTTTTCTCTTTTTTTTCTTATATTTCATCCTTCTGAAATCATCTTCACTGCCTTCTTCACTCAGGTCTCTTGACCCTTCTCCTCGTCAAAACCAGCTCCTTTACATGTACCTTTGACTTTAGTCTTTTCCTATTTCTTCTGGCAAATAGCACTAGTAGCCTCTCTGTCTCCTCAATCTTTCCCTGTATATTAATTCTTATCCTGCCACCTAAAATATGTCTTTAGCCCCAGCATAAAAAAACACAAAAAAAAACAAAAATAATTTATGCTGCTATCTCTGCTAATTATTGTCTTGCATTACTCCAAAACTCTTGGGGGAACATAAAAAATCATCTGTCCTAGGTGGTTCTGCTTCCTCTCTTCCCACTCTCTTCTGAATGCTTTGTTATAGTCTTCCAGCCTCATTCTTCCATTGAAATTAAAGCTAAAGCTAAAGCTCTAAAGCTGCCAGTTATTTTTTAATTGAAGTTATGGTCTTTTCTTGAATGGTCTGCCACTTTTGATAGCATCTTTTCATGTATAATCTCTACTATCTGTATTTTCATAATATTGATCTATGTTTTTTCTCCTTTCTGACTATTTCCTTTCTTGATCTTCACCCCTTAATTGGGGTATATACTCAGGCACTGTCCTAGGCCTTTCTCCTTTTTTATATAGTTTTTCCCTTGGTGATCTCATCAGTTTACATGAGTTCAGTTACCTCTCTGCATCTAATTACTACATATACATACACACACAAACACACATGTATAGGGTGTATATGAGATCAGGGAGACTAGCCACTTTGGTCAGGTTTGGACACTTTGATGTCCACCTTTCACCCAAATCTCGCCTGTGGTTCCAAGAAACTCCAGCTAGCATTCATATTAGCCATATCCTGATAAAACTATCTCAGCAGATGGGCTAACCCAGGCTGAGAGTAACCAACAGGTTTCAAATCCATTGGTGAGTTAGAGGAATATCTACCTCAAGCATGACTTACTTCAGCAGAATTAATAAATGAAAATGATCTGTTCCAATGGCAATGAAGACACCTAAAGTAGGTGCTGTGGAACACTAAGATGGAAAATTCTAAGGTCACCCACTGCATCCCAAGCCATTTTTTGATATTCTGATTTTTTCTTGCCTCTGAACTTTGCTGACTCTAGCAGAGAGAGTAAGGTTGATAGTTTTGTGCAATTCTTCCTCACTTAATTATAATTTATGTGCAAGTTAAGACATCATGTATGATGTCACTGGTCTTCTTTAGAAATAAGGAATGAACAGCAACTATAAGTATATGTGTGTATATACAAATATTTACATGTATGTATGTGTGTACATACAAATAAGTCTCTATATGGATTATTTAACTGTCCACCTCTGTTCTCTCTTCTGAGCTCTGATCATAGACCCCATAGCCCAAAAGACATTGTGAACCAAGCTATTTCATAGTAATTTCAAATATAATATACATAAAATAGAACTCAAAATATTTCCTCTTAAATCTCCTCCTCTGCTAAATTTTTCTGTTGTTGGTTGGAATCTTTATATCCTCTTCAATTTCTTACCTTCATTCACTCTATATATATATATATATATATATATATATAACCTTGACATTTTTATCTCCACAACATCTTTGATACGTATCTTTTTTCTCCATTCTGTAGCTTCCAACTGAGTTCAGGCCCTCATCACACTCACTTAGACTCTTGAAAAGACCTTCTAATTGTTCTCTTAGTCTCTAGTCACTTTCTATTCTAATCTCTTTCATACAGCTATTAAATTATTTTCCTAAAGTGAAACACTGACCAGATAAACCTCTTACTCAATATATCCTAATTGTTCCCTGTTACCTTTAAGAATCAAAGATAAATGTATACCCTCTAGTTTACAAAAGATAACTTTTCTATTTGACATCTTAAATTCTTTACCAGACAAATCTATCCTAGCTTTCAATGATATACAACTCTCTTTCACACACTACAAATAAACTGGCTCCTTTTATGTATCTCATACATGACAGTCCTTCCATGGCTTCATATTAATTGTCCCTCTTTCCTGTAATTCTGTTATCTCCCCTGAATAATTTTTCTTACTCTCCATTCTAGATCAAATCTCAGCCTTAAAAAAATAATAATAAATAAAACCCCACTGACCGACAAGCAAACAAACAAACAAACAAAAAACCCCTTATGGGTGCTTCCATGTCAATTCCAAGTTCCTTGTTAAAAATTTTAAAATCAATCATTATCTCTTGCAATGGACCAAAGTGCTACCACTTTGTATTCAAGTATACATGTATACAAGTATTCAAGTATACATGTATACAAGTATTCCTTTATAAAAGAGGATTTCCTTTCAATTTCCTTTCAGTGATATTGATAGGTCAAATTTTTATGGGAGTGTTAAACATTGACAATGTTATTGGGGAGGATGACTTGTAAGATAGGAACTCAAGCCTATAAACATTAGGGGAAAAAAAACTATCACTACCACTTAGATGAGTTAGTAGAATAAATCTAAAGTTTTGCTATATGGATTAATTGCAAACCAAATTCCATCTGTGACTATAAGTATGCACAGTACTTTCCCATTAGAGTGTGAAATCAGGGAATTTTATTTTTTTAAGCAAATGTTTATTGTATACTTAAATATAAATGACATTATATTTCAAAGAACTAAAGGGTCAAATAGGTGGTATGATGGAGAGAATGCTGGGCCTAAAGTCAGAAAGATTAATTTTCCTCTTTCAAATCTGGCCTTAACACTTATTAGCTATATGGTCCTGAGCTAGTTACTTAACACTGCTTGAGATTCTTCATCTATAATATGAATTAGAGAAGGAAATGGCAAACCATTCTAGTATTTTTGCAAAGAAAACTCCAAAAGTGGACACAAAGAGTTGGGCATGACTAAAAAAGATTTAATGACAACAAAAACAAACTTAAGCTTTTGTTAAAAAAATTAAACCCTAAACTTTAAAAATACAAACAGAAATGAGAAACAAAATATAATTTCCCTAAAAACACAATGGTATACCTGAATACATCTGAGATATATTTACACACATCTATGTTTGTACCCTCTGTTATTCACATCATTTTGTAGCAGTACTGGAAGCTGGATGGAATATCATAACTTCATTAAAAGGAAGGATAACCCAAAGAACCCAAATGGATAAGAATGCATAGATAAATATGCCAGCACACCTTATGAGAATATTTCCATTGACCTTTAAATTGAAGGGAAAGGGGATGTTCAATGAGGATTTTCTTTGATGTACTATTTAAGCTTATGGTACACAGTAGCTGTAAAGATCTTGAAAGCTAAGTCATTGTCAGAATTGTGCCATATTATGAAATTTTAAAATTATTGAAGATATGGGGAAATCATTTCAAAAGTCAAATATATATTGAATGAAATAGTCTTTGCCCTCACTTAGATGCAGATTAAAGTTAATGTTAAATAATTATGTTAAATACATAATATACAGTAATGTTAAATACATATATAAGTAATGTGATGTAGTAAGGGAAAAAACAAAACACAATACTGACCCTTAAATAGAGTAATCTGGTTTCAAATATTGGTTCTGACAGTTCCTAGCTAAGCCATCTTGTATAAGTCCTTTCATTTCACTGATGGAGAGAACTAGTATTATATTATCAATAGAGCTTCTGTGAGGACAATGCTTTGTACAATTTAAAGTGCTATAAAACTTTATTATTCATAGAATTTTCAGAATTGCCAGGACCCTAAGATTGTCTCATTGAACTTCATTATTTCATAGATCAATGGTGTCAATTATATGGCTTACAAGGCCCCATGTGGCCCCCAAAACTCTGTAGAACTGCTAAAATCAGATTAAAATGTAGTTCCTATCTGATTTTGTTGATGTATTTATTTTAAATAAATGTATATATATATGTATTATATATATGTTTGTATACTCTTAGAATTTTCTAAATGTCAATATATACATTGTAGGGATTCTTGTGTATGACTTAATGACCCCTCTTTCTTTTTTAAGTTTGACACCCCTGTCATAGATGAAGAAACTGAAGATCATAGAGGTAAAACAGTTTGACAAGGACATGTAATGACCATCAAAAACAAGATAAAGACTGGAGTTGGAATGGAAATAAGTGTGTTATTGGTAGGGATATCCATGAAAAAAGAATGCCACTAAAACAATTTTTAAGGTGCAGAAGGTGAAAAGAAAGTTCATAAATACACAACCAGACAATTCTATAACTATTTTGTTAAGTTTAATTCAGGGTATCATCAAAATCTTGCTCAATTCTTGTTACAATTAATACGTTCATTTGTATATGTGATATATGTGTTATACATACATACATATACATCTATATGAATACATATGCATATATGTATGTATTTTTAAAATAAACTAACAGAAATTCAGTTTCATTTATACAATCTTCTAACCATTCTTTATATTGTAAGTTGTTTGTGTTTCTTATTAAATATGCAATTAAAAAAAAGAAAAAAAAAAGAAAAAATGTCATATTCCTGATACATACTATAGGCTTTATTCCACCATGCTACTGGGTACTTTCTTTTAGATTCTGTATATCTGAAAGTCTTCCTTATAATTTTATGACTTAGAACATAGAGAATATGTTTCTTTTTAAAAATTTTTCTCTTCTATATTGTAGACTACATAAGAATAAGTTTTGTATCTTATTCATCTTTTACAACCAATGCCATACCTATATAGTGGGAGAGGGCTTGATAGCACACAGTAAATATCTAGCAACTCTGTGTTAAATTGATTAAATTCAATTTGTTACCAAAAAACTTAAGTGCTTAATACTTATAAAATATGTAATTTGCCTTTTTAATAATTTTTTTAAATACCAAAATAATACAATCCCCAACCTCAAGACAATTATAATGTAAGAGAGGAAAATGTAACCTATAGGCAAATAAATATGATAAAAACATAAATAATACAATATGAACAAAGTATAGCTGCAAAATAGTGTAAGAAACTTTGAGTAGTAAGGGATCGCTTTCAGTTGGGAAGGTCAAAGATTTCTTAAAGGAATTTTAACATGCAGTGAAAAGGACAGAGCATGTTCCTGCCAAATGAATATCTTTTCAAGTCCCAGTTTTCATGTTGAAAATGTCCTTTTACATAAAGAAGTCTCTCAGGATTTTGAAACTTGAGTCCATAGCACTCACCTGGACTTCCTACATACTATTTCCATACCTGACTCTGCTTTGCACTTTTTCCCCTCTTTTGCATCACATATCTTTGCTCTGGTCACAATTCAGCTTGATTTCCTTGATTCCATTTTTCTTAACTTGAGAATCTCAGGAGGGTGAGAGGGAAGGGAAAGGAAAAAGAAGGAGAAATAGAAGAGGGCAAAGAAAGGGAAGGGAACACAGAAATAAATTTAAGTGGATGCTTAAACCAAATTTCAGCTGCATCTCAGGTTTTATTAGATCAAGTTTTGGAAGGATGGTGAGGACTGGGGAAAGGGGAATTCATTGGCAATACAATCTTAGATTCTCATAGCTTGACTAGAATGCAAATCTTTAAATAATACATAAGAGATTTGGGAGGAAACCAGCAAAAATCCCCAGGGCCAGTAATTTCCTTTTACCTCTTCGATTGCTACAGCAGCCAGAAAGTTAGCTCTCCACCCCACCCCATGGGCAACCATTTAAGTTACAGAGAAAAGATGTAAACAGGGAAAAGAATCACACAAGTACTCAAGGGGAAAGATGGATGATATAATTATGACTATTATTATAATTAAATACCATTAAGGATATCATTGGAAATACATATCAAACAGTTTCAACCCAAAGACTTTTAAGGCTTCTGATCAATTTAAATATAAAAAAGGAGTAAAAATCTAGCCATCTTTAAATTATAGTTAAGATAGCTCAAAGTTGTTTTCAAAATTACAAAAACTTAGTTTTAGTTGATTTGATTGTCAAAATTATCAGTTGGATGTTAAACTGTATGAAAGAAAGTGTAGTGCTTGAATGAAATTGTTATTAGACCCTGAGGTCCTCTATCCTGGTCAGAATATTTTAGAAATATTCTTGATCTCTCTTCAGCATCTGGCAAAGTTGATGAGCTCTTTCTTCTACATAATTTCTCCTTCCTGGGTTTTCATGATACTACTGTTTCCTGGTTCTCCTAACAGCTGGTAAGCTTCTTATTTATCTTTGTGAGAATATTATCTATGTTTCAACCCTACCCATTTTCCCACTAACTAAGAATCAGAATTGTGCCATCCTTTTTAGTTTTTGTCAATGATTTTATTAGCTTCCATAAGTAAAATTATTAAAAGATTCCCATAGTCTATACATCCAGCCATACTTTCTTTCTTAAGATTCATCACAAATTGTCTATTGGATATTTCCAATGGTCATCTCAAACTCAATATTGAAAGGGACTAGAAGAAGCTTTTTCAAAAAAAGTCTATGAGATGGAGTAGGTCAGGCTGGGCCTAAGTCACATGATCCTTATTCCCAGAGGTTTGCAGAGCTGGAAGATCAGGTCTTGGTCCCAGGTTGCAGAAAGTCCCATGATCTCTAAGTCTAGAGGTCTCTAAAGGCCAAGATCCTAGGTGAATGAAAGTAATGACAGAAAGTGACTTGACCCACAGGAAGCAGAAACATTGGTGACCATTGGTCAATGATGGCTACTTCCTTTTAGTCTATCTAATGAAAAGACTTGTGTCTTTTGCGATTTAACCAGCTTTATTACTTCCGGTTTGTCAGGTTGGGCGTATGGTGGGAGCTGAGATACTTCCCAGGTGTGCTGGATCTCTTCCTTCTTCCTGCAGGGACTAAATAAATGCTTTCTCTTTGTACCTGAAGATGTCTCTGATTAGCTAATTTGGGAAAGAGAGTCTAGTAGCCATTCCACACAATATATTACAGATAGAACTTATTTTCTTTCCCTTTAATGCTTCTCTATTAATTGAGGGTGTTACAATCCTTCTCATCATATGGTTTTACATATGATTCTCAGATTCTCAAATCTAATTCATTCGCATGTCATGGCATCATCTCTCTCTGATATTATGGTCCTCTTCAAGAAGGAAGGACAAACAATAGCTAGGAATAAAAATATAAACAGAAAAAAATCTGTCCCTGACCTCAAGGAACTTAACATTTTATTATACAATCCTAAAAGTTGAATTTGGAGAGAATTTAATGCACAAGAAATCTATACTAAGGAATAGTGAGAAAGGCTGGACAGTAGGTATTGGAGTCGAGGGAGGAATAAAGACATGTCCTAAACATTTTCTTTAAAATCATGGTTCTAAGAGGAACCAGACAATCAGATCAAGGAGGCAAAAAAAAGAGTGTACTTTGAAAATTAAAAAGCCTAAATTTGGAGTAAATTTTCAGGATGATAAGACTTCTGTGGCATGGAGCCCAGAGAGGAATTAAGGAATGATTGATGGGGATTATGAAGAATCAATGAAAACAGAGAAAAAAGATGAAGAGAAATGTCATTCTTCTGAGAATGATCAACTCAGAAAGAAAGAGAAAAAAAATAATTCAATGAAGACTCTGTAAGAGATAGGCAACTTAACAATGTCTACTAAATGTAACTCAGGGAGAATTATGAAGAGAATTTTTCAGAGATATTAAACAGTATCTGGGGTGAATATATTGTTAAGGAACTATGTTTTTATAAGTGAAAAGTTATATTAAAAGTTTGAGGTGAATGGCTATGACATTTCTCATAAAATAAAATAGCATAATTGTACTATATTTGATTTTTTAAAAATTAATTCATTAATAATAAAATGTTTACTCAGAAATTTAATATTGATTTAGTAGTTGGAGATGAAGGAGTTAATATGTAGAGAGAAATAAATATGAGGTTTCTCAATTTTATTTAGTAAATATTTTAATGCATTTAATTAATCATGTGTAATAAGTGAGGATTTAAGGCAATGGGAAGAGATTATTTTTTTTTAATTAATGGGAAAATATCCAAACATAGCCCTGTATTACCCTAGAGATTGCGTGACAAATTTGGATAAAGAAATGAGACAAGTGGCAAGTTGAGGGGTGACTTATAAATGAGTCGGGTCAACCTCAACTCCTGTTAGATGTTCCAAAAGCTATTATACAGAAGAGGAATTTGATTTGTTGTTTGTTGCTCCCAAGGGAAAATTAAGGCTATGATATTATAAAATTACAAGGAAGCAGGTTTCACCTCAATAAAAGGAACAATTGTCTAATATTCAGAGGTGTCCAGAATTATAATGGTTTGCCTCAGTTAACATCAATTCAATACATTACTTGTGAATACTTATCATGTTCTGAGAACTACATAGTGGATTTTATAGTCTAATAATGGGTTATTATATACACACAGATTAATATGAATACACGATAATACATGCTAAATGTTTAATAGATTTAGAAGCACAATGCTACAACTTCTTGAGGAAGGAAAATGTTCCTACCAATTTGTTACTACCAAGTTTCCTTGGAGGACATAGTGTGCGAAGTGGACTTTGTAGAAAGAATTGTTTCTCCATCTAATACTCTAGGGTTTGAGCTCTGACCAGTAACTTAATTTCTTTGAGCCTCATTTTCTTTATCTATTATATTGAAGTTAGCTAAATAATTTTTAAATCTCTGCCCTCTCAGTTTTAATTTATTTTATTCTAACAATTTAATTAAACATTTCTAAGCACATACTACCATGTAGAAAATTATAATAGGCATTACAGGAGAAATAACAAGTGAAAGCAGGAAGAGGAAGAACCCGTAGACACAAAGAACAATGTGAGCAAAAACACAGATGCTATATATTCAATTCCCAAGCTTTAACTAGTGTATATTAACATATAATGTATTGTACAATTAGGGAATTGGAGACTACATAAAAAGAGTTGGCAAAGTCACCCAATTTTGCTCAAATGAGGATTAAGAAGAGAGTAGTAGTATGAAAAAAAGCGATCCTCCATAGTTGTGAAAGGACAGAAGACATTACCTCTGTCCCTCACCAAGAATAGCAGGAAATATAATATTCTATAATAATCACCAAAGATATTTCTTATTGAAACTGAATATAGGAACCTTCTTCCTTTTCCTCCTCCCTTTCTTTTTTTTTGATAATACCTAAGAAGATATTTTGAGTCTGGTTGCACTTTCTCAAGATCAGATCTGTTATATTTAACCCTTTCCTTTAAGACTCCCTGTGTCTTGAGGGGACTGAGGAGTCTCTCAATACCTTCAGGGAACAATTCTCCCCTACTTCCTTGAAGACATACTTGTATCAGCTTCATACTCTAAGGAAGGGAGAATGGATTAGCTCATTTTCTACATAGCATTAGGCCCACCAAGTTCAAGTCCAAATCTGTGTAGGAATAATGCCTATGTTCCTTATTCTCCAGAGCTTTACTGTTGGACTGACAGTAAAAACTGTCCTAGATTTTTCGACTCACAAATAAGGCATGAACCAGTTTTCCTGTCCCCAAGAAGCTGTTTCCTTAGCATATTCCACATAGGTGATGCTATATTATATAACTTAGGCATGCATATTACATATTATAGAGTTTCATTTTTCAATGTTTATTATCCCTATTTATGTCCATTTATTTCTCCCCCAGTTAATGGAATTTCATGAATGTAAAGGACTATATTATACAAGAAAGTTTATTTCCTGTAATATCTATTATAGTTTTCTACACAATAGTATGTGCTTAGAAATATTTAATTGAATTGTTAGGATAAAAATATTATATTTTAAAAATATTTTGTATTTTTTGATTAAAGCTTTTTTATTTTCAAAATATATGCAAGGATAATTTTTTACATTTACTCTTATAAAACCCTGTGTTCTGATCTTTTTTCTGTCCCTTTCTTCCACCCCCTCCCCCAGTTGGCAAGTGAGCCAATATATGTTAATCATGTGCAATTCCTCTATATACATTTCCACAAATATAATCGTGTACAAGAAAAATCAGATCAAAAAGGAAAAAAAATGAGAAAGAAAACAAAATGTAAGCAAATAATGACAAAAAAGTGAAAATATTATGTTGTGCTCCATATTCAATTCCCATTGTCCTCTCTTTGGATGCAGATGATTTTCTTTATCACAAGACCACTGGAAATGGCCTGAATCATCTCATTGTTGAGAAGAGCCATGTCTATCAGAACTGATTATCCTATAATTTTGCTGTTGCTGTTTGTAATGATCTCCTGGTTCTGCTCATTTCACTTAGCATCAGTTCATGTAAGTCTCTCCAAGCCTTTATGTAATCATCCTACTGATCATTTCTTATAGAACAATAATATTCCATAACACTCATATATCATAATTTGTTCAGTCATTTGCCAACTCAAGGAGACCCACTAAGTTTCCAGTTTCTTGCTACTATAAAAAGGGCTGCCACAAACATTTTTGCACATGTGAGTTCCTTTCACTCCTTTAAGATGTCTCTAGGATATACGATCAGTAGAAACACTGCTGGATAAAAGGGTATACACAGTTTAACAGCTCTTTGGTCATATTTCCAAATTGCTCTCCAGAATGGTTCACTCAGTTCACAACTTCACCCACAATGTGTCAGTGTCCCAGTTTTCCCACATCTCCTGCAACAATCATCATTATCTTTTCTTGTCATTTTAAAGCAATCTAAGAGGTGTGATGTGATACCTCAGAGTTGTCTTAATTTGCATTTTTCTGATCAATAGTGATTTAGAGCACCCTTTCATATGACTAAAAATGGTTTTAATTTCTTCTTCTGAAAATTATCTGTTTATATCCTTTGACCATTTATCAACTGGAGAATGGCTTGAATTCTTATAAATTTGAGTCAGTTCTCTATATATTTTAGAAATGAGGTCTTTATCAGAACCCTTGAATGTAAATTTTCCCTTGCTTATTGCTTCCCTTCTAATCTTATTTGTATTGGTTTTGTTTCTGCAAAACCTTTTTAACTTAATATAAGCAAAATTATCTATTTTGCATTCAATAATGTATTCCAGTTCTTCTTTGGCCATTAATTCCTTCCTTCTCAACAGATGTAAGACATAGACACTATTTTGTTCTCTTAATTTGCTTACAATATAACTGTTTATATCTAAATCTTCAATGTATTTTGCTTTTATCTTGGTATATAGTGTTAGGTATTGGTCAATGCCTAGTTTCTGCCATACTCATTTTCAATTTTCCCAGCACTTCATTTCAAATAGTGGGTCCTTATCACAGAAGCTATGGTCCTTGGCTTTGTGAAACATTAAATTACTATAATCAATGACTATTTTGTTCTGTGAACTTAACCTATTCCATAAAAATATGGAATGCTTCATGAATTTTCATGTCATTCTTGTGCAGGGGACATTCTAATCTTCTCTGTATCATTCCAATTTTAGTATATATGCTGCCAAAGCAAGCACAACAAATTAAAATTGAGAGGGGAAAGATTTAAAAATCATTTAGTTAACTGTTTAATATTATAGATAAAGAAACTGAGGCTCAAAGAAATTAAGTTACTGGCCAGAGATCAAACCCTGGTGTCTTGGAGAAACAATTCTTTCTGGAGAGTCCTATGTTAAGAAAGGCAATGAAGAACAGCTTGGAATTCCACAAATCACTAAAGCCTAGAGACATCTCCAAGTTGAGTACAGTCCTTTGAAAATGTTGCTTTTTTGCCTTTCAGTTATAAGCTCAAGATAAATTCTGTGATCCATCAAGGAGGATAGATTGATTGATAGATAAATAGAGAGGTAGGTAGTAGATAAGACTTGACATTAATTACACTTGAGTTGTTTTGCTTAAAAAGTCAAGCCTAAGAACACACACACACACACACACACACACACTTGAATGTGTGTATTAGTACATATGTATATATGTGTCTATATGTCTACATGTGTATATATGTATATATATATATATATATATATATACACATATGTAACATTTTAAAGGTAGCTTTCATAGTATTTATAGTCTCTTTCATCTTTTATTAAGGCACAAAAATTTGTCTTTTATTGAATCAATGCTATTGGATCCAATTAAAGTGCATGAGCACTGATATCTCTTTTGCTATCATCTTTTAGATATGCACTATATATGACAAGAGAATATTTAATACATGAATCAAATAATATGGAGTTTAGCAGGTTGATTTTTATAAATTATGAAATATTGGATTGTTAATTACTCACAAGCACTGTCTCAGCATCTCCAACCATATAGTCTCTTAAAACATGTAAGCTACCACTATAATAAATTCCTAGAATATACTCCATCTTCATTTCTGCCTGTGGAAATTTTTTTTTGTTTTTTCAACATTCCATCTAGGTGCCACTTGCTTTTAGAAGCCTCTGTTGATCTACATAACTGAAAGGGATTTAGAGATATTTAATTTACTGATATTTTATTTAAGGAAACTAAGAACTAAAGCATTAAGTGATGTTAAGTGAGAAAAGCAGAATTTAAACTTTGGTCTTCTGACTTCAGCATAAATTTTCTTTTCATTGTATTTCATTTTTCTTTATGCCTCTTCAAATCTACTTAGAGAATTTTTTGCTTATCTCTCTTTTGCTGTTATATTACATATCTATTTGCCTCATATTTAATTATATATCCAATAGCTTATACATTCCTTTGGGGGCAAAGATGGTGCTACTTTTTATTTTTGTGTCCCTAAGGCCCAGGAAAAGCTGTTGTTTATATAGATGTGTAATAAATATTTGCTGCTTTTATTTGGTTATAGAACCGACTCAGATAGTGTCCCTAGCTCTCTTCCTACCTTTTGATGAAATTTAGTAAAACAAACATTTTTTTAAAGTGGTCAGTACATAAAAGGTATGTCTCTTGCCTGATTCTTGGTGAATATGTGACAAGAAAGCATAGAACCAGTATTTTCTTAAGAGTTTTGTTATTTATTTGGGAGGAAGAAAACAATGATCTTGTTCTCTAAGGTCCTTTATCTATTATCCCCATCCCCACTCCCAAAGTTGATGCTTTTCTTCTTTCAAATGGGCAAATTTTTCTCACCAGTAGTTAGAATGGTACTGTGGTATCATGAAAAGAATGACTTTAGTTTTAGAAGATCTCGGTTCAAACCCCAACTTTTTCCATTTGCTCTGCCTAGGTGGTTTTGGGCAAGACTCTTTACATGTTTAAGCCTCAATTTACTCATCAATAAAAGAGGCTGGATTTTATCGCTTTTATTTTTTTTTTCATCTCTATAATTTTCCACTATTCCCCCTGTTGCCCATTAACAGATATCTTCTCTTGCAATTAATCAACCTTAAAACTATGATCCTGTGGATGCCTGTGGGTCAGTATTACATTAGAGAATAGAGTTACTTTCTTCTGCTTTTCTCTTAAACATACCTAGTAATGATAGCATATATATTAAACAACATATTTGGTTTGACAATGCAAATTATTCTTTATCACAGACCAATAATTTTACCAAATAACCTTTTATTTGATGATAGTGGACTAAAGACACAAGATGAAATAAGAAGGAAGATAAAGCCTTGTTTGCAAGTTAGAATTTTTCATTCATATCCCCATCATTGTTTAGGTAATATATAGAAAGGAAAGCAGCAAAGACCAGTCATCAGGAATAGTGGTTTCTTCAGTAAGACTTCCTGACCCTAGTGCCATGAAAATATCCACTGATTAAATCTAAGTCCACTAAGAAGACTAATTGACTGGCTTTCATTTAACTTTACTTAACAGTTATTCTTTTGGAAAATAGAATTGCAGCCACAAATATTGTCATCCCTCAGAGTAAATATTCTATGAGAATATCAAAATATGAATCATATCCCCTTTCAGGACAGGTGGCACTGACTCCTCTGGGTCTGGTGTATGGGAGAAATTTCCCTTGAGCAAAGAGGCTATAACTTTATTTACATAATGCTGTGCAACATTATCCTAAATAAACAAATATTCCTCATGATGACAACATTGGATCAAATATACCCAACTATTAGCATGGCCCTCACCAGCAGACACAATCTTCCAGCTGGGGATTTTCTCTCCTTGCCATTGAGAATTCACAAATGTTCCCCTGTGCAAATGCTGGAATCTCTATCTTGTTCTTTAACTCCTTGTCTCCCATTCATGCTCCTTAATTGTTAGCATTCTGTCTTATTCCCTCTTTTCTATACAGAGATCCCAGACCCCAGGCCCAGGAGTGATCCCCAGATGGCCAGGAATAGAGATCATATTTTCATTTTATTCCCTTGGCAAAGTCCCAATGGTAAGCAAGAACAAGCTAAGAGCTGAAACATACTAGCGTTACAAGCCATAATTCCAATGCTTTTACCATGTAAACAATTAAAAATAAAACATAATCAAAATAACTAGAATAAAACTATTCTACTGGACCAATAGAAAAGAGAATCAAGGATGGTTTTTTTGTGCATTGAGACCCCAGAAAAATCACTCCTTTTATTCATAACCATATGTCAAGTACCTTCATATGCAGGATTTATACTAAAGTTCTCCTTTGGGTTCTTGAAGTCCATATCATTGAAATGCAAATTCTGACAGGTCCAATCAAGTTTGATAGCATTGACCCAATAAAATACTGTTGACTGAGAAAAGTTGACTTAATAAGACTACTACTACTCATAAATAATACTTAT
Source organism: Sarcophilus harrisii (assembly GCF_902635505.1). Lineage (NCBI taxonomy): Eukaryota > Metazoa > Chordata > Mammalia > Dasyuromorphia > Dasyuridae > Sarcophilus > Sarcophilus harrisii. The sequence goes on along the minus strand of NC_045427.1, from coordinate 364,732,066 downwards.
TATATAACACTGTGAAGTTTACAAATTACATGCATACACATATATTGTGTATGTATACATATATATATATATATATCACATATGTCACTGAGTATATGTATTGTATGCACATATATATACATGCTTATATAAATATGTGTTTGTATTTTTAAAATGTTATCTGTAACTCAAAATCACTTTGTGAGGTAGGTATTACAAGCCTTAGTTTAATCATTTTACAGATGAGAAAACTGAAGCTGAGAGGACTGAAATAATTTAACCATGCTCATAAGAATGTATCAGAGTAAAGATATGAATCCAGACCTTTCTGACTGCAAGTTCAACACATTATTGACTATGTTATGCTATTTTATGTATGTATTTATTTAAAAAATTAAATAAAAAATAAAAAAAGAAAAGAAAAGATTTTTCATATGCACAGCAGAACCTAGGAGATAATTCAAAATATGAAACAATAAGTTTATATTTCAAAAGCATATCTAATAAATATAACTCATTGTAGTCAGACATCCCTCTTAGGGCCAAGTCTTTCCATATTTTTCTTAATCTACCAACTTATCATTTCCTATACTACAATAATTTTCCTACCTTATATTATTTATACTATATTATTGTTTTCTAACTATTAATTAATGTGATTAACAAATAGTGTTTTTCCTTGTTTTTCTCTTTTGCTTGAATTTATTTTAACTTTATTTTATTTTATTTATTTTAACTTTGTCTGAGATCAATGATTACTACCTCTTTTTTTCCTAATAAATTCTACTTCTTATTCTATTCTATCCAAATTCAGAAAGTAATGAATGTAAGTAAAATGACAATTTTTTTTTGGGCGGGGGCAGCAATTTAAGACTACCAACAATGAAAATGTACATTCTTACAAGAAGAAAGTAAGCTTAACTGAGGTACCATGCTTCTTTCTAGGAAAGATACAAAAATGAAAGATGGTAATGCTAATGACAATTATGGCAATGATAAGAACTGACTTTAAATAGCTCCCTTAAATATGTAAAATGCTCTACATATATTATCTAATTTAGTCTTTATCCTAAAAAAAGTATAGAATCTAGTAGCATTCACTACACCATGCAAAAAATAGATGAAGAAAAGAAGGATAAAATTAAAAATGAGTAGATCACTTCTAGGTGAAGGCACTTCATGAGAGGGATTAGCTGAATGTTAAAATGAAGAGAAATATTTTTAATAGCCAGATGTTTGTGTGTATGAGGGAACTTTAAAGCATGATCTTTATCTCTTTTTTATTTTTAATATTTCCCACTATTCTCCCTTCACCCATTAACAGATTCTTCCCTCTATAATAAATAAAGGCAAAGAAAACCTGTCAATATATTGGCCAAAACATGAGTATTACTCTGTACTCCTCATCCATCATCTCTGACACAGGATAGGAGGTATGCTTGCCAACAACAACTTCTGAAGACATTTTCAATTGGAAAATGAAAGAATTCAGAATCTGTCAAAGGTGTGTTCATTGTGTAAATTGAACGATGTGTTCTGATCATTTGACTTCGTATCAGCTCATTTAAGTATTCAAAAATGTTTCTAAAGCCTCCATATTCATTATTTATTAGAGCAACAATACTCTACTACATTGATGTACTAAAGTTAATTCAGCCACTTTCTAATTGATAGTTGCTCACGTTATTTCAAAATTTTTGTCACAACACAAATAATTGCTTTAAATATTCTTATACATAGTGATGGCCTTTGCAAACACATAATGTTGGATAAGGCAGAAGAAGGTTTGTGAAAGGCTAGTTTGAAAAAAGCCCGAAATATCTGAAGTAAAGCTTTGTTAAGGAAGAAAGGAAGATTGTTTGGGACTGGAATAAAAATAGATAGAGGAATGTATGTTTTATCCTACAATCACTGAGATGAAAAAAAAATCACTGAGGAAAAAAAATCCAGCAGAACATGATATGAACAGATAATTAGAAAGATTGCTTAAGTAATGATATGGAGAATCATTTTATACAATATCCACTCTTAGTCATTTATGGACCTAAAGTATGCAATATAGAAATAAGATTGATAATAAATGGCAGTACTCTTTAAAAATCTGTTATTAAATTCTGGAAATTCTTGGACTCAATTTGCTTATCTATGAAATAAATATGATAATACTTGCATTAACTAATGGAACAAATAGTGAAATGAATAGAAAATTTAGAAAATAATATATCTAAATCAATATATATACATATATTTAGATAATTATATATGTGTGTGTGTGTGTGCGCATGTGTGTATATCTACGTCTAGTCTATATCTATATCTATATATATATCTCCAAATCCAAGGAGAAAAAATAAAAGCTATGCTGAAAATCTGAATGGTATCCTGAAAGGAAGGGAAAAGAAAAACAAGTTTTTATTAGAATCAATTATTTAGTATAATTTCTATTGGGAAAATCAGAGTTAGTTAGAATACGACAAAAAAAAAACATAAAAGAAAAGAAAAAAATCTTTAAAAAAGATAAATAATCAAATGGTTATATCCTAAGAATGGTAGATAAATTATTGATCTTTCACAATACCACCATCTTTAAGAACCAAAGTGGAACAAAAATACCAAATATAGGCATGTACATGTGTGTGTGTGTATATATATATGTGTGTGTGTGTGTGTGTGTGTGTGTGTGTGTGTGTGTGAAGAAGAGGCAGAGACAGATACAGGCAGAGAGAGACTGAAAAAAAAGAAGAATATGAGGAAAAGGAGGAGGAGGAAGAGAGGAGGAAGAAGATGATGAAAACTAAAATATTAGAGAAAATAAAGAATGCAGAGTTAATGGGAGAAATTTGTCTTTCTTTAGTAATGGGCACAAAAGGATTGAAGATTACATAAGCATAGAAATAGGGCCATATTGTCAGGGTATTTGATATACCTTCTTCTAATCTGCATCAGGGAGGAGTGATTGGCAATAGGGGAAGCACATAGTGGAAACATATTGTAAAATAAATGAAAATATTAGCAGAAAAAAAGATGGAAGAAGGAGAATTTCAGCAAGTATAGAGATGAAGAGGAACCAGCCACAAGCCAAACGAAGTTGAACTACAGAGATCTGGTTAGGTAAAGAGAAAAAAAATATATAATTAAATGCAATGACTGTGAAAACAAAACTAACAATCTTAATTGAATTTGATTAAAAACACCAAATCTATAAAATGGAGGATGATGGTAGAATGGATCAGAAATCAAAACCCAACAATATTTTATTTACAAGAAACATACCCATTGTAAAACATAAAGATAAGCAGTTAAAAGGAGCTATTATAGTAGGATACCTCAGTTGAATTCAGAAAAGCAGGGATAATAATTATACTCTCAGAGATCAAAAGTACAAGTTGTCATAGTTAAAAGAGATAAGCAAACAAATAGTATTATTTTCCAAAGCTCCATAAAGAATAAAATGATATTAATATTAAACACATGTACTAAATGGTGCATTTAATATTTAAAGGGAAAATAATTAAACTATAGGGGAATATAGACAATAAAATAATAATTGTTGGGGATTTTCTTGTGCCCCTTTAAGACTTAGACAAATCCAACATAAAGATAGACAAATAAATAAAAAAAATTATTTAAGAAAACTGAATACAATTTCAGGGGAGGAAATGATAGACTCTTGTGAATTACTGAATGGAAGTTCTAAGATATATATAGATATAGATATATATCTATATATATCTATATCTATATATATCTTTATCTTTATCTTTATTGGCTTTACATAACAGACATGACCATGGCCATGACAATGAGAATTCAAAAATAAATTCAAAAAATTAAAAAATACCTTTAAAGTTCACACCTAAATAAAAATTGTAATAACCAAGATGAACTTGAAGAAAGCATTAAGACAAATGGAAATAAATAACATAATCCCAAAGGCTGAATGCATTAAAAATAATCAAAGAAACCAATAAATAACTACCAAAGAAAATTATATCAATGAGAAAACATACTAAAAATTTTGGGATATTAAAAAGTAGTCTTAAGGGGAAAATATAATTTTTATAATTACACATATCTAGACCTCTCTTTTTATTCCTTCCATCTACTTTCTTTCATTAAAGAGTAAGTTTTTTTTTTTTTTTTTTTCCCAGACAACATTGCTTTCCTGGCTTATCTCTCCAGCAACAACTGAACTTTTACTCATAACACCTAAACCATTAGTCCAAAATTGGAATGTTGTCATGCCCGTTTTATCCCACCTGTCTTTGCTATCTTCACTCAATAAACATTCCTCTTTTGAACTTCATTTGATTAAAATTTTCTACTCTTTTCAAAATCAATGAAAATATTTTGTATTGTTCCCCTAAGATATTTTCTTTCTTTAGTCAAGGAATTTATCACTTGATCACTTGACTTACTTTCTTTCCTTCTAATAATAGGTGACTTTAAAATCTATAGTCAATTCCTTTCTAACTCCACTCCTCTCAATTCCTCATTGTCCTTCAGTCCCATAATCTTCTTTACTGTATCACATTTTTATCATAATTACCCGTAAGGTTTCAAAAACTCTGGCATTCATCTATCTGACCATAAGCTCCTATCATTCCATCTTTTCCTGTATTCTATTCTTCCTAGATGTATTTTTCATCCTCAGCATGGTCTTTAGTTCCTTCATCTTTCAATAATTTCTCAGATAATTATACCTGTTCTGACTTTGTTCTTTCATTAATCAATCTGGACAACATTGGATCAAATGAACCCAACTATTAGCATGGCCCTCACCATCAGGCACAATCTTCCAGTTGGGGATTCTCTCTCCTTGCCACTGAGAATTCACAAATGTTCCCCAGTGCAAATACTGGAATATTCCCCAGTGCAAATGCTGGAATTTTTATCCTTGAAAAAATAATAGCAAAGTTCATCTTGAAGAACAAAAGATCAAGAATTTCAATAGAATTAATGAAAAAAATACAAATGAAGGTGCCTGGTTGTACCAGACCTAAAATCATATTATAAAGCAACAGTCATCAATACCATTTAGAACTGGCTAAGAAATAGAATATTTGATCATTGGAATAGGTTAGGTTCACAATCCACAATAGTCAATGACTATAGTAATCTAGTGCTTGATAAACCCAGACTTAAGCTTCTGGCATAAGAATGGACTATTTGACAAAAATTGCTAAGAAAAGTTGAAATTAGTATGGCAGAAATTAGGCGTTGACTAACACCTAATAACCCATACTTAAGAGAAAGTTGAAATGGGTTCATGATTTAGACATGATAGACAATAGTGATATTATAAGCAAATTAGAAGAACAAAGGATATCCTTTGTTTTGCTTAGATCTATGGAGAAAGAAGGAATTTGTGGCCAAAGAACATCATGAAATGCAAAATGAATCATTCTGATTATATTAAATTAAAAATTTTTGTACAAACAAAACCAATTCAGACAAAATTAGAAGGGAAGCAGAAAATTGGAGAAATTTTTTATATCCAAGTAATACATACAATTAACACATTGTTGCTGTAGTTGTGAACTGATCCAACCATTCTGTAGAACAATCTTGAATTATGACCAAAGGGATATTAAATTGTGCATATTCTTTGATCCAGCAATGTTTCTACTGAGCTTATATCCTAAAGAGATCATAAAAGAGGGAAAGAGACCTACATATGCAAAAAAATATTTCTGGCAACTCTTTCTATAGTGGCAAGAAATTGGAAATTGAGTGGATGCCCATCAGTTGGAGAATGGCTGAATAAATTATGCTATATGAATGTTATGGAATATTATTATTCTATAAGAAACAATCAACAGGATGATTTCAGAAAGGCCTGGAGAGACTCACATGAACTAAGTGATATGAATACAACCAAGAGAACATTGTACACAGTAACAAGATTATGTGATGATCAATTCTGATGGATGTTGCTGTTTTCAACAATGAGATGATTCAGGCCAATTCCAATAAACTTGCGGTGGGGAGATCCAACTGAATCCACAAAGGGGACTATCAGGATTGAATGTGGATCACAATACAATATTTTTATGTTTTTTTGTTTTTGTTGTTTGCTTTTGGTTTTCTTTCTCTTTTTTTCCTTTTTGTTTTTCTTGTGCAGCATGATAAATATGGAACTATCTATAGAAGAATTGCACATGTTTAATACATATTGGATTGCTTGTTATGTAGGGGAGGATGGAAAGAAAGGCGGGGGAGAAAAATTAGGAACATAAGGTTTTGCAAGCGTGAATGTTGAAAACTAACTTTGGATATATTTTGAAAATTAAAAAGCTAGCATTTAAACAAACATAAATAAAACAGCTACATGAAGAACAGTTGCAAAACAATTCCCCCAGTAAGATGGGACACAACTTTCATTTGCATGAACAAGATCTTTGAGAAGATAGGACTCAAACTTAAAGTACAACTATAACAAGGAATTTCTATAAATAACCTAATACAAAGGTGTATAGTACCTCATAACTTCTGGTTACTAAAAGTCCTTTGTTCTTTTTGTAACTTTTCTCTTGTGTGGCTCTCTACATAAACCTTAAAGATAATCTTGTCCTTCAGTGACTATTTCTCTATTTGGGGGGATGAGGGGCTGACTCTTTCTCTATGGCTGACTACTGCTTTTTGGCAATCACTGCTACTGTCCTAAGTTATTGGTAGGGCAACTGAAGGCTTGATAAATCTCTTCCATTCATGAAATTGCTTTGAGAGGAGGGAGGAACTCTTCAGGGGCTTAGTTGGAGTTATTCTAACACTAAATTGACCTGTTACTTTGATGTTTACTTCTCAACTCTGTTTGCTGTATTATGCATAGAAGGTGTATTTGATTATTTCAGTTACTTACAAAATATTCCCAAGTGGACTCATATGGCTTTATTCAATTATCAAATCATTTTTTCTTTCAATATGTTCAAAGAATTTTTAATGGCTACTTTCCACTTTTGAACAAATGGCTAAATCAAATGAATTCTTGGGCTTCTGGGCTTACATTAATTAAGGTGGGGAAAGAAACCCTTATACTTGAAATATCATTATAGGTTTATGGCTAAAAGGGAGCTCAGAGTTCATCTAGACTCTGTCATTTTAATTAGATGGAAACTGAGGTGTAGACAGATTAAAAAATTTGACCAAGGTCACATAGAAAGTATAAGAGAAGGCATTTGACCCAATTACTGGATTTATACAGAATCATAAAGAAGGAACTAGACTGCCGGCCATCTAGGGGAGGGGCTGGGGAGAAGGAAGGGAAAATTTGGAACAGAAGGTTTTGTAAAGATCAATGTTGAAAAGATTACCCATGCATATGTTTTGTAAATAGAAAGATGTTTTTTAAAAAGGAATGGAACCGTGAAAAAAAATTTAAAAAATAGCTATTGCCTGACATTTTTTACCTTTAACACAAAGGTGCCATGCATTATATTTATCTCTTCACATCATGCTGCTGCTGACAGGACACAAATTTATTGACAGAAGAAATTTTTGTTTTTCAACTCTGCTACATTTCACCAGCATCTACTGGATTTTCTTCAGTGCTAGGATCATGACTACTTCTTAAGATAGTTATCCCATTTTAAAATAGATCCCTCCTGGAATGGTTCTTGTTATGGTGACCTGGATCTATCTTCTCTGTCACTTCCAAATCATTAAGTTTAGAATATTTCAGGCAAGTTTGCTATGCTAAATTCTCAGAAAATAAATAAAAGCCAAAAGGAAAGACAGCCTTTTGTTGTTGTTGTTCTTGTAATTCTTCCATATTTATTGCTACCATTATCATGCTGCAGAAGAAAAATCAGATAAAAAAGGGAAAAAAATGAGAATGAAAACAAAATGCTAGCTAACAACAACAAAAAAGTAAATATATTATTTTGTGATCCATACTTCAATCCTCACAGTCTTCTCTGAGTGCACATGACCACTGGAACTGGCATGAATTAGGTTGCTGTTGAAAAGAGCCACATCCGGGGCACCTAGATTGTGCAGTAGATAGAGGACCAGCCCTGAAGTCAGGAGGTTCTATGTTAAAATATGGTCTCAAACACTTAAAACTTCCTAGTTATGTGACCCTAGACAAGTCCTTTAACTCCAATTGCCTCAGGAAAAAGAGAAAGAAAGAAAAGAGACTCATCCATCAGAACTGATTATTGTATAGTCTTGCTATTGCTGTGTAGAATGTTTTCCTGATTCTACTCACTTCACTTAGCATCAGTTCATATAAGTCTCTCCTGGTGTCTCCAAAATCATCCTACTTCACCAGATCTAAAATATATAGAGAATTGATTCAAATTCATAAAAATTTAAGCTATTGTCCAATAGAAAAAGGGTCAAAAGATATGAACAGACAATTTGCATATGAAGAAATTAAAACCATTTGTGTCATATGAAAAAATGCTCTAGATCACTATTGATGAGAGAAATGCAAATTAAAACAACTTTGAGGTACCATTACACACACCTCTAAGATTGACTAAGATGATAGTAAAGGATAAAGACGAATGTTGGTGGGAAAACTAGTGCAGTAATACATTGTTGGTGAAGTTGTGAACTGAGCTAATCATTCTGGAGAACAAAATGGAACTATGCCCAAAGGGCTACCAAACTGTGTATATTCTTGGATTGATCAGTGTCTCTACTGAGTCTGTATCCCAAAGAGATCATAAAAAAGGGAAAAGACTCTCTAGGAGCAAAAATGTTTGTGGTAGCACTTTTTGTAGTGGCAAGAAACTCTAACCTGAGTGCATGTCCATCAGTTGGAGAATGGCTGAACAAGTTATCGTCTATGAATGTTATAGAATTGTTATAGAATTTTATTGTTTTATAACAAATAATCAACAGGATGATTTCAGAGAGGCCTGAAGAGATTTACATCAACTGATGCTAAATGAAGTAAGTAGAAAACCAGGAGAATATTATACACAGAAACAGCGAGATTACATGATGATCAATTAGAATGGATGTGGCTCTTTTGAACAGCAAAGTGATTCAGACCATTTTCAATGGTCTGGTGATGAAGAGAGCCTTCTGCACTCAGAGAGAGGATTATGGGAACTGAGTGTGAATCACAACAAAATATATTTACTCTTTTGTTGTTGTTTGCTTGCATTTTGTTTTCTGTCATTTTTCCTTTTTTATCTAATTGTTCTTGTGCAGCATAATTGTGCAAATATGTATAGAAAAATTTTGCATGTTTAACATATATTGGATTTCTTGCCATCTAGGGGAAAGAGTAAAGGGAAAGGAGGGAAAAAATTGGAACCCAAAGTTTTGCAGATGTGAATGCTGAAACTTATCTGTGCATATGTTTTGAAAATAAAAAGCTTTAATCATTTTTTTAAAATGAGACCTTTATCAGAACCATTGGATGTATTTTTTTCTCATTTATTGCTTCCATCCTAATCTTGTCTGCATTGTTTTTGTTTGTATAAAGAATTTTTAACTTATTATAATCAATATTATCTATTTTGCTTTCCATAATGTACTCAAGTTCTTCTTTGGCACAAATTCCTTCCATCTCCATCGATGTTCTTCTAATTTGCTTATAGTGTCATTCTTTATGTCTAAATCATGAACCCATTTTGACATTATCTTAGTATAGGTAGTTAGGTGTGGGTCAATGTCTAGTGTCTGCCATACTAATTTCCAATTTTCCCAGAAATTTTTGTCAACTAGTGTTTTCTTATCTCAGAAGTTGAGATCTTTGGGTTTATAAAACACTAGATTACTATAGTCATTTATTATTGTATCTTGTGAACCTAACCTATTCCCCTGATCGACGACTCAATTTCTATAGCCACTACCAAATGATTTTGATGATCTCTGCTTTATAATATAATTTTAGGTCTAGTACAACTAGACCATCTTCATTTGCATTTTGTCATTAATTTTCTTGAAAGGAAAAATGAAATTTCCTTGAAAAATTTCAAGTTTCCTTGAAACAAATCCTTTTGTTCTTCCAGAACAACTTTATTATTATTTTTTCTAGCTCTGTAAAATAATTTCTTGGGAGTTTTATTGACATGGTACTGAGTAAGTAGATTAATTTAGGTAGCATTGTCATTTTTATTGTATTATCTCAGCCTACCTATGAGCACTTGATATTCTTCCAGTTAATTAGATTTAATGTTATTTATGTAGAAAGTAATTGTGTTCATATAATTCCCAACTTTTCCTTGACAGGTAGACTCCCAAATATTTTATGTTATTATCAGTTATTTTAAATGGAATTTCTCTTTGTATCACTTGCTGGTGGACTTTGTTAGTAACATCTAAAAATGGTGATGATTTATGTGGATTTATTTTGTGTCTTGCAACTTTGCAAAAGTTGTGAATTGCTTCTTGCTAATTCTGTAGGATTCTCTAAGTATACCATCCTATCATCTGCAAAGAGTGACAACTTGGTTTTCTCATTACCTACTCTTAATTCCTTTCATTTCTTTTCCTTTTCCTATCGCTAAAGTTAACATTTCTAATACAATATTGAATAGTAATGGTGATAGTGGGCAACCTTGTTTCGCCCCTGATCTTATTTGTTCATTCCCATTACATATGATGCTTGCTGATAGTTTTAGACACTACTGATTGTGATGACCACATATTTTAAAATCAGCCGGAGTCAGGAATTCAGGTTAGGGGGAAATCTTCAATCTTTTATTCTCCGTAGAGATGAAAAATCAGAGGTAGAAGGGGATTAGAGGTAAAAGGAAACTGAGTCAAGAAGCTAGACAGACCAGAAGCCACGAGACCAGCAGCCACCAGAACCGAATCCAGCCAGCAATCTCTCCCAGTCTCTCTTCCTGCCCCTGTGCCTCCACCCACCAAAATCATCATTTCCTATTCAACACATCAGGACTTGCCCACAGAGAGTGGGCGGGGGCAATTCTTTCTCCAAGCATATATATTAACAGAGTATAGTCCAATTACTATTTAGCCTCATGTGCTTGGGACCTCAGTGCATCATCTCAAGCCTCAGCCCATTACAACTGATCATTTTAAGGAAAACTCTATTTATTCATATAGTCTCTAGTGTATTAAGAAGAATAGGTGTTGGATTTTGTTAAATGCTTTTTCTGCATCTATTGAAATAATCATATGATTTTTGTTTGTTTGGTTATTGATATAGTCAATTATGATAATATTTTTCCTTATATTGAAATAACCCTTCATTCCCATTATATATCCTACTTGGTCATGGTATATTATACTAGTGTTAACCTACTATAACTTCTTTGCTAATATTTTATTTAAGGTGCTTGCATCAATATTCATTAGGGAAATTGCTGTATAATTGTCTTTCTCTATTTTGACTCTATCTGGTTTAAGTATCAACAACATATTTATATGAAGGGTATTCTTTAATCAAAATGAACCCACATTTGAATAAGGGAAGATAACATGTAATATTAAAATTAAAGATTGGAAGAATTTAGGAAGTAAAACATCTGGAGAGTCAGAATAGTTCAGTGCAAATAGAAGACATTACCTTGCTTTGCTAGCCTGGAAACTTAAGTGCAAATTCTAGGAGGATCTGACCAATTTGAAGAAGAAAAAGAGAGAGTGATCTTCCAGGGTGAAAAGGCTGCTGGATCATGGTGGAGAAAGAAATCCAAAGCATTCTATCACTTACTCTATGTCAGTGGTTCTCAAGCTTTTGTTTTCAGTATCTTTATCCTATTAAAAATTATTGAGGATCTCTCCAAAGTGTTTTTGTTTATCTGGGTTATATTTATAGACATTTATCATATTGGAATAAAAACTATTTTTGAATTTGTAGACCTTCTAAAAGGGTTTCAGAGATCCCCGGGATTCTCTAGACCATACTTTGAGAACCACTGCTCTATGTTCTACTTTTTAGATTAAACTAGAATAAATCTTATTTTATTCCCATATTATAGCCTTTCAGATCCTTGAAAATAGCTATCATATGCTCCCTTAGTCTTCTCTTGTCAAGCCTAAATATTTTCAAGGTGCTTTAACTGATTCTTTTCCAATGGAGTTTTTCATTCCTTTGATGTTCTGATATATCTCCTATATGCAAAATAAGTTTTTATTAATGCCCTTAAGAAATTGTGATATTTAAAAGTTGGAGCAATATTTGATAGGTGGAATGGTTAAGAAAGAGTATTTTCCTAGACAATGTACCTTTCATCATTTAAGAAGCAGATGAGTTTTATTATCAATTTTAGTTAGCATATTTATTCATATAGAATATTAATATTCATATGTTAAAGAACATTAAATCTACCGGATGTTTTTCATTGGAACTTTTTTCTAGTTCAGTGTCTCTGTCCTGTTTTTAGGTACTTTAATTTTTAATCACAAGTCTAGAAAGCACCATTTATCCATTTATGTTCCCTCTTCTTAGATTCATGACATTATGACCTGTCCAAGTAAAGGCAGCATGGGATAATGGAAAGGCGACTGCATTTCAAATTAAATATTTTGCTTCAAATCTTGGCTCTGATACTGATCACTCATGTGAAAAATTTACTAAGCAGTGTCACCTTTCTGGACTTGTTACCCTTATTTGGAAAGTGAGAGAGTTAAACAAGATAATCATTAAAAGTTCTTTCTAGCTAAAATTTCTATGAATTCTTTTTGGATACTAATTATAATCTAGGATGTTAATGATCCCTTCCAGCTTTTTGTCATTTGCCAATTGGAAACTCATGCAATCTACATCTTCATCCAAGTCAATGATGAAAAAACTATTAGACACAAGGCCAAAAACAGATTCTTAGGGTATTCTTAGATCCTACTCTTAAAGCTGGCATCAATTCTTTAATATTTGTTAGATGTGAGTAATTAATTAATTTCAAATCCACACACAGTAACTGTATCATAACCTTCCACACATACCAGAATAAGCAGTCTGTATTTTATTTTCTAGGCAATATGGAACCAATAAAGCTTTAGAGGAAGACATTAATATAGACATATCAATACATTTGAAAAAAATTTGTTACTGTGTAAAGAATGGGAAAAGAATGGAGGAAGGAAAAAACACTTGAACAAGGGAGTTATTATAATAGACTAGACATAATGAAGACCAGAATTAATGCAATGACAATGGAAGTACATGGGAAGAAAGATGTGCATAATTCTGTGACAGCTGGATTTATAAGACTTGGGAATACTTGAATTGTGGGGAGGGATTGAGAAAGTGAAGAGCTGGTTTTGAGTTTAGTTGGATAGAAGTATGATTCTTCTAGCAAAAGGAATATGACATCTTGAAATAGAGCTAAATTTCTCTTGGGCAGAGAAACACAAATGCAGATGATAAATTAGTTTTTTAACATGTTGAGTTTGAGGTGTGCCTTTAGAACACTCAAGTGCAGAGATTCAATTGGCAAGTAGAAATATGGACTGGGACTCAAGGTATAGACTATATATAAAAGTATGCACTTGAAAATTATCTTCATAGAAGTGAAAAACTATTAATGAAAATGAAATTAGTCATTGGAAAAGCCTGAAGGGAAAAAAAAAGATAGAGAAAAGAGCCAATTTGGCAGTATCATAAGAAGCAATGGAAAGAGTCAAGAGAGACCAGAGTTTAACTTCATCTTTGTAATTTGCTAGCTTTGTTACTAAGGATAAATTGCATGATCTCACAAAACTTCGATTTCCTCATCTATAAAAATGAAGTATATATCAATCTCTATAGGGTTAATGTGAAAATCAAATGAGGAATTATATGATAAATATTTCTTCTCCTCCCCAAACTTGAAAAGTAATATAAAAGGTTATATTATCATAATTTTTTTTCTTTTAATGACCCATGCTAGAAAAGTATAAAATAAACCAGTGAAGGCAATTTAGAAGAGCTCAAACAGGTAAAAGAAGAATCAGAAAAAACAATCAGTATCATAGATGTTAAGATTAAATTTATGTATATATATATATGTGTGTGTGTGTGTGTGTGTGTGTACTATCCATATACATATATGTATACACACATACATACATACACACACACTATATATATATATAATGTCCCAGAAGAAAGTGTGGCCAACAGTAACAAATATAATTGAAAAGCCAAATAGCATGAAGACTTAGAAAAAGTCATCTATTTGGAAAGCACAGAAGCTTGTATTATACTGCCATTTCAATAGTTAAGGGAATGTATACCATAAACAAATTAAGAAAAAACAGGATAATTTACCTATCATATCTTTAGAGAAGGGAGGAAGAACTAGAGAACATTATGAAAGATAAAATGGATAACTTTGATTACATTACAGTTTTTGCACAAACAAAACAACAGAAATAAGATTAAAAGGGAAGTACAAAGCTGGGGGAAATCTTTACATCCAGTATTTCTTTTTTTTATTTTTTTAATAACTTTTTAATTGACAGAACCCATGCCAGGGTAATTTTTTACAACATTATCCCTTGCACTCACTTCTGTTCCGATTTTTCTCCTCCCTCCCTCCACCCCCCTCCCCCAGATGGCAAGCAGTCCTATACATGTTAAATAGGTTACAGTAGATCGTGGATACAATATATGTGTGCAGAACCAAACAGTTCTCTTGTTGCTCAGGGAGAATTGGATTTAGAAGGTATAAATAACCCGGGAAGAAGAACAAAAATGCAAGCAGTTTACATTCATTTCCTAGTGTTCTTTTTTTGGTGTAGTTGTTTCGGTCCATCCTTGATCAATTGAAACTAAGTTAGATCTTCTCTTTGTCGAAGAAATCCACTTTCACCAGAATACATCCTCATACAGTATCATTGTTGAGGTATATAATGATTTCTTGGTTCTGCTCATTTCACTCAGTATCAGTTCATGTAAGTCTTGCCACTCCTCTCTGTATTCATCTTGCTGGTTGTTTCTTGCAGAACAATAATATTCTATAACATTCATATACCACAATTTACTCAACCATTCTCCAATTGATGGGCATCCATTCATTTTCCAGCTTCTAGCCACTACAAACAGGGCTTCCACAAACATTCTGGCACATACAGGTCCCTTTCCCTTCTTTAGTATCTCTTTGGGGTATAAGCCCAGTAGAAACACTGCAGGATCAAAGGATATGCACAGTTTGATAACTTTTTGAGCGTAGTTCCAAATTGCTCTCCAGAATGGCTGTACATCCAGTATTTCTGAAGGAAAAAGGTGTCATTTCTAAAATACGAAAAGAACCACATCAAATTTATAGGACTACAAGTAATTTCCCAATTGATAAAAGGTAAAAGAACATGAACAGAAAATATTCAGATGATGAAATTAAAGCCATTTATAGTTATATAAAAATGTTCTAAGTTAAAATTGATTAAAGAAATACAAATTAAAACAACTCTGAGGTACTTCACACCTCTCAGATTGGCTAAGATGACAGGAAAAATAATGATAAATATTGGAGGGTATGTGGGAAAAATGGGACACTATAATATTGTTGATGGAGTTCTGAAATGATCAAACCATTCTGGAGAACAATTTGGAATTATGCCCAAAGAGCTATCAAACTGTGCATAGCCTTTGACCCAGCAGCGCCATGACTGAGTCTATATCCCAAAGAAATCATAAAGGAGGGGAAATGATCCACATGTGCAAAATTGTTTTTAGCAGCTCTTTTTGTAGTACCAATGAATTGGAAAAGGAATGGATGCCCATCAAATGGCGAGTGGCTAAATAAGTTGAGGTATATGAAGGTAATGGAATATTGTTGTTCTATAAAAATGATTATAAAAAGCCTTGTAAAGATATTCACAAACTGATGTTGAGTGAAACAAGCAGAACCAGGAATATATTGTAAATAATAATTGCAAATTGTGTGATGATCAACTATGAAAAGGTGGCTTCTTCTCAGTTATCCAAAGAATCCCAAAAGACTTTGGACAGAAAATGGTTTCCGCATCCAGAAAAAGAGCTAAGGAGACTGAATGTAAATCAACACGTACTGTGTTCATTCCTTTTTTTAAAAATCTCTCCCATGGTTTTTCCCTTTTGCTCTGATTTTTCTCTTTCAACATGATTCATAAAACAATGTGTATTAAAAATAAATTAATTGGGGGGGCAGAGTTAAGATGGTGGAGATGGCACACATTTCTCTCTGACCTTCTTTACAACCCTCACAATAATTATGAAATCCAGCCTCTGAATTAGCTCTGGACCAGCAGAAACCACAAATATTGGAAGTGCAACAAATTAATCAGCAGAAGATAATTTTGAAGATTGCTAGAAAAGGTCTGTTTCAATAGGAAATGGGAAGGATGGAGGTAAACAGCACAATCAACTGAGTACAAACTCCAGTGCAGATAGTTCAGAGTCCCAGTGACTTATTATTTATTTATTCTTTATTATTATTTATTGTTTCCTCCCATAGATTCTCAGCCACATGGAGTCTGCAGCACCACATGGAGACAGATCATAAAAGGTCTCTTTCAGTTGAAAACAAGAGAGAGGCAGCCTAGTACAAACAGTTGACTACAAATGCCAGCACAGACAGCTCAGTCCCGGGGTGTTGCTGAGTTCATTGGCATTACTGACTCTACAAGGCAGTGTAGACTCTGTGTGGCAGAAAAATCTGTCTATGTGTGTGGGGGGGATTTACAGGAATCTATAACAGTGTTGGGCACTCTGCCCTGCTTGCAAGACAGTAGATCAGCAGAGAAGTTATAAAACATCCAAAACAAACAAAACAGATCAATAGTGAACCCCAAAACACGAGACAGTCATGAGACCGGGCCATGCCCACCCAGCATGGGGAGTGAATCAGTACTGACCCAGCACAGCTGCTGTACTTGGAAAACCTCCACCTCTCTAAAGGCAGACCTTAACTTTTTTTTAAAAAAATGAGTAAAAAAAATAAAGAGGACTCTGATGATAGACAGCTTTTATGGCAAAAGAGAAGAACAGATTTAAAACCTGAGGAGACTAAAGATAGATTGTCTCCAAATAAAGCTGCAAAAGGCAATATAACCTAGTTCCCATCAACAAGGCTCTCCTACAAGAAATTAAAAAGGATCTTAAAAGACAGCCAAAAGAAAACTGGGGAAAGGCAATGAAAAATTTGCAAGAGGGTTTGGAAAAGGCAACATAGAAAATATCTGAAGAAAATTCACCACAAAATAGACAGTGAAATGGAAAAAGCATGTAACTTATTAAAAGATAGATTTGATAAAATGGAAAAAGAAAGCAATTCCCAGAAAAACAGAATTTGTGAAAACAGGAAAAAAATAACTCCCTAAAAACCAGAACTTGTGAAATGGAAAAAAAATCCATACAACAAAACAACTCATT
Organism: Sarcophilus harrisii; assembly: GCF_902635505.1. NCBI lineage: Eukaryota > Metazoa > Chordata > Mammalia > Dasyuromorphia > Dasyuridae > Sarcophilus > Sarcophilus harrisii. Next base: position 364,714,827 of record NC_045427.1, on the reverse strand, counting down.
TAAAAATTCAATTGGACAAATACAAAAAGAAGTAAAAAAAGTACACAAAGAAAATAATTCTCTAAAATTCAGAATTTAACAAACATAAATGAATGACTCAATGAGACAAGAATCAATCAATGAAAACAAAAAAAAAAATAGAAAAAAGTGTAAAATTTCCCTAATTGGGAAATCAACCAACCTGGAAAATAGATCTAGGAGAGACAATCTAAGGTTTATTGGACTCCCTGAAATACATGATGAAAAAAAGAGCCTAGATTCTATCTTTCAGCAAATTATCAAAGACAACTGCCTGGATATCATAAAAGCAGAAGGTAAAATAACCATTGAATGAATTCACCAAACAGCTACTAAAAGAGACCCCAATATTAAAACTCCAAAGAATATTGTAGCCATATTTGAGAACTTTTGGATCAAGGTAAAATATTATAAGCAGCCAGAAAGAAACAATTCAAATACTGAGGAGCCACAAAAAGGATTACTCAAGACCTAGCAGCTTCCACCTTAAAGGATTGAAGGGCCTGGAATCTAATATTCTGAAACTTTGGTTTCACTGAGAAATAACTCTCATCTTATACAAAAGTGGGAGGGGAAAGAGCAAAAGGAAAGAGGTAGGCTAAATAAAAGGGGAAAGAGAAATTGTAGGGGAAAGGTATAAGAAAGGAGGAGGGTCTCTAAAGGGGGAACACTGATTGAGGCAAGTAGTGTTTATAAGTAAAATACTGGGGAGAAGATAAAGTGGAAAAGGAAAGAGAAAAGTATAATTTGGGGTTAATAAGATGGCCAGAAATACATAATTAGTAGTTTTAATTGTAAATGTAATAATGTATAATAAAGATGACAATACTACCTAAACTAATCTATTTATTTAGCTCTATACCAATCAGACTCCCAAAAAACTCTTTTAATGACTTAGAAAAATAACAACCAAGTTCATATGGGAAAACAAAAGATCAAGAATTTCAAGGGAATTAATAAAAAAAAATCAAATGAAAGTGGCCTAGCTGTACCAGATCTAAAATTATATTATAAATCCGTGCTTTCCAAAGCTATTTGGTATTGGCTAAGAAATAGATCAGTGGAATAGGTTACATTCAAAGAAGAAAACAGCCAATAACTTTAATAGTCTAGTGTTTGACAAACCTAAAGAAAAAAAAAAACCCAAAAAATGTGAATGCGGTGAACTCTCCCATAAAATGAAAGCAAATAGCAGACTGGATTAAAAGCCAGAATCCCACAATATGTTGTTTGCAAAAAAACATCTAAAGCAGAGTGATACATACAGAGTAAAAGTAAAAAGTTGGAGCAGAATCTATTATGCTGCAGATGAACTAAAAAAAGCAAGGATACCCATCCTGATCTCAGATCAGGCATAAGCAGAAAAAAATAAATAAATAAAAGGGATAAGGAAGGAAACTATACTTTGCCAAAGGGTACCATAGATAATGAAGCAATATCAATATTAAACATATATGCACCAAGTGGTGTAGCATTTAAATTCCTAAAGGAGAAGTTAAGAGAGTTGGAGATGAAATAGATAGCAAAACTATAATAGTGAGAGATCTCAACCTTATACTCTGAGAACTAAATAAATCAAACCACAAAATAAATAAAAAAGAAGTTAAAGAAATAAATAGACTATTAAAAACTAGATATGATAAGTCTTTGGAGAAAATTGAATGGAGACAGAAGGAAGTACACTTTGTTCTAGGCAATTCATAGAACCTATACATAATTGATTATATATTAGGACATAAAAACCTCAAAATCAAATGCAAAAAGGCAGAAATAATTAATGCATCTTTTTCAGATCATGATAAAATCAAAATAACATCCAATACAGGTCCAGGGGAAAATAGACCAAAAAGAAATTGGAAACTAAATGATTTCATCCGAAAGAATGAATGGGAGAAACAGCGAATCATAGACACAATCAATAATTTCATCCATGAGAATTACAATAATGAGACAACATACCAAAATTAGTGGGATGCAGACAAAGTGGTAATAAGGGGATATTTTATATCTCCAGGTGCTTACTTGCAAAAAAAAAAAAAAAAAGAGAGAGAGAAAGAGAAGATCAATAAATTGGGCTTGCAACTAAAAAAGCTAGAAAAAGAACAAATTAAAACCCCTCAATCAAATACCAAACTTGAAATGCTAAAAATAAAAGGAGACATCAATAAAATTGAAACTTAAAAATCTATTGAATTAATAAATAAAAATAAGAGTTGGTTTTATGAAAAAAAACAACAAAATAGATAAAACTTTAGTTAATTTGATTTAAAAAAAGGAAACGGGAAAATCAAATTGTTAGTCTCAAAAATGAAGTCTCTTCCACCAATGAAGAGGGAACTAGAATAATTATCAGAAGTTGCGTTGCCCAACTTTATGCCAATAAATCTGACAATCTAAGTGCAATGGAGGATTACCTATAAAATATAGATTGCACAGATCAACAGAAGAGGAAATTACTTAAATAGCCCCATTTTAGAAAAAGAAATCGAACAAACTATTAATCAACTCCTTAAGAAAAAATCCCCAGGACCATATGGAATGTAAATTCTATCAAATATTTAAAGAACAATTAACTTCAACTATTTGGAAAAAATAGAGAATGAAGGACTCCTACCAAATTTCTTTTATGACACAGACTTAAAATAATCAGTAGCATCTATTTAAAACCATCAGCAAGCATCATATGTAATGGGCATAAACTAGAACCATTCTCTCTCTCTCTCTTTTTTTTTTTTATTTAATAACCTTTTATTTACAGGTTATATGCATGGGTAACTTTACAGCATTAACAATTGCCAAACCTCTTGTTCCAATTTTTCACCTCTTACCCCCACCCCCTCCCCTAGATGGCAGGATGACCAGTAGATGTTAAATACATTAAAATATAAATTAGATACACAATAAGTATACATGACCAAAACATTTTTGCTGTATAAAAAGAATCAGACTCTGAAATATTGTACAATTAGCTTGTAAAGGAAATAAAAAATGCAGGTGGGCATAAATATAGGGATTGGGAATTCAATGTAATTGTTTTTAGTCATCTCCCAGAGTTCTTTCTCTGGGCATAGCTGGTTCAGTTCATTACTGCTCCATTGGAACTGATTTGGTTGATCTCATTGCTGAGGATGGCCAGGTCCAGCAGAACTGGTCATCATATAGTATTGTTGTTGAAGTATATAATGATCTCCTGGTCCTACTCATTTCACTCAGCATCAGACTAGAACCATTCTCATTAAGATCAGGAGTAAAATAAGGTTGCCCACTATCACCATTGCTATTTAGTATTGTATTGTCAATGTTAGCCTTGGCAATAAAAGAAGAAAAAGAGATTAAAGGAATTAAAGTAGGTAATGAGGAAACCAAATTGTCACTCTTTGCAGATGATAAGATGATATATGCTTAGAGAACCCCAGAGAATCAACTAAAAAGCTGTTAGAAATAATCCACAACAACCCTTTTTGTAGTGGCTAGAAACTGGAAATTAATTGGATGCCCATCAATTGGAGAATGGCTGAATAAATTGTGGTATATGTATGTTATGGAATATTATTGTTCTGTAAGAAATGACCAGCAGGAAGATTTCAGAAAGGCCTGGAGATACTTACATGCACTGATGCTGAGTGAAATGAGCAGGATCAGGAGCCAATTATATAGTTCAACAACAATACTATATGAGCATCAATTCTGATGAACATGGCTCTCTTCAACAATGAGATGAACCAAATCAGTTCCATTTGTTCAATAATGAATAGAATCATCTACACCCAGCGAATGAACTCAGAGAAATGAGTGTGAACCACTACATAGCATTTACAATCCCTCTGTTTTTATCTGCTTGCATTTTTTATTTCCTTATCAGCTTAATTTTACATTATTTTAAGGTCCAAATATTCTTGTACAGCAAAATAACTGTATGGATATGTATGCATATATTGTATTTAACATATACTTTAACATATTTAACATTGATTGGTCTACCTGCCAATCTGGGGGAAGAGGGGAAGGAGGGGAAAAGTTGGAACAGAAGGTTTTGCAAGAGTCAATGCTGAAAAATTACCCATGCGTATATCTTGTAAATAAAAAAGCTATAATAAAAAATACAAGAAAGAAACAATCCATAATTTTAGCAAAGCAGAATACAAAATAAATCCACATAAATCATCAGCATTCTTATACACCACTAAGAAAATCCAACAGCAAGAGATACAAAGAGAAATTCCATTAAAAATAACTGTTGAGAGTCTGATTCTTTTTGTACAGCAAAATAACGGTTTGGTCATGTATACTTATTGTGTATCTAATTTATATTTTAATATATTTAACATCTACTGGTCATCCTGCCGTCTGGGGGAGAGGGTGGGGGTTAAGAGGTGAAAAATTGGAACAAGAGGTTTGGCAATTGTTAATGCTGTAAAGTTACCCATACATATAACCTGTAAATAAAAGGCTATTAAATAAAAAAAATTAAAAAAAATAACTGTTGATAATATAAAATATTTGGGAATTTATCTGCCAAGGGAAAGTCAGGAACTATATAAGCAAAACTTCAAAACACTTTCCACACAAATAAAGAAAAAAATCTAAGCAATTGGAAAAATATCAAGTGCTTGTGTATAGGTTGAGCAAATATAATAAAGATGACAATATTCCCTAAACTAATCCCTTTATTTAGTGATATTCTGTAAGGGTTAAAAAGCCTCTAGAAGCAAGGAATGCAGTTCAAGGCATGTGGGAGGACCTGAGGGATGAGAGGTTCTGAGGCGCAGGCAAGTCCTAAATGGAGGTGGGGCATAGCCCCAGGAGGCGGTGTCTGACCCCAGGTGCCACATCTCCCTCCTTAGTGCTCTCAAAGCCTAGCACGCCTCCCTCCTTCTTCTCGGGCCCATCCCATTATTCCAGGTTCCTAGAGGACCTCCCCTTCCCCCAGAACCTCAAGGGGGTATAAATATATGCTATCTAAGAATAAAGTTCTCTTTCGCTTCACCCCTACCTCCTGGTGATCTGTCTCTATGGGATCCGTGTTGGTGCCCAAAGACGGGTAAGTGTGGCCTAGCTGTGCCGTTGACAAATGGGCATTAAGAGTAGCTCAAAGAGGAGCTACCTGGTAGAGTAGTCCATAGGGCCGTAACAATATTCCAATCAAACTCCCAAGAAACTGTTTACTGACCTAGAAAAAATAACAATAAAATTCATCTGGACAAATAAAAGGGCAAGAATTTCAAGGAATTAATGAAGAGATAAGAAAATGAGGATGGCCTAGCTGTACCAGAATGCGTGTATGAAACAACAAATCATGGAAATAATTGAAAATTTCATCCAAGAGAATGACAATAATGAGTCAATGTACCATAAAAGTACCAAAATTTATGTGGTGCAGCCAAAGCAATTCTTAGGAGAAATTTTATGTCTCTCGATGTTTACTTGCATAAAATAGAGAAAGAGAAGATCAATGAATTGGGCATGCAAATAAAAAGGTTAGAAAAAGAACAAATTAAAAACACTAAGTTAAATATCAAATTTGAAATTCTGAAAATAAAAGGGGAGATTAATAAAATTGAAAATAAGAAAACTATTGAACTTAGAAAAAACTTTCATGAAAAAAAAACCCAACACAACAGATAAACTTTTAATTAATCTGATTAGAAAAATGAAAGAAGAAAATCAAATTCCTAATATCAGAAATGAAAAGGGAGAACTTTACCCCAGTGAAGAGATTAGAGCAAAAATTAAGAGCTATTTTGTCCAACTGCATGCCATTAAATATGATGATCTAAGTGAAATGAATGAATATTTAAAAAATATAGATTGCCCAGATTAACAGAGAAATTAATTTCTAATAATAATTTCTATTTTAATAAACAAATAATGATAACTAAATAAATCAATGATTTCTTGTTTTAGAAAAACAAATTGAACAAGGTATTAATCAACTCTCTAATAAAAAATCTTCAACACCAGTAAATTCTAGAAAACATTAAAGGAAAAATTACTTTCAATTCTATGCAAACTATTTGGAAAATTGGAAAAGGAGGAGTCCTACCAAATTCCTTTAGTGTCACAGATATGGTGCTGCTACCATATATTGGGTAGGGTCAAAACAGAGAAAGAAAAGTATATACCAATTTCCCTGATGAATCCTGATGCAAAAATCTTAAATAAAATATTAGCAAAGCAGATTATCATGAAGTTAATGCATCATTGACTAAGCTGGATTTATAACATGAATTTAGGACTGGTTCAATATTAAGAAAACTATTAGCATAATTGACTGTATCAGTAACAAAACAGGAACCATATAATTATCTCAAGAGGAGCAGAAAAAGCATTTGACAAAGTCCAACACCCATTCCTATTAAAAACACCAGAGAGTATAGGAATAAATAGAGTTTTCCTTAAAATGATAAGTAACTATCTAAAACCATCAGCAAGTATCCTATGGAATGGATATAAATTAGAACCATTCCTAAGAAGATTTTGGGGTGAAATAAGGTTGCCCTCTATCAACAGTATTATTCAATATTTTTTAGAAAGATTAGCTTTAGCAATAAGACAACAATAAATTAAAGGAATTTGAGTAGGTAATGAGGAAACAAAATTATCACTGCAGATAATATGAGGGTATAATTAGAGAATTCTAGAATTTTAGAAACAATTCACAACTCTAGCAAAGTTGCAGCATACAAAATGAATTCTATATGTTACCAACAAAGTCCAACAGCAATAGATACAAAGAAAATTTCCATTTAAAATAACTATAGATAATATATTTTGATGTCTACCTTCCAAGACAAAATCAGGAACTATATCAACTCAATTATAAAGTATTTTCTACATAAATAACATTAGATCTAAACATTTTGAAGAATGTGAAATACTCAAGGGTAGACCAAGCTAATTTAATAAAAATGACCATTCTACCTAAATTAATCAACTTATTCAGTGCATGCCAATCAAACTGAAAAGAAAAACTACTTTACAGAACTAAAAAACAAAATAACAAAAAAGCTCATCTGGAAGAAAAAAAAAGGTCAAGAATTTCAAGGGAATTAATGAAAACAAAATGCAATTAAATGTTGCCTAGCTGTACCAGAAGTAAAACTATTTTATAAAACAGATGTCATCAAAACCATGTGGTATGGCTAAGAAATAGAGTAACTGATCAGTAGAATAGATTAAATTCGTAATCTCCAAGAACTCAACTTAGGGGATAAAATTTGCTGAGAAAACTGAAAAATAGTATGGCAGAAACTAAACATGACCAACACCTAACACCCTATACCAAGATAAGGTCAAAATGAGTTCATGATTTATACATAATGAATGACAATATAAGCAAATAAGAAGAAAGGACAGTCTACCTCTCAGATATGTTTAGAAGAAATGAATTTATGTCCAAAGAAGAGCTAGAGTACCTTATGAAATGTAAAATATATATTTTAATTATATTGTTATATTAATTTGATTATATTGTTAAAATTTTATCAAGTTTATTATATCATTTAGTTAATTTTAATTAATTCATTAAATTAATTATATTAAGTTAATTTTTTAACAAACAAAACCAATGCAGCCAACATTAGAAAGGAAGCAATAAATTGGGTAAACATTTTTATATTCAAGAGTTCTGATAAAGGCCTCACTTCTAAAATATTTAGATAATTGAGTCAAATTTATAAGAATACAAGCCATTCTCCAATTGATAAATTGTCAAAAAATATGAACAATTTTCAGATGAAGAAAAATAAAGCCATTTCTATTCATATGAAAAAATGCTGTAAATCATTATAAATCAGAGAAATGCAAATTAAGATAATTCTGAGGTACCACTATACACCTCTCAGATTGGCTTAGATGACAAGAAAATATAATGATACATGTTGGAGTGGATGTGGGGAAACTGGGACACTAATTCATTGTTGGTGGAATTATGAACCAATTCAACCATTCTGGAAGACAGTTTAGAACTATGCCCAAATGACTAACAAACTGTCCCCCCCCCCCCCCGCCCCAGCAGTGTCTATACTGGGCCTGTATCCCAAAGAGATCATAAAAATATAAAAAAAAAATCCATACTGGCAAAAATGTAGCAGCCATTTTTTATATTGGCAAGGAACTGAAAACAGAGTGGATGCTCATCAGTTGACCAATGGCTGAATAAGTCATGATACACGAATGTTATGGAATATTATTGTCCTGTAAGAAATGATCAGCAGGATGATTTAAGAAAGGCCTGGAAAGATTTATATGAACTGATGCTAAGAGAAGTGATTATAATCAAAGAATATTGTACATAGCAAAAACAAGATTATGTAATGATAAATTCTGATGTATGTGGCTCTTTTCAACAATGAGGTGATTCAAGCCAATTCAAGCCAATCACAACAGAGTTGTGATGGAGAGAGTCATTTACATCCAGTAAGTGGATTATTAGGACTGAATGTAGATCACAACATAGTATTTTCACTTTTTTATTGTTTGCTTACTTTTTCTTTTTTCTTCCTTTCTCATTTCCCCCCCCTTTTATCTGATTTTTATGCAGCATGATAAATATGGAAATATGTATAAAGAATTGTACATATTTATCATATACTGAATTGCTTGCTGTCCAGGGGAGGAAATGGGGGAATGGAGAGAGAAAAATTCAGAACAGGATTTTTCAAGGGTGAATGTTGAAAACATTCATATATTTTGCATATATTTTGAAAATAAAAAAAATATTTAAAAGAAAAAGAAAAATTAAGGATAGTAATACTGATGAGACATAATATTGATACAACATTTTATAATTGATTTTTATATTCAATAAAACTTCATTAAGCACCTATTATGTGTATTATTTTACAGCTAAATAAAGGGGGAAACAAAGTTTACAAGATTTTAAACTACATAATCACAGTTGCCTTAGGTGGAAGGTAACACATTAATATTCAAAGAGAGACCATAAAAAATAACCTGATATAGTGCAGAAATTAATATGTCTAGAGATTAGATTAGAACTCCCCTCCTTCTCTTCCTCCTCCTCCTCCTCCTCCTCCTCCTCCTCCTCCTCCTCCTCCTCCTCCTCCTTCTTGTTCTTATTCTTGTTCATGTTCTTCTTGATTATCTTATGTCTCCCCTCTTAGAATTTTAACTCCTCCTAAAAAAAAATCATTTTCATGGTATTCTGAGTGTTCTGTTTAAACAAATGTACCACACTACGGAAAGATAGACAAAAGAGAACCCCTGAACAAAATGTCCTGGATTTAATATATTGAAACTTTCTGAAGGCTGAGCAGGAAACTTCAGAAGGATTGAAATTGAAATATAGAGATTCTACCATACTCGTTAGATCCAAATGATATTTTAGTAATGAAAGAAGGTTTAACAGTTATGATGTTGAAGTTGAATTCTAGGTGATTTAAGATAGAATGAATAATCAAAGTTTAGGAAAGGAGAAAATCCAGTTGAGTTGTTGCATTTCATCAGACACACCAGATTCTTGGGGAAAAAAGAATAAAACTTTTCAAGTAACTCCCTATTCTTCTTATCTTCCAGATGTTGTCTCAAAAAGGATTTTATATTCAACCATAGGATACCCTGGGAGAATTTCCATAAGAAAGATTCAATGAAATAGCCAAGTACAATAAATATGGAATTGCAACATATCAGACATTTATGAAGCACCTATTGTGGGATAAACAATGAGGAGCAACAAAAATGAAATGACAAATACTTTTTAAAAGCTCACAGATTTATAGGGAGAAGTCAGTTACTTAGAAAATTCTGATATGAAATACATAAGTGCATAAGAGAGTAACTGGCACTATTTATTTTATTTAAATTAAGTTTAATTTACTTATTTATTATTCATACACATTGCTTTATAAATCATGTTGGGAGAGAAAAATCAGGACAAAGGAAAAACAATGGGAGAGATAAAAATAAAACAGAAAAAAAGTGAACATGGCATGTATTGATTTACATTCCGTCTCCTTAGTTCTTTTTCTGCATGCAGATAGCATTTTCTATTCAAAGTCTATTGAGTTTGCTTTAGATCACTGAACCACTGGGAAAAACCAAGACTTTCATAGTTGATCATCACACAGTCTTGTTATTGTGTATAATGTATTCCTGGTTCTGCTTGTTTCATGAAGCATCAGTTCATGTAAATTTTTCCAGGCCTTTCTAAAATCAGCTTATTCATTATTTTTTATAGAACAATAATATTTCATTGCCTTGATATACCACAACTTCTTCAGCCATTTCCCAATTGAAGGGAATCTACACATATTCTAATTCTTTGCTATCACAAAAAGAGCTGCTATGAACATTTTTGCACGTAGGGGCTCATTTTCCTCCTTTATGATTTCCTTGGGATACAGACCCAGCAATGGCACTGCTGGATCAAAGGATAGGCACATATATATTAGTATAGCACCTTGGGGATAGCTCCAGATTGCTTTCCAGAATGATTGGATCATTTCACAAATCCACCAACAATGCATTAGTGTTACAGTTTTCCCACATTACCTTCAACATTAATCATTATCTTTTTCTATCATATTAACCAGGCTGATAGGTGTGAAGCAGTACCTCTGAGTTATGTTAATTTGCATTTTTCTAATCAATAGTGATTTAGAGCATTTGTTCATATAATTATAGATAACTTTAATTTTATCATGCAAAAATTTTCTGTTCATATCCTTTGAACATTTATCAATTAGAGAATGACTTGTATTCTTGTAAATTTGACATAGTTCTTTAAATATTTTAGAAAAGAGATGTTTATCAGAAATACTATAAAGATTTGCCCCAGCTTTATACTTCCCTTTTAATCTTGTTTATGTTTGTTTTGTTTGTGCAAAACTTTTTAAATTTAATGCAATCAAAGTTGTTCTTTTTGCTTTTCATGATCTTCTCTAGTTCTTCTTTGATAATAAATTTCTCCCTTCTCCAAAGATCGAATAGATACATTGTTATTATTATTCTTTGTTCTCCTAATTTGTTTATGGTATCATCCTTTATGCCCAAATCAAGTATTCATTTTGAACTTATTTTGGTATGGAGTGTGAGATGTAGTACTATGCTGATTTTTTAACATATTACTTTCTGATTTTCCCAGCAATTCTTGTCAAATAGTAACTTCCTATTCCAAAAGTTGGAGTTTGGGGGTTTATCAAATTCTAGATTGCTTGTGTGTTGTGTTTTGTGTATCTAATTTATTCCATTGATCCACCAAATGGTTTTGATGACTGCTATTTTATAGTATAACTTTAGGTTTGGTACTGCTAAGCCACCATACTTTGTATTTTTTTCATTAATTTTGTTGACATTTTTGCTATTTTGCTCTTCCAGATAAATTTTAAAATTATTTTTCTAATTCTATAAAATAATATTTAAGGTAATTTGATTATTATGGCACTGAACAAGGAGACCAATTTAAGCAGAATTGTCATTTTTGTGATATTAGCTGGGCCAATGAACAATTGTTATTTTTGCAATAGTTTAGATCTGACTTTAATTGTTTGTTTGTTATATGTGAATATGTAGTATGTATATATACATTTTTATGAAAGAATTTATGCGAGGATAATTTTTCAAAATTGACCTTTGCATATCTTTGTGTTCCATTTCTCCCCTTCTACCCACCATCTCCTCTAGATGGCAAGTAATCCAATATATGTTAAATATAATAATACTATATATGTTAAATGTAATATATGCAAGCATATTTATATAATTATCTTGCTACACAAGAAAAATCATAGATCTGACTTTATTTGTATGAAAAGTGTTTTGTAATAATGTTCATATAGTTCTTGGGTTTGTCTTGACAGGTAGACCCATGTATTTTATGTTATCTACTAATTTTGAAGGGAATTTTTCTTTCTATCTCTTGCTGATGGGCTTTGTAAGTAATGTAAAGAAATGCTGATGATTTGTGTTGGTATATTTTATATACTTCAACTTTGCTAAAGCTGTGAATTGTTTTGAATAGGTTTTTGGATGATTTTCTAGGATTCTCTAAGTATATCATCATATTATGTAGGAGTGATAGTTTTGTTTCTTCATAGCCTATTCTAATTACTTTAATTTCTTTTTCTTTTTTTATTGCTACAGCCAGAAATGTTGATAACAGGCATCCTTTTTTTGCCCCTGATCTTATTGGGAATGCATCCAGCTTTTTTTCATTACAAATAATGCTTTGTTTTTGTGTTAGATAACGTTCATAACTTTAAGGAAAGCTTTCTTTATCCCTACACTTTCTAGGGTTTTTAATAGGAATGAGTGGTGTATTTTGTCAAAAGCTTTTTCTGCATTTTTTGATGTTAGCATATGATTTCTCTTCATCTTGGTATACATATAGTCAATTATGGTTATAGTTTTCTGAATATTGAATCAGCCCCACATTCTTGTTATAAATTCCATTTGGTTGTAGTGTATTATCCTGCAGTTAAGTTGTTATAATCTCTTTGCTAATATTTTATTAGAATTTTTTGCCACAATATTCATTAGGGAGATTGGTCTGTAATTTTCTTTCTTTATTTTAAGTGTTCCTGGTTTAGGTATGAATGTAATATTTATGTCATAGAAGGAATTTGGCAGGACTCCTTCTTTACCTATTTTACCAAATAGTTTACATAATATTGGAATTGTTCTTTAAATCTTTGATAGAATTCACTTATGAATCCATCTGTCCCTGGAGATTTTTTCTTAGAGAGCTCATTAATGATTTCTTCAATTTCTTTTTCTGAAATTGGACTATTTAAGTAATTTATTTCCTCTTCTGTTAATCTGGGCAATTTATACTTTTATAAATATTCATCCATTTTGGTTAGACTGTAGGACTTGCTGCCATACAGTTGGGCAAAATAGCTTCTATTAATTACTTTAATTTCTTTGTCATTGGTAGTAAGTTAACCCTTTTCATTTTTGATGATGGTGATTTGGTTTTTTCTTTCCTCTTTCTTATCAAATTAGCCAAAGATTTATATATTTTGTTGGTCTTTCATAAAACCAACTCTTGGTTTTATGTATCAGTTTAATTGTTTTCTTAGTTTCTATTTTATTAATATCTCCTTTGAGTTTCAGAGTTCTTAATTTGGTATTTAATTGAGGTTTTTACTTCTACTTTTTTAGTTGCATGCCTAATTCATTGACCTTCTCTTTCTTTATTTTATACATGTAACTATTTAAAGATATAAAATTTCCTCTGAAAAGGAAGCATTTACTATTTCTGCCTTTCTGCTTTGATTGTGAGCTTTTTGTTTGTTTATTTTGTTTTGTTTTTGCAGTGGCAATTGGGGTTAAGTGGCTTGCCCAGGGTCACACAGCTAGGAAGTGTTAAGTGTCTAAGACTAGATTTGAACTCAGGTCCTCCTGACTTCAGAATTGATGCTCTATATACTGCGCCCTGTGTCCCTGATTGTGAGTTTTTATGCCCTAATATATTGGTCAATTTTTGTGTAGGGACCATATACTGCTGAGAAAAAGGCATATTCCTTTGTGTCCCTATTCAATTTTCTTCGGAGGTCTATCATATCTAGTTTTTTTGTTTCTTTTTTTGTTTGTTTGTTTTTGTTTTTGTTTTGTTTTGTTTTGTTTTTGAATTCTATTCATCTCCCTAGTTTCTTTCATGTTTATTGTTTGGTTAGATTTGTCTGATTCTGAGAAGGGAAGGTTAAGGCTCTCCACTATAATAGTTATACCTATCCTCTTCTATTTTTCCAGGACAGACCTTTTTCCAGTTTTTAATGCTTTTGTCTTTGAAGTAATCACATCAGATTCTGTTTACAGCCATACCTTTAGTCCATGTGATGCTTCCCCTCTGTCTGCTGCAGTGACAGATGTAGTTCTCAAGAGTTACAGATATCATTTTCCCATCTAGGGAATCTGTTTCCCTTCCCTTTCTCTGCTTCTCTTGAGCCCTGTGTTTACACATTAAATTTTCTGTTTAGTTTTGGTTTTTTCAATAGAAATGATTGAAATTTATTTTATTGAAGCTCCATCATCTCCTCTGAAAGATGATGCTGAATCCCATTGGATAATTTATTCTTAGTTTTAACCATAATTCCTTTGCTTTCCAGAATATCGTATTATAGACCTTCCAGTCTTTTGTTATAAATGCTGCCAGATTCTGGATAATTCTGACTGTTGTCCCTTAATATTTGAATTGTTTTTCCTTGGCAGCTTGCAGAATTTTTTCCTAGAGATTGTAATTTTGAAGTTTCACAACAATATTTCTCAGGTTTCCCTTGTGGTATCTCTTTCCAAAAGTGATTGATGGGTTATTTCAATCAGTATTTACTCCTCAGTTTACAGAATATTAGGCCAATTTTCCTTAATTTTCTCTTGTACAATATTTTTCAGGTTCTTTTTTTTTGGTCATGGTCTTCAGGTAGGCCATTAATTTTTAATTTGTCTCTTCTGGATCTATTTTCCAGATCAACTATTTTTCCAATGAGGTATTTCATATTTTCTTCTATTTTTGTTTGATTGATTCTTGATGTCACAAAGTCATTAACGTTCATTTGCTCTGTTCTAGTTTTTAATGTGTGATTTTCTTCAGTTAGCTTTTGTATCTCTCTTTCCATTTGGTTAATTCTACTATTTAAGGAATTTTTTTTTTCAAATAATTTTTTCTTTCCTTTTCCATGTTGTTGACTCTCTCATGTATACCTCTCATTTTCTTTCTAATTTTTTTCTCCCTTTCTTATTTGCCTTTTAAAGTCTTTTATGAGCACTTCCAAGAAGCCTCTTTGGACGTGAGATGGATTCATATAACTCTTTGAGATTTTCTGTGGACATTCTAGCCTTGTTGAAGTTTGTGTTTATTCTTCCCTGTCACCATAGTCACTTTCTATGGTCAAGGTTCTTTTCTGTTTCTTGCTCATTTTCTTTCCTTTTCTTTTGTTTTACATATATATATATATATATATATATATATATATATATATATATATGTATATATATATATATATATATGTATATATTTTTTTATTTTTACTTTTTACTTTTTTTGGTTAAACACTGCTCTTGGGGTGTTTACAGGGGGTAGCTTTCCCTGCCCTTTTCAGAAAACAGTCTGGTTTCCTAGTTTGTCATTTGAGCTCAGACTGAAAGCTGTCCTACTGATTTGCTTCTCTCCTGAGCCAGGACTTCTAAGAGTCTTATTTGCTGATACTGTGATCAAGACTCTCTCATTGGCTTTCCCAGAGTCTGAGAAGGGCTGAACACCCTTTTTACCCAAGTGAGATTGAGACTGATCTTTCTTAAATTTTTTCAAGTCCATTTTGAGCTGGAGAGTGGTTTCATTCCATCAGACTCTGTGCAGAGATTTGATTTCATGTTGTTTTCAAGGGAAACTTAGAGAGTTTGAACAACTTCCTGACTTTCCTCTGTCATCCTGGCTTCACCCCTGGAAGTTTACTGGGACTGTTTCAATGTTAGCTCTATGACTGTTGCTGAAAGTGAATTTTGCAAAGTCAGATAAATTAAGTCCTGGAAAGAATCTGAGTGATCACCTCTCCATAAATCCCATTTCACTAAAAAGAAAATAGATCTTGAAGAAATCAAATTATATGAGATTGCACCTTGTGAGGAGTTACAACTGCTGTCTTTTTCCAATATTTTTGGCAGTTAAAATGGGTAGAAAAATTTCCCTTTTTTAAAGTAGAATATAAGGTTTTCTAGCAACTTATTAGATTTAAAAAGTGGTTAGTTTCATTACTGAAATTCTGATTATTACTTTTCCATGAATTGAATTGATTACATATATATATATATATATATATATATATATATACACACACACATAGACACAAACATTATATATATATATATATGTATATATATATATATATATATATATATATATACAAACATACATATAATATTTAATTAACTGTCCAAATGATGGATGGACATCTCTAATTAATTTCTTGGAGTAATCATTTTCTGATAATACCGATAATTATATAACCTTGTTCACAGAATCATTGTTAAGAAAACACTTTGTTAACATTAATATATTGCACAACTGTGAAGTGTCACTGCATCTTCAGAGACCTTATCTTTTGTCTTTTTTGCAAGTTTTGTTTTCTTTCCTGCTCAGGGTATATCTTAGTAGTACTTTTGAGCCTTCTTTTTGCATTCTAACCGCAGGTCAGTCAAAGTAACATTTAGTAGTATGTTGTGTGTGCATGTGGGAGTGAAAGAGAGTAGGGGACAATATGTCTAATGATTAAACAGGAATTATTCTGCCTTTGTGTTATTAAAAGCCCACTAACAGTATAAACTAAGGTGCTTTGTTTTATCATATCTGTAGCATGTTTTATGCATTTTTTTCTTTAATTATGATTTTTACATTTGTGTTTTTATACTATTATGTTAAAAGCAAAATAAGAAATACCACTGAAAAGAATAGGGAGAGGAAAAATTCAAGGGATTTCTGAAATTATCTTTCACTTGGTTAATTCTTCATTAGTCCTGAATTAACTGGAAACAGACCTTCAATCCTTCATTCCCAAAGATACCCTTTGCACAGAAGACAGACTTCTGAAAAAGATAGATACCTAATGCTTTATCTATTATCATCATAGTACTTTTAAATAAAAATATTAGTTAGCACTATAATGCACTACTGTAACCATCCCTATTTTGTTAATTACTACCTGCATCAGTAGTAATGTCACTATTACTACTATTAGGATTAGCATCAATGTCATGATTCCCATTAGAGATAGAAAGCATTTCAATTACATATTATTTAAAATTTACTAAAACCCCACTTGGTAGGTAGGACAGGAACTGTTGTCTATTTTACAGCTGAAAAACAGCAATTTGAAGTTTAGAGATATTCAATTATTTTCATCCATGTCACACAATTATTTGGTAGTCCAAACATACTTTACCCTAAGTCTTCATTCATTTCCAGTGCTCTTTCCTCTACTTACTTCAAAAGAACCATTATTTTATTGATGTTGGCCATCCTTCCACCAAATGAAGAAGACAATGGCTCTCTGTGTTTCAGTTGCTATGACTAAAATTTCAACACCTAGTGGCCAAACTTCTGGTGAGGAATCTGTTCAAAATTTATCTAGACTGGTCTTTGGACAACAGTCATACAACACAGTCTGTTTCTATGCCTCACCTTGAAATTTTTCCAGATTGGTAGGCAATGCCCAGGAACTGTGTTCTGCATGCCCTAGTTTTAAAAACTAGAATCAAAGACCACTTTCATGCTATGATGAGGGATAAAAAACAAATATGACAAAAGTGGAAAATCATCTTGCAAACAAATAAAATCTAATTTTCTAGGCACTCCATAATGTAGACTTAATGTGGTCAGCTTTATGTCTTACTATTTCCAATCTATACCATCTGCTTCAGTCAGACTGATCTCCAGATCTTTCCAGTCCTTCAAAGTCCTTCCCTAATCCTACATAAAACTCTTCTTAATTTTAATAAAAAATGTCCAGGCCTCTTTCTGACCAAGTAATACATAGTCTGTGCCACATTTTTGTTATTTGATTATAAATCCAAATCCAATAATTCATTATTCATTGATTTTGCTCTATTTTTAATTGTTTAATCAGTTTAAACCATTTCTTCCCAACAAGGTCATACCATAGTTTCTTTTGAAATTAAGAATTGTGGTATACAGGTACGCCCAGAGAAAGAACTCTGGGAGATGACTAAAAACCATTACATTGAATTCCCAATCCCTATATTTATGCCCATCTGCATTTTTGATTTCCTTCACAAGCTAATTGTACAATATTTCAGAGTCTGATTCTTTTTGTACAGCAAAATAACGGTTTGGTCATGTATAATTATTGTGTATCTAATTTATATTTTAATATATTTAACATCTACTGGTCATCCTGCCATCTGGGGGAGGGGGTGGGGGGTAAGAGGTGAAAAATTGGAACAAGAGGTTTGGCAATTGTTAATTCTGTAAAGTTACCCATGCATATAACTTGTAAATAAAAGGCTATTAAATTAAAAAAAAAAGAATTGTGGTATAGCATTAGTAAAGATCTGAGCTTCTAGTAGGTAGAATTACTTTTCAATCATAATTTTGGATTTGGAATTAATGTTAGAACTAAGTTGTGCAATCTTTCCTCTTGAATAGGAAATTACCTTTATGTTATTTGCATGAACTTTTGCATGGACAAAGGAATCATTATCTGCAAAAGCAATTCATTCAGTTCACTAATTGTTAGGAAATCCATTCTTAAATTAAGTCCAAAATGTGTCTTATTACGTTACCCTTTATTCTACCATTTGGAGCTATAGAGAATTCTTGTTTTAAGGGTGATGTAGCAGCTACGGTACCCTCCAATTCTGAAAATGTCTGTTTCTATGGCTACACATATTTGAAGATAGTCATTCTGTCTTTCAGCCTTTTTTATTCTAACAAGTCCCCTCTTCTCTAATAAAAAACCCCCAACATCTCTCACCATTCTTTTCACCCTTTTCTGGTCCCAAGCCAGTTTCTCAACGTGTTTTTTAACATTTAGAATATTTAAAATAAAGTGAAAAAAATATTGAAAAGACATTCATTTTGGTCTCAAACACAGAGAGGCTTCTTGGAAATTCTCATAAAAGACTTAAAAGGCAAAAAAGAGAGATATAAGAATAAAGGAGAAAGGAAATGAGAGGTATGCATAAGAGAATTAACAGCTTTGAATAAGAAAAAATAACTGAAGAAAACAACTCCTTAAAAAGTAGAATTAACTAAATTGGAAAAGAGATACACAAGCTAACTGCAGAGAATCACATATAAAAACTAGAACAGAGCAAATGCAAGCTAATGACTATGTGAGACAGCAAGAATCAGTCAAATTAGCTAAAAAGATTGAAAAAATGGAAGAAAATGTGAAATACCTCATTAGAAAAACAGCCAACCTGGAAAATAGATTCAGAAGAGACAAGTTTAAAATTATTGGCCTACCTGAAGGCCATGATTAAAAACCAAAAGATCCTGGATACCATTCTTCAAAAAAATCATTAAGGAAAACTGCCTCAATATTCCAGGAAAAGAGGAGGAAATGTACATGGAAACAAATCCATGGATCACCTTTCAAAAGAGATTCCACAAGGAACCCCCTAAGGAACATTGTTGTGAAACTCTAGATCTACAATCCCAAGGGAAAATACTGCAAAGTGCCAGACAAAAACCATTCAAATATCAAGGAGAAATAGTCAGAATTACCAGGATCTGGCAGCTTCTACAATAAAGGACCAGAGGGCCTTTAATATCATATTTTGGAAAGAAAATGATCTAGGGTTACAACCAAGAATTAATTATCCAGCAAGACTCAACATCATTTTTCAAAGGAAGTGATAAAGCTTCAATGAAGTAAGAAACTTTCAATCATATCTATTGTAAAAACAAAACAAAACTCAGAACTAAACAAAATTTACACTACAAATGCAGGACTCAAGAGAAGCATAGAAAGGTAAATGGGAAAAAAAATAGATATTACTTAAAGTTTAAAATGTTTAAATACTTAGATTTAAAAAATGATATCTGTAATTCTTGATAAATGCATCTATCAGTGAGACAGCTTGAGAGGGGCATGACATGGACTGAGGGTAAGGCTGTGAATGGATTCTGAGGTGATGACATCAAAGAAAAAGACATTAAGCAATGGGACAAGTTGTACACTGGAAAAAGAGCAATAGGTAGATATAATGGAAAAATTAGTTCACATAAAGAGGTGCAAAAGACCTGTTATAATAGAGGGAAAGAAGGAAAGTGGATGAGAATTGTCTGAAGCTTGATCTCATCAATTTTGTCTCTAAGAGGAAATAACTTAATGATTCTGTTGGGTATAGAAATTTATCAAACCCTATAAAGAAGTAGGAGGAGAAAGTGGAAAGAAAAGGAGGCAGGGTAGAAACACTAAGAAAAGCTAAGATAAGGAGGGAATGGGCAATAGAAGATAAAGTAGTGGGTGGAATGGGTTTAAAAAACACTACTAAGAAAAGGGTGGAATGAGAGAAGAAAAGTGTATATAGGACAGAAAACAGGATGAAGAGAAATACAGAGCTGGTAATCATAACTGTGAATATAAATGAGATAAACTCTCACATAAAATGGAAATGAATAGCAGAATGAATTTAAAAAACAGAATCCTACAGAATGTTGTTTTTTTAAAAAAAATACATTTGACACAGAGAGACACACAGAGTGTAAAGGCAAAAGGCTGGAATTGAATTTATTATGCTTCACCTAAAGTTAAAAAAAAAAAAAAAGCAGGAGTAGCAATTCTTTTCTTAAGGAAAACTAAAAATAAATCTTATTAAAAGAGATAAGGAACAAAGTATATCTTGATAACGAGTATTGCTAACAATGAAGTAGTAATCATACTAAGTAGATAGGCACCATGTGGTAGAGCAGCCAAATTCCTAGAGAAAATTTTAAGCAAGTTACGGGAAGAAATGAACAGAAAACAATTCTAGTGTACAACCTCAAACTTCCTGTATTATTATCAGACAAATCTCACCACAAAAAAAGCAAAAAAGAAACTAGGGAGATTAATAGGATCCTAGAAAACATATATGATAGACCTCTGGAGAAATTGAATAGGAATACAAAGGAATATTACACCTTTTTATCAGCAGTACATGGCACCTACATAAAAATTGGCTATATATTAGAGCATAAAAAACTCACAATCAAATGCGGAAGGCAGAAACGGTAAATGCTTCCTTTTCAGATCACAATACAATAAAATTATATTAATAAAGAGGCAGAAAAAGATAGATTAAAAACCATTTCAATATAAAGCAATCTAATTCTAAAGAATGAATGGGTCAAACAAAAATCCTAGCAACAATCTATAATTTCATCCAAGAGAAGGACAATAATGAGACAACATACCAAAACCTATGGGTTGAAGCCAAAACAGTTCTTATGGGGAATTTCATATCTCTAAATAGCTACATGAATAAAACAGAGAAAGAGGAGAAAAATGAATTTGGGAATGCATCTAAAAATGGGAGATAAAGAACAAATTTTAAAAACCTCATTAAATGCCAAATTAGAAATTCTGAAATTCAAAGGAGAGATTAATACCATAGAAACTAAGAAAACTATTGAACTCAGTAATAAAACTAAGAATTGGTTTTACTTAAAAAAAAGAACAAAATATAAAGAAAAAAAAAACAAATCACCAGAATCAAAAATGAATGAAAAATGTGAACTTACCATCAATGACAAAGAAATTAAAGCAATAATTAGGAGCTATTTTTCCCAATAGAAATTTTGACAATCTATCCAAAATTGATGCATATTTACAAAAATATTAATTGCTCAGGTTAGCTGAAGAGGAAATAAATTACTCAAATACACCTATTTTAGAAAAAGAAATTGGACAAGTCATTAATAAATTCCCTCAGAAAAAAATCTCCAGGGCCAGATAGCTTCACAAGTTAGTTCTACCAAACATTTAAGGAACAATTTCAATCCTATTTGGAAAAGTTAAGTAAAGGAGTCCTGCCAAATTTCTTCCATGACACAAATATGGCACTGTTGCCTAAAACAGGAAGAGTTAAAACAGAGAAAGAAAATTACAGACAAATCTCCCTAATGAATATTGATGCAATCATTTTAAATAAAGTATTAGCAAAAAAGATTTCAACAGCTTATGAGCAGGATAATATACCGTGACCAAGTGGTATTTATACTAGAAATGCAGGGCTATTTCACTATCAGGAAAACTACTACCATCATTTACCATATCAATCAAAAAAAATCAGAAATCATTTGATTTGAAATCTATCGATTTTTCAATAGATGCAGAAAAAAACTTTTGACAAAATACAGCACTCATTCCTATTAAAAAAAAACACGAGAAAGCATAGAGATAAAGCAAGCTTTCTTTAAAATAATAAGCAGTATCTAGCTTACACCACAATGAGCATTATTTGTAATAAAAAAGAAGTTGGATGTATTCCCAATAAGAACAGGGGTGAAACAAGGATGCCCATTATCACCACAATTATTCAACATTATAGTAATAATGCTGGCTTTAGCAATAAAAAAAAAAGAAAAAAGAAATTAAAATAATTAGAATAAGTAATGAGGGAATAAATCTATCATTCTTTGCAGATGATGATGATATACTTAGAGAATCCTAGAAAACCATCCAAAAACCTACTCAAAACAATTCCCAGCTTTAGCAAAGTTGTAGGATATAAAATAAATCCACACAAATTATCAGCATTTCTATATATTAGTAATAAAACCCAAGAGCAAGAGATAGAAAGAGAAATTCCATTTAAAATTATTGTAGATAAAATAGAATACTTGCTGTTCTACCTGCCAAGATAAATGCAAGAACTATATTAACACAATTACACAACACTTATCACACAAATAAAGTCAGATCTAAACAATTGGAAAAATATCAATTGCTCATGAATAGTCTGAGCTAATACAATAAGAATTTGCAATTCTGCCTAAATTGGTCTATTTGTTCGGTGCCATACCAATCAAACTGCCAAAATATTATTTTTATAGACTAGAAAAAATAAGAAAATTCATCTGAAAAAACAAAAGGTCAAGAATATCAAGAGAATTAATGGGAAAAAGCACAACAGATGGCGGCTTAGCAGAAAGACCTAAAACTATATTATAAAGCAGCAGTCATCATCAATGGAATAGAATAGACACAAACAACATTATAATCAAGGCTTATAGCAATTTAGCATTTGATAAACTCCCAAACTCCAGCTTTTGAAATAAGAAGCAAGTATTTGACAAAAATTCCTGGAAAAACTGGAAAATAATATGTCAGAAATTCTGCATATGTTGGGGCCATCTTAAGAGCTCAAAGCATATGAGCCCTTTGATTTCAGAGGTGAGATGAATGGGGCTGGAGACTCATAGAGTGTGAAAAGAGCTCCAGTTTATTATGCCATACAGCCTTGTTGCAAGCATGATCAGTGAGTGAAGAGTAGGCAATCCCCAATTAGAGGGGATTCAGAGAAGCAGCTCATGGGTTTTGCATATGTATGGTATATGCCAATGGAAGGAGAGCTGATCCAGCAATTCAGGTAAGAGGCCCTGTCAAAGCATCCCTTTTCATGAGCCACTAGCTGTGACTCTCAGGTTCAACTGTTCCCATGATCACAAATCATTGCTCCTTGCTCAACAAGGACATTTCTGCAATGGGGGGAGAAAACTTATTGTGCACCAAATGTAGAGGTACCGTCAGTACTACCTCTCAGTAGAGAGCCTAGCATGAATTGACTTACATCACACACCCCACAACAAAATAAGGTCAAACTGGGTTTATAATTTGGCCGTAAAGGATGATACCATAAAAACCTAGGAGAACAAGGGATAATTTATCCATCAGATCTTTCAAGAAGGGAGGAATTTATAAACAAAGAATAATTAGAGAACATTATGAAAGGCAAAATGGACAACTTTGATTACATTAAATTGAAAAGTTTTTGCACAAACAAAATCAAGAGAAACAAAATTAAAAAAAGAAATACAAAGCTGTGAAACATCTTTATAGCCAGTATTTCTAATAAAGTGCTCATTTTAAAAATATAAAGAACTATCTCAAATTTATAAGAACTCAATTGATTTCCCTTTTGATAAATGGTCAGAGGATATAAACAGACAATTTTCAGATGGTGAAATTAAATTCATCCTTAAGTATACGAAAAAGTGCTTTAAATCACTATTGATTACAGTAGTGCAAAGTAAACAACTCTGAGGCAATGCCTCACACTTCTCAGATGACAGAAAAAAGGTAATGATAAATATTGGAGGGGATGTGGGAAAATTTGGACATTAATTCATTATTGATAGAATTGTGGATTAACAGCAGTATTACTACTGGGCTTATATCCCAAAGAGATTATAAAGAAGGGAAAGGGACCTGTATGTGCACGAATGTTTGTGGTAGCCCTCTTTGTAGTGGCTAGAAACTGGAAACTGAATGGATGCCCATCAGTTGGAGAATGGCTGAATAAATTGTGGTATATGAATATTATGGAATATTATTGTTCTGTAAGAAATGACCAACAGGATGATTTCAGAAAGGCCTGGAGAGACTTACACGAACTGATGCTGAGTGAAATGAGCAGGACCAGGAGATCATTATATACTTCAACAACAATACTATATGATGACCAGTGGTCCTGGCCGTCCTCAGCAATGAGATCAATCAAATCATTTCCAATGGAGCAGTAATGAATTGAACCAGCTACGCCCAGAGAAAGAACTCTGGGAGATGACTAAAAACCATTACATTGAATTCCCAATCCCTATATTTATGCCCACCTGCATTTTTGATTTCCTTCACAAGCTAATTGTACAATAATTCAGAGTCTGATTCTTTTTGTACAGCAAAATAACAGTTTGGTCATGTACACTTATTGTGTATCTAATTTATATTTTAATATATTTAACATCTACTGGTCATCCTGCCATCTAGGGGAGGGGGTGGGGGGTAAGAGGTGAAAAATTGGAACAAGGGGGCGGAGCCAAGATGGCGGAGAAGACACACACGACTTTCTAAGCTCTTCTCTTACCCTCTCTATCAATATTATATCGAGCCTCAAAAATAGTCTTGACTGCTACAATTCGTAAAGATAAGAAGTAGAACAACTCACCGGCCGAAGAAAATCTGCAGTCTCGCCAAAAAAAGGTTGGTTCTGGGGCCGGGGGGAGATCAGCACAGACGGGGAGAAAATTAGGTTCTGAGGAGAGTCTCAAACCGAAAGTGAAAGCACAGATCTCAGCACAAGCTCAGAGCCCCAACCCGCAGTACGGGGCTTTTCCTTGGGGCAGTTGTGATCCTGCACGGCAGGAGGACGCAGCCCGGGTTAGCCTCCAATCTGCGCAGTGGGGAGCTCGGCTTGGGGCCATAGAGCTTTTCCAGGGCCGATTTGCAACAGGCAGAGACGCTGGGGCAGAGTTCTGGGAGGTCTGCGGTCTGTGGTCTGTGGTCTGCGGTCAGCTGCTAATACTCACAGTCCCACAAGAGGCTCTGGCCTGGGGCAGTGACACTTTCACCCCTTAGTCTCTAGCCGTGGGCAATCGCTAACCCACACAGCCCAACTGGGCACTTCAATAGATCGGCCAGTGCTGAATCCACTTCCTGTTGGGGGAAGGGAAAACTCTCACTCAGAGCACTCCCATACCTCAGAGCCGAAATCGGTTTACATCTTTTCCCTGCTCTGCAGAGGAAGCTGGTAACCCCTTGCCTAGGAGACATACCCTAAAGGCTTTAAAACATGAATAAAAAGATGAAAAGAACAATCCACAGCTTCTATGCAGAAAAAGAGCAGGTCAGCAAACCTGAAGAGACCTCAAACAGCAAAAATGCATCAGACTGTCCTCCTTTACATGATGCTCTCATAGAAGAGACCATTAAAAGTCTCAAAAAGAGAGTTAGAAGATAAATGGGGAAAGGAAAGAGAAGCCTTACAAGAGAGCAACAACTTCCTGAAATACGAATTGGAAAAAGTAAAAAAATCTCAGGAAGTGCAGGGAAACAAAATTGGTGAATTGGAAAAAAAAAAAAAATCTCAGGAAAGTAAGAATTGTGAATTGGAAAAAATAAAGAATTCACTAGAAAGTAGGATCTGTGAATTGGAAAAGACAAAGAACACTCAAGAAAGTAGGATCTGTGAATTGGAAAAAAAAAATAATTCACTAAAAAAAAAAAAAAATTAGTGAAATGGAAAAAAATTCCACAGACCAAAATAATACATTTAAAAACTCAATTGGACATATACAGAAAGAAGTAAAAAAAGCTAATGAAGAAAATAATTCTTTAAAAATTAGAACTGAACAAATTGAAACTAATGATTCATTGAGACAGCAAGAATCAGTCACGCAAAAACAAAAAAATGACAAACTGGAAAAACCATGAATTATCTACTTGCAAAAACGACAGACTTGGAAAATAGATCTAGGAGAGATAATCTGAGGATTATTGGACTTTCCGAAAACTATGATGAAAAAAAGAGCCTAGGTATTATTTTACAAGAAATCATCAAAGAGAACTGCCCAGATGTAATAGAATCAGAAGGTAAAATAGGCATTGAAAGAATTCATCGAACACTAAAATAAAAACCCCAAGGAATATTGTGGCCAAATTTCAGAACTATCAGATTAAGGAAAAAATTTTACAAGCAGCCAAAAAAAACCCATTTAAATTCCGAGGTGCCACAATAAGGATCACCCAAGATCTGGCATTAAAGGAAAGAAGGGCCTGGAATATGATATTCCGAAAGGGACAAGAACTTGGGATGCAGCCAAGAATAAACTACCCAGCTAAGCTGAGCATTTTCTTCCAGGGAAGAAGATGGACATTTAATGAAACAAATGAATTCCATTTGTTTCTGAAGAAAACAAAAAATTTGATCTCCAACCATAGAACTCAAGAGATGCAGAAAAGGTAAAAATAACTCTTGAGAATTGTATTTCTGTTGTGGATATACAAAAAGAATACATGTATAATTTGATTGTACTGATATAACATAAAAAAGGGAAGTAGATATGGAAAAGGGATGATGGCAGAATAAGGTGGGAAGGAGGGATAAAAAGAAGGAAACCACATCCCACAAAGAGGCAAAGGAAACTTATCATATCTGAGGGAATTTAGAGAGGGGGAGGAACATTGTGTGAATCTTACTCTCATCAGAGTTGGCTCAAAGAAAAAATAATTGACATTTGTTTTAGAGAAAATTCTCTCTCGCCTCATTAAAAACGGGGGAGAGGAAAAGGGAAAAGAAAAAGAGTAATAAGGGAAGGAAGGGGAAAAGACTCAAAGAGGGGAAGGGAGGGATTATAAAGAGGAGAAGTATCATGATACAAGAGAGGTACATAAGTTTAAAAGGGGGAAAGAGGGTTGGGGGAGGCAAGAATAAGTAAAGCATAATCTGAGGTTATTAGGATGGTAGGAAATACAGATTTAGTAATTCTAACCGTAAATGTGAATGGGATGAACTCCCCCATAAAGAGGAGGCAGATAGCAGACTGGATCAAAAGTCAGACCTACAATATGTTGTTTACAAGAAACACATTTAAAGCAGGGAGATACATATAGAGTAAAGGTAAAAGGCTTGAGCAAAATCTATTATGCTTCAGGTGAAGTCAAA
This sequence comes from Sarcophilus harrisii, assembly GCF_902635505.1. Taxonomy (NCBI): domain Eukaryota; kingdom Metazoa; phylum Chordata; class Mammalia; order Dasyuromorphia; family Dasyuridae; genus Sarcophilus; species Sarcophilus harrisii. The sequence continues at coordinate 364,687,686 of NC_045427.1, read as the reverse complement.
AAAGCAGGGGTAGCCATCCTTATCTCAGATCAAGCAAAAGTAAAAACTGATCTAATTAAAAGAGATAAGGAAGGAAACTACATCCTGCTAAAGGGTAGCATAATCAACGAAGCAATATCAATATTAAACATATATGCACCAAGTGGTATGGCATCCAACTTCCTAAAGGAGAAGTTAAGAGAGTTGCAAGAAGAAATAGACAACAAAACTGTAATAGTAGGAGATCTTAACCTTGCACTCTCAGAATTAGACAAATCAAACCACAAAACAAATAAGAAAGAAATTAAAGAAGTAAATAGAATATTAGAAAAATTAGGTATGTTGGATCTTTGGAGAAAATTGAATGGAGATAGAAAGGAATATACTTTCTTCTCAGGAGTTCATGGCAACTATTCAAAAATTGACCATATATTAGGACATAAAGACCTTGAAATTAAATGCAAGAAAGCAGAAATAGTAAATGCTTTCTTTTCAGATCATGATGCAATAAAAACTACATTCAACAAAAAATCAGGGGAAATAGACCAAAAAGTAATTGGAAACTAAACAATCTCATGTTAAAGAATGATTGGGTGAAGCAGCAAATTATAGATACAATTAATAATTTCACTCAAGATAATGACAATGATGAGACATCCATACCAAAATTTGTGGGATGCAGCCAAAGCGGTAATAAGAGGGAATTTTATATCCTTAGAGGCTTACTTGAATAAAACAGAGAAAGAAAAGATTAATGAATTGGGCTTGCAACTAAAAACTAAAAAGACCAACTTAAAACCCCCAATCAAATACTAAATTGGAAATTCTAAAATTAAAAGGAGAAATTAAAAATGTTGAAAGTAAAAAAACTATTGAACTAATTAATAAAACTAAGAGTTGGTTCTATTAATGAGCCAATAAAATAGATAAGCCTTTGGTAAATCTGATTAGAAAAAGGAGGGACGAAAATGAAATTAGTAGTCTTAAAAATGAAGAGGGAGAACTTTCCACCAATGAAGAGGAAATTAGAGAAATAATAAGGAGTTATTTTGCTCAACTTTATGCCAATAATTTTGATAACCTAAGTGAAATGGATGACGACCTCCAAAAATATAGACTTCCCAGACTAACAGAGGAGGAAGTAAATTGCTTGAATAGTCCCATTTCAGAAAAAGAAATAGAACAGGCAATTAAACAACTCCCTAAGAAAAAAATCTCCAGGACCAGATGGATTTACATGTGAATTTTACCAAACATTTAAAGAACAATTGGCCCCAATGCTATATAAATTATTTGATAAAATAGGGAATGAAGGAGTCCTACCAAATTCCTTCTATGACACAGACATGGTACTGATACCTAAAACCAGGTAGGCTTGAAAACAGAGAAAGAAAATTATAGACCAATCTCCCTATCGCATATTGATGCTAAAATCTTAAATAAGATATTAGCAAAAAGACTACAGAAAATCATCTCCAAGATAATACACTCATGATCAAGTAGGATTTATACCAGGAATGCAGGGCTGGTTCAATATTAGAAAACTATCAATATAATTGGCCATGTTAATAACCAAATTAACAAAAACCATATGATCATCTCAATAGATGCAGAAAAAGCATTTGATAAAATCCAACATCCATTCCTATTAAAAACACTTGAGAGTATAGGAATAAATGGACTTTTCCTTAAAATAATCAGCAGCATCTATTTAAAACCATCAGTAAACATCATACGTAATGGAGACAAACTGCAACCATTCCCAATAAGATCTGGAGTGAAACAAAGTTGCTCACTATCACTGTTACTATTTAATATTGTATTAGAAACACTAGCTTTAGCAATAAGAGCTGAGAAAGAGATTAAAGGAATAAGAATAGGCAGTGAGGAAACCAAATTATCACTCTTTGCCGATGACATGATGGTATACTTAGAGAACCCCCAGAGATTCTAAGCTAAAAGTTGTTAGAAATAATCCACAACTTTAGCAAAGCTGATGGTTATAAAATAAACCCACATAAGTCATCAGCATTCTTATATTTCACTAACAAAATCCAACAGTCAGAGTTACAAAGAGAAATTCCATTTAAAGTAACTACTGATAATATAAAATATTTAGGAATCTATCTGCCAAGGAAAATCAGAAACTTTATGAGCAAAAATTACAGACCACTTTTCACACAAATTAAGTCGGATCTAACCAATTGGAAAAATATTAAATGCTCTTGATAGGCAAGCAAATATAATAAAGATGACAATATTACCTAAACTAATCTATTTATTTAGTGCTATACCAATCAGACTCCCAAAAACTATTTTAATGACCTAGAAAAAATAACAACAAAGTTCATATGGAAAACAAAAGGTCAAGAATTTCAAGGAATTAATGAAAAAAAATCAAATAAAGGTGGCTTAGCTGTACCAGATCTAAAATTATATTATAGAGCAGCAGTTACCAAAACTATTTGGTATTTGCTAAGGAATAGATTAGTTGATCAGTGGAATAGATTAGGTTCAAGGGATAAAACAGTCAACAAATATAGCAACCTAGTCTTTGACAAACCCAAAGATCCCAGCTTTTGGGATAAGAACTTTCTGTTTGATAAAAATTGCTGGGAAAATTGGAAACTAATATGGCAGAAACTAGGCATTGATCCATACTTAACGCTGTACACCAAGATAAGGTCAAAATGCGTTCATGACCTAGGCATAAAGAATGAAATTATTAATAAATTAGAGGAACACAGGATAGTTTACCTCTCAGACCTGTGGAAGGGGAAGGTCTTTATGACCAAAGCAGAACTAGAGATCATTACTGATCACAAAATAGAAAATTTCAATTATACCAAACTGAAAAGTTTTTGTACAAACAAAACTAATGCAGACAAGATTAGAAGGGAAGCAATAAACTGGGAAAATATTTTTACAGTCAAAGGTTCTGATAAAGGCCTCATTTCCAAAATATATAGAGAATTAACTCTAAATTATAAAAAATCAAGCCATTCCCCAATTGAAAAATGGTCAAAGGATATGAACAGACAATTCTCAGATGAAGAAATTGAAACTATTTCTAGTCATATGAAAAGATGCTCCAAGTCATTATTAATCAGAGAAATGCAAATTAAGACAACTCTAAGATACCACTACACAACCTGTCAGATTGGCTAAGATGACAGGAAAAAATAATGATGATTGTTGGAGGGGATGCGGGAAAAACTGGGACATTGATGCATTGTTGGTGGAGTTGTGAACAAATCCAACCATTTTGGAGAGTAGTTTGGAATTTTGCTCAAAAAGTTATCAAACTGTGCATACCCTTTGATCCAGCAGTGTTACTACTGGGATTATATCCCAAAGAGATTATAAAGAAGGGAAAGGGACCTGTATGTGCACGAATGTTTGTGGCAGCCCTTTTTGTAGTGGCTAAAAACTGGAAACTGAATGGATGTCCATCAGTTGGAGAATGACTGAATAAATTGTGGTATATGAATATTATGGAATATTACTGTTCTGTAAGAAATGACCAACAGGATGATTTCAGAAAGGCCTGGAGAGACTTACACGAACTGCTGCTGAGTAAAATGAGCAGGACCAGGAGATCATTATATACTTCAACAACAATACTATATGATGACCAGTTCTGATGGACCAGGCCATCCTCAGCAACGAGATCAACCAAATCATTTCTAATGGAGAAGTAATGAACTGAACCAGCTATGCCCAGAAAAAGAAGTCTGGGAGATGACTAAAAACCATTACATTGAATTCCCAATCCCTATATTTATGCCCACCTGCATTTTTGATTTCCTTCACAAGCTAATTGTACAATATTTCAGAGTCTGATTCTTTTTGTACAGCAAAATAATGTTTTGGTCATGTATACTTATTGTGTATCTAATTTATATTTTAATATATTAACATCTACTGGTCATCCTGCCATCTAGGAGAGGGGGTGGGGGTATAAGAGGTGAAAAATTGGAACAAGAAGTTTGGCAGTTGTTAATGCTGTAAAGTTACCCATGCATATATCCTGTAAATAAAAGGCTATTAAAGAAAAAAAAAAAAAAAAAAGAAAAATTGGAACAAGAGATTTGGCAATCGTTAATGCTGTAAAGTTACCCATGCATATAATCTGTAAATAAAAGGCTATTAAATTAAAAAAGAAAAGAAAAGAAAAAAGAAAAAAAAAAGAATCATGGATTAATCCAACCTTTCTGGAGAACATTTTGGAACTATGTCCAAATGGCTACCAAACTCTGTCTACCCCTTGATCCAGCAGTGTCACTTGGGTTTGTAACACAAGAAAATCATTGAGGCGTGACCAGGGCCCATATATACAAAAATATTTGCAGCAGCTCTTTTTGTTGTAGCAAATAATTGGAAAATGAGTAGATATCCATCAATTGGGGAATGGTTGAAAAAGTTGTAATATATGAAGGTAATGGGTAATTAATATTTTATAAATATTCTAAGAGGCAAAGCCAAGATGAAGGAGAGTAGACATGTCTCTATCTGAGCTAATCTGAGCTTCCCTCAAATCAATAACAGATTAAGCCTCTGAATTGGTTTTGGAGTGACATAACCCACAAATATTTGGAGCCCAACACATTTCCAGATGAACTTCAGAAAAGGTCTATTTCAATAAGCCAGGAGGAAAGACTCCCAAATCAAGACCACAGCACAGAGAGCCTGGGGCAAAAAACTGGGATGAAGAGCCAGGGAGTTACTGCAGCCTCTGCAAACCAGAGTAAATCGACTTTGAGGCTCTTTGGCTACTCTGTCCTAATTATAAGCGAGTGGTTCAGACATTTGTTGTAAGACACCCAAAGCAAATACAAAAAGGCTAATTGTGAACACCTGAACCCCAGAACATGGAACTTGGCCACACCTACTCAGCACCAGAAGTCAGTCATAAACACTTGCCTCAGGGCAAACTGGGGCTCCTTTGTCTTAAGAGCAGAGTTCAATCCTAAAAAAAAAAAAAAAAAAGCAAAAAAAGGCAAAAAGAACAATGACTATAGACACTAACAGACCTTAAACTATGTGGTTCCTAAAAATAAATCAGCTCAAGATGAAGACCCAAAGGGTAATTTGACTTGGTCCCCATTTCACAATGCTCTCTTGGAAAAATTCAAAAAGAATCTTAAAAGAGAATTAGAAGAAAAATGGGGAAAGGGAATGAAATTTTTGCAAGAGGTTATAGGAAAGGAAAAACAGAAACAATGAAGAAAGCTCCTTAAAAATAAACATGATGAAACAGGAAAAACATATAACTCCTTACAAAACAGATATGAAAAAGAAACCAATATATTAAAAAACAGAATTTGTGAAATGGGAAAAAATTGCAATGAACAAATCAACTAATTTAAAATTTGATTAGCAAAATACAAAAGGAACTAAAAAAAAGTAATTGAGGAAAATAATTCGCTAAAAATTAGAATTGAAAGAATGGAAATGAATGGCACAATGAGACATCAAAAATCAAACAAAACAAAAGAAATGAAAAAAATAGAGGAAAAATGTAAAAAAAAACTCATTGGAAAAAAAAAACTAACCAGGAAAATAGCTCTAGAAGAGATAATTAAAGGATGTATTGAACTTCCTAAAAACCATGATGAAAAAAGACCCTAGACATTATCTTTCAGGACATCATCAAGGATAAATGCCCTGATGTCCTAGAACCAGAAGGTAAAATAACCATTGAAAGAATTCACCTATCATCTCCTGAAAGAGATCTCAAAATGAAAACTCCAAAGAATATTGTAGCTAAATTTTATCAAGGAAAAAAAATATTGCAATCAGCTAGAAAGAAAAAAATGAAATATCAAGGAGCCACAATCAAGATTACCCAGTATTAAGGGACAGGTCAATTCCCTGAGAGCTTCCACAACTATGGATCATAGCATCTTAAGGAGTTGCAAGGCAGCCTTTGCTGATACAGGTGTTGTGGACTGGAATGAGATAAATTGGAGGCAGAGGGAAGAGGAGAGAGGTCAGACTATGCAACAGCCTCTTAGAGAGCTCAGAGAATAGCAACTGCCTCTCAGTCTCATTGTATCATCCTCTGGCAAGAGGAGATCCCTTTTGGGTTAGATCTCTCCTCAGCCACTGTCATGTGGCTCCCGTGTATTCCAACAGCTCTCCCATGTATTCTAACAGGAATCTAGGATTCTGGCACTTCAATCATAAAGGATCAAAGGGCCTGGAATCTGATATTCTGAAAGGCAAAGGAACTTATTTTGCAACCAAGAATAAACTATCCAGCTAAATTGCCATTATCTTTTGGGGAAGAAGATGGACATTCATTGATGTTAATTTCATCTATTTCTAATGAAAAGACTAGAGCTCAACAAAAAAAATTGATCTTCAAATATAGAACTCACAAGAAACATAAAAAAGTAAAAAAGAAAAGAACTCTTGAGAGCCAATCTCTATTTTAGATATACTTAGAGAATGTGAATATAATTTGGTTTTATTGTGATAATATGAAAAAGAAACTAGAGGTGGAAAGGGGATTGTACTGGAAAAAAAAAAGAAAACTGAGGTAATATAAGGGAAATTATATTTTATGAAGAGTCAAAGAAGCCTTATTATAATTAAGGGAAATAATGGAGGAGGGTGAACATTGTGTGAATCTTACTCTCATCAAATTTGGCTCAAAGAAAAAAATATCAGATATATTTGGTTTCACAGGGGAACTTATCTTACTTTATAGGAAAATGGGAAAGTAAAGGAGAAAAGATAGGTGAAGTCAAATAGAAAGGAAAACAAAAGTAGTGGGTAAAGGTATAAAAAAGGGTGAGGTGCTATAAAGGAAACGCAGTGTTTTAGGGAGGTGGTGCTCAGAAGCAAATACTGGGAAGAAAAAAAAAGGGGGGGAAAGGAAAGAGAAAATTTAACTTGAGGTAAATAAGATGGTAGGAAATAGAGAATTAGGATTTTTAACTGTGAATATGAATGGGATAAACTCTCCTATGAAACAGAAGTGGAAAACATACTGGATTAAAAGCCAAAATCCTACAATATGTTGTTTACAAAAAAACATATTTAAAATAGAGTGATACATACAGAGTAAAGGTAAAAGGCTGGAGCAGAATCTATTAAGCTTCACATGAAATTTTAAAAAAAGTAGGGGTAGAGATCTTGATTTCAGATCAAGCAAAAACAAAAATGGATCTAATTTAAAAAGATAAAGAAGGAAACTATATATTGCTCAGTGGTATTATATATAATGTAGGAATATTGTTACTAAACATATATGCACCAAGTGGTATGGCATCCACATTCCTACAGGAAAAGTTAAGAGACCTGCAAGAAGGAATAAGCTGCAAAACTACACTAGTGGGGGATCTTAACCTTGCTCTCTCAGAATTAGATAAATCAAACCACAAAATAAATAAGAAAGAAGTTAAGGAGATAAATAAAAGTTTAGAAAAAATAGGTATAATAGATCTCTGAAGAAAACTGAATGGAAACAGAAAAGAATATACTATTTTTTGTTGGTTCCTGGAATCTATACAAAAATCGACCATGTATAAAGATATAAAAACCTCAAAATCAAATGCAGAAAGGCAGAAATAATATTGAATTTTTTTTCAGATTATGATACAATAAAAATTATATGCATAAAAAGCAAGGGAAAAATAGACCAAAAATTAATTGAAAACTAAATAATCTAATTCTGAAAATGAATGGATGAACAAGAAATCATATACATAATCAATAACTTCATCCAAAAGAATGACAATAATGAGACAACATACTAAATTTCTGAGATGCAGTCAAAGTTATTAGGGGAAATTTTAAATCTTACTTGCATAAAATAGAGAAAGAAGTCAATGAATTGGACTTGAAACTAAAAAAGCTAGAAAAATAACAAATTTTAAAAAACAATTAAATACCAAATTTTAAGTTCTAAAAATAAAAGGTGAGGTTAATAAAATTGAAAGTAAGAAAATTATTAAATCAATAAATAAAACTGAGACTTGATTTTATAAAAAAAAAAAACAAATTAGGTAAAACCTTCAGTTAATTTGACTAGAAAAAGGAAAGAAGAAAATCAAATGTTTGTCTCAAAAATGAAAAGGGAGAACTTTCCACCAATGAAGAAGGAATTTGAGCAATAATTAGGAGTAATTTTGCCCAGCTTTATATCAATAAGTTTGATAATCTAAATGAAATGGAAGAAAACTTACAAAAATATAGATTGCCAAGATTAACAGAAGAGGAAATAAATTATTTAAATAGCCCCATTGGAGAGAAATAGAACAAGCTATTAATCACCTACCTAAGAAAAAATCTCCAGGACCAGATGGGTTTCCTTGTAAATTCTACCAAACAATTAACGAATAATTAACTCCAATATTGTGAAAACTATTTGAGAAAATAGGGAAAGAAGGGAGTCCTATGAAATTACTTTTATGACATAGACATGGTATTGATACGTAAACTAGGTAGAATGAAAACAGAGAAAAAATATAGACCAATTTTCCTAATGAATATTGATGCAAATATGTTAAATAAAATATTATCAAAGAGATTATAGAAAATCATCTACAGGATACTGTACTATGACTAAATAGGATTTATACCAAGAATGCAGAGCTGGTTCAATATTAGGAACACTATTCAATATTGCATTACAAATACTGGCTTTGACAATAAGAAAAGAAAAGAGATTAAAGGAATTAAAGGAAACCATTTTATACCTCTTCCTAGATGATACGATGGTATACTTAGAGAACCCCAGAGAATCAACTAAAAAACTACTTAGAAACAATTCATAACAAACAAAATTGCAGGATACAAAATAAATCCACATAAATCATCAGCATTTTTATATATTACCAACAAATTCCAGCAGCAAGAGATACAAAGAGAAATTCCATTTAAAATAACTGTCAACATATAAAATATTTGGGAATCTATCTGCTAAGGCAAAGTCAGGATCAATGGAATAGGTTAGTTTCGCAGAACAAAATAGTCAATGACTATAGTAATCTAGTGTTTGACAATCCCAAAGACCCCAGCTTTTGTGACAAGAAATCATTATTTGACAAAAACTGCTGGGAAAACATGAAATTAGCATGGCAGGAATTAGGCATTGACCCAAATTTAACACTGTCAAAATGGGTTCATGCTTTAGAGATAAAGAGTGATCTTATAAGCAAATTAGAAGAACATAGGATAGTTTACCTCTCACATCAGTGAAAAAGGAAGAAATTTGTGGTCAAAGAAGAACTGGAATTCATTATTGAACATAAAATGGATAATTTTGATTATATTAAGTTAAAAAGTTTTTTGTACAAACCAAATTAATGAAGACAAGTTTAGAAGGGAAGCAATAAACTGGGAAAACATTTTCATATTCAAAGCTTCTGATAAAGGCCTCATTTCTAAAATACATAGAGAATAGACTCAAATTTATAATAATTCAAACAATTTTCCAATTGATAAATGGTCAAAGGTCATGAACAAGCAATTTTCAGATGAAGAAACTGAAATCATTTTTAGTCATATGAAAATGTATTCTAACTCTCTATTGATCAGAGAATTGCAAAGTAAGACAACTCTGAGATATACCTCTCAGACTGGCTCAAATGACAGGAAAAGTTAGTGATGAATGTTATAGGGGATGTACATTGTTGCTGGAATACATTGTTGTTGGAATTGTGAACAGATCCAACCATTCTGGAGAGTAATTTGGAACTACGCTCAAAAAAGTTATCAAATTGTGATCAATTGTGTTATCAAAACCTGTGATCCAGCAGTGTTTCTACTGAGCTCATATTCCAAAGAGATTTTAAAGGACGGAAAAAATTCATAAAAAATTCAATTGAAAAAAAAAATGTGTGACAGCCCTTTTTGTAGTGGCAAGAAACTGGAAACTGAGTGGATGCCTATCAGTTAGAGAATGCCTGAATAAGTTATGGTATATGAATGTTACAAAATATTATTGTTCTATAAGAAATGTTTAGCAGAATGATTTCAGAGAGGCCTAGAGAGATGCTAATGAAATGAGGAAAACCAGGAGATCACTGTACACAGCAGCAACAACAAAATTATAGGAGGATCAATTCTGATGGACATGGTTCTTTTCATCAATGAGATGATTCAGACTAGTTCTAATCATCTTGTGATGAATAGAGTCATCTACACACAAAGAGAGGACTGTGGGAACTGAGTGTGGATCACAACATAGAATTTTCACTCTTTTTGTTGTTGTTTGCATTTTATTTTTTACGTTTTTTTCATTTTCAATTTGATTTTTTTCTTGTGCAGCAAAATAATTGTATAAATATGTATGCATATATTGGATTTAACATAGATTTTGCCATGTTTAACATATATTAAATCACTTGCTATCTAGGGAAGGCGTGTAGGGAAGTGGGAGAAATTGGAACACAAGTTTTTGCAAGGGTTAATGTTAAACAAAATTATCCATACATAGGTTTTGAAAAGAAAAAGATTTAACAAAATTTTTAAACAATAAAAATGGCAAACAGGCTGATTTTAGAAAAGCCTGGATAAATTTACCTGAACTATTGCTGAGCAAAGCAAGCAACACCAAGAATATGTTGTATAGAATAACAGCAAGAATATGTGATGATCAACTATGAAAAACTAGATTATTCTCAGTTATTCAGTGTTTCAAGGCAATCCCAACACAATTTGGATAGAAAAAGCTATCTGCATTCAGAAAACAAAACAAAATAAAACAAACAAACAAACACCAAAAAAACCTAAGGAAATTGAATGTTAATCAACACCTGCTATGTTCACTTTTTTTTCCTGTTTTTTTTTTTAATCTCTCCCATAGTTTTTTCCTTTTGCTCTGATTTTTCTCTCCCAGTATGATTCATAACGCAAAATGTTTTTCTAGTTAATTTATTTATTTTTAATGCAATATTAAAATAAATTATTTAACTAGAAAAACATTTTTTAAAAATAAAAGCTTTCACTAAACAATTCTTATATTTCAAGCATTATAGCAATAACTACCATATACATAGAAAAAATAACAAAGTAATTGAAACTAAATGCTTTGAAATTATGACAAACAAACTCATCCCAAAGAAGAAATAAGAGGTAATTTTATTTACAAAGCATGAGGACTATGAGTTTGGACCACTGTGCAAAATAGTAGCAGGCTTTTTTTGATAAGTTTTTTGATTTTACTGAACTCATCCCCCTCTTTTATCTTTTGTCACATGTAATGGTTCTCCCAGTGAGGAAGAGAGAAGAGATACATTGGGAAATGCATATTATGAACAACAGAAAACACTAATAAAAAGTTTATTTTAAAAAATGATGTCCTGTGTTGAACATAATATTCTCTGAATAGCAAAGGTGTGGCCTGACCAGAAAAAAAGTAACAATGTCAATTACTCCCTTGATTCTATGTATTCTAGATATTTTCTATTAATGCAGTCTGACAGTAGAAAAGCACGGAATAATAGAACTGAAAAATAATTTAAAGATCATCTATTCCAAGGATTTTTAATCTAATACTTACAACCTTAAAAATGATAACTCCATTTCTATATAATTGAATTTCCTGGTATACTATGTATTTTATTTTATACTTTTAAAAACATTCTGAGAAGGTGCCAGAGAACCAAAAGTGTCCATGAGCCAAAAAAAGGTTAAGTACCATGATCCAGTCTAACCCTTACATTTTACAGTGAGAAAACTAAGGTCCAAAGAAGGAAAATAATCTCATGGTCACAAAAATAGTTGAACCCATGTCTTTCTAATATATTTTTATCTTGTTTCTCTGTTTTCCCCACTCTGTTGCCAAGAAATGTAGCAAGTTTAAGAGTCATATCTGGAGTTGACAGAAATACCATTTAGTGGCTATTTTGATTTGCAAATAAGAAATATATCATTTCTGTCTAAATGTCCTTTCTTATAATGAATCTTCAATTACATTCCCATTAAATATGAACTTTTTAAGTGACTTCTCTGAGTAGAATACCCTTGGCATAATTAAGGTCTTATTGATTCATTGATCAAAAAGAATTAACCATTCTCTACAAGGACCAAAAAAGTAGTGATTAAATATAACATAACATTTGTATAATATTAATATTAAAATGTAATATAGTGATTTAATATACCTTTCATATTATAATTTGTTATAATCATTTGCTTTATCCCCTATCTATATTGCAGATTCTGTGAAGGGAAGGATACTACTGATAAGATCAGGGTGGCAATGTGTAGTTCGAAATGAATATGTGACAAATTCATAATGGCCATTATTTTTGAAAAAAAAGGGACATTTATTTAGGGGAAGAGGTTACAAACAAAAATAAAAAGATAAGATAGACACCAGGAATGGTAAATATAAAATAGATTTGGAAGAGCAATAAGGTTATCAATAAAAGGTGTTTGGAAGAATATATTAAAGGAATATGACATGAAGCTTGACTATGCCATTAATTGTCAGGTTTAAACCATAAGGAATTTAGCAGACAATCTAAAGTTTGCTATAGTAAGGAGAAAGATACCACTAAAGGGATAACACATTAGAGAGAGAGAGAGTACCTTATCGTTGGCTTAGTCCAACAAAGGTCTTAGCAAAGATCTTCATTATGAACACATATTTTATAGGGAAAATATAATCTTGAGGGTTTTTCAGGGGAGACGGGAAAGTACCTAGGAACAATTTGATAACTCAGAGGGATGGATCAAGGAAAAGCCAGATGGAATGAACCAGTTCTATCTAAAGATATGCTAATCAGAACCTCAAGACTTAAGATGCCCAGAGGTTTGAAGGGATAGTTAATGCCAGCTGATAAAGAATTTCAATCTTACAATCACTACATATGAACAAGATAGTGTGAGGTCTACTTGATAATATGAGGTCGGACTTTTTCCTGACAAGGAAAGAGAGTAATATCAAAGTCCTCATCTGTACTTTATACAAGCTTTGTATCTCCTACTAAGCCTAACAAGGCTCACCAAACAATTCTTGGTTGAATGAATCAACTGACATTTCATTTCATCTCAAACAATTTGAATCTAGTACTCAATATGTATATACTGCATATTAATCTGACATAGTTGATTGTTTTTCTTCTTAAACTCCTCAAAATATTTTAGTAAGCATTCTTTTAATTTTTTCCCACTTTCTAGAGGGGTCCATGAAAAATATCATAGTGCAAGAAAATGCTCCAATAATTTTATATACAATTTATGAAAAATAGCAAAGATGAAAGAAAGAAAAGAAGGAAGCATTAGTAAGTGCTTATTGTGTGCCAGATACTGTGCTAAGGTCTTTACAAATATAATCTCATTTATTTTTCACAATTTTCCCAGAAAGTAGGTGTTATTACAACCTTTTACAATTGAAGGCAATAAGGTAAAGACAGCTTTATATTTTTTGTCCAGGGTCACACTGCTAGTAAATGTCTGGGGCTGGATTTCAACTCAGTCCTTTTCTGATTCCAGCCCCAATGATTTATTCATTGTAACCAGCTTCCTGTAGTACAAAGGGACTGAGTAAAGAGCCTTAAGTGATTTGGGGTTATGTCAGTTCCAGTTCACAAGAAATTTCATGTCCACTATCTTTCCAAGTGTAATTTTTTTTTTAAATTTTGTGTTACAGGTAATAGAATAAATTGCATGGAAAATAATCATTAAGTTTAAAAGACTTTATCATTGGGGAATAAAAAATATATCTGTCCACCATGATGATATATATGACTCTCTTAGAATGATGTTTTTATATTTTTACTCTTTATCAGAGTCTTGAAAGCTTTTCTACTCTTATAAATTCACAATACTTCAAAACATCTGCTACTTCAGGAATCAAGCTGTGCATTAGGGTTCAGATAATTTGCTGAGACCTTTCAAGGCAGAACTTCAGTGTAAATAACCTAGTAGGAAATCCAATGGAAGCTTGATCTTTTATGAGATGACATGACTTTTGTTGAATACCCCCCCATACCTTTCTTTTACAATTTTATTCTCCTTTTACAATTTTATTTTTCTCTTGGTATTTTTTTCCAAATCGCTTCATTTTTAGTTACACATCTTTAAGAGAAATTTGGTCTTACACTGGAATGAAGTGCAGATCTAGATAAATGGAGAGGGAGTAGGGAGAGCACATACATAAAAAGATATATGTATAAATGGCCTATAGATAGTCTAAGATATATCATAAGCTTATTTGTAAAAACTAGATAAGTATACCATCTTTCAAACCAAAACCTTGGTTCATGTATTTTATAAGTTTTGAAAAAAACAGAAAAAATGTAAAATTTTTAATACTTACATAGTATATAAACTCAAATTTTATCAAAAGTTATTTATTAGTTTGTGTAGCTTAACCCAAAGCAAAGCACTGAAAATGGTGCCTAAATTCTGGTGTCTAGATTAGATATATGAAATTAAATAAATATTTTATCAGGAATTTATATAGAAAATAGTATCTTCTCAATAAAATTGATTGGCAGACTATTTCAGGAATGTATTTGGGTATGTAAAGTAAATTAGGCAAATATATATATATATATATATATATATATATATATATATATGAACTAGGCTTATTTTTATTATTTGAAATTTTAGGATTATCAGTTTACCAAAAAATCCTAGGTAAAAATGGCAAGGCATATGCCTCAGGATTTGTAATATGCATTAGTTGACATAGATATTTGAATTTTAATTATAAATAGTTTTAATTAAATAATTCATCAGTTTAATGACCATTTATTTTATACCTACCATGTAAACAGCATTATGCTAGACATAGCTTTACCTTTCTCTTTTTAGTTAATGATTGCATATGTTTCAGCTTGACCTTCAATTTTTTCTAACTTTATTCCTAATCATTAAATCTTCTTTTGCTTTGTGAGCAACTAGTCATTACACTAGGATTCAAAAATAGGTGAGGATCTAGACCAGGGGTTTTAAGTTATTTTGTGTCATGGACCACTTTTGGTATCTGGTGAAGTCTATGGGACCATTTCTTGTAATTATAATTTTAAAGGTTTAGAATAAAACATGGTGTTACAAAGGAAGCCACTTGTGTGTGTATGAATGTATATATATGAGCCTAGATAGCAGTCTTCAAGACATTATGGAAAACTGTCCTGATATTACATATTACAGAAATAGAGGGAGAAATACTCACTGAAAGTATCCATTGATCACTTTTAGAAAGATATCCCATAAGGAAAACCCAAGGAATATTGTTGTGAAACTCCAGAATTACAATCTTGAGGAAAAAATACTGCAAGCTTCCAGAAAAAACAATTTAAATACCAAGGAACAACAGTCAGCATTAATCAAGATTTTGCAGCTTCTACAATAAAGGATCAGAGGGTAGGGAATACTATATTCCAGAAGTCAAAGACTTAGGGTTACAACAAAGCATCCAGCAATAGTCATCATGATCTTTCAAAAAATTAATGAAGCAAGTTATTAATGAAGCAAAATTAATGAAGTAAGAATCTTTCAATCTTTTCTATTGAAAAAAAAACAACACAGAACTAAACAAAAATGTAATCTACAAACACAGGACTCAATAGAAGCATAAAAATGTAAATAAAGTAAAAATATATTATTGAAAGATTAAACTGTTTATATCCCTAGATGAAAAAACCATATGTGAACTCTTGAAAACTGTATCTGTTAGGGCAGAAAGAGGGGTAAGGTATTACATGAACTGAGGTTATCATTGTGAATAGTCTCTTATTTGATGCAATCAAAGAAAAAGACATTTAGGGGTAGAAAAAGGTGTATACTGTAAAATGTGGAAAGGGGAGTTTATTGAGACAGATCACATGAAGAGAAACAGAAGACCTAAAGATATTTCTAATACAAAATTGAATAGTAATAGTGATAGTGGGCAGCCTTGTTTCACTCCTGATCTTATTGGGAATGTCTCTAGTTTATCCCCATTACATATTATTCTTGCTTATGGTTTTAAAAAGATGCTACTGATCAATTTATTTATTCCTGTATTTCTAGTTTTTTAAAAATTTCTTTAAATGTATATACATATAAACATGTATATGTTTATGTGGGAGATATATAATCCAATATATAGTAAACATGTGCAGTTCTTCTATAAATATTTCCATAATTATTCTGTTCAAGAAAAGTCAGATCAAAAAGGAAAAAGAATGAGAAAATAAAATTCAAGCAAACAATGATAAGAAAAGTGAAAATGTTGTGTTGTGGTCCACACTCAGTCCCCACAGTTCTCTTTCTGGGCGCAGATGGCACTCTCCATCACAAGACCTTTGGAATTGACCTGAGTCACCTCACTGTTGAAAAGAGCCATGCCCATCAGAATTGATCATCACATAATCTTTTTGTTGCTATATACAATCTTCTCTTGGCTCTACTCATTTCACTTAACATCAGTTCATGTAAGTCTCTCCAGGCCTTTCTGAAATCATCCTGTTGATCATTTCTTAGAGAACAATAATATTCCATAACATTCATATATCATAATTTATTCAGCCATCCTCCAAATGATGGACATTGCCACTACAAAAAGAGTTGCCACAAACATTTTTGTACGTGTGAGTCAGAAAAGAGTCTGTTGCTTTGCCCATACTGGATCTGGGCCATAGTCCTGGATGACATTCCAGGGTGAGGAAGAGCATTAGCACACCTGAACTTATGGCCACAGTGAAGTGGGAACCATTTCCATAGTTCTAGGACAAAAAAGAGTGCTTGTGGTTACTCATAGCCCATAGCACAGACCAGGATGGTAGTAAACAACTCTACTTAGATTATACCACTTGTGGAAGAACTGAAAATTTATAGTTCTCTAGAAGTAGCTATGAAAATAGTTGCACAAAACCCCTGAAACTTTCCCCACAAACGAAGTCAGATCTAATCAACTGCAAGAATATCAAGGGTTTGGGGCAACTAGGTGGTGCAGTAGATAGAATACCAGTTCTGAAGTTAGGAGGACCGGGGTTCAAATCTGGCCTCAGACTTCCTAGCTCACTTCCGCTGAAATAGACCATTTCTGAACATCTAAGTTGTCTGATTTCTGTAGCTAAAATACTGGGAAAACATCAATACTGCTCCTCTGGGTTTGCTGAGACTGCATCTATGCTGCTATAGCTTGTTCTACTGTGTTTTACTGTGCTGCTTTTTCACACTGGTACAATAGATCATTTCCACTAACATTGAAATTTGCCTCCCACTATATTTTTGTGGCTTATGCTGCTCTAAAATTTCTTTAAGGGCATTATTTAAAGGTATTTGGAGGAGCCTGGGGAACCACTCATTTGAGTCCCTGTTTTTATTTCACCATTTTCACGTAACTATGTCTTTCATATCCTTTCCTTTTAACATAGTTTTCTACTGTCTATTACCACAATATATTCTCTTCCTGTTCCTGTTTCCTGTGTTCCATTTCTCCAGGTGTTTCTTTCTAGCTGGTTGTCGACCATTTTCTCCTAAAGTTTGAAATCATGAAATAAGATGTTAACAATCTGAAAGGCCTTGCATTATTATTAACAATTCTGAAAGACCAAAAACATTTTTAGAATAGATGTCCAGAATAAAAAATCTAAGGGGGAAGTAATTTTGACTTCGAGACTAATTGAATTTTAAATCTGGAAGGAACTTGTTAGGAGAAAAAAACATGGTACAGAGAGAAAGCAAGGGCTTTCAAAGGTCAAATCAGACTTTTGCTATTTAATACATGTGTGATGGTCACATCTCCTTGACTTTTATCTTCCTCATCTGTATAATAAAGGATTGGACAAAATGACTACTGATTTCCTTTGCATCTCTAAACCTTTGATTATGAATCATTTATCCCAACTTATTATTTTACAAAGGAGAAATATGAATCCCCAAACACATACTATCAAGATGGTAACAAAATGAAGCCTAGAACTTGGATCTTAAGAGTATCAGCATGGGCCACTCAAATTGGAACTCAACAAATGTATTCATTCACCACTAACAGGACAGAGCATTATTACTTAGAAATTAAAATTCTTGTTTTCCCTCCTTATCAATATCCTTGCTTATCTTCTGAACTTGGAATTCATTCCAAAATGAATGGATGATTAGTCAGAGAATACACTGGAATCTTGAATGAGTTCTTAATTTTATGTTGGATTAGCTATCTCTAGCTAGTATAAGTCAAAGTAAGAAGAATTCATATTAGAAACAATATTTTTTTAGAAAAAGCAAGATGATGGACTTTTTCAAGTCTTCTTTTGCATGCATCTCTAGCATGTATTATAGAGTTTTACTATTTTCCTTAGAACCAGGAGGAAAAAAAGTCTTTCTATTGAAATGTTAATAGAGAAGCAGACTGTATAATAAGACTGCATCCCCTTTGGGTCTACATATAATTTACACATAAAATGAAATTGCACATGCCCCTATTTCATAACATATTTGTTTAATTATCTTTCTTAAAAAGCTTTTTTTCAATTAATTTTCAATATTTAAAAAAGGAATAAAAATGTCAGTTTATCTGCATACCTGATAATTAAATATAGTTTGGGGAATAATTACATTATCTAATAGTGGAAATTTGTCCAGCTCTAATAACAACCATTTAGTACGGCTTCTGCTAATTTCCCTCTTGCACAAGGGCTCTTCCATAAAAGATTAGGCTTGAGAGGTATCAAATGTAGCCACTGCATTGATTCCCATCAAAATGTATTTATGAAGTCATATCCTACCTTGAGAAATACAAATGTCAGCCCTTGTGACTTGAAAATCAGGTTTCTAGATTTCTGCTTGGATTGTCAAGCTAAATAGTAACTACAAATTATTGTCTAAAATAGAAAGTTAATTATCATATATATACATGTTGGTTCTCCTATGATATATTATTAAGCCTAGTCACTTATGTTGTTGGTTCCTCCTCTCCAGGTAGGATCTTCAAACTTGGAGAAGTTATCACATCCTTGAGTAATATAAATATATTTGAAGTTTTACATTAGTTTTCATATTCTATAAGGAGTCCAAATTCTTTGAAAGACTTAAGATTATCAAGATTTCATTGCATGCAAAGGTGGCATTTAGTTTAAATTCTAGGGAAAAAATAATGTCTAGAATGAATTCATTCTTCATCTCCATCTGTTGGAATCTGTTTTATTTTTGTTTGTTTGGTTTGCTTTGCTTTGCTTTAAGTGAGATTAAAGTTTTAATATTCACATGAGGGCTTTCTTGTTCCTCCCAACTTCTACCATAAAGGACAAATGATTATGCTATCTTTGCATGGTCAGGATACTGTGGCCATTTAAGATATAATTCACTGGGCAGGTAGTCCCTCTAATATTGGGGAATGCTATCTCATAAGGTTACCTTGCATTTATATATAAATATTAGTTTTGATGATGGTGGTGGTGTATACCTATATTCCATATGAAAAAGAAAGTACTATTTTATACCAAAAAAGTTAGAACCAACTTGATAATAACCACACTGATTTTGAAAATCTGAAGACCTATTCAAAAAGCTCTCTTTAGACCACTATCTTCTCTCTGATGGCTTTCTTTGTGAACAATAATCAAATTCCCTTAGCATATGGGATTAACAATATTGAGGAAGAATAGGAAAAAGATGGTAATAATAATAGCTAATAATAACTTTTCTGTAATGCTTACATATGGCCCTGTATAAAAGGTCTTTACAACTATTATGTCACAAAAACCCTGGGGAGATAGGTGCTATTGTTATCCCCATTTTACAGATGAGAATACTGAAATATGTAGTGATTAAGCAACTTGTCCATTATCACAGAAGTAGTAGGTGCTTGAGTTCAGATTTAAACTCAGTGTTAGAATTCTTACAAGGTGCTAAGTAAGTGGAATTGAGGAGACAGTAATCTAGTTTAGCATTGATTTAATCCTACAACAAATAATGGCTTCCTAGTGATGTAATGATTGGTGTGTACTCAGTGCACACTGAAGCAAGAAGCTCTCAGGGCCAGAGACAGAAGTCCACAAACCCTCTCTTGGAGGCAGAGGCAGATTCATTCCAGCTTTCACCTTTGTGCTGGCTGGAGATTTGGAGGAAGAGAGGCTGAAGTTGGCAGAGGCAAAGGACTAGCAGCAAGAGCTCTTGGAACCAAGGAGAGAGATAGGCCTCTAAGAAAGCCTACCGGGCTCAAGGAATGAGACAAGACTTAAAAGGAAAAAATAAAGGATCTGGACTTTAACTCCTGGCTGCATTT